>NC_134552.1:54808-1516460 GCF_025594145.1 Primulina tabacum | reverse complement strand
TTAAACTCGTTTTCCGCTGTAATTAATTAACCCAAATCAGATTGCATTGTAATAACGATTAGGAGCTAAGGGCCCCAAACCCATTGGTTGTAACTGGATTTTCAAAATCAAACGAGATTCAAAAGGTAATGTGAAAAGGTATAAAGCACGTCTTGTAGCTAAATGCTATATTCAAAAGTATGGGATTGACTTTAAAGAGACATTCTCTCCAGTTTCATCGAAGGACTCTTTTAGAACAATCATGGCACTTGTCGCATACTTTTTATATGGAACTTCATCAGATGGATGTCAAGACAGCTTTTCTCAATGGAGACATTGGAGACATTGAGGAAACAATCTATATGGTATAACCAGAACACTTTGTATTGGGGAATCCGAAGAATATGGTTTGCAAACGTAAGAAGTCCATATATGGGTTAAAGCAAGCTTCTCGTCAATGGTACCACAAGTTTCATCAAATAATTTTCACATTTGGTTTTGAGGTAAATTTAGTAGATGATTTTGTGTGTCATAAGTTCGGTGGGTGTAAGCATATATTCCTGGTTTTATATGGATGACATTTTGCTTGCCACAACGATATATGTATGTTGAATGATACCAAGAAATTTCTCTCTAGACATTTTGAAATGAAAGATCTTGGTAACGCCTCACCTCATTTGTACTAGGAATCCAAATACACCGAGATGATTCTCATGGGATTCTTGGATTATCGCAAAAGAGCTATATCGGTAAGGTGCTTAAAAGATTTGGAATGCAAGGTTGTAAGCCATGTAACACCCTTGTCGCTAGAAGAGACAAGTTTAGTATTAAACAGTGCCCTAAAGGAAGCCTCGAGATTCAAGAAATACAAAAGATTCCCTATGCTTTTGCTATAGGAAGTCTTATGTATGCTCAAGTATCTAGGTGTCCAGATATTGTGTACATTGTTGGAGTGTTGGGCAAATATTTAAGTAACCCTGAAGTGGATGACTAGAAAGCAGCCAAACGTGTAATAAGATATCAAAAGAGATCTTGTGATTACATGCTCACATATAAGAGGTCGAATAATCTTGAGATCATGGAATATTCGGATTCCGATTTTGTGGGATGCCAAGATAGCATGATATCCACTTCAGGCTATGTTTTCTATTGGTCGGCGGAGCTATCTATTGGAGAAGTGCCAAACAAGCACTAACAACTTCTTACACCAGGGCAGCTGAATTTATAGCGTGTTACGAGATATCTAATAATGCAATATGGCTGAAGAATTTGGTCACTAGGCTGCGTATTCTAGGAGAGGCTGAAAGACCATTGAAATTGTTTTGTGACAATAGATCAGTTGTATTGCATTCCAACAATAATAGGAGCTCGAAAAAATCAAAGAACATTGACATCAAGTTCCTTGTTGTGAAAGAAAGAGTACATAGTGGACATATTTTGATAGAACACATAGGCACAAACTCCATGATAGCAGATCTTTTTATGAAAGGTTTGCCAACCGATGTCTTCCATGAGCATACTACTCATATGGGTGTTATTTAGATTGATGAAGTCTAGATCTAGTGGGAGTTTGTACTATATATTTTATGTCTTTGTTATGTTGTTCAAACTTATGTATTTCGATATTTTCTGATCAGAAATAAAGTTCATTGTTTATTTTTGTAACGTATCGTACTTATACTACTTAAAATTTGCGGAAAAATTAAAAATTTTCTTAAATATAAACATCCATACGGTCGTCAACTCATCGTTCATAAAAATTTATATCTTTGAAATCATCCATCACCAATAAAAATTTTGCTGAAAGAAAAGCTGGCTCAAAACATCTCGTACCAAAACATAAAATTAGAGTATCAATATTTTCATGCTTAAAATCTTAAAATAACGTGGGCGGTCCTCGGGTCTAGCCTTCCGCTCAGTCCAAGCCTGCTCCTTGGTCCCCACCCCTCGTCTCATCATGATCATCCTCACCTGCATCGATCAAGTCTAGTGAGTCTAAAGACTCAACACGTATAAACTGGAAGTAACGAGTAATACGTAATAAAACCACATGCAACTTCAAAATAGGGCGTACATACTTAAACTTGAACTTGTAATAAACTTGAACGTACATACATAACATAGACGTGCCATATCGTGAAACTTTTCATGACATGCTTGCATACTTGCACATACTTGAACATACATAACTTCATCATTTTGCGTAGAGAATGCTTCAAAGCTAGTGACCCATAACATAATCGCCTGATCAGACTAAACCACAGTACTGGGCTGACAGGGACGTATCCACGGCCACATACATGAGATCCCCATTCATAATTTAACGGGCTGATTGGTCCACGTTCATGATTTAACACTTTCCAATCACGATCTAAACCCGTTCATGATTTAACGGGGTGGAGAGGTCCTCGGCCACGTTCACCGACTTCCAAACCCATTCATAAATTGGTCACAAGACATTTAGCATATCTCAAAAATTTAAAATATTTTCTTTGCACGTCGAACATACTTACTTGGTGTTGAGGGATTCGTTGGACTTCGATCGGGGCTGTCGCTGCTGCACGTACTAACATGAAACTGCATACTTAACTTGCATAGCTTAGACGTATCAATCATACTTACTTACAAGTTCATTCAATTCCTTAGGACGTTTTAAAATTCCCATGACTCGACCTTGTAAATCATTGCACTAACCCATGACATCAAACTCAAAGCATACTATAAAATTTTCCCAAAATATGAAGGACACGGACCCCGTGCTTAGGTCCGGGTAGGGGTCCGGGTCCATGCGCTAAAATGTGTCGTGCAGAAAAAGGAGGGCACGGACCCCGTGTCTAGGTCCGGGTGGGGGTCCGTGTGGGTGCACAAATTTGACACCGAAAAGAATACAAAGGCACGGACCCCGTGCTCTGGTCCGTGTGGGGGGTCTGGGTCGGCACGCAAAAATGACATTGATGAGGAAACAAAGACACGGACCCCGTGCCAGGGTCCGTCCGCGGGTCCGTGTATCTGCGGGACAAGTCAACATTCGGAAATTCTGAACAGGTTTTGCTTAACAGTCTAGACTCGATGGTACGGACTGTGAACCGACACCCCGAGACCCATCCTAGCATGCCATAACATCAAAAATCGTACAAGCACCCAAAGCACGATGTTCACCATATGACACATACAATTCAAAAACGTGGCAATTGACACCGAAACGTTTCCTACGACTTAAATGTAGTCGAGTGCCTATCGACACCAAACGACCTATCAAATAACAACCCAACATCATACTAAGCATACCTATGCGCAGCGACGATCACCCGTCGATCCCCAACGAAGCCTGCAACAATAAAATCTCAAGAACACATCAATACATAATTTCTGAAAAAAAAAGTGCAGTTTTAGCAGTCCCACGAAAAACGCTATAACTCACTTTATTCTCGTCCAAAAATCTCGAATTTTATATCAAATCGAAGGTATCGAAAAGTTCTATGTTTTTCTTGTTGAGAGTTTTCTCAAAATCTCGACCAAAAATTCACAGTTTTAACAAGAACAATAAAAACGTAGTTTAGATCTAAAAATTTTCCTTCAAAATCGATCCAAACAATTAACCGCTCAAACTATGAACATCATACATGAGTTTTACGCATAAAACAATGCAACACATAATATGACATGATCTACGCAGCAAAAGAGAGAGATTATACGTGCCTTTTGATATTCAAAAATACCATAACGACGATACCGAAGCGGGGAGAGATGCGAGGTTGATCCGGGACGAATGTGGGACGTTTTAAAGCAATAAAATCAACAAAACCTTGCTGGAAATCTAATGGAGGAGGGACGGCTGCTCTAGGAACAAAAACCCTAGGTTTTGCTTCTTTTCAAAATAATAAAATTGTGAATAATGAAGAGTGTGTGTGTGTGTGCCGATTTCTAGTGTGTGAAAAGTGTGTGTGCGTTTAATTTGTAAATTAGGGAGAGTAAACTTTGCTTAGTTAATAATTAGTAACTAATTCAAAAGAACATATTACCTCTCCCTTCACAACGTTTCTAATTAAAATAAAATGTACATGTGCTAACTTTAAAAGTTTTAAATTCTAAAATTCACCTAATAATTAAATTAGGCTTTAAAACACTAACAACAAAATAAACTAGTTAAAAATGTCCCGTCTTGAACTTAAAATAAAATACCGTATTTTAAATTGCCAAACTGTCACCGGGTCTTTTCCTCGATCCCTCCTCGAATAATCGCCTGAAACATGAAACTCGAAAAATATTTTAACGTCCATCACATAAACATGAATAATTTAAAATAATGCATTTAAATAATTCATACATGGCTAAAAGCTCATTTTAAACTTTGAATAAAAAGATTTAACAATTAAATAAATGCATAGATTATACGTGTACTGAATTTGGGCACTACATTTCCTCCCCCACTTATACAAATTTCGTCCTCGAAATTAAGTCTTACCAAACAACTCCGGGTAGCGAAGTCTCATATCCACTTCTGACTCCCAAGTGGCCTCTTCCACTGATTGGTTTAGCCACCGAACTTTGACTAGCTTAGTCACTTTGTTCCGGAGTCTGCGCTCCTGTCTGTCTAGGATTTGAATCGGTCTCTGCTCATATGCAGGTCTGGAGCAAGCTGCAACGGCTCATAGCTCAGAACATGCGAAGGATTGGCTAAATACTTCCTCAACATAGAAACGTGGAACACATTGTGTACCCCGGCCAGATTCGGCGGAAGGGCTACACGGTAAGCTAATGTCCCAACTCTGTCCAAAATCTCGAACGGCCCATAAACCTCGGACTCAGCTTGCCTCTCTTCCCAAATCTCATTACACCCTTCATAGGTGCTATCTTGACGAATACGTGATCACCAACGGAAAACTCGAGATCTCTCCTCCTCTTATCAGCATAGCTCTTATGACGGTTTTGGGCAGTCTTCATTGTAGAACCCGTAAATCAGTAGGCGTATAAGCCATGCATAATTCTAGATTTTTAAATTTAATTGACTTCATTGCATGATTATTTTAAATGCATTTGTTTGAAGTTAATTATTTATTATTTCAGTTCAGCAGTTTGATTTTTAGCATTTCAGTATTTTTCAGTGAGGCCGGACCGGAGCTGGAGTTTTGAGATAGAATTTAAGATTCGAGAAATATTTCCAGAAGTTAATTTAGCTAGTAACTAAGTTCATTTAAGTTAGAAAGGAAGGTTTGAAGATTTAATTTAATTATTTGAGGTGATTAAGAAATGAACTCATTTAAGTTATTAAATTAAGGGGTTAGCTCACTAAATTATTTAAAGGATTAGTAAGGCTTTCAAGGATTATTAGTTGACTAGATAATCAACATTTCCCTTTATTTTATCATGCATTTTTCGGCCACCCTTAGTGCTAGAAGATTCATTTTCCAACTCACCAACTTTGACCAATTCTTTGCATGTAATTAGTAGGATAATTCTAGGATTTTTGGGAGCACAATTTAATTAAATAAATGGACATATCCTAGTCTAGAATCAAGCTAAATTTCGGCCACCACCTCCTAGAAGCATCCACCAACTCATTTGATATCAATTCAAATTCAAATTCAAAAGGGGAGTGGACTTGGTCTTGATATGATCCTATTTTTGTGCACCCTTCTCCTCACCTTCATAACCATCACTCCCCCCTCCACCTCCACCGAAAATAAGACCCCTTTTCAGTAGAAAAAACGTGGATAGCAGCTAGGGAGAAAGGGAGAATAATCGAGAGCCAAGAAAGGTAGAGAAGCTAGCCACTCCGTCTCCTCCGCGCCGTCTCGTCTCTTCTTTTCGTTTTCTTTCGAAACGAAACCAGGCATGTCTAGATTTCTTTCAAACCTCAATCAAGTCATATTATCATTTATTTTTCAGTACATGATCATATTTTAGCAAGCAAAAACCGAGATACATGTCAAAATATTTTTGGAACACACATGCAGAATTTCGGCTCTTCATGGCAAGCTTCACGTTTTTCTGAGTTTTGATGGTTTCAGGTATTGGATCGACTCCAGGCTCCCAAGGCGACTTGTATACATGTAGTAGGATGCATTAGGACCATGTTGGTCCATTCAAACCAGCCCCATACTTGCTGGAAAACCGAAATGACAGCAAGTTCCCCATAAGTGCAGAAATGTGATTCGAAATTTCAGTTTTGTGTCAAGGGTTGTGGATCTGATCTTGGCTGCCCCAAGGGCCTTTAGCCATGGTTGGATCACTTCCCTAGCATGTCTAAGACGTGACTAAGTCGCCCTTTTGGTGGCTTGGTCCATGGCTCATCGGTTTTTAAATAATCAACAAGAACAGCCCCTTTCCCCATTCGGCCCTTCCATTTTTCAGCATATGGTTCGTTTCTTTTGTGGCTTGGTGTGGATCTTGGTTGGCCTATGGCCCTTAGCCACGGTTCATATCATGCTCCTAGATGTCTAGATCGTGCCATGGTCAATCAAATGGCCACTGGAACGACGCAAGACATCGATCATAGCATAAACACTACACACGCATGCACGTTGCTCTCGGTTGGACCCTTCGGTTAAGATTTGGTGTGATGCGGATTGTGGCTGGCCTAGGGCCCTTAGCCATGGTTCAAATCATTCCTTGGGATGTTGGTAAGAGCCTCTGGTCGGTGGTTCACGCCCCTAATGGCCGATAGTCTCGAAACCAATGCAAGTCTTGTAGTGCGCAGCTGCTGTATTTTTTTGACAGCAAGTATGCTGCTGTTCAGAAGCGTCGTTTGAGTTCTTGGTTGGCTTTTAGTCCATGGCCTTGGACTGGACAGTGCCTCATTGAGTTGGGAAGGTCATGTTTTCGACCGTTCGTCATTTGGATCATTTTTGAGGTCGTACGAGAATTTACGGTGCAATGTGCCAAATTGACTCTCGAAAGAGCGTTTCGTGTTTTGGCCTCCATTCCACCTAGATTTCGACCCTACCATTTTAGGAACATTATTTTATGATTTTTCAGCGTATTTTAATCATGACTATACGTCGGTTCAGTGTTGGTTCAGGTTGGCTCGGAGTCATGATTAAATGCGAAGTCATTAGGCGTCATAGTCGCATCTTTTGAACGTAAATTGCATAGTTGGTCAAGTTTAAGCTATTGCATATTTTTCATGGCACAGTTAGGTTGCAGCGAGCCTGGGAACGATCCAATCCAATCCAGTTGGTAAAATTACAGGAATTTTCATTACGCCAGTTAATTATTTTACGTGCATTAAATAGAAAATGATTATTTTTGAGATTTATGCGATATGGCTTGTGGTTCATTCACTATGTGGGAGTGTTATTTTTATACGGTCGCCAGTGACCGATCAGTTCAGTATGGTACCACCCGGTCGCCAGTGACCGGCCAGCTCAGATCAGTTTCAGCCTCCCCGGTAGCCAGTTACCGATCAGTTCAGCTTAGTGCAGTGGCCACAGGCGTAAAACATAATCTCAACAGAAAATTTTACCAGATATTTCAGTGCAGGCTCCAAGGAGCAAATATTTTTACAGTGATTTCCAGTTCAGTTATGCACGTATTATAATTGCTCAGTACAG
Organism: Primulina tabacum; assembly: GCF_025594145.1. Lineage (NCBI taxonomy): Eukaryota > Viridiplantae > Streptophyta > Magnoliopsida > Lamiales > Gesneriaceae > Primulina > Primulina tabacum. Next base: position 1,508,928 of record NC_134552.1, on the reverse strand, counting down.
ATTATTTTCAGTATGCCTCAGGACAGGATATTTTATCTCATGCATATTTTAAATTCAGATTTTTACTCGTTACCTGCGATTTATGCATGCTGAGTCTTTAGGCTCACTAGACTTGATTGTTGTAGGTACTGATGAGGCCAGGGCCGAGGGCGGGGACCAGTGAGTCAGCTTGGGTCGGCAGTAGTGGCACCCGAGGACCTCAGAGCAGCAGTTGTTATTTTCTTCGCAAACAATTTTTATCAGTTGTTGGATATTTTTAAATCGTTATTGTTGGCAAAACTTTGATTTTCTTCCGCTGCAATATTTTGAAATATTGAACTTGATTCACCAGTGATTTTATGAATGAGGCCATTTAAGTTCTTTTAAAAAGAAAATTTTTAATTTTCCGCAAATTTTCAAGCAAGTAGTTCGAGGGCCTCCACAGTTGGTATCAGAGCGGTGGTTCTGTATAGGGTTTCACTACTACTGACCGCGAGAAGCTCACGAAGCCACGCCTTTGGTCTGTAAGTTTTTTTCAGTTCAGCATTTTGTTCAGCATTTCAGTTATAGCATGAATTATTTTGTCAGCATGCTTCCAGATTTTTAGTATTTCAGAGTTCATTTAAAATAAAGTATGGAATTATGCATGTTAGTTACGTATGGGTTATGTTGGAACATATGCCCCCTAGACGCATTTTAGAGCGCAACAGAGAGGTGGAGCCTCGCCGAGAGGACAGAGAGGAGCATAGACCGGAGGGAGACCTACCACCCCCTCCACCGCCCCCACCGGACATGAGTGTCCAGATGTTAGCTGGGATGGCACAGTTCTTCGCACAGTTTGCGGGGGGCAATGCCGCAGCCGTAGCCGCAGCCGCAGCCAGGCCGACAGGGCCCGAGGCTGTTTATGAGCGATTCATGAAGATGCGCCCGAAGGAATTCTCTGGGACATCTGACCCCATGGTTGCCGAGGGATGGATCAAATCCCTCGAGGTTATCTTCGATTTTATGGAGCTGGGGGACGCAGACCGAGTCCGATGTGCCACCTACCTGTTCACTGGAGACGCCCGCTTATGGTGGGAAGGAGCTTCGGTAGCCACTTTCTTGGACCCGCTTTACGGAGGTTTTCTACTCCAAGTATTTTGCTGAGAAGGTTCGCACCAGGCTGACCACCGAGTTCATGAGTCTGAGACAGGGGGATATGTCGGTTACGGAGTTTATCCGTAAGTTCGAGAGGGGCTGTCACTTTGTGCCCCTGATAGCGAATGATGCCAAAGCCAAGCTGATGCACTTCCTGGTGGGTTTACGGCCGATCTTGCGCCGGGATGTTAGGGTATCTGACCCTGCTACTTATGAGATTGCCGTCTCCAAGGCCTTAGCCGCAGAGCAGGATCTGCGGGATATCGAGAGGGATCGCCAGGGCAAGCGCCCAGTCCAGGCACCGCACCGCCCTCCTCCTCTTCAGCATCAGCAGCAGAATAAGAGGCCTTTTCATGGACCGCCCAGGAACAGAGGCCAGCAGCAGCAGCAGCAGCAGCAGCGGGGACGCCCAGCCCCGAGGAATCGGGAGCACCCAGTCTGTCCCAGGTGCTCACGTCGCCATCCTGGAGCATGTATGGCTGGCTCAGGAAAGTGTTTTAAGTGTGGCAGTCCAGACCACATGTTGCTGCAGTGCCCTCAGAGGAATCTGCCTACCCCAGGGCAGAGTTTTTGCTCTCCATGCCACAGAAACCAACCCGGAGACTATGTTGTTGACAGGAAGAATTTTTATATCTGGTTCCGCTACCAAGGCCTTGATAGATTCAGGGGCCACTCACTCATTTATTTCGGAGGTCTTTGCAAACTTTCTCAAGATCCAGACCATTGGGCTAGATACAGCCTTTTCAGTAGTGTTGCCGTCAGGCGAGGAGATGGCAGCCACCAATGTTATCCGAGATATAGACCTTGAGCTGCACGGTAATCTTGTTTATGCGGATCTGATTGTGCTACCGATGCCGGAATTTGACATCATCCTAGGGATGGACTGGCTATTGAGGAACAGAGTGTTGATAGACTTCCAGCGGAGATCCGTTCTTGTCCGACCGCCTGGAATGGAGCAGTTCTTATTTGAGCCGGACAGGTACTTTCCTTTACCGCGCATTATTCCTTATGTTCAGGCTAGGAAGCTCATGCATAGAGGGTGTCGGGCATTTCTAGCAACCCTTTTATCTGTCCCCGAGGAACCCAGCCAGTCAGCCTCAGATGTTCCGGTTGTCAGAGATTTCTTAGACGTTTTTCCCGAAGACGTCTCTGGTATGCCACCAGAGAGAGAGGTGGAGTTTTCCATTGAGCTTATGCCAGGTACGGCTCCGATATCCAAAGCGCCATACCGACTAGCACCGACAGAGATGGCAGAGCTTAAGAAGCAGATCCAAGACCTTCTTGACAAGGAGTTCATTCGCCCGAGCTTTTCTCCATGGGGCGCGCCAGTCTTATTCGTGAAAAAGAAGGATGGCTCGATGAGGCTTTGCATTGACTACCGGGAGTTGAACAGGGTTACAGTGAAGAATAAATACCCACTGCCGAGGATTGAGGATCTGTTTGACCAGTTGCAGGGAGCTTCGATTTTCTCCAAGATAGATCTGCGTTCCGGTTATCACCAGTTGAGGGTGAGAGATGCTGATGTCTCGAAGACAGCTTTCAGGACTCGTTATGGCCACTACGAGTTCCTAGTGATGCCGTTCGGGCTGACGAATGCGCCAGCGATCTTCATGGATCTAATGAATCGCGTATTTCAGCCGTACCTCGACCAGTTTGTGATAGTGTTCATAGATGACATTCTCGTCTACTCCAAGAGTCGGGAGGAGCACAGCAGGCATCTGACCACAGTGTTGCAGACATTGCAGAAGCACAAATTATTCGCAAAGTTCAGTAAGTGCGAATTCTGGTTAGAGAAGGTGGCGTTCTTGGGCCACATCGTTTCTAGCAGTGGCATTGAGGTAGACCCGGCGAAAGTTGCAGCAGTCAGAGATTGGGTTGTGCCTCAGAATGCATCCGAGATCCAGCAGTTTCCTTGGGCTAGCAGGATATTACAGAAAATTCATCCAGGGATTCTCCTCTATCGCCGTTCCACTCACAGCACTGACAAAGAAAAATGTGAAGTTTGTGTGGAGCGAGGAGTGTCAGAAGAGCTTCGATACTTTGAAGCAAGCTCTTATCTCAGCACCCGTTTTGGCTGTACCGTCAGGATCTGGTGAGTTTGTCCTTTATACCGATGCTTCGAAGCTTGGTTTAGGTGCAGTTTTGATGCAGCATGGGAGAGTGATAGCGTATGCTTCTCGACAGCTGAAAATCCACGAGAAGAACTACCCCACCCATGATCTGGAGTTAGCGGCCGTAGTTTTTGCTTTGAAGATTTGGAGGCACTATCTGTATGGGGAGAAGTGTCAGATCTTTACCGACCATAAGAGCCTCAAGTATTTCTTTACGCAGAAGGAGCTGAACATGCGTCAGAGGCGTTGGTTGGAGCTTGTGAAAGACTACGATTGTGACATTAGCTACCACCCGGGTAAAGCTAATGTAGTTGCGGATGCTTTGAGTAGGAAAGTCGCAGTGATGGCTCATTTGACGATGCAGAAACCTCTTCAGATCGAGATGCAGAGGTTTGATCTTGAGACTTACCCTCGAGGTAGAGTTCCTCGTTTATCTACCTTGACTATCCAGTCCTCTCTTATTGACCGTATTCGCAGCGGTCAGGCAGCAGATGAGCAGTTGGCACAGTGGAAGAAGAGAGATGAAGCTAAGGGCAGTGTTTTGTATTCAGTCAGCGACGGTATTGTGAGATACCGAGATAGGATATGGGTTCCTAGCAGTGATTCCATCCGAGCAGACATCTTATCAGAGGCCCATACGTCCCCGTACTCTATTCACCCTGGGAGTACGAAGATGTACAAAGATCTGCAGCTATTGTATTGGTGGCCAGGAATGAAGAAGGACATCAGGCGTTTTGTATCCGAGTGCCTGACTTGCCAGTTAGTGAAGGCCGAGCATCAGAGACCAGCAGGTTTGCTCAAGCCTCTTCCTATTCCCGAGTGGAAGTGGGAGAACATTACCATGGACTTTGTGACCGGATTGCCGAGGTCAGCCAGAGGATCGAATGCTATCTGGGTGATTGTAGATCGTCTTACCAAATCAGCGCACTTCTTGCCTATTAAGACGACTTTCACCATGGTTCAGTATGCAGAGCTGTATATCCGAGAGATAGTCCGACTCCACGGTATTCCAGTTTCTATCGTATCCGACAGAGATCCCAGATTCACTTCCTCGTTTTGGAAGAGTTTGCATTCGACTTTGGGTACGAAGTTGCTGTTTAGCACAGCTTTCCATCCGCAGACAGATGGACAGTCGGAGCGAGTTATTCAGATCTTAGAGGATCTTCTCCGTGCTTGCGTCATTGATTTCTCTGGGAGTTGGGAGTCGAACTTACCATTGGTAGAGTTCACCTATAACAACAGTTTCCAGTCGTCCATAGGTATGGCTCCGTATGAAGCGCAGTATGGTCGCAAGTGTAGATCTCCTGTTCATTGGGATGAAGTAGGAGAGAGAGCAGAGTTGGGTCCAGAGATTGTTCAGCAGGCAGCAGATGTAGTAGTCAAGATCCGTGATAGGATGAGGACTGCTCAGAGCCGACAGAAGAGTTATGCCGATCAGCGGAGGAGAGAGTTAGAGTTTGCAGTGGGCGATCATGTCTTCGTGAAAGTGGCACCTATGAAGGGTGTCATGAGATTTGGCAAGAAAGGGAAGCTCAGTCCGAGATTCATTGGACCGTTTGAGATCCTCGACAGAGTTGGGACGCTAGCGTATCGTGTGGCTCTTCCGCCAAATCTGGCCGGAGTACACAATGTCTTTCACGTCTCCATGCTGAGGAAGCATATGGCAAATCCTTCGCATGTGCTGAATTTCGAGCCGTTGCAGCTTACTCCGAACTTATCTTATGAGGAGAGACCCATGCAGATCCTAGACAGACAGGAGAAGAAACTTCGGAACAAGTTGGTTAAGCGAGTCAAAGTCAAATGGCTCAACCATTCAGAGGAGGAAGCTACGTGGGAGTCTGAGCCGGAGATGAGAAGTAGATACCCCGAGTTATTCGGTGAGTTCTAATTTCGAGGACGAAATTTATTTAAGGGGGGAAGGATTGTAGAACCCGTAAATCAGTAGGCGTATAAGCCATGCATAATTCTAGATTTTTAAATTTAATTGACTTCATTGCATGATTATTTTAAATGCATTTGTTTGAAGTTAATTATTTATTATTTCAGTTCAGCAGTTTGATTTTTAGCATTTCAGTATTTTTCAGTGAGGCCGGACCGGAGCTGGAGTTTTGAGATAGAATTTAAGATTCGAGAAATATTTCCAGAAGTTAATTTAGCTAGTAACTAAGTTCATTTAAGTTAGAAATGAAGGTTTGAAGATTTAATTTAATTATTTGAGGTGATTAAGAAATGAACTCATTTAAGTTATTAAATTAAGGGGTTAGCTCACTAAATTATTTAAAGGATTAGTAAGGCTTTCAAGGATTATTAGTTGACTAGATAATCAACATTTCCCTTTATTTTATCATGCATTTTTCGGCCACCCTTAGTGCTAGAAGATTCATTTTCCAACTCACCAACTTTGACCAATTCTTTGCATGTAATTAGTAGGATAATTCTAGGATTTTTGGGAGCACAATTTAATTAAATAAATGGACATATCCTAGTCTAGAATCAAGCTAAATTTCGGCCACCACCTCCTAGAAGCATCCACCAACTCATTTGATATCAATTCAAAATTCAAATTCAAAAGGGGAGTGGACTTGGTCTTGATATGATCCTATTTTTGTGCACCCTTCTCCTCACCTTCATAACCATCACTCCCCCCTCCACCTCCACCGAAAATAAGACCCCTTTTCAGTAGAAAAAACGTGGATAGCAGCTAGGGAGAAAGGGAGAATAATCGAGAGCCAAGAAAGGTAGAGAAGCTAGCCACTCCGTCTCCTCCGCGCCGTCTCGTCTCTTCTTTTCGTTTTCTTTCGAAACGAAACCAGGCATGTCTAGATTTCTTTCAAACCTCAATCAAGTCATATTATCATTTATTTTTCAGTACATGATCATGTTTTAGCAAGCAAAAACCGAGATACATGTCAAAATATTTTTGGAACACACATGCAGAATTTCGGCTCTTCATGGCAAGCTTCACGTTTTTCTGAGTTTTGATGGTTTCAGGTATTGGATCGACTCCAGGCTCCCAAGGCGACTTGTATACATGTAGTAGGATGCATTAGGACCATGTTGGTCCATTCAAACCAGCCCCATACTTGCTGGAAAACCGAAATGACAGCAAGTTCCCCATAAGTGCAGAAATGTGATTCGAAATTTCAGTTTTGTGTCAAGGGTTGTGGATCTGATCTTGGCTGCCCCAAGGGCCTTTAGCCATGGTTGGATCACTTCCCTAGCATGTCTAAGACGTGACTAAGTCGCCCTTTTGGTGGCTTGGTCCATGGCTCATCGGTTTTTAAATAATCAACAAGAACAGCCCCTTTCCCCATTCGGCCCTTCCATTTTTCAGCATATGGTTCGTTTCTTTTGTGGCTTGGTGTGGATCTTGGTTGGCCTATGGCCCTTAGCCACGGTTCATATCATGCTCCTAGATGTCTAGATCGTGCCATGGTCAATCAAATGGCCACTGGAACGACGCAAGACATCGATCATAGCATAAACACTACACACGCATGCACGTTGCTCTCGGTTGGACCCTTCGGTTAAGATTTGGTGTGATGCGGATTGTGGCTGGCCTAGGGCCCTTAGCCATGGTTCAAATCATTCCTTGGGATGTTGGTAAGAGCCTCTGGTCGGTGGTTCACGCCCCTAATGGCCGATAGTCTCGAAACCAATGCAAGTCTTGTAGTGCGCAGCTGCTGTATTTTTTTGACAGCAAGTATGCTGCTGTTCAGAAGCGTTGTTTGAGTTCTTGGTTGGCTTTTAGTCCATGGCCTTGGACTGGACAGTGCCTCATTGAGTTGGGAAGGTCATGTTTTCGACCGTTCGTCATTTGGATCATTTTTGAGGTCGTACGAGAATTTACGGTGCAATGTGCCAAATTGACTCTCGAAAGAGCGTTTCGTGTTTTGGCCTCCATTCCACCTAGATTTCGACCCTACCATTTTAGGAACATTATTTTATGATTTTTCAGCGTATTTTAATCATGACTATACGTCGGTTCAGTGTTGGTTCAGGTTGGCTCGGAGTCATGATTAAATGCGAAGTCATTAGGCGTCATAGTCGCATCTTTTGAACGTAAATTGCATAGTTGGTCAAGTTTAAGCTATTGCATATTTTTCATGGCACAGTTAGGTTGCAGCGAGCCTGGGAACGATCCAATCCAATCCAGTTGGTAAAATTACAGGAATTTTCATTACGCCAGTTAATTATTTTACGTGCATTAAATAGAAAATGATTATTTTTGAGATTTATGCGATATGGCTTGTGGTTCATTCACTATGTGGGAGTGTTATTTTTATACGGTCGCCAGTGACCGATCAGTTCAGTATGGTACCACCCGGTCGCCAGTGACCGGCCAGCTCAGATCAGTTTCAGCCTCCCCGGTAGCCAGTTACCGATCAGTTCAGCTTAGTGCAGTGGCCACAGGCGTAAAACATAATCTCAACAGAAAATTTTACCAGATATTTCAGTGCAGGCTCCAAGGAGCAAATATTTTTACAGTGATTTCCAGTTCAGTTATGCACGTATTATAATTGCTCAGTACAGATTATTTTCAGTATGCCTCAGGACAGGATATTTTATCTCATGCATATTTTAAATTCAGATTTTTACTCGTTACCTGCGATTTATGCATGCTGAGTCTTTAGGCTCACTAGACTTGATTGTTGTAGGTACTGATGAGGCCAGGGCCGAGGGCGGGGACCAGTGAGTCAGCTTGGGTCGGCAGTAGTGGCACCCGAGGACCTCAGAGCAGCAGTTGTTATTTTCTTCGCAAACAATTTTTATCAGTTGTTGGATATTTTTAAATCGTTATTGTTGGCAAAACTTTGATTTTCTTCCGCTGCAATATTTTGAAATATTGAACTTGATTCACCAGTGATTTTATGAATGAGGCCATTTAAGTTCTTTTAAAAAGAAAATTTTTAATTTTCCGCAAATTTTCAAGCAAGTAGTTCGAGGGCCTCCACAGTTGGTATCAGAGCGGTGGTTCTGTATAGGGTTTCACTACTACTGACCGCGAGAAGCTCACGAAGCCACGCCTTTGGTCTGTAAGTTTTTTTCAGTTCAGCATTTTGTTCAGCATTTCAGTTATAGCATGAATTATTTTGTCAGCATGCTTCCAGATTTTTAGTATTTCAGAGTTCATTTAAAATAAAGTATGGAATTATGCATGTTAGTTACGTATGGGTTATGTTGGAACATATGCCCCCTAGACGCATTTTAGAGCGCAACAGAGAGGTGGAGCCTCGCCGAGAGGACAGAGAGGAGCATAGACCGGAGGGAGACCTACCACCCCCTCCACCGCCCCCACCGGACATGAGTGTCCAGATGTTAGCTGGGATGGCACAGTTCTTCGCACAGTTTGCGGGGGGCAATGCCGCAGCCGTAGCCGCAGCCGCAGCCAGGCCGACAGGGCCCGAGGCTGTTTATGAGCGATTCATGAAGATGCGCCCGAAGGAATTCTCTGGGACATCTGACCCCATGGTTGCCGAGGGATGGATCAAATCCCTCGAGGTTATCTTCGATTTTATGGAGCTGGGGGACGCAGACCGAGTCCGATGTGCCACCTACCTGTTCACTGGAGACGCCCGCTTATGGTGGGAAGGAGCTTCGGTAGCCACTTTCTTGGACCCGCTTTACGGAGGTTTTCTACTCCAAGTATTTTGCTGAGAAGGTTCGCACCAGGCTGACCACCGAGTTCATGAGTCTGAGACAGGGGGATATGTCGGTTACGGAGTTTATCCGTAAGTTCGAGAGGGGCTGTCACTTTGTGCCCCTGATAGCGAATGATGCCAAAGCCAAGCTGATGCACTTCCTGGTGGGTTTACGGCCGATCTTGCGCCGGGATGTTAGGGTATCTGACCCTGCTACTTATGAGATTGCCGTCTCCAAGGCCTTAGCCGCAGAGCAGGATCTGCGGGATATCGAGAGGGATCGCCAGGGCAAGCGCCCAGTCCAGGCACCGCACCGCCCTCCTCCTCTTCAGCATCAGCAGCAGAATAAGAGGCCTTTTCATGGACCGCCCAGGAACAGAGGCCAGCAGCAGCAGCAGCAGCAGCAGCAGCGGGGACGCCCAGCCCCGAGGAATCGGGAGCACCCAGTCTGTCCCAGGTGCTCACGTCGCCATCCTGGAGCATGTATGGCTGGCTCAGGAAAGTGTTTTAAGTGTGGCAGTCCAGACCACATGTTGCTGCAGTGCCCTCAGAGGAATCTGCCTACCCCAGGGCAGAGTTTTTGCTCTCCATGCCACAGAAACCAACCCGGAGACTATGTTGTTGACAGGAAGAATTTTTATATCTGGTTCCGCTACCAAGGCCTTGATAGATTCAGGGGCCACTCACTCATTTATTTCGGAGGTCTTTGCAAACTTTCTCAAGATCCAGACCATTGGGCTAGATACAGCCTTTTCAGTAGTGTTGCCGTCAGGCGAGGAGATGGCAGCCACCAATGTTATCCGAGATATAGACCTTGAGCTGCACGGTAATCTTGTTTATGCGGATCTGATTGTGCTACCGATGCCGGAATTTGACATCATCCTAGGGATGGACTGGCTATTGAGGAACAGAGTGTTGATAGACTTCCAGCGGAGATCCGTTCTTGTCCGACCGCCTGGAATGGAGCAGTTCTTATTTGAGCCGGACAGGTACTTTCCTTTACCGCGCATTATTCCTTATGTTCAGGCTAGGAAGCTCATGCATAGAGGGTGTCGGGCATTTCTAGCAACCCTTTTATCTGTCCCCGAGGAACCCAGCCAGTCAGCCTCAGATGTTCCGGTTGTCAGAGATTTCTTAGACGTTTTTCCCGAAGACGTCTCTGGTATGCCACCAGAGAGAGAGGTGGAGTTTTCCATTGAGCTTATGCCAGGTACGGCTCCGATATCCAAAGCGCCATACCGACTAGCACCGACAGAGATGGCAGAGCTTAAGAAGCAGATCCAAGACCTTCTTGACAAGGAGTTCATTCGCCCGAGCTTTTCTCCATGGGGCGCGCCAGTCTTATTCGTGAAAAAGAAGGATGGCTCGATGAGGCTTTGCATTGACTACCGGGAGTTGAACAGGGTTACAGTGAAGAATAAATACCCACTGCCGAGGATTGAGGATCTGTTTGACCAGTTGCAGGGAGCTTCGATTTTCTCCAAGATAGATCTGCGTTCCGGTTATCACCAGTTGAGGGTGAGAGATGCTGATGTCTCGAAGACAGCTTTCAGGACTCGTTATGGCCACTACGAGTTCCTAGTGATGCCGTTCGGGCTGACGAATGCGCCAGCGATCTTCATGGATCTAATGAATCGCGTATTTCAGCCGTACCTCGACCAGTTTGTGATAGTGTTCATAGATGACATTCTCGTCTACTCCAAGAGTCGGGAGGAGCACAGCAGGCATCTGACCACAGTGTTGCAGACATTGCAGAAGCACAAATTATTCGCAAAGTTCAGTAAGTGCGAATTCTGGTTAGAGAAGGTGGCGTTCTTGGGCCACATCGTTTCTAGCAGTGGCATTGAGGTAGACCCGGCGAAAGTTGCAGCAGTCAGAGATTGGGTTGTGCCTCAGAATGCATCCGAGATCCGCAGTTTCCTTGGGCTAGCAGGATATTACAGAAAATTCATCCAGGGATTCTCCTCTATCGCCGTTCCACTCACAGCACTGACAAAGAAAAATGTGAAGTTTGTGTGGAGCGAGGAGTGTCAGAAGAGCTTCGATACTTTGAAGCAAGCTCTTATCTCAGCACCCGTTTTGGCTGTACCGTCAGGATCTGGTGAGTTTGTCCTTTATACCGATGCTTCGAAGCTTGGTTTAGGTGCAGTTTTGATGCAGCATGGGAGAGTGATAGCGTATGCTTCTCGACAGCTGAAAATCCACGAGAAGAACTACCCCACCCATGATCTGGAGTTAGCGGCCGTAGTTTTTGCTTTGAAGATTTGGAGGCACTATCTGTATGGGGAGAAGTGTCAGATCTTTACCGACCATAAGAGCCTCAAGTATTTCTTTACGCAGAAGGAGCTGAACATGCGTCAGAGGCGTTGGTTGGAGCTTGTGAAAGACTACGATTGTGACATTAGCTACCACCCGGGTAAAGCTAATGTAGTTGCGGATGCTTTGAGCAGGAAAGTCGCAGTGATGGCTCATTTGACGATGCAGAAACCTCTTCAGATCGAGATGCATTGGTTTGATCTTGAGACTTACCCTCGAGGTAGAGTTCCTCGTTTATCTACCTTGACTATCCAGTCCTCTCTTATTGACCGTATTCGCAGCGGTCAGGCAGCAGATGAGCAGTTGGCACAGTGGAAGAAGAGAGATGAAGCTAAGGGCAGTGTTTTGTATTCAGTCAGCGACGGTATTGTGAGATACCGAGATAGGATATGGGTTCCTAGCAGTGATTCCATCCGAGCAGACATCTTATCAGAGGCCCATACGTCCCCGTACTCTATTCACCCTGGGAGTACGAAGATGTACAAAGATCTGCAGCTATTGTATTGGTGGCCAGGAATGAAGAAGGACATCAGGCGTTTTGTATCCGAGTGCCTGACTTGCCAGTTAGTGAAGGCCGAGCATCAGAGACCAGCAGGTTTGCTCAAGCCTCTTCCTATTCCCGAGTGGAAGTGGGAGAACATTACCATGGACTTTGTGACCGGATTGCCGAGGTCAGCCAGAGGATCGAATGCTATCTGGGTGATTGTAGATCGTCTTACCAAATCAGCGCACTTCTTGCCTATTAAGACGACTTTCACCATGGTTCAGTATGCAGAGCTGTATATCCGAGAGATAGTCCGACTCCACGGTATTCCAGTTTCTATCGTATCCGACAGAGATCCCAGATTCACTTCCTCGTTTTGGAAGAGTTTGCATTCGACTTTGGGTACGAAGTTGCTGTTTAGCACAGCTTTCCATCCGCAGACAGATGGACAGTCGGAGCGAGTTATTCAGATCTTAGAGGATCTTCTCCGTGCTTGCGTCATTGATTTCTCTGGGAGTTGGGAGTCGAACTTACCATTGGTAGAGTTCACCTATAACAACAGTTTCCAGTCGTCCATAGGTATGGCTCCGTATGAAGCGCAGTATGGTCGCAAGTGTAGATCTCCTGTTCATTGGGATGAAGTAGGAGAGAGAGCAGAGTTGGGTCCAGAGATTGTTCAGCAGGCAGCAGATGTAGTAGTCAAGATCCGTGATAGGATGAGGACTGCTCAGAGCCGACAGAAGAGTTATGCCGATCAGCGGAGGAGAGAGTTAGAGTTTGCAGTGGGCGATCATGTCTTCGTGAAAGTGGCACCTATGAAGGGTGTCATGAGATTTGGCAAGAAAGGGAAGCTCAGTCCGAGATTCATTGGACCGTTTGAGATCCTCGACAGAGTTGGGACGCTAGCGTATCGTGTGGCTCTTCCGCCAAATCTGGCCGGAGTACACAATGTCTTTCACGTCTCCATGCTGAGGAAGCATATGGCAAATCCTTCGCATGTGCTGAATTTCGAGCCGTTGCAGCTTACTCCGAACTTATCTTATGAGGAGAGACCCATGCAGATCCTAGACAGACAGGAGAAGAAACTTCGGAACAAGTTGGTTAAGCGAGTCAAAGTCAAATGGCTCAACCATTCAGAGGAGGAAGCTACGTGGGAGTCTGAGCCGGAGATGAGAAGTAGATACCCCGAGTTATTCGGTGAGTTCTAATTTCGAGGACGAAATTTATTTAAGGGGGGAAGGATTGTAGAACCCGTAAATCAGTAGGCGTATAAGCCATGCATAATTCTAGATTTTTAAATTTAATTGACTTCATTGCATGATTATTTTAAATGCATTTGTTTGAAGTTAATTATTTATTATTTCAGTTCAGCAGTTTGATTTTTAGCATTTCAGTATTTTTCAGTGAGGCCGGACCGGAGCTGGAGTTTTGAGATAGAATTTAAGATTCGAGAAATATTTCCAGAAGTTAATTTAGCTAGTAACTAAGTTCATTTAAGTTAGAAATGAAGGTTTGAAGATTTAATTTAATTATTTGAGGTGATTAAGAAATGAACTCATTTAAGTTATTAAATTAAGGGGTTAGCTCACTAAATTATTTAAAGGATTAGTAAGGCTTTCAAGGATTATTAGTTGACTAGATAATCAACATTTCCCTTTATTTTATCATGCATTTTTCGGCCACCCTTAGTGCTAGAAGATTCATTTTCCAACTCACCAACTTTGACCAATTCTTTGCATGTAATTAGTAGGATAATTCTAGGATTTTTGGGAGCACAATTTAATTAAATAAATGGACATATCCTAGTCTAGAATCAAGCTAAATTTCGGCCACCACCTCCTAGAAGCATCCACCAACTCATTTGATATCAATTCAAAATTCAAATTCAAAAGGGGAGTGGACTTGGTCTTGATATGATCCTATTTTTGTGCACCCTTCTCCTCACCTTCATAACCATCACTCCCCCCTCCACCTCCACCGAAAATAAGACCCCTTTTCAGTAGAAAAAACGTGGATAGCAGCTAGGGAGAAAGGGAGAATAATCGAGAGCCAAGAAAGGTAGAGAAGCTAGCCACTCCGTCTCCTCCGCGCCGTCTCGTCTCTTCTTTTCGTTTTCTTTCGAAACGAAACCAGGCATGTCTAGATTTCTTTCAAACCTCAATCAAGTCATATTATCATTTATTTTTCAGTACATGATCATGTTTTAGCAAGCAAAAACCGAGATACATGTCAAAATATTTTTGGAACACACATGCAGAATTTCGGCTCTTCATGGCAAGCTTCACGTTTTTCTGAGTTTTGATGGTTTCAGGTATTGGATCGACTCCAGGCTCCCAAGGCGACTTGTATACATGTAGTAGGATGCATTAGGACCATGTTGGTCCATTCAAACCAGCCCCATACTTGCTGGAAAACCGAAATGACAGCAAGTTCCCCATAAGTGCAGAAATGTGATTCGAAATTTCAGTTTTGTGTCAAGGGTTGTGGATCTGATCTTGGCTGCCCCAAGGGCCTTTAGCCATGGTTGGATCACTTCCCTAGCATGTCTAAGACGTGACTAAGTCGCCCTTTTGGTGGCTTGGTCCATGGCTCATCGGTTTTTAAATAATCAACAAGAACAGCCCCTTTCCCCATTCGGCCCTTCCATTTTTCAGCATATGGTTCGTTTCTTTTGTGGCTTGGTGTGGATCTTGGTTGGCCTATGGCCCTTAGCCACGGTTCATATCATGCTCCTAGATGTCTAGATCGTGCCATGGTCAATCAAATGGCCACTGGAACGACGCAAGACATCGATCATAGCATAAACACTACACACGCATGCACGTTGCTCTCGGTTGGACCCTTCGGTTAAGATTTGGTGTGATGCGGATTGTGGCTGGCCTAGGGCCCTTAGCCATGGTTCAAATCATTCCTTGGGATGTTGGTAAGAGCCTCTGGTCGGTGGTTCACGCCCCTAATGGCCGATAGTCTCGAAACCAATGCAAGTCTTGTAGTGCGCAGCTGCTGTATTTTTTTGACAGCAAGTATGCTGCTGTTCAGAAGCGTCGTTTGAGTTCTTGGTTGGCTTTTAGTCCATGGCCTTGGACTGGACAGTGCCTCATTGAGTTGGGAAGGTCATGTTTTCGACCGTTCGTCATTTGGATCATTTTTGAGGTCGTACGAGAATTTACGGTGCAATGTGCCAAATTGACTCTCGAAAGAGCGTTTCGTGTTTTGGCCTCCATTCCACCTAGATTTCGACCCTACCATTTTAGGAACATTATTTTATGATTTTTCAGCGTATTTTAATCATGACTATACGTCGGTTCAGTGTTGGTTCAGGTTGGCTCGGAGTCATGATTAAATGCGAAGTCATTAGGCGTCATAGTCGCATCTTTTGAACGTAAATTGCATAGTTGGTCAAGTTTAAGCTATTGCATATTTTTCATGGCACAGTTAGGTTGCAGCGAGCCTGGGAACGATCCAATCCAATCCAGTTGGTAAAATTACAGGAATTTTCGTTACGCCAGTTAATTATTTTACGTGCATTAAATAGAAAATGATTATTTTTGAGATTTATGCGATATGGCTTGTGGTTCATTCACTATGTGGGAGTGTTATTTTTATACGGTCGCCAGTGACCGATCAGTTCAGTATGGTACCACCCGGTCGCCAGTGACCGGCCAGCTCAGATCAGTTTCAGCCTCCCCGGTAGCCAGTTACCGATCAGTTCAGCTTAGTGCAGTGGCCACAGGCGTAAAACATAATCTCAACAGAAAATTTTACCAGATATTTCAGTGCAGGCTCCAAGGAGCAAATATTTTTACAGTGATTTCCAGTTCAGTTATGCACGTATTATAATTGCTCAGTACAGATTATTTTCAGTATGCCTCAGGACAGGATATTTTATCTCATGCATATTTTAAATTCAGATTTTTACTCGTTACCTGCGATTTATGCATGCTGAGTCTTTAGGCTCACTAGACTTGATTGTTGTAGGTACTGATGAGGCCAGGGCCGAGGGCGGGGACCAGTGAGTCAGCTTGGGTCGGCAGTAGTGGCACCCGAGGACCTCAGAGCAGCAGTTGTTATTTTCTTCGCAAACAATTTTTATCAGTTGTTGGATATTTTTAAATCGTTATTGTTGGCAAAACTTTGATTTTCTTCCGCTGCAATATTTTGAAATATTGAACTTGATTCACCAGTGATTTTATGAATGAGGCCATTTAAGTTCTTTTAAAAAGAAAATTTTTAATTTTCCGCAAATTTTCAAGCAAGTAGTTCGAGGGCCTCCACATTCATTCTGTCACGAATCTTGACCACCACATCGGCAGTTTGCTGAACTATCTCTGGACCAAGATCCGCTCTCTCACCAACTTCATCCCAATGAACTGGTGACCTGCACTTTCTTCCATACAAAGCCTCGTAGGGAGCCATAGCTATAGATGATTGCAAGCTGTTGTTGTAGGTAAACTCCACTAGCGGTATCTTAGACTCCCAAGTCCCCTGAAAATCAATCATACAGGCTCTCAGCAAATCCTCCAAAATCTGAATCACTCGCTCAGACTGGTCATCTGTCTGCGGGTGAAAAGCTGTACTGGACATCAACTTTGTCCCCATGGCTGCATGTAAGCTCTTCCAGAAGGACGACGTAAACCTCGGGTCCCTGCCGGACACAATCGAAACTGGGAACCCATGTAAACGGACTATCTCCCTGATATAAAGCTCTGCATACTGCGTCATGGAGAAAGTCATCTTCACTGGCAAAAAGTGCGCTGACTTTGTGAGTCGATCCACAATAACCCAAATGGCATTAAAGCCTCTGACTGATCTAGGCAATCCAACGACGAAGTCCATCATGATGTTCTCCCATTTTCACTCTGGGATGGGAAGTGGCTTAACCAATCCTGCTGGCCTCTGATGCTCTGCCTTCACCTGCTGACAAGTGAGGCATTCAGACACAAATCTGCGGATGTCTCTCTTCATCTCTGGCCACCAATATAGAATCTGTAGGTCCTTATACATCTTGGTACCTCCTGGGTGAATAGAATACGGAGATGCGTGTGCCTCTGTTAGAATATCCTCTCTGATCGAATCAATACTAGGCACCCACATTCTACCTCTGTATCTCATGATACCATCTGACACTGTGTAAAGAACACTGCCCTTGGCTTCGTCTTTCAGCCTCCATTTCAGTAATTGCTCATCTGAGGACTGACTTGTCCGGATACGGTCTAGTAAATCGGACTTGACTGTCAGATTAGACAGTATAGGAGCTCTGTCCTTACGATAAACCTCTAAATCAAACCTCTGAATCTCGGATTGAAGAGGTTTCTGCGTTGACAACTGTGCTACAACTGCCACTTTTCTGCTCAGGGCATCTGCGACAACATTAGCTTTTCCCGGGTGGTAGCTAATTTCGCAATCATAGTCTTTCACTAGCTCTAACCACCGTCTATGTCTCATATTCAACTCTTTCTGCATGAAGAAATACTTGAGACTCTTATGATCGATGAATATCTGACATTTCTCGCCGTACAAGTAATGTCTCCAAATCTTCAATGCAAAGACAACGGCGACTAATTCTAAATCATGCGTCGGGTAATTCTTCTCATGCACCTTTAACTGTCTGGAAGCATAAGCTATCACCCGACCCTGCTGCATCTACACTGTGCCTAATCCGAGCTTAGATGCATCGGTATAAAGCACAAATTCACCTTTCCCTGTCGGCATGGCCAGCACTGGCGCTGAAACAAGAGCTTGCTTCAGAGTATCGAAGCTCTTCTGGCATTCTTCACTCCACACGAATTTAGCATTTTTCTTGGTAAGTGAAGTGAGTGGCACTGCTATGGATGAAAATCCCTTAATGAACTTACGGTAGTAACCAGCTAGACCCAGAAAACTGCGGATCTCTGATGCATTCTTTGGCTCAACCCATTCCTTAACGGCTGCTACCTTTGCTGGATCCACTTCAATACCCCTGCTAGACACTATATGTCCCAAAAACGCTACTTTCTGCAACCAAAACTCGCACTTACTGAACTTCGCGAACAACTTGCGACTCTGCAAAACCTGTAAAACTGTCCTCAAATGTTGGTTGTGCTCCTCATGGCTCTTCGAGTATATGAGAATATCGTCAATGAATACTATGACGAACTGGTCAAGGAACGGCTGAAATACTCGGTTCATGAGGTCCATGAAAATAGCTGGAGCATTCATCAATCCAAATGGCATCACTAAGAACTCGTAATGCCCATACCTGGTCCTGAAGGCCGTCTTGTGCACATCTGCATCCTTCACTTTCAGCTGGTGGTACCCTGATCGAAGATCTATCTTAGAGAACACCGTGGCTCCCTGCAACTGATCAAACAAGTCTTCGATCCTAGGCAGTGGGTACTTATTCTTTATCGTTTCCTTGTTCAACTCATGGTAATCGATGCAAAGTCTCATGCTTCCATCCTTCTTTTTCACAAAGAGTACCGGCGCTCCCCACGGTAAGAAACTAGGGCGAATGAATTCCTTGTCGAGAAGCTCCTGAATCTGCTGCTTGAGCTCTAACATCTCAGCTGGAGCTAATCGGTACGGTGCCTTAGAGATTGGCATTGTGCCTGGCATGAGATCAATAGCAAACTCCACCTCTCTCTCTGGTGGAAGACCTGAAACATCATCTGGGAAGACGTCTGGGAATTCACTGACTACTGGCACGTATGATAAAGATGGAGTGGGCACATCAGGCGCTGAAATAATACTGGCCAAGAAGGCCTGACACCCCTTGGAAATTAGCCTCCTCGCCTGCATGCACGAAATCATGCGAGGGAAGCTTCTCCATCTGTCTGGCTCAAATAGAAACTGTTCCATGCCCAACGGTCTAACCAATACTGATCTTTTCTGGAAGTCAATCAGGACCCTGTTCTTTGTCAGCCAGTCCATTCCCAAAATAATGTCGAACTCTGGCATCGGCAGTAGAATCAAATCCGCATATACTAGATGGCCCTGCAATTCTAGATGAATGTCTCTGATCACGCTAGTCGCTAACAGTTCTTCCCCGGATGGGACTGTCCCCGAAAAATTCATATCTAGGCCAATGGACTTGATGTCCAGATGATTAGCGAAAGTCTCTGAGATAAAGGAGTGAGTGGCTCCTGAATCTATCAGTGCCGTTGTGGCTAATCCCTTAATGAAAATATTCCTTGAGAGACATTAGCACAACACAAAACTTACATCCCAAATTACTAACATTAACCTCAGGCATAGAAGGAATCAATACTCCAAGTGACCCAAAAGTATTACTAGCACACTAATAACTCCAAATAAAATTCCACATGCAAGGCAAAATAATACTGAGCTTAGGTAGGAAAAAGGTTACCGGTCAGTAGTGTAGTGTCTGGTTTCGCCTCCTGTGCATGCATAGCGAACACCCTGCCCTGAGTTGGCTGCTTCCACTGTGGGCACTCTTTCAGCATATGGTCAGTAGCTCCACATTTAAAACATTTCCCGGATCCCCATAGGCACTGTCCGGGATGCTGGCGATTGCACTTCTGACACACTGGGAAGTTACCGTGCTTCTGAGGCGCCCCTTGCTGCTGAATTGGACCCTTGCCCTTTGGCGGTCCCTGATATGGTTTCTTCCCTGGCGGCCCCTGAAACGGCCTCTTAAACCGGGGCCTCTGATGCTGCTGTTGCAGGTGTTGTGGTGGTGCCTGATAGGGCCTCTTGCCCTACCTGTCAGCCTCTATATCCCTCAGATCTTGCTCTGCTGCCAATGCTCTTGACACGACAATTGCGTAAGTAGTAGGACCAGCAACTCGAACGTCACGGCGCAAGATCGGCCGCAACCCATCCATGAAGTGCTTCAGCTTACTCTGGGCATCATTAGCTATGAGGGGCACAAAGTAACAACCCCTCTCGAACTTCCTGACGAAGTCTGCTACGCTGCTGTTTCCCTGTCGTAGCGACATGAAATCTTTGATAAGACGGGATCGTACTTCTTCAGTGAAGTACTTGGCGAAGAACAATTCCTTGAATCAAGTCCAAGACAAAGTCGGCAAATTAATTGCCACCGACGCACTGTCCCACCAACGTCTGGCATCGCCTGCTAAAAGGAATATGGCACAACGGACTCGGTCTGCATCCTGCAGCTCCATGTAGTCAAAAATCACTTTGATGGACTTAATCCATCCCTCTGCCACCATCGGGTCTGTAGATCCCGAAAACTCCTTAGGATTCATCCTCTGGAACCTCTCATACACCGCCTCTGGTCTAGGCCTTGCCCCTGCATTCGCTGCAGCCTGGTTTCCCGTAAACTGCGCGAAGAACTGCGTCATACCAGCGAGCATCTGAGCCTGCATATCCGGAGGTGGAGGTGGAGTATTGGCCCTCTCCTCATTTCGGGCCTCTTTGTCCTCTTCCCTCGCTTCACGGTCAACCACACGTCTAGGAGGCATTCTGTCCCAACAATTTACCCAACACGTAAACCCACTATGCAAGAATATATAATAACAATAGCATAGATGCACGTACTCTGAACTCAAAAATGTAAACATGCTGAAATCATGACAATGCGCTTACTACATAACATAATTCAAAACTTTAGAACTTACAGACTTGAGGTGTGACTTCGTGAGCTTCTTGCGACTGGCAGTAGGCGTAGCCCTTTACAAGAACCCCGCTCTGATACCAACTGTAACGTACCGTACTTTTACTACTAAAAATTTGCGGAAAAATTAAAAATTTTCTTAAATATAAACATCCATACGGTCGTCAACTCATCGTTCATAAAAATTTATATCTTTGAAATCATCCATCACCAATAAAAATTTTGCTGAAAGAAAAGCTAGCTCAAAACATCTCGTACCAAAACATAAAATCAGAGTATCAATATTTTCATGCTTAAAATCTTAAAATAACGTGGGCGGTCCTCGGGTCTAGCCTTCCGCTCAGTCCAAGCCTGCTCCTTGGTCCCCACCCCTCGTCTCATCATGATCATCCTCACCTGCATCGATCAAGTCTAGTGAGTCTAAAGACTCAACACGTATAAACTGGAAGTAACGAGTAATACGTAATAAAACCACATGCAACTTCAAAATAGGGCGTACATACTTAAACTTGAACTTGTAATAAACTTGAACGTACATACATAACATAGACGTGCCATATCGTGAAACTTTTCATGACATGCTTGCATACTTGCACATACTTGAACATACATAACTTCATCATTTTGCGTAGAGAATGCTTCAAAGCTAGTGACCCATAACATAATCGCCTGATCAGACTAAACCACATTACTGGGCTGACAGGGACGTATCCACTGCCACATACATGAGATCCCCGTTCATAATTTAACGGGCTGATTGGTCCACGTTCATGATTTAACGCTTTCCAATCACGATCTAAACCCGTTCATGATTTAACGGGGTGGAGAGGTCCTCGGCCACGTTCACCGACTTCCAAACCCATTCATAAATTGGTCACAAGACATTTAGCATATCTCAAAAATTTAAAATATTTTCTTTGCACGTCGAACATACTTACTTGGCGTTGAGGGATTCGTTGGACTTCGATCGGGGTCGTCGCTGCTGCACATACTAACATGAAACTGCATACTTAACTTGCATAGCTTAGACGTATCAATCATACTTACTTACAAGTTCATTCAATTCCTTAGGACGTTCTAAAATTCCCATGACTCGACCTTGTAAATCATTGCACTAACCCATGACATCAAACTCAAAGCATACTATAAAATTTTCCCAAAATATGAAGGACACGGACCCCGTGCTTAGGTCCGGGTGGAGGTCCACGTGGGTGCGCAAATTTGACACCGAAAAGAATACAAAGGCACGGACCCCGTGCTCTGGTCCGTGTGGGTGGCCCGGGTCGGCACGCAAAAATGACATTGATGAGGAAACAAAGACACGGACCCCGTGCCAGGGTCCGTCTGTGGGTCCGTGTACCTGCGGGACAAGTCAACCTTCGGAAATTCTGAACAGGTTTTGCTTAACAGTCTAGACTCGATGGTACGGACCGTGAACCGACACCCCGAGACCCATCCTAGCATGCCATAACATCAAAAATCGTACAAGCACCAAAAGCACGATGTTCACCATACGACACATAAAATTCAAAAACGTGGCAATTGACACCGAAACGTTTCCTACGACTTTAATGTAGTTGAGTGCCTATCGACACCAAACGACCTATCAGATAACAACCCAACATCATACTAAGCATACCTATGCGTAGCGACGATCACCCGTCGATCCCCAACGAAGCCTGCAATAATAAAATCTCAAGAACACATCAATACATAATTTCTGAAAAAAAAAGTGCAGTTTGAGCAATCCCACGAAAAACGCTATAACTCACTCAATTCTCGTCCAAAAATCTCGAATTTTATATCAAATCGAAGGTATCGAAAAGTTCTACGTTTTTCTTGTTGAAAGTTTTCTCAAAATCTCGACCAAAAATTCACAGTTTTAACAAGAACAATAAAAATGTGGTTTAGATCTAAAAATTTTCCTTCAAAATCGATCCAAACAATTAACCGCTCAAACTATGAACATCATACATGAGTTTTACACATAAAACAATGCAACACATAATATGACATGATCTACGCAGCAAAAGAGAGAGATTATACGTGCCTTTTGATATTCAAAATACCATAACGACGATACCGAAGCGGGGAGAGATGCGAGGTTGATCCGGGACGAACGTGGGACGTTTTAAAGCAATAAAATCAACAAAACCTTGCTGGAAATCTAATGGAGGAGGGACGTCTGCTCTAGGAACAAAAACCCTAGGTTTTGCTTCTTTTCAAAATAATAAAATTGTGAATAATGAAGAGTGTATGTGTGTGTGCCGATTTCTAATGTGTGAAAAGTGTGTGTGCGTTTAATTTGTAAATTAGGGAGAGTAAACTTTGCTTAGTTAATAATTAGTAACTAATTTAAAAGAACATATTACCTCTCCCTTCACAACGTTTCTAATTAAAATAAAATGTACATGTGCTAACTTTAAAAGTTTTAAATTCTAAAATTCACCTAATAATTAAATTAGGCTTTAAAACACTAACAACAAAATAAACTAGTTAAAAATGCCCCGTCCTGAACTTAAAATAAAATACCGTATTTTAAATTGCCAAAGCCGTCAACGGGTCTTTTCCTCGATCCCGCCTCGAATAATCGCCTGAAACATGAAACTCGAAAAACATTTTAACGTGCATCACATAAACATGAATAATTTAAAATAATGCATTTAAATAATTCATACATGGCTAAAAGCTCATTTTAAACTTTGAATAAAAAGATTTAACAATTAAATAAATGCATGGGTTATACGTGTACTGAATTTGGGCACTACAATTTTACACTTTGTCTAACTGAAGTTAATGTTTCGATCTCACTTTGGTAAAGAAAGAAAAGTTGAAAACTGACATGAGTAGATCACTTTGCATGTAATTTTCTTGCCACACATTCATGATTGATCTATGCCATTTGATTGTATTTATATGTGTAACCATTGATGATTCATTTGTGATAGATATAACAAAGACTGCATTCATCATATGTCGATATAATTAATTGACGAGATTGTTTAAGAGGTCCTATGATTGTGATGACAAAAGTTTTGAGCTCGTTAAGTTTAACACATTTATAAGTTTACACATATGGCCCAGCGGGAGATTGTTGGAATTTTTTGGGGTCATAAATGTAACTATAAATGTTTGTATCTCATCAATTAAATAATTCGTAAACTTATGTGGTTTAATTTAGAATAAGAATTGACTTGAGCACTTAAATTTCATGATATTATTATGTGGATACCATATATAATATTTATAGTTTGTTGAGAGGTCAAATTAGAAATAATAAAACTTGTTTAATTATAAAACAAAGGTTATAATCCCATTATGCAGAATAATGTTTCAAGTTTTGTACCCCATCAACAAAACTCTCTGCCTTAAAGGTAATATGAAAATTGAAGATCATCAACTAAAATTGACAGCAAAATCATGGCTTCGGTTACGCTTCCGCAATTATGATTATATATATATATATATATATATATAAGTAACTTGATTCTTATCTAATCTGTAATTTTGAAATTATGAATTTTGAAAAATTGAAAGGGGAGTTGTTTTATAAAATGGATCAAATAAGATATGAATGTAATATTTTCTAGGTAATGAACAACATTTTTATCCAATGTGCTAGAGACATTAAGCATTAGAGAATTAGCACTATATTAATATATAGTAAAATGAAAATAATTCATGGCATCAAATCTTTTTGGAAAAACTTAATAAATAATTCACTATATATATAATTTTGATATGTTACATACTCATCGTGTTTTCTTCTGTGTCTACTAATGAGGAGATACTCATATAGATACTCATATATTGGATATCAATTTGTATATGTTTTTATCAAATCTAATATATTAATGTCATTTTATTAGTGGACACGATGAGCGAATAACTTAATAAAACTGTATATATATTTGAGTTGGAGGATGAGATTTATGGTAATTGAGTTTTGAATCCATTCGATAAACTTCGAATTAATGTGTGTTGGTATAATTGGGAGAAAGAACCACAAAGAGTTGGGAAAGAGAATACAAATCTATCCTGGTATCTACATTAATTAATTGAATCGAATTTATCACTAAAACTTAACTAATTGAATCAAACTAAAATTGATTAGCTGTCAAATTAAAATTGGTCATTTCGGTGAAGAAAACATTATAAAATATATACAAAATTATAATTGAAATATGAATAAAGTATATTATGCCTAGAAAAATTATAAGTAACAAAAATATGTACAATATAAAATATAAAAATATTTAAAAATAGTATAAATTACATTTAAAGTTTAGAGTATGTATTTTGTGAGACGATCTCATAAGAGACCTACTCTAACAATATAATTTATCTCACGAATCTTTATATGTGAGACGACTCAACCTTACCGTTATTCACAATAAAAAGTAATACTCTTCACATAAAAAGTAATACTTTTTCATGGATAACCCAAATAAGATATCTGTCTCACAAAATACGACCCATGAGATCGTCTCACACTAATTTTTGCCTAAAGTTTGATAAAAAAATGTCAAAACTTAACTATTTAATTTGGTAACCAAATTTTGTTGGAGATTTAATAAAATAAATCTCTAAATCATATGATTAAATCCATATATCACAACACGCCAGGAATTCATGTCGAATTATCAGAAAATTTAAATAACAGTAAACACACATCAGAATCCATTGATTGATCTAGCGTCAGAGTTATGGATCTTCCAAGACAACAGAGAGTCGGCCACCTTACTCTTGCCTTTGATGGGAGAAGGAGAGAGATCTAGAGTATGTGCGCCGTATATATTCTGTGTTATATCTCTGTGCCTTGGGAACTATAACATTATATAACATTAGCAGTCTTCGACCCATCATAGAAGACCTAATTGGGCTGGGTTTCTACACATAAGGTGGACCATACCAATTTATTTAATACTTTGGGAACCCATAATTAATTAGATCACTTTATTGACTCCTTTATTAGATAACTTGTCTATGTACAATTAATTAAATTATGTGAGCCCACAAAATAATTCCAACAATCTCCCACTTGGGCCACATAAGTTATCCGAATATTGTACATGCAAAAACTGGATTGAGCTCTTGTTATCTAAACCAAAATATTCCTTAACAATCTGGTCTATCAATTATACCAATATCAAACCAAAGCAGTCATCGCTACATTTAAAATCACTAGACCCATCAATGATCACAATATTAGCATAATCAATAACATAGATCAAGTATAGATGTGTAGCACGGAAATACATAAATGTGATCCAAGAATAAAACATGTATTTTCAACTGGTCCTCCTAATGACTCAAAGAGTCCAATAACATACTTTCAACCAAATGCTAAACGGCAATGAAAGGCATAGCTTTATTTTAGAGTAATTCAAATAAACCTTAGTCTGTGCAAAAACTTAAGTCATGTCAAATGAGTCAATGCTCAAACCGAATAAAAACTCCCACTGTACATGCATATCAACTATATGGATAACACCAATGTGTGTCACATGCCCAAAAAATCTTGGGTGGCCAACCCATGATAAACACATCCGCAATTATAGAGTTTGCAATAACATGCTCAATTGACACACAATCACTCTGAATTATTTTCTTACAACTAGAAACTCCATGTCAATATATTTTGACTTTGACAAGTTTCAGTTGTTCTTTAAATATAATATAGCGGCTTTATTATCACAATTGATCATCAATGGTTTCTTAGACCAATGATCATTTTCGGTGATAAAATTACGCAACTTTATTCGGAGTCCAAATATCTAACTATTTCCAAGTCAGAATTCCGATGTGAGCATAAAACCCTTAGTTCACTTTATGTACCGCATAACCCGATTAATAATCAAATGTCGGGTTTTTTAAATATCTGCTCAACATTCTAATGATGTTCACGATATCTAAACAATGTTCTCTATAAATCCGAATGAGATTATCACCTGATAAAATTTATACTACCACATATGTGGACATAAACATCAATATATTCTTCTCATTGTTGACTTTTCAATATACTCACTCCCACTAAAGTCAACATACGAAATTAATTTGCATTTATTTTAAAAATTTCATGCATGCATAATGTCAATGTCATTTAAAATATTGATGTTCAATTTATCAAGCTTATCAATCAAAGAACTCATACCAAACATATTTGAATTTCGAAAATTGAAAATGTCATATGGATAAAATAAAAACTTGATTTGTTCAAACATGAAACTAAAATCAAATTTCGTTTTTCAAATTCAAATACCAGAAAATAAAAAAAAAAAAACTCAGTTCCTAAATAAAGCTTTAAAAAAACACCAACAGTTTTATTGTCATTTTTCATAAGGTGTATCTTTCACCATCAGATGGCAATCGGCTTCTTAGGCAACCCTTTCTTTGCACCCCAATGGCGTATTTGGAACAATCCTTCTTCACATGCCCATCAGTCCTTTTGTAAAAGAAACAAGTGATCACTTTATCTTGTTTCTATTGCTCCATATGATGTGAAGTCCCAGAGTTTCCTTCCTTATTGCTCCATTTTCTTTTCTTATTGATGCAATTACCTTGATAGTTAGATGCCAATTGAGCACTTTCAATCATATTTTGTTTCAATCTATCCTCCTCCTGAACGCACTATGCAATAAGCTCATTCAAAGTCCATTTTTCCTTCTGGGTATTATAACTTATTTTGAATTGATTAAATTGCGCAGGCAGAGAGATCAAGACTAAATGCGCGACTATGTCTTCTGACGATTCCAACTAGAATGATTTTAGTTGAGTCACAAGATTTGACATTTTCATTATGTACTCCATTATGTTTCCTTTCTCTTTATACCGCATTGAGACAAGTTTAGTCAGAATAGTACTTGTCTCGACCTTTTCATTTGCAGCGAAACGATCTGCTATTTGAGTAAGGAACTTTTTGGCATCATTTTCTTTAGGAATTGCACCCCTTATAGTATTTAGAATGGAATGTTTCATAATCATCAGACTCATGCGATTTGATCGCTCCCACGTTTCCAAAGAACCCTTTTGATCAGCAGTTCCTGAACTGGTCAAAAGTGCGGGGCGATCTTCCCTTAGCGCATAGTTCAAATCCATGCAGCCGAGCACTATCATAACATGCTCTTTTCATTTCTTGAAGTTTGAGCCATTAAGTACTGGAATGTTGTTCAGATTGGTAGAAATAGAAGATGCTATAATAAAATAGAACAAAAAACTCATAATAAAATATAGTCCATGCATATATTTAAATTAAATAAATCACCAAATATAAGCATGCTAGTGGTGGGCCCATAAAAAAATACCTAACACAACATTGATATTTAGTTTTTAAACAAAAATAACAATTTGAAAGTGGTACACTCAAACATCATGATTATTAAATATTGATAATAAATCCGACCAACAATATAACTTTGTTTGGACCGAAAATTACATGCATGGATAAATCCGAAATTATCACATATTTAGTACCACATATTGTGCTAAAATTTGGCCAGAAAATGACCTTCCTTTGGGCCGATCATTTTTCGCATAAATTTAACACAATTTAATATCATATAATGTGTCTACAATCTGGCAAGAAAATAATCTTCCTTTGGGCCAATTAATTTCTGCATAATTTTGACACGCTTTAAGACCACATAATTATGTGCTTATAATATGGCCAAAAAATAATCTTCTTTTGGGCCGATTATTTTTTGCCTAGATATAAACATAATTTTTTTTAAGTCTGCAATCTGGCCAAAAAATAGTCTTCCTTTGGGCCGGCTATTTTTTCGCTTAGATATAAATGCACTTAAAAAAGATATATTGAATCTAAAATCTGGCCAGAAAATAATCTTCCTTTGAGCCGATTAATTTCCGCATAGATCTAGATGCACTTTAAAATCATCTATTGTGTTTGAAATTTGGCCAAAAAATAGTCTTCCTTTGGGCCGACTATTTTTCGCATAAATTGAAACACAATTTATTTTGAACTTGAACAATATCTACATATCTTAAAAAATCACTTTATTAACATGTAATCTAAGTTTAACCAAATTTGAGATACAAAATATTAATTTAATTTTGATTGGGCTAAATAAAACATAGAGACCAAATATGCAAGAAGTAAAATATTTGCACCTTATAATTATTCATCCATAAATATTTTATCGAAATAAACAAAGACGATAAAATAAAGAATAATTTCATATTAGTTTTATTTCATGCAATTAAATTTTGAAATGGTCGAATTTAATTTCACAAATCAGAATTGCAGAAGTCAAAATTTAATAAAATGTCAAAAAAAACTTGAATTTCAAAATCTGGTTTAAAATTAGAAACCAAATAAGGTCTTAAATCATAAAAAAAATCCCAACTCCAAACCATAACCCTAAACGCGTAAACCAGCACCGCCACTTCCTCCAGTGATACCACTCGGCGGCGACCATTACCAGAAGTCGTCTTACCACGGACGATCACCACCCTACCATCTCCGACCAAAAACCAGCCATAAATCGATCGGAATCTTCCAAAAACGGATGGAATTCGTGCGGCCAAAGTTTCCGAGATTCAGGTCACAAATACGATCACGTCGCGGTGGTTTGTGAACAATAAATGATATTAATATGGGCGACAGGTGATGGGTAAGAAAATGTCCAAACAATCGCCGCCGAAAAGTAGCTGGAAAACGTTCGATTGGCCCAAAATCCGGCAGCTCTATTCCAGAATTCGAAAAATCGAATTTTTCAGATTGTTAATTTTTTTAAAATTTGAAAATTAATCTAAATTTTGGATGTAAAATTCAAAAATACTAGATCCAAAGAACATGAACTTATTCAGATCCAAAGTCAGAAAAATTTTAAGAAAAAATCAGATCTGAATCCCAAAAATTTATAGACTAGAAAATCACATCATATTTGAGAATAAAACATAATTTCCTGTTTCGATCCATCAATAAAAATTCTCATAATTCAACATGAACGTGCCTCTGATACCACTTGTTGGAGATTTAATAAAATAAATCTCTAAATCATATGATTAAATTCATATATCACAACTCGCTAGGAATTCATGTCGAATTATCAGAAAATATGAATAACAGTAAACACGTACCAGAATC
The DNA here is from genome assembly GCF_025594145.1 of Primulina tabacum. Classification (NCBI taxonomy): domain Eukaryota; kingdom Viridiplantae; phylum Streptophyta; class Magnoliopsida; order Lamiales; family Gesneriaceae; genus Primulina; species Primulina tabacum. The sequence goes on along the minus strand of NC_134552.1, from coordinate 1,479,575 downwards.
CATTGATTGATCTAGCGTCAGAGTTATGAATCTTCCAAGGCAACAGAGAATCGACCACCTTATTCTTGCCTTTGATGGGAGAAGGAGATAGATCTAGAATTTGTGCGCCGTATATATTCTGTGTTATATCTCTGTGCCTTGGGGACCATAACCCTATATAACCATAGCTGTTTTCGACCCATCATAGAAGACCTAATTGGGATGAGTTTCTACACATAAGACGAACCGTACCAATTTATTTAATAATTTGTTAACCAATAATTAATTAGATCACTTTATTAGGTCTTTTATTAGATAATTTATCCATGTACAATTAATTAAATTATGTGAGCCCACAAAATAATTCCAACAAATTTTTCTTAGAAAAACCCAACCGATTTAATCGATATTTTATAAAATTAAAACCAAACTTTCGAATTAGCTGAACAATTTTTTTTATTAATTCGGCTCGGTCAATTATGTATATGTGGAGGAATTTCTTATTATTGGTCTTAAATTTAAGATCTCATTTTAAATTTGGATCTGATATACGTACGCTATCTATATATATATTTTTAATAATAGAAATAAGTAATTTTTTTGTAAAATCAAAATCTATATATATATATATATGTATATTTATGCACGAATTTTTTATGATTGGTTTTTTGTAAAAAATAAAATAAAAATAAAAAAAAACTTTTGAACGCAATTGCCTAATACTATTAGAGTCAAACCAGTTGAAATGAAACCCGTTACAGGCGGTGCTAAGCGTAGATAGATACATATTAGGGCAAACGGACGATATCTGCGCCGCGCTTATTCTCCATATCATCTTCCTTGAAGTGCGGTGAACACCGGTGTGGAGACGGTCGCTACCGCGGGAAGCAAATACTGACTGGTGATGATTATTTATTTCTTCACTATTTACTTGTTTTTATCCATTTTTTTCTGTTTGTGTTGATGTATTTAAATTTCATCGAATTTTTTAATTTTTTACTTGATGTGATGATGGTACATATAATTAATGGAAAAGTAATCGAATTTTTTGATAAATCTGATGGGATTTGATTTGCCTGTCTCTGTTTTACTTTCGAACATTGCGATCTGTTTGAAAAGAGGAGAATCCTCCGAGATTAGTTGACGAGGGGGGACTGATTCAGTGGTTCTTTAAATTATGCGTTTTTTTAGTTTAATTGAACGGATAATAGTTTTGCTAGAACAAATGATTTGATACACGACAATTCTCCTCTCGGTCACCTGCAGCTTCCCCGGCACTGTTTTCTCTTATTTTTGCTTCCTTTTCCTTCATATCCCTCGTTGGTTTTTCATCCTTTCTCTCTTTTTCTTGGGTGCATTTCTTCTCCTTTCTTTGTGAATTTTCAACGATTAGTTGTGGTTACTCACCTAGTCAATTACAATTACCGAAAATTTCCGGGATATTCTATGATATGATCATGTTTAGTTTTCCCTTGAGCTAGTTGCAGCCTATTTGTTCCGTGTTTTTGGAATTTATTAGAGACTGATTTGTTTTTTATCCTCTATGTTTTGTAGTGATAAAAGTTACTCCTCTTTGTGACTTGACAATTTTTTTTTATCATTCCTCTTGTATTTGTTGGAAATTATTGCATAAAAGGGTGTGCTACTTTAACTTAATTTCATTAAATTGTGACTCCCCTTGTACCACAATGCTTCTGCGTCCTGAGATACCTTTGCACCTCGATGTCATTGCACATTCAATAATTATCAATGCCTTAGTGTCCACTGGATTCTACCCTTACTTTGTTTGACAATTCACATACTGAGCATTTTTCAGCAAAGCTAGTTTGGTGTCATGTCATTGTATTGCAGTGAGAATGCAGAATTCATTTTACTCCAGCACCTTCATTATATTTTTATCTACAGGTCATTTGCTTTGAATTTGGGTGATTTTCTGCCATGGCTGGTAAAGATGGCAACAGTTCTTCTTCCAGTATGTAATCTCAAGCACTTTCCTCATCTCAGAGCCTCGTTTGCATTCCTTTCTCTTTCTTTGCTCTCCTGTTTCTGTATGTATCTTACATTATCATGCATAGACACTTACTTGTTCCATTACTCATTTCCCAGAAGGAAAGAAGAAGGAAGTGAAAAAAGAGACTGGGTTGGGCCTTTCTTACAAGAAAGATGAAAACTTCGGAGAGTGGTACTCTGAGGTATGATTGAATGTGAATTCCGGTTTGATGATGCCGTTTCTGCATTGATTTTTTGGAATTCTAGCCTCTAGGTGTTAGGGAAGAAAATAAATGGAAACACAAAGAGTTACTACATGAAGGAATACAAAATTTACCACAGTATTATTTATTAGTTACTCATTTGTCCCAATTATATAGGCTTCTACATTTAGTAGACTTTCTTGATCTAAGAGTAAACAAACCTATATATACATATGAGATGAAGTGAGTATTTTGCTTTAATCCTGTTTGTTCATGCTACATTTTTTGTTTCGTTATGCTTATTTGAGAAACATGGATCTACGTCATACTTTGTTTAACCGATATGATAGAATTAGAAATATGATTTGTTCAATCTTATCTTCCGTTCCCTTTATTTTTTCAGGTTGTTGTCAATGGTGAGTTAATTGAGTATTATGACATATCTGGATGTTATATTCTGCGTCCTTGGGCAATGTCTATTTGGGAGATCATGCAAGTAAGTATTCGGCAATATACACGCATGAAATTCCTCGAACAATGACAAAAAAATCACTTGGTTGTCAGATTAGAGAGTTTCTTGCATAGTGGTATCGACCAATACAGAAAAATTATCCATATAAATTGGCTTTATTAAGTATATTATTGTAACTCACATCTCACATGCGACTATTTAAAAAATATGTATCGTCTCTTGTACAACTATTAACAAAATTTTTGTTTTTACTGACCTTCTATTGATTCATTTGTTGTTTGGCAATGAATTCTACACTTTTACAATCAGCATTACAGGTTAGCTGATTGCTTGTATACTTCTGTTGGTAATTGGTAACTTTTTGGTGTTCAGGCGACAACTCTATAAAAAATTGCCATACTGCAGAGAATTAGTTTTTTCTTACTGAACAAATATATCTCCGACTTGACATTTTCTTATTTACTTTGGTCATTAGTCTATGTCTCTCTTGCTAATTTTTTTGTCACCATCTAACTTTGCAGGCCTTCTTCGATACCGAAATCAAGAAAATGAAAATAAAAAACTGCTACTTCCCCCTGTTTGTTTCTTCTGGCGTCTTAGAAAAGGAGAAGGACCATATAGAGGGGTTTGCTCCTGAGGTTAGATTCTTATGCTGGTACATTTTTTAGACAGATAATGTCACGTCCCGAGATCGATGCTAATGACATAGACATTGTCTTACTATCATATAGTTGCAAAACAACAAGCGTTAGAAGTATAGAATTTACAAACCAATCTATTTATTCATGAATAGAAAACATTGCCTTTACAACTCTAAGATAATAACAGAATGTTTTACAGCAGCGGAATGTAAAACATTAACGATGGTGCAGAAGCATACAACTTGAAATAAACTGACAACGAAAATGAAAGTTAGACATTGGCAGCGGTCAGGATTTGTTCTCCATCCTCTAATTGATATTCATTTTTATCAGAGAGTGATGGGTGATATGGCTATCATTCAGTAAGCATGGTAATTCCGCCCAGCCTTTAAAATCATTTTTTTCAGCAAAAGCAGTAATACAGATATAAACAAAAATATTCTTAATTTTTTCAGGAATAAACATGTATCAGAATTGTGTACTGAACAAATTATGAATTTCATGACTAACTGATGTCAGTCTTCTCTTCTCAGGGGTGAGACAAGTAATCAGGAATGTTCAGAATATATATTCCTACCTTCACAAAGTTCCAGTGCTTTGGAAATATAGATTTCAGAAATCAAATTTTAAACACATGATACATATATGTTGGTCGGTTTTAAAACATATATATTATCTTTTAAAACATAATCCCACTTATACAATTGTTCTTGAATAAGAAAAACGTGTAAAATGATTGATTTAAAAATGGTTAGAACAATGTTTGGACAAAACTTCGGCTTGAAAACCTTGAAAATGGAAGAAAAATTTTCCCTTTCTTGCTGCTGCCGTGGCTCGAAAATTTGGAGTCTTTTGTGCTTGATAATATTTGATTTTCTTAAGCTCATGTCACTATTTATAGACTCCAAAGAGGTAAGATGAAAGGTACTCATTATTGTCCTCTTTAAATGCCTTAATTCTCTTTTATTTAGATGTTATAACTCTTAGCAGTTCAGCATAATGAAACATCTTCCTTTCGCTTTTATTTTGAGTTTATGACTTGTAAACGACATATAATGTGTGATAATTTACTGGTGTAATGTCCCTTAATTTCCTTGTTAATCTCCTTGCATGTTTATAACAATCAATTTCGGGTCTTCACGAATGTGCATTTTGTTTTGTGTTTTTTAACTTCAGTTTTGAAATGATTTACAGGTTGCATGGGTGACAAAATCTGGAAATTCTGAGCTGGAGATGCCCATTGCCATTCGTCCTACCAGTGAAACCGTCATGTATCCATACTTTTCCAAGTGGATTAGGGGACATCGTGATTTGCCTCTGAGGCTCAATCAGTGGTGTAACGTTGTTAGATGGGAATTTAGCAACCCCACTCCATTTATCAGGTGATTATATGATGAGATGGTTTTTGGGTTTCATCTTTTTTGATGTGGCCATCTGATGGTATTAACTTGTAATTTCATTTACAATAAAAAAAGTATTAACTTGTAATTATTTACATAACTTGCATCAACAGGTTATTTTAATTACTAATCCTTTTTCTTTAATATTATCTCTGTATTGTAATTTGTATACATGTATATACTACTTTGGTTATTATATTTTATGTACCAATAATTGAAGAAAAGATTTTTGAACAGCCTATATATCTTGTGAAGGCAGGAAGGAAAAATATGAATTTCAACCTGTACTTATTTTATATTGTTAAAAATTTTCAGGAGTCGCGAGTTTCTTTGGCAGGAAGGTCACACTGCTTTTGCAACCAAAGAGGAGGCTGATACAGAGGTACTTTTGTGTTAGCTTATGGATATGTAAAGTCAATTACTATTGTTGTCTGTGTTTACGTCAATTTGATAATTTTGATGCTTTCTGGCTTATGTTTTTGGAAATAATAAGAAACATTTTTATTTTACTGGTGATGATGATTTGTAGTATTTCGAGTTTCAATAAATGTTCTACGAGCAAATAAGACGCGTAGCGTGCTTATCCGGACCACATATTCGAGTTCATCCTTTTTCATGTTTCTGTACTAATTTTTTTTACTATGTTATTGCTAGAATCAATCATTTATCACTTATGTAGGGCAGTGGTTAAGAAGGAAATCCCCTTCCTTTATGGTAATCAGTGGCTTCGAATAGGGTTTCGTGCCACTTATATAGCATCCCTCCATCCCAAAAAGTGTTGTGTTTTTCACATGTTTAAGCCATGTCCCTGACCTGAGGTGTTTGACAACATATTAGCAAGTTGATGTTTGGGATGCAGAGAAGTTGTGTGATATACCTTGGTGAAACGGCTATGCTTATGATGCTTTGCTGGTTTATTTCAGTTCAAAAAAGCGTACATAAGTTGTCAACTATTCTGTATGCTGCAGTATTTAATCAGTCAACTTCTTGGTTCAATGTTTTCGTTATTGTGTTCTTATTCCTAAATTGTTGATAAATTTTGTGAATTTGTTTGATCAGCAGTGATGATTTCTTGTTATAACCTAGCGTTTTTCACTTTATACAGGTTCTTGATATTTTGGAACTCTATAGGCGTATATACGAAGAATTCTTGGCTGTTCCTGTTATTAAGGGCAAAAAGAGTGAGCATGAGAAGTTTGCTGGTGGGCTTTATACAACAACCGTTGAGGTTGCATAATACAATGTCATTTTATGTTAATTTTGTCATTATATTTTGTTCTAAATGCCTGCAAAGAAACTTAATTTCCGTGTTTCCCATGTGCTTCTGAATGTGCAATGACAGGCTTTTGTCCCAAACACTGGACGTGGTGTGCAAGCTGCAACTTCACACTGTCTGGGCCAGAATTTTGCGAAAATGTTTGAGATTAATTTTGAGAATGAAAAAGGAGAAAAGGCTATGGTCTGGCAGAATTCATGGGCATATACTACTAGATCGGTAAATTTTACTGTCATTTTTTTAAATGTTCTTCGATTTTTCGATTCTGGCAAACTTTCATAGCTGACTATTGCTCTTGCAATTTTTTTCATTTTCATCGTAATTTCATGATCTGGATTTTCCCGATTAAAATTTATGATTAAACTTCATTATTGTAATCTTTTGCTCGAATTCACATTCTCACATGTATGGCAGATAGGGGTGATGATAATGGTTCATGGTGATGATAAAGGCTTGGTGCTGCCTCCTAAAGTTGCATCTGTCCAAGTTATTGTAATCCCCGTGCCCTATAAGGATGCAAACACTCAGGGAATCATTGATGCATGTGCAGCCACTGTAAAATCCTTGGATGAATCTGGGATTCGTGCTGAGGCTGATTTTAGGGACAATTATTCACCTGGGTGGAAGTATTCTCATTGGGAAATGAAAGGTGTTCCTCTTAGGATTGAGATAGGACCAAAAGACTTTGCCAATAATCAGGTAACTAAATGTTGATTAGCAAATTTTTGGTTGTAATTTTTTGTTCTCTTGGCTGCTAACCTGCAAGAACAGAGATCTTTCTTAGCTAACAGTTCAAAGTTACATTATCTTCGGTTCATCACGTAGGTCTTGCATGATCATAGTTATTTGGGGCGCAAGGCGCAATAAAGCGCTAGGGTGCCTTGGAGCCTGAAGCGCGAGGCGCAAGGCGAAGCGCACGCTTTATCGAAGTAAAGCGCATTTGACACAAATTTTAAATTCAACATATATAAAGTATTTTATACTATTTAAATTAAATATTTTTCACAAAAATAACAAATAATATAAATAAAAATCAATTAACAGATAATGTAACATAAATCATAACAAAAAACAAACTCCAATCATCTAAAATCCATTATTAAGTCGTAAGTCCATCATAGTATATTAAGGAAAAAACTTCAAAAATCTAAATCATCAAATCCATCTTCATCCTCCCCAACTGTATCATCATCATCATCTCCAGAAGCTGAAGCTCCAGATTTGTATCCTTCTGATTCCTCATCGTTTTCACCAAAATCAATTTCTTCATCCTCTTCATTGTTATAACGATGGATAGTGGATCTTCTTTTATACGTATTTAATGTACTCGTACTAGCTGCTGCTTCTTTTGTAGAGGATGGACCTCGAGATCTAAAATTATAAGCATCTTCATCAACCCCAGAAGCTCGTCCAACTTCACCCCAAGTCAAACTATCATCATCAAACACGAGATCATTTTCGTCACCACTATTATAATTTAGTCCCCCATCAACCATTCATTACTATCATCTATGTCGGCCAAAGAAATAGGATCAATCGTATCACGCATATCATATCGGCGCCTCAAAGCCCTATTATACTTGATATAAACCAAATCATTCAATTTTTTTTGCTCCAGTCTGTTTCTTCTTTTGGAATGAAGCTGCACATATTTGATACAAATTAATTTTAGCTTTAAAATAATAAATTTATTTAATAGTTCATTAAATACTAATACTTAATACTCACATGTTCAAACACACTCCAATTTCGTTCACAAGCAGATGAGCTACAAGTGAGGCTTAGAACTTTCACCGCAAACACTTGCAATTCGGGTGTCGAACACCCATAAGCCAACCACCATTCCGCTGGTTATTTTGAAACAAAATAAAAAAATGAACATTAAAATTACATATCAATTATCATATAATAAAAATAAAATATTTATTACCTGGTGATTTTTTGTTTCTTTGTCTGACTGCCATGGGCATCCCAAAAAGTCCTTCGGCCCTTTTGTACATTGGCAATTGGTCCATTATCTTATCCTGTAGCTCCTCGGTTTCACACATCCTAGCGATACATTTATACAAACCCGTTACTACTTCATTATCATTTTCTATATTAGAATCCGAATAGAAGAACTCCGGGTTTAAGAAATGTCCAGCAGCATGTAAAGGTCGATGGAGTTGTATCGTCCACCTATGATCAATTATAGCAAAAATATCTTTATATTTATCCTCTTTGTGATCAAATGAGCCAGCAATAGCTTCTTTAGCTCGATCCATTGCCTCATAAATATAGCCCATTGGAGGTTTTTTTTCCCCATCAACCAATCGAAAAACTTTCACAATAGGACCACCTACTTTAACAGCATAAATGATCGCATTCCAAAATGAAGGCATTAGTATAACCTCTGTTGCCCGTTTACCCGGTGCCTCCTTTGCAAATCTACTAGTGGTCCATTTCTCAGATGTAAACATTTTTCTCAAACTCGCCTTGTGATTTTGAAAACGCTTTAAAGTCAAAAAAACAGTTGCAAAACGAGTTTTTCCTGCTCTAACCGTATCTTTCTGTCTTGTGAATTCTCTCATCATGTTTAAAACTTGGGGCCTGTTATATATATATCCATTAATCATCATTGCCCTTCCATATACCTTCTTCAAGTGAGGAAGCTTAACGAAATCTTCAAGCATCAAATCTAAACAATGAGCAGCGCATGGAGACCAATATAAGTGAGGATATTGTGCTTCCAAATGACGTCCTGTTCATTAAAATTTAAATACAATAAACAAATTACACATTATAAGTTAGAACTTTAATTTAAATAGTATAATAATTTTATATAAAGCGATATAACTAATTACTAATATAAAAATTCAAAAGTTAAAATCATACCAGCTAAAACATTTGCGCTTGCACTATCAGTAACAATTTGAACCACATTCTTTGCCCCAATTTGTTGCACATATTTGTCGAACAAATCAAATAATTTCGCACCTGTGTGAGAATAGCTTGACCCATCCACTGATTCTATAAACACAGTCCCTCTAGGACCATTTACCAAAAAATTAATCAATGTCCTATTTTTTCTATCAGTCCATCCATCTGCCATCAAAGTGCATCCATATTTAACATGGTCATCCGTGTATTCTTTCAATATCAATTTTGTATGTTCCAACTCCTTTTTTAAGCATGTAACTCTAACTTCATGATAAGTAGGGGGGCTTCATTCCACAACCAAATTGTCCAACAGCTTCAATAAATGATTTAAAACTATCATAATTCACGGCGTTAAAAGGAATACTTGCATCATACATCCATCTAGCGAATTTTGCACTGCATACTCCCTCAGTTTCTTCTTATTTTCATCATACAACTTTGCTGTCTTTGCATCTTTTTTCTTTCCTTGAGATACAGTCTCATCAACATCTTGTCGGAAGTATAAATCTATTGGACTAGCTTGTTTTAATTTTTTCCCAGGAAAATCTGGTGAAAAATTGGAACGCTGACCAAATGAAACTGAAATAGGCCGTTTCCCTTTTGCATGTATATCTTCTTCAACTTCCAAATATTCTTGTTGTTCTGCAACTTCATCAAAGTGAGGGATTGCATCCATTTGATTTTTCAATTCTTTCTTTTTTGACATATAAGAGCTGATTTCTTCTTTCACGTGCTCTGGACATTTTGAGCAAGTTTTCGTATTCCTATTGCCTCCAACAAGATGTTGTTTATGTCGATAAATCCCACCGTTAGTTGTTTTCCCACAAAAATTGCACTTCACTTTATTGGTATTTTTTGGGTCTTCTAATGTTGCATAATTCCATGCTGGATCTTTTCGAAGGGCTTGTGATTCAGAATTTGACATTTTTATCGGCAAAAACAGGCTTTATTCTAGAATTCTGCAATAAATTGCTGAAATACAAAATTAAAAATATAAACATAAAATATAAATATATTGCTGAATACAATATATTAAATAATTCAATCATCAACAGGTTACAGGATTATACAAGATAGATCAAAAGTTGGAAAAACATTTCATTAAAAATCAAATAATTCTAGTTCATTCATAATTCTGATAATAATGTATTAAAAAATAAAATACAAACCAACTCTAAATGCTATTACAGAGATTACGTCAGTAAATTCAATTGGACAGCCGACAGCAAACATGAAAAAAAAAAGGTTTGGACGTTAGAGTATTTGGCTTATCTACTCACAACCTGCAGCGATCAGGTGTGGCCGTGTGGGGTTCATAATCATTTACTGGGAAGGATTTGAATAAAGCTATGACATTAAAAGTGTGGATAGCATATGTTTCATAGCCTGATCCGCTCCAATCATCATATAAAGTATAAACTACTACAAATATTTTCTGCAACATGCTTTCATATATTCCATGGACTGTGTCCAACTTTTTCCATAATATTTTATCGTTTTTAGTATGTAAATAAGTATGAAAACTCACAGTTTTTGATGAACCAGAAAAATTCTGAGAGAGGCTGCTGCACGCAAAGTCGCTACACAGAGAGAAACTGAGAGATCGCTGAGTTCTGTCTCGCTAGGGAGAAAACGCACACATGCAGGGCTTTGTAGAAAATAAAATAGGGATTCTGTTTGTTAATTGGGCCTAAAACTTGTTGGGCTTTAATTATAATTAATATGTATAGAATCGTTGGCTTTATTGACACAGGCGCACAAGCGCACGCCTTTCAAATGAGGCGCGCCTGGGACGAGGCGCGCGCTTGATTACAGTATAGCGCCTGTCGCCTAGGCGCAGCCAGGCGCTCGCTTTTTATAACTATGTGCATGATCTTTTATATTTGTTCTTCTTCATATGATTTATTTTGTAATTGTATTAGGTGCGTGCTGTTCGACGTGACAATGCTGCAAAAATCGATATTCCTATGGCTAGTTTGGTCGAACAAGTGAAAGACCTTCTCGATAATATTCAACAAAGTCTTTTTGATGTTGCAAAGCAAAAACGAGATACCTGCCTTCAGGTTGCGCATACCTGGGAAGATTTCATAGAAGCATTAGGGAAGAAGAAGATGATTCTGGCTCCATGGTGTGATGAGGAGGTATAACATCTATTCCTTTTTTATTGGTCCTGCTGTGTTACCAGGATCCTTTCAGTCTGCTAATATGCTTAGTGAACCTATTTTACATGAGCTAGTACAAATCTGTGCATCATATCGGGGATCAGCAGCTGATGGGGAACAATAATTTCGACCATATAACTCAATCAAATTTAGTGCATCATATCGGGGATCAGCAGCTGATGGGGAACAATAATTTCGACCATATAACTCAATCAAATTTAGATGCAGATTTTTGTTATGAAACCTTATATTTTGAAGGTTTTATAACCATTTTTCTGAAACAATAACGTTTCCCTACCGTAATAGTTTCTGCAACTTTCATGTAAATTTCTTATTTTCCTTCCAAAGTCCCCCAATTCCATGATAATTTAGTAGCCAATTTTGGGGTGTAGTGCATTGTTTTTACATCTACACGTCCTCCAAGTCAAGAATTCTGCTAGATAACACAGTATTGCACCTCAGAAATCTGGAAACATTTGTGAGGCATGGATATTATTCTGTTTGAAATCTAATGTCATTAATGCGTCAACCGTAGTCTTTTTGGTTACTTATTTGTACAACCTTCTTGACTAATTCTTGTGGAACTATCTGAGCAAACGACTCATGCTGCATCTTTTGTAATATCGTGCTGAATGTTAAATTCTACAGGAGGTTGAGAAGGATGTGAAGGCCCGTACAAAGGGCGACATTGGTGCAGCCAAGTCACTGTGTTCTCCATTTGACCAGCCCGACCTCCCAGAAGGTACGCATGCGATTGAAACTTTGTCGTGAATTGTTGTGACGTGAATCTGAACTAGAGATAAATGAATTTGCGCATGTGGAAGTTATCTTGCTAATCACGATTTGATAAGCGAACGAGTTTCTAATTCCTTCTCATATGCAGGTACATTGTGCTTTGCCTCAGGGAAACCTGCCAAAAAGTGGACCTATTGGGGCCGTAGTTATTGAAACTTGGACGTTTTAACTTGCCATTTCAGTCTAAATTAAGTTGCGGTGACGACGATTTATTCGGGATTTTGGTCATGGGATTTGAAAAATATCTCAGATTTTTTATATTATTGTATTTAACAGAGTTTTACGGATTATAAAAACCAAAATAGTTTGGTTGAATGCCTACAAACTCGACAAGGACCTCTGTAGGTTTGTGACATTTCGAATGAAGAAGTTTTATTAAGAAATTGGTTTAAAAAGTAACCAGTATTTTTTTTTCATTTTGATTGGGGTTTTATTACTAAGAAAGCTAAAATCAAGAACCCAAGAAATGTGGTATTTGGTCTTTCGAATCTAATTCCTCAATTGACAAAAAAAAAAAAACAACTCATTTTTAACTATCATTATTTAAATATAAAATTAATTATCCATCAAAAGATTACTTTTAAAAATTGATGGTAATGATAGTTACATGTCTAAACTTGTTTGGTATCAGTGTATTTTATGGCTTCTATAATGGCTCGTCTTCAAATAAATACTGAAATCAATTAGGATGTGGAAATATAATCCCTCTTCTAAAATTTAAAGAGTTCATTTTTGTATTCATTAAATATATAGTCAAGTTTTTATGTTTAATATTATTTTAGTAATTTATTTATATTATTAAATATATTAATTACTTCAAATATTTTTTTAACTTAATAAAAATTGTTTAGTAAGTTTACTTTTTAAACAATTTTATTAATCTACGTGAAAATATATATAAATCTATATATATGGAGGAAGAGAGTATATTTTATGCTACAGTAAGTCATGAAATTGTGAATTAAGTGGATTGGGAATTATGTTAATATAAATTGTCTATAAAAATATCTATTACATCTAAGTAACGGTGGGAAATCGGATCGGGTTTTTCGGGTTCCACCCGACCCGAAACCGATTGGGTGTAATTTTCAGGTAAAATCGGGTAACTAGTCGGGTTCGGATATAGAGTTGCTACCCGAATTACTGATCATATGAGTTTATAATTGGACCGGTCCAGTTTAATAAATTGGAGACCAATTTTGCAAAATGTTGCACCACAGCAAATCAATTATTACATTTTTTTCCAAAGCTGTACGTTTCTCATTCCAAAGCACCGCAATTACTGACCTTTACTTAGAACGAGGGTATGTGATTGTGAGTGGCAGTCCCAGGAGTTTCGGAGAACCAATTCGAATTACATCGCTGTTTCTTGGAGACCTGTTGAAATCGACACTGGATTTGCTCGAATCTTGGCTTCGGTCGGTGTTTTACAGTTGCTGGTTTGCTATTCTTGAAAGTCTGCAACATTGTTGTTTTAGGGATGTCATTGTGTTGATGCTGATATTTTTATTTTGTTTTTTACGCCTTTAGCTTTGAGCTCACCGCCTCCCCTTGCTAAAAAACTGATCGCCATTACTGGCTAAGCGTATGTTTTTTTTTAAATAAAACTTATTTCGTTAACTTACGTGGGTGCCTCGCCTCCTATGGAGAAGTAAAAGTGAATGCTCCTTTTGAAAATCGGTCTTCTTTACCATGTTGATGAATGTATGATTTCTTGTGTGTGAGTGTTTTTCTTTTGTCGGCTCCTATTGCTTCTTCTATCGCAACGAGGTTCTTCCCAAGGCGAGTACATGTATCATTATCTTGTTTGATGATGGCTGTGATATTTCTCCTGTAATATAAAAGAACATAATATTACGACAATTTCTGGGTACTACTAAATCTAATAAAGAACCATTTTCTCTGGCCAGTTTTACAAAGAACCATAATATTACATTTTTGCTTAGACAAGCTGCTGCCTCCCTCCCCCTAGTCACTTACAATTTGATTTTCTTGTTTGATGTAGCGATGTATTGAATCTTGTGGGCTACAATTTGGAACCAGAAAGTGCAATATTCTACTAATCAATTATCAATATATGGAATTTGGAGGAATATCTGAAACTCTTTCTTCGCCAAACATACAACCACAAAGTGACTTATACAAAGATGTCAGTATGAACATTGATGATAAGGTTGATAAGAAGGATGATAAATTACGTGATTCCAAAAAACGTACTCGGGCTGTTGTGTCTAGGTCATAATGGTGGGAACACTTTGTAAGATTCCTTTTGTGAAAATGAGAATGTTCAAAAAAGTAGATGCAAATATTGTACTAGAGAGATTAAAGCTGATCCAAAAGTTCATGACACTAAACCTCTTAAAAACCATTATGAATCATGCTAGAAGAAACCAGATGAGGTTCAAACAAATCAAAATAGACTTTCGTTTCAATCAATTCATAAATGGGATAAAGAGGCCCCTCTTGTTAACTGGAGATTTGAGCAACAAAAAGTTAGAGATGCATTATGTTACATGTTGATTGTGGTATGAACTCTCTCATTCAAGACTGTTGAAAACTCTGGTTTTAGACATTTTTTGTCTGTTGCATGTCCAATGTTTGATATTCCATCACGAATGACAATAACAAGAGAAATTTACAAGTCATATTTGAGTGAAAAGGTGAAATTACAGAAGTTCATAAAGGATAATTGTCAAAGGATGTGCATTACCACATATATGTGGATATCTATTCAGAAAATTAACTACATGTGTTTTACTGCTCATTTTGTTGATGTAAATTGGAACTTACATAAAAGAATTTTGAATTTTTGTTCAATATCTGGTTATAAAGGTGAAGAAATATGAAAATGTATTGAGATATGTTTACTTGATTGGAGTATATGTACAATTTTTCTATCACTGTGGATAATGCATCTTCAAATGATGGGGCAATTGTTTATTTGCAGAAGAAATTTGATAATCGAGGAAACAATATTTTGGGTGGGAAATATGTTCATGTAAGGTGTATTGCACATATTATTTATCTCATTGTGCATGATGGTTTGAAAGAAAATGATGAGCATGTAGCTATTTTGCGTGTTAGGGGAGATGTTAGGTACATACGGAGTTCTCCAGCCAGGTACAAAAGATTTCAAGTGTGTGTTCAGCTTGAAAATTAGAAACAAATAAGTTGTTGACTCTTGATGTGTCCACAAAATGGAACTCAACATACTTAATGTTAGAGTCGACAATATGTCTTAAAAGAGCATTTGATGAGTATGATGAAGTCGATCTTGCTTTTCGAATTGATCTTTCAAAAAAAGCCATATGATGGGATTCCAAATGAGCATGATTGGGAAAGATCCAAGCTTTTGCTGAAATTTTTGAAACATTTTTATAAACTCACTTTGCGTATTTCTGGTCCTTTGTATGTTACATCGAACATTATGTTTCATGAAATTAGTGAGGTTGACATGCTTCTTAAGCAATGGTTGGAGAGTGGTGACTTTGAACTAAGTTTGATGGAAAAAAGAATGAAAGAAAAGTATGATAAGTATTGGGAAAAATTGAGAAAATGAATATGATTTTATATTATGCTATGATTCTTGATCCACGACATAAATTGGAGTTTGTTGAATTTTCTTTTGATATAATGTATGGCAGTGTTGGGAAAAATGAGACCATGAAAGAACAAGTGAGACTTGGCCTTTACGAGTTGTTTGATGATTATAAACTAAGGCATTCCAATAAACTTCCAGACACTTCTAAAAGTTTATGCTCTTCATCAAATAGTTCCATCCTTGGCTGACAAGATATGTCTAAGAAACGCTTGTGTGAGGCGGACGATGAGTCTGAAATGGCTATTAGATTGTCATTGAATCAAGAATTCAATATGTATAAGAGTGGAGGAAAATGTGAAGTAATAAAGTCTGAGTTGGAGAAATATTTAGCTGAAGATGTTGAGGAGGAGAGAAAGAACTTTAATATATTGCAATGGTAGAAAGATAATAGTCTCAGGTTTCCCATTCTTTCTCGAATGGCTCGAGATATATTGGCAATTCCAATTTCCATCGTTGCTTCAGAAGCTGATTTTAGCACCAAAGGGCGTGTACTTGATGTATTCAGGAGTTATTTATCGCCCAAGATAGTCCAATCTCTCATTTGTGGTCAAGACTGGTTTCGATGTGATTCAAAACCAATAAATATGAAGGAAGATTTGTGTGATGTTGAAATGATTGACAAAGGTATTTTAATTTAATTTTATTTACTTTATATCTATATCAACATTTCGAAGTACTAAAATTTTATTTTCTTTGTTTATTTTGCGGAGTTGACAAAATTGGGTGTTGATACATCTATTATTGATGTTTGATTATCATAACTAATTCAAGGATAAAGATGAAAAAATTGTAATCAATTCAATGTTGTAAGTTTATGCATGTGAATGTTATTATTATTTATATTATGGATTTTGTTTCCTGCATTGATGAAAAACATGAATTATTGGTACACTTTATTTTTGTTTTATGATGTTCATTTTTTTGTTAATAAATTTACATCTTTATGTAGGTGATGAAACATTCCAGATGATATTTTGAAAGTCAAACAAGAAGTTGATTCTGATTTTTTTTGGTAAAGATCTAAGTTGGATTTTAAGATTAGAGTTGTTAATTTCTTATATATGCATCTAAATAGTTTATATTCGATTTAAAGGTTTGTTAATTATAATACCCATTCTAAGTTTTGAAATAAATATTTTGTGTTCAACTTTTGTAGACATTCATGAGACAATATTATTTTGATAAGCCTATTTTCTCGTCATATATTATTTGATAGGCACAAAATGAGAAAATGTTATTTTGTCGAAAAAAAACCCGACCCCTACACGAACCGGACCTTATCAGGTACCCGAAAAGCTGGTGGTGTCCAGAATCGGATCGGGTTCAGGTAATGAAAATAATGCCCGAAAAAATGGGTACTCGATCCAAACTACCCGAAACCCGAAAAACCCGACCTGTGCCCATCCCTACATCTAAGCATAACAGAGACAAATGTTTGGTGTCGTGGCCTATTTTGTTTTTTTTCCCTTTTTTAATATAATTGATTCAAAAGTTTAATCTTGTTGAAAATTAATATTTAAAACATGTGTGTTGAATATTTGAATGTTGAAAATAAGAGTTGTAAATATTGAAAATTAGTGTGTGATGATGTAGGTAATGATGAATTTATTTTTGGATTATTTGTAAAGAAATTCTATAAATAGCCTCACCATTTGTGATGAAATTCACAATTGAGTTGAGAGAAAAAATATTATAAAGTGTGTAGTTTGGTAAATTTTGAGAGTTTGAGATTTTTTACTTTTTACCGTATATTTTTACTTTTTCACAACACGTTATCAGCACGAAGCTCTAAAGGTCCTCCATATTTTCCAACCTCCAAAACAGAAGAAAAAAGTAACAAAAGTAATAATATTTATTTTACTGTTTATTTATTGTGTATATATTTAATATATAATATAATGTTATTATATAATAAAAATAAATTTTTCAAAAACTTGTTATAAATCCTGTGAGGATGTTAAGACGACATCCCACACTCCCGGTAAGGGATACGACAAGTATAAAAGCCTATAAGGTTTTTAAACAAAATAACTTATGACACCTCATTATAATAATGTGATATGATATACATAATTATTTAAACATGACTAATATTATATACATCATATTATTACCATAAAATTATACAAATACATACATTTGTTTTTTTGTACACCAACGGTCATAAACGATAACAAAACGGCTAGTTTTTGCCCTATAAATATGATCTCACAAACACATTCAATCACTCCAACTTTCTCTTCTTCTCTAAACAATTATTCTTCATTAAATTTTCGAAGAAAAAAGAAGATGACTTTCTCAAGGTTATTTTTAATTATTTTGGTTATCATACTCACGAATCTTGTATTTATCGGAGAATATCCTCTTCGTGTGTTTTCTTTATTTTTACGAATGCTTGTACTTGTTGTTTATCCATTACTTTGTATTGCAATATTCATTAACTAATAAAATGCACCGTAATTTTTTTTAGTACCACCAGTCAAACTTGACAAAGCTCGAATTCATTGTTCTTGATATTACGGGAAAAAATTATATGCCATGGACTCTCGATATAGAAATTCATCTTGAGTCATTGTGTCTAAGTGAGACCATAAAAGGAAATGACATATCGACATCACAAGAAAAGGCAAAAGGCATGATATTTTTGCGTCGATATCTCGACGATGGATTGAAATATGAATATCTAATTGAAAAAGATCACATGGCTTTGTGGAAGGGATTAAAAGAAAGATTCGAACATATAAGGGAAGTTATACTTCCGACCGCCCGAGATGAATGGAATATGTTGAGATTCCAAGATTTTAAAAAAGTCAGTGATTACAACTCGGCGATGTATAGAATAATCTCGCAATTGAAATTTTGTGGACACGAGATTACTGAATTGGAAATGCTTGAAAAACATTTTCCACTTTTCATGCATCGAATATAACTCTACAACAACAATATAGAGTGCGTGGATTTTCGAGATATTCTGAACTTATCGCCTGTCTCCTTGTGACGGAAAAGAATAATGAGCTGTTAATGAGAAATCATCAGGCACGACCAACTGGTTCAACAGCATTTCCTGAAGTAAATGTCGTAAACAAAAATGAATTTAAATCTGGAAACCAAAATCAAAGTTATAGACAAGATTTTGGTCGAGGACGAAATCGAGGTCGTGGTCGTGGACGCGGCCGTGGTTTTGAAAATAATCGAGATGAGTTGAGATAGTTACTTCCATAACTCATCTCAAAAGAGTATCACAAACCATCCACAGAAAAGGCATCATGAAAATATGAGTGTTAATGAGAATCACTCAAAAAGATTTGAAAGTTCTTGTTTCAGATGTGGTACTCCAGGACATTGGTCCCGTATTTGTCGAGCCCCTGAGCATCTTTGTAAACTTTATAAAGAATCAATAAAAGGGAAAGAAAAGGAGACCAACTTCACTGAACATAGTGAACCTTTGAGTGATTCAACTCATTTTGATGCCGGAGATTTTCTGATTGATTTCTCAGACAATGATCAATTTGCTGGTGGAATAAATATGTAAAATATTTTATATACCCGTATGATAATGTTTTATCGTGTGCTATATTTTTTTACATATGTATTGTATTGTATTTTTATAAATGTATTGTCAGTAATTTTATTTCATTACATATTTTTTTGAAGTTCAAACATGGAAAATGCTATGAACAAAGCTGAAGTTTGCATACCCAATATGGTACAACGCACACTATCCTCCGAGATAAAAGATATTTCTTGGAACTAAAACCAACAAAAACAATGGTGAATACAATATCAGGTCCTGTAGACTTGATTAAAAGATGTGGTAAAGCACAATTTTTGTTACCTAATGGTACAAAATTTTTAATCAATGATGTTTTATATTCACCACAATCGAAAAGAAATTTGTTGAGTTTTAATGATATATACTCCCATGGGTATGATACTCAAACAATGAATGAAGGGAATGAGAAATATATGTGTCTTATCACATATAAATCAGGAAAGAAATATGTGATTGAAAAACTATCAATGCTCCCTACTGGATTGCATTATACACATATAAGTCCCATTGAATCAAACATGTTAGTTGATAATTTTTCAATATTAACCAATTGGCATGATCGATTAGGACATCCTTGTTCAATAATGATGCGAAGAATTATAGAAAATACACATGGTCATCCGCTGAAAGACCAGAAGATCTTTCAGAATAATAAGTTTCAATGTAAAGCATGATCTCTTGGAAAACTTATTATAAGACCATCACCAGTCAAAATCCAAACTGAATCACAAATGTTTCTTGAACGTATTTAGGGTGATATTTGTGGACCAATTCATCCACCATGTGGACCATTCAGATACTTTATGGTATTGATTGATGCCTCCAGCAGATGGTCACATGTATGTTTATTGTCAACTCGAAATGTTGCATTTGCAAGATTACTTGCTCAAATAATAAAATTGAGGAATCAATTTCCCTATTATACGATCAAGAAAATTAGACTTGATAATGCTGGTGAATTTACTTCCCAGACTTTCAATGATTATTGTATGTCTATGGAAATCATTGTTGAGCATCCTGTTGCTCATGTACATACACAGAATGGATTGGCTGAATCATTGATTAAACGTCTGCAAATGATTGCTAGACCAATGATTATGAAAACAAAGCTCCCTATTTCTATATGGGGACATGCAATTTTACATGCTGCTTCATTAATTCGCATCAGACCAAGTGCATATCACAAATACTCCACATTGCAGCTTGCATTTGGTAAAGAACCAGACATTTCTCATCTGATAATTTTTGGATGTATGGTACATGTGCCTATTGCACCACCGCAATGAAAGAAAATGGGACCTCAAAGAAAGATTGGAATTTATATCGGTTATGATAGTCTATCAATCATTCGATATCTTGAACCTCAGACAGGTGACGTGTTCACAACACGTTTTGCTGATTGTCATTTTAATGAAGATATCTTCTCAATGTTAGGGGGAGATAAGAAACATATCGAAAAGAAAATTACATGGTATGTATCATCATTGTTACATCTGGATCAAAGAACAAAACAATGTGAAAAAGATGTACAGCAAATTGTGCACTTGCAAAGAATAGCAAATCAAACACCAGATGCATTTACAGATGTAAAGGGGTAACTAAATCATATATACATGTTGTAAATGCTCCTGCTCGAATTGAAATTCCAAAGAAACAAATTTAAAATACTCATGATATCATAAAACGCCTGAAGCGTGGAAGACCAGTCGGTTCCAAGGATAAAAATCATCGAAAAAGAAAATTCATAGAGAAACACGATGATCACAAAATAGAGAATGATGTTCCTGAAGAAACACATGATGATCACAAAATAGAGAATGATGTTCCTGAAGAAACACATGATGATAAAAATGTTCTGTCAGAACCACAAACTGACGAGAATCATGAAATCTCTATCAATTATATTAATACTGGAAAAATATGGAACCGAAAAGATATAGAAAAAATTGATGATATATTTTCTTATAATGTGGCAATTGACATCATAAATGATAATGAAGATCATGAACCAAAATCTTTTGGTGAATGTAAAAATCGGCAGGATTGGATAAAATGGAAAGATGTCATCTAGGTTGAATTGGATTCGCTAAATAAACGTAATGTTTTGGACCTATAGTCCTTACACCTGAAGGTGTAAAACCTGTTGGATACAAATGAGTTTTTTTATTCGAAAGCGAAATGAGAAAAATGAAATTGTAAGATATAAAGCTCGACTTGTTGCACAAGGTTTTTCTCGAAGGCCTTGAATTGATTATGAAGAAACGTATTCTTCCGTGATGGATGCAATTACGTTTCGGTATTTGATTAGCTTGGCGGTATCTGAAAATTTAGAAATGCGTCTTATGGATGTTGTTACAGCTTACTTATATAGATCACTTGATAGTAATATATATATATATGAAAATCCCTGAAGGATTTAAGATTCTTGAAGCACAAAGTTCAAAACCCAGAGAATGTTATTCTGTGAAATTACAAAGATCATTATATGGGTTAAAGCAATCCGGCCGAATGTGGTATAATCGGATAAGTGATCACTTGATGAAAATGAGATATGTAAATAATTCAATATGCCCTTGTGTTTTCATTAAGAAAACAACATCCGGAGGTGTAATTATTGCTGTATGTGTTGATGATTTAAACATCATTGGAACAAATAAGGAAATTCAAGAAGTTGAGTCATATTTGAAGGAAGAATTTGAAATGAAGGATCTTGGAAAAACCAAGTATTGTCTGGGTTTACAAATTGAACAAAAAGAATATGGAATGTTTGTTCACCAGACAAATTAGACAGAAAAGATCCTTAAACGTTTTAATATGGAAAAATCAAACCCTTCAAGTACTCCAATGGTTGTTAGATCATTAAACATAGAAAATGATCTATTCCATCCATGTGAAGATGATGAAGATATTCTTGGTCCAGAAGTACCATATCTAAGTGCTATCGGTGCCCTTATATATCTTACAAATTGTACAAGGCCTGATATATCTTTTGCCGTAAATTTATTGGCAAGATTTAGCATATATCCAACAAAGAGACACTGGAACGGAATTAAACATATATTCCGTTATCT
This sequence comes from Primulina tabacum, assembly GCF_025594145.1. NCBI lineage: Eukaryota > Viridiplantae > Streptophyta > Magnoliopsida > Lamiales > Gesneriaceae > Primulina > Primulina tabacum. Next base: position 1,457,514 of record NC_134552.1, on the reverse strand, counting down.
ACGAGGAACGACAGACTTGGAACTTTTGTATTCAAAAAATGCTAATCCAAGTATAATTGGTTATGCTGATGCTGGATACTTATCTGATCCACACAAGGCACGTTTCCAAACTGGATATGTATTTACTTGTGGAGGCACTGCAATTTCTTGGCGTTCACAGAAACAAACACTCATAAAAACTTCATCAAATCATGCCGAGATTATTGCACTACATGAAGCAAGCCGTGAATGTGTGTTGTTAAATCAATGACCCAACATATCCAAATCTCATGTGGATTATTATTTGACGAGAAGCATGTGATACTATATGAAGATAATGCTGCATGTGTTGCTCAAATGAAAGAATGATACAAAAAAAACGACAGAACTAAACATATTCCTCCTAAGTTCTTCGCATTCACCAAGGAGCTTGAGAAGAATAAATATATTGATGTTCATCACATTCAATCAAGTGAAAAACTCATCAGAGCTCTTCACAAAGGCACTTCCTACGACAATATTCAGAAATCACATATATAATATTGGGATGCGCAATCTATGAAATTTGTGAAGAATTGTTCGTGTCAACATGAGGGGGAGTTTACGTGACTGCACTCTTTTTCCCTTACTATGGTTTTTATCCCAATGGGTTTTTCCTAGTAAGGTTTTTAACGAGGCAGTATAAAAACACGTAATGAAAACAATCATTATTATCATCATCACAAGGAGGAGTGTTGAAAATTAATATTTAAAACACGTGTGTTGAATATTTGAATGTTGAAAATAAGAGTTGTAAATATTGAAAATTAGTGTGTGATAATGTAGGTAATGATGAATTTATTTTTGGATTATTTGTAAAGAAATTCTATAAATAGCCTCACCATTTGTGATGAAATCCACAATTGAGTTGAGAGAGAAAAATATTATAAAGTGTGTAGTTTGGTAAATTTTGAGAGTTCGAGATTTTTTACTTTTTACCGTATATTTTTACTTTTTCACAACAAATCTCTCATTAATTTATAGAATTATTCTATGACCCAGTATAAATTTAATCAATTCAAATTATAGTATGATCCTTCCTTTCTATATACAAATATGATATTACCTCATATTTGAATATAAATCAAATTATTAATAAAAATATTGTACAAACCGACAACTACCGTCTTGGCCTTTGCAGGCTATTTATTTATGAAAACATCACTTTTTAAAATTGTAGTAAACCTCTAATTAATTTTTATAATTGTTATGTTATCTTCAACTTTAATATAAATCGAATTAATTAAAAATATAATATACAAATACACAACACATACATGGCACACTAATACTATATTAAGGTTGCATGCCTTTGTTTGTATCAACTTCTTTCCATTTTCCCCTTTGATTTTTTTTTATTTATGGAATACTGCATTTGTAAAATTAACGTACGGTTCTTGTCATTTTGTTATTATTTGCTTATGAAAATGTCACTTTTCAAAATTAAATATAAAATCTATTAATTTTTATAATTATGATATTTCTTTTATTTTAATAGAAATATAATTAATTTAAAAAAATATAATTTGGGTCAATAGTAAATTGGGCCCAGTTATAGGCCTCGAAATTTGAGCCAACAAAAACCATTCTCTCAAGCCCATCAAGTTTACTTCCTTTACTGCGGAGGGAGTATAGGTTAAGCTTCGCAGCTGCCGGGAAACTAGAATGGAGACGGAGAAGGAGAAGGAGAAGGAGACGGAGAGGGAGAGGGAGAAGGAGACGGAGAGGGAGAGGGAGAAGGTGCTTTTTCAAGTAGAGGAACTGCCGAAGACTATCGTGCGCCGTTTGGTGAAGAATAAACTATCACAGCTCTCCGCAGATTCCGAAATCTCAGTGCTTCGCGATTCTCTTCAAGCGTTCTCGGAAAGTGCTCGTATTTTTATCCACTACCTCTCTGCTACGTAAGAGCTCGAGCGCTACAGATGATGATTAATTTTTTTTTGTGGAATTTGTAGTGATGTTAGCTAGGGTTTAACGTGGAAGATGTGTTTCTTCGTGTTTGGAATTTTAGAAGATGGTGTTTATTTGAAGATTCTTTCATTTGGATTTTTTTTGGTGATCACGAATGAGCTGTTAATCATCAGATTATTGTGTTTTCGGAATTTTTGGGTCAAATTTTCTGTTTCAATTTTGGAGGATTTTTGTGATTGCGTGTCTTGAATCATTTCTGATTTTAATTAGGCCCTTTTTTGATTATGCATTATTTCTTGATGTATGAAGTGCCAATGACATATGTAAGGAATCAAAGAGACAAATAATTAGTGCGGAAGATGTTTTCAAGGCACTAGAAGAGATAGAGTTCACTGAATTCATTGCCCCTCTCCGAGCTTCTCTTGAAGGTTAGCACTTCATCATTCAACTTGTTTTTGCATCTTCTCATTTTCGAAATGTGTGATGTTCATGCTACTTGCGTGCTAGTCAATGAAGTTTGAAGCGAAGTTGAGAACATTATCACCTTTTATCAGCTTCATTTCTTGAATTACTTCATTATCTGATTGAACTCCGTGTCTCTCGGGCCTATACATGCTTTAAGCCTTATTTTGTGAGGTAACGGACTATGTGCTTCCCTGGGTTTCAAAAGACTCGGCTTGGTATATCAGAAAGATGGATATTTATATTTATAGTCTAGTGGCATAGGAGCCATCTAGTCATGGATATTATAGTGCCTGGTGAGTTAGAACAGTGTTTGATGGAAGAGATTTTGTGTTTTTGATACCCAAGATTTCTTCAAAATAAGATGGCAGCATCAGGTGGTCACCGCATTTCATTCACGTGTGCTTCTGAAACAGTGATTCTTTTTATTTATTGTGTGGGCTTCTTTAGATGCAATTTTTACCATTTAGTGCTGGTTAGTGACATTCATATAGTTCCCATTCCTTCCCCACGGATGTTCCAGTTACCCACTATGTATTCTGCAACTGACCGATTTCATCTTTGTATCTTTTTTTATAGCATAATACATCCTTCTTCTTAGAAAATGTTTGTTTGTTGATTCAGTAGAACTGGAGTAAAACAAACCATCAGTAGAAAATAAGGAAAGGATGATCAAGTGATCAACAGTAGTAAGCTGGCACCAAGTGCATCATAAAATTCTTGAATTTCTATTTTAAAAAACTAAGAGCATTGAATGAGTTTCTCCACTCTTTTCTGTTTACCATTTGATAAGCTGATTAGTGACAATCATCTTGGTACTGTCATTATATTGTGACAGAGTTCCGCCATAAAAACAGTGGACGAAAATCCGGATCATCGAAGGCAAAGGATACTAACAAGAAGGCAAAAAAGAATGAGCAATCTTCGCAGAACGGAGATGGAAGCAAACAACAGGAAGACCACAACAATGACGATGAGAATAATTCAGATTGACCCAGCATGCTGCGAATTCTGATCACTTTCTATACTATGTTTCAGAAAGTATGTAGTCTTGGATAACTTGTTCTCCGCCCAGTTGATTACTTTGTTGGATAGTATAATGTCGTGGGGCATTCCTGTTAGCGTTAGGCTTGTAACTGCTGATATTTTGTGGCATTGCTTATTATTGTGTTATGGATAAGACATAAATAGAGTTTTTCATATTCCTAAACAATTTTCATGGTATAGAACAAAAAAGTTGTGTATGAAGATAATGGCGGCACCTTTGTAAAATTATGTAATGAAACATGGTAAGTTGCTTTGGTTTGTTTGATCGAAACGTATAACAAAATATAATTGTAAATTCCGATAAGTCGAGCCTATGCTCCTCCGACGTGATATTCTAACTGTCCCAGACAGAATGATCTAATAAAACAATCTACAGCTATTCAACAAAATGATCTGAATCTCTCATCTAATATCCAAATGCTAGTAAACATGGAACTTTCGTTTCAGATACTCTCGTCCTTTTCTGAATCCAACCACTATTCCCACCAAATTCTGAAAGAAACATCGACTAGAAATGATGTAAAGAAAGCAATGAGAACGAAGAGAGCTTCAATCAAAGAAACCACCTGAAAACCAAGAAAATATTGTCGTCAAATGTGGTAAACGGAACGTGCAATTAATAAACGAAACAACAGCAGTTGCCTTACATTTTTCGTAGAAGATGAATAATCCATTCTTGGGAGATAACCTTGAAACCCAATATCATACACAGGATTTCCATCGGGATAATACAATCCATAGTTCCTCTCAGATGCTGGACCAGGCTTCAAATCCTCGTTAAAGAGCGCAAAGAAGTAAACATCTACTGGTTCTGATGGATTAGCTGGTGTTCCCTGATTTTGTTCCATTCGTTCAAGCAAGTTACCATTGTACAATCTAGCATTTTCTGGTGTCGCCCCAGACTCGTTTGGATCACCTTTAGATGGCCAACCTGTCTCTGAGACTTTAACTTGTATATTTGTATAGCCAGCTGCATTGATTGCTGCATAAACAGCGTCAATTTGAGCGTACAACATGTTATCATAGCGCAAATTTGTGCCAGGATCTGTCGTCCCAGGATTAGACTTGAAAAGCACATAGTCAAGTGAAACTTCGCTAGGATTATCTTTATAAGCGAAGAAAGGATACGCATTTATAAAAAATGGGGACCCAGTCTGTGAATGGAAATTGAGGATACTATGTATATATTCGACGAGATCTTGACGAAATGAACCAGCTGAAGGTGGGTAAGAAGTCTCCAAAACCCCAAAAGAATGAGCCGTTGTCACGTATATTTCCTCGTCTAATCCAAGATTCGCAAGAGCGTTGTTCACAGTCTGCATTGCAGGCAGAAGATATGACATTAACTGTGTATCATTGCCGGTAAGAACTTCGTTTCCCACATTGATGCACTTGATCTTGGTTTGTGAAATGTATGATTGCAAATTCTGTTGAATCCAAGTTTGAGCCTGCATTGGATCGGTCACCATTTGCAGATACTCGTTTCCTAGTCCGATGACAAATTCAACATTGGAGTTCGCGAACGTTGATAGTACATTTGGAGCAGAATCATATAGTTTCACTCGCGTTACATTCAAAGATTTGATTAGATAAGCAACATGTGATGGGGATGGCAGATTGTTGGCTATTTGGCCATAGTTGATTCCTACTCCGAGGCAGTGGCTTCCAAGAAATGAATCTGAACATAGAAAGAAGAGATTCAAACACAGAGTTTAAGCAAACAAAATTTACAGAACCTATCAATAACACCAAAGAAGTAATATCTTTAAGCTTGAATTCAAAGTTCAAATATCCAAGAGTTTGTAATTAAACTGTAGTAAACCCGAGGTTTTACAGAAAACTTGCACCGTGTTACTGGCAACTTCGCTCTGATACCATGTTAAAGTGCGGAGAAAAAGAGGAAGCTAAGCTGACTTTATTTCTCAACTTCTGGAAAAATTAATTGTTCTCGTACAGATCCAACATATATGTACAGAAGAGTAGCTAGTGTGTGCGGCTAACAAAATCGTGTATCAAATGTAGAACAAATGTAAAAGCGTGTTTCAGATATCTACTAACACGCATGAATATCAGTTCAATGTTATGTACAGAATCTTATGTCTCATAATCCGATCAATTCCTTATCAAGCCTGCATCCTACATTTCATTGTGTTGGCTCAGAACATTGGATATTCAGAAATACCGTTCAAGGGAAGCATAAACGATTCAAATACACGAAACAAAAATTCATCAGTGCCCAAAAAATTTGTAAAAATGTCAAACCCAGCCACTTATTTTTCTTCAATATCATGCACAAAAGCAACAAGTTAATATCCGGATTACACACAAAAGAACGAACATCGAATAAGGTTAAAGGCTTTTCTTTTTCTTGAAAGCTGAGATGAAAAGAACCTGAAAAGATTAGGAGACGAAGAAGAACCCAGAAAAGAGTGGCGGTGGCCATTGCAATCTGCTAACTCCGCCAAAATCTCAGCCTGTCTCTTATCGTATGCATACGCGTTAAGTACAAAACAAACTGTGAAAATTAATATAAGGGACGTGGGAGTGATCAACCCAAAAAATCAACAAATCAATGGGAAGACTTGGAAGAAAAGAATTTACAAGTCGGCACTCATTTGGGTCGGTTTCGCTGCCGTTGTTTTGTAGTGTGTGTATATATATCATAACTATTTTGCAGCTGTACGTAATGGCTTGGTTTCTCTGTATTTACGTTGGAATTTGCAAACTAACCAAATGAATGAACCTTCGCCGGAACGAAGAATACACTTAGCTGGAAATATTAGCCAACTTCTATTTCTGCTGCATCCCCCCTCAGTGTAATAATTAATAATAATAATAATAATAATAATAAAAATACACGTAAGTGTGATTTGTTATTTGAAAATTATTATTATCATAAATTATAGTATTATATATATTTTGTTATAAGTGGAGAGAAGAGAGCAAACTCGAATTTGAACTTAAACCATTTTCATTATATTGAGACACAACATGTTATTCGAGCAAAAATGTAATTTCAAATATGTAATTATTTTAGGTTTTCCGATATTTTAATTCATATGAGTATATTAATAAAACACAATAAAAAATACTACTAAATATATAAATTTGATTATATATTTGAAATAATCCAAAAATAAACGATATTAGAAGAGTTATTATTACATACAAATTATATATTTGAAATCAAATCGTCTACGCTATTTTGTTGTGATGATTTGTGAATCCTCGAGGGTCATTGTTGGAATCGAGTTTATGACCATATTTTTGTGTAAAATAATTAACTATTTTTTTAAAAAAATTATTATTAAAGATAAAAGAAGGGAGAATAGAGCATCGAGTCATAGGTTGCTGAGTCTAAAGCACGAATTCTGACGTGGCATTATTTGGTGTAAAAGTCGGCGTACACATCATGCTACGTCTTTTGGGCTATTGCTGTTGTCCCAAACAATGACGTGTTTCTTTAATTAATAAAAATATGTAAATAGTGAGCAAATTTGGACAGACTACTTAGCTTGAAAGAAATCGTGATGCAAAGACATCTAAAAGTATTTTTTCTTTTAGTTTTTAGTATGTCTGTCGTGAGACGGTCATACAAATTTTTATTTATGAGACGGGTCAATCCTACTGATATTCACGATAAAAATTAATACTCTTAGCATAAAAAATAATATTTTTTCATAGATAACACAAATAATATATCTGTCTCACAAAATACTACTCGTGAACCGTCTCACACAAAATTTTGTCTTATTCTTTATCCCAAATTTTTTTTATTAAAAAATTTTTGTATTTGGTTCAATCAACACTTGAAACTAGGGATGACAATGGGCTGGGCGGGGCGGGGCGAGGTTGGGGGCGGGTTTGTCATCCCCGTCCCCAAATTACATCCCCACCTCCATACCCGTCCCGATCCCTGCTTTTTGGGGTTTGGTGAATCATTTCCCAAACCTGGAATTTCGAGGATCAACTTCTCATCCCCGCCTTCATCCCGGTTTCAAAAATATTAATTTGGCAAGACGATGATGGATTCGGAGATTTTCTCAAACCGAAACTTATTGTTATCTATTATTATTAGTGATAATATTAATATTAATCCCCGATCACATTATTGGACTATTATTTTATTATTGATATTATTTTCGGGGCGAGTTCGGAGATGATGATAGTAATCATATACCGGCCCCGAACTACACCAGGGATTTGAAATAATCCCCGATCCCGAACCCAAATCCGAAAAAATCAGGGCTCCACATCCCCATTTTACGTTTTCTCCGTGGGACTCCAAACCCGTGTGAGAAGTTGTCATCCCTACTTAAAACGGTTTTTATTATATTCTACGAGCTCACAATTTCATACATAAAAGAGTTATACTTTTTTAAATCATATATTGCGTTTAGATATACGAAAAAGGTTAATTGTTTATCTTTTTGTTCAATTTGATCTCACGGTAATCAGTTATTTAGATGATCAAATTTCAAAATTATATTTTGAAGGGAAATATATTTTCTCTAATTAATATGATTTCGTAACTTAAAATAATTTCCCTAAATATTATCTCTTCAATGGTTAATTTGATTTGGTTAATATTTATTGTAATTTTGTCTTTCTAGATAATATGGTATTTAATGAGATAATTATGCAAATATTGATATGATATGGTATCAAGATTTAAAAAGAGTTTTGTTTCTATTAAACTCTTATCTTTTTCCTTCTTGAATAGGTTTCCTTGTAAAGACAAACTCTAGGAGAGAGAATGTTTATAAATAAGGGAAATAAGAACTTTGTTGCACCTCTCGATCTCGACATTATACACGCGCATTGCAAAGTGTGAAGTTTCAGAGAAGAGATCAGAAACGTTGCTGCTGCTTTGGAGATTGCCGTCGGACGTGTTGTCATCGAATGTTGGAAACATCTGCAGACAACATCTGTGACGAAATTGGATGAAGAGTGTTTCTGTGACTCCAGTTTTTGACACACGTTTCTTTTGCTTTCTTGTTCACGTTTTAATATTGTTAGTTGTTTTAGAATGCTTTATTTTCTCAACTTGTTGAGAAAATTGATTTTTGTCATAATCACTAGTGATAGGTTGATTTTTGTGTAATTGGTTTGATTTTCTAGTGATTAATTTTTGTCATAAGGCACCGTACAAGTATTTATACTTGTGCATATTTAATCTCGTTCATCTATTTACTTAAAGTGAATTTGTGTAACAAACTTTATTTTCTGCTGCATGTTGTCTTAAATGTTGTAACATTTGACACAACACTCAATTCTGATAAAACACAAATTTACGATTTTACACTATTTTTGATATATTTACACACATCTGTCGAACATAAGTTCTAACAAGTTGTATCAGAGCCTACTCTTGATATATTAAGTGCTGATTCTGGTTTTTGTTTTTGTTTCACAGAAAACTATTCAAATGGATCTATCACTCGCAAACACCGCACTTCGGCCACCAGTCTTAGATGGAACCAACTACGTTCTATGGAAGGTCAAAATCCGGTTTCATATAAAATCCATAGATGAGAGAGCATGGCAGAGAGTTCTAAGCGGTTGGACTCCACCAAGGAGAATAGACGAAGATGGTGATAGTCTGATAAAACCGGAGAGTGACTGGACTACTGATGAAGTGCAGATTTCAAATTACAACTCAAAGGCACTGAATGCCATTTTTTCTTCAATTGATACGAACATGTTCGGGCTTATTACTAATTGTGTCTCGGCCAAGGATGCATGAGACATTCTACAAAGACACTGTGAATGTTCTAAGAGTGTGCGACGAACAAGACTGAGGATGGTCACTTCCAAGTTCGAGATGATGAGGATGGAAGAATCTGAGAACATACTGGAATATAATCGTCGCCTACGGGAAATTTCTAATGACGCGTTCAGTCTTGGAGACCCCATCTCTAATGAACGATTAGTTAGTAAGGTTCTCCGTTCTTTGCCCGAAAGATTGAACATAAAAATCTGTGCGAATGAAACTAAGGACACAACGCAAATGGCTTTGGAAGACCTTATCAGTTCACTTCGGACTTTAGAGATGAACATAGACATGCAGAAGAAGAATAAAGGAAAAACAATTGCATTCCAAGCTTCAAATGACACCTACAATGACCTTCTTCAATTATCCCAAGAAGTCAGTGAATCAGACCTTTGCGAGGACTCTATCTCCTTTATCACAAAGAAATTTGGGGATTACTTGAAGAGAATCAGAGATAAGAAGAAGGATGGACAACCTTCGAAATTTCCAAGTCTTCCCGCTCCTGAAAAACCACAAAGGTTTTCTGGCAAGCGACAACCTCAACCGAGGAATGAAGGCAGAGAACAATTTAACTCAAGGAAGTATGATTCAGTGCAGTGTAGAGAGTGCAAGGGGTTTGGACACTATGCAAATGAATGTGCCAACAGATTGCGAAGAAACAAAGGCTACAATGCATCTCTAAGCGATGAAGAATCTGATGAGGAAGAGAAATCCAATGATGAAGATAATCATACCTTCTTGACTGCATTATTGACAGAAAATCGCAGGCTGCAGGTAAATTCTTTAGGTGTTTCCCTAGGTGTTGCCACACCTGACCGCAACATCTGTAAAAAATCAGTGTGTTTGAAATCCACAACTTCTGGAAATTCGAGTGGAGATGATGAATCAGAAGCTGATGATGAAGAAATGACTCTTGAGAGTGTTCAAAAGTTTTATGAAGAGTTGTTTGAGGATTGAACTAAAAGAAACAAGCTTAATTCCACTCTTGTAAAGGAAAACACTGATCTAAAAACCGTGGTTGCCAAACTTGAAGTAATTCTGAGCAAAAAGGACTTAGAACTAGGTAAGACCAAAGAAGAACTTCAAAAGGCAACTGAAACATTGTCCAAGTTTAATTCGAGCACATCAAAGCTTGAATCCGTACTCTCGATGGGAAGAGATAACAAGAAGGGTTTAGGGTTCAAATACAGTATACATGAAACTGGAGAATCTTCAAAAACCACTGTCTTTGTGAAAGGAAAAACTGAAATATTCACACCGCCACAACCTACACCTTCAACCAAAAGCTTTCCACCGAAAAGACAACCCACTGCACCTGTCCCTAAGAAAAGAAAACGTAGGTATGTATGCCATTACTGCTTTAAGCCTGGACATATCAGGCCATATTGTTTTAAACTCAGGGATGATCGCATGAACCAAAATTCAAGCTGGATGTTGCCTCAAATGTTGCACAAAACTTTTCGCAACACCTCCAAGAATCGACCTACAGTAAGGCAGGTGTGGGTACCAAAGGTAAAAATTCACTGTAATGTTGTTTATACTTCATTAAAAACTAACACTGCAGGTTACTGGTACTTTGATAGTGGAAGCTCACGCCATATGACAGGGTCAAGAGAATATCTCATCGATTATGTTGAAAAAAAATGTGGCAGAGTAACCTTTGGAGGGGGAGCAAAAGGAAAAATTGTTGGAAAAGGAACTTTGAATGTCGAAGGACTACCAAAGCTCCACAATGTGCTCCATGTTGAAGGACTAAACTCAAAATTGATAAGCATAAGTCAATTATGTGATGATAATCTGCATGTTAAGTTTAATAAGCATGCGTGTGAAGTTTTTGATGAATCTAACATATGCATCATGACAGGTACAAGGTCCTCGGACAATTTCTACCAAATTGGTGAAGAACTGTCGTGCAAACAAGCACAAATCACTGAACTTGACCTTTGGCATCAGAAACTCAGCCGTGTTAATTTCAAAACCTTGAAGAATCTGAGTAAATATGAGGCAGTGCGGGGTATGCCCAATGTGTGCGGGGAGTGTCAAAAAGGAAAACAGAGTCGCGTGTCACACCCGATGTTGGCAACATCTGGGACAACACGCTGTCTGGAGTTACTTCACATGGATCTTATGGGTCCTATGGAAGTCGAAAGCTTTGGAGGTAAGAAATATTCTTTTGTATGTGTTGATGATCTCTCACGGTTTTCATGGTTAGTTTTATTAGGGAGAAATCACACCTTCAGTGTGTTTAAACAATTGGTCACAAGAATCACAAACTTTCACAGTTTAAAGGTGAGAAGAATTAGGACCGACCATGGTAAGGAATTTGAGAATTCTTTATTCTCATCATTTTGTGACAGGAAAGGTATTTCAAACGAGTTTTCAGCACCAAAAACTCCACAACAGAATGGGATTGCCGAACGCAAGAACAGAACACTTCAAGAAATGGCAAAGGTGATCCTGACCTCAAAGAATATCTCAAAGCGTTTCTGGGCAGAGGCCCTAAATATGGCTTGTCATATCTCAAACAGAATGTATTTGAGAAGTGGCTCAACCATGACATCTTATGAGATAATAATGGGAAAAAAGCCTAACCTCAAATATTTTCATATTTTTGGATGTGTGTGTTATACGCTAAATGACAGGGATCAGCTTACTAAATTCGATTCAAAGAGTGATAAGTGTCTGTTTTTAGGATACGCTACTAATAGTCGAGCCTATCGTATGTTTAATCTAAGAACTATGACTATTATGGAATCGATTAATATTGTTTTTGATGATTATACAGATCTCAAGAAGAAAACAGCTGAGGATGACGTTAATGACCTTCTGGAAAACCCAATCATACTGGAAAATGAAGGTGTTGTCTCAGATGCTGCAACACGTAGCACAACACGTGACACTGAAATCACTGAAGCTGAGGAAGGAGTAAACAGTGAGGATGACATAGTAGATGATGGACTGAATATACCGACTAAGATCCAGAAAAATCATCCATCATCTCAAATTATTGGAAGTGTGCAAGGAGAAGTCCAAACTCGAAAGAAAGAGAAAGTCGACTACCGAAAGATGGTTGGACTAGTATGCATGAGTACCATGTACTCACAGGTTAGATTTTCATGTTTTGTATCTCAAATTGAACCTAAAAATGTTGTCGAAGTCTTAAAAGATGAATTTTGGGTCAATGCTATGCTTGATGAGCTTGAAGAGTTCGTTCGAAATGATGTTTGGGATTTAGTTCCACCTCCTGACCATGGCAATATAATTGGAACAAAGTGGGTTTTTAAAAATAAAACCGATGAGTCAGGAAACATCATTCAAAACAAAGCAAGGTTGGTTGCTCAAGGGTACGCACAGGTTGAAGGGGTTGACTTTGATGAGACCTTTGCTCTTGTTGCCCGCATTGAGTCAATCCGACTTCTGCTAGCCATTGCATGCTACATGAAAATAAAATTGTTTTAAATGGACGTCAAAAGTGCATTTTTTAATGGTTTCTTGTGTGAGGAAGTACATGTTAGACAGCCTAAAGGATTCGAAGATCCACACAATCCGAATCATGTGTACACGTTGAAAAAGGCTCTCTATGGTTTGAAGCAAGCACCACGTGCTTTGTATGGCAGATTGACTGATTACCTACTTGATATTGGATTTAAACGAGGTGAGGTAGATAAAACGCTCTTTATTCAAATATCCAAATGTGAGATTCTTATCTGTCAAATCTATGTCGATGATATCATTTTTGGTTCCTCATCCCAAAAACATGCTGATGACTTTGTTGAATGCATGTATACTACTTTTGAAATGAGCATGGTTGGTGAATTACATTTCTTTCTTGGTATGCAAATCAAACAAATGCATGATGGCATCTTCTTGTGTCAAAGTAAGTATGCTAAGAATCTAGTAAAGAAATTTGCAAATGAAAACACCAAGCACATGAAGACACCTATGGGCTCAAATGAAAAATTATCCAAAGATGATGCGGTCGAAGATGTTGACAACACCTTATACCGCAGCATCATAGGAAGTCTCCTGTACTTGACAGCTAGCCGTCCAGATCTAATGTTTAGTGTTTGCTTGTATGCTAGATACCAATCTAATCCTAAGATTTCTCACTTAAAAGCCGTAAAACATATCCTACGATACATAGCCGGAACAATTGACTTAAGATTATGGTATACTCATGATACCAACTCAAATCTAGTAGGGTTTTCTAATGCCGATTGGGCAGGGGATTTAGATGATAGAAAAAGCACCTCTGGAGGATGTTTTTACCTTGGAAATAACTTGATATAATGGCATAGTAGAAAACAGAACTATGTTTCACTTTCAACTGCTGAATCCGAATATGTGGTAGCAAGAAGTGGTTGTACTCAACTCTTGTGGATGAATCAAATGATAGAAGAATATAGACTTAAGAGTGAACCCTTAGTTGTGTGCTGTGACAATTCTAATGCAATAAACATTTCGAAAAACCCAGTACAACACTCTCGTACTAAACACATTGACATTCGACACCACTTTATTCGAGATCTAGTCGAGAAAGGATTGATTCGGATTGAATTTGTTGATACAAATAACCAATTGGCTGACATATTCACAAAAGCATTAGACTTTGAGAGATTCTCCAATCTTAGGAAATCTCTCAGCATGTGTTCTGTCTGATTATTCATAGATGTTGTCTCAGATGTTACAACATCTCGGACAATACCTAACATGCATGTGCATTTCTAAGCATTAGACATTCTACATTTCTATGCATACTGTGATATGATGTGTTGGAATGATGTTGCTTAATCTTCTGTTACACTTACAATTCCTTAGTCGATCTTATTTAAAACACTTGGACATGAAAAATATTCGAATTGAGTTACTAAGTAGTGAAGGATAATCATATATACCATGAGTTTGTCCCATGTGAAAGGTGATTGAACTGGAAATACTTATAAAACATGCTCTGTATCAGAAGACAAAATTGGAAAAAGCTACCTAAAAGAGTTCAAAGAAGACTGTACTTTTACTGTGGAAGCTACCTCTTCTGAATTTAATACAGAAATCTAAATAGAAGAAAATGAAAAAAGCTACCTAGAGGAGTCCAAAAGAAGACCGTTCTTCTAGTGTGGGAGCTACCACTTCTATGATCAATAGCTGCTAAAGTCACAAATGTGGAGAAAAATCAAAATTCTTTTTGGGAATTGTGCGTGTTGTCAGAAGTATTCCCAACATTTGTGACAACACCTCATCTGTAAACATATATCATATTTGTTTTCATGTTTCTATTTTCGTTACATTTTGTTATTAGGCATAATTAGGTCATGCATAAATATATCATCGTGAATATTGGTGTGCCATAAGGACATGAGTAATTCAACAAAGTAAAATTCGATGCATATTCAGACTTTGCGAAATATTGAATTATGTGGTCTTATGTATAGTAGAGTTAAAATTCGATGAGGGTGTCTCTGGCATTTTTGAAATAATATAGTGCAAAATTGTCTCAATAATTGCTTCACAGGGTTAACGGCTCAATTTTAGCGTTTCATTTTTTTACCGTTAGACTTAGGGTCGTTACAGATTTTTTATACCGTTGTGCTGATTGTGCATAGCTACAGGCTAATTAACCCTCATCTATCTCACATTCCCGTTCATCGGCATTTCATTTAACTCTGTGCCTAGAACCGTTCTCTGCATCATCTGCTTTCTGAAATTTCTATCCGCATTTTTTTGTGTGAAATCGTGCTAACTTTCTCTGCAATTCTTGAAATTTTTCTTCTGATAAATTCATACATGGCAGGAAAGGGTTTTGATCCCCACGATATCCGAAGTGAAATGGGCCATACAGAGGATGTTCCCTCACCTCCCGCAACATCTGCTACAACAAACCCTATTCAGAACTTGCAGATCATTCCTGTTGCTCTAACTCCCGAGCCTCTGGAAGTCATTGCCCCTGGTGAGCCTGGAAATGCACTGGACATTGATAACCCACCAATCATCAGGGTTTTCGATCCACCCTCTCTTCCTAAAAGACGATCCAAAAGGCAGGCAGGATATAATCCTGATCTTACGCCTGGGAAGCGTTTCTGTTACAAGGGCCAGCCCCCCACTCGACCGTCATTAATTGATCCTAATAGCACCTCGGGGGATGACTCTGACGATGCAGATTTTGAGCTGGTTCCTCGCAAACGCTCCACTACTTTGGGTGCTGCTACTACTGGTAAGGCCACTGTATCCTCTTCTGCAAATGTCCCCTTCACTCCACAGGACACACACACTGCATCTCAAGCGGATGACGATGAGGTCTCGCTTGCCCAATTTATGGCTACACTGAAGAAAAACAAGAAATATGCTCAGCCCAAGCCTCTCACTCCTCCAACTGTTTCCAGTGATGACGAGATAAGAGATGCCTCGGCAAGTCTCTCCCCTAGTACTAAGACTAGTGGCTCCTCTCACCATACCGATGACTCATTTGATGAAGTTGCCTCCTCTGCTCCTGCTGTTCTTGAAGAATCCTCTACTGAGGAAGATGTTGCAAAAGATGTTGCCAACATTGTGGGCAACATTGATCTTTCTGACTATGATCTCACTACTGCCTTGTCAGAAAAATTCTACACTGAGCAAGCCGATGCTAAATGGATTCTGTATGCGCATCACTTGTTTGTAGAGGAAAATAATATTGATGAGGCTGTCTTTGAGAGACACAATCGGCTAGCTTTTCTCAAGCACTGCCACCTTCTCCCCACTGTCTCAGCGGTAACACCTTTTTCCCGTCTACCTGTGTTAGAATTCTATGCAAATTTGTCCCGAGGCGTCGGTGATGAATGCTCCGCCAAGTATGGGAAAGTGTTTGTCAGAAATAGAGCCTATGATTTCAATCCTACTGTCATCAATCAATTGTACCAGACCCCAACATTGGACATTGATGTTATTACCCTCGACATTCATCTGGCTACATCCACCCTCACTGGAGAAGTTATTACTCACTTCCCCGTTCATCCGAAGAAACTCTCAGCTGCAAATCTGACATCATTTTATTCTGTTCTTCACAAACTGGCCATCCGCAATTGGACTCCTTCTACAAACTCCACCACCGTCACAAAACACCAAGCCCTGGTTCTGTACTCCATTGGGATAGATGGAGTGTTTAATTTTGGGCAACTGGTTTTCAACACTGTGCTTTAGTATGCGGACGGAGGACTCAGGGCGTCCAAGATTCCTTCTCCGAGCCTCATCTACGGGGTGCTGATATCACAAGGATTTGTTCGGGATATAAATGAGAAATTATCTGATCTTGGTGATACATTCAAGATTGTCGCTGCATTCTTCAAGGGCAATCGATGAATTGATCTACCATGGAGTGCATCTCCCAGCGCACCACCTGTTACGGAGCCACCGCCAAGCCCTCCTGCTCCTTCCCAGCCTACTGACTATATCATGATCTCAGTACCGGAAGCAAACGCCCACATTGCTCACGCCATGGCAAAGGTGGAGCAAGCCAGGGCTGCTATTGATCAAGCTATCAAGCTATGGCTACGGTGGAGCAAGCAAATGCGGATATTGCATATTATGAGGCTGTGGCTGCCAACTTTCGGCTCCTACTGGAGGTCGCCGTCTTTCCCGGAAAAAAAAAAAAAGGGGGGAGATGGAGATGATCAAACACCAGCTGGTCCTTCAGGGACCAAGGATGATGATGACGAGGAAGGGAATGAGAATTAATTGTTATGGTTATTCTGTGTTTTTTTTATTTTATTTTTGCTGCTGTTTCTGTAATTTTTTTCTCTGCACCTAATGTATTTCCGTGTATTTACTTAGTAAGATGCAGGTGTTGTCCCAAGTGTTGCCAACATCTCTAACAACACCCGTACTAACCTTAGTTCATACAGGGGGAGAACAGTTCTCTAATACATGGGGAGAATATGTATCTAACACAGGGGGAGTCGAGTTGAACTATACAAGGATAAATGGGTTTGATCTCATTTTGTCGAGAAAGGCAAAAAGGGGAAGATTGAAGAGAAATATATTTTCTCTAATTAATATGATTTCGTAACTTAAAATAATTTTCCTAAATATTATCTCTTTCATGGTTAATTTGATTTGGTTAATATTTATTGTAATTTTGCTTTTCTAGATAATATGGTATTTAATGAGATAATTATGCAAATATTAATATGATATGGTATCAAGATTTAAGAAGAGTTTTGTTTCTATTAAACTCTTATCTTTTTTGTGGGGACCCAGACGCTAATCATCATCTTAATCATCTTTGGGATTTAAAATGCGGAAGATAATGGAATCAATCTATTATACAAATCAGTATAATAATACAAATCTTGTACAACATGTTTCTAGTTCAAACTAGTCGAAGATTTAACTACTAAATTTCAAGTATTAAACCAAGTCTACATCCAAGTCCGGAATCACCACTCTAATCTCGATCTCTCATCATCTTCTTGACCCCGATCCTGTCCCACCTGTTGTCATGCACACATACAAAACAAGACAACAACCGGATACTCCGGTGAGAATAAATCCCAGTATAAAACATGTATACATGCATATACACAATATAAATCATAAAGCATATTATCATGCATAAAATTCATAACAATAGGTTTCATAGTCTAGGAAACCAAATCAAAATAAGCATGCAACAACAATGGGTTCCATAATCTCTGAAACCAAAATAAAATAAGCATGCAACTCAATTCAATTCATATCTTGACTCGACTCGACTCTAACTCTAGGGATCCCGGTGTGAATAAGACGTCACTGTCTGTCACCTACCCTCCCAATCGGGGTAACTGTACGTCTTATTCCTAGACTTCGGTCCTGTCTGTATCGAATGTCTACAATCGGATTGAATCTGATTCGAAGCGTCGATACCACCGAACGTCTAGTTTAGCAAGTCTGCCAATGACTCTCCTATTTCCATGCTTGAATATAAATCTATAAACAAGACATAATCATAATCAAATATAAATAATAAATCTAGTATGTGATTTAGGGAAACTCCAACCAAGTCTGATTCGAGTCGTATCTCCCGAATTCACATGAATTATACATTTCTCTTCTCGGTCTGATGAAGACGAAGTCTTGTATTTCAATCTGTCCATATCCAAATCTGATAATGACAATCATATAAATACCATATCAGTATATAACCCAATTCAAGAGCTGTTCTGATGAATACTCAAATCGGTAAATAATCTGATCCATATCTGAACAAGGTACAATCTAATTCATATCAATAATATCACGATAAAATTGAAATCATTACTGAATCTGATCAATATCAATCTACTGATGTTTCGACGGCATAGCAATACAGTCACGATAACCCCGTCTATCTCAACATCACAGATATAATACCAGAATTCATAACCAGTACCAGTACAACTCATAATTTGAATAATAACACAACTCTGATATAGAATCTCAACTAAATCAACTCTGAATTCATAACAATTTCATAAACAGTCTATTCTTTAATCTGACTTCAGTTATACCATGTCTACTGTAGCAGAAACATCATATCTGATTCATATTCAATTCTGACCATATCATAATTTCGAATCATGTCTAAACGTAACGAAACTTACGTCCAGTTGTAGCCTGCGTCGATAGGAACACAGTACTGAAATCGGATTAAAATTCTAACGGGCTGATCTTTCACAATCACAAATCTACGAAGGCGTAAGGATTTTTCTCTCAAAGCTTCGACCCTTTTCTGAATTTTTTGAAGGAAAGGTGTGCAATTCTTATATATATACTGCATGCAACACCAGGAAACGTGGCTTATTTTTCATGTTGCACGTCGCACCGCGGGTGCGCTCACTTTTGCGCCGCGGGTGCGCTCCATGTATTGATATGCATCAACTTTCCCCGAAGCTTGGACCGCGGGTGCGCTCTGTCTTTTAACGCGGGTGCGCTGACCCTACTGGTACAACACCGCGGGTGCGGTCTGTCTAGCACCGCGGGTGCGCTCAATCTCCAGTAGCAACTTTCATACCCTACTGGCCATGCACCGCGGGTGCGGTACTTCTTCACCGCGGGTGCGGTGTCACTTCCGTAATTAATCTCCAACTCTCTGTCCATCAACCGCGGGTGCGGTCTTGTTTGTAGCGCGGGTGCGCTCATGCTACTGTAATTCTTCCACAATTCATGAGCTCAACCGCGGGTGCGGTCCTTTCCTTACCGCGGGTGCGGTCTATATTTCATGCACCACTTCATAATCTCATTTAGTGCTTCTCATTACATGTCATGCATACTCATATCTTCCGAATATCACATCAATGAAGACTAATAAATCTCGAGTCTTACATTTTTCCTTGTTGAATAGGTTTCTTTGTAAAGACAAACTCTAGGAGAGAGAAGGTTTATAAATAAGGGAAATAAGAACTTTGTTGCACCTCTCGATCTCGACATTATACACGCGCATTGCAAATGTGAAGTTTCAGAGAAGAGATCAGAAACGTTGCTGCTGCTTTGGATATTGCCGTCGGACGTGTTGTCATCGAATGTTAGAAACATCTGCAGACAACATCTGTGACGTAGTTGGCTGAAGAATGTTTCTGCGACCCCAGTTTTTGACACACGTTTCTTTTGCTTTCTTGTTCATGTTTTAATATTGTTAGTTGTTTTAGAATGCTTTATTTTCTCAACTTGTTGAGAAAATTGATTTTTGTCATAATCACTAGTGATAGGTTGATTTTTGTGTAATTGGTTTGATTTTCTAGTGATTAATTTTTGTCATAAGGCACCGTACAAGTATTTATACTTGTGCATATTTAATCTCGTTCATCTATTTACTTAAAGTGAATTTGTGTAACAAACTTTATTTTCTGCTGCATGTTGTCTTAAATGTTGTAACATTTGACACAACACTCAATTCTGATAAAACACAAATTTACGATTTTACACTATTTTTGATATATTTACACACATCTGTCGAACATAAGTTCTAACAAGTTGTATCAGAGCCTACTCTTAATATACTAAGTGCTGATTCTGGTTTTTGTTTTTGTTTGACAGAAAACTATTCAAATGGATCTATCACTCGCAAACACCGCACTTCGGCCACCAGTCTTAGATGGAACCAACTACGGTCTATGGAAGGTCAAAATCCGGTTTCATATAAAATCCATAGATGAGAGAGCATGGCAGAAAGTTCTAAGCGGTTGGACTCCACCAAGGAGAATAGACGAAGATGGTGATAGTCTGATAAAACCGGAGAGTGACTGGACTACTGATGAAGTGCAGATTTCAAATTACAACTCAAAGGCACTGAATGCCATTTTTTCTTCAGTTGATACGAACATGTTCGGGCTTATTACTAATTGTGTCTCGGCCAAGGATGCATGAGACATTCTACAAAGACACTGTGAATGTTCTAAGAGTGTGCGACGAACAAGACTGAGGATGGTCACCTCCAAGTTTGAGATGATGAGGATGGAAGAATCTGATAACATACTGGAATATGATCGTCGCCTACGGGATCATAAGTTCTATCATATTTTATTATCGATTATTAAAATTTGGTAGTGAGAATTCGTGTGGGTATGTTGTGTTCAAGATTATGCCCCGAAAAATAACTATTTTTAAAATTTTTTGTTCGTGTTTAATGAGACAATCAATAGTTATTTTTAGATTGGAAAACCTGATATATATATGTTGTTCAAACGATTCAGTAATTGGTTATTTTTACTATCAATTTATCTAATTTTTTAATGAAATGAATGTTAATATCTTATAACTTAAACAACTTATAAAATTATTAATTTATTTTCAAATTCTTCCCAATTTTTCAATTAATACAATTTATCTTCCCAAAAGATTCAGTGATTGGTTTTGTTCTGTCCCGATTGTCTCTTTGGCCTTTTACTTATATATATATAAAAGCTACTTGTTTGGCAACTCCCAGTGTGTAGTTTGGCTATGTCTACAACGATGTGTAGGCGTTTCTTTTCGATCGGTTTAGTTATCAGGTTTTCACTAATTGTGGAAAGCTTTGAAAAAAATGATCAAGAGATTATTTAAATATGACTATGTCCACCTCATTACGGTTTAGTAGGTTTTTTCTTGATGGATCGATTCTAATGTTGGACATGTCTTGTGTCACGTTATTAATTTACTTAAAAAAAAAATAGCGATGAAACCAACAATTGTTACCTTTTATGTACAATGTATAAATTTTTGAGCTAACGCAATAACCTGCAAACCAAAGCAGCTAAGTAAATTTCACTAGGCAAACCATATACAACAGATTTAACCGAGAAAGTGTTGATGGCGAAATCAAACTTCTGACAATCTATCAATCTCTCACCTACAACACTAACTCGGACACGTCCTCAGGGCCACATGATTGCTACACTTAATAATAAAACAAACGTCTTTAGTTTTTTTAAATGTTTGTTGATACCTTGTTTATCCGACCTAACTTGGATCCGACCCGAACCGTTTAAGACCCGAGTCCATTTACAAAAATGATGGGCTTAGACATAGTATACTTGAGCCAGAGTAAAAGTCCAAAACCTTACAGGGAGGCCGAGCATCACAACTTCGGAGGAACCCCCAAAAAATGAAGGACCAACTAGCTGAGCTCATGGCATTGACCGTCAAGCCAAGCCCAAATAGATATTATGGTAAAAACAGATACAGTCCCATCAAGATAAAACACTTGAACAAATCTATTGCGTTAAGGATAAAGCCTAAGTATATTGGGACACATTCAAAATTCATAATATGTCATAGATAACATCATATTAGTACAAATCTTGTCATAGATCTAAAGTTATTTTCATACAATGTATCTAACTCATCTTAGCTCTATAAATACAATTTATCTCTCATGACTTTACATATTCACTTATTTTTATCATTAGTACTATTTTTATCAAACACTTGATTTATGTCCAAGTACTGACTTAGCAATGGAGGGGTTACGCCAGAAACAAGTGTTGGCTCAAAGGCAAGGGAAAAATCTACGCCCACCACCTCCAATGAATCAGAATGTGTTAAGAGCACCTCTCCTGATTTGAGAACGCTTCTTTGGTACATCAATATGATCCCATAAAATTTCGGGTCTTACTCTACATCCTAGCAAGGGCGGCACAACAATGGTTCAATTTGATTGATCTAGGAACATCTTGACATTCCAAGATTTTAGCAGGATCTTCTTGCACATATTCGCAAGCAACAAGAAGTTACCACTAACCACACCGAGCCTCTTTGGTACGAGACAACAAAAGCTAGAAAGCCCGCAAGCTTATATTCACAAATTTAATGCCAAGGTGGTGGAAGTTCCCTTCTCAACCCCTGGATTATTGATAAACACTTTTATTCAAGACTTAAAGTTGGGGGATCATGTGGAGGAAGCATAGAAAACTCATGTGGAAGAGCACAAACCAGAAACCCGAGCACAACGAGAGGCTCGGCCAGACAGTAATATGGTTCGTTCGGCCTGAGCCAATCCCATGGAGTTACTAGGACAGTTTACCACATATTCCCCACTGAAATTTAACAAATTCCGGGCAATGGAAATTTGAGAGAAAAGACATTTCATTCAAAGAACCTGAAAAGTGATAAAAGACCTCGGAGATCGTATTCTGATAGGTATTGTGACTTTAATAAAGATTATGGTCATAATTGAAGGTCATCTTGTCTCGATCAAAGGACAGTAACATGCTTCCGAAACGAGCTCGGGAAGAAATAAGTCAGAGCAGTTGTAGAATAAGGAGGCATGATCCATGGAGCAAAGGACCTCTAGGTCCTAGACCGAAAAAACTTGGAACTGCCCCTTGGGATCATCCATTGCCCGATAGGTTATTAACATTGTCTCTGGAGGACCTACTGATGAAGACTCCAACCAAAGAATGAAATCAAGCAATCCGAGGATGAAGAATGCAGAAATCAATGATAGAAAGATTTAAACCAAGCCGAAAATATCATTTGGACCTGAAAGATATGTGGGGATTGTCTGACCCACAAAATGATGCATTGGTTACACAAACCATGATAGCTAATTACGAAGTAGCTAAGATATTTGTTGACTATACGAGCTCGATCAATGTACTATTCAAATACGTTATGGACTGAATGGACTAAGTGAATATAAGATGAAACCGATCGTGACAGCCTTGTTCGGATTCATGGGACACTACGTTAATCTCGTTGGTATGATCAATTTGCCTCTCTCTCTCTAGGAGAGAGAAATTTGAAGAATACACGGATTGTCAACTTTATCGTTGTGGAGGCCCATTCCGCTAACAATGTAAAAATCGGAAGACTTGTTATGGTCACTTTCATAACAGTGGCTTCAACCCTTAATTAGAACATTAAGTTCCCCATCAGAAGATCAGTAAGAGAAGTGATGGGTGACCAGAAGGTGGCTCGAAAGTGTTATGTCTAAGAAGTCTGAGTAGAGAAGCAGGCAGCTAAAAACGAGCACCTGAGCCAGCCTGTGTAGCGAGAGCATGATCACTTGAACTTGATCGGGGAGGCAGTCCAAGTCACCATTGAAGAATATTGCGAGAAATTTGTCATATCTCCCCCCATCCAGCATTATCAGGATCGCCAAAACTTTGGATGAGCCACTAAAGGGTCGGCTGCTCGAGTGTGTGAAGAAAAATAAATATGTTTTTATGTGGTTGGCCTCTGATCTCACAGGGGTTCGACGAGAAGTCGTAGAGTACAAGTTGAATGTATTGAGTGATTACGGACCTGTAATCCAGAAGAAGAGACACTTTGGGTCAGAAAAAGATGCATTTATGATGGATTGGTTTGGGCACCTGCGAGGGTGCTTCAAACACAATATTATCAATAAGCTGCAATAACTCGTGTTCTAAGAATGTATACACCGATGGATTAGATCGAGTTTGGTCTCAAATCAAGCGGTAAACATCTATGTCACCTTCTAAAATACTTTTCTCATAGAAATATAACTCTATTTCATTTTTATTTTTTCAACATAATAATAATTATATTTTAACCCATTTATTATCATCTTTAATAATTTTTTTATCTCAATATATTTTTAGATTACCTCGTGTATTATTCACAATTCAATCTGTATTTTACTCGTGTTCCATCTAATGCATAAAATTTGTTCATAAAATGGATGCAATTTCAAAAATAAAAAACTGAAGTTTCAACACATATAATAACTCCAAATTCACTGCTTTTTTTTTATTCAACAGCGACGCCACAAAATCTCACTATAAATGCCGAACAGCTCAATACAAATCATTCTCCTTGTGACTGTGAATGACACAATCTGAAGTCGGGTATGAAATGCAAGTAAGCACGTAGCCCTCCTTCATCTGTTTGTCGTCTAGAAACGAGCCATCCGACTGATCAACCTCCCCCGACACCATCTTCCCAGCACATGTGGAGCATGAACCAGCCCTGCACGAATATGGAAGCTCGAGCCCCGCACATTCGGCCGAGTCGAGGATGTAGGAGTCATCAGGCGCATCAAATTCTGACTCCGTGCCATCTGGGTCAATTAATTTGACCTTGTACACCGCCATGGATGCTCTAAAGTTGCACCGGGATTTCAGGCCGAAGGATTTGGTGACACTTCTTAACGATCCTAAAGAGTGCGGGCTTCTCACGAAGGGACAGGTGCTTTTGCTTTGTGATGGAGCACTTTTGAATGTGCAGTTGTTCGGGAGCCTTGCAGTTGCCATGTTATCCTGAAAATGAAGGCCAGTGAGACGAGCAGCAAATCCAAAACGCAGTCTTTGAATTTCATAGAGAAGTAGATTTATCAATGATTGCTAATCAATCAAATTTCTTTATTTTTTTTGCTCCAAAGCTCACATGAATTAACATTTTAACCATAAGTTCCAATAGAAGAAGAGAGCCAAAATTTCCAGCTTTCTCTCCTAACGTGGAATCGACCCCCAATAATATGTAAATAGGAGAAAGGGACAACAACAACAACAACAGGGGAGAATCAGGGAAGACAAATGGACAAAGACCACAAAACGTGGGAAAATGGTTTTTCTGTAATGCATTCAAAAAATCAGATTAGCACCGTCGTCTAAACTTGCAAGCAAGAGTCACGAGCGCCAAGATCAAGATATCAAATCTTTTTCAACAAAAACATTGGCTTCAGAAAACAAGAATTCGAAACTTATGAATTATAGTAGCTATATCTTTGTTCCAAAAACAAGACAAGAAATTTAAAGCGCAACTTCTTTAGGAACAAGAAAAAATCAACAAAAGACAGATCTAGACCATAACATTTCGAAACTCAACCAACTACAAATTGTAGTTCCTGTTCAAGAGTTAAATATGACAATCGATCACCAACGCCGCATAACACAGTCGAAACATATCGATATCAAGTATCAAATTAAATAGTTCCCCAAGAAGACCCTCATTAAAACCATCCCTAGAAATAAATATAATCGAAACCAAACAAGAAATGGAGCCCATAAAAGAAATCAAATAACCCGCAAGAAAAGTAGCAAAATCACACCCAGCATTCCACCAAATTCTACAAGCAAAAACAACCGTGACCCGTTTTCGAAGGGGAAAAAATAGCCATATACAAAACCAAATCTTTACAGAACTTCAAGATCCGATCTTGTTCCACAGTACCTTATAGATTCTTCCTCCGCTTGAACAGTTGACGGAGATTGCGATGAACACAAAAAGGGATTAACTAAGAATTAATTAACTGCTGAATACCTGAATTTATAGTAAGGGAGATGTCTTTTGGGGTTGATTACGAGGCGTAGGTGCGTTGGCTATTGGAGTTTACGAGTTGCTAAGCTAGTGCCGCCAATGAAATGAAAAGGTACCTCCTCGGGAGCTGAATACCGTACCTGCCCGACCCCGGTTTACCATTTGGGTTCACCTAATATTAATAATGCATCGTTTTTATTCCTTACTATGAATAAGCAAAATATTTTAAAACTAATTATAATAAATATATAGTTTATTTTTATAAGATTTTGTTTTTTTATAATAATATGATTAATTGAATTCGGATAAGATTTAGATAGAGTTTTATACGGATAAATTTGCGATAATAATGTTTTTGAATAATATATGTTAAAAAATATGTTAAAAGTCTAAAAATCATAAAGTTTCTTAAAAAAATATTAATAGGTTAATACATCTTTTATTTTTTAAAAATCAAATATATTTAACTATGTTTTAAAAACTCATACACATTGTTTAGCCCAAATATTTGAAAACCCACCAACTATAAAAGCCTGCAGAATATGAGAAGGCTCAATGAATAAGCCCATAAAGTGTCAGTTGAAGACCATGACGGAGGAGATGATCCACGACACATCATGGATAGACGTGGAAAATGGCCAAACCGTTTAGGGGAGTTGTACAAAAATGAGAACGAAAGAATCAAGAACCCCCGACTAAATCATCCAACAAATCTACAGCAAAAACTTTGTAGAATTCTATCATTAATTGTTCGCTCATTTCCCATTTTCCAAGCAGTACAGTATATTTTCTCATTTCTTCAACTTTATTGTAGAATATTGATCAAAATTCATAACAGCATATTTAAGTTTGATGTTGTCCATGGATTCTCTCTATAATTCCTTTATTTTCCTCAGTTTATACGTTTAATTTTGAAGCCATATCGAAGGAACTATAACTAACGGTCGAATCGAGACTCGCAACGTTTGATAAACGAAGTCGGATCATTCATAACTTTGGCACAAACACGTGCCTGGCACGCCCCGCAATTTTCGAGAAAAACAAATTGGCACGCCCAGTGGGACCCTATGCCTCCAAAGCGTACTGAGAAGAATGAAGGAATTCCTCCATCACAGGGGAGAGGTCATCGCTCACAGGAAGAAGAAAGTGATGCAGATGGAAGAACTGTTGAAAGACTTGTTCACCAGTTCGAAGAGGAGACTATGAAGGAAGGAGTTGTCGTTTCTAGTGGTGATGGACTTTCAACAAACTTCATGGTGACTATGGAAAAGAATATCCGCAGTGATCTCAGAGAAATGACCCAAGCTTTCGCTACTATTATGATGAAATTTGTGGCAGAGGTGAAGGAATGGAGGAAGTCTGCAAAAGGAGAGGTTGTTACACCAGAAAATGATTGTAATGCCCGGGACATTACCACTGTAATCAGACATTGATTAATTAACAGAATTGAGATTTTAGGAGAGAAAGGAAGACATGAAAGGAGAAGCCGGGCGTTGGTGCATAATAAGTCAATATGTTGGACAGAACATCTGGCGCCCGAGTGCCACATTACAACCGCCCGAGCGCCAATGCACCATAAGTCTACCCTTCGGACAGAACGTCTGGCACCCGAGTGGTAGTTTTTGACCGCCCGAGCGTCAAGGGATGATAATATGAGGGCTTGGACAGAAAGTCTGGCACCCGAGCGGTAGTTTTTGACCGCCCGAGCGCCAGTGTTTAACAAGAAGAGTAACCGGACAGAGTGTTCGGCGCCCAAGCGGTAAATTGTAACCGCCCGAGCGCCACTTGAAATGTGTGAAAAGCAGCCACGTATCTTATTCATGCAACTTGATATATAGCCATTTCCTTCAGAATTGGACAGAAAGGAAATCGAGGAGAGCTCCAGGAAATATACGAGAAATCCTTACGCCTTTTCACCTTTTAGATTGTGATTTATGCAAGATCCGCCCGTCCGATTTTCAATCCGACTTCAGTACCGTGTTTCTATCGACGAGAGCTTCAACTAGACGTAAGTTTTACTACGTTTTGTTATGTTTTGAAAATATGATGTTGAAAAAATCAGTTATGATTCATATATGATGTTCTTGCGATATTAGACATCGTATAATCGAAATCAGATTGAAGAACAGATATCGTATGTAATTGTTATGAATTTTCGGAGTTGATTTGATTGTGATTAGACCGAGTTGATATCAGAATTGTATTGTTATCGATTATGAGATGTTGGGATTGATATATGATTGATACTGTATTGTGGGGTATATTGATATTATTCAGATTTGGATCAGATGAGTGCTGATTTGTATATACTGATATTGTATTGCCGGTATTTCGAGAATGTACAGTTATGCCGTTGAAACAGAATTTGATTAAGTTCTGATTATACCCAGTATTGATTTGATTGGTGTATTGATATTATACTCCTCGACCTTTGTCATTACCAGATTGATATGGACATATTTGAATTCGAG
Organism: Primulina tabacum; assembly: GCF_025594145.1. Taxonomy (NCBI): domain Eukaryota; kingdom Viridiplantae; phylum Streptophyta; class Magnoliopsida; order Lamiales; family Gesneriaceae; genus Primulina; species Primulina tabacum. The sequence continues at coordinate 1,429,149 of NC_134552.1, read as the reverse complement.
ACTTCGACTTCGTCAGACCGAGAAGAGAAAGATATAAATCAATGTTGATTCGGGATTGCACAACTCGAGTTTGATTTAACTTGAGTCTCCCAAAATCACATACTGAATTGCCATTGCCTCGATATGTTGCAATGTTTGAGATTGATATGCTTATTCTATTGAGTTATAGTAAAGCATATGTTATGTGAGGAGTCATGGGTGGATGTACCTAGTCATGGGCTGATGTGCCTTGTCATTGGCTGATGTTGCCAAGTCTTCGGCTGAGTTGCCAAGACACCGGACGTTTGGTCATATCAATGTTGCTTAGGAGTAGAGCAACTCCTATCGCCGAGATTTGATATAGACAGGACCAAAGTCCGTAAATAAGAACGTACCGCCACCGCGATCGGGAGAGTAGGTGGGAGATTGTTGCGTTCTTATTCAGATCGGGATCCCTAGATTAGGAAAGAGTCGAGTAAGAGATTGTGAGTCAGAGTTTGATTTATAGCTTTATATCGTTTCATGTCTTTCAGATTTGATACATGTTATTGATATCTAATTCATGCTTTTCTATCTGTTTATATGATTGCATGTATACATGATTTATACTGGGAATGTATTTCTCACCGGAGTTATCCGGCTGTTGTTGTGTTTGTATGTGTGCATGACAACAGGTGGGACAGGTTCAGGGTCAAGACGAGGATGAGAGATTATACGTTAGCTTGGAGATTCGGACCAAGAAGTAAATATGTTTCATTATCGGACATGTAGTGAATGAACAGTAGTTGTTATGGTTTACTTTTGTACAGGACTTGTACTTAGATCTGGATATTGATCTTGTAAATGAAATAAGATTTATTTCATATGTTGCGTACTCTCGTATTTGAAAAAAAAAATTTAGACCATGTTTATTAATTGATCTAATTATTCCCAAAAATGATTAGAAAACGAATTAGCGTCCGGGTCCCCACAGCAGGTGGTATCAGAGCAGTAGGTTCCTTAGATTGAGATAAGAGCTAGTGAGCGGTGTAGAATGAGTTTTCTTTCCTTGCTTTTGAATGCTAGCATGATTTACTGCTTTGAAATACATATTTACCTGTTTATCTGATTTGATTAGGAATATGTATTATTTGAAAATGAATCAAAACCGATTCTTGATCAGCAGTAAGATGATCAGAGGAGGACTGAAACAGGTTTGTTGTATTTGGTTACTAATTCTTTTGCTAATCAGATATCCCTCCTCGAAGAATCCCAGAACCGGGTAGTATTTCGACTAGTCAGATGGATGTATCAGAAACTCCGATGGAAACAATGTTGAAGAAATTTCAGTCATTTCAACCGCCGATTCTGAAAGGGACTGAGACGTCTGATGACTGTGAGAATTGGCTGAAGGATATAGAAATGTTGTTTGATTCACATGATTACCCAGAGGAACGTAGAGTTAAACTGATTGGGCACCAGTTACACGAGGTCGCGAAGAGTTGGTGGATCACAACCAAGAAAGCCTTAGAACAGCATGGTACCGTGATTACGTGGAAAATCTTTAGAGCTAAGTTTTATAAAAGATTTTTCCCAGTATCGTATCGACAGGACAAGAGTACCGAGTTTGCCAACTTGAAACAGGACCAGCGGAATATTGAAGAATATGTAGCAAAATTCTCTACTCTACTACGTTTTGTTCCTCATGTGGCTGGGAATGATGAAGCTGTAGTTGATCAGTTCATCAATGGATTAAATCCTGAGATATCTGCATTGGTAAATGTGGAGCGACCCCATAGTTTTGTTGACGTCTTGAACAGAGCAAAAGGAGCTGAGGCAAGTTTGATCCAACAGCGAGGACAGTCGTATGTTGCTCAGTCATAGAAACAGCCCCAACTTCCAGCTCAATTCTTGCAATCTCCATCTAGATTCGCTAGTGGCAGTAGTAGTGGGGGAAAGAAAGATTTTCTGAAAGCTCGCAAGAAACAGTTTAAGAAGTTAGGGAGTAGTTCATCTAGCTCCAGTGGTTCTAGCCAGAGTTATACAGGGGTTTATTGTAGAACTAGTGGAGGAAGACATCCTACAGAGCAATGCCGAGGTGTGTTGGGTAGTTTCCACGTTTGTCGACAGCCGGGACACTTTGGTAAAGTTTGTCCACATCGAAGCTCCCAACGACCCCTGAGAACATAATCATCTGGATCAGTGGCACCGCCTGATAGACAATCATCGGGTGTTCACTCTTTCCAGTCACCACCGACGACTCCTCGGTCACAGCCAAGGCCAGGACACACCTGACAATGTAGTTACAGGTAATTGTTTCCTGTATGGTTATTTTGCATATGTATTGATAGATACTAATGCATTCCATATGATTATTGTTGAAAGAATTGTGTTGATGTATGCTTTGTCTACTGAGTTATTATATGCTGTAGTATTGATATCTTTTCCATTGGGAAGAGATTTTATATCAGTGACAGCTGTTAAACCTTGTATGCTACAGTATGACAGATATGAGATTGAGTTAGATTGCATTGTACTTGGGTTGTTTGATTTCGATTGTATTAACGGTATCGATATGTTGACCAAGTACATAGCTATCGTTGCTTGTTTCCGGAAGATTGTGAGATTCAGACCGGATATGGCTGATGAATGAAAATTTTACGGTAAGGATTCTAGATCTAGAATTCCTGTGATATCTGGGATGTTTATGACTCGATTATTACAGAAAGGAATGGAGGGATTCCTTATGTATTCAGTTGATATACTGAAATCAAGCCTATCATTGGCTGATTTGCTAGTGGTATATGAAATCGCTGATGCTTTCTTAGATAAGATTTAAGAATTGATTTCAGTCAGGGAGATAGACTTCATTATTGAGTGCGTACCAGGTACAGTTCTTATCTTTGAAATACTGGACATAATGGTACTGATTGAATTGAAAGAGTTGAAATAGCATTCTGAATAATTACTGGCCAAGAATTGCATTAGATCAAATGTTTCCTTGGGGTAATTCAGTTATGTTTAGAAGTTAATGAATCATGTATTTCAGAAGTACTTTGATATTATGTGATTATATTATCGATGACATTCTGATATATTCGAAGAATATGACTGATTATACCGAACATTTGAGAATTGCGCTGAGGACTTCGAGAACAGAGAAATTGCATAAAAAATGTGAATGTAGCTGAGACAGATTGTATGTTTGAGACACAGTATATCCGAAAATGGTATAGTAGTGGATCTGAATAACGTTGAAAACATGATCAGTTAGCCAAGACCGATAGCATTGTCAGAAATTGCAGTTTTATGAGTTTAGCAAATCAGTATCGATGATTGATGTTTTAAATCTGATTGAATATTATTGTTGTTCTAAATCTGTGTTTGAAACAGATAGTAGACCGTGGAGAATGTATATTGTGCAGGCCGAATCAGAGCTGATTTTGAGAATTAAAGCAGTTCAGAAAGTTAATCAGAATGTTCAGAACTCGGTTTCGATGATCAGAGCAGAGCATCGATCAGAGTATCAGGTACAGGACAGTGTACTGTACGCGAATAATCATCTTGTTGTGTTGAATATTTCAGATTTAAAATGATAGATATTGTCAGAAACACACAGCAGTCGATTCAGTATTCATTCTGGTGGCAGAAAGATATATAATGATCTGAAAAGACAGTTTTTGAGAAAAACAGATGAAATCAGATATTGCAGAGTTTGTATCAAAATGTCTGAATTGCCAGCAGGTAAATACAGAAAGACAGAAACCAGGAGGATTATTACAGAGTTTGTCTATTCCTGAATGGAAATGGTATCACATTTCCATGGATTTTGTGACGAAGTTACCAAGATACTCCCGAGGTTGCGATACGCTGTGAGTCGTAATTGACCGATTTACCAAATCCGCATGTTTTATTCCGTACAAGATGACGTACAGGCATGACCGGATGGCAGAGATTTATGTCAGAGAGATGGTCAGATTGCACAGAGTGCCAAAGTCAATTGTGTCAGACCGTGATCTTCGGTTACTTCGCACTTTGGGCAGAGTTTACAGCAGGCTCTAGGTACGAAATTACATCTAAGTACCGCATATCATCCACAGCCTAACGGACAGTCAGAGCGGATTATACAGACACTGTAGGATATGCTTAGAGCGATAGTGCTTGATTTTAGCACTAGTTAGCAAGATTCATTATCACTTTGTGAGTTGTCGTACAACAACAGCTACCAGATGAGTATTGAGATGGCATTATTTGAAGTATTGTACGGAAAAAAGTATAGATCCCCTCGATATTGGGATGATATCTTTGAGGTACCTGAGATTGGACCTGATATGATCAGAGATATGACCGAAAAAGTAAAGCTGATTCAGAAAAAGATGAAGGCAGCTCAAGACGGACAGGCCAAATATGCCAATGTTCGACGTAGACCGTTGGTATTTGAGGCAGGAGACCGAGTATTCCTGAAGATTTCACCTTTCAGAGAAGTTGTCAGAGTTGGCAAGAAAGGGAAGTTGTCTCCCCGATATATTGGGCTGTATGAGATTCTCGAGAAGATAGGAGATCGTGCCTATCGACTCGTATTACCGTCTTCTTTATCGGAGATACCTGATATTTTCATGTATCGTTATTGAGAAGATATCTCTTTGATGCTTCACATATTATTTAGCCATACGAGGCAGAACTTGACGAGGCACTGAGTTACTTTGAGAAGCCGATTTAGATTTTTGATCGTAAAAAAAAGCAGCTCAGAACAAAGACTATTCCGCTTGTGAAAGTTCAGTGGAGTCGTCATGGCATCGAGGAAGCTACAGGGGAAACTGAATCAGATATGAGACAGAGGTTTCCAGAGTTGTTTCGTTGATGTGAGTTTTCTGTTTAGCTTCTATTATACCTTTCTTTGGGATACGATTTGATTGCCTGTGATTTCGAGGACGAAATCGTATTTTAGGGGGGAGAAATGTAATGCCCGAGACTTTGCCACTGTAATCAGACATTGATTAATTAACAGAATTGAGATTTTAGGAGAGAAAGGAAGACATGAAAGGAGAAGCCGGGCGTTGGTGCATAATAAGTCAAGATGTTGGACAGAACATCTGGCACCCGAGCGGCACATTACAACCGCCCGAGCGCCAATTCACCAAGTCTACCCTTCGGACAGAACGTCTGGCGCCAGAGCGGTAGTTTTTGACCGCCCGAGCGCCAGGGGATGATAATATGAGGGCTTGGACAGAAAGTTTGACGCCCGAGCGGTAGCTTTTGACCGCCCGAGCGCCAGTGTTTAACAAGCAGAGTAACCGGACAGAGTTTTCGGCGCCCGAGCGGTAAATTGTAACCGCCCGAGCGCCACTTGAAATGTGTGAAAAGCAGCCACGTATCTTATTCATGCAACTTGATATATATATATATATATATATATATATATATATATATATATATATATAGCCATTTCCTTCAGAATTGGACAGAAAGGAAATCGAGGAGAGCTCCAGGAAATATACGAGAAATCCTTACGCCTTTTCACCTTTTAGATTGTGATTTACGCAAGATCCGCCCGTCCGATTTTCAATCCGACTTCAGTACCGTGTTTCTATCGACGAGAGCTTCAACTAGACGTAAGTTTTACTACGTTTTGTTATGTTTTGAAAATATGATGTTGAAAAAATCAGTTATGATTCATATATGATGTTCTTGCGATATTAGACATCGTATAATCGAAATCAGATTGAAGAACAGATATCGTATGTAATTTTTATGAATTTTCGGAGTTGATTTGATTGTGATTAGACCGAGTTGATATCAGAATTGTATTGTTATCGATTATGAGATGTTGGGATTGATATCTGATTGATACTGTATTGTGGGGTATATTGATATTATTCAGATTTGGATCAGATGAGTGCTGATTTGTATATACTGATATTGTATTGCCGGTATTTCGAGAATGTACAGTTATGCCGTTGAAACAGAATTTGATTAAGTTCTGATTATACCCAATATTGATTTGATTGGTGTATTGATATTATACTCCTCGACCTTTGTCATTACCAGATTGATATGGACATATTTGAATTCGAGACTTCGACTTCGTCAGACCGAGAAGAGAAAGGTATAAATCAATGTTGATTCGGGATTGCACAACTCGAGTTTGATTTAACTTGAGTCTCCCAAAATCACATACTGAATTGCCATTGCCTCGATATGTTGCAATGTTTGAGATTGATATGCTTATTCTATTGAGTTATAGTAAAGCATATGTTATGTGAGGAGTCATGGGTGGATGTACCTAGTCATGGGCTGATGTGCCTTGTCATTGGCTGATGTTGCCAAGTCTTCGACTGAGTTGCCAAGACACCGGACGTTTGGTCATATCAATGTTGCTTAGGAGTAGAGCAACTCCTATCGCCGAGATTTGATATAGACAGGACCAAAGTCCGTAAATAAGAACGTACCGCCACCGCGATCGGGAGAGTAGGTGGGAGATTGTTGCGTTCTTATTCAGATCGGGATCCCTAGATTAGGAAAGAGTCGAGTAAGAGATTGTGAGTCAGAGTTTGATTTACAGCTTTATATCGTTTCATGTCTTTCAGATTTGATACATGTTATTGATATCTAATTCATGCTTTTATATCTGTTTATATGATTGCATGTATACATGATTTATACTGGGAATGTACTTCTCACCGGAGTTATCCGGCTGTTGTTGTGTTTGTATGTGTGCATGACAACAGGTGGGACAGGTTCAGGGTCAAGACGAGGATGAGAGATTATACGTTAGCTTGGAGATTCGGAACAAGAAGTAAATATGTTTCATTATCTGACATGTAGTGAATGAACAGTAGTTGTTATGGTTTACTTTTGTACAAGACTTGTACTTAGATCTGGATATTGATCTTGTAAATGAAATAAGATTTATTTCATATGTTGCGTACTATCGTATTCGAAAAAAAAATTTAGACCCTATTTATGAATTGATCTAATTATTCCCAAAAATGATTAGAAAACGAATTAGCGTCCGGGTCCCCACAATGATAAACTTCAAGAAGCGGACACTAAACTATTTAAAGAACAAGGCCAAGGATCGGGGATTCCTCAAGCAGGTGAAAATCGCCGCTTGGGAGAAGCACTGATTCTTGAATATGCCAGGGAAAGAAGGTACACTCCTCCACACTAAAAGGATGAGGAATTGGGGTTAAAATTCCAAAATTGCAGTAACAATGAACAAGTAGCATGGAATATGTTCGCTGTCACTTCTTCTACCAATCATCCGGAGATGTATAGTGATGGGGGAATGCATGGGTGTTCAGTTACAGGTTCGGGGAATAACACTCAGGGGGCAAATTATTCCCCGCATCCATCGCAAAAAACTCCAGTCTTGGACTTCGAGACTATACATGATGTTATTCAAGATTTGTATGGCGCAGGAGTGAGGCCAATCAACCGACCAGAGTTTCACAAGCCATACCCCGATGTTGTTGATTGTAAAAATCCTTATCCACGAGGGTATCGCATTCCAGACTTTACTTTATACTCAGGGGAAGATGGCCAATCTAGCGTGGAACATGTAGCAAGGTTTACAATCCAGTGTGGGGAATTAGCAAATTTGGAGAATTTTTCCAATTACAAGCTACGTCTGTTCCCAAATTCTTTGACTAGCACTGCTTTCACGTGGTATGCAACGCTACCTTGAAACTCTATTATGACTTGGCATGATATGTAACGTCAATTCCATACACAATTCTTCCGAACAGTACCTGAGATTAGTATAGCGGAATTGTCAAGGGTGGTCCAATAGCCGGGAGAATCTACTAATGATTTCATTTGCGAATTCAAAAGAGTGAGGAGTAGGTGCAAAGTTATCATTCCAGAATCAGAATATGTGAAAATGGCGCAGCGAGGACTTGGCTTTGAGTTGAGGAAAAAATTCCAAGGGACGGAATTCCACGATTTTTATGAGCTTGCTGCCAAGGTATCAGAGTATGAGGAATTATTGCGTGAGGAAAGTCATAAAAGGGAGTCTACTGTTGGCTCTTACTTCCAGGAAGTTGAAGAAGTCGCATTGACAGAAGTGCTGAATTCTGGATCACGTACAGTACCGTTGTTAAATCACAAGAATGAAGAATTTCCCAGAAAAAATGCTTCTCCTGTTCAAACGCCTTATACCTTTGATGCATCAAAGACAGAAGAAATTTTTGATCATTTGGTGAATGAAAAATTCATAACATTCCCCCCAGATCATAAAGTACCAACCAGAGAGGATGTCAAGGGAAGAGACTACTGTAAGTATCATAATTCCTTCAACCATAATACTAATGATTGTTGGGCTTTTAAAAATGTTATGCAAGAGAGAATCAACAAGGGAATCTTGAGATTCCCTGAGAAAAAAGAGACAATGATAGTGGATGAAGACCATCTTTCACATGTAGCCAATGTGAATGTGAATAATACCGACTTGCGTTTCTTGATCAATGAGAGGAGAAGGAGTGGAGGTGAGGATAGGTCCATTAGGCCAAGATTTACTATAAAGAAGTGTTGGGTACCCAGTAAGATGATATTTGATGTCAAAGATAGAAGAACAGAGACTTTTCATGAAAGAGATCATCATTACAGCAGGGGGAATATGTCTTACAGAAGGGACAATGGAAGGTATGATGGGGAATCCATGGACAAGAGGCCGGTGAACCCTTACCTCAAGGGAAGATCTTCTACTAAAGTCAGGAATGGTGAAAGAAAATATGACCAGCAGTCATCCCAAAAGATACTTCAGGGGTCTCCATTCCTGAATGATCATAAAAAATATGAAAGGAAATCTCGTTTTGTTGTTCCTCCGATAGTAACTCTCAATGGACAATGGAGACGTGTGGAACATTCAAAGTTTCCAACGCCACTTTCTCGAACCCAAAAAAGACGTTTGTTGAGAGAAAAAGCTACGGAGCGAAGATTGAAAGTGGAAGAATCATTTAAAAAGAAGAAGAAGTTCGGCAAGAAGGCTACTGAGGATAAAGAAGATGAAGGTGATGACTTGCTATCGGAGGAAGACAGTAACGTGGTCAAGAAAGCTACCTTCAAGGTGGAGCAGATTCTTGTCTCATTTGAGTAAGCCACGGGCTCATTAATGTTACCAGATGAGTTCAAACGCAAAAGATGGTTTGGGTCTGGTGGCTTTATGGGAAATGAAATTGCTACAGATTCCTTCCAGAATAATGTTTCGAAAGATTTTGCTGGAATTCTTGTTGATGAAGAGAAAAGAGTGGTTATGAAGAAACCTACCGATGAAACGACTAGATATATCAAACCACTTTATATCACAGCACATGTTAATGGAAAACATGTGTCTAGAGTATTGATAGATAATGGATCTGCTGTCAATATTCTACCCCACAGAATTCTGCAAAAGTTGGAGAAGAATGTGGAAGACTTGATTCCTACCGAAGTCTCTGTGGAGGCTTTTACTGAGGAATCTACAAAAACTTTGGGAGTATTGCCAGCAAATGTTATTGTAGGGTCTCGATCCTTGCTGTCAGCTTTTTTCATGGTCAATTCCAGCGCTAACGTCCATGCTTTGTTAAGGAGGGATTGGATTCACACCAATCATTGTGTACCATCATCCATGCACCAGTTACTGTTGATGTGGAAAGGGGATGAGTTGGAAGTGGTACAGGATGATTCGCAGCCGTATCAATCTAATTCCAACGCAGTAGAGGCTAGATATTATGATGGAGCTTTTGGTCCAATTAAGTTTCGTAACTACAAAGTGCATGGACAACCAAGAGCAATGTATACGGACACTCAAAATGTTAAAGAAGCTGTTGAGAAGGTTCTCAAACCTACTGTCATGGTCTCTCCTAGACCCATGGTCCGACCTATTATCGAGGAGGTCAATGACTAAGTTCACTAAAGAGGAGATGGAAGTCGCTGCAACTTCCGAGAATAAAGCCAAAATGCAGCAGCTGGTGAACGAAGTGCAGTCTCAAGAATTGGGGGATATCGAAGGAGTTGAAGTAATATTTGAGGAGGAATGTAGAGGTAGCGAGGAAGAAGAGTTACAAACGGAGGATTTAATCTTAGCCCCGGCTCCGATGAAATATCTACAGCCGGAGACAAATGGTTCATAAAGATGGAACATATGAGAAGTATTGTACAAAGTAGGCTGGATGGCCACTTTGGTTAGTTTTGTCATACTGACTCATAAGAAGATTCTGTAAATATATGAGAAATAGGCTTTTAAGCCATTCCTTGCTGAAGTTTTTTGTAAATAATGATGAAGCATTGTGAATAAATAAAATGATTGTTCATGGAATCCGATGTAGTTGATGTATTTTGAGATGAATATTTGTTGTGTTGGTTGGCCAAATTGATGAAAATGTGATGTTTGTTTATTGCATATCTTGAAACATTGGGGAGTATTGTTTGAAAAATGTTGTTTAACAGTTGATTGGTAACAAGCAGTGTTGACCCACCATGTTTGCATCAATGTTGAAGAAAACAGGCTTTTTGCCGTTTGTTTAGTTTTTAGAAAATTTTGGCAGAGTTTCCCTTGTAAATGTGAAATGCCAAAATATAAATACATGAAAACAAATCCCAAGCAACATGTATAAGGTAAACAACATGTTTCCAACAACAAAGTTTGGCTTTCAAGCCACTTTCCCAACTCTACATATCATAAAAAACACTTGCCAAACAATAGCAAACAAGTGCAAAAAGTACACCTACTATCCCTGGCCTACGTATTTTTTTTCCTTTCATTGTGTATGACATTCCATACATATATGCTAAGTCAGTTGCAAAGATATTCATCCAAGCTTGGAAATTTATTTTGGATTGGCCGGCGACACTCCCAAGAGTCAAGATTTTCCTTCTACATTGGTATTTAAGGTACTGCTTGCATTGGCCTTTGAGATAAATCCTCGATTTCTCCAACTATGTTCCTGCGAAATAAATGTGATCACATGAGAAATAATGGAGTGTTGATCAACAAAATTATGCTTTGTGTATGCTATATGTTTTCATTGATGTGGCACGCGTCACTTCTTTTTGAGATGAAATGAATTTTGTCATTTTTGAATTTATGGCTTGCCAAAATTCCAGTAAATGAGATCTCGTCCTCAATGAATTTGGTGGAGCATCACAATTCTTTGTGCTGGTGCATTTTTCTTAAGCACATGGAAGATTATATAAGTTGCACAAGCTATAGATCAAGCTCTGAATATGCACACCAATGAAGTTACTCTGTTGAGGTGCAAGCAGTGAGTGTTGCAAGGTGTTGCTCATCAAAAAACTCATTCAAACATAGGCACAAACACCTTGAGAGCAACATGGAATGTGGCAAATTCTACTGTGTTTTTGTGATAGAAGATTGGGAAAAATGGTGAAATATACATATCTTGAGAAGGTGTGGATTGATGTAAAGAAGTTTGATGATGACAATTTTCAGAAACTTGGATGGCATTACAAAGACGATATAATCGGCAGTTTCTTCGGGAAGATTGGTGGGTGCTGATGTAGATTTGGGTGAATGGAATGAGGAAAAAAAAGAGATAAGGAAGGGTTCAGGGAAAGCACACTCGGATCTAACCTGTTGGAGGAAGAACATGCATTCTAGCTGTCAATTCTTCTTCAAATCCATAGAACCAATCCTTTCAAAACCATATGACTGTACGCTGAGCTTTGAATAGCTAGAAGAACAAACAAAGTAGCCAAATTGACCATTGGCCCAAATTGGCTAAGGGGCAGTTGTTTAGCCCAAATATTTGAAAACCCATCAATTATAAAAGCCTGCAGAATATGAGAAGGCTCAATGAACAAGCCCATAAAGTGTCAGTTGAAGACCATGACGGAGGAGGTGATCCATGACACATCATGGATAGACGTGGAAAATGGCCAAACCGTTTAGGGGAGTTGTACAAAAATGGGAACAAAAGAATCAAGAACCCCCGACAAAATCATCCAACAAATCTACAGCAAAAACTCTGCAGAATTCTATCATAATTGTTCGCTCATTTCCCATTTTGCAAGCAGTACAGTATATTTTCCCATTTCTTCAACTTTATTGTAGAATATTGATCAAAATTCATAACAGCATATTTAAGTTTGATGTTGTCCATTGATTCTCTCTATAATTCCTTTATTTTCCTCAGTTTATACGTTTAATTTTGAAGCCATATCGAAGGAACTATAACTAACGGTCGAATCGAGACTCGCAACGTTTGATAAACGAAGTCGGATCATTCATAACTTTGGCACAAATACGTGCCTGGCACGCCCCGTAATTTTCGAGAAAAACACACATATTAATATTTTACGAGAAGTGAATAAAATTGTATTCTACATATTATCATATGCACTTAAAATGCATGAATTTGGTGCACAGCGAACGTCGTTGCAGATTCACCGACATATTTCACTATTTCTCACCAAACTTTTTTTGTTTGAAAGTCCGGATATTTTCCTTATTAGTTTGTGAATCTTGTAACCATGGATATTTCTTAATCTGAATAATATTGCAAGTTTTGAGATTAAAAAAAATGCACGAATTCGGATCAATGGATTTGAGATTGTATGAGTTCTTGTTTAAAAATATTGGAGGTTACAGGTGTATTAATATTTTATCAGAATGTTTAAACAATTTTAACTTTTAATACGAAGTTGGATACAATTTTCACATAACTTTGTTATAAAAATATAGATCATAGGGTGTCAACCAAAATTTAATAAAATCTTGAAATAAGAGAATCAATTAATTTATAGGTCGAGTGTACGCCTTCACCTTTCCAAGAAGTTGACACCCAATTAATCATTACTATTCGAGAATTTCAAAACCTTTTTTTAAAAAAAATAACTAAGATTTTACTCGTGTGGCAGAGTATAAAAATTAATAAATATAAATATTTAAATAATTACTTAAAATTATTGATATAATAAATATATTTAATTGTTATATAAATATTTTTATAACAATTGAGATCATATTTGAATAAAGATAACAAGTATATCGTCAAATTGAATTATTTACTATTGCATTCAATATATTGATGGAGTACAAATGTTAATAATAAAAAAATATGAAAATATATTAAAAATCATATATTATTTGTCTAACTAAATTAAAAAGAATACATAAATAAATTTTTTTAAAAAAACATTTATTAGATGCAAATTTTGATTAAATTTTAATTATTTTTTGAATATGTTAAAAGACATTTGTACTAAAATTCTAATTAAATAATAATAATAATATAGAAGATTCACGATGACATTCTTTACTGAAAAATTGAAAAGTGTAATATTATATAAAAAGTTTTATAGTTTATTTAATATTTTATAAAGTATGGAAAATTAAATACATAAAAGTAACACAAAACACAAAGCTGTAAATGAAAGTAAATGGATGATACAATCAATAAAAACCTTTAATGAAGTGTAAATATTGTTATTTACATTCCACTTTTTTAAAAATACACATATATTTCTTTTTTTACTGTAAAATGCATAATATATCCTCAGATGATTTATAAAATATATTGATATAAACATACAATATTTTTTATTTAATATTACTTTGTAAAACGTAAGAAATATTAAAATTAATTCACAAAAAAATTCTTATGAGATCGTATAATAAGTCAATTTATGACACGGATGGTCTATCCGACCCGACTGATGACATGAATTTCATAGCGTTTTTATTGATACCATACGGAAATTGTCAGTATACCGAAATTTCGGTATGATATGAATTTTCATATTGTTCTTACCGAAAAAATTTAGTATACTGAAATTTTGGTACGATGTCGGTATAATACCGTCTATACTGAAATTTAGAAAATTTGATTTATTCAGTATTATATTATAATTTTTAAAATATATAAATTTTTTCGATATTTCAGTATATAACGAAATTTTTTGAATGTCATACCGATAACGATATCGAAAAGTTCGGTATGATATCATACCATATCAAAATTTACGGTATAACGTTAAATTTGGTATGTGCGGTATTTTTCAGTATAATAAGTGTCGTATATCGGAATTTCAGTATTTTTTCTCACCCCTACTCACATGATACTCACTTAAACTAATTTAAGTATATTAATAATTTTTCTATCTTGAATAATTTTTCGTAAATATGTTGACAAAAATTTTTATTTGACTACTGTTTTCTAACATTTTTTTAAGTATCATAAAACATTAATATAAAATAATAATGTTGTTAGTATTTTTTTTCTGTAAAATAATATTGTAGCGAATTTTAACATATTTTCTTTCTTTTCAAATAATTATTTTTATTTTTATTTATAATATTTATTTATTTAATTAATGAATTACAAAAAGAATTGTAAATACTTATATAATTCATGCTTATTGTGTGTGTCATTGTAGATTTACGTTTATCAAATAAATTTATCATTAGTGAAATAATACATATTGTATTCTTATCTTTTAATATAAATTATATTTTAATTACATATGTAAATATATTAATATTTTATTTAACACTAATTCAAAATCAATATATTTACATAAATATATAAGAAATAACGAGGAATATTATTATTTTTTAAAAATAAATAAATTAATGATATTGAAAAATTGGAACATTCTTAAATATAATACTAATTCACATTTATTCCTTTTTTCAACTTAAATTTTTTGGAGAGAACCTACTATATATAACAACTTTACTTTACATACATACAAACTTACACACATATATATATATATATATAGAGACACACACACACATACAAATATATATTCTCAAACTTAAGGCCAGTCCACGGAAACTAAGTCATTAATCAGAAACTGCGGAAGCTAAAATCCAGACACGACCCAAAGTCCCAGCGGATGCCATATAGATATGCTCGGTCGCTTTCTATAGTTGTCATAACGATTTGAGCAGGGACAATCAAGAGTGGGTACAATCTAAGTCGATCCATTTGAGTAGGTCTCTTGTGAGACGGTCTCACGAATATTTTTCTGTGAGATGGGTCAACCCTACCAATATTTTCAATAAAAAGTAATACTCTTAGTATAAAAAATAATATTTTTTCATCGATAATCCAAATAAGATATCTTTCTCACAAAATACGAACCGTGAGACCGTCTCACTCAAGTTTTTGTCATTTATATTTACAGTAAAAATAATATTTTTGACATAAATAATATTTTCATGAGTAGCTGAAGATTTGTCTCATAAAATTGATCTATAAAAAGATGTTATACAAATTTCTATAAAAAATTAAAAAAGATGAAGAAAAATATCTTAATTCGATATCTTTTGTTTGACTGTTCTTCCATCACAACCCCTAAATTCAGTGAAAGAACCAAACCGAATCACCCTTTATTGATTGACTAAGAGTCATGTGATGATGCCAACATTGACATCAACATCTCGATGAAAAATCAATTCGACAAATAACTGATCAAACAAGACAACTGTGGGGACCCGGACGCTAATCATACTCTTAATTATCATTAGGACAATTTAATCAATTATACTAAACAGGGTCTAATTTTTTTTTTAATGCGGAACGTAATGGAAATCATACTCATACTATTATACATATCAGTATAAAATAATGTACAAGTCCTGTATAGCATATATTCAATATAGACTAAGGTTCAACAACTAGCTATCAAGTGTTCAAACCCTATCTACTGCAACATCAAAGTCCGTGGCCTCCACTCTAATCATGATCTCTCGTCATCTCCTCGACCCTGATCATGTCTCACCTGTTGTCATACACACATACAAACACGACAACAGCTGGATAATTTCGGTGAGAATATAGTCCAAGTATAAATCAATGAACATGCAATCATATAATCAATATAAAGCATGAAACAGATATCAGATATATATATCAAGTCTGAAACATAATTAATATCAAACTATCAATTATCCTCGTGACTCCTCGACTCAGACTAGACTCAATCCTAGTCTAGGGATCCCGGTTTCCAGATGTTGGTATTCCTATATCGACCAACGGTAACAGAAGAAACTCCGATTCTATCCACGTCGATATAACCAAATATCCAGTGTCTTGACCTATCCGTCACAGACTGTGGCACTATCGCCAATACACTATCTTGTGACATCAGTGCAATGTGCCCGTGGCGATCCCACCACTATCAGGCACTTCTGTCACAAGATCACTCGTCTAATACTCGTCTAATACACGCTTCCTATAAATCAATAGAACAACATATAAAATCAAATCAATGCATATAACAACAATAAGTATGTGATTTAGGGAAACTCAAGTATATCCTACTTGAGTCGATCTCTCAATACCACATTGACTTATACCTTTCTTTTATTATAGTTCGGACGTCGTTCCTGTCTGGAATTCAAAATCTGTCAACCATCAATCTGGCAATGACAATATCAATAATACCATATCAATATACCGCCCAAATCAGTAACAATCTGATTAATCTGGATTTAATTCAAAATCAACGGCATAATGGCACAATCTCGATATCCCGGTCAATACAATCTCAATAGATATTAATTACAATCCATAACCAATATCCAATACAATCGGAAATCAATCAACAATCCAAATCTGTCCAATATCAACCGATATATTCTGAAAAATCATAACAATTCCATAATCAATCTGTTCTTTGATCTGACTTCGATTATACAATGTCTAGTATTCCCAGAACACATAATAATGATCAAATAACCGTTCCTCCAATATTATAATTTCAAATGATAACAGAACTCAATAAAACTTACGTCCTGTTGTAGCTCGTGTCTAGAGGAGCACGGTACTGTGTCCGGATTCAAATTCTGATAACTGGATCTTGAAAAATCAATTTCCAAAGCTCCAAAATAACTTGAAGATTCTCCGGAGAATTGTCTCGTTTTCTTCTTGAAGAAGGACATGAAAATGTAAATGTATATACCAAGTTGCATGGTGGTGACAAGTGTCCTACTCAATTTTCCATATTTGCACTTTAGTCCCTCAATTATTCACTATTTGCAATTCAGCCCTCAATAATTACGAAATTGCCATCAAATTTAAATCAAGTATTTTTTCCACTTAATTACAATATTGCCATCAAATTTAAATTAAGTATTTTTTCACTTAATTACAAAAATGTCATCAATAATATTTTCTTTTCGGGGTTTCATAAAATTGGTAACATCTCGGGCCTTACAATTCTCCCCCTCTGAGACATGATTTCGTCCTCGAAATCTCAAGCAATCATATCACCGGTAATCAAATCATAAATAACATAAACTAAAATAGTAAACTCACATCAGTGGAATAACTCTGGGAATTCATGTCTCATATCTGATTCAGTCTCCCAAGTAGCTTCTTCAATGCCATGACGAGTCCACTGGACTTTCACAAGTGAGATGGTCTTCGTTCTGAGTTGCTTTTCTTTACGATCAATAATCTGAACCGGTTTCTCAATATAACTCAGAGACTCATCAAGCTCAGCCTCGTCTGGCTGGATAATACGGGAATCATCGGGGAGATATTTCCGTAACATAGATACATGAAAGACATCATGTATTCCAGATAGAGAAGGCGGTAATGCAAGTCAATAGGCACGATCTCCTATCTTCTCGAGAATCTCATACGGACCAACGTATCTTGGAGACAATTTGCCTTTCTTGCCAAATCTGAACACACCCCTAAAAGGAGAAATCTTCAGGAATACTCGATCTCCTATCTCAAATACCAACGGTCTACGTCGAAGGTTGGCATTTTTGGCTTGTCGGTCCTGAGCTGCCTTCATTTTCTTCTGAATCAGTTTCACTTTTTCAGTCATATCTCTGATCATGTCAGGTTCAGTCTCAGGAACTTCAGAGATATCATCCCAATAAAGATGGGATCGACACTTCTTTCCGTACAAAGCTTCAAAAGGTGCCATCTCAATACTCGTTTGATAGCTATTGTTGTACGAAAACTCACAGAGAGGCAATGCATCTTGCCAATTAGTGCTAAAATCCAGCACTACAGCTCTCAGCATATCTTCCAATGTCTGAATCGTCCGCTCTGACTGTCCGTCAGTCTGTGGATGATATGCGGTACTCAGATGTAACTTCGTACCGAGAGCCTGCCGCAAACTCTGCCAGAAGTGCGAAGTAAACCGAGGATCACGGTCTGAAACAATCGACTTCGGCACTCCGTGCAATCTAACCACTTCCTCGACATAAATCTCAGCCATCTGGTCATATCTGTACGTCATCCTGTATGGAATAAAACATGCGGATTTGGTCAATCGATCAATCACGACCCAAATCGCATCAGAACCCTTGGAGGATCGTGGTAACTGTGTCACGAAGTCCATGAAAATGTGATCCCATTTCCATTCAGGAATGGACAAACTCTGTAACAATCCTCCTGGTTTCTTTCTTTCAGCCTTAACCTGTTGGCAATTCAGACACTTGGATACAAATTCAGTAGCATCAGATTTCATCTGTTTCCACCAATATTGTGCCTTCAAATCATTATACATTTTTCTGCCACCAGGATGGATACTGAATCGACTGCTGTGCGCTTCAGTCAATATCTGCTGTTTCAAATCTGAAACATTTGGCACAACAATACGATTATTCACATACACTACATTGTCACGTACCTGATACTCTGATCGGTGACCTACTCTGACCATAGCGATTGAATTCTGCACATTCTGATCAACTTTATGTGCTTCTTTGATTCTCAATAACAGTTCTGGTTCAGCCCGAATAGCACATAATCTTAGAGGCTGACAATCTGTCTCAAATACTAATCCAGACAAACAGCAGTCTTCTATCAAATTTGAAACACCAACAGTCGATAAGGACAAAGAACATACCTTTCGACTTAGTGCATCAGCTGCTGCATTGGACTTTCCCGGATAGTATTTGATTTCACAATCAAAGTCTTTCAGTAAATCCAGCCATCTTCGCTGTCTCATATTCAGTTCTGATTGTAAAAACAGATATTTCAAACTTTTATGATCAGAATAAATTTCAAATTTCTCACCGTAGAGGTAGTGTCGCCATATATTCAAAGCAAATACAATGGCAGCCAATTCAAGATCATGAATTGGGTACGAGTCTCATGTGGCTTCAGCTGTCTCGAGGCATAAGCAATAACATGCCCTCGCTGCATCAAAATAAAACTCAATCCTCGGTGAGATGCATCACAATAAACTACAAAACCACCAGTACCGGATGAATAGTCAATATTGGTGCACTGGTCAGTCTTTTCTTCAGCTCAAGAAAACTGGACTCACAGTCTTCAGACCATACAAACGGAGCATTCTTCTGAGTCAACTGAGTAATAGGCTTGGCAATACTCGAGAAATCTTTAATAAATCGACGATAATATCCTGCCAAACCCATAAAACTACGAATCTCGGGTACTGATGTCGGTCTCGGCCAAGAAAACGGCTTCAACCTTGCTGGGATCAACTGATATACCATCTCCGGATATGATGTGACCCAGAAATACTACCTGTCTCAACCAGAACTCACATTTTGACAGTTTAGCATACAATTTCTCAGTTCTCAGAATTTTCAACACAGTTCTCAAATGCTCTGCATGCTCAATCATATTCTTCGAATAAATCAAAATATCATCAATAAAAATGATCACGAAATCATCGAGATAATTCTGAAATACACGGTTCATCAGACCCATAAACACAGCTGGAGCGTTGGTCAAACCAAACGGCATGACAATAAACTCATAGTGTCCATACCTGGTTCTGAACGCTGTCTTCGAGATATCAGAATTCCTGACTCTCAGCTGATGATATCCAGATCTCAGATCGATCTTGAAATAAATAGAAGAACCCTGCAACTGGTCAAACAAATCATCTATACGGGGCAATGGATATTTATTCTTTACCGTTGCTTTGTTCAGTTGCCGGTAATCAATACAGAGCCTCATTGAACCGTCTTTCTTCCTCACGAATAGTACTGGAGCACCCCAAGGAGATACACTCGGTCTGATATACCCCTTGGCGAGTAAATCCTCCAACTGTTCTTTCAGTTCTTTCAACTCGATCGGTGCCATTCGGTATGGAGCCCTCGAAATCGGAACTGTACCTGGCATCAATTCAATGCTGAAGTCTATCTCTCGAATCGGAGGCAAACCAGGAATCTCATCTGAAAAGACAACAGCAAATTCACACACCACTGGCAAATCCGCCAATGATGGACTCGATTTCAGTAAACCAACTGAGTAAACAAGGAATCCATCTGCTCCTTTCTGCAATAATCGAGTCATATTCATCGCAGATATCAAAGGAATTCTAGCTCGAGAACCCTTACCATAAAATTTCCACTCATCAGCCATCTCAGGTCTGAATCGAACAATCTTGTGGAAACAATCGACCGTAACCCTGTACTTGGTCAACATGTCGATACCAATAATACAATCAAAGTCAGATATCCCAAGCACAATACAGTCTAACTCAATCTCATGCCCATCATACTGTAGCATACAATGTTTAACAGACTTCACTGATATCAAACCTGTCCCCAACGGAGAAGAGACAGACACTACAGCAGACAATAACTCAATAGGCAGTGCATGACTCAATGCAAATCGCTCCGATATAAATGTATGCGATGCACCAGTATCAATCAATACATATGCAGGATAACCAGAAATAAAACAGTTACCTGCAACAACATCATCAGGTGCATCCTGTGCCTGCTCCTCAGTCAAAGCGAACACTCTGGCCTGCTGTCTCGGAGGCTGGCTCACTATCTGGCTTCCTCCTGACCTCTGCTTTGACTGAGTAGGCGGTGCTGGCTGAAAAGAATGAACACCAGATGGTCGTCCCCCTGTCTGAGCCACTGATCCAGATGACTCTGCTGCCTGGGATCCCTGGGCACCTCTCTGTGGACATACTCGGGCAAAATGTCCCTGCTGTCTACAAATACAACAGCTGCCAAACACTCCTCGGCACTGCTCTGTGGAATGCTTCCCTCCACAGGTGCTGCAATAGGGTCCGGTATAACTCTGGCCCTGACCAGTCTGTCTTGGGCCACTAGAACTGGAAGAACTGCTGCCAGACTTCTTGAACTGCTTTTCCCTAGCTTTCAGGAAGTCTTTCTTTCCACTACCACCGCCACTCTCGAATCAAGGAGGTGGTTGTTCTGATCTCGGTGCTGGAGGCACAAACGAAGCTCCTCTCTGTCTCATCAGACCTGCTTCGGCTCCCTTAGCTCGGTTCAAGGCATCAGTGAAATTGTTTGGCCTCCCAGTATTCACCAAGGTAAAGATTTCAGGATTTAGGCCATTAATAAACTGATCAGCAACGGCTTCGTCATTCTCGACCACATGTGGAGGAAATCGTAGCAATGTAGAGAACTTGGCCACATATTCTTCGATGTTCAGCTGACCCTGTCTCAGATTTGCAAATTCTGCCCCTTTGTCCTTCCTGTACGACACTGGAAAGAATCTCTGATAAAATTCAGTTCTAAACACATTCCAGGTAATAGTCATACCTCGATGTTCTAATGCCCGCTTAGTGGTGATCCACCAGTTCTTTGCCACATCGTGTAACTGGTGTCCTATCAGTTTCACCCTCCGCTCATCGGTATAGTCAAGGGACTCAAACAGCATCTCGATATCATCTAGCCAACTCTCGCAGTCCACTGAAGTCTCGGTACCTTTCAGAGTTGGTGGATGAAATGACTGAAATCTTTTCAATAATGTCTCCATAGGAGTGGCTGTAACATCCATCGGAGGATTCGAAGTACTACCCTATTCTGGTATTCTTCTCGGAGGCATATCTGATAATCAAAAGGATCAGTAACCCCAAACAAGAATTCTATTTCAGTCCTCCTTCGATCATCTTACTGCTGATCTAGAATCGGTGCTGATTCATTCTCAATAAAACATATTACTATATCAAATCAGCTAAGCAAGTAACATGTATTAAAGCAGTAAGACATGCTAGCATTCAAAATCATGAAAGAAAACTCAATCTACCCCGCTCACTAGCTCCTATCTCAATCTAAAGGATCTATCGCTCTAATACCACCTGTTGTGGGGACCCGGACGCTAATCATACTCTTAATTATCATTAGGACAATTTAATCAATTATACTAAAGATGGTCTAAATTTTTTTTTTTAATGCGGAACGTAATGGAAATCATACTCATACTATTATACATATCAGTATAAAATAAGGTACAAGTCCTGTACATCATATATTCAATATAGACTAAGGTTCAACAACTAGCTATCAAGTGTTCAAACCCTATCTACCGCAACATCAAAGTCCGTGGCCTCCACTCTAATCATGATCTCTCGTCATCTCCTCGACCCTGATCCTGTCTCACCTGTTGTCATGCACACATACAAACACGACAACAGCCGGATAATTCCGGTGAGAATATAATCCCAGTATAAATCAATGAACATGCAATCATATAATCAATATAAAGCATGAAACAGATATCAGATATATATATCAAGTCTGAAACATAATTAATATCAAACTATCAATTATCCTCGTGACTCCACGACTCAGACTAGACTCAATCCTAGTCTAGGGATCCCGGTTTCAGATGTTGGTATTCCTATATCGACCAACAGTAATAGAAGAAACTCCGATTCTATCCACGTCGATATAACCAAACATCCACTGTCTTGACCTATCCGTCACAGACTGTGGCACTATCGCCAATACACTATCTTGTGACATCGTGCAATGTGCCCGTGGCGATCCCACCACTATCAGACACTTCTGTCACAAGATCACTCGTCTAATACTCGTCTAATACATGCTTCCTATAAATCAATAGAACATCATATAAAATTAAATCAATGCATATAACAACAATAAGTATGTGATTTAGGGAAACTCAAGTATATCCTACTTGAGTCGATCTCCCAATACCACATTGACTTATACCTTTCTTTTATTATAGTTCGGACGTCGTTCCTGTCTGGAATTCAAAATCTGTCAACCCTCAATCTGGCAATGACAATATCAATAATACCATATCAATATACCGCCCAAATCAGTACCAATCTGATTAATCTGGATTTAATTCAAAATCAACGGCATAATGGCACAATCTCGATATCCCGGTCAATACAATCTCAACAGGTATTAATTACAATCCATAACCAATTATCCAATACAATCGGAAATCAATCAACAATCCAAATCTGTCCAATATCAACCGATATATTCTGAAAAATCATAACAATTCCATAATCAATCTGTTCTTTGATCTGACTTCGATTCTACAATGTCTAGTATTCCCAGAACACATAATAATGATCAAATAACCGTTCCTCCAATATTATAATTTCAAATGATAACAGAACTCAATAAAACTTACGTCCTGTTGTAGCTCGTGTCTAGAGGAGCACGGTACTGTGTCCGGATTCAAATTCTGATAACTGGATCTTGAAAAATCAATTTCCAAAGCTCCAAAATAACTTGAAGATTCTCCGGAGAATTTTCTCGTTTTCTTCTTGAAGAAGGACATGAAAATGTAAATGTATATACCAAGTTGCATGGTGGTGACAAGTGTCCCACTCAATTTTCCATATTTTCACTTTGGTCCCTCAATTATTCACTATTTGCAATTCAGCCATCAATAATTACGAAATTGCCATCAAATTTAAATCAAGTATTTTTTCCACTTAATTACAATATTGCCATCAAATTTAAATTAATTATTTTTCCACTTAATTACAAAAATGCAATCAATAATATTTTCTTTTCGGAGTCTCATAAAATTGATAATATCTCGGGCCTTACAACATCAATGAAACAAAACAAAATCAATAAGCTACTAAAGTTCTGTATGTTCTCTTCAATTTATCGTGCTAATAATATACATGAGTCGATGGATTTTGATATAACGACATCTTACCCAGGCAGATGACTCATGACCAAGTCAAACGCCGACTTGTCAGCAAGTAAGCGTTGTCCGTATGATTAAAGTCAACTCTTGTACGGCCAACACTTTACTTTGTCAACAAAAAAAAAACAAAAACAAAAAATTCAAGAAAAGGGTTCATTTTGGTTCATATTAAATACAAATAACGGAACAATTAAGCTGTATATATATATTTCCCTCAAAAGTGATTTCTTTTGAGAAAATTATTTGTTTTGGAACGTAAAGGTTTTGTGTTGTTACTTATGTAGATAATAATTTATCGATCTATATGTGAATAATAAATTAGATCAGATGAATTTTTATTATTTCACATGTTTTTATTATCAGTAATTGAATTCTAGTTAATATTTTTTCCGAAGGTCCTTAATTTATTTATTTTTTGTTAAAGTTATAAATTATGAATACTCCTACTATTATTACTATAAACATCTAACTCTATTTTTAGATTTAAAAAATGTCTTACTTTACGTATACAGCTAGCACCAAATCGAAGTGTTGGTGTGTGTCAGATTGCCTACTTGGAATGATGCAATTTACGTGGGGCCATCCCAAGTTTGCGGATGTTCTCGAATCTTGATAGGCAATTACGCGATTTCTCCTATGGTTCCAAGTGTATCGCGGAATGACTTCAGATTCTGCCGAGTTGCAGATTATTGGAACTGCGTGGATACTGCACTTAATAATTACCCAAGAACATTTTCGAAGAGATAAACGAAAAAAAAAAACATACTTTATTACATTGGCTTGCCGATTAGTCGTGGCAAACGACGCAGAAGTAGCAGCACACATGGAGGACTGTGAGAGAGACAACAGAGCCTCGGTTTTACTACAAAACACAGCACGTGTCTGGGTTACTAATTCACCTCCACCGCGTTTGATTACTCTGTGATATAGTGTGTGAGCCGGAGTTCTTCGCACCTTTGGTAAAAGTATCGAGTTTTTTTGGTCAAACTTTGTTCTTCATTTTAGGAAGAAACCCGATCAGAACGTGCTGTCAAAATGAAGGTTTGTTTATGAGATGGAGTTGTCTTTCAGTTCGGTTATGTTTGTACTACGTCTGTTTCTTTTTTCCCCTGAAAGACTTATGAATTTCAGTGGGTATAATTTAAGTGGGTATTGGGTATGTTGTACTTATATTTGCCACAAAATATTAGATTTCGAAGTAAAATTTACCAATAAAACTTTATATGTGCAGCGAAGCCAAGACAGAATGCAAAAAAATCTTCATGCATGTGTGTGTAGTACATAAAGTTTATGAATGTAAACAAAAAAGAAGTAGTTTGATGTATTTTATGTTTTTTTTGGAAGAGCCATCATGTTTATATTTTCTTGGTTCGTCTGTATGTATTTTAAGGTTCATGATAAAAGATCACATTCTGTTGACGAGGACAAAATGGTAAAAAGGAAGCATAAAGCAGAGGGAAAGGCACCCGAGCCGGAGCAGTCGCCCAAGAAGGCTAAAACAGAGAATGAGAGCAACCAAGATAATGGGAAATCTACCGAAGGCATTAAAGAAGAATTCAAGAATTTTTGCAAAGCCACAAGCGAGCATCTCTCGATCAAGCAGATGCGCGAGATTCTTGAGTCAAACGGCCAAGACCCAGGTGGTTCCGATGATGCTGTTGTTCCAAGATGGTAAATAAAAAAAATAGTTTTATGTTGAAAATTTTCCAGTTTTAGTTTTGCTCCGTGTGACCAATAGTGAATTTCTTGATTTAAATGGCAGCCAAGACATCTTGTTTTACGGTCCATTAGACAATTGTCCAATCTGTGATGGCTCCTTGGAGGCCTGTGGCTCGACTTACTCATGCAGAGGATCGTATAGCGAATGGTCTTCATGTCCCTACTCCACAAAGGATCCTCCAAGAAGAGAAAATCCTATCGAGTTTCCAGATTCTGTCAAAGATTCTGCTGTTGCAGATGTAGTTTATGCGATGTTTTTGCCATTTCTTTCCGAAATTATGAACTGGGATTTTTACCATCTTCTGAAAATTCTTTTTTTTAATGATTTAGTTACTGAGAAGACACCGAGATTTGAAAACTCGGCCTCTAAGGGAGCTTCCCGCCGATAAACCTTTCAAGGGGTTGATGGTTTCTCTTTCGGGTCGTTTAACTCGAACGCATGTAACGACTTCGATTTCTTCTGTTACTTGTAGTTCGAATCTGTCTTTAAGAAATATGGATTTTTATGTGGTCTATTTTTTTCATACAGCAATATTGGAAGTCAAAGATAGAGAAACATGGTGGGAAAGTTGTAAACTCCATCGCTGGTGAGTGCATTGGGGAAAAATCGATAGAATTGTTGTTGGAATATGCATGAATTAATGTGGAAATACGTTTGATTGTAGGTGCTACTTGTGTAGTTGTGACTCCGAGTGAGAGGGATCGAGGCGGATCAAGCAAGTTGGCCGATGCAATGCAAGTACCTTTGATTTTGAATAATAATGCACTAGAAGAGCCCCTTATCATACACAGGGTGTTGCATCCCATGTCTTAGGTTCAGGTGTTGAGAAATCATTATTGCGTGATCATATTGCTTACGATTCCGTAGGCCCCTTAACTTCGGGTTTCGGTTTGTATATTGTTCTCAATTTGAAACAGAAATGAGCAGCTATACTAAAAAATCTTCGTGCACAATTTGAAAGCAATCCGAAATAGCATAGTTCTCTTGCTGGTTAGAACTTTAGAACTTACAAATCCCTAGAATCGTCTATGTTACTTTGAAAAGCCTTACCTCGATTCTTTCCAAATTAAAATGGAGCATTGGATTTGTTAGTGGATGTGGACCTAATTGGGGAATTTTCAGAGAGAGCGGCATACCAGTGGTAAGGGAAGCTTGGTTAAGTGACAGCATAGAGAAAAAAGAAGCACAGCCTCTCGATGCCTATGTCGTTGTGGGCGGTAAAGGTATTCCTTTGGATAAGCAGGATGCAAGTGAGGATGCTTTTGAAACCATCACAGCTGAGGTATATATATGTATGTGTGTGTCTCTCTGTCATGGCCCCTGTTCGGCACTCACTAATTTCGAAATCGGTTCTTTTAATATATTCTTGGTTGATAAATCTCAGCTTAAGGTATATGGAAAGAGAGGTGTACACAAGGACACAAAGTTGCAGGATCAAGGTGGACAAATACTAGAAGAGAATGGAATTTTGTACAATTGCGTATTTGCAGCCTCTGACCGTGCTCGAGGAGTGAATGAGTATATCTCAGTTCTCTTGTCTTGAAGTTTTAATTATTGGCTTGGTTACTGACGGGTTAATTTCATTCCAACAGATGTTGCATTTTGCAACTGATTGTTGTGCCCGAAAATCGTCTTTACATGTACTATAAGAGGGGAAAGATAGGTGATAATTCAAACATGGAAGAGAGATTAGACGAGTGGGAAAATGTTGGCGATGCCATTAAAGAGTTCTCTAAACTTTTTAGAGAGTTGACTGGAAATGAATTTGAACCATGGGAGACGGAGAAGAAAATCCAGAAGAAGAAGCACAAACTCTTTCCTATTGACATTGTGCATTTTCTTATCTTGTAAACTATTTAGTGCATTCGACCCTGTATACAGAATTACAATCAATTTTATTATTACTCGTAGGATGATGGGGTCGAAGTTAGACACGGTGGTTTAGGCCTTAGGCAACTCGGAGTTGCGGCTGCACATAGCAAGCTCGAACCCAAGGTGGCGCATATCATGAAAATTCTGTGTGGCCAGGAGATTTATCGGTGGGTAGGCCATGGTTTTGATTAAATTTACTTGTATTTTTTTTATGTTTCGGGTAGGCAAAATGCTATGTTTTGGTTGTAGGTATGCTTTGATGGAAATAGGGATAGATGTTCCGGATATACCTTTTGGTATGTTGACGGATCTCCATTTAAAAGGATGTAAGTTATTTCCGTTGTCTTGCTCTATATATTAGTGTAACAATTACAGTTTCTCATATATGAGAATAATGCAGGTGAAGGTGCTCTTTTGGAATTTGTGGAGAAACTCAAGCAGCAGAAAGAAACAGGGATGAAGGGGGAAGCAATGTGGTCCGATTTTAGCCAAAGAATGTTTACTCTTATGCCTTCAACAAGACCGTTTATTTTCCGAGATTCTAATGATCTTGCTGATCATGTGAGTGTTCTAGAAACTCTGAAATGTTGGAGAACACTGTATCCAAGTACTCTGAAAATGTTTTTAGAGGAGGAGTGGAAAATGTTCTGTTCGAAATTTGGTTTCTCCAGCATGTTCCTTTTTCCTGATGAATTGAATAACGAATTGATATTCATAAAATATTGGACCTGGTAATTCAGTTTGTGTAAGTTATTTTGGTTGAACTGAACGTAGGTTGTGACAGAATGCTAATTTTGAAAGAGACGTGCAGGTTGTGTCTGCATTCGAGACCGTAAGAGATATAAACGCAGCTTCACGGATCATAGGAGATATGTCCGGTTCGACTCTTGATGACCCTCTATTTGAAGTATACAAGAAATTAAGATGTTCCATATCTCCTGTAGAGAAAGAAGCCCATGATTACAAGATGATAGCAAAATATCTGGAGAGAACTTATGAACCTGTCAAAGTCGGAGAAATTGTACTCACTGATTAATCTTGTCGTTTGATGTTTGCATATCTTAAGACAGGGAGTTTGAATTTTTTGCATATTTTAACAGTCTTTTCTGACTGTCTTTTAGAGTTATGGAATATCGATTGAGAATGTTTTTTCCGTGGAATTGAGTGCTTGCCCTTCTCTCGAGGAAATGAAGAAACTACCTAACAAAGTCCTCCTGTGGTGTGGTATGACTTGATCCGAGACTCCTTTCATGCATGTCCTTTTTTCGGATTCTCCGGAGTTTTTAATCATTGAATATTAGGTACTCGAAGTTCGAATATGCTGCGTCATCTTCAGAAAGGATTGTTGCTCGCTCCATGCTCTCTACCTGTCCCTGGATACATGGCAAGATCGATTACTTACCAATTATGCTTACGCCTTGTGTTACATGCTTTGTTTTTATTGTTTCGGTGAGCATTTAGTATAATTTTATCTACAGTTTGGGAAGGCTATAATTTGTTCAGATGCTGCATCAGAAGCGGCCCGGTATGGTTTCACCGCCGTAGATCGACCAGAAGGATTCCTGATCTTGGCCATTGCATCGATGGGTGAAAATTTAACAGAACTGATCTCCACGCCAGAGGTATTCATAGCTCGTACTTTTTTCATTTGTTGTCGTACTTGCAACTTCTTACCTGTTCCCTTTCGGTGTTTCAGGATTCAGCATCTCTTGAAGAGAAGAAACATGGAGTCATAGGTCGTGGCCGGAAGAAAACCGATGAATCGGAGCATTTCATATGGAATGACGACATAAAAGTGCCATGTGGTCGACTGATCCCATCGGAGCACAAGAATAGTCCTCTCGAGTACGATGAATATGCAATCTACGATCCCCAACAGGTTAGAGATACACAGATCATCATACCCTTCAATTTTCTCTCTTGGATTGGAAAAGACATCTCAAATCCTTTGGTTCTTGTTCCCATTTGACAGGTCACCGTAAGGTTTCTGGTGGCTGTAAAGTTTGAAGAGAAAGATGTAGTGTACGATGTAGAAGAATAAGTAGGTTATATGAAAGAATAGTATATAATTTTGGTGGGTCACGAGTAGAGGTTTGTAGGTGAGAAGGGTAGATTTTGATGAAGAATATGATTGGCTCATGTTTTTGTCTGTGGAGTGGTCAATGTCAGGCAAAAAAATATTTTGTGCGTGTGACAAGATTTACTGTCGTTTTAGTTCTTATTCCGTGGCCTTCTTGGGTTTGTGTTCAGGATTATCGCAGCGTTATCGTCTCATGCATATATGAGACTATTATTCTCCTCCAATATCAATATTGAGAAGCCATACATTTTATGCGATCCTTACTGTGTCACACTTTAGATCAATTGTAATACAAGCTGAGTGATGTAAAATATATCATGTTGGAAGAAGACCTGAGCAATCAAGATTATGGCGGTCTCTCACCAAATGAGACAGGAACCAGACCAGCGGCGGAACCTTTATGTACAGCTCGACTGAGCTGAAGCAATGTGTCCTACTGTTGTACATTTTATGCTATCCATACTGTGTATCACAATGTGTTGTGTATCACAATGTGTCCCTTCATACGTCAGATATGCTGCGGCAGGACCCTTCGGCACACTTTAGATGATTCTCTTAGATGAGATTTAATGGGATGGGATTTACATTAGATAAAATAATAAAAATTACATATCCCATATTGAATGTTTATAAAACGGAACGAGGGGATTAGTTATAAATAAAGCTTATAAATAGAGTTCAATTCTTTCAGTTATTGTATCTCAAAATCAAAAGCTTTTCACCTTTGATAAAAAAGGAGTGCATAGAAAAAAAATATTTTTTTCTTGAGTGCGAGAATTCTCTTGTGTGAGTTAGAGAAATCATTTTTTCGGTATATTTGGGTTGGAGTGAGAAATATTGAGTGTATTGGTGTATACACTTGTAATATTTCTTCCAGTTATAAAAGTTGCAGTGCTCCGTGGACGTAGCCTATATTGGGTGAATCACGTAAATCTTTGTGCTCTTGTTGGTTATTTTATTCCGCATTTTTGGTACTATATTATCATCGTGGTCGGCATCGCTTCGGTATAATTTCCCAACAACTGGTATCAGAGGCTTCTTGTGAAAATTTTTAAGAATTCTGAGTATGCTCTTGTGGTTGCAGCTTTGTCTGAACTTCCACATCAGAAAAAAAATTTTAGATTTTTTTGCTAAGGTTAGAGAAGTGATGGCCGGAGATGATGGATCGGGACCGGGAATCAAGAAGTTTCAGATAAGAGATTATCTGTACAGTAAGAAGTTGCATCAAATTCTATCAGGAAAGAAACCAGAAAAGATGGAAGATGATGATTGGGAGCTATTTGACCGACAGGTGTTAGGTGGAATACGAATTATCCTAAGGAAAAACGTGGCAAATAACGTGGCAGAGGCAAAAACAATGGAGGAGATGATGTCCATTTTGTCGGACATGTACGAAAAGCCATCGGCAAATAATAAATTACATCTCATTAATAAGTTATTTAACTTGAAGAT
This sequence comes from Primulina tabacum, assembly GCF_025594145.1. Classification (NCBI taxonomy): domain Eukaryota; kingdom Viridiplantae; phylum Streptophyta; class Magnoliopsida; order Lamiales; family Gesneriaceae; genus Primulina; species Primulina tabacum. Next base: position 1,398,215 of record NC_134552.1, on the reverse strand, counting down.
GAGAGAAGATGCATCGGTGGCTAAACACATCAATGAATTCAACACGATTGTTTCACAGTTAACATCGGTTGAAATTAAATTTGATGATGAGATTCGGGCTGTAATGTCCCAAAAATCGAAAAGTCCACGTGAACCACATGAATGAAAATTATTAAATTTATTTGGTATTTTATTAAATTGTTTTAAAGCAATAAATGCATATTTATTTCATTAAATTGTGTTTAATTATTTTTATGCATTTTATGCATAATTATTGCATGATAGAATTTATTTCATGAAATTTTAAAGGTTCATGCATTATAGATTTTTAAGTTGCATTTCGCGCTCGAACGAGGAACAGAGACCGGAGAATTTTCAGGAAAATTATTTTATTACATGATTTATTTTTATAAATTAATTTAAGGTGTTTTAAGTGCAATTTTTAAAAATGAGAATTTTTAGGTATTTTTACCCACGGGATTTTATTTTTTTAACGGTACGCAAATTTTATCGAATCGGGGGACTTTTTAAGGGTTCGGCTTTTATTTTCAAAACCTTTTCAACACGAAATATTTTTCGGGTTTGTGTTAGGGTTTAATGGGCTTACTTTTAAGCCCGTTGGGCTTAATATCATTTTTACCTTTAATTATCAAATTTAGACCCATTAATTGATTAATTAACTATTTAAATATTATATATTAAGCCCCTAACCGAACCCTAATCATCTTACAACAAGCCGACACCCTCATTCATCACTCCCTGCCCTTGGTTTCAGAAAACATCAGCTGAAGGCCTTGGCTTTCCATTGTTTTGCAAAGGAAAAACTTCATCCGGGTTCTCTCGCATCGTTCTTGATCTTCGAACTCGCAAGGCATGCTTCGTATCACCTTTGCTGCATCAATCACGTAGTATATATCTGATTTTTATGTATGATGCATGAAGGAATTCGATCTGTCCAAGAACATGAAGGAAATTTTCGGTTTTCATCCATATTATGCCTTCTTTTTATTTTACTCACGTTTTTCCCTGGTTTGTGCAAGGGGCTGCGACCTAGGGTTGTTAAGAGATTGTTAAAGGTATCGAGGGTGATCCTGAAGGCAATACAGGACGTTGGTTGTTGTGAGTGATAGGGGTGAAGGGATGAGTCGAGGTGGGGGTTCGGGTTTGCTTGTATTGAGGGTGAGGGGGAGAACCATCGATGCTATGGTGAGCCAAGCGGTGGATCTACTTCTGGTGGGTCTGATCCACGTCCTTGGAGGACCCTAGCACTGTTGGTTCGATCCTTGGAGCAGCACACGTGATTTGGATGCAAGGGAACACGGGTTAGGTGATGGACTTCTAGCGGGTAAGCTGGTGGTGTAGGGGCGTGCATGGGAGCGGTGGTTTGAGTCGGTTGGGTACCTTAGTTTCTGATCTAAGTCCCTGGTGTGTGGGCTCGTGATTGGCGCGTTGGTTTGAGGGTATAGGCGTGAGTTTTGGGCAAGGGAAGTCACGAGGTGGGCAAATGGGATAGGACCGAGAGTTAGTAAATTTCTGGAAATGATTATCCGTGTGTTAGGGGGCTGATGTCATGGTTTTAGGAACATTTTAATATGTTTAAGATATGGTAGAAAGTTGGGAAGAATTTAGTAGAGTTTCGAGTCGGTTCGGTTTAAAATCGGGACTCCGGTTCAAGTTTTAAAACGAGTCGGTTAAGTTCTGATTTTGGCTTTGCATTTACGTCTAAGAACACTTTTAAAAATTTTTTGGGACATTTTAAGGAGTTTGGTAAGCTTCGAGTCAATTTTTAGAGGTCCAGGGTTGAAACGATAATTTTTGGGTTTCCAGGGGCAAAATGGTCATTTTGCACCGGGGTGAGATTTTGGTCCTGGCAGCTCCCTGAGCACAAATTTATGATATTTTAAATTTTTATGCATCATGTTTAAAATTTTTACGCAATTATGATAAATACGGTGCATGCTTGGTTTAAATGAAAAATTATGTACATGCATGCTTTTATTTAAGTGATGAATATGATGACACATTTTGAAGGAAGTGATTTAGTTGTGACTAACACGATGACACGATGACATGTAAGGCCCGGGCTCAGTGGGCGGGTAATGCCGTCGCTGATGACCCTCGCCGCCGGGTACCGCGGTTACACGTAGATGGATCCATCGACTGACATGATGACTTGATGATACGAAAGTCACAAGCTAATAAACGGAATTCAAATTAAGATTTTAACACGTATATGCTGATACGATGATACATGCTATTACCATGTTTTGACAGGTCACAGTTATGCATACGATATGATAACATGATGAGACATGTTTTGACACGTTACCAATTTACACGACACGTTTATGTTCATGTTTTTAAGCTCATGAAATGTATGTTGATTATGCTATTTTTCATTGTTGTGTGCTACGTATATGTACTTGTTATTACTGGTACAGGTGTGTTGAGTCTTTAGACTCACTAGGCGTGTGTGATGCAGGTGAGCATTTTGATCAGGGGACCGGAGGTGTCGAAGACTGAGTAGGCAGGCGGAATGTGCGGTGACACGACCTGAGGACCATTATTTTTCCGCATATTGATTCACGTGTTTTGAGAGGAGTTGCACATTTTTATATGTTGATGATATTACGATTTTTACACGTTTACGTTTTCGTTGATTTTGGATGACGTTAGTTATTTTTAAACTGCGTTATTCTTGTTGGCAAATAAATACGATTATTTTAAATGTTATTTTGTAATTGCGAGCTTTTTTTAAAAAAAATGTTTCCGCACTTTTAAACGGTAGACGTCTCACGGGCACTTATTCTTTTGGCGTCTTTACTAGACAATTGGGAACCAATGCGGGCAGTGGTTAGCAACTCTGTTGAAAAAAAAAAAACTAAAATTCAATGATGTCAGAGATCAAATTCTTGCCGAAGAAGTTCGCAAGATGGATTCTGGTGAAAGAACATCATCAAGTTTTGCTCTAAATCTCGAGAATAGAAGAAGGGACAGCATGGTAGATCCAAGTCAAGAAATGAAAAAGACAATAACATATTTGAAAAGAATGTGAGGTGCTGGAGCTGTGGTGAGACTGATCACTTGAAAAAGAATTGCAAATCAACGAAGAACGACGCTAATATTGTTACTGAGGAGGTACATGATGCTCTATTATTATCCATGGAAAGCCCAGTTGATTCTTAGGTTATGGACTTGGGAGCTTCGTTTCATACCACTAGTAATCGTGATGTATTCGATAATTACATTGCGGGAGATTATGTTAAAGTTTTCCTGGCTGATGGAAAACCCTTGGAAATTGTTGGTATGGGTGATATCCGGATGAAGATGACAAATGGATCTGTCTGGAAAATCAACAAATTAAGGCATGTACCAAAGTTGACACACAATCTGATTTCAGTGGGACAGCTTGACGACGAAGGTCATAAGGTGACCTTTTGTGATGGTTCTTGGAAAGTGAAAAAGGGAGCCATGATTGTTGCTCGAGGAAAGAAAATTGGAACACTTTATATGACTTCAAGTTTGAGAAATAAATTAGCGGATGTGGATGCTGGAGCTAATTCAAGTCTATGGCATAGTAGGCTTGGGGATACGAGTGAAAAGGGAATGAAAATGCTTGTTTCAAACAGAAAGCTACCGGAATTAAAGATCATTGAACACAAGCTGCGTAAAGCTGTATTTTTTGGAAACCAGAAAAAGGTGAGCTTTTCAAAAGAGGTTAGAGAACCCAAATCGGCGGATTTGGAGCTGGTATATACTCATGTATATGGACCATCTCCTGTGACATCCCTTGGAGATCACTCAAGATATTATGGCACTACTGTTGACGATTCGAACAGGAAATTTGGGTTTATTTTGTGAAAAATAAATCGGATGTTTACGAGACATTTAAACAGTGGGAGTTAGCCATGGAAGATGTGATGGATTCACTGTCATCCAATCACATGTGGGAGTTGTCAGAACTTCTTGAAGGTAAAAAGGTTTTACATAGCAAGTGGGAGTACTGGTTAGAACATGACGGTAGCAAGCGGTACAAAGAAATACTTGTTGTAAAAGGTGAAGAGGAAGTCATTGGTTACACTGATATTTTCTCTCTGGTGGTAAAGTTAACTACTATCAGGACTGTACTTGGATTGATGGTAAAAGAAGATTTACATCTGGAACAGATAGATGTAAAGACGACATTTCTTCATGGTAAGCTAGATGAAGAAATGAATCAATCACAGGGATTTGAAGTACGAGGGAAAGAGAAAATGGTGTGCAAACTTCAGAAGAGCCTGTATGGTCTCAAACAAGCTCCAAGACAGTGGTACAAGAAGTTTGATGATGTAATAAATAATGATGGTTTTCTGAGGTATCAGGTTGATCACTGTTGTTATGTGAAGCTTGATGGTTATTATATCATACTACTGATATATGTAGATGATATATTGATAGCAGGAGCTTGTCTGGAGGAGATTGATAAACTCGAGAAAGAGTAAACAAAGAAATTTGTTTTGAAGGATTTGGGTGCTGCAAAACAAATCCTTGGAATGGGGATCCTTAGAGATCGGGTGAATGGAGTCTTGAAGCTTGAGAAGATTCCTGGAAGCAAGAATCCAGCTGATATGCTCACGAAGGCTGTTATCATTGAAAAACTGAAGTTGTATTTGACTTCAGTTGGTCTCCTGGACTAACAAAGGAGGTATGAGCTGCTGCACTGATGGTGTGAAGACATGATTGAAATCAAGTCTTCAAGTGTGAGAATTGTTAGATAAGATTTAATGGGGTGGGGCCCACATTAAATAAAATAATAAAAATCACATATCCCACATCGAATGTTTACAAAACTGAACGAGGGAATTAGTTAAAATAGAGCTCAATTCCTTCAGTTATTGTATCCCAAAATCAAAAGCTTTCAGCTTTGATAAAAAGAGAGTGCATAGAAAAAAAGAGTATTTTTTTCCTGAGTGCGAGAATTCTCTTGTGTGAGTTAGAGAAATTATTTTCTCGGTATACTCGAGTTTGGGAGTGAGAAATATTGAGTGTATTGGTGTATACACTTGTTGTAATATTTCTTCCAGTTATAAAAATTGCAGTGCTCCGTGGACGTAGCCTATATTGGGTGAACCACGTAAATTTTTGTGTTCTTGTTGGTTATTTTATTCCGTATTTTTGGTATTATATTATCATCGTGGTCAGCATCGCTTCAGTATCATTTTCCAACAGAGTCGCCATACAATTTGTAACATTATCATGTTTATGACTGAAGTAATTTGATAAGGATACTTCTATTGTGCTGCTGTACTGGTTTAAGGTTCTTAAGGATAATGGAAAACCTTTTTAAGGTAATTTTTTAAAGATAATGAGGTTAATTTGATGGATAAGCAGCAGTATTTTGTTGTGATATATCGTTTTTCTCGTGTTCAAAACGCAGTAGAAGTTTTAAGATAATATTTTGACTTTCAAAATATTATTTTGGACACTCGTATGGTGGAACATACATAGATTGTTTATTATATATTTTTAGTGAACAATTGTCACTTGATTCCAACTACTCTGGTATAAGCAGGCGTAATTCTTGTTGTATTTTCTACTAATTTTCTTCAAAATCTTTTTTTTTTCAATCTCCTAATCCGGTCCACGTCTGAATGATTGTTCCTCTTCTAAATTGTACTAGAAAATTTAGAAGAGTATTTTGTTGGATATCAAAATTCGAGAGACGGCTCAACTCTAATTTTCTTTCAAGGTAGCCGAAATATTAGAGTGCTTGAGGGATGCATCCATGCCTAGTTTTTTTGGCAAATAGACATGTTATAAATACAAATAAATACATTATAAAAATAAAAATAGAATTTGGGTGGGTCGACCGAAACTTGAATCGAGTCGACCCAATGTTCTTTGGTCAACCAAAAAAATTGGGTCGACCCAATGTTTATTCTCTTGGGTCGACCCACCAAGCTTGTGTCGACCTTCTTCAACAAGAACACAATTCACGCACACACAAACACAAACCACACACGCAGAAGCAATGAATCGAAATAAACGTGAACATTACCAGATTTTGGTTAGCCATTTCTTTGATTGAGTCTGCGTCAAGGGAAGGGAAACTTGAGAAAGGGTCGAAAGAGAGATTTAGGTTTGGAGTCGACTGAATTGAAAAGAGAATGAATGCAATGTTAAGGGTTTTAATCAAATTTAATTATGTGTTTACACATAAAACATAGGGACATTTATAGGGTAAATGAGGAAAAAAGGAGTGTTGTAAGTGTTTATTCAATAAAAGAGAGTGAAGAATAATTTACTTTTTTATCCTTTATTTAAAATTTAATTTTCTTGATTAGTGGTGGGTCGAGCCTTTATGTTTGGGTTGAGTCTCGGACTCAATTTTTTACTATAACAAAAAACAATTTTAATTTTTTACAATTACTATTTTTTTCAGCAGACTTACTTCTCCACGAAACTTAGAAAGGATATCAATTACATATTACATTTGATAGCATTTTTGATAATTTTATAACATTGTGATTTTTATTAATATTTATATCATATTAAAATATTTACATATAAGATATCAATTATATATTACAACACTATCAATTTTTAGTTTAAACTCAATCATTATCTTTTAATTTTCAATTTTTATTTAATTATCTCATATTAAAATGTTTAATACAAATATAAATTATTTATGTTTTAACATGTTTAATATTTAAACTCAACCTCCACTTAAATTATTTATTCGAACTAAACTCGACCCAAACTCCAAACCTCAAACACCAAAATCCACCCACTCGACCTACTCCACCCAAACTGTATCCAAACTCCACCCAAACTCCACTCACTCCACCCAAACTCAACCTAAAAGCACAAAATTCAATCCAAACTCCACCCACTCCACCCCAAAAGAACAAAACTCAACCCAAACTCCACCCACTCTACCCAAAAGCACAAAACTCACTCCACCCAAACTCCACCCACACCACATGCTCGACCCACGTCCATTTGAAATATGTCATATGCTCGACCCACTCAACCTATTTCCCATTTGAAATATGCAACAAGACTCTATCCCCGCTCGACCCACTACGCCCATGCTCGACCCATTTTATAATACTTACTTATAGTTTCAGTATTTGGGATAAAAATAATTATTTGGTATTTTATATTGATTTTGAGTTGAATTAATGTGATTCATTTAAGCAGTTTTGATTAGAATTTTGTAGTTACAGTACACCACAATGAAAACAATTTATTGGGTCGATGATAGGATCGTGTGGGTAGAGCCAAAAGACCCAAAAACTCAACCCATCGACCTGGGTCGAGCAAAGCTGGACTGGGTCGAGCTCGACCCAAAACCCCAAGCTGGGTCGAGCTCGACCCACCTCGACCCAAAGTGGAGTTTTTGGAGGCGGCTCGATCCACGTTCAGTACACGAATAACATGGAAGCTCGACCCATTGAGATACATTAAACATTCATTCGAGTGAACATGTTGGAGTGAAATTTGATATGAATTTTTTAGGTTCCACTATTGTTATGAATTTTAGATACATTAAACATTCAATCAATATTCAACTCACATGGCTCGACTAAATGATACATTTTTAACATAAGGTTCCACTATTGTTATGAATTTTATATACATTCTAATTATATTTAAATAGATCATCATAAATATTAATTATATATTATATCAAAAGCTCAAAATCCACCAACTCTATCCACTCGATCCAAAATCGACCCAAACCCTAAATAAAACCCTAAACCAAACCCCAAACTCCACCCACTCGACCCAACCTTCTCAACTCAACCCCAAAACTCGACCCACTCTTGTCACATTTAGCACACTCCACCCACCTGCTCGACCAACACCATACTCAACTCACAATTTCTGCTCGACCCACACACTTAGAACACTCAACCGACACATCTTAGCACACTCGACCCACACATTGAGCACACTCTACCCACCTGCTCGACCCACACCACACTACTTGCTCGACCTACATACTTAGCACACTCAACCCACACAACATTGCTCAACTGTAAACACTCACACTAACTCCACCAACAAAAATTCTAACCAACAGACCTAACTTAAACAAATTTAGTTAGTGCAACATTACGATAATAGCAACAACATTTCGAGTATATATACTTATTTCTCATAAAAATCTTCAAATTTTCAAACAATATTTGATTATATTTTTGTTTTATTTGATGTGAGTAACACAAAAATAACTGGAATGAAACCATGAAACCTGGAGATGAGAAGGATGAGACCAGTTAATTTTTTTTTAAAATCAAATATAACTAACTAATTAATTAGCTAATTATTGATCTTATCTAACTAATAGATTCTACTCTTTTTTCTCGATTTAAAAAAATCAAAATCTTTTTATTTAATTAAATTTTAAATGAATCGTATATTTTTTATTGACCCTGACATTTATATAAATTGACTTATGATCCTATTTTTCAAACAAGTCACGTTATACTCCCTTTTCCCTGAATTTTCCGAGATACCGGTCTCCGTCTCCTTCTGATCCATCTCCCTCATCCTAGAAATAGGAATTCCTCAGAAATTCAAAGGGTTATCGTAAATATTCATGATCGGATAAAATGTATAGCAATTTCAAAGAACAAGCAATCGAGTATGTACGGCAAGCAGTAGCAGAAGACAACGCTGGCAACTACGCAAAGGCTTTCCCTTTGTATATGAACGCGTTGGAGTATTTCAGAACCCATCTCAAGTATGAGAAGAACCCTAACATTAAGGAAGCTATAACTCAGAAATTCACTGAATACTTGCGGCGAGCTGAGGAGATCCGAGCCATGCTCGATGAGGGCGGCCCGGGGCCAGCATCAAACTCGGATTCTGGTTTTTCTGGTCGGCCTAAGACCAAGCCTAAGGATGGAAATGATGGGGAGGACGGGCCTAAGGAGAAGCTGCGGTCCGGGTTGAATTCGGCAATCATCAGGGAAAAGCCTAATGTTAAATGGAATGATGTTGCTGGGTTGGAAAGCGCCAAGAAAGCGCTGAAGGAGGCTGTTATCCTTCCTGTGAATTTCCCGCAGTTTTTTACTGGTAGAATTCCTTATTGCTTTGGTTTATATTTTTATTTTTTTTATAATTCTCTTTTGATTGCCAGTTTTTCTTTGACCTTGAGATATTTTTTAAGTTTAGAACAAATATTAGAGCTGCAAGTGTAGATATTTGAAAAGGTTGTTATCTTATTGGAAAAATAATAGCCTATGTTTTTTAATGATTTACTGTATTGTGTGCTTTCAGGCAAGAGACGCCCATGGAAGGCTTTTCTTTTATACGGTCCACCTGGAACAGGAAAGTCCTACTTAGCCAAGGCTGTTGCCACTGAAGCTGATTCAACCTTTTTCAGGTTATTTATCCAGCTTGTGTTTGACTTTGTTTTATGTTGACTTAGTTTCGGTCGTTCTGCCTGGTATCACTAATCATATGTCTTGTTACCTTATCTTAAGCACAAGCGATTTTGATATATATATTTTGGGAGTGCTAATTTTAGTATGTTCCTACATCAAGTTCGAGGAGATATAAATTTCGATTTGGATTGTGGAGAAATCATGGAAATTCATACATATAGTTGAACATGCAAGTTTGCAGATGTATGCAACTATTGACATTACATTTAAATTTTTTGTTGCCAAGCATACGATCTATCTACTATAATGAAATTAGACAAGTATTTGTAATTGTATTGTTTTTCTTGAAATTTCGGGAAATTTCGGAATATCCTTGAAATTTCAGGAAATTTTGCAGAAAAAGTTGCAAGTGGGATTTCATTTGGCAGCCTAGAAACCAGAAATTTCTGGATTTAGGAGGAAATTTAGAACTATTTAGAATTGTTAAATTTTCTTTTAATGTTATGTTGTCGAATACTTCATTTAGTATCTAATCCTTGGAGTATATAGAGAGAATCATATTAACATGATTGAGCTACAGGCTTTGGCTGTGTAAACTTCCCACGGTGTTGTTTTGGTGATTTTGTCAACGGGGGGTAACAGTTGAAGAGGGTTCAGACTGCGGGCAAGTTTCCGTAGCTTGAGCATTTGCATTGTCACACATCAGGGCTCTGCTTTCATTCATTTTACAGATGATTCCATTGTTAAACATACAAAGTTTCTCATTTTTATTTGTTTGTTTTGTGTAGTTGGGAATGTTTTTCTTGATACATATTTTCTTTTGCTATTTTTCGTTCCTCGTGTTTACTGCTGAAGTGCTCAGGCCATAAAGTTAGCAAGTGCTTACTGCTGTTATTTTTCAGCATTTCTTCATCAGACTTGGTTTCAAAGTGGATGGGTGAGAGTGAGAAGCTGGTATCTAATCTATTCCAAATGGCTCGTGAAAGTTCTCCATCAATCATATTCATTGATGAAATAGATTCCCTGGCCGGCCAGCGTGGAGAAGGAAATGAGAGTGAGGCTTCCAGGCGAATAAAAACAGAATTGCTAGTGCAGATGCAGGTAACTATTAATAGTTTGAAGAAGTATTCCTGGATTGTCCAGGAAAAGCTTCTAAGTTGGATCTTTAGAATGGGTATTCTCCATAACAAGCCAATTTGGTGTGTGATACAGCGATAATTCACCTGATGTGACTAATACACGCCTGAGTTTAGTTTATAATGCTTTAATGGTCCTTTAAAACTGTTCTTCTGTATCATTTGGTTTTGAATATCATCCATGATTTCTTTCTGTCCCATGCTTTCTTTTGGTGACGTGTGTTGCAAAAATTGTACTCATCTAATCAACTAATAATATATCTACTTTGGATACTTATCTCTATTTCTTTGTTATTCTATTAGAAGTGGCACTACATAAATTTTAAAAATAATGAAGTGGCACTATGTAGCTTACCTTTTCTCTTCCTTTTTACCATCTATTAATAGGGAGTGGGTCACAATGATGATAAAGTTCTTGTTCTTGCTGCTACAAATACACCTTATGCGCTTGATCAGGTAATATATGTTCCAAAAATGCAAGGTGTGGGGCATGAAATTTTTTTTTGCTAAACTTGTATGATGTTTCTATAGGCTATCAGGCGACGGTTTGATAAGCGCATTTACATCCCTCTGCCAGATCTTAATGCGAGACAACACATGTTCAAAGTATGGAACTTTCCTTTTTATTTTCTGAGAAGAAATGAAATAAAATCCCTGGTCACTTTAACTCACGCATGGCCTTTTGCTTGTGCAGGTGCATTTAGGAGATACTCCTCATAACTTGACTGAAAGTGATTTTGAAGACTTAGCTAGTAAAACCAAAGGGTTCTCTGGTTCAGATGTTTTTGTTTGTGTGAGTTTGTTCGTTGGGTTATTCACTGATCCGTGTTAACAGCTACAAGTTATATGAGATATTAATGCCTTTTTAATCGTCTCTACAGGTCAAGGATGTGTTGTTTGAGCCTGTGCGTAAAACACAAGATGCCGTGTTTTTTAGGGAGGCTTCTAATGGCATGTGGATGCCATGTGGCCCTAAACAACGAGGTGCTGTGCAGATAACAATGCAGCAGCTTGCTGCTCAAGGACTTGCAGCCAAGGCATGATTTGGTAAATTTTAGTTGTTAACCTTGTAAAATGTTACAGGAATACTGTTTGCTACATTTCGTGCTTGTAGATATACATGAATTTTCGAGTTCAAAAACAAAAATAGAAATGAACAATAAAACCAAACGAATTAGAACTTGGTTGTCAATTCATCCATGAACAGTAAGAAAATATCATTTGTCTCTAAGTGGGGTTTCTTCTAAATATAAAGATAATGGTGCTAAAAGTTGATAAAACAAGTGAAACCTGTGACTTGCTAATATGGCTTATCACTTGATTTGTTGATGAAATGATTGATGTTGATTTTATGAGGAACTGTCAATAATTAGCATGATACCAAGTTTTGATGTTCCATCGGATCCATGTCTAATAGAATAAGCATAATAGTAGTTCTCCGAATGTTTGCGAAATTTCATAACATGGTATTGAGTTGTTGCACGATTTCAAGTCATGTGGGATCAACGGCTGAAAATTTTAATATTTTTAATGCTTATGATGCATAATCCAATTAAGTTGCATCACATCCAACAATAATTTTTATTAAGTTTAACTTTGCCTCTATTTCATGCTTATGTAGATAATCCCACCTCCCATATCAAGACCAGATTTTGATAAGGTGCTGTCAAGACAAAGACCAACGGTCAGCAAAACTGATTTGGATGTGCACGAGCGATTCACCCGGGAATTCGGCGAAGAGGGTTGAGGAAACCGACATGCATAGATTGAGCAACTACGCGGTCGCTTTCGTTTGTTTATATGATGCTGTCTCTAAAGGGTTCAATGTAAGCGACTTGATCTTTCAAGCAGTAAGGTCAAAGGTGACTCGACTTTTTACCCTTTCCTCGCATATTGAACTGGGCAATTAGCTTATACTTCTCAAATTGACTGTATTGGCAACAAATATTATGTCTCTATCGCTGTTTTACATATTGATATTGAGAGATATATACACAAAAAATAACTGTTACCTAGCTTTGTTGCCCCAGTCGTATGTTTCTAGCGCCGAGCGGGTTTTAATTTTGTGTGCCTGTTCTTTTATTTTTATGATGTGGGAAGTCGAAGTATCTACCATTCGATTCGAATGAACGCAATAATTTGTTAATCACGTAATCAAGTAAATTTCACTGAGTAAATTTTGTGAGATAAGTTTGGTCAAAAAAGTAGACTTGTCAAATAGGGTCAAGCTCGTCCCGCTATAAAAATTTAGCGGGCTGAGTTGATAAAATAGCAGTTCGTTTGGAGGTGGGCCAAGGTGGGTTGGACTGGGTTGGCCATTTAGAGTCCCGCCCCGCCTAATGGTGGGTTGCGGCGGGTTGTGGGCTGGCCCGTCCCGTTAGCTCGTTTTGACATGTTTACAAAAAAGTATTGATGTGTGTGCGCATTATGTTTTTTGTGAGGTTTTAGTTCGATTGAAATTGAATGAGAAAAATGTTTGTTGATGAGATAAATTTGATTGGAAGAAATTAAACTACAAGCGAATAAAAGTTTTGAACGGAAAATGGAGAGATTAATGTTGTAAAAAAGCAAAAAACTAAATCCTTAATTTAAATATAAAGGTAAAAAATGTTTTACATAGTAAGAATATTTAGGGACTTCATCCACCGATCAAACACTTGATAATTCAACTGAATTATATTAATTATGTCTTTTGGGGCAAATAAATAAAACATTAAATAATCGTTCATCCTTATTTCATAAGAGTCAAATTCTATAAGACAATATGAAACATCCTGTCTTCTTTATTGCTTTAAAAGTACTAGAAATTTTTTTTTTTAACACGCAATTTTCGGTCATTTACCTTTCTCACATGAAAATATTTTTATAAAATATTTTACCCTTTAAAATTAAACATTAACCAACTAGCATTTTAAAAACCAAGTGCAATAGTGATAAAATGAAATCATCGCATATTTTACCAAACCTAAAAAGCAATAATTTGAAAAGAATATCCCATACTAAACCTCTCAAAAATCTCTCAAATGCATAAATAAATAATCTTAAAAATCTTTAATCATAAAGCATGAGTCAAAAGTCATAATGCGGAAAAAGTAGAAGCGCTGGTCCTCGGGTTGTGTGCGCCTTCAGTCCAGTCAAATCACTCATCAAGTCCTCCCTCAATACCACCTGCATCCATCACACCTAGTGAGTCTAAAGACTCAACACACCATAATCTTTATAACGAGTAATACGTAATACAGTCAACATATAACGGTGAAAAATACTTGTACTTAAAATATCGTTTTCATGAAGATGCATAAACTTCAAGCATGAACATTATCGTAAATATTTTATGATGCATGAACTTTAAATAGAAACATTTTCATGACATGCAAACATGAATTTCCTTTTCCTCAACATGACATGACATAAAACCTTAAACATAATCATGAACATTTCTTTATTTTTCCTTTGTTGAATTCAGATCGTTAATTGTGACTTTCCTGACATGACATGACATGACGATGGATCCATCTACGTGAAACCTCAGTACTGGGCGGCGGGGGACACCAGCAACACTCTCACCGGTCAACTGGGCCCTGTCCTATCATGATCGAATAGAAATACGCTCGTCGGGGTTCCCTCGGGGGCCTTTTCCCATAAATGGGTTCCCTCTGGGGCCTTTTCCCCTCACGACATTCTCATTCTTACCGTTAGTACATGACCGTTACTACATATTCGCAATGATGGAAACACGATCGTCGGGCTCCCACTGGGACCATAACCCTCACGACGTCGCCAACATTAACGAATTAGTCACAATCACTTCACATCCTTCAACATTTTACATTCAAATCACTTAGAAAAATCATGAGTAATATTTACATTTTTCATTTTTGAAACCAAGCATGCAAAACATGTATTTTAAATGTCTTCTTAAATCATAAAAATCATTTAGACATTCAAAAATCATATTTTAATCATGAAAAATTCATAAACATTTAAAAATAATAATAATTTCATAAAAACAGCATTTAGGGCACAACCATGACCATACTAATTTCCCGGTGTAAAAAGACCGTTTTACCCCTAGACTCGACCTTTTACGATTTCAACTTTTTTCGTGATGCCATGACTCTAACATGTCCCAAATAATTATTTAAGCTTACATGAATTTTTTTCCATAATTTTATTTAGCTTAAATGTTAGACTTTTTCATTTATCTTCAATTAATTGTTTTATCGGTGTTTTAACCCCGAAAAATCCCAAACTTTAATATAAAATTCCTAAATTCTAAATTTAGTTTTTTTATATTATTTTAGCCCTTATGGACCACGACTCGACCCCCGTGAGCCGTTTTCCAAATTTTTTCTTATTTAAACTCCCTATTTGACACCTAAACTTCGATCCCGAGCCAACTTTTGATTTTCACGAGTTACCCTCGAACCTTGTTGGTCCAAAACTTGCCCAACATCTTAATTTAGCCTAATGGACTCTAACTTTGCCAAGATAACACCCCAAACCATGAAAACGAAGGTCCCCAACACACCCCTTTGCTGGCCGAGAGCCCTACCATGTATGGATTCTATGGTTTGCACGCCTAGGGACCTAGCCGACGCCCCCATCACCCAAACCAACCTATACTGCACCTTCTTAGGACCCTAGGGAGACACACTAGCCCAGCCCGCGACCCACGAGCCGAGCCCCCAAGCCCCTGGACGAGCCCTGGACGAGTCCTAGCACGGCTAGGACCCTAAACCTGACCCAAGACAGCCCTGGACGAGCCCTGGCCCCAGCCACGACCCTGCCTCTCCCTAAAACAAGCAGCCGATCAACTTTACCCCCCCATGGCAGTAGGTTTCAGTGTTTCCTGTCATGCTTCTATGACTTTTGGTGCATCATGTGTGTCTCTAAAACACATAACACCTATGTTTAAACTTAACTTGACATCATGCCAGCCCCCTAACATGCTGGAACAGTTTTCATGCAACATAAATCATGGAATCGAAAGCTATACATGCAATAATTTGAAATTCTGAAAATAATTCAACTGTTTCATGCATCCAATAATTAAAACGTTAATATGATTGATGGATGAGAAAAGGAGATGTATGGCGTGCCTTTGCGTAATATACGCTCGAATAATCGTTGACGACGAAGAACGGAGGGACACCTTGGCTTGGACTTCTCTTGAACCCTTCGAAAAACCTTAGATGTGCTTAGGTGGGTGCTTCCGTCAGGTGGTGGGGTTTGGGAGAGTGTTTTCAGAAAATAAAAACTAGGGTAGCCGATTGATTTGTTTCTAGAATAGGGTTTTGTGATTTAATTAACACATTATATACTAATTTGATCACTAACTAGACCTTAGGCCTAATAAGTCATTAAATTAGGCCCATTAGTCTATTTAGGATTTATATAAAATAATAACAAAGTTTTTCTTTAATTAAATATGTGAATTTATTAGCCGGGTTGCCTAGAAGCTCGTATTTTAGTTGAAAAACCAATACCGATAAAATTTACGTCCCGGCGTATAAAATCACCTCAAAACCATTTATTTTCAAAAATATGAAAAGCATCGACCATATTTTAAATAATTAAAAATAATCATTTAATAAAAACATTCGACATTTTTCAGCCCTCGGTCCCCGTTCCTCGATCGTCACTTTGAATATTCCTAAAATACAATTTTATGCATGATGACAATAAAAATCTCAAATAACAATTAAACAAGTATGTCACATAATTAATTAGCAATTAAAGCCAATTAATTACTCAATTTTCATATTTCCTAGATTTGCATGCAATTGGATTACGTCGTCTTAATTCTGGACCTTACACAATATGAGGGGGAGAGATTTCAAATCAACCGATTTCAATTATAAACATATTGTTTACAAACAAAAATATAACAAATTTTAAATTTATATTTTATTTATTTATATATTAATAATATAAATATAATGAATTTTAAATGACATTATTATTGAATGAAGTTAAAATTCATTATAGTTAACATGAAATACTATATAAATATACAAGAGATGAATTTAAAATTTATAAACTTACTCATCTGAATAACGAAAATATATTTTAAATTTATGGATTCAAACACAACCTAGATAATTAAAGTAAGTCGTTGTACTATCCGTATGCTTTTGTCAAGGTAGACATGTGCTCCTTAGCGGGCTCAAGTGAAGTATTAACATTTGTAGGCCCACATGACTGGCCCAAACAACAAACCCAAGGGTAAGTCGGGAAATAAAGGTAAAATAAGGTGCTCCCAAACCCTAATCATAAATATTTGATTTCCATCTATTCCGCGGCTAGTTCGTCAACAATATCTCGTAGAACCCAGAGCAGCAGCTGCATTTGCAAATATTGAAAGTTAACTGGTAGCTGTGATCTCCTCTGATTCAGCCATTATTCTTGATTCCTATTATTGATTTGTATTTGTAGGTCTTGTGGATTAATTTTTGGATTTTTTTTAATTTGAATATAGATGAAGGTTATAGCAGCTTACTTGTTGGCGGTATTGAGTGGCAACACCTGCCCCTCCACCGATGACTTGAAAGATATTCTCGGTTCAGGTTATTTTTCTTTTCATTTTTAGATTTGTTTGTTGTTTTGTACTTTTGTTATACTTGTGTTAATTAGTTTCACATTCTTCGTCTCATTTGTTATTATCTAATCCGATTAGAACTCTTATATATATGCATTTTATGTTTTAGACTTCTATTTTTGGGTATAAGTGATCTGACTTGGGTTGTATGGCTAGCTTATGTTTGTTGTTAATTCATTTTTTTTTCGGCCTTTGGATCATTTTGTATCTTGTAATCTGAAAAAATTTGTCAATTTGGGCAAGTTATGTAGGGATTCTGTTGTATTTGGTTTTTGAACTTTGAATGAATGTACTCTGGAAAAAATCAGTTCATTTTTGTGAGTTGGTTGAAGGAAATGAATTTGATGTAGGTTCAGTTGGTATGATCCTCAGTAACAACGTTCAATTTAATGTTCAATTCATGTATCTGAACTTACACATTTGCCAAGGAATAACGACATTACATTGCCTGTCCACTGCGGTGGGATGCTTCTTGGTTAGTGAGGGTTTTCTGACGATTGTTGTATTATATAATGGTGAATTGGGTATTTGATTGATCTAGCCCATTACAGTAGTTCACAACTTGTCCTAATAATCAACCTTCTTTTGGTTCAGTTGGAGCAGAGGCTGGTGATGACAGAATTAAGTTGCTTCTGTCTCAAGTTAAGGGAAAAGATATCTCCGAGTTGATTGCTGCAGGGAGGGAAAAGTTAGCTTCTGTGCCTGCCGGTGGCGGCGGAGTCGCTGTCGCTGCACCAACTAGTGGTGCAGGTGGTGGTGGTGCACCTGCTGCGGCTGCTGAGCCCAAGAAAGAAGAGAAAGTGGAAGAGAAGGAAGAATCTGATGATGTAAGTTTCAATGTGGCCTTATGATGTTTTGTTATGGGACTCAGTTTTAAGTAGGAAAAATAAACTAATGCTCAAGAACACTGAGCTAATTGACATGCTAAAAGACAACTTTATGGTTGTCTATCTTATTTTATTTTGGAATGATCTTTACTTTTGCAATCTGAATTGTCTCTTTGTCTTATTTGCAGGATATGGGCTTTAGTCTATTCGACTAAAATACCTACCAAAGCAGACTGGTACAAACACCATGCCTTCTGTCCATGTGGTAGAAAATTTTCGAGTTGTGGTTTTGGCATTAGATTAGTGAGCAACGTGTGGCAGACATTAAAGATATAATCTTTTGTGAATCAAGTTCATTTCTTGCTATGGATTCATGATTCATCGGTATGTTATATGTGTTCTAATCATTTAATATTAGTTTGCTTATTTTGCTTCAAAGCCTTATTAACAAAGGAAATGTAATACTGCCTAGATGATAAGAAATCGAAAGATATGGAAAAATAAGATATGATAAAGTAGTTGGTGTTTGGGATGACTTTGACAAGAATGGTTAGATTTGTATAGATATGGATAAATAAGATGATATGATAAAGTAGTTGATGTTTGGGATGGCTTTAACAAGAATGATTATATTTGTATATCGGATTGTGAAGTCTAAATTACCTCTTATCGTTTGTATACAAAATTAGGTTTGGCATTTAAAGAGGCGTCTTCCTTACATCTCCACCCCCCTTTTTCTTTCCAGAATTAGCATCGAAGAATGAACATTTTGACTATTCTACAAAACAAATACGGGAATTAAATTTTAGTATTTGTAGATAACATGGAACCCGAAATTGTGGTAAATACGAAATAATATTAAATATCAATGCAAAATTTTCTATTTATTGAGAATTTAATTTATAAAATTAAATATCTAATTAAATGATATTGTAATATACTTTGTGGAAAAATCAAGATTGGAAATCAACATTGCATATTGCATTACATGGAAGAAAATACTAATAATTTTAGTATTCGAAATCAAATACCCTTCATCTATTCTCTTCACCAAAAGTTTCAAGAAACTATGTCTACTGATGGAAAGATATTGAGCATGAAGGTTTATGCTACGAAGTTAATAGGAAGTCTTGGAATCATCACAAAGGGTATGTCCAAGAATTTTTAAGCATCATCCGAAGCATCTCATTTCCTTTGAGACCCATTAAAAGGTCTTTCCACGCTTGACCAACACATATGAAGAAGAAGATGAATATCTATCACTCATTCCTCGGTTAACATTAAGTTGCTCATTTACCTCACATATAGCACCCGTGATGGTAACAAATGTCATAACTTTAGAAGCTCAAATGGAGAATTTGATAAAAGCCATTGAAGGACTCGTGAAACATTTCAAAGATAAGCTTGACGGATGCTCCAAGTCATCTCTCGCCTACGCCAAGTCATATTCTCAAAGGATTGATAACTTAAGAATGTCAAACGGCTACCAACCTCCAAAGTTTCTGCAATTCGATGGAAAAGGAAACCCGAATCAACATGTGGCTCATTTCACCGAGATATGTAAAAATGTTGGGAAGTATGGAGATCACCTGGTCAAGAAATTACGTTAAAGAAGAGTATGTCATTGACTATATTAATCTTAGAATAAATTTGAGTCTTAACTGCAAAGGCCGATTGCCGGAATCTTCTGTCATTGAGATGTGCATCTGTGGCATGCATTGAGGGCTTCGATATATACTTCAAAGAATCCAACCAAAGACGTTTGAATAATTGGTTTCCCGGGCCCATAAGATGGAGTTGAGCATGGCTGCAAGAGGAGCGAAAAGGCCTCCAGCTCAAGAACACCATATATAGAACCAAAGAAAGAGAGTTACGAGAAAGAGGACGGGTCTTTCACCAAGAACCCCACCAAAGAATCCATGATAATTAATGCAAAACCAGTCAAGGTCAAGGAAAATACAAGTGATAAGGGCAACATAAAGAAAGAAATCAATCAAGAAGAAGAGCGAAGAAGGTTGACCTTAAAAGAGATCAAGAGAAGCAGCATCTCTCTTGATTCCGATGTTTCTGGTATATTTGATGATTAAATTAAAGATAATTTGATTGAATTTCCAGAAATGAAGCAACTTGAAGAAGTTGAACTAGTAGATGACCCGTAATACTACAAATAGCATCGATTGATTGGACATCTTATTCATGATTGCTTCGTATTAAAAATAAAGTCTTGTAGTTGGCTCGTCAAGGGAAAATTAAACTGAAAGAAGATGATGTAACTTAAAACCAAGTCGCTATCCCATGGAATGATGATGAAATACATTACCATAACGATTTGTCATGTTACATAGCAAATTCATGAGATAGTCCCTTCAACGAAGTATGTCATGTAAGAAATATGACACATGTTAAAAGAAGTAGCGTGTACAAATTGATATTGGCGACGACCAAGAAAATTTAGATGCGTACACGATTATCCTTCTGAATCTCGGCTCCCGATACACTTATCGATGATATGAGAAAATGCCTATAAATAGAGCGATTGAGGTCCCTAAGCATACACACCTCATAAGAAATATACACCATCTATCGAGAATGTGGAGTGCTTAGAAGGCTTTAATCGAGAAGAAAAACTTTGAGAATTTCAAAGTTTTCAATGGCCGGAGGTAACACTCGATTTAAGCTTCCGCATATTATATATCATGTTTATATATACGTAGAAACATGATTTTGAGAAAAATCTCTAACATTTGGTATCAGAGCCGTGATACCTCTGTCTTGAAAATATTTGTTTTCAGATCAAGAACTTTAAGAAATTATTTTGGAGTTTTACGTAAGAAATGAATTTTGAAGTTCGAACATAATAATATTAAGAAATTTACCTGAAAAATTTCTTCGGAGAATTTTGTTGTCGGTCGTGCTTGAAGTTCTACGTACTTTGAATTTTTTTTTAAAATTTTATGAGGAGAAATGAAATGAGCAATTGAAAGAAATTATTCGAAGAAGAAAGCTTGAAGAAGATAATCAACATTTCTGATGCATTGTGATAAATTAATAAGATGGATTCCCACGATGTATGACCCACACGTACAAATTGAATTCAATTTCCTTCCCAGTCAGTTGTCCAATAATTTCAAAAAATTAACCGACACTTCTTTCAATTTTTGTCAAATTGGTGGGTCCCGCAAAATTAATTATTATTATTTATTATTTATTGAAATAATAATAATAAATAAATAAATAATGATTAATGTGTTATATGTATAATTTGTTATACATATAGCATTTGGTTAAATAATTTATACACATTAAAATAATTACAAGTTCGACATAATTTCTAATACTTGTTTAGAAATTATTTTTGCATGTAAGAAATAATGTCAAATATTATAAGTGTTTGATTTGTACATGCAAATTTAATATTATGTTTGCATTTATTCTTGAAATTTAAAATACAAATAATATTAAAAATAATAATAATAATAATTGGCACATCAATATTCACATTATGTTCATATTAAATTATATTAAATAGTTTATAATTTGAAATGAACATATTAAGTAAGATGTGAATATAAAATGACAAAATAAAATATTTCAGATATTCACAAATAAATAAATAATCATCACTTTATCATTACTCTGATAAAAGAGAAAAACTGGTGAGAAGCCCACATTTTCATGTAAATGTGATCCTCACTTTATCACTACTCTGATTGAAGAGAAAAACTGATGGGGAACATATTTGTTCATATTAAGTAAAAATGTGAATATAAAGTTATTTAATAAAAAATTTTGGCTTATAAAGATTCACATAAATGTGGATAATTAGGTTGAATAATAATTATAAGGTGACGTAAGAAAACATGATCTGAGGGAGTTCTTCATAGATCGGTTTAAACTGCCTTGACTAGCCACTGATCTCCCTGAGTAACGTTGCTCTGACTAGGAGTTAGGTATTTAAAGGGCCTCAGCACTACCTATCTTTCCTGGGAGCACTCTTGGAAAGTGTTGATTGCGAAATAATTATTATATAAAGCATTAAGTAAAGCCAAAATTTTGTCCCGTGAACCGTATAATTTTAAATAATTGAGGAATAGCCACAACATCCTTAATTATAAAAAATTATGCATTAAGTGGATTTGGTTCACATAATGGACATCAATTGTAATTAATTATACAAACATAATAAATTTTACCCCACATGGATTTTTATTATATTTATATAACTAATTAGGTTAAAATATCAAATTATATTTTTCTTAATTTACCCACATGATTTAGGAAAATACATTTTGATAGTTTTATCATAAAGTTACAGAAAAATCTTATTGAATTAAAATTTTAGCCCACAGGCAAATTTTATGTCACTAGATTTTTAAAACATGAATTACATCGGTAAAACATGATATTGTCTCAAAATTTTAAGCATGTGATATTTTGTGCAGTTATGCAATCTGCGAGTTTTTCTGATATGAAATGTGATATTCCCGAACTAAAGGGCGACAACTATAAAATATGGAAAGAAAGAATTCTTCTTCAATTAGGGTGGATGGATATTGATTATGCTATACGGAAAGACGAACCATCTGCTATTACTGAAAACAGCATTCCTGATGATGTTGATCTTTATGAAAAATGGGAGCGATCTAATCGACTCTGCGTAATGTTCATAAAGACCAAAATCTCTGCTGGTATGCGTGGTTCTGTCGATCAGCATAATAATGTCAGAGAATTACCGAAGGTTATTGATGAACAATTTCAGTCTTCAGATAAAGCACTTGCTAGCACCCTAATTATGGAATTCTCTTCATTAAGGCTCACCAGTGTGAGAGGTGTGCTGAGAGCACATAATGAAAATGCGGGATATAGCGGCTCGATTAAAGACACTTGAAGTGGAAATGTCTGAGACTTTTCTTGTGCACTACATTTTATGCACTCTTCCACAACAATATGGACCCTTCAAAATTTCTTACAACACACATAAGGATAAATGGTCAATCAATGAATTAATGACCATGTGTGTTCAAGAGGAAGGAAGATTGTTAATGGAAACGAGTGATAATGTTTTTATGACTACACAAGGAAAGTATAAGAAGCAAGCCAAAGTCAAGGGAAAAGAGAAATGTATAATTCCAACCCAACCTGACATTAAGAAAGAATCCAAGTGTTTTTTCTGTAAAAAGACGGGACACATTAAGAAGGATTGCAATAAATTTAAGGACTGGCTTGAAAAGAAAGGTATTCCTACTTCATTTGTCTGTTATGAATCTAATATGGTTAGTATGATTTATAACACATGGTGGATTGATTCTGGTTCTACAATCCATGTTACAAATACCATGCAGGGTATGCAAAACCTAAGGAAACCAATAGAAAATGAGCGGAGCATCTATTCAGGAAACAAGATGTCTTCGCATGTGGAGGCTATTGGAACTTGCTGTCTAGTGTTGAATAGTGGTCATATTTTAAAATTGGAAAAGACCTTTTATGTTCCTAGTTTTTCTAGGAATTTAATTTCAGTTTCAAAACTTGTACCCCTTGGTTATTCATTTCAATTTTTGGATAAATCAATAAATTTATTTTATAAATCAAATCTTATTGGAAATGGTACAATGGTTAATGGTCTTTTTTCTATTTCTTTACAAAATAATAACACCACTATGCATGTTCAGGGAGGTATTAAAAGATGTGTTATAAATGAAGATTCCTCTATATTGTGGCACATGAGATTGGGACATATCTCCATAGAGAGAATTAAAAGATTAGTAAATGATGGAGTACTCAGTACTTTAGATTTTACTGATTTTGAGATTTGTGTGGACTACATTAAGGGAAAGCAGACCAATAAGTCTAAAAAGGGTGCCAAGAGGAGTACAGAAATATTAGAAATCATACATTCAGATATTTGTTGTCCAGATATGGACATGCAAAGTCCGAAATACTTCATCTCTTTCATTGATGATTACTCACGATACATGTATATCTACATGCTTCATAACAAAAACGAAGCACTAGAAGCCTTTAAGGTTTTTAAGGCTGAAGTGGAGAAGCAATATGGAAAACATATTAAGATCGTGAGAACTGATAGAGGTGGAGAATATTACGGTAGATACACTGAGAATGGACAGGCACCTGGTCCGTTTGCGAAGTTTCTCCAGGAACATGGGATTGTTGCCCAATATACTATGCCTGGTTCTCCGGACCAAAATGGCGTAGCTGAGAGGAGAAACCGAACATTATTGGACATGGTGAGGAGCATGTTTAGTAGCTCTAAACTTCCTAACTCCTTGTGGATTGAAGCTCTTAAGACAGCTGTGTATATATTAAACCGAGTTCCAACTAAGGCTGTCCAAAAGACGCCATTTGAGTTATTAAAATGTTGGAAGCCGAGTTTGCAACATATACGCGTTTGGGGTTGTCCTTCAGAAATAAGAGTTTACAACCCACATGAAAAGAAACTGGACCCAAGAACTATAAGTGGATATTTCATTGGGTATGCCGAAAAATCCAAAGGGTACAGATTCTATTGTCCATCTCACAACACTAGAATTGTGGAATCAAGAAATGCAAAATTTCTTGAAAATGACTTGATTAGTGGGAGTGATCATGACAGTAATTTTTGAAAATGATCACATTAATGCACAACCCTCTTATTCATATGACAGATTGATTGTTATTCACACCCCTCAAGACCAAATGGGTGTTAGGCAACCGATTACTGAAGTTCCACAAATCACTGATGAAAATCCAGTAGATCAAGTTGTTAATGAAGAACAATAAGAAAATGTTGATCAATCAAACAACCTTAGGAGATCTACTAGAATAAGAAGATCAGCTATATTTAGTGATTATTTTGTGTATTTACAAGAATCGGATTTTAACATCGGAGCCGAAAATGATCCTGAAACGTTTTCACAAGCCATGAGTTGTAATGAGTCAAAACTATGGTTTAATGCTATGAAAGAAGAGATGAATTCTATGGCCGTTAATGGAGTTTGGGATCTTGTTCAGTTGCCTGATGGTGTAAAAGCCATTGGATGTAAATGGGTCTTCAAAACAAAGAAAGACTCATTAGGCAATATTGAAAGGTATAAATCAAGACTCGTAGCTTAAGGATTCACTCAGCAGGAAGGAATCGACTACAAGGAGACTTTTTCTCCTGTATCTAAGAAAGATTCTCTTCGTATCATTCTAGCATTAGTTGCACATTTTGACTTAGATTTACAACAAATGGATGTGAAAACAGCTTTTCTCAATGGAGAACTAGAGGAAGAGGTTTATTATATGAAACAACCTGAAAGATTTTTCTCTAGTAATGGTGAAGCAATTGGTTTGTAAGCTTAAGAAATCTATATATGGATTGAAACAAGCTTCCCGTCAATGGTATTTGAAATTTCATGATGTTATCTCTTCATTTGGATTCGTTGAGAACCTCATGGATCAATGTATATACCAGAAGGTCAGTGGGAGCAAGATTTGTTTTCTTATTCTATACGTGGATGGTATATTACTTGCAACCAATGATAATGATTTGTTATATGAGGTGAAACAATTTCTCTCTAAAAACTTTGATATGAAAGATATGGGTGATGCATCTTATGTCATTGGCATTAAGATACATAGAGACAGAATTAGAGGTATTCTAGGTCTGTCTCAAGAAACCTATATCAACAAAGTTTTAGAGAGATATCGGATGAAAGATTGTTCACCAAGTATAGCTCCTGTTGTGAAAGGACGATAAATTCAATTTGAGCCAATGCCCAAAGAATGATCTAGAGCGGAAACAAATGAAAAACATTCCTTATGCTTCTGCTGTCGGAAGCTTAATGTATACTCAGGTTTGCACTAGACCTGACATTGCATTTGTTGTTGGGATGTTGGGAAGATATCAGAGTAATCCAGGTTTAGATCACTCGAAAGCTGCAAAGAAAGTAATGAGATACCTTCAAGGGACCAAAGATTATATGCTTATGTTCAGACGAACTGAGAATTTGGAAGTAATTGGCTACTCTGATTCAGACTACGCTGGCTGCATTGATTCATGAAAATCCACTTTCGGATATATTTTTATGCTAGCTGGTGGAGCTGTATCTTGGAGAAGTACAAAGCAGACATTGACTGCTACTTCCACTATGGAAGCTGAGTTTGTATCTTGTTTTGAGGCAACCTCACATGGTGTATGGTTGAAGAGTTTCATTTCAGGGCTTAGAATTATGGATTCTATATCTAGGCCATTAAGAATATATTGTGACAATTCAGCTGCTGTTTTTATGGCTAAAAATAACAAAAGTGGTAGTCGAAGCAAGCACATCGACATTAAGTATTTAGCCATACGAGAACGTGTTAAAGATAAGAAGTTACTTATCGAGCACATTAGCACTGAATTGATGATTGCGGATCCTTTGACTAAGGGCATGCCACCATTGAAATTTAAGGATCATACATAAATAATGGGACTTGGTTCTTTTATGTAATTTTGTTGTAAGAACAAAGCTAATGAAACTATGATGTGATATTTTCTCATATTTGTTGTGCACACATTCATTGATTCGAGAAATATCAATAAAGTTAAACCTCGAATAAACATAAGGTTTATTCATTAAGTTATACAGTTTGAGATACATAATGTATTGTGATACATGGAAGATAATACTCGCTTCTAGAGGAATTATCGCCATGATTCATGTATTCTGTTTTCTACTAAGGTAAATGAGATATATGTGTCAAGTGGGAGAATGTAAGAAATATGACACATGTTAAAAAAAGTAGCGTGTACAAATTGATATTGGCGACGACCAAGAAAATTTAGATGCGTACACGATTCTCCTTCTGAATCTCGGCTCCCGATACACTCATCGATGATATGAGAAAACGCCTATAAATAGAGCGATTGAGGTCCCTAAGCATACACACTTCATAAGAAATATACACCATCTATCGAGAAGGTGGAGTGCTTAGAAGGCTTCAACCGAGAAGAAAAAACATAAAATTTCAAAGTTTTCAATGGCCGGAGGTAACACTCGATTTAAGCTTCCGCATATTATATATCATGTTTATATATACATAGAAACATGATTTTGAGAAAAATCTCTAACATGTCATTCTGAAACTAAGGTTCATGCGGTGACCTTAGCATTTACTGATGAAAGTCTACCACTTGGTTCTAAATTTTGCAATTGACCTTTATTCATCACGGGCTATGGTCGTGAGAAAAAGATGAATAGGGTATTGATTGATGGAGGCTCAGCAGTCAAAATTATGTCTTTTTTCACAATGAAATAATTGAACATTGTCATATAAGAACTTGCAAACAGTTGTATGATGATCCAAGGATTCAATCAAGGAGGGGAAAGGGCCATAAGATTGCAATTACTAATGGAATACATGATTGCAAGTGTATTAATTCATGTTATAGTTGCCAAAACATCATACAAAATGTTTCTTTGTCGACCATGGCTTCATGAAAACGGGGGTTCTTTCAAAATAGAACCGGTGTTTCAAATATTGTCGAGATGGAGTTGTAAATAAAATTCTTGAAGATGAGAGGTCATTTACCGATGTTGAGTCATATTTTGTTGATGCCTAATTTTACCTTGAAAATGAAGAGGTAACAAGAATCAAATAAGACTCATCTCATCAGGAATCCGAAAGAAGGAATGATGAAGTTAAGGAAATTAACGTCAAAGAAACTTTGGAAATTCATAAATTTCAATCAAAAAATGAATTACATCTCCAAGAAGCTGATCTTCCCCTAACAAACCTTGATGAAAAACGGCCATCGATCGAAGGATTTGTCCGTCCAACTCAATGAGACAAGGTAGAACATGGAGAGTGCTCATAACTATAGAGCGCAAGGGGTTTTGACCCAAATACTTACAAACTTCTCGTTAAAGTTGGATACAATCCAAATGAAAATCTTACCTTGGGTAGGCTTCTTTTAGAAGTTTCTGTCAAACAGATGCACAAACTAGCTGCTACCCAAAAATGCTGAAAGAAAGTGGGCATACTGTTCAAAACATCTAAATAGGCATTGGGTTCATCCCACAAAGCCCTATCCATATTGCCATCAAAAGATAGAATGTTAAATATGTTGTTAAAGATGATTTCTCATCAATTAACAATGTATTTGACGAAAGAAACATAGAGGTACAACAAATATCTATCTTTCGTAGGTTACCAAAGTTACATTTTTGGATAAAAAGTATGAGCTATTATTGGCTGACGATGATAAAAGATTGAGTACATTATGCGCAAATTTGTCAAGCTTGTCAGTACCATGCAAATTTCACTCACACACTGCCTGAGCTGTTACACCCTACGGTAGCCTCTTGTCCGTTTGACACGTGGGGCCTAGATGTAGTCGGTCTTCTGATTAAATATTCTGCGACAAATTACTTTTATAAATGGGCTCAAGGGGTACCTCTCAAAGAAGTGAATAAGGAAAACATAGCCGATTTTATTCACACCCACATTATCTACTACTATGGTATTCCTCGGTATATGATCAAAAATAATGAAAAGCCCATTCACAACAATTTGACAGACAAACTCTGTGCGAATTTCGGTTTCAAGCAGAGAAAGTCTTTCTTGTACTATGTTTTTACTAATAGTCTGACTGAATCATTCAATAAGATGCAATCAGTTGAAAAAGATAATTACGAAATCAAAGAAAGATTGGAATGAATGAATTGGAAAGGCTATAAGAACCTACATAAATATATAGAAAACTCTTACTTAAATGACTCTTTATGCATTAGTGTATTGGTGTTGAAGTTGTCCAGTCACTGACTTCAGGCCGATCTCTTGTTGCACAGTATTTTACAAGATTATTGCCAAGATCTTGGCAAACAGATTGAGGGCAGTGATTTCTCCGCTTATCAGTCAGGCTCAGGGTGCATTTGTCTCAGGTAGATCTATTGTTGAGAACATCCACTTGGCTCAGGAGATGCTGAGACATTATACTAGGAAGCGCACTTCTGCTAGATGCATTATGAAGATTGATTTGCAGAAAGCCTATGACACAGTCCACTTGGGAGTTCTTTGGTGATGCCCTTCGGCTCTTGAACTTCCCTCCCATGTATATTTCATGGATCATGGAGTGTGTTTGTACTACATCATTCTCTATCTCCTTTAACGGCCAGCTTCATGGGTTCTTTAAATGTGCTAGAGGATTGTGGCAAGGGACCGTCCTTTTTTTCTATTTGTAATTTGTATGGAGATTTTTTCCAGGTCTCTTCTTTGGGCTTCTCGGTCGCCGGATTAAATTTCCACCCCAGGTGCGCTCTCTTGCATATTAATCATCTGGTATATGCTAATGACTTGTTGATTCTGTCTCGGGGTGATTTGATGAGTGTGAGGATTTTGTTGGAGTGTGTGGATAGTTTTGGGAGGATGGCTGGCTTGAGAGCCAATGTGTTGAAATCCAATATCTATATGGCGGGGGTTAAAGAACCTGATAGGGGTGTGAGATATTGAGGATATGTGGCTTTCGTCAGGGTTCTTTCCCTTTTTGTTACTTGGGTATTCCTTTGGCTGCGACGAGGTTGAAGGAGTCAGGATTATAGTGTCTTGTTTAATGCTATCTCCAGAAAGATCACAGCGTGGCCGAGACACACTCTTTCCTATGTGGGGAAGTTGGAGTTTATTCTGTCGCTGGTCCAAGGTGTGGAGTGATATTGGCTTTCGGTCTTGCCTATCACATGTGGGGTGATTGACAAGATTAATTCGGTTTGTTGGAGCTTTATGTGGACGAGCAATCATCCTCCTATTGCATGGAGTAAGATTTGCTCTCCATTTGAGGATGAGGGTTTGGGTATTCGAGATCTTCGAGCTTGGAACAAGGCGCTTCTCACTAAGACCTTGTGGAATATTCACATTAAGAAGGATACATTGTGGGTTCGGTGGGTGCATCATTATTACTGGAATGTTGTCATGGATTGGAGGTGGAGGAAGGATGATATTGTTCTCATTAAGAAGCTCGTGGAGATCCATGATGAGCTTTTGGCTCATGACGGGAGTTAGGATGCGGTGGTGGCTAGATTGTCGATTTGGTTTGGTACGGCGAGGGGTTTGTCGGAGGCCTACATGAGTTTCTTACCAGGGGCAGGTAGATGGCCGTGAAAACCATTTATATGGAGACCACCCATCTTACCCAAACACCGTTTCTCCGTTTGGATTTTTGACTCATGGGAAGTGCTTGACAAAGGACAGACAGCCGTATATCCTAGACAAGTCTTGTGGTCTTTGTGGTACTGTAAATGAAACTGCACAGCATGTTTTCTTTGAGTGTACAACTTCTACACAGCTTTGGGTTAGATTGTGGGAGTGGTTGGAAGTTCAGTGTATGGCACGTTCTATGACAGGTTTACTTCGTCTTCTCCGCAGGAGATTCAGAGGTACTATCATGCGTGCGCGGAGGTGCCACTCGGGGATAGCTGCATTGGTTTATCACATTTGGACTGCTCATAACAGGGCACTTTTTTACGGTGAGAGACCAGTTATGGAAGCTATCTTTCGGAAGATTTTGATTCATGTTCATCGAACGCTGGCTGCTAGATGATGTTCATATTTTGTCTCCCAGTATTTGGATTTCATTCTTCGGATGTATCTATTTTTTTGATATAACCATTTTCTTCGATTATGGTTTTTGAACACTGATTTTGTGATCCCTGGGTATGCCCAGTGTATTTTGTATTATCTTTTTTATCATCTATGATATGTGTTCATATAAAAAAAACAAAAAACAAAAAAACAAGAGGGTTTGAAAGAAGACGAAAATGTATGTTCGCGCCTCAAGGAACTAGAGCTCTCGATGAGAAGAGACTAGAAGCGCAACAAATACTTGAATTCTATCAAGCTCGTTTCTCTATTCAATGTGTTGATCACATATTCTTCAAACTTCTTCAAATTTCTTCAAATTCAAAATCAATGAAGTTCAAGGTGCTATTCACGATATTCATCACGTATTTTTCGAATCATGAAGTTAATCTGATATCAATATGTTAAACCATCAGATTAACGTTTTTGAAATATCAAATAAACTCTCAAGAAGATCAAACACTCATGATCAAATACAAATTCCACAAGAAATTTCTATTGAAGAGGAGAATCAATGGATCAAGATGGCAACATTAAATCTATATTTGAATCATAAAATTCAATTTGTATCCTCATTTTATTTAAGGAAAGAAAGAAATTTGTGTTAAAATATTTCAATTGGATATTCTGATGGATATTTCGCAGACTCAAGACAACGATGGAAGAGCTTTTGCAAGCGGATAAGCAAGAATTCAAATTTTTTTGAAAAGGGTGGAAAAGTGACTTCCTTTTTCATATTCTCACAGCACCACCACCGAGCAAGAAAAGTAGTTCATCTCCCCAAAAGTAAATTCTTGGAATTACAATTTACACCTCTCCCTCAAACATCTTTCCGCACTGAAAATGCAGAACTTGAACAAACTTCATCTTCTTCAACTCCTTTTCCTCCACGTTTTCGCGCCCCCGTCATCAAAATCCCAAGAAATCCCAGTAAGTCGCTGTGGGAGCACGGTCATTCAAGAACCTTTCGTAGCTCAAAATCCCACAAATTCTTCAATCTTAAACCACATGATCCTCTGCAACTCTGGTAAATTATACTTCAGAACCACCATCGGCCTTTTCCCGGTATCCTCCATTGATTACTTAGCCAAACTCCTCACTGTTTCCCACACTGGTTGTTCTTCAACTTCCAACTTTATATCCCCCTATCATCTTTCTGCTGGATTCCCTCTTACTCCAAGCTCAAACTCGGTAATACTACTAAATTGCTCAAAGAAAGTGCATAAAATTCCATCGTCCTCGTGTGATAATCATACGCGGACTTTTGATCATGGCTGTGGCAATTCATCTGTTAAAGGGTTGTTTTCTTGTTTGGCCTTGGATGAATTTGAAAGCTTGGGAAAGAGTTTTGATCCCTACAAGGAGATGGATTGCACACATTACAGGCGAGTTTACAGAAATGGTGACAGATTAGAGATGGGAACCCAGATTCGTTTCGATATTCCGGATCATGTTCCAAATCCTTGCGATCAGTGTGAGAAGCCTTACGGGAATTGTGGGGTGGGGTTAAGATGCATCTGCCATCCTAGGAAATGCAGTAAGTTTTTTTCTTTAGGAGCAATTCATATATATTTTTTCTTCAAGGCGTAACCTTTTATATTAAATTTCGAATTTCGCATTCTTTCATGAATCACTTCATATACCTGACTCGAATATGTATCCCATACGAAAAAATTTCAATCAAACTGTGTTACAAAACACTATTTTGAAGCTTAAAAACAGTCGAAAACTTGTATGACTATGAATTACAATTTTGGTATTTGAATGTTTTACCAATACATTTTCACATTCATTGTTGCTCTTGCAGAAGATAAGGTGATTTCAGTGGGTGCAGTATTGGATCCCATTGGGAATATCATTTTCTCTATGTTCTTCTTCATAGTCATGATGGAAACTCTGTGAGGATATATACCCAGCTGGGCGATGGCCGATACTAGAATCCCACATTAAATATAGCTGCGCAAATTATGTTATTTTGTCGAATAACTCTTTTATGTCCAGCATCTAATTTAAATTAGTTTTCCAAAAACATTTCATGTCATGATACTATATACTTAGTACTTTTAAAAATTAAATTTTCATTCCGTTAATTGTTTTATGAATAAATATTTGTCACTCGAGGTATAAACCTGATCGACTCATCTCACAAATTAGAAGAGACCTACTCTTTTTTTTTAGATTATAAAATAGGAAGTTTGAATTTACTCATACGTAACTTGTTAGAAATTTAACATAATATTGAATTATATTCAACCTACATATGCAGCTAAAAATCGATATGCAAAAAAATATCGGCATGAACAAATTATAGCCTCTAGAATTTGATATTGAAGTTTGATATTAGAACTGTCAAGATCTCATGAACATAAAAAACATAAATCTGCAAAACAATTATACAATTGTATACATGATGTATTTCTGAATAATTGCATAAATTTAAGGACCTTGTATGTGATATTTATAGATGTTCTCTAATCATCATAGTGAGAACTCTAGATTTGACAAATATTGATGATATTTATCTATGTTGTAAATCAAATCTTATGATATTTACTATCTTAATCTAGAAAATATTCTTGATTCATTTCCGATAAATATGAAACGTCTCTTATATTTATCTTAATTAGATATGTTGATCACAATTAAATTATTTTATGCACTTTAATAAAATAGTCTAATTAGATGTTGTCATGATCAAAAATGTGTTTAGAGGGGGATGAATAAACACTTTAAAATATTTTACGATTAAAAGAACTACAATAGCTCGTTCCTTAAATGTTCAAAAATGAATCGAGCGTCGAGAATTATATTGAGTTCGGTTCTAAACCGAGCGGAACAAATTAAACATAACACTCTGAAAATCCCTTAAAATTTTTGTAAAACATTGGAAGAATAAGCAAGCTGAATGTATTTAAAAAATTTGGTTAAAGTATTTTATCAAACACTTAAAATGCTTCAACAACGCATATAAAAATAACAATAAAATAAATATACACAAATTTGTTTATAGATATTCGGATATTAACAACTTCTACGTCATCACTTCTTCAACTTAGAAGATATCCACTATAAGACTTTGATATATACAATACCTATAAACCTAATAGATCGGTTCGGGCACTTTCGAAGGTGCTTCAGACACAATATTCTCAATGAGTTGCAATAGCTCGTGTTCTAAGAATGTAAACACCGATGAATTAGATCGAGTTTGGTTATAAACCAAGCAGAAAATATTCGAAATAATCATCCGTTAAGAAAGCTAATCAGTTTAAAGCTTTTAATTTGTGTAAACTTAATAACTGAAATAAGGGGGAACAGTTCGAGCTTGTATCAGTTCAGTTATGGTGAAAACTGAATTGATATCAGCTGAACTGATTAAATCAATTTTAAAACAATAGTTAAGCAGCTTCAACTGCTCCTACGTCACCCCTTCTATGACATCGGGTAGGTTCCACTAGAATACTTTGATTTATACAAAGCTTTGTACAAATCCATTCAGCTTAGGACTTACCCTACTGCCTAACAGAACTCCTAGCCTAGACTGAAGGCAACACCTTCCAGCCAACACTTGTTTAACGTCTGTGTGTTAAAGAATAAATACACAAGTTTAACATCTTTGTGCAAGACTCACTCAGATATTCAATAAGCTCAATTTTCTATATGTGTGAGTGATGGTGTGTATGTGAAAACTGATCTATGAATACAACACGAAAGTGTTCTCACACACTGAGAATTTTGCTTCTAGACTAAGCAGTTGGCATGCCCTATTTTTCTCTTTTTTTCTGATCTTCACACACTCTTATTTGTTGATGTTCTTGATCTTGTATTTATAGAGGCAATGTGTCCATACATCAAGACTCATCAAATATGTTCATTGCAGTATGAAATCGTTCTTGGATTTAAGCTCTACTGCAACGTTCACTATTGTACTTTGATTGTACAATTGCTTTTATACCGTTGTGCACAGTTGGATTTCACTTAGATAAGCTTATCGTGTTATGCAAATTGGCCGGCTCCTAACTAATGTTCTGAACTGGTCAGTTGAACTGATTTTGAACTGGTTTGGTAAAATCAGTTGGCTCGTCAACTGAACTGATTCGCTGCTTCAGTTGAACTAGTCAACTGGACTCTTCATCAGTTGAGCTCTTCACCAGCTGGCCGGGCTTCTGAAGGTCTTATGTTGAACTGTTTATCAGCTGCACAATCAGTTGAACTGGTCTTTTGATATATCAGTTGAACTGGTTCAGTTTGGACGATCAGTTGGCGCTTTCAATTTGCGTCTCGATAGCTTTAGTTTTGGTTCGATAACTGATCAGTTCGAATCCTGATCAGTTCCAATTTCTGTGCACTTAGGTAAAATCATTAGAAACAAAATAACACGTTTTGTTAACATCAAAATCAAGATTTCGAACATGAAATGTTCTAACAAAACCCATTTTGGCTTAGGACTTATCCATTGCCTAATAAAACTCATAACACACTCTTGATTGTAGACCGCAGCCTCACAATCTGCATAATATTTAATATTTCTTATGTCAATACTACAAATCTCTGACACACTTTCCATCAATCAAATTAAAACCTAAATCATTGCACACCCTTTGACGTTTACACACTACATTTCTTCATTGAACGTAAACGTGTGAGTACATTATGTTGTGTCTAGTAGAGTGTATTTCAAATAGATTCATTCTCCATAATTGCAAATAACTCGATTGACATATTGATACAAGTATTCCTTTCATAAACTCCTTCTTCATTAGTTATTAGCCAGCAAATACAAATCATAAGGACTTCTCAGGTGTAAACTATAGCTCAAGTTAGGATTACCAAAGACAAAATATGATAAATAAATGAAAGGAGTACAATGACGAATTAATTTGCACACATTCAGATTTTGCATCTTCAAGTTAGGGCTACCAAAGACAAGATAAATAAACAAACGAAAGGAGTACAATGACAGATTAATTTGCGCACATTTAGATTTTGCATCTTATTTCCTTCAACTTTATACATTTCCTTTTTTGATTTCGTTACTTTATTTGGCTCATCTTCACCTTGCATTTCTTTTTTTTCAAAATTTCTTTTTTGCAAGAAACTTTTCTTTCATAAGTGCAATTTTTTTATTCAGATATGTGTTAGAATTATTTTGTTCGATAGATATCACAAATAATAACAATTTCAGTATAGGATGTAAAATAGTGAATTTGTCTTTTGTCAGAATTCAGGTGTTGTGCCAGATGTTACAACATCTCAGACAACATACATCGAAATATTGTATTTCGTAACACAAATTGACTTTTAATTAACTAGATGGACAAGATTAAATTTGCACAAGTATAAATACTTGTGCGGTGCCTTATGGCAAAAATTAATCACTAGAAAAATCAATTGTTTACAAAACCTAACACTAGTGATTATGACAAAAATCAATTTCCTCAACAAGTTGAGAAAACAAATGCTTTCTAAAAACAAATAACCAGAATAAAACTAAAACAAGAAAGCAAAAACGTGTTGCTAAAAAGTAGATCCACGAGAAGCAATCTTCGGCCAACTTCTTCCCAGATATTGTCCACAGATGTTCTCAACATTCACAGCAACACTCTATCACACTCTTCATAGCACGTCTCTTGAATAAGATTTTCTCTGAATTCCTGAACGTGCACACGTGAGTGAATATTGACTGAGAGGAAAAGAGAACTCAATGATGTCTTGGTCTCTCATTTATAGATGTGGAATTTCATTCCATAGAGAAACTTATTTCACAAGGAAAGATAAGAGTTTTATTAGGAATAAACTCTTTTTAAACACTACTACCATATCTCATCAATTCATTATCACAAATACCATATCTCCGAATATATTTAAATGATTATCTCATTATCTAAGAAAGGCAAAATCGTATTAAATATGAAACTCAATTAATTTAACAAGGGAAAAGGGAAATCACTTAAGTCAATAAAGTATATCAATTAAAATTGAAAATAATATTTCCCTTCAATCTCCCCCCTTTTGCCTTTTTTGGACAAAATGAGATCAAACTCAATTATCACTGCTTTAGTTCAAATTAACTCCCCCTTATTTATCAACTCCCCCTGAGTCAAACCATTTCTCTTCCCCTGAACAAACCACAGACAATAAAAAATGTTGCTAGACGTTGTTAGAAATGTTAACAACACTGGAGACAACATCAGCACCATTTCATTAGGCAAAATCAACACAGAGACATAACTATTAGTAAAACAAAAAGAACAACCACACAATTAAAAATAGCACTTAGACTAGAAACAGAACAAAACAAATTCAATCATCCTCATCCTCTTCTTCATCATCACTGTCATCCTCTTCACTGTCATAATCCTTGGACCCAGATGGGCCAGCAGTTTGATCATCTCCCTCTTTTTGTCCGGGAAAGGTACCTACCTCCAAGATAAGCCTGAGGTCAGCAGCCAGATTCTCATAATATGCCAAGTCTGCCTTAGCCTGGGTGATCTTTTTAAGAGCATGATCAAGGTGAGCCTGAACTCCAGCAACAGCAATCTTTACATAACCATCTGTTGGTCGATGGGGGGTTGAACTTGTAGAAGACTCAGAAGTTGGAGGTGCTGTGGTAGAGTTGATCCAAGGAAGGTCGATCTTTCTATTCCCCTTGAAGAGAGCATGGGCAATCTTCAGTAACTCACCGGCATGTGAGGAGGGTTCGGTGAGGTCTTTAATAAACCCTTGTGACTCCAAAATGCCATAGATGAGAGAGGGAAATGGGAGCTTGGATGACTTCATGCCGCCATGTGCATATTGCATGACAGTATAAAATACCATAAGCCCAAAGTTCAAGCTGGAGGTTCCAATGGCAAAAAGAGTAAGTGCCTGAGACTTAGTGACCACTGTGGTGTTGGTGGTTGGAGTCCAGTTGTGAATGGCGATCTTGTGAAGTACGGAGTAGAGAGACGTAAGAGTGGCAGCCGAAACCT
This sequence comes from Primulina tabacum, assembly GCF_025594145.1. Lineage (NCBI taxonomy): Eukaryota > Viridiplantae > Streptophyta > Magnoliopsida > Lamiales > Gesneriaceae > Primulina > Primulina tabacum. Next base: position 1,360,727 of record NC_134552.1, on the reverse strand, counting down.
TTTCAGGATGAGCAGGGAACTGGCGAATCAGTCCACCAGTCAGGGTGGAAATCACATCATTAAGGTCCGGTGTAGGACCTTCAGCAATAAACGGTGTGCCATAGTACTCATTGATGATCTGCGGCTCAATGTTGTATACCCTGTTCCGTACAAAGACTCGTCCAAATTTAGGTGATCGTGGATCTCTGACACTGGATGAAAGGTTCGCGTAGAATTCAAGAACCACCTTACGACAATAGGGACGCGCAGAAGAGACAGTAGATAACAATCCACGGGATTGGAGGAACTCGATTAGATTGTTGCGAGAGAAGGCCTCCATATCAGCATTTCGTTCCTCAATAAGGGCCCGGTTTGCGTAAAGAGACCAGTTTGAAAACGCCTCCTCGGTATAAAACATGTTATTGAAACTGCTTGAAAAATCGTAATCATTGAGGTTGATGTTGTCCGAGGAGGTTTCATCATCTGAATCAACACCCGTAGGAGCAGGAGCATCTACCGGTACGGTATTAGCAAAGGCACTGGAGTCTTCAGAAACATTTGGGCCAGATGATCGAGCAGCTTGTTGGCTTTTGAGGTTGGCCATAAATTGGGCCAACGTAATTTTCTCATCACGAGGTGGTGAGGACATTGGCGGAGGAGGAGGCGGGACGTCCATAGCAGAAGAAGTGGAGTCACCGGAGGAATCACTGCTGGCTGAGGACGGAGGAACCCTCTTCGTACAGGCCACAAGTTCAAAATCTTTATTAGCAGAGTCATCACCTGAGGTGTGCTCAGGGTCAGCAAGTGAAGGTCGGCTCGTCCCCTCACCCTTTCGACGAAATTGTTTGGAGGTGGTCAAATCAGGGTTATATCCTGCCTGTCTTTTGGACCGACGCACTTGCTAGCGCGGAGGATCGAACACCTGGATTATCGGTGGATTATCAACATCAAAAGCATTCCCAGGTTCGCCGGGAGCAATAACTTCCAGATGCTCGGGAATAAGAGCAGCAGGAATGATCTGCAGGTTCTGGACAGAAGATGTTGCGGGAGGTGAGGAAACATCCTCTGTAAGGCCCATTTCGCTTCGGATATCGTGTGGATCAAAGCCCTGTCCTGCCATTGTCATGAGATAAGTTTCAAGCAAAGAGAAGAATCGACAATTTTGAGGGAAAAGTTTTGCAGAAAGAAATTGTGCGAAGAGGGTACGGAAATTCGAAAGATAATTAGGCAGATAATGATGGATTAGACAGTGTAAATATATGAGATAAGTATGAATTATCAGTGCAACGGTAACAAAATCAAACAATCAATTTAACCCAAACGGTAAATATGATTCAATCTACAGAATTTCTCCAACGGTAAGAAAATAACGGCATTGTTTAGGATCTTTAACATAAAAAAAATTACTGAGGCAATTTGAGAAAAACTGTTCAAAATATCCAGAAATAACTCCACATCGACCTTTAGCCCCACTGGACATCAATGCTCACATAAATTAAAGATTGTCGCAAAGTCTGGATTTTCACCGGATTTTACTTTGTTAAAATACTCATGTCCATTTGACACGGCAATATTCACAATGATATGTTTATGCATGACCTATTTATGGCTATAACAGAATGTAACAAAATTAAGAACATGAAACAAGTATGAGATATGTCTACAGATGAGGTGTTGTCACATATGTTGGCAGCATCTTCTGACAACACGTCCAATTCCAGAAAATAATTTTGATTTTACTGCACACTTAGAGATTTATTATTTTTCTGACCATAGAAGTGGTAGCTCCCACACTAGAAGAACGGTCTTCTTTTGGACTCCTCTAGGTAACTTTTTCCATTTTCTTCTATTTTCCTTTCTGTATTGAATTCAGAAGAGGTAGCTCCCACAGTAAAAGCACAGTCTTCATTGGACTCTTTTAGGTAGCTTTTTCCGTCTTTTAGCATATTCATGATTGATTATGCTTTTTATTCAATCTTTTTAAGTCACTTTTCGTATGAGACAATGTCATGGAGTACATGAACATTTTTCAACTACTTTGTGATTTAATCATATTGTTAACCATATCCAAGTGTGTCAATTAAGATAGAATAAGGAATTGTAAGTGTAACAGAAGATTAAGCAACATCATTCCAACACATCATATCATAGAATGCATGAAAATGCAGTATGTCTAAATCCTAGAAATGCACATGCATGTTAGATGTTGTCCGAGATGTTGTAACATCTGAGACAACATCTATGTATGATCAGACAGAATACATGCTGAGAGATTTCTTAAGATTGGAGAACCTCTCAAAGTCTAATGCTTTGGTGAATATGTCGGCTAGTTGGTTATTTGTATCAACAAATTCCATCCGAATCAATCTTTTCTCTACTAGATCTCGAATAAAGTGATGACGAATGTCAATGTGTTTGGTTCGAGAGTGTTGTACTGGATTTTTTGAAATGTTTATTGCACTAGAATTGTCACAGTACACCACTAAGGGTTCACCCTTAAGCCCATAGTCTGTTATCATTTGGTTCATCAACAAAAGTTGAGTTCAACTACTTCCAGCTGCTACATATTCGGATTCAGCGGTTGAAAGTGATACACAATTCTGTTTTCTACTATGCCATGAGATCAAGTTATTTCCAAGATAAAAACAGCCACCCGACGTACTTTTTCTATCGTCTAAATCCCCAGCCCAATCAGCGTCTAAGAACCCTACTAGATTTGAGTTGGTTTCGTGCGTATACCATAATCCTAAGTCAATGGTTCCGGCTATGTATCGTAAGATACGTTTTACGGCTTTTAAGTGAGAAATCTTAGGATTAGATTGGTATCTAGCACACAAGCAAACACTAAACATTAAATATGGGCGGCTAGCAGTCAAGTACAGAAGGCTTCCTATGATGTTGCGGTAAAGGGTGTTGTCAACATCTTCGACCGCAACATCTTTAGATAATTTTTCATTTGAGCCCATATGTGTCTTCGTGTGCTTGGTGTTTTTATTTGCAAATTTTTTGACTAGATTCTTAGCATACTTACTTTGGCACAAGAAGATGCCATCATGCATTTGTTTGATTTGCATACCAAGAAAGAAGTGTAATTCACCAAACATGCTCATTTCAAATGTAGTAGACATGCATTCAACAAAGTCATTAGCATGCTTTTGGGATGAGGAGCCAAAAATGATATCATCGACATAGATTTGACATATAAGAATCTCACCTTTGGATTTTTGAATAAAGAGCGTTTTATCTACCTCACCTCGTTTAAATCCAATGTCAAGTAGGTAATCAGTCAGTCTGCCATACCAAGCACGTGGTGCTTGCTTCAACCCATAGAGGGCCTTTTTCAACTTGTACACATGATTTGGATTGTGTGGATCTTCGAATCCTTTAGGCTGTCTAACATGTACTTCCTCACTCAAGAAACCATTCAAAAATGCACTTTTAACATCCATTTGAAACAATTTGATTTTCATAAAGCATGCAATAATTAGCAAAAGTCGGATTGACTCAATGCGGGCAACAGGTGCAAAGGTCTCATCAAAATCAACCTCTTCAACCTGTGTGTACCCTTGAGCAACCAACCTTGCTTTGTTTCAAATGATGTTCCCTGATTCATCAGTTTTATTTTTAAAAACCCACTTTGTTCCAATTATATTGCCATGGTCAGGAGGTGAAACTAGATCCCAAACATCATTCCGAACGAACTCTTCAAGCTCATCATGCATAGCATTAATCCAAAACTCATCTTTTAAAGCTTCGTCGACATTTTTAGGTTCAATTTGAGATACAAAGCATGAAAATCTAACATGTGAGTAAGCCGAGCTCATGCATCTAAGTCCAGCCATTTTTCGGTAATCGACTTTCTCTTTCTTTCGAGTTTGGACATCACCTTGTGCGCTTCCAATTATTGGGATGATGGATGATCCTTCTGAATTTTGCTCGGAATATATGATCCATCATCTACTGCATCATGATCGCTATGATTTTCTTCAGGTTCAGTGACTTTAGTATCACGTGTTGTGCTAGATGTTGCAACATTTGGGGCAACATCTGCATTTTTCAGTGAAATTGGATTGTCCAGAAGGTCTTCAACGTCATCTATTGCAGTTTTCTTTTTGAGATCTGCACAATCATAAAAAATAACATTAATGGATTCCATAATAGTCCTAATTCTTAAATTAAACATGCGATAAGCTCGACTTATTAGAGGCATATCCCAAAAACAAACACTTATCACTCTTTGCATCAAACTTTGTAAGTTGGTCCCTGTCATTCAAAATGTAACAAACACAGCCAAACACATGAAAATATTTAAGATTAGGCTTTTTTCTCAGGATGATCTCATAATAAGTCATGGTTGAACCACTTCTTAAATAGACCCTATTCGAAATATGGCACGCTGTATTAAGAGCTTTTGCCCAAAAACGCTTTGAGATATTCTTTGAAGCTAGTAGCATCACCCTTGCCATTTCTTGAAAAGTCCTGTTCTTACGTTCGGTAATGCCATTTTGTTGTGTGGTTTTTGGTGCCGAGAATTCATGTGAGATTCCCTTCTTGTCACAAAAGGATGAGAATAAAGAATTTTCAAATTCTTTACCTTGATCAGTTCTGATTCTTCTCATCTTCAAATTATGGAAGTTTGTGATTCTTGTGACCAATTATTTAAACACAACAAAAGTGTCCGATTTCTACCTGATGAAATTAACCCATGAATATCGTGATAAATCATCAACACACACAAAAGAATACCTCTTACCTCCAAAGCTTTCCACTTCCATAGGACCCACAAGGTCCATGTGTAGCAATTTCAGACATCATGTTGTCCCAGATGTTGGCAACACTGGGTGTGACACGCGAGTCTGTTTTCCTTTTTGACAGTCTCCACACACGTATGGTATTCCAGATGAAAGATTAAGCATACCTCTTACTGCATCGTACTTACTCAAGTTCTTCAAGGTTTTGAAATTTGCATGTCCGAGTTTTTTATGACAAAGGTCAAGTTCGGTGATTTGCACATGCTTGCATGAGGATTCTTCACTTATTTGAGAGCAATTATCCGAAGACCTTGTACCTGTCATAATGCACAAATTAGTTTCATCAAAAACTTCACAAGTATGTTTTTATCAAACTTAACAAGCAAATTATCATCACACTATTGACTTATGCTTATCGAATTTAAATTTAGTCCTTCAACATGAACCACATTGAGGAGCTTTGGTAGTCCTTCAACATTCAATGTGCCCTTTCCCACAATTTTTCCTTTAACCCCCCCTCCATAGGTCACTCTACCACAATTTTGTTCAACATAATCGATGAGATGTTCTCTTGATCCCGTCATGTGACGTGAGCTTCCACTATCAAAGTACCAATCACCTGCAGTGTAAGTTTTTAATGAAGTATAAACAACATTACAGTGAATTTTTACCTTTGGTACCCAAACCTGTCTTACTGTAGGTTGATGATGTGAGGTGTTGCGGGAAATGTTGGACAACATTCGGGGCAACATCCGACTTGACTTTTGATTCATGCGATCATCCCTGAGTTTAAAACAGTAGGGCCTAATATGACCAGGCTTAAAGCAGTAATGACATACGTACCTTCGTTTTCTTTTCCTAGGAATGGATGTCTCAGTTTGTCTTTTTGGTGGAGAGCTTTTGATAGGCGACTTGGATTGTGGTTGTGTGGATGTATCGGCCTTTTCTTTTACAAAAATAGTTGACTTGGAAGATTCACCAATTTCAAACACACTGTCTTTGAAAACTAGGCCCTTTTTATCATCTCTTCCCATCAAAAGTATGGAATCAAGCTTGGATGTGCTTTAATTAAACTTGGACAGGGTTTCAGTTGCCTTTTGAAGTTCTTCTTTGGTCTTTCCAAGATCCAAATCCTTTTTGCTCAAGATTACCTCAAGTTTTGCAACTACGACTTTTAGTTCAACGTTCTCCTTCATAAGACTTGATTTCAACTTATTTCTTTTGGTCCAATCTTCAAACAGCTCTTCATAAAGCTTCTGCACACCCTCAAGAGTGATTTCTTCATCATCATCTCCACTCAAATTTCCAAAAGTTGTGGATTTCAAGCATACTGAATTTTTGCAGATGTTGCGGCCAGGTGTGCCAACACCTAGTGCAACACCTAAAGGGTTCACATGCAGTCTGCGATTTTCTGTCAATAATACAGTCAAGAAGGTTTGATTTTCTTCATCAGTGGGATTCTTCATCGCTTAGAGACACATTGTAGCCTTTGTTTTTTCGCAATCTGTTAGCACATTCATTGGCATAATGTCCAAACCCCTTTCACTCTCTACACTGCACCGAATCATACCTTTTTGAATTGTATTGTCCCTTGCCTTCATTCCTTGGTTGAAATTGTTGCTTAGCAGGGTTCTTTTGTGACCTTTCTGGTGCAGGAAAACTTGGAAATTTAAATGGTTGTGCATCTTTCTTTTTATCTCTGATTCTTTTCAAGTAATCACCGAATTTCTTTGTGATAAAGGAGATAGAATCCTCGCAGAGATCAGAATCATTGACTTCTTGAGATATTTGAAGGAGTTCATTGTAGGAGTCATTTGAAGCTTGGAGTGCAATTGTCTTCCCTTTGTCCTTCTTCTGCATGTCCAGGTTCATCTCAAAAGTGCGTAGTGAACTGATAAGATCTTCCAATGCCATCTGAGAAGTGTCCTTAGCCTCATATATTGCGCAAATTTTTATGTTAAATCTTTCGGGCAGAGAACGGAGGACCTTACTAACTAGACGCTCATTGGAGATAGAGACTGAATGCCTCATTAGCAATTTCCCGTAGACGACGATCGTAATCGAGTATGTTCTCAGATTCTTCCATCCTCATCATCTCGAATTTGGAAGTGAGCATCCTTAATCTGGTTTGTCGCACACTCTCAGAGCCTTCACAGTGTCTTTGGAGAGTATCCCATGCACTTTTAGCAGAAGTACAGTTTGTGATTAAACTGAACATGTTCATGTCAACCAAAGTAAATATAGCATTCAAGGCCTTTGAGTTGTAGTTAGATTTTTGCACTTCATCAGCAGTCCTAGTCAGTTTCAGGCTTTGGCAAGTTGTCATCCTCTTGATCTAGCGTGACTGGTGGAGTCCATCACGCGCTGCCATGCCCGTTCATCTATAGATTTTATGTTGTATCTTATTTTTACCTTCCATAGGCTGTAATTGGTACCATCTAGGACTGGTGGTCGAAGTGCTGCACTTGCAAATGAAGTGTCCATTTGATTTATTCACTGTCAAACAAAACAGAAACCAGAATCAGCACTTAGTATATCAAGAGTAGGCTCTGATACCACTTGTTAGAATTATTTTGTTCGACAGATATCACAAATAATAAGAATTTCAGTATAGGATGTAAAATAGTGAATTTGTGTTTTGTCAGAATTAGGTGTTGTGCCAGATGTTACAACATCTCAGACAACATGCAGCGGAATATTGTATTTCGTAACACAAATTGACTTTTAATTAACTAGATTGACAAGATTAAATTTGCACAAGTATAAATACTTGTGCGGTGCCTTATGGCAAAAATTAATCGCTAGAAAAATCAATTGTTTACAAAACCTAACACTAGTGATTATGACAAAAATTAATTTCCTCAACAAGTTGAGAAAACAAATGCTTTCTAAAAACAAATAACCATAATAAAACTAAGACAAGAAAGCAAAAATGTGTTGCTAAAAAGTAGATCCACGAGAAGCAATTTTCGGCCAACTTCTTCCCATATGTTGTCCGCAGATGTTCTCAACATTCACAGCAACACTCTATCACACTCTTCACAGCACGTCTCTTGAATAAGATTTTCTCTGAATTCCTGAACGTGCATACGTGAGTTAATATTGACTGAGAAGAAGAGAGAACTCAATGATGTCTTGGTCTCTCATTTATAGATGTGGAGTTTCATTGCATAAGGAAACCTATTTCACAAGGAAAGATAAGAGTTTTTATTAGGAATAAACTCTTTTTAAATACTACTACCATATCTCATCAATTCATTATCACAAATACCATATCTCCGAATATATTTAAATGATTATCTCATTATCTTAGAAAGGCAAAATCGTATTAAATATGAAACTCAATTAATTTAACAAGAAAACATAATATTAGGAAAATCACTTAAGTCAATAAAGTATATCAACTAAAATTGGAAATAATATTTCCCTTCAATATGTATTCCCTTAGGGTATGAATATTTGGCTTTTGTTTTCATTTTTTTCTAAAACTACAATTATGAGACTCGATGTAATGATGTATTTCATATGATTTATGTTTCAGGGTAGGCTTAATTCATTTCAATGGTCTAAGAAAAATTGCCTAAATCATTTTCATGGTCTTGGTAAGCACATTGTTTCAAAGGACATGCTTTCAAGTTCAACAAACACCTCATGCTTTTAAAATTCCCAACAAAAATTTTGAATTTCACTATTACTCGGACAATTCAATAGTTACAACATAAGTGCTTAAATGTATTCAACAATCACGCAAAAATTTCATGCTTTATCAACAGGGCAGTCCGAAAATAATGAAAAAACAAGATCAAAGGGAATGTCTGTCATTAATTCCCATTCGTCATTAGTCAGACTTCATCATTCCGAACTAGATTTTACATGACTATACATAAGTAAATGCATGATATTTGTTTTTTCAAATGACACCAAATAAATAAAGGAAAAGAACTACTCTTCCTCATACTAAAATCATTGTCCCCAATGCACTAGACGACACACAAGATACAAAATCAAGTAAACACAGATGCAAGAAATTGAATGTAGGAAAAAAACCTCATCTGGTTGATTGTAAGACAATGAGCTTGAGAACTGCGGATGAACATCAATCTTCTTATTCTTGCACGAATTTCTTAACCCACCGATCTTCCACTTCCTCTTCCAAGTGAGGCTTGACATCTAGCAAAGGCTCAAACATCCCTCTATTTTTTGTCTATTCCAAATCACTCTCACAAATTTGGTGACTCTCGATAATTGAGTATCTCTCTTCACTTCGCATTCTTGGTGACTCTCGAAAATTGGTGTTGTGAGATATTTTTCAAATCATACTTCTTCCAACATTTTTTCCTACTGAGGCCGATCGCTTCCCCAGTCGATGCCACACATTTTTCCATCATAACCTTGAGTTTAGCTATGATTAATTCTAAACTATCTTCATCACCGTCTTGATATTCGAATGATTGGTTCATAAAGTCTTGGTAACTAATTTCGAGGAGTATTGGTTACTTCCACTCTAGAGTAAAGGATACCAATATTGATGGCACTCAAAATATGTCATATCATTTAACAAATGTATTTTCTCATTATCATCTATGCTACATTTGGAACTACCAGTTGATAAAGCAACATTGATTACCCATCTTCGTGTCAGTGCATCCAAACCGTTAAAGAAAATTCTGTTAAGAAAATATTTAGAACCATTATGATACCGAGAGGTGTTTGCTAGATTGTTGAATCTATCTCATGCTAAATAGAATGACTCTCCGTGTTGTTTGGCAAAACTTGTGAATACTTTTTGATGAAACATCTCGAAGTATTTCATAAGAAAAATTGCCCCGCAAATATAATAGAAAACGGTAGTTCATACAAGAATGAAATATAATAATAAAAATTTAACTAAAGAAAGTAACAAAAAATAAAATTTGTTAATTTCAAACCGGCAACGGAGCCAAAAACTTAATCGAAATTTTCTTGTGCTCAAATTCCCTAATAAAATTAATCATTTAAGTTCAAACGAATCACAAAAATACGAGTCAAGTTATAATATAATGTAGAAAGTACGAGTATCGTCTCCACAGAGATTTATTAGACAAATTTAGTTTAAGCTAAATTCATTAGTTAATTACAATAACAAATAAATTGATTTATAAAAAAATTAAAATTCAAATAAATAGATAAAACGACAAAAATATGAGAATAAAATAATAAACAAACAATTGTTATGATCTCAGTTCACCTAACACTGAATCTTCTCTAATGATTTAATTTCAATTCATAAGTCATGCATTTGACGTGACTCCATAATTTATCAATATATTATGTCGAGCTATATCAATATAATTAACAAAATGAAGTAACTAAATGTCCTTGTATTATATAATAATTTCAATCGCATTAACGAACCGTGGAATCCTTTAATTTTCGATTTTCGGTCTATGTTTATCAATATGTATACAACTTTATATTTATATGCAAGTTATAGATCTATAGATTATATTATCATATCATGTTATAAAATCCACTCTCGGTCTCAAATATAAGATATAAAATCACTTTAAAGTTAATCATCCTCCAAAAAATTACACATTTATTTAATACAAATTATAAACTATTTATACAAAAATTCACACATGGTCCATCCAAATACACCAACGGTTAGTATAGGACCGAGCTTTTGCTACTTTGTCTAAAATTATAACTGGTGGTATCTGTGTAACTCAACTCTTTTAAATCGTACAATAATACAAGTACAACATTTCGATCGCTTTACCCAACTGAAACAATTATTTGATCTAACAATATTTTTCTCTCTCAATAATTTCATTTCTTAGAATCAATGGGAATTGGACTCCTTGATATTGGTTCTGATGCCAACTATATGACCAATTTTCTACCATTTTATTAAAAATTATAGCTGGTTGTAATGGTGCAACTAAAATCTTTTAAACCATACGACAACACAAGTATCATGTTTTGATTATTCTATCCAGCATGGACAATTATTTCACCAAACAGTTAGAAATTTAATACAATATTGAGTTATATTATATCTACATACGCACAACATAATAAATAAAGATCGACATGCAGAAAAATAAAGGCAGAAACGAATGTTAACATCTAGCCATTGACATTGGAGTTCGATACTTGACCGTGAAGATCCCATAGATATAAAAATATATATATATATTTTAAACATTTACAGCAAGTGTAATGATGATGTATTTCTAAATAACTGGAAAGTTTAGAGATAATGTATGCCGCTATTTATAGTTGTTCTCTAACTATCATAGAGAGACTTGAGATTTGACAAATTTTGATAATATTTATCCAAGATATGATAAATAAATCTCAAGATATTTACCATCTTAATCCAGATAATATTCTTTATGTATTTTCTATAAATATGAAGTGTTTATCATATTTATCTTAATGGAATATACCGACCACAATTAATTTTTTTAATGAAATTTAATTAAAAAAATCTACCATAACCCTCATTGAAAAAAACACTATCCTAAGAATTGAATTTTTCTATATTAAATCGGCTTACATTCACCCAATTTAGTGGACAAAATTCCGGGCCGATAACATGTAGTTCATCTTACACCAAAGTTTAATTTTTTTTAAAAAAAAATTAAGATTCGAAATCTAATTGTAACATTCCGCTTTCCAAATTTTTTTTTAAAAAAAAACTCAATCATTGGATCTCAAAATGAAACGTCTGCTCTTTTTATTGCTTAAAAGTACTAGAAAATTTTTATTTTTTTTAAAACCTAACATGAAGGCCGAACACATGAAAATACACCTTCAGTCCAGTCAGGTCAGCCATCAAGATCTCCCTCAAACTCACCTGTATCCATCACACCTAGTGAGTCTAAAGACTCAACACACCATAATCTTGATAACAAGTAATACATATACAAATCACATACCACAGTGAAAAATACGTGTAATTAAAATATCGTTTTCATGAAGATGCATAAACTTTAAACATAACATTTTCGTAACCTTTTCATAAACATTTTCGTAAACCTTTTCATATTCATGTGAACATGCATACTTTAAACCTCAATATTTTTCCTTTTCCTCATTCATAACATGTATCCTTTTATCATGATCATAAACATTTTTCTTTTTATTGAATTCAGATCGTTAATTGTGATTTTCCTCAATCGTCAAAAGTCGATGGATCCATCTACATGAAACCACAGTTCTGGGCGGTGGGGACATCAGCGACGTAAGATCGTCAACTGAGCCTTGGCCAATCCTCAATCATATCCTCATATCCTTAATAGTCGATGGATCCACCTACATGAAACCGCAGTACTGGGTGGCGGGGACATCAGCGACGTAAGATCGTCAATTGAGCCTTGGCCTGTCCTCAATCATATCCTCATAGTCACAATTACTTCACTTCCTTCAATGTTTTACATTTTCATCACTTTATAAAAATCACTCATTTAATATCATTTTCTTTTTAAAAACAAGCATGCCACATTTCTTTTAACGTTATCGTTTTCTCATAAAAATCTATAAACATTTTAAAAGAAACATTTTAACATATAGGATACATAAATCTTTTAAATAAACATTTCCACATCATAAACATTTAAAATATGCATTTAAATCATAAACATTTAAAATACACATTTTAACATATTAAATCATAACCTTTTAAAATAACATTCTAACATAATAACTCGTAAATATTTAAACTCCATGTCATAAAAATGCCTAAACATTTGAAATAATCATATTAGCATGTAAAACAACATTCAGGACACTGTCATGACGTTTACTAATTTCTAGGTGTAAAATGACTGTTTTACCCCTGGACGTAAAATTTCACGTTTTTGACTTTTTCTTGATTTCATTGACTCTAACATGTCCCAAATAATTATTTAAGCTTAAATTAAAATTCTCATATTTTTATTTAGCTTAAAAAAAACTAGGCTTTTCAATTAATCTTTAATTAATCGTTTTGACGGTGTTTTAATCCCGAAAAACCCCAAACTTTAGAATAAAATTCCTAAACTTAAAACTTAGACTTTTTATATTATTTTAGGCCTTATGAACCATGACTCGACCCCCGTGAGCCGTGTTTCGATTAATTTTTGTAAGGAAACAAACCCTAGCCCTTCGCCCAAGCCAACCCGAGCCACCTTGGATTTTCCTCGAGCCATGCTCGGACCACACCGAGCCAGCCCTTTCCTGGACTTACTATGGACCCTCCTGGATGGACTTGACCCCATGAACTAGCCCCCTAGCTTGAACCCGAAGCCCAGCACCAGCAACATGCAAGGCCGAGACTCCTAAGGTGCATGGATTCTAGTTTTGTGAACTTAGGACTCTAGCTGTTGACTCAAATCATGAACCAGCATGTTGTGCGCTCACCTAGGACCCTTAACCCTCGACATAACCCCTGCCAGGCCCCTTAAACCAGCCCTTAACTCTCGGCGCGCTGCTGCACGAACTTGCGCAGCGCGCCCCCTCTCGGGTGGGAGTCCTAGCGTGACTAGGACTCCTTCTCCAGCCCTTAACTCGAGTCCTAGCCTGGCTAGGACTCTCCCTTTGACCCTTCCCGGACCTTGACTAGCCCCTGGACTCAGGCCGTGACCAAGCAAGCCACTTACTTCCCACAACCGAGCCCTACAATCTCGTGACAGATTTTCGAACCAACATGATTTCTTCGTGATAGCAGCGTGTGTGGGGCGTATTTAGGACTTCTAACTTGTGTAAAACCTTGCATGAACGTGTCCTAGTCATGGCAGCCTCATTAGACAATTTAAACAATGTTTTTGGAACATCAATTCATGAATTCAACACCAGCCTATGCAATATTTCGAAAATAACAACAAGGATATCATGTTTTACATACAATCGATAATTAAAACGATAATACGATGTGATAGACGAGAAAAGGAGATGTATGTCGTGTCCTTTGCGTTTTAAACGCACGATTTTACGTTGACGACGAAGAACGGGGCAAGACCTTTGGCTTGAATTCTTCCTTAAGCTTTTTTCTCGATTTTCTTCCTTCCAAATAGTATGTGTGTGTATCGTGTATAAGGAGTTTTCTTTGGAAAGAATTTTCAGAAAGTGGGTGTGGGTATGATGATGGTTTAAGGTAGGTTTAACACTTTAAGCATGATAAAAATCACCCACCAAGACTTAGGCCTATTAAGCACACAATTATGGCCCATTAGTGCTTAACTAGAGTTTAATTAAAATCTTAAAATAGTTTTGTTAAAATAAGATTCTGAATTTAATAGCCGGGTTGTAAAAAAGTTCGCGTTTTTGTTAAAAATCCAACACCGATAAAAATTACGTCCCGTCATAGAAAATCACCCCAAAATCTCATATTTTCAAAATTGTGTAAAAGCATCACCCTTAATTTAAATAATTAAAAACAATTAACAAATAAAAATATTTTCTATTTTTCAGCCATCGGTCTCCGTTCCTCGATCGCAACTCGAATAACTTTTTACAAATACATTTTAATGCAACCATGTAGAAAATATATTTTAAACATGTCAATATGCGCAATATAATTAATTCATGCAATTAAAATATTTAATTAAAATACAAGGAATTTAATAATTGCATGCATGTGGTTTGCGTGAACTTAAAATTTTCGGGGCGTTGAACAAAATATGTAAGGAGTCTCTCATGAAAACATGTGAGACCCATAGAATCTAATGAATCCCTGAACATGAGGTGTAATTATCTAGGAATAGCATAGACTATTAATTTATATCTCTTTGGTGCAACATTTTTAAAGATCAAGAAATTCTAAAATCAAATAAATCTAACAGAAAAAAGTAATCAAATTATCACTATATTGATCGATGAAATCGAAGTCGGATCAGATCATGGATACGATTTCGAAAATGGTAGCATATGCAGCATGCCTCCAATCCATCCTCTCAAGTAGGAACTGCCTTCATCCCCTTCAACAACGGCTCCAACATTTGCCCTGATTCGATATCATCTTGCGCCAATTCTTCATCTTTTTCCGAAAATATGTAAAATCGTAGGAATATTAGTAATCCAAATTTTAGTAGTATTGCAAGAAACAGAAGAAGCATTAGGGATGTCATGTTAGGTATACATACACAAACAATTGTTCACAAATCGCCTATATTTATAGTGATATTATTATATATACACATTTCAACTCTTTTGACTTTATCTTTTGCATTAAATTTTCATTGTAAAGTGAGATTGTAATCTATCTTTACTTCACAAAGTATATTATATATCGTTGACCTGGTTTAGGCCATTTAGTTTAAGAAATTTAATCATCTATTGATTTCCTTTTTTCCTACAAGTTATTTTGGGAAAATTACTAGAAAACCTAATGAAAAGATTTCCATATTAGAACAATCCCCAATAAATTTTTGAGTAGATCTCTTGTAAGACGATCTCACGAATCTTTATCTGTGAGACGGGTCAACCCTACTGATATATTGGGGGTGGAGGATTTGAACCTAATATATTTTTTTAACCTAATTTTGTAAATGGGCGAGATCATGCCTTCAAGCGAATATTATATATATATATATATATATATATATATATTCTCACGCCCCGAGACCGGGGATAGTCGACACCGGCGTTGCTCAACAATCACATAACCATCAAACAATATATATATATATATATATATATATATATATATATTGTCACGTCCCGAGACCGGGGATAGTCGACACCGGCGTTGCTCAACAATCACATAACCGTCAAACAACAAGCCTCACAGTACTGTATCTATCAAAATCAGTTTATTTCTCATAATCAATAAAAGAATCGTCTTTACAACTTAAATACCAAAATAAACTGATTAAAATGTTTTAATAGTGTGGAAGCGATAAACATAAACTAATCTTTAAAACTTCTAGAATAACTCGATATCTTCTACCATCCCCAAATTTGCTCTTTCTTTTCTTCATCCATTTGCTATTCGTTCTAATCTGGGTGGGGCTGAAGTAAGGGGTGAGTATTTTATGAATTACTCAGCAAGTGGGGGCCGTTCGAGCACAATATAACAACATGCATAATTTCAAAAATCACATGACTTGCATAACATCATTCATACACATGCATAACATTGACCAGCACTGACATTCATCTACTTTCTATAGTTTACTGATATCAGTCCCTAATTTTTACTCCTCTAAGGGGACGAGGCCGTATAGCGGTTATATCCCCCACCGCGTAAGGATATGTCATGGTTGGGACTCCCACCCATATACAGTCGACTCCTCACAGTGCTCAAAACCGTATGACAAACACAAGAAAGTAGTAGAAGAAGAATTGTACTCGACTATTTTCGAAAACAACATATGCATAAATTCAAAATTTTCAACTTTAAAACAAGCCCACTTACCTTAGACTGGAAGAAAACGTGAAGAACTCGGAAACCAGAGAAGAATCATGCTTCGAAAACGCAACAGCACATCTACCGAAAAATCAGTCGCCTTTTAAAATTCCTTGCACTTTATTGAACCGTTGGATCGGGCTCAAACTTTTACACTACCTTCACAAGTACGTTAAATAGTGGAGATCGGGTTTGGAAGTCATTTTAACCTGTTCATGTATGAAAAACCGTAGGTATGTTGTTTCTCGCCTAAAATCTGAGCAGGTTTCTTGCGAATGCTATAAACAAAAAACTAACCGTTGGATTTGGCTGAAATTTGGATATGTTATTCAAAACATATCGAAGCATATTCTGAACGGTGGAGATTAGATTCCGAAGCACCCGAGAGAGATAAACGAATTTCGAACTTTGAACAGAATTTTGATGACTCGTGCAGAATTTTTAGGAGAAAATTTCGATAATTCTTGGGAGAGATTAGAGATAATTTTCCAAAATTCTGTACAAGTGGTGTGAAATTAAATGAGAGGGTCCTCCTATTTATAAGGGTGAGTTGAAAATCTTACCATAATTCGATTGATATTCTTTCCAAAATTTGGAGATGCTCCTTCCATAAATTTTGAGATACTCCTTCCATAAATATTGGGATGCTTCTTTGTTGAGAAAAACTACCTTGTATGTAATATTTCCTTCCAATTATGTGGATATCCAGCCTTAATTTATTGTGTATCTTGCACTGGATTTCGATTTCATGTATTATTTATATTTTCGAATTTATTATAACTCGAAAATAAATTCTTATACACGTCTATATTTATTTAATTATATGCCAAAAAATTCGGGTTCTCACATCCCTCCCTCCTTATTAGAAGTTGCGTCCTCGAAACTTGGGTCGACTTGACTTTCCAAAATGTAGGGATATTGCTTGCGCATTTTCTCTTCAAACTCCCAAATAGTTTTCTTGTTCTCTGTGGTTTGACCATTGCACCTTGACGTAGGGAATAATACTTCGTCTCAGTACTTGGTCCTTGGTGTCCGCAATATGAGTAGAGACATCTTCATATTTCACCTCTTTCCCCAAGTTATCTTTGATCATGAGCGGTTTAATTTTCACAACATGGCCTGGGTTCGGGATGTATTTCCTTAGTTTGGACTTGTGAAATACATTGCAGATTCTAGATATATCTGGTGGCAATGTTATTCTGTAATCCAACGTGCCAATCTATTGAGAATTTTTACTATTCCTATGTATCGAGGATTAACTTTTCCAGCTTTAATAAATCTATGGATTCCTTGCATTGGTGAGACCTTTATATAAGCATTTTCACTCACTGTGAATTCCACTGGTCTCCTTTTAAGATCAGACTAACTCTTTTGCTGGTCCTATGCAACCTTGAGTTTGTCTTTGATAACGGCCAATTTTTCCATTGTCGCTTGGAATAGTTCTGGCCTGTTATGGATGTCTCCTCTATTTCGTCCCAATAAAATGGATAATTGACACTTCCGTCCGTAAATGCTTCAAATGGAGTCATTCCAATATTGCCGTGATAACTGTTATTGTAGGCGAATTTTATCAGGGGTATATGTTCACTTCAATTACTACTAAAGTCTATGACACATGCCCTTATCAAACCCTCTAGGATTTGAATCATTCTCTCTGTTTGACCATCATTTTAAGGGTGAGAAGCCGTATTAAGAGTAACTTTTGTTCTCGTGGCTTCTTGAAAGCTATACCAAAAACGTGACACAAATCTTGAATATCTATCCAACATTATGATTGCTGGCACTTCATGTAGATGCATAATGTTATCCATGTATATAGTAGCCAACTTGTCAATATTATAATTCCTTCGAACGAGTAGAAAGTACGTAGATTTTGTGAGTCTATCTACGATTATACATACCATGTCGTGACTCTATATTGACTTTGGCAATTCTACAACGAAATCTATGGAAATATGTTCTCATTTCCATTCTAGGATTCTAATGGTTGCAGTAGTCCTTTCAGTCGTTGATGCTCGACTTTCACTTGTTGGCATACTTGTCACTTAAATATAAACTCGGCGACATCTATTTTCATTCTGCTTTGCCAGAAACTTTCTTTCAAATCCCTATACATCTTTGTACCGATGGTAAAGATCTGGAATGTTGACTTGTGCGCCTCTTACATCACTTCTTACTGAAGATTGTCGATGTCTAGCACACACAATTGTCCTCTCATCCCTAGGATTCCGGCTAGGTCCACTTGAAAATCTGACTACTTTATTTCCTTGTCTTGTTCTTTGAACTTCTCGAGTGTCGTGTCTCGACTCTGATTTAACTTGACTTCTTCCCGAAGGCATGGTTGCGCAGAGAGTGATGCTAGGGTTATCTCACCCATGTTACTCTGACTTAAAGCATCGACTACCTTAGTTGCCATGTCGGGATGGTAGCTTATTGTCAAGTCATAGTCTTTGAGTAACTCTATCCACCTTCTTTGCCTCATTTTAATTCTTTTTGCATGAAAAATACTTGAGGCTTGGTGGTCTGTGAATATTTCACACTTGACATCGTAGAGATAGCGTCTCCAAATTTTCAAAGCAAAGATCACTACTGCCAACTCGAGATCATGAGTAGGGTAGTTTTGCTCATGCGGCTTTAGTTGACTAGCCAGTGTTCCATTAGTACGCCTCTGAGATCTTCCTCTGATGCTTCGTTGTGTATGGTAAAATCCTTGTCCTCAGTAGATAATACCAATATTGGTGTAGATGCTAGCTTCTTCTTTAATGTTTGAAAGCTCTTTCATTTCTTTCTCTTCAGTTGAATTCTTCGTTCCTTTGTGCGAGTCTCATTGGTGATACGACTACTAAAGAGAAGCCCTCGACAAATTTCAGATAATAGCCTGATAATCCAAAGAAGCTTCTAATTTTGGTTGCATTCTTATGTTTCGGATAATCTAGAATTGTCTCTACTTTCTTAGTTCCACTGATGACCTTATTCTGAATGCTGACATTGTGGTGTCTTATGCTCTGACCTTTAGCTGATTATAGCTTGACCTCAGGTTGAGCTTGGAGAAGACTGTAGCTCATTTAAGTTGATCGAAAAGACCGTCTATTATTGGAATAATATATTTATTCTTGGTTGTGATATTATTGAGTTCTCTATAATTTATACACAATCTCATACTTTCATATTTCTTCCTTACAAATAGGACTATAGCTCTCCAAGGGGATGCACTTGGCCTAATCTGCTTTTTGTCTAACAACTCTTGAAGTTGTACTTTTAGCTCCTTGAGTTCATCTAGAGCCATTCGATATAGTGTATTGGAGATTAGTGCATCACTAGTACCAAATTTATCTCGAACTCTACTTCTTAGTCCGATAACATTCCAAGAAGCCTTTCTGGAAAAACGTATGAAAATTTTCGTATTACTGGAATATCTTCCAACTTCAGCTCATCTCCTTCTTGCACTTTGTTCACCATTGCTAGGTAAACTTCTTCTCTCGATATTATAGCTTTCCAAGTCTGTGTAACAGAAAAAAATGTATTTATGTTCCTTGGCATCTCCATGGTACCTGATTTCTTCTTGATTCGGGGTTTAGAGTTTGACATTCTTACTATGACCATCTACTATTGCTCTTAGATAAATAGTTCATCCTTAAGATGACGTCGAAATCTACCGGAGTGAGTGGAATCAAGTCGACACTAAACATATGCGAATTAAAACTAATTTTATCTTATCTTAAATTATCCCGATTACAATCTCAAAAATTAAAACCCATATAGAATATTGAACTTAACTCAATATCGATTTATAGCTTATTGACTTAAATCCCGAAAATTATAATCTAGTCGTTACCTCAAATAATTATTCTTTTATTAAATCTTACTTTTATCAAGACCATGAGCCTATCACGCTCTAACACAAAAGATTTCATTGAATGTCATTCGATTTGAATCATTCTTAGTACCATAAAAGTCAAAACTTATTGTGCTATGCTTTCCTTGATACCAATCAATATCTCATAACTTATTTTATTTATGTAAGGTCGTAGCCTACTTGTTATCTTAAAATAATATAAATTCCTTAACATGAGGATATTGTCTCACAAGATATTCCAAGGTCCTAAATATTTAAAGCTAACGCTTAACATTCTTAATAACTCAAACTTTATGCTCACACAGTAAACTGTTAACACAAAATCAACTTCTATAGTGCAATACTCAAAACTTATGATATAATTCTTATATCAACTTTTCTCATATTAGTTTTCATAATTAACTTATCATCCTCGAGTCAAATTTTTTTTTTTTATCTTAAATCAGAAGTTTAAGTCAACTTATCTCTGATAGGTAAATTCCCAAAAATAAATACAAATACTAATTGTCCTCATAATAAAATTTCATAAAAATTCGACAAGTAGTTCAAGAAACACGTTGAACGGGATTTTCGACAAAATTTCCAAAAGTAGAAAGTTTGGACATTGACCAATGGATAGAAAAAATACGTCGAAAGGATTCTAAAACAGTCGACGGAATTAAATTCTGAGTTTCCTACGAAAGGTTGTGATTTCTACGAAACTTTCATAAAATAGCAAAAACGCGATTTCGGAAGTCTAAATGAAGGAATTTTCTCGTTTTCGGACCACGCCTCACGACAAAGTTGTAATATTACTCGTTGGTCGTTCCGAAGAGGACTGCATCGGCCTTTTGCCATAATCTGACAAATTTTTTTTTCCAACTGAATTATGAACCTGGCGGCTCTGATACCACTTAAATGTCACGCCCCGAGACCAGAGATAGTCGACACCGGCGTTGCTCAACAATCACATAACCGTCAAACAACAAGCCTCGCAGTACAGTATATACCAAAACCAGTTTATTTCTCATAATCAATAAAAGAATCGTCTTTACAACTTAAATATCAAAATAAACTGATTAAAATGTTTTAATAGTACGGAAGCGATAAACATAAACTAATCTTTAAAACTTCTAGAATAACTCGATATCTTCTACCATCCCCAAATTTGCTCTTGTTTTTCTTCATCCATTTGCTCTTCGTTCTTATGTGGGTGGGGAGGAGGTAAGCGATGAGTATTTTGGGAAATAATCAGCAAGTGGGTGCCGTTCGAGCACAATATAACAACATGCATAATTTCAAAAATCACATGACTTGCATAACATCATTCATACATATGCGTAACATTGACCAGCACTGAGATTCATCTACTTTCTATGGTTTACTGATATCAGTCCCTAATTTTTACTCTTCTAAGGGGACGAGGCCATATAGCGGTTATATCCCCCACCGCGTAAGGGTACGTCATGGTTTGAATTCCCACTCATATACAGTCGACTCCTCACAGTGCTCAAAACCGTATGACAAACACAAGAAAGAAGTAGAAGAAGAATTGTACTCGACTATTTTCGAAAACAACATATGCATAAATTCAAAATTTTCAACTTTAAAACAAGCCCAATTACCTTAGACTGGAAGAAAACGTGAAAAACTCGGAAACCAGAGAAGAATCATGCTTCGAAAACGCAACAGCACATCTACCAAAAAATCAGTCGCCTTTTAAAATTCCCTGCACTTTATTGAACCGTTGGATCGGGCTCAAACTTTTACAGTACGTTCACAAGTACGTTAAATAGTGGAGATCGGGTTTGGAAGTCATTTTAACCTGTTCATGTATGAAAAACCATAGGTATGTTGTTTCTCGCCTAAAATCTGAGCATTTTTCTTGCGAAGGCTATGAACAAAAAACTAACAGTTGGATTTGGCTGAAATTTGGATATGTTATTCAAAACATATCGAAGCATATTCTAAACGGTGGAGATTAGATTCCGAGCACCCAAGAGAGAGAAACGAATTTCGAACTTTGGACAGAATTTTGATGACTCGTGCATAATTTTTGGGAGAAAATTTCGAAAATTCTTGGGAGAGATTAGAGAGAATTTTCGAAAATTTTGTACAAATGGTGTGAAATTAAATGAGAGGGTCCTCCTATTTATAAGGGTGAGTTGAAAATCTTACCATAATTCGATTGATATCCTTTCCAAAATTTGGAGATGCTCCTTCCATAAATTTTAAGATACTTCTTCCATAAATATTGAGATGCTTCCTTGTTGAAAAAAACTACCTTGTATGTAATATTACCTTCCAATTAGGTGGATATCCAGCCTTAATTTATTGTGTATCTTGCACTGGATTTCGATTTCCATGTATTATTTATATTTTCGAATTTATTATAACTCGAAAATAAATTCTTATACACGTCTATATTTATTTAATTATATGCCAAAAAATTCAGGTTCTCACACACACACAAATATATATATATAACAGTAAAAACGTCATTATTTTAAAAGAGATCAAAATTTTAAAAATTTACTTCTTCATTGAGTAATGAACCAAAAAAAACTTACTGACCATGATTGTCCACTGATTTCCTTAATTACTCCATGAGTTCTGCCTTTTATTACATACAACAGTAATGCAAAATCAATATTCATAATCCGAAAATCAACATTTGAAACTCCTAAAATCAAATGACTGTTTTAAACAAATTTTCACATGTTTTTACAAGCATAAATGATCAACGAAAACTCGACCTTGTCTTGATCTTTCTGCACCATCTTCTCCTCCATCCACAATCTGTTATCCACCCCACTTCTTGTCCTGAACATGAACACTGCGTATCCCTGCCCTGAATTGTGGATCCAATCATGAACATCCCACATCAAATCCACCAGCAAACCATCCAAGAAAATTGTCTGATTTCCTCTGAAATTCCATTGCAGCCGGTCCACTCGAGTAACCATCTTTTTATCAACGCAAACTGATAGGACCGGATACTTAAGCCCTTCGTCTTCTCCGCTGCAACGTATCAAGATATCATGTGGAACACCAGTTTCTGAGAATTGAACCTTAGTTGAATAAAGGGTACTGCCTGAAAAATGTTCTTGGCGTGAAAGTAATGAGAATTTAGCAATTCTTGTCCCGGTTTTCAGCTTTCTCGCCATGGCTTCATCGACCATGTCACCAAGAATCAGGCCAAGTTCTGAACCAAACATGATCAATACATAATATCCATCCATAGGCTCCGGGCCTGTTTGATACTGTGCCGTCGAAAGATCCCAAAAAACTTCGACTTTAGAATCAGTGAACTCCATTGATTTGCTACCTTTCAGCTTCCGGAATAACCTCGAATTCGTGTTGAGTTTGAAGGAGCTTGAATAATCGTCACCTAAAGTTATGTTAAGCCCTTGAGTTAAGGCGTTCTTGCACCACGTTACTGTGATCAAAACCTGCTTCTGAGTGGAGAGAACCGTTCTGTAGAAACAAGTGACGGAATCTCGAGTTGACGGGATCAGAGATGGAGAGATAGTAGAATTATTTGAGCGGCTTGAACAAGAAGTGTCAGATAGTCGTACTGCATTTTCCCCGAAACAAGACGCGAAATCTCTCATTCTTGTGCAGGAGAAATAATTCTAGATTTCGGGGGAGAAGATTCGGAGAAGAAAGTTGTAAGAAATTCAATTTTCTGACTACCAAATTAAACGAACTGCATTAAACAAGATTCCTTTCTCTCGCGTTTCCCCTTCCTATTTCACCTTAAAACTTCCATCGTGCGATAGGGGACAGGACAGAATTTTGAGATTTCAATATTATCTTGGTTCATTTGAGTACAAGATCGTATGGGGAGGAAGAACGCAGCAATATAACGGCAGTATTTATGGTAAGGATATAATGACAGCAGGTTCAAGACTTCCATTGGTCAACGATCATTCTAAGGAAAATCTCACTGACTTTTAAAGTTTTTTTTAATGTTAATAAGGAAACTCAGAAGACGACATTAAATGTGTTCCATAAATTCTATTTTGATCTTGTTTAAGTAATTAATATATCAATTTATATTTCTAATTATATAACTATACATTTAATTGATCGATATTAATTAGTTTAATAAGAAATTTAATATTTATATAATTATAGAAATATATTATTATATTAAAATTTTTGTGTTATTAAACTTATTTTAGATAAATCTAACAAATTAAGTTTTAATTTATAATGGGATTTAAAAAGAAAAGTAAATTTTTTTGAGTTATTTAGATGTAAAAAACTTTTTAATGAATTTTCACGTAAATTATATATCACAATAAAAGAAGATACAATTGCTACGAAGGCCAATCCAATATTAATGACATTCCAACAACTCGTTGAAATCGAACTAATCCATCACCACTTTTATTTTAAATTTATAATCAAACAATTATATATCTTTATAATAAAAGTTACAACACCACCACCAACCACAACAACAACAAAAACAATAGACAAAAACTTATGTGAGACAAGTCTCACAGGTCGTATTTTGTGAGACGAATATCTTATTTGGGTTATCTATAAAAAAATATATATTACTTTTTGTGCTAAGAATATAACTTTTTATTGTGCATATCAGTAAGGTTTACCCGTCTCACAGATAAAGATTCTTGAGACCGTCTCACATGAGACTTACTCAAAAAAAAAATTAATAATAATAATAATAAAACAGTAATTAGTTGAGAAAATAACCAAATTCGATATTTAAATTTGCCTATTTTGGTTTTTAGTAGTCCTTTCTTTAGCTTTTATTCATATTTATGTATTTCATCTTAATATTGGTGTGATATTGAAAATTTCTTACGTGATATTAGAAAATGATAACATTAACTTAGGCATAGTTTGATACACATGATAGGATAAACATGTGATATATAATATAAGGATAAGTTAAGGATAAATAAGATGTAGGATATTACATTTAATGTTTGGTATGATTTTAATAAGAGTGATTAATTTTATATATTAGATTGTAATGACAAAATTAACATTTTCATAATAAATTTTATAATTTCAAAGTTGTTGCTTGAGTTCATATTTTTTATTTGTTCATGCGCCGATAGTGCTTGCATGAGTTATTTATTTTTACATAATTTTATATATTATATAATATGATAATCGAGCCCTTGATTTTGTGAGTCAAGTCAAATATCAATTTTAAGGTTAATCGAATGATATTAATAATTTTATTGATATTTATAAAAATTATTTATATAATTATCTCGAATTTATTTATATAATTATCATATTATATAATATATAAAAATAAAAAAATATTTATTTGATTTTAATTTCTACCTACTATCATTGATTTATAAAAATCATTTATAAATTGAGGGCAATTAAGTCATTTGTAGTGTATTTTATCATTAAATTAAAATTATCACACCTAATAGAAGTGACATTTTATCCTTCTAAAAAATTATTTATCAATTTTTAAAAAGATACCAAACATGGGGATAAGGAGGATTATTTATCAATCTCTCCCTTATTTCATGTACCAAACTATGCCTAAAAATACTGATATGACACCAGAAAGAAATTGGATCGAAAGCTAAAATAAACCAACTTATATGATCAAAAGTCAATTTTAATTTCTTAACGAAACAAAACTCAAAATAAAACAACTTAGATGACATTGTAGTAATTTTCTCTCATTGGGTCATAATGAATGTACTAATTTCATAATGCAAGTGTTCATTGAGGCCAAACACTAATAAATTTAAAAACGTGGGAGCAACAATCATTTTTTTGTTGTTTAAACTAAAATATTTCATTTTCATCACTATAAAATGTAATATAATATCATAAATTTTGACATGATATGTCTGGAATATTACTTTCTCAAATATTCTTCCACCAGAAACCGGGGTCTCACCCCCTGTCGGATTAACTAGTTCTCCGGGATCGATCCCCCCTCCCCGCATAAGTTGTAATAAAAAAAATTATATATTCTTCCACCAGTTATTATGTTATCATAGGAAAAAAAAAATAGAGTGCAAAGTTTATCTTTAATTTCAACCAATATAATTTCAAAATATAAATATTATTTAAATAGATTTTTTTTATTCTCTTACCAAATATTATATTAAATTAATTGTCCCATTTCGTTGTTATTCTTATTATTTTTCCTTAAAATTATAATGACGACTTGTCATTCGGTACTTGGTAGTAGACATTATAGTTTTTTGAACCTTGCAGTAGACATTATATGGGGAACGTGGGTGCCACCAATCACCCGAATATATAATTCTATAAAAAAAAATCAATTAGTTTTTTTTAAAGGTTAATCGCACTCAGAAAATTATAAGAATCAAGTTATAATTATAATAATAAGTAACATTAATATAAAAGACATAATCAAATATAAATTTTATTGGGCAGATTTTTTCTATAGATATAAATATTTTAAATCAGATTTCTTATCAAATAAACAAATTAAATTTGAAAATCAATACAAAATTTTCAAAAAAGAGTAGGTCTCTTGTGAGATAATCTTACGAATTTGTATCTGTGAGACGTGTCAATCCTAGCGATATTCACAATAAAAAATAATACTCTTAGCATAAAAAGTACTACTTTTCATGGATGACTCAAATAAGATATATGTCTCACAAAATACGACCCGTGATACCGTCTCACACAAATTTTTGCCTTCAAGAAATATAAAAAATAAGTGCAAGCCAGATGCTGTTCCATATCATAATCATAAAAATTGAGGGTCGTCAAAAGTTCCAACTTTAATTACTACATAATCGAAACATAAATACAAATAAGTGTAATTTATTCCAATGAAATAAATACTATTTTAATTGCAACATTCGTTTCTTCAAAACATTAAACTTATCAATCATATATTCTAAGGCATAGTTTGGTACACATGATAGGATAAACATATGATATATAATATAAGGATAAGTTAATGATAAATAAGATGTAGGATATTATATTTAATATTTGGTATGATTTTAATAAGAGTGATTAAATCTATATATTATATTGTAATGACAAAATTAACTTTATCACAATAAATTTTATAATTTCAAAGTTGTTGTTTGAATTCATATTTCTTATCTGTTAATGCGCCGACAGTGCTTGCATGATTTATTTATTTTTGCCTAATTTTATATATTATATAAATATGATAAGTGAGCCCTTGATTTTGTGAGTCAAGTCAAATATCAATTTTTAAGGTTAATCGAGTGATACTAATAATTTTATTGAGATTATAAAAATCATTTATATAATTATTTCGAGTTCATTTATATAATTATCATATTATATAATATATAAAAATAAATAAAAATATTTATTTGATTTTAATTTTATATTAAGATTGAAAGCCAAGGGCTTTTTACAAGAGGAAACTTTAAATATTTATAAAAATATTTATATAATTATCTCGAGTTCAAAACACCATTATTTTGATAATATATAAAAATAAATAAAAATATTTGATAGGGTTTAGAATTTTTATATATTGAGGGCAATTATGTCATTTGTGTGTTTTTTATCATTAAATTAAAATTATCGCATCTCATAAAAAGGATATTTTATCCTTGTATAAAATTATTTATAAAATATCATGGGCTTTCTAAAAAGATATCAAACGTAGGATAAGAAGGATTATTTATCAATATCTCTCTCATCCAGTGTACAAACTATACTCTAAACCAATACCATGAACACACACACATCTTCTCTTTCTCAGTATACAAAATTATAATGTTGTTTAATTAGCCTTGCTCTATAACATTATTTTGACATGAAGTGATGTCTTATGATGTTTCATCACTGAAAATGTTCGTTGTGTCGTGTTGGATATAATAATTGTGTCTGTTGAGTAGAGAAATCGAGACGTGGCTCTTGAGCTACTGTACGATTAAAATGATTTGAGCTACACTATTATTACTAGCTATATGTTTTGGAAAAGCGGCAAGCGTTCGATCTTACAATTTGTTTCAGAGTCAAGGTCACATGTTCAGTTTCCATTGATCGTAAGAATTACAATTATTAGGAGAGAGATTGTAGCAATAATTGTCCTGGAGAACAATCAAAATGTGACACTTGAGTTGTTGTGCAGTTTAAAATATTTGAGTTGCACAATGGGTTGGTGAGAGCGTGCGAGGAGTTGAGTGTATCGAGCTTGATTTCTTTAGATTTGCTGATCAAGGAATTTCCCAAATTGAAAGTGCTATTAGGCAGTGGAATGCTTCAACGTACGTGGTGAAAAAAACGAATTTGATTTTGGAATTTAGGTTTAATGAATGAAAATTAACTCGAAACGAAAGCACTAGAAGAAAAAAGTTCTCTCTAATTAACACAGTCTGGAAAGTTTCCAGACAACAGAAGAGGAGCTGGGGCGCCTGAAAGTGGCGGTCCAGTGCCGTTTCATAAAAATTTGTGAACTTTTTTCGAGTTTTCTGCTACCATTTCATCCAAATAGTATCCTTTGATATTGTCTTCAGATCTTTTGAATCCAAGAGATACTCGCATACTGGAACAATATGTCCTTGAAGAAAAGACAAAAACTTGTGTAAAACGTTATCACGAATCGTATTTTGTGATACAGATATCTTATTTTGGTCATCCAGGAAAAAATATTACTTTTTATTATGAATATCGGTAGGGTTGACTCGTCTCACATATAAAAATTCCGCGAGACCGTCTCACAAGAGACATACTCTGAAAAACAACATCAAAATAGAATATCAAAAATCATTATATGGATTATTCATATTTTATTATTTATTTGCATTCATATTGAGTATCTTGTTTTCCTTCCAACAAAAAAAGAGTTTATGTAATTTTTGTATTTATTGAATTTATGATTTATTGTGTTATTGTCAAAAGTTGACGTTGTATATTAAAAGAAGATTTTTAGTTTCCGTAAGCACCAAAAAAGGAGAAATTTTTTTTAAAGAAATA
Organism: Primulina tabacum; assembly: GCF_025594145.1. Lineage (NCBI taxonomy): Eukaryota > Viridiplantae > Streptophyta > Magnoliopsida > Lamiales > Gesneriaceae > Primulina > Primulina tabacum. Next base: position 1,331,827 of record NC_134552.1, on the reverse strand, counting down.
GTATTAAACACAGAGTCTCAACTTATTTATCATGCTTTTTTGTCTTCTTCAAATCCAATACCAACATTTGATTAATAATGAGACTTAATTTGTATGTTGAGTTTGCTTCTTACTGAATTGGATACGTGGCATGGGTTTTTCTTGCTAAGATCATTGCGTTGGGGATTATAATTTTATAATGAATGTTTCTACTTTTAATATAAGAAAAATTTGTGATTTTAGTTTTATAAGCTGGTATGTTTTGATTTTTAATAATGTTACTTTCTGGTGTTAATTTTTATCCAATAATTTAGATTTTTTTTTGTTTTTGTCATTTTATCGTCTGAAACACTAGATCTAACAAATATTTGATTATTTAACAATAATACTATCCTACATGGTTTATATAACGAGAATAAAACATATATTATACACAATAAAATTTATCGAGTAAAATTAAAGAGACACGACAAGTTTTCCCTCTAATTTTGAAATACTGGGTGTCATTTTACGTTATTTTTTCACTTTGTTTTATATAGACTTATTCGAATGTATAAAATTAAGTTTATTCTCACTACATGAACTACATAAAAGAGAATTAGTGTCAAATAAATAATATTCGATAGTTTTATAGATTTCTGGCTAAAAAAATTATCAAAACAAAAAAAAAATCCAATTTATTGGATGGAAACCAAATATTGACAAGTTTTATAACTAAAACTCAAAACATACCAACTGACAAGACTAAAATTATAATTTTTCACTTAACATAATGACCAATGGATTGTGTGAGGAAGGTAAGTTAAAAAAATGCTTTAGAGTTTTCCAAATACATGGAGGAAAAGCTTTCAATCTAAGGCAAATGTACGTAGTGACGTGAATTTAACTCTGTCATCCAAGGGTCATGGCTATTGTGTGCGACGGGATTTTGTAGGAGTTTACAAGTTCTTGAAACCATGAAAAGAGAAGGATTTACGATTCACATTAGTTTGATGAGTAACAAACAGTATGAGGTATATGCCCTTTTGACTAAAATGGAGGAACGTGGCTTGGATTCCAGCTCCAGAACCAGAAGACATGGTGGGAGCTCTTTATAGGTGTCCGAATTGATTGAGTACTTAAACGTCGTTTGAGTTCGATTTCCCATATCAACACTTTCTCGTGACGAACATTTCGCACAAAGTTTGTCCACTGTAGTTTATCTTGCTAGCATGGTGTGAATGTTATTGTATTATCACGATGATTCACCCGTACGTATCGAAGAATAGTCTTAAAAAAATCATGGTGGGACATATATATAAATATTTAAACTCGAGAAAAATAAGAAAATGAAAATAGATGAGAATATTCTTTCTTGGAATTTTTTACTTTCCTTCCTTGCCTACAACTTCGTTCTTGGCATGGGAGGCCCGAAGTAGGAATGTCAATTTTCCCTACAGGTTAAAAGCTCTACGAGGAAAATCTGAAATGGGGCGGAGGTACGTTGTTTGGTATAAGTTTGGGTTAAAGGATTTTTCAAATCCTCGCAACATATTGAGGGCAAATATGAGAATGTTATCTCTATCTCTATCTCCAAACCCTCCCAACGATAATGATGATGATGATATAAATAATAGTAATAAAATAAATATACCAATTAACCAAGTCAATGGATAACTGAAACGAAGACGGAGACGGGAACATGAATGAGAATTTAATCAATGCAAGTTTTAAGATGAAGATTCGTCGATAAGATAGAATTTGAAATGAGGGCAGAAATATAATTTGGAGCAGGAATGAGAATGACAAATCCGTCTTCACCCATTTTCATCTTAAGCCACGATGTAAGGTATGTGATATATTTTGTTTAACAACAAAACAAGTAAGTTCGTATGTGACCGTAAATTTGTGTTTTATCAAAATTAAATGTTGTGTGAAATGTTATATCATTTCAGACAACATACAGCGGAATATATAAGTTTGTAACACAAATTAATTTTAAGTAAATACGATGGAATATAATAAATTTTGCACAAGTATACGTGTGCGGTGCCTCAGGGCAAAAATAATCATTAGCAAACCAACGAGTTTAAACAAAAACTAACACTAGTGATTTAAATTAAAAACCAATTTCCTCAACACGTTGAGAAAATCAAATGCTTGCTAAAACAAATAACCACACTAAGACAATATTTAAGTAAGCAAAGTACGATGCCAAAACTGGAGCAACAAAAACAAATCTTCGGCCAAATCCTTCACAGTTGTTGTCTGCAAATATCTCCAACAATCACGGCAACACGTGGATTCAGCACTCTTCGATTAACAACAACCTTGTAAATTGTTTTCTCTAAAATTTATGGCGTGCAAAGGTACGAGATTATGTATGTGCTTCTGCGTAAATCACCACTTATTTATGATCCTAAAATTTATCAACAAGAAAATCTACACAATATGGATAGTAAGATTTTTAATAATAACAAACTCTTTTTAAACCAATATACCATATCACAAAAATCTTAGCATAATTATGTCATTAATTATCACATTATTTAGAAAATCAAAAACATAAATAAATAGTTAAAATCATATCAAAAAAATATCAATCTTGAAAAATAAATTTAGTGCGAAAATTATATTTCCTTTCTCACGAGAATCATATTTTGGGAAGGTAGGCTTGGCTTTGTCGGTAGAAGACATGTAATTAATGAGGTGCATTAATTTGACTATTCCTTGAAGGAGAAAAACGTGGGGATGGGTAGGAGGAAATTTCCACTGACGGAAATTTCGTGGAAAGCTTGAACGCGTATTCACACGGACAAAAAGCTCTATAAATAGAGCTCCTCCTTTCATTTTGAAATCATCCATTCTTCGAGTTTTCTCTTATCTTATAAGCATTTGAGTGCTTAGTTCTATAATATTTGTGAGGTGTTTTGTTCTCCTGTATTAAGAGAGTGTGTGTTCTCTTTGGAATCACAGTGAGTGGGTTGTACACCACAAAATATTATAGTGAAATTCTTTTCATCTTGCCCGTGGTTTTTACCCTAATAATTTTTAGGGGTTTTTCACGTAAATCTCGGTGTCCAGTTGATTCTTTATTTTCGGGTTTTATTATCTCAAATTCCGCACGTGGGACCAACAAGTGGTATCAGAGCCTTGGTTTAAAATTTCTTAAAATTATGAGTATGCTCTGTGGTTGCAGCCTAGACTGATCTTCCACATCAGAAAAGATTTTTTGAGATTTTTTATTTAAGGCGGGATTATTTTGTCCGATCTATTAAAATTGTAGTAGACATAATGGCGGGAAGGTACGAGCTATCAAAGTTCAATGGAAGCAATTTTATGCTGTGGAAAATAAAGATACAAGCAGTTTTAAGAAAGAAGAATTGCTTGCGGCTATTGGAGATAGACCGGTGGATATTACAGATGATGAAAAGTGGAATGAGATGAATGATAATGCTGTTGCCAATTTACACTTGGCTATAACAGACGAAGTTTTGTCAAGTATCTCTGAGATAAAATAGCCAAAGTTATCTGGAATACTCTAACAAAGATGTACGAGGTCAAGTCGTTACACAACATGATTTTCCTAAAGAGAAGGCTTTATACTCTTCGGATGGCGGAATCCTCATCGATGACCGACCATATCAACACACTGAATACTCTATTTGCCCAACTCACTTCCATGGGGCATAAAATAGGGAAAAATGAACGTGAGGAGCTTCTACTTCAAAGTCTACCAGATTTATATGATCAACTTATCATCAACATTACCAACAATATTCTTATGGGCTTTCTAAGATTCGACGATGTCTTAACTGCTGTTCTCGGAGAAGAAAGCCGGTGCAAGAATAAGGAAGACAGGTTGGTAACTTCGAAGCAGTCAGAGGCTTTACCGATGATAAGAGGAAGATTTATGGACCGTGACTCCAGTGGGAGCCAAAGACGAGGTAGATCAAAGTCAAGAAGTAAGAAGAAAAATATTTACTGCTTTAAATGTGGCGGTAAAGGGCACTTCAAGAAAGAGTGTACGAGTATCGATAAAAGTTCTCAAGGAAATGTGGCCAATACTTCAGGCAGTGGTGAAATATTATTCAGCGAAGCAGCAACTGTTGCAGAAGGCAGACACAAATTTTGTGACACATGGATTATGGATTCAGGAGCGACGTGGCATATAACGTCTCGGAGAAAATGGTTTGATCATTATGAACTAGTCTCAGGAGGATCTGTATTCATGGGAAATGATCATGCCTTGGAAATCGCTGGGGTCGGTACTATCAAAATTAAAATGTTTGATGGCATCATTCGCAAGATACAGGAGGTACGACAAGTGAAAGGACTGACGAAGAATCTTTTGTCTTTGGGGCAATTGGATGACATCGGGTGCAAAACTCGTATCGAGAACGGGATCATGAAAATTGTGAAAGGCGCGCTTGTGGTTATGAAGGCGAAAAAAGTTGCTGAAAATCTGTATGTACTTTTGGGAGAAACACACAAAGAGGCAGAACTAGCTGTTGCATCAATTGGTTCAGGAGAAGAATTAACAGTGTTATGGTATAGAAAGCTCGGGCATATGTCAGAACGAGGGTTGAAAATTCTCTCAGAACGGAAGCTGCTGCCGGGACTTACAAAAGTGTCACTATTCTTTTGTGAGCACTGTGTTACCAGTAAACAATACAGATTAAAGTTTGGCACTTCTAGTGCCAGGAGCAAAAGCATATTGGAGCTGATTCATTTGGATGTTTGGCAAGCACCGGTTGTATCCCTAGGAGGAGCGAGATACTTTATCTCGTTCATTGATGATTTCTCTAGGAGATGTTGGGTGTATCCAATCAAGAAGAAATCAGATGCTTTCCAGATCTTCAAAGATTTCAAAGCGCGGGTTGAACTTGATTCAGAAAAGAAAATCAAGTGTCTAAGGACTGACAATGGAGGAGAATATACCAGTGATGAATTTGATGCATATTGTCAACATGAGGGCATCAAGAGACAATTCACGACGGCTTACACACCTCAACAGAATGGAGTGGCGGAGTAGATGAACAGAACCTTGTTGGACAGAACAAGAGCTATGTTGAGGACTGCGGGTCTAGAAAAATCATTTTGGGCGGAAGCAGTCAGAACCGCTTGTTATATTATCAATCGTTCTCCTTCAGTGGCGATTGATCTGAAGACTCCGATGGAGATGTGGACTGGAAAGCCGACGAATTATTCTCATTTGCATACATTTGGAAGTCCTGTGTACGTTCTGTACAATGAGCAAGAAAGATCGAAGTTGGACTCAAAATCCAGAAAATGTATCTTCTTGGGCTATGCTAATGGAGTTAAGGGGTTTCTCTTGTGGGATCCTACTGTTCACAAGCTCGTCATCAGCAGGGATGTTATCTTCGAGGAAGATAAAGTAAAGGAAGACAAAGGCACACCGAGTTCAGAAACTACTATTTTTCAGGTGGAAAATAAGACGGACGAAGGTCAAGTTTCTTGTGAAGCAGTACCAGAGCACGAAGAACAAGAACATGTTGAGTCTGAGGTTTCCAATGTGAGGCAGTCAACTCGAGACAGAAGACCACCAGGTTGGCTTTCAGATTATGTCACTGAAAGCAACATTGCATATTGTCTATTATCAGAGGATGGTGAGCCATCGAGTTTTCACGAGGCTACTCAAAGCTCGGATGTATCTTTGTGGATGATAGCAATGCAAGAAGAGTTGGAGACATTAGACAGGAATAAAACTTGGGATCTTGTTACACTACCACGAGGGAGGAAAGCCATTGGAAACAGATGGGTCTATAAGATCAAGCGTGATGGCAATAACCAAGTGGAGCGGTATCGTGCTAGATTGGTGGTAAAATGGTATGCTCAGAAAGAAGGCATTGACTTCAATGAGATATTTTCACCTGTGGTTCGACTTACAACAATCAGAGTAGTGTTGGCATTGTGTGTGGTGTTTGACCTACATCTAGAACAGCTAGATGTGAAAACATCATTTCTTCATGGGGATCTTGAAGAAGAAATCTATATGCTCCAGCCAGAAGGTTTTGCGAAAAAAGGCAAAGAGAACTTGGTTTGCAGGTTGAAGAAATCTCTGTACGCTCTCAAACAGGCGCCGAGGTGTTGGTACAAGAGATTTGATTCCTATATCATGAACCTTGGGTACAACAAATTGAGTGGAGACCCTTGTACGTATTTCAAGAGGTCCGGTGATGATTATATTATTTTGCTGTTGTATGTGGACGACATGTTGGTAGCAGGCCCCAACAAAGATCATGTCCAAGGATTGAAGGCACAGTTGGCTAGAGAATTTGATATGAAGGACTTGGGACCAGCAAACAAGATTCTAGGAATGCAAGTTCACCGAGACAGAAGCAACAGAAAGATTTGGCTTTCCCAGAAAAATTATTTGAAGAAAGTCTTGCAACGCTTCAACATGCAAGATAGTAAGACAATCTCAACCCCTCTTCCTGTTAACTTCAAGTTATCCTCCGAGATGTGTCCTAGCAGTGAAGCAGAGAGGATGGAGATGTCTCGAGTACCATATGCATCAGCAGTGAGAAGTTTGATGTTCGCCATGATTTGTACAAGACCGGACATTGCTCAAGCAGTGGGAGCAGTAAGTCGGTATATGGCGAATCCTGGACGAGAGCATTGGAGCACTGTTAAGAGGATCTTTAGATATATTAAGGGTACCTCGAATGCTGCATTATGTTATGAAGGATCGGATTTTACACTCAGGGGTTTTGTCGATTCAGATTATGCAAGTGATCATGATAAGAGGAAATCTACTACTGGTTATGTGTTTACACTTGCAGGGGGAGCAGTAAGCTGGGTTTCAAAAATGCAGACAGTTGTGGCGTTATCTACAACAGAGGCAGAATACATGGCAGCTACTCAAGGTTGCAAGGAGGCAATATGGATCAAAAGGTTATTGGAGGAGATCAGACACAAACAAGAAAATGTTTCTTTGTTTTGTGACAGTCAGAGTGCCTTGCATATCGCAAGGAATCCAGCCTTTCATTCCAGGACGAAACACATTGTAGTACAATTTCATTTTGTGCGAGAAGTAGTAGAAGAAGGAAGCGTGTATATGCAGAAGATCCATACGAAGGAAAACATAGCTGATTTTCTGACCAAGCCAGTGAACACTGATAAGTTTGAGTGGTGTAGATCCTCAAGTGGCCTAGCGGAAACGTAAGCAGCAGGGAATGACAAGATTAAAAGGATGTGTGGAGATGTGTTTGATTCTCAATCAAATCTCCAAGTGGGAGAAATGTCGGTAGAAGACATGCAATTAATGAGGTGCATTAATTTGACTATTCCTTGAAGGAGAAAAACGTGGGGATGGGTTGGAGGAAATTTCCACTGGCGGAAATTTCGTGGAAAGTTTGAATACGCGTTTTTAACGCGTATTCACACGAACAAGAAGCTCTATAAATAGAGCTCCTCCTTTCATTTTGAAATCATCCATTCTTCGAGTTTTCTCTCATCTTATAAGCATTTAAGTGCTTAGTTCTATAATATTTGTGAGGTATTTTGTTCTCCTGTATTAAGAGAGTGTGTGTTCTCTTTGGAAACACAGTGAGTAGGTTGTACACCACAGAATATTATAGTGAAATTCTTTTCATCTTGCCCGTGGTTTTTACCCTAATAATTTTTAGGGGTTTTCCACGTAAATCTCGGTGTCCAGTTGATTCTTTGTTTTCGAGTTTTATTATCTCAAATTTCGTCCGTGGGACCAACATGCTTGATCAATTGTACATACAATAATGGGAAGGAGAATTGTTATTTGATGACGTGAAGCCATACTAATTTCTTAAGTTATTAGGTAAAAAATAATGTTTTGCCACAAAGATATTTTGAAATATCCTCAATCTGATACCATACAGACAAGTTCATACACCAAATCATCAAGTTCCGTCTAAATTCAAACAAATGTTTCATACCATACAGACAAGTTCATATACCAAATCATCAAGTTCCGCCTAAATTCAAACAAATTTTTCCATAAATTTAATATACATGACTAAGACTACAATTTTATTATATAAAAAGACAAAAACTTGTATAAGACGGTCTCACGGGTCATATTTTGTTAGACCAATCTCTTATTTGGGTAATTCATGAAAAAATATTACTTTTTATGCTAAGAATATTACTTTTTATTGTAAATATCGGTATGGTTGACCCGTCTCACAGATAAAAATTAGTGAGACCGTCTCACAAGAGATCTACTCATATAAAAAACTAAAAAACAGGAAAAAAAAAATACAAGTTTCTCATGTTATAATATCATCTCATCGATCTAGAAACTTCTTCTAAAAGTTAAAGTACACACTTAAAACACACATGTTTGGTCCCTGTAGCACGTATTTGTATTGTCATGCTATTTACGAGGATATTGTGCAAGAATTATTGATATACGAATTATTATAATTGATAATAATTTTACTAAAAAGTCAATTTTGTCACTCCTTCCAAATTTGTTTCTATTTTTATAATTAATTTGTACACTTTTGATATACATTTTTGTGAAAAAAAAAAATTTCCCACCAACTTTTAGGAGGAAAAATGGTTTTAACAATGAGTGGGCAAATGTGTGTGAATGAAGGATAGCGTGGTAGGTGTGAGATACCAAGCACCAACTACACCCATTCCCAATATAAACTCAACATTTTCTCTTTATCTTTTCTCAGTTGTTTTGTTCACGCATCACTTGGCTCACCTAATCAATTTCATCTCTCTTTTCTTCCAGATTTGTGGATACGATGCAAGCTTTTAGTCCTTATTCTACAGATATCAAGTTTTTGGTCCACACGGGGGCGGTGTCTCGGTGTCGCGGCCCCGCGCACCACCGGGTTTTTCCGGCCGGACTAACCATTCAATGCGCGTCCCGGTTCGATTCAGCCAGTGTCAATCCTTCCAACCCAAATTCTAGCGCCCCCAACCCACAAACCGTCGGCGGTTTCAACTTCAACGCCGCCGGGCACGTGGGTCGGCGACATGAGTGGCAGAGTTCCTGCTCTATTCTCGCCAGCAAAGTGGTGTCCCTGCAGAAGGACGGTGAGAAGAGCGGCGGTGGGGCAGACGGAAAATCCTCCGTTAACGGTCATCCCACCCTCGAGCTCGTGCCTGCGTCGGATTTGAAGGCACCTGTTTCACTTCCCAAGCCTCTGAGCATCTCTGATTTCTCTCCATCACCAATGCACGGATCCCAGCTCCGCGTAGCCTACCAAGGGGTCCCGGGGGCCTACAGCGAAGCAGCCGCCGGAAAAGCTTACCCCAACTGCGAAGCCATCCCTTGCGACCAATTTGAAGTAGCCTTCCAAGCCGTCGAGCTCTGGATCGCCGATAGAGCCGTTCTGCCGGTGGAGAACTCCCTCGGCGGCTCCATACACCGTAATTACGACCTCCTCCTCCGCCACCGTCTCCACATAGTCGGAGAAGTCCAGCTCCCCGTCCACCACTGCCTCTTAGCCCTTCCCGGCATCCGCAAAGAGTACCTCACGCGCGTCATCAGCCACCCACAAGCTCTGTCCCAGTGCGAACACACACTAACCAAAATGGGCCTCAACGTCGCCCGAGAAGCAGTCGACGACACCGCCGGAGCAGCAGAATACATCGCAATGAACAACTTAAGAGACACGGCAGCAATCGCCTCCGCACGCGCAGCCGAGCTCTACGGGATGCAGATTTTAGCCGACGGAATCCAAGACGACTCCAGCAACGTGACAAGATTCGTTATGCTGGCACGAGAACCAATCATTCCTCGCACAGATAGACCATTCAAGACCAGCATCGTGTTCGCACATGACAAAGGCACCAGCGTTCTGTTCAAGGTGCTGTCGGCTTTCGCTTTCAGGAACATAAGCTTGACGAAGATAGAGTCACGACCGCATCGCAACCGCCCGATCCGGTTGGTGGACGACGCGAACGTGGGGACGGCGAAGCATTTTGAGTACATGTTTTACGTAGATTTCGAGGCGTCGTTGGCGGAGGGGAGGGCGCAGAATGCGTTGGCGGAGGTGCAGGAATTCACCTCTTTCTTGAGGGTTTTGGGGAGCTACCCCATGGATATGACGCCATGGAATCCTTCCTCCAACTGTGAAGTTTAATTCTTTTAAAATCTTTTTTTTTTTACTTTAAAATTGTAGATGAATAATGTGTTATATTAGATTATTAAGTAAATGTTATTGTTAAAAAAAATGAAACAAAAAATCGCACGTCAAAGTTCAAAGTTTACATGGATCAAATTTGGGACGAAATTTCATTTTCAAAATCAATTATATAAAAATAAAAAAATTTAAACAAAGTTGCAATATTATTAAATTTCCCATTTTAGAGAAGTGTATCCATAAAATTGAAATCACGAGTTCTGATTTACCTCTTTAATTTAGTATTCTTCACGTGTTTACATGGCCCCAAGTCCCGATGTATCCACCGTTTTAAATCGGGCAGCATGAGACTCTGATGATTTTTATGACCAAAAAAAAAAAAAAATCAATAATGATTTATACGTCATCATCTTAAAAAAAATGTTAGTGCTTTCCATGTGCTTACTAGTATTTTTTGATATAAAATTCATTATAAAATATTGAAAAATATGGTATTAATATAGGATTATCAATTGTTTTAGATATGATACTAGTATAATTTTTGAGTATTTAAAGATGCATAACAAGTTGTAATATTAATAACATATTTATCTTTTCAAATGAAAATACTAATATATGATATTTGAGTATCAGCTATTTCAGATTTGATATTAATATATGCTTTTTGAGTACATGTATTGATATTAATGATAAAATTGTCTTTTCACGGATGAAAATTATTACAAAATATTGAAAATATTGTACTGATATATGATATTTGAGTTCTAAATGATTATATATGATATTTGACTACCCAAACATGTGTAGCAAATGTTGATATTAATAAAGTTGTTCCAATTTATACTCAAAATCTTATTTTTTTTAACCAAATCTGGAATAATTGATACTCGAATATCATATATTATTTCTATAATTTCAATGTTTTGTATTGATTCGAATATCATATATTATTTCTATAATTTGTATTGATTTTCATTAGAGGATTTTCATTAGAGTGAAGACCCTGTGGGCTCAGAGAGTGCAGAGACATATTTTTGTGGATCAAGAGAGTGCAAACATTTTTTTTTTCTGACGATCTCAATTGTAGGAAAAATGTTCTTGTGCTAACCCTATTAATATTCTATCTAGTGAGATTAGGTCGACATAATATCACATATAAGAATATATGATATCGTCTCACAAAAACACATGTTTGAGTAGGTCTCTTGTGAGACGGTCTCACGAATCTTATATGTGAGACGGGTTAACCCTACCGATATTCACAATAAAAGCAATACTCTTAACATAAAATGTAATATTTTTTTATGGATGACTCAAATAAAAGATACGTCTCACAAAATACGACCCGTGTGACCGTCTCACACAAGTTTTTGTCAACATATTTATATATTTGAATCTATCAAGTTTTGATTAATTACAATAATAAAATCGGTAGTAGCAACATTGGTTGGGAATGGAATTTAAAAAAAAAAAATTGATTTCATGAAAATAAACAGAAGCTAACAAACAATTAAATAGTCTTTTGTTAGCCCTTGCAATTTTTATGATATATATTTTTAAAATAGAATGGTTGGGACATTTCGAATTTATTATTATGAATATATTTGTTGAGTGCAACATCATCCGCTAGTTCTAACCACCTCAAATTCATATGAAAAGAGAGCATAACCCAATTTCTAAGACCAAAGAAATATTAACTTCCCTCCTGTATTTATTTTTACTTTAAATGCATAAATGACATATAAAATATATTTTCAAATTGGTTGAGTAGACAAACACTTAGTCAATGATCATGGATTCGATACTATTACCAACAATTTATCAGACAAACTTGTCGCATAAATTTTATTAAACATAGTTAAACTTAGTTATAAATAAAGAGGGTATTTATAAAAAAATAATTAGTTTTTGATATATAATCAATTGTATATTTATATATATTCACTTATTTTTCGAAGAAAATAAAGTCCCATCAAACTTGTTTTTTTTTAATTGAATTAGTCAACACCTACTTAAACGTAACAAAAATAAACTTTATATTATCTTGTCAAAAATATAGTATGTGTAGTTTATATAAATAAATAAAAAAATTCCACCTACATTTTTTTTAATATTTTATATCATATGAATTTTGAAGTGAAAATTTAATCTTTTTTCTCAATAAAATATGTTGACTTCATTTAAAATGAAAAATAAATAATTTTCGAATAAATTATAGAAAATTTGAGTCCTAATAGTTTGTTTATTTATTTTGAAGTGAAAATTTAATCTTTTTTCTGCTTATTTCTCATTAAAATAAGCGGAAAGTGTCAAATATAGTTTGGTGAGCAGAATAGTTTTTGGTTTGGTAGGTGAACTGAGCAGGTTGGTGATAATTGAAAGGAACAATTCCTTTTATTTTTAATTATATTTTTTCCCAAATATATTAATATAAGGAGTCGTCGAGTGGAACAAGCAATATTAAATGTTCAACTATTGATCGCACGTAATAACACAAAGAAAAATGATTGAATTGCCTATGCGACACATTCGAATTGCTAGAGTGAGTAATTATTTGAATATTGATCAGAAGTTCGATTTATCTTACCAACAATTTTTTGTACGAGTTTTTCGTACAAGATTGACATGTAAAATTTATTTGTCTAGCATAGTTTGTAGGATATTTCGTTAGCTCAGAGTTTCACTCAGTGCACAAAAAAAATAACGATCGCGAATTAGTTCGTCATTTAAAAAAATTGAATGAATTGATTTGTTAACAATCTGAGCCTAATTAATTAATTGCAGACGACAAATGTGGCGACCACATGGAATTTAAGCAAGATTTTCTGTTGAGAGATAAGTATATTATTCAGCCATCAAGCAAATTAATTTTTTAAAAATTAATGGGATTATATAAATAAGTAGCTGATCAATTATCAGTAATTTTTCTATAAAAGAATTAAGTTAACTACATTTATAGTTTTTCTTATCTTAGTACTGATCAATATTCAGAAAATCATAGCTTAAAAAACGAGTAGATTTTTTCAAAAGCTACAGTACTGACAGGTATACCGATATTTGTAAAAGTTTAAGAATATTCGTCGCTAAAAATATTTTAACAAACTAGTTTTTCACGTTTCGAAATTGCGAATAACTAATTTACTTCTTTAATTAATAATTAGGAAACAAGGGAATAATTACATTATTGATCATGAAATTTATATATATTTTTTATTTTTGATCATGTTAATAATGACTTTGTATTTTTAATCATGTAACTCATATATTTTTATTTTTGGTCATGTTAAGGTGAATTTATATTTTTAGTAATATAATTCATGTTTTTTTTTTCAATTTTTTGTTATATTAACGGTGAATTTTTATTTTTTATTATATATATTTTTTCATTTTTTGTATTTTTTTTAATTTTGGCGGACGTGGATATTGACATGAGTTTTTGGACTTCCATGCGTGTCGTGATTTTTCAGAATATTACTCGGAAGAAAAATCGATGGACTCCAGTTAAAAAGAAGATCAAAAAATGAAAAAAAAAATTGTAAGTTATAGGACTACAATTGCAAATACATCGTTAACAAGACCAAAAATAAAACAAACAAGCAGTTACAAGATCAAAAATACACATTCATTTTAACATGACCAAAAATGAAAAAAAAAAAATACAAGTTACGTGATTAAAAATTCAAATTCATTGTTAGCAAAACCAAACGTGCAAAAAGTGAAGATTACATTACCAAAAAAGGTATTTATCTTGGAAAAGCATACACAAACACACACACACATATTGAAGTTTTAGTATTTTTTCATATGATGTAATGTCGATATGGTACTTATATGACTCTAACATGTTGTTGGTGGGTACAATGTCATATCAACTTCTTCGATGAGATATTATAGTTAAGAATTAAAATATATCGGACTAAAATTGAAATTTATAATTATAACGAAATAAAACCGAATATTTAATTTCGAGAATAAAAATATAAATATTAATGGGCTTATAGTAATTATAAAAGGATTAATGTAACTATAACTTACATGTGAGATTTTTCATTTTTTAATTTTAAAAAAGATTTTATATTTTACAAAAGATCATATGTGCACTCACCGAATAGCTAATTCAACTTAAAAATCACATTCTAAAAAGACAAGCTTAGTAGATAGCTAGGAAGAATGATATTTTTATAAGAAGATTCTAAATTAATAATATTTGATTTACTAAACACATTTTAGGCAGGTTTAGGTCGCAGATATGCCGTATTTAGTTCATAATTTTCTTAACATATTATGTTTAACAACGTAAACACACACCAGTGATCTTTGTAAAGATTCCCGGTCTCTTTTATTTAAATATTTGTATTTTAAAAGTTATTATATGCATATATTTAATAGATACAGCAATATGTTTACTCTATAAAAGTGGAAAAAACACTTTAAATTTGAAATTTAAATTTTAAATATAATATTTTATTAATGTAAAGTTGTTGCTTCTATATATATTTTTTTATAAAAACAACATAAGATATATATAAAAAAAAAGGAAGTTTAAGGGTAGAGATAGGATCGCAATTCGGATGGACACATTAGATTATCTCAAAAACTTTTGTAAGACAAATATCTGACGCGAATCAATATTTTTTATGTCAAAAGTATTACTTTTTATGGTAGATATAAATCAGATAGACCCGTCTCGCAGATATAGGCCTGTAAAACTATCTCACAAGAGACTGACTATTATATTATTGAGATGGATGCTCTCACCATTGTTAAAGCTATATTTCAGGGGAGATCGGAAGTGCATTTTCCCTCCCAGAATCGCTAAGGCCATCTCCAACTCTAACGCTATGATAGCGCAGGGATTTTAATGAAAAATTAAAACACAAAAAATTAATTATAATTATATTAGAAAATTTATAAAAATATTTCAAGTTTTTTATTATTTTTGACATTTTGAACTCTCGTAAATATATAATTGATAAATTATCAGAAAAACCAACAGCAAAATTTTGAAATTAAAATTACAATACCCACTTGAAATACAAAATACAAAGATACTACATAATTGGAATACAAATTCGAAGATAATACATAATTGAAAATTATAAAGATAACAATGTGAATAAAAACATTAAAATGACAAACAATGTAGATGATCAATAATCTCCTAAATTAGATCCCGATCCTCCAAAATCACCAAAATATTTCCCGAATGTGTCATTTTCGTGTTGTCCATGTTTTTCATTTCTTTTTTTCAAAATTTTGGCTCGTTCCTTTCGAACAATTTCACGCATTTCAGGATCACCTATCGTGCTTAGATCCATGTACAAAAATTTATTCTCCTCTTGAAGGGTTGCTAATGCTATTTGTTGTTGTCTAGTTTCAATTTTTTTTTTTTTTGTTGATTTGCTAATTTGAGCTGCTCATTTTGCAATGCTAGGAGTTTCATCTCATAACTTTGTTGAAGTTCAGTGGATCTTTTTTGTAATACATTTATAAGATCGCGATGCCCTTCTTTCATTGTAGATATCAATTCCAACACATTGTCGTCTCTTTTTTTCTTTAGTTTAGATTTTTTAACACCAAGAGGTCGCTGGGATGAAGTGCCGCCTGCATTTTCATCATTACTTAAATTAATTGAAAACAGAGGTATTCCAGGAGAACCTGTGTAATGCCCGAGATTTTATTTATCGTAATCGGAGATTAATCTGAAATGATTTATGGATTAATTGATGTGATTATAGACGGAAAGTATTAGACCGGGAAAGACGAGAGAAAACACGGAATATGTGCGAGGGCAGAGCACCTCGCGCATGGGTGGTAGAAGACCTCGCGCATATGCGCGAGAAGTGGTCGCGCATATGCGCGAGCTGTGCACAAAGTGAAATTCGGGTTCCGAAGGCTGGGCGCACATGCGCGACCTAAAGACGCGCACATGCACGAAATGTCCAGAGAAGTTGGCGCATATGCGCCGGATGGAGGCGCGCATATGCGCGAGTTGCATTGCACGAGACAGTAGGTCTCGCGCATATGCGCGACGATGTGGCGCGCATATGCGCGAGCTACCGTGTGAACGACGCGCCGAGACCTATGGTCTCGCGCATATGCGCCGGGACAAGTCGCGCATATGGGCGAGACGTGCAGGCTTAAGAAATGGGCCACGTTTCTTCATCATGCAACGTGTATATATATATATATATATATATACAGACAATTCTTCTCTCAGAAGGAAGAAAGGAAGAGCCGAGGGAAGCTTCGTATGAGATTTAAGTTACGAGCAATCCGTCCGTCTGTTTTTGAATCCGAGTACAGCACCGAGTTCCTAGCGACGACAGCTACAACTGGACGTAATTTTTGTTGCGTTTAGATATGATTTGAAATTATGATATGGTCAGAATCGGATATGAATCATATATGGTGTTTCTGATATAGTAGACATCGTATAATTGAAGTAGATCGAAGAACAGACTGTTTATGTAATTGTTATGATTTTCAGAGTTGATTTGATTAAGATTCAATATCAGAGTTGTATTGTTATTAAGATTATGAGTTGTACTGATACTGATGATGAGTTCTGGTATTATATTTGTGATGTTGAAATTGACGGGGATATCGAGACTGTATTGTTATGCCGTCGAAACATCAGTAGATTGATATTGATCAGATTTTGTATTGATTGAGATTGTATCGTACTTTGTTGACATTGATCAGATTATGTCTGGATTTGAGTATTGATCAGAACAAGTCTTAAATTGAGTTGTACATTGATATTGTGCATATTTGATATTGTCATTGCCAGATTGGGTATGGACCGATTGGAATGCGAGACTTCGTCTTCGTCAGACCGAGAAGACAAAGGTATAAATCAATGTGAATCGGGAGATCGACTTAAGTCAGATTGGACTTGAGTTTCCCTAAATCACATACTTGTATGTTATTGCTTTTCATACCTTTGTATTATTTGAATGAATATGCTTTGGTTATTGATTTATAGAACAACATAGTATAGCAGATAGCTGTTGAGTGAGAGTCACTGACAGAAGGGCCAGATTAGGACAGAGTTGTTAATGGCCCATTGCACATTGTCAGAGTTGGCAGACCCGCCTAGTCTTTGGCAGAACCGCCATGGCAGAACCGCCGAGTCAATAGACTTTTTGATATATATTGATAGACTGAGGAGAAGACCGACTCCTATTGCAGATCTTCAATATAAACAGCCAAAGTCTGGGACTAAGAACGTACCACCATCTAGCTGGGGTATAGTAGATGGGAGAACGTTGCGTTCTTATTTAGATTGGGATCCCTAGATTAGAAATGAGTCGAGTCTGAGTCTGAGAGTCACAGAGTGTGATTCCTTATTTGATTTTGAATTATGTTCCAGATTGCGGTACATATTTAAAGTATAATTGATAGTTAATATCGATTCATGTTTCTAATTTAGATACATGTTATGTATATCTGATTCATGCTTTTATATTATTTATATGATTGCATGTATACTTGATTTATACGGGGAATGTAATTCTCACCGGAGTTATCCGGCTGTTGTCTTGTTTGTATGTGTGCATGACAACAGGTGTGACAGGATCAGGGTCAAAAAGAGAACGAGGCAGGACTAGTTAGCGTGGAGATCCGGGCTCAGAATTAAATTAGGTTTCAGCACTGATATGTAGTTGAACCTAGTTGAATTATCGTAGACAATACAAGATTTGTATGTTTATGCTTAATATGTAATTCAGATTGATTTACATTACGTTTCCGCATTGTATTTAAAAAAAAAATTAGACCATGTGTATTATAATCGATTGAATAATTCCTAAGAATAATTAAAATTAGAATTAGCGTCCGGGTCCCCACAACCTGATATTGGAGTATTTGGTGTTTGGCTATCTGACTGTGACGAGTCCAAACTTGTGACATGCATTCTTACTGGTGCGCTCATTGGATTGATGTCACTCGAGAATTTCTCCATATCTTTCATAATATACCACACATGATCATATTTAAAGCCTTTACTAAAATCAGCATCTTGCATGAACAAATCTTTTGCTCGATTTAACTGTACAAAAATATCCAACTATTATCTTATAAGAAATTAAACTTGTAATTTAATAAATAGTTGAATAAGAAATACTTACAATATCCTCTTCTGATGCGTCACTTGGGCGGAGAGTTTCAATTTGACGAATGCATCCCCTTAGTTTTCCAACTTCACGGAGTATATTTCTCATGCGACACTGCAATGATCTTTTGTTACGTACTTGTAGATTGTTTGGTTTGCTGATGTTGTAAGCTTCTTCGATACGAGTCCAAAACTGATCTTTGGATTGATTGATACCTATTATAGGATTTTGGGATATATCAAGATACATATTTTGGGATATATCAAGATACAAAGATGCTCAATATGCACTACGAAATGCTTTAATTGATCATTTGTGGGAGGAATATAGTTGTTCAGATGTTTGAATTTGGATTCATATTAAGTTCTAAAAATAAATTATCTGTATTAAAATTATGTCAAGTTTAATAATGAAGCATTTGTATTAATTCGTATTATAAATATCTGAGTTAATATATATAAGAATCAAATAAATAAATTTAGCTATTAATAAAAATAAAATTATAATTATAATACTAATGTTAACATTAATTATAATTATATTGTTAAATTTATAAATAAATAGTAAACAAAAAGAATATTCTAGAAATATACTTTTTAGTGTAAGATTTGAAGTAAATGGGTTGGAGATGAATGTTATATTTGGTGCAGAAATTTCACAATTTTGGTGCAGAAACTGCACCAAAATAGATTTATGGGTTGGAGATAACCTAATAAACCCTCTATTTTTCAAAATTAAAGCTTAAAATACACTGATCTAGAAACATTTAATTTGTAGGTTTTTTTTTTTTTGCCTTTTCCTTCACATAAATAGATTGAAATGCCCTTAAATTTACTTGTTAGGCCTTTTTTTGACCTTATTTATACAAGGTTCTCTATGCTACCAATCTATTAAATTCTAACGCTTAATTTTTTAAAATAGGAGACATGAATTAAGATATCGGTGTAGGGGTTCGTCCCAAAAGATTTTAAATTTTAAATAGAATCTTAAAATATGAAAACTTTCATAAATAAAGTAAAAAAGAAGAGTCACTCCAATATTCATTTATTTAAAAAATATTTTAGGGCGAAACACCACATCTATATCTTAATTCATATCTCATAATTCCAAAAACAATTAATTGTTAATTTTTAATAAGTTTGCAGCCTTAAACCTGGTATAAACAGAGGAAGAAAAGCCTAGCAAATAAGTTTAAGGGGATTTCATTTATGTGAATAATAATAATAAAAAATTTAAAAAAAAAACAGCTAGACTTGTCAAAGCGGGTTGGCGGGGGAAGCCAGCCCGCGACCCGCTGTAACCCGCCATTAGACGGGGCGGGGCAAATGGCGGGCCTCTAAATGGCCAACCCAGCCCAACCCACCTTGGGCCGCGGGTTACGCGGGCCGACCCACTTTTTTTTAAGAAAAAAATGCTAAACATTATTGTAGTAAACAAATAAGAAAAACATACTTCGGTCAAATAGTTTCATAAAATACTTACAAACATTAAAATAAAAAATTAAGAAAGCATACAACATAATCCATAAAAAGTAAAGTGCATAAACCAAACATGAAGAAACTAAACAAATACTATAAAGTCTACTCTTATTAAATAGCTCCATCCACTTTTTCTTTATCAAAAATTTCAATAACATTAGATCCTTCTCGGGATGAAGTTGTTTTGAAATCTGCACATTCATCATCGTGTGCATCTAAATGACAAGAAGTAAGCCAATATATCAATTTAGGAAAAGAGAAATTACCATAAACATAACCACACAACCAGCTACGCGTGCAAATAAGAGCTTGCACTTTTTCAGGAAGGATGCGAATTCTATACTTGGTGAGCAAATGAGCACCAATAGAAAAAGTTGACTCTGATGCAACCGTAGTTATGGGGATAGTCAAAATATCGCATGCCATCAATGAAAGTAAAGGGTAACGATGATTATGATTCTTCCAATGCTCCAAAACATCTAAATTTTGATAATATACAAATTCAAGCTTTGGCTCCTCCAAATAAAGATCTAATTCAGATTTTCGTGTACTTCTAATGGTTTGACTCTCATATGCCATGATTTCCCATATGAATTAACTTATGGTAAAACAATATATATAAAAACAAACCAAAAAGTGAATATAAGAAACAGAAAAGAAATAAATCATTTTAATACTTACATCATAGATTCTTTTACCTTTATTTTTAATTTCTCCTCCACTTTGAGTATGCAAAATTATAACAGAAGATGATATTGGTTGTGAAGAACTTGTCTGATTGGTGTTAGAATACTGCTCAAAAAGCTTATACAACTTTGTCTTCACAATCAACATCTTCTCTTGGCATTTGATAGGATCATCATCAAGCTTCGAATAGAAAAACTCTAACATAGAAAGCTTAATTCGTGGGTCAAGAATAGCCCCATTAATTACAATTCTTATCAAACTTCTCTTTCATCCTTTTACACATATCACTTATCACCAAATCTTCATTTGACAAGTTATCATTTAACAAAACCTCGATATTCCAAACTTGTACAAATTTGATGCATGATAAGAAAAACCAGAGATCAAATTAGAAGTATCATAAAATGACTCAAGAAATTCACATATTTTCTCTCCTCTTTTCCACTCTTCAATTGAAGGACAATATTTATAATTATTATCATTCAATTGAAGAGAAGAAAATGCATTTTTATGTTTGATGACACTATCCAACATCAAATATGTTGAATTCCAACGAGTAGGCACATCCAATCTTAAGCCAATACCACTGTCAATGTAACCAACTGCTTTCACACATTCTTCAAATTTTCTCATCCTACCCTCTGAGCCTTTCACATACTTGACAGATTCTCTAATTTTATTCAAAGCTACACTAGCTATTTTGAGACCTTCTTGGACAATGAGATTCAATATATGAGCAGAACAACAAACATGAAAAAATTCACCATCACACAACAAGCTATCATGCAACGAGAGTCGTTCATTCAAAATGGCTTCCACATTATCATTACTTGATGCATTCTCCAATGTCAAAGAGAAAACTTTTTTCTCAATCCAAAACAATTTTGATGCCAATTCGACTCCTAAGTGTGGAGGAGGCATATGAGCAAAGCCAAGTATTTTACTATTCAATTTTCAATCATCATCGACAAAGTGAGCACTCAAGCAAATGTAGCTCTCACAAGTGCATGCAGTCCATACATCTGAAGTTAAACAAATTCTATTTTTTTATGTTAGCCAAAGTTTGCCTATGTTTCTCTTTCTCTCTCATGTAGATTCTTGAAATGTTGGAAACAAGAGTATTTCTGGAAATAAAAATCACATCAGGATTTATATATTTAACCCAAGCTCTAATACCATCATACTCGATAAAAAAAATGGCAAATCATGCTTAATAACGGCAGGAGCTAACAACTCCCATGAAATTTTTTGATCTATTTTTTTGACCTCATGTTCCCATCATGATCAATAATCATTTGTCCAACATCATGAAATTTTACCATTTTGCAATTTGAAGATGACGCCTTAACGTAGAAGTCTCGTATTGTTTTCCTCCACATTTATACTTTCTTGCATGCCATACATTCGGCTCTTTGTATACCATCTTGACCAATCTCTTTTTTCGTAAAATAATTACAGACATCAGAATATTCTTTAGGCTTTTTTGATGTAGATTCCTCCTTACCATGCTTGTTGTTTCCAATTTCCTCATAATCATCTATGTTAATACTTTGGTTTATGGTAGAATCCATAATCTGCAAATATAATGGTGAAAAATATTAATAACTTCAGTCATTTCAATCATAACATTTTTCAAGCAATCTTCATTCACACCTTTTAGATAAAAAAAAAATTCAGATACAAGAGAAAAATATAGATAGTCCATATACAAAATCAACACTTTGTTGCATATATTAGATTATAAGAATCGTGATCTAATGGAAACTTGACAGCAAATTCAGCCATTAAATAAGATTACCAATTTCTGCTTTCATATTACTACTATATCTGTATACATCAAGCAATATGTTCAATCATATGTTTAGTTTCAAAGCTCGGAGCTCATTTAATATATAAATGTGCATTTTTTGAGTACGAGGATGCTATTTTTGTATTGTTGTACAATAATTATGGTAAAGAGTTGAGCTGGTTTCTAGGTAGACACGATGAATTGTATGTGGTTGTCCTTTTTATCAACACCCATATGCTATTTAACCCCTTCCAAGTTCCACTTATGTTTCTTATTTAAATAGTTAAATAACTTTTGGTTATTTTCCTATGTTGTATCTTTAGTTTTCCAATACAAGATATTTATGCTAATTGACGAGAAGAATTACCAGTGGGCAAAATATAATACTTTTTAAGCATTTTTTTTTCTCAAAAACCAACTTTAATACAGTAAATTCAGCCATTAACTTGGGATGCTGAGTTACAAAACCTTTACGATATGGAATACCAACAAGGAAGATCAACATCATTTGTTTCTCAGCCATTTTCAGGTACTTTTCAGGCATTCTTTCGGACTTTGATCCCTGTTTTTTGATAATTTAAAGAAATAGAAAATCCCACAAATTTAAGGATGTAATCACATAATAATGTGTTCTTTTCTTTTTCTTTTTTTCCTTTGAAACCCAAAAATCAGTGAGACATATGTTATTAAATGTCTTTGAGCTTAAATACTGCAAATTTTATTTATATCATGTTCAAAAAGCTAATAGAAATATCAACATGCTCATTAAATAACTAAAAAAAATTCACTTTCAAGGGCAATTTTCCAAGAAAAAGCAATGGAGCCCAATGGGAAGCGAGATTTTACCAGATATATTGAGCATCTAAGATGTGTATGGCTACGGCGACCGCCTTCAACCGGCAAGGAATGCCACTCAAATCTTGAATAACAAAGAGGCAGCAACAACTCGGATGGTTAGTTAAATGGGTAAATCATGATTAAGCAAATCGAGGCAGCAACAGCTCGACAAGAGTGAGGAGACTTATTCAATGTCCATTTCTTAAAACCTAAAAATGTAAAACTCTTTCCTAATTTGGCGGGCCAGCCTATCCCGTTTAGGCATGCCCCGTCTCGGCCTACAACCCAAACGGATGAGCCCGTTTGACCCGCCTCCAAACGGGCTGTTATTTTATCAACCCAATCCGCTCAATTTTTATGACGAGGCGGGCCGGCCCGACGGGTCTGGCCCAATTTGACAAGTATAAAAACAGCAAGTAGATTGATTATGTCTGATTAAATTGAGTGAGCTGGGTGAACAATTACCTGGTCAGGTTATGTTTCTTTCTTGGGTGCTAGTGGAAATGTTCAGCGAATCTCCCTAATGATCGAGCAAACCCGAATATTTATAGGAGAAAAATAATGATGACCTTATTTTCAGTACTTGAGCACTCCTCATGATCAGACAGTTGCCCACGCTCTACCCTCTGACACTGTTATGACTGGTAACTCATACTGAATCTAGTCTTGTCATATCGCCCCATGTGCGTTGATTGATGTACTAATGATTTCGAGTCATGGCGATTCATAATTGTGTGGCCAGAGTCGATGCCTATCCCGAAATGCTCGAGCATCGATCTTGATGTGAGGGCACAATTAAGGTGTCTGATTCATTATCATAGCCTTCTTACACAGCCTGGACTAGGCTGGGAGCCTAGGCTTATATGAGTATGTACTGCTCTAATCAGTTTTCCTAGTTGTTGCATACCCAATAGTACAATTAACTGGATTTACTTTTACCCCATATTCTCTAAGAGTTGAGAATGTCTTCTCGAGATCTGGGATGAAACAATATTTCTCTCTAGATTTAACAAGAATATCATCGACGTATACCTCAATGTTTCTCTCAGCTTGTTTCTCAAATACCATATCCATCAATCGTTGATAAGTGGCCCTTGCATTATTCAATACAAATGACATAAATGTATAATAGAGAATACACCATCCGAGGTAATGAAACTGACCTTGTATTGATCTTCTCAACCCAAGGAGATTTGGTCGTACCCCTGATAGATAATCAAAGAAACAAAGCAACTCATACACTGAGATAAAGTCCACCAACTAATCGATTCAGGGGCAATGATCACAATCTTTGGGGGCAAGCTTTACTTAGGTCCTTGAAGCCCATGCACATTCTCTATTTTTCAGTGGTTTTTCGGATCAGGACCACATTTGATAGCAAGTAAGAACTGGACTTCCCTGATGTGCCTAGCCTTAAGAAATTTTTGCTTCTGCTAAGCTATTACCCTGCCCTTCTCTGGCCCAAAATTCCTTCTCTTATGCATCGCATGTCGGGAATCTAAGATAATGTTTAATTTGTGTTCAACAACATAGAACGGGATCTCAACTAGCTCAGTGGGGGACAGGTTCCCGGTCCCTTAGTCTGTCCGAGTCCGAGGATGACTCGGGCTCTAGTGGTGATGCCTTTGAAAGAACCCGAGTCTTCTTCGAACTCGGGAAGAGTAAGAGATCGGGAGCCTGGGATACCAGAGAGAAAATCAGCCTGTGTAATGAGCCTGTTCTTTTATAAACCATATCTAGGTATACAACAACTAAGAAAACTGAGTTGGCCGGCATATACTCATACAAGTCTGGGCTCCCAGTCTAGTCCAGACAATGTAAGAAGACTATAATAATGTATCAAACACCCGAGAAAGGCATCGAGTCTTGGTCCACATCTATGGATTGACATGCCTCGAAATAATTGGTATATCAATCAATGCACGTGGGGGCGATGTGATAAGACTACAAGTAGTATGAGTTGTCAATCGTACCATTGTCAGAGGGAATGGCGTGAGAAACTTTCTGGTCATGAGGCGTGATCGAGCACTGAAAACAAGGTCATCATGACTTTTTTCTCGTATAAATAAGCAGGTTTGCTCGATCATTAGGGACATTCACTGAACATTTCCACAAGCACTCACTATATGTTCTCTATACAACACTTTCCTTTACACGAATATTCAACTTACTTGAACGTCGGAGTGACTATGTTGTAAAGCTTTCCGTCGCCCCACTAGCGTTATTTTCTTTCCAAGTGTGCATAATACTCAGCTCGGGATCCGTTTGCCCGATTCCCAGCTCTTCCAGGAAAGAAACATAACTCGATTCGAAAAATAGCCCACACAAATCATCCAATTTAACCGGACATTATCATAAATGTTTCTAAGCTCAGGGTGTTTTCAGCTTGAAATTTGAAAAACATAGTGTTTGTGAAACGTCACTACTCGTTTTTCTTAAAAAGTGCTAGAGAAATTGTTTTTTCAAACTTCGGCCGAATTACTACTATACATACATATATATATGTGTATGTATATGTATATATATATATATGTATGTATATATATATTTTAAAATAACTTTGCACCATTTAAAATTAGACCAACCAATTATTATTTGAAAATCCAAAGGAAAATAATTCAAAACATAAAATTATCAATCATTTACCAAAGCTAACTTAGCAATATCTCAAAATAAAGCTAACTCTAACATCCTCTCAAAAATCACGCAAAAGGCATCACAAAAATCTTAAAATCTATAACGTAAACTTTAAATCATAAATGCGAAAAACTAGGGCTGGTCCTCAGGTTATGTGTATATTCAGTCCAGTAAGGTCAACCATCAAATCCCTCAAACACATCACTATCATGCACACCTGCATCGATCATACCTAGTGAGTCTAATGACTCAGCAAACCATAATCTTGGTAACAAGTAATACATATACAATCACATGCAATAGTTAAAATAATTTTATTTAAAATAACATTTCATGAATATGAATAAACTTAAACATTTTCCTTTCATCATAAACATTTTTCTTTTCATCATATTTTTTTCATTGAATTCAGATCGTTAATTGCGACTTTCGTATAAGCTGAAAGTCGATGGATCCATCTACGTGTAACCACAGTACTGGGCGACGGGGACATCAGCGACACTCTCACCCGTCAACTGAGCATTGGCCTTATATATCATCATAATCATTGTATCATTGTCTCATCGTACTAGTCACAATTACTTCACCTCCTTCAACTTAAAATTCAAGCATATATATAAAAATCATTTTTCTTTTAAACCAAGCATGCAACATATCTTTTAGCATTAACGTTTCATCACAAAATTCCATAAACATTTAAAGTAAGCATATTATCATTATTTACAGCATTCAGGGCACTGCCAGGACGTCAAACATTTTTCAGGTGTAAAATGATTGTTTTACTCCTAGAAGCATAACTTTTCGTATTTTTCCTTAGATCTCGAAACGACGTTCCAAATCATTCCAAACTTAACATATAACCTTAAAACACTCTCATAAATATTTCTTATACGTAAAATTATGCCCCTCGACTAACTTCCAAAATCTTTTTTAAAGCTTAGACGTATATCCCGGTTTTGACTCATATTGACTCGAAACTTAACCAAACTTGAGCCAAAGCTTAATGACACAGAAATAGACCATTTTCAACCCAATTCAAGCCCAACAAGACCTTCGATCATGCCTAGGAAGCTGCTGTATTTTTCTGCACAAGAGTTCTAGTTCTAGTGTGATTCGAACCTAGGCTAGCTTCGACCCCAGCCCCTTAGCCACACGACTATACCCTTGGCCACCCTCTTAGGACCCTAACTGAACCCTAGGTAAGCTTATGGACAGACGCTAACCTCCCCCATGCGCGACCAACCCTTCACCTGTGCGCTAACAAGCATGCACGACTTCCCTCCTGCCGTAGCCTCCTTGCCTTCGGATCAGCCCTCGTGTGACCTATCTAGGACCATGGCTCAGCCCTCTTAAGACCTTTTGACGTGACCTAATAGCAGCAAACATTCGGCATGCACCTAGAAAGCCCTAGCCGAAATCCTAGCCCTTATAAACTCGATTTCGCTCAAGCTTTTGCCCCTGGTGGTGCAGCCTTTATACAACCTTGTCTAGGCCCTTAAACCCTCTAAAATTCATTCCTTCCCATGAACCTATGATGTCAGTCCCTTTATGCATCATTAGGAAGAGTTTTATGTTTCCAAAACATATGCTCTAATCATAGTTTGGCATAAAAACGAAAATAATTACAAACCCAACATGCTTTTTATGCAAACATACATCAAATATATATTATGGTGTGATAGATGAGAAACATGAGAATTAAAGTGTGCCTTTGCGTATATTACATTCGAAAATAAATTGATGATGCGAAGAACGTTGCCAGGGATACGAGGGATGCAACCTTGCTGATTTTTCCTTCAACTTTCATGGCTTTTCTTTCTAAAATACATTTATGTGTGTGCTTGGGTGGTGGAGGAAGAGTCCTTGTATTGTTTCAAGAGTTGGGGCGTGAGTTATGTGTGTTTTTTGTAGGGTTTTTGGATATTTATCTTGATTAAACACTCAAGTGCAAGCCT
Source organism: Primulina tabacum (assembly GCF_025594145.1). NCBI lineage: Eukaryota > Viridiplantae > Streptophyta > Magnoliopsida > Lamiales > Gesneriaceae > Primulina > Primulina tabacum. Next base: position 1,304,263 of record NC_134552.1, on the reverse strand, counting down.
AGGCCCATTAATCATGGTATATTAGGTTCATTAATAAATATTTACAATATTTTGTTTAGGAAAGTTTGTGAAAATATTAGCCGAGTTTTCAAAAAGTCCATATTTTGATCGAAAATCAAATAAAGGTTTAAAAATATGACTCGGCGCGTAAAAACAACCCACAAGTTGCCATTTTCGAAAATACTATTTAAAATATACTATACTTTAAACAAGTAAAAATAATTATTTAATAGAAAAAAATTTCCCTCATATGGATCCTCGTCTTCATTCCTCGATCGCGTCTCAATAACATTTAAAAATACAGTTTTATGTATTCATGTAGAAAACTACATTTTAAACATGTAAACATGTTTACCACATTTAATAAATGCAATTAAAATATTTTACTTAAAATACATAAGAAATTTGATAATTTTGCATGCATGTGGTTCACATGGACCTTCAAATTTTCGGGACGTTATAGTTTGTTAGCCAATTAAATTAATTCAGTGATTTTTTATGCTTTTTTTGCAAATGATTGGGTCCTAGTACAAAATAAGGGATACAAAGAAAATTTTAAAATTAATAATTTTTTTAGGTGGGGTTGGAAACTACCATATCCCATCATTGGTTCCATCTCTGATATATGGATGATAAATACATATAAATTGATAACATAAAAATTTTTAACACAAAAAATTTATAGAATTTGAATTAAATGTTTGATAAAATAAGGATGTCTAATCAATTAATAGTTTATTTTTGGTACCCAATGAGGACTTGGTAATTAAAATTGAATCTTATCTAAATAAATTGTTTTTTTTATTTTGTCGTAATGCTGATGTTGTACAATATTAATAGTTCTCGATATCAAATAAGTATTTATTGTTGGTCCCACGTGCAGAATTTGAGATAATAAATCCGAAAATAAAGAATAAACTGGACATTGAGATTTACGTGGAAAACTCCTAAAAATTATTAGGGTAAAAACCACGGGTAAGATGAAAAGAATTCCACTATAATATTTTGTGGTGTACAACTCACTCACTGTGTTTCCAAAGAGAACACACACTCTCTTAATACAGGAGAACAAAACACCTCCCAAATATTATAGAACTAAGCACTCAAATGCTTATATGATGAGAGAAAACTCGAAGAATGGATGATTTCAGAATGAATAGGGGATCTCTATTTATAGAGCCCCTTATCTGTGTGAAAACGCGTTAAAAACGCGTTGTCCGTCTGAAATTCCTACGGATTACTAACTCACGTTTTTTGTCTGTCAATTGTTGACTAATTATGCCGACATTTTTCCCACTTAGAGATTTGATTGAGAATCAAACACATCTCCACACAACATTTCAATCTTGCCATTCTCTGCTGTTTACGTTTCTGCTAGGCCACTTGAGGATCTACACCACTCAAACTTATCTGTGTTCACTGACTTGGTCAGAAAATCAGCAATGTTATCTTTTGTATGAATTTTCAGCATATCCACGCTTCCTTCTTCTACTACTTCTCGCACAAAGTAAAATTGAACTCCAATGTGTTTAGTCCTGGAATGAAAGGCTGGATTCCTTGCAATGTGCAAGGCACTCTGACTGTAACAGAACAAATGAACATTATCTTGTTTGTGTCTGATCTCCTCTAATAATCTTTTAATCCATATTGCCTCCTTGCAAGCTTGAGTAGCTGTCATATATTCTGCCTCTGTTGTAGATAACATCACAACTGTCTGCAGTTTTGAAACCCAGCTTACAGCTCCCCTCGCAAGTGTAAACACATAACCAGTAGTAGATTTCCTCTTATCAGGATCACCTGTATAATCTGAATCGACATAGCCCCTGAGTATAAAATCTGATCCTCCATAACATAATGCAGCATTCGAGGTATCCTTAATGTATCTAAGAATCCTCTTAACAGTGCTTCAATGCTCTCGTCCAGGATTCGCCATATACCGACTAACTGCTCTCATTGCTTGAGAAATGTCCGGTCTTGTACATATCATGGCGAACAACAAACTTCCCACTGCTGATGCATATGGTACTCGAGACATCTCAATCCTCTCTGCTTCACTGTTAGGACACATCTCGGAGGATAACTTGAAGTTAACAGGAAGAGGGGTCGAAATTGGCTTACTATCTTACATGTTGAAGCGTTGCAAGATTTTCTTCAAATATGTTTTCTGGGAAAGCCAAATCTTTCTGTTACTTCTGTCTCGGTGAACTTGCATCCCTAGAATCTTGTTTGCTGGTCCCAAGTCCTTCATATCAAATTCTCTAGCCAACTGTGCCTTTAATCGTTGGACCTGATATTTGTTGGGGCCTGCTACCAACATATCGTCTACATACAACATCAAAATAATATAATCATCACCTGACCTCTTGAAATATGTACAAGGGTCTGCACTCAATCTGTTGTATCCAAGGCTCATGATATAGGAATCAAATCTGTTGTACCAACACCTCGGCGCCTGTTTGAGACCGTACAGAGATTTTTTCAACCTGCAAACCAAGTTCTCTTTTCATTTTTCCGCAAAACCTTCTGGCTGGAGCATATAGATTTCTTCTTCAAGATCTCCATGAAGAAATGCCGTTTTTACATCTAACTATTCTAGATGTAGATCAAACACCGCACACAATGCTAGTACCACTCTGACTGTTGTAAGCCGAACCACAGTAGAAAATATCTCATTGAAGTCAATACCTTATTTCTGAGCATACCTTTTTACCACCAATCTGGCACGATACCGCTCCACTTGGTTATTGCCATCACGCTTGATCTTATAGACCCATCAGTTTCCAATGGCTTTCCTCCCTTGTGGTAGTGTAACAAGATCACAAGTTTTATTCATGTCTAATGCCTCCAATTTTTCTTGCATTGCTATCATCCACAAGGATACATCTGAGCTTTGAATAGCCTCGTGGAAACTCGATGGCTCACCATCCTCTGATAACAGACAATATGCAATATTGCTTTCAGTGATATAATCTGAAAGCCAACCTGGTGATCTTCTGTCTCAAGTTGACTGCCTAACATTGGAAACTTCAGACTTAACATGTTCTTGTTTTTCGTGCTCTGGTACTGTTTCACAAGAAACTTGACCTTCGTCCGTCTTATTTTCCACCTGAAAAATAGTAGTTTCTGAATTCGATGTGCCTTTGTCTCCCTTTACTTTATCTTCCTCGAAGATAACATCCCTGCTGATGACAATCTTGTGAACAGTAGGATCCCACAAGCGAAACCCCTTTACTCCATCAGCATAACCCAAGAAGATACATTTTCTGGATTTCGAATCCAACTTCGATCTTTCTTGCTCATTGTATAGAACGTACACCGGACTTCCAAATGTATGCAAATGAGAATAATCTGTCGGCTTCCCGGTCCACATCTCCATCGGAGTCTTCAGATCAATCGCCACTGAAGGAGAACGATTGATAATATAACAAGCGGTTTTGACTGCTTCCGCCCAAAATGACTTGTTCAGAGCCGCAGTCCTCAACATAGCTCTTGTTCTGTCCAACAAGGTCCTGTTCATCCGCTCCGCCACTCCATTCTGTTGAGGTGTGTAAGCCATCGTGAACTGTCTCTTGATTCCCTCATGTTGACAATATACATCAAATTCGTCACTGATATATTCTCCTCCATTGTCAGTCCTCAAACACTTGATTTTCTTTTCTGAATCAAGTTAAACCCGCGCTTTGAAATCTTTGAAGACTTGGAGAACATCTGATTTCTTCTTGATTGGATACACCCAACATCTCCTAGAGAAATAATTAATGAACGAGACAAAGTATCTCGCTCCTCCTAGGGATACAACCGGTGCTTGCCAAACATCCGAATGAATCAGCTCCAATATGCTTTTGCTCCTGGCAATAGAAATGCCAAATTTTAATATGTGTTGTTTACTGGTAACACAGTGCTCACAAAAGGGTAATGACACTTTTGTAAGTCCCGGCAGCAGCTTCCGTTCTGAGAGAATTTTCAACCTCCGTCCAGACATATGCCCGAACTTTCTATGCCATAATACTGTTAATTCTTCTCCTGAACGAATTGATGCAACAACTAGTTCTGCCTCTTTGTGTGTTTCTCCCAAAAGTACATACAGATTTGCAGCAACTTTTTCCGCTTTCATAACCACAAGCGCACCATTCACGATTTTCATGATCCCGTTCTCGATACGAGTTTTGCACCCGAAGTCATCCGATTGCCCCAAAGACAAAAGATTCTTCGTCAGTCCTTTAACATGTCGTACCTCCTGTATGGTGCGAATGATGCCATCAAACATTTTAATTTTGATAGTACCGACCCAAGCGATTTCCAAGGCATGATCATTTCCCATGATTACAGATTCTCCTGAGACTGGTTAATAATGATCAAACCATTCTTTTCGAGACGTCATGTGCCACGTCGCTCCTGAATTCATAATCCATGTATCACAAAATTTGTGTCTGCCTTCTGTAACAGTTGCCGTTTCGCTGAATAATATTTCAACACTTCTTGAAGTACTGGCCACATTTCCTTGAGAACACTTCTCGATACTCGTACACTCTTTCTTGAAGTTCACTTTACCGCCACATTTAAAGCAGTAAATATTTTTCTTCTTACTTCTTGACATTTATCTCGTCTTTGGCTCCCACTGGAGTCACGGTCCATAAATCTTCCTCTTATAATCGGTAAAGCCTCTGCCAGCTTCGAAGTTACCAACCTATCTTCCTTATTCTTGCGCCGGTTTTCTTCTCCGAGAACCGTAGTTAAGACATCGTCGAATCTTAGAAAGCCCATGAGAATATTGTTGGTTATGTTGATGATAAGTTGATCATATGAATTTGGTAGACTTTGAAGTAGAAGCTCCGCACGTTCATTTTCCCCTATTTTATGCCCCATGGAAGTTAATTGGACAAATAGAGTATTTAGTGTATTGATATGGTCGGTCATCGATGAGGATTCCACCATCCGAAGATGATAGAGTCTTCTCAATAGGAAAATCATGTTGTGTAGCGACTTGACCTCGTACATCTTTGTCAGAGTATCCCAGATAACTTTGGCTGTTTTTATCTCAAAGATACTTGACAAAACTTCGTCTGCTATAGCCAAGTGTAAATTGGCAACAACATTATCATTCATCCCATTCCACTTTTCATCATCCGTAATTTTCACTGATCTATCTCCAATAGCCGCCAAGCAATTCTCCTTTTTTAAAACTGCTTGTATCTTTATTTTTCACAGCATAAAATTGCTTCCGTTGAACTTTGCTATCTCGTACCTTCCCGCCATTATGTCTACAACAATTTTAGTAGACTGGACAAAATAATCATGCCTTAATAAAAAATCTCAAAAAAAATCTTTTCTGATGTGGAAGATCAGTCTAGGCTGCAACCACAGAGTATACTCAGAATTTTAAGAAATTTTAAACCAAGGCTCTGATACCACTTGTTGGTCCCACGTGCGGAATTTGAGATAATAAATCCGAAAATAAAGAATAAACTGGACACCGAGATTTACGTGAAAACCCCGAAAAATTATTTGGGTAAAAACCACGGACAAGATGAAAAGAATTCTACTATAATATTTTGTGGTGTACAACTCACTCACTGTGTTTCCAAAGAGAACTCACACTCTTTTAATACATTGAACAAAACACCTCATAAATATTATAGAACTAAGCACTCAAATGCTTATAAGATGAAAGAAAACTCGAAAAAGAGATGATTTTAGAATGAAAAAGGGATCTTCATTTATAGAATTTTTTATCCGCGTGAAAACGCGTTGTCCGTCTGAAATTTCTACATATTGCCAACTCACGTTTTTTTTCCGTCAATTGTTGACTAATTCTGCCACATTTATGGAAGCAAATGGATACAAAATTTATGACTAATACCCAATTAGTTTTACAAGGATTAAAAAAAAACTAGAATAGACAAATTTAGACGATGAGTTCGACGGATGATTCATGTTTAATTCACACACATTTTTTACAAAATATATTAAATATACAATAAAAAAAAAACCGACCGTGTGGCTGGAAAACTAAAAGTTCACAGTATTCCACGTGTCAGCCAATGAATGGATCACAAAGCAATCACCATGCAAAAAATCTATACAGATAAGGTGGTGGTGAGATAAGATGCAATCTTAGACAAAGCAAAACAGTGCAAGACATCTATCTCCCCTTTTCGAATCCCAAAAACTTTTAAGATTTCTTGAAAAAAAAAAAAAAAAAACTTAAAAATTTCAATGGCCATTGCAAAATTTCCAGATTGCTTCTCGATATCTTCTTGCTTCTACTGTAACAGCAGAAAGACCCTTCAGCACATTCCCATTCCATACCACTTCTGCAGCAAAAATGAATCCCATCCCTTGGTTTCTTTTCTCTTCTTGAATCTAAATTCAAGAATCACGAAACCAAACTCTTCAACTTGTTCATCCCCATTTGTATTGAAAGAAGGTGAATCGACTTATAATGAAAATGTTCCGGTGATTCAACAGCGTGTCACGGTCTTAGCGAGTAAGGTGGAGAAATGTGAAAACATTATTGATTTACCGAATGATTCAAAGGAATGGAATAGTTTGATATGTGGTACGTGTAATGATCCACAGACTCAAGAGCTCGCGTTCCAGCATTACGAAAAGGCGAAAGAGAAAACGGAGTTTAGACCTCAGAAATATACGCTAAATCTTCTAACTAGGTACTTGATTCGTTCCAAGAATTGGAATTTATTATTTACACTCTGTGAAGATTTCAAGAATTTTAAGGTTATTCCTGGGAAATCTACATGTCGCGCATTAATTGGTAGCTGTATTAAAGCTAGAAAATTCAAACTTGTTAAAGAACTGTTAGAAATTTTATCGGCTGCGGATTTAGAAGTTGCTGTTTCGGCTTTCGATTCGGCCATGAAAGGCTACAACCAGTTGCATATGTATAGCAGCACGACTGTTCTCCACCAAAGAATGAGATCTGGTGAAATTTCTTTAGATGCCGCTTGTTGTTGTCGAATAATGGAAGCCCATTTGAAAATGGGACATTACGAAAAAGCCATTGAAATCTTTCGAGAAATTGAGGATCGAAAAATGGAAAAAATTGGTGATACCCCATCTCCGTTTTTCTCACAGATTTATTGGATTATATGTGAATCCTTAGGGAAACTAGGCCGGTGTTTCGAAGCTCTCGAGTTATTTAGAGAAATGCAGAAGAAACGCATACCCAAAGACCATTTAATCTACTCGTCTTTGATAAGTTCTTTTGCAAGTATTGGTGAAGTAAAACTGGCTGAGGAGCTTATGGAAGAAGCAGAAAGCAAGAAAATGTTAAGGGATCCTGCTCTATTTTTGAAGCTTGTGTTGAGGTATGTCGAAGAAGGGTCGCTCGAAAAAACTGTTGAAATTGTTGCAACTATGAAACGAGTAAATGTTAGAGTGTCAGACTGCATATTTTGCGCGATTGTGAATGGATTCTCCAAGAAAAGAGGTCTCAAACAAGCAATAAAAGTGTATGAAGATCTTGTCTCACAAGGCAGTGATCCTGGCCAAGTGACATATGCATCAATCTTGAATATATACTGCCGACTTGGATTATATTCTAACGCGGAAACGCTATTCTCGGAGATGGAAAGAAAAGGATTTGATAGCTGTGTTGTGGCCTATTCTAGTATGGTTGCTGCGTATGGAAAAATGGGACGTATAAGAGATGCGATGAAACTCGTAGCCAAGATGAAAGAAAAAGGAGTTGAACCTAATGTTTGGACGTATAATTCTTTATTAGATATGCATGGAAAGGTTCTAAACTTGAGGGTCATCGAAAAGACATGGAAAGAGATGAAACGACGCAGAGTTTCCCCAGATAAAGTGAGTTACACGACTGTTATCGGAGCTTATAATAAGGCAAAGGAATTGGAAACTTGCATCAAGTATTATCAAGAGTTTAGGTTGAACGGCGGGACCATTGATAGGGCATTGGCCGGTATCATGGTTGCTGTTTTATCGAAGATGAATCGAGTCGATGAACTAGTTGAGATGTTGCAAGACATGAAAATGCAGGGCACTATGTTGGATTCGAGGTTTTATAATTCGGCCATGAATGCTTTGAGAGATGCAGGGCTTCAAGTTCAGGCCAGGCGTTTGGAGGAAAGCTTTAAGGTTTCTTGATGAATTTGAAAGGGCTGCGATGCACATCATGAAGATACTGGCTTGCATGCAGAAAGATGTTCTTGACAGAGATGAATAACCTCGAATATATTTATGTATGATCCGATCGGGGATGAAACGGGCCACTGAATAAATTTTCGGGGATGAATTATGTAATTTATATATAAAAAAATTCAGAGTAGAGAGACCCGAAAATGAAGGAGCCGTGCTGGTAAGGATGTAATCGAGTCGAGCCGAACTCTTGAATGTTTGAGCTTGGTTCGTTTATAATCGAGCCGAGCTCGAGCTTTATTTAACGAATATATGCATGGCTCACGAGCTTATTCAAGTCTTTATCGAGCCTAAACAAACTTAATAAATATGAATTATATATTTAAATTTTCATTAAATTAATTAAAAAGTAAATTATATATTTAAAGAAAAATATATTATTCTTATTAAAATTTGTAAATTTATTATAATAAATAAATTTAATATATTTTTCTATATATTTCATAAATAATATGCAAAATCAATAAATTAAATATCAAAACTATTATTTTTTCATCTAAAAGATTATTAATGAACTTACCAACGAACATGTTCACGAGCTAACGAGCCGAATAATGTAAAGTTTGAGTTTGATTTGTTTATCTTAACGAGCCTCATTAAACGAGCTCAAACGAGCTTTTATCGAATCGAGCTTCGAATAGCTCACAAACTGTTATGTTCGTTTACATCCCTACGTGCTAGATTGGCACTTCGAATGTTATAAACTAGATTGAATTGAATGTGACAATGGGCAGTAGCGAGGTATCAGGCGGTAAAAAATCAAATCTGTGCAACAATTTTTGGTGGGTAGAATATGACATTTTTGTTATTTTAAAAAACTTTTTATTACAAAAATAAACATTTCATTGGTAAAATATTATTATTTTGGAAGTCCTTCAGATGCCACTTTTAAGGTAATTTCAATTCATCTCACATTGTTTGCAAGATTTGTTGAGAAAGAGCGTGTTAGATGCTATGAACACTAATTTATGTAAAAAAAATGCAAATAATTTAATTTCTATGGAATCAAAGGATGGTGGATTCCAAACTCAATTTTTGTTGGCAAAATCTTGTGTGAGACGGTCTCATGGGTCGTATTTTGTGAGACAGATATCTTATTTGGATCATTCATGAAAAAATATTACTTTTTATTTTGAATATCGGTAGGGTTGACTCGTCTCACAAATAAAGATTCATGAGATCGTCTCACAGGAGACCTACTTATTATTCTTTCTAATCTCCACGCCAAAAATAAATGAAAGAGAATAGAATTTGACGAAACATCTCATTGTTTATTATACAAATCGGTATGAAATTGAAAAAGTGAAAATATAATAAAATAATGTTGAAATATGAAAAAGAACCATTCTTAATGTTAGAATAGGAATGAAAAGTATGAAAGACAATTTGAATAAGACTATTATTTTTGTAGAGAGTTTGTAAGATCCGATGGATTCTTATTCTTTTAAGATTATTGGGCGGTTCCCATGCTCCCCCACTGTTCCATGATCTTTTCCATTATCTATCAGCGATCTTTCCCTGCTCGTATGCACTTGACTTATTCTAACCAGTTTGAATTCCGAATGAGCTATCTTATAACATCTAATCTATTATTCCTCCTTTTTGGGTTTTGGGCTCAATTCACTTGGACTCTAATTAAGTTTTTAACTCCAACAAATGTGTCCCGCAAGCATTGGCATTATGAACCAATTGTTTGTGTATATGCCTATTTGCAACTTGCCCTTTTGCAACAGTGAAATCCAATTAATGTTTTGGAACTGGATCATTCATTCTGAGCCAGATATCCCATTCAACTCCAAAATTGGATTTTAAATTAATAGAAGACGTCTTCCGCTCTCACTTGCATTCATCTTCTTCTCGCTCATTTGTCCACAAATCAAAAGACTTAGTTCTATGCCTTCTACATATCTCCCTTGCTGTTCTTGATCGTCTCTATCTCAAAACCACAATCTCTTGTTGCTGCTACCGTCGGGATCGCTACGCCCTTTCTTTTAATTTTTCTATGAACTTCAATGGGTCAAATCTCTATTGTAGTATCTAGATTAAATTGACTTGCAATGGGTTGAAAAGACTGTGCTTCAGCCTCCACAATCTCTACATCATCTACTTTCCAAAATAATAGGAGCTGGTGCATAGAGGATGATATGCATTGATTTGCATGGATCCAATCTTTGCCTAACCACGCTTGGAAGTTGACATATGAGTTTACCACGAAAAATATGCTCAAATATGACACTCCCCACAGTAACATGAGCTAGGAAAACCCCAATGGTCTTGGTGGTTTTCCTAGTAAACATAACAACAAAAACTTTTGTGGGGTTAAGTCCTTTTCACTCTTGCCCAAACTTCCTAACATCCTCACCAGAAGCGCATTAATGACTGATCCAATTTCAATTAACACTTTAGACATTGACTTCTCATTTACAGGGCTTTGATATACAACAGTCTTATGTGTTTTGTAATAGTAACTGTTGTTTTTTCAATAATCCTCTGCTTGGGATTATTTGGGAGATCTTCTCTTATGATAACCCAGAACCATCTTCGGGAAGTTTGCCGCAATTATTTACCGCTTTAACTGATACTTCAGGTGCTGACTCTCTACACTCTTCTTCAATAAGTTTGAAGTTCTCTGGTAGTATCACCAATCATGTGGCATATTATATTGAGATGTAGAACTTTCCTACACAAAAATTTGGAATTTTTTTGTCCTGATTGTCTTCTTCACTCAAAAAAATCATCGTCCTCATCCACCAGTTTATCTTCAATAGCCGACCTACCAAACTTGGATATGCTCTCTACCTTATTTTGAATAGCTGACATGTCTGGTGTGAGTTCATTCCTCACCTTAGAAAGTTCTCCTCCTTTTGTGGCAGCATTCTTCTTTTCCGAGTCCTGGTGAGTGGTGTAGGGTATTTTTTTATGTTTGGCCACTCTCCAAATTTCCTGTATTTGACTTTAAGGCGGAAACACAAATCTAACTCTAACCCCTTGTTCTTGCATTCTTTTCATTGGGATCCTTTTCACTTGCTCATGATCTATGTTATGAAAACAACCTCCAACCCTCCGATGACATGACTCCCCATATAATTTTCGGCTCTGTCTATCGCTAGAAAATTACCCGCCACTCACTGGCTGCGAGCTTATTGTTCTTCTTGAAAAATGTTGGTTTCTCAACCCAAAGACCGTGGTTCCCCTAACATTTCTAGAGTAATTCCGATTATCAGTTTGTGTTTTCAGCTCACTAGCACTTGCCTCGAAGATTTGCCCCTTCGGAATCCAACACACTTCTTTATTTTCTCTCAGTGACTGAGTACTCCCCCGGCCTCTTTTTATTCCGAAAGTCGCGTGAATATGTAACATTCACCTTGACTGATGCCACCGGAGGAAATGGATCATCATCCACATCCATGGTTTCTTGCTTTTCAGGGAATTTCAACATTGCTCTATTGATTATTTCCTGCAAAATATTTTTGAAAGTCCAACAAGTCTTAGTAGTATGGTTAAATGCAAGTTAGTACTTGCAATAATTTATGTCTTTCAACTCCTCAATGTTTTCTTGTACCCCCGAGCTTTTGTGTCATCATTTAATTCTTGTAAGCGATACATGGCCCCATGTTCAAACTCTCTAGGCTGGTATAGAAGATTAGTCGCCACAAGCTCATAATTCACTGGTACCTTTACATTTCTATTGTTGTTCTCTTGCACAGCTGATTGATTCGTTTCACCAAACACCTCATCCCTTCTTTGTGGTGGTGTGAACCTTTTCGCCTGATTGGGGAGTATATTTTCAGGGCGGTGAATATCACCTGCTTTTGAACTCCCTAAACCTATTTCTACCTCCTTGATATGGTTACGCCTCTGAGTTACTTCTTTCTAACTTGTGTTCTGATATCATTGGGTGGATCGATTTAATTTACTCATGAATGACTTCAAACAATCAAACATTTCTTGTGATATCTCCTCTATCATCATAGCAGTCAACTTCTCCATTAGTTGGTTTGAAACTTGAGCATACATAGCCAGGGTATGATCTTGTTGAAGATCCAACTCCCCATGTTGGTATGGAAATGTGAACCTTAGGTGGTGAGAGTCACACCTTCAAGTTTCCCACTCCTTAGTTATGTATCTTTCTCCTCGGCGGCAAATTTCGGTCCCATCAGGAATGCCAACTTTTGTTTGCACAATTTCTTGAGAATGAGTGCTTGCCAGGTGCTACAAACATTAATTTATGTCAAACTCACAAAAAATATGACTTCTATGGAATCAAACGACGATGGATTCTAAACTTGATCATTCGTTCTGATATCTTAAACAAATACAACACCAGAAATAAATGAAAAACAATGGAATGTCATGAAATAATATCCCAACACGATTGTTTATGTACAAATCAATAAGAAATTACAAAACATTAAAATATAATAAAATAGTATTGAAATATGAACGAGAACTATTCTTAAGGCTAGAATCTAGAATGAATAGTATGAAAGACAACTTGATTAAGACTATGATTTTTGGAAAGAATTTGCAAAAGTTTGTCGATATGTATGTATGTTTTCTTTTTTGATGGATTATCATTTTCTTCAGATTATCGGGATGTTCCCATGCTCCCCCACTATTTCATTAAATTCACGAACGTGCTCAGTGCTTATTTGTTAAATTTCTGATTACTGATTACTGAATACTGATTACTGATTTCGGAATATTGAATACTGATTTATATTATGAAAATAAGAATTTATGTATATTATTCATATTACTGTTTCTGTATGAAATTGATTTCAAAAACTGGGAGTTATTCCCGCCCCCGCTTACTGAGTGACAACCATATCACTCACCCACCAAATCCATCTCAGATAAGAGCGAGGAAGAATTGTTAGAAGAATAAGAACGTCATCAGTTCTGGGGCTGGTGAAGAAGACTGCTATTTTTCTCATTTCTGATTTATGTAATTAGATTCCGCTGCATTTGTTAAGATGGTATTATGTTCGGTTTTACATTTCCGCTGTAAAACATTTGAGTTTGTATCAGACATTGAGATTTCAGTATTATGAATAAAAGACTGGTTTCTGAATTTTGTATTTCTGAGGCTTGTTGTTTTCGAATATAAATTTGAGAGCAACGCCGGTGTCAACCAACCCCCGTCCCGAGGCGTGACATTGAAGTGGTATCAGATCAAACCAGGTTTCATAATCTGGGGAGGAGGAACTAGAAATAATAAGTTCTGATAGACTTCTGAAAATAAGTCCTGAAAGTTACTGTAATAGACTACTGAAAATAAATTACAGTAATAGACTACTGAAAATAAGCTACTGTAATAGAATTCTGAAAATTAACTATTGTAATAGACTACTGAAAATATAACCTAACTACGTACAGTTGGAAAAAATCAGTAAGGGAAACAAATCAGAATACAGTAGAGCTCTGAGTGTTTCAGCAGCATGTCTGAAATAAGTAGCATGTCTAAAATGAGTAGAAAAAAAAAATCAGTAGACCCAAAACCAGTAGCCCAAAACCAGAACCAGTAGATGGAAACCAGTAGATCTGAATGCAGAAGATTGGATCGGTAGACTCGGAATGCAGCAGACTGGTTCTAACAGTGCTGGAAAGCAGTAGACAGTGCTGGAACAGCAACAGATTGATTGCAGAAGCATCAGAAGTGCAGTAGACAGTGAATTCCAGCAAGCGAATGCAGTAGACCTTGCAAATGGCATGGAAGTTGGGGTGTTTTTCGCGCAAACTTCAAACAGCCATAACTTTTGATCTATGAGGAAATTTTACTATTAAAAGTATGCGTTGGAAAGCTCTCAACGAGAAGAACCAAACCTAGAACGAAAAATTCATTTTAGCACCGCCGATGAACCCCAAAATCCTTCATTTAGATAGGGATATCATTATTTCCGTAAAATTTTCCAGATTTTTGAAATTTAGAGGAATTTTCATTTCCAAACGGCTTAGTATTTTTGCACCAAATTTGGTACACTTCATGTTCTTGATGTAAAGGATTTTTAGTAAAATTTTCACGAAATTCTGAGATCGAAAATTTTTGAGCTATTTCTTCTATTAAAGATATAGGAGTGCTGATTTTGTTCATTCCAGTAATTGTCTATAGTTCGACTTGTACTCTTGAGATCATTTCTTAACCTTCACTCTCATGTTTTGGATGTAGGATATGGCTGACCAAAGTAGCTACATTAAGAGCTTAGAGAGGAAGGTAGAGAAACTAAAAGAACATAACTACTTCCTAGAGCTGGACAAAGATGAATTAGAGCGTCGAGCAGAACACTTGAGAGGTGATGTTCAACGTTATGCTCATTATCTGCATGAGGCAGAAGAGAAGAATAGGAGAACTCAAGAAGAGTTTGAAACCTCCCAAGAGACTGTTGCAGAATTCATCGAGTTACGTGATACATTAGTTGAGAAAATCCAAATACTTAAGGATCAAAATCACCAACTCGTACACCAGTATAATTAGTATAGAGAACATACTGATGCTCAGATTCAAGAGCTGCAGGACACTGTCAAAGTTCTTAGCGACCAGAATGCAGTTCTGCATGGTCATATTGAACATCTTGAACAGTGATAGCCAACCATGAAGACGAACCTGAGGAGGATCCTGAAGAAAATGAAGAAGTCGAGGAGGATCCTATGGATTTGAGATTAGGAGAAGTGGTAGATTAGAACATCAGTAGTGGTTTTCTTTGTAATATCACTTGTTCCAATTGCATTTCTGTTTTCAATTTCGATGTTTCGTTGTAATTGCACTTTCTTGAGAAATCAATAAAAATTTATTTCTATCCATTGGTTTCATATTTAATTTTTGGAGCAATTACTCGATCATTGTGATTCCTTTGTTTAGTTTCTTTTTCTGCCATCAACCTTAGAACTTTCATAATTGTAGGAAATGGACGGACGACCAGTTAGAAACAATCGCAATCCCCGTTACAATAACCGCAACAACAACCGCAATGATGAGGATGCACAGCAACAACCACCACAACCACCACCAGCAGTTGGCCTCAGTCAGGCCGATTTGATGGCTATAGCCACGATTGTGGCAACCACTCTACAAGGGTTTGTAAACCCTAATGTTAATCAGCCACCACCACCACCTCGAGCTCAGAATGGGACTAAGAAACACTATGAGGCTCTCCGAAGAGCAAGAGTCCCGAATTTCGACGGAAGCTCCGATCCTGAGGTCGGACAGAATTGGATGAAGGAGGTAGAGAACCATCTTCGACTACTTGAGGTTCGGTAGATGTGATTACACCTTTTCTTGTGGATAAAGCAGCCAAATGGTGGGAAAGAGTCTCACAAGCTATGGTAAGGGCGTGACCTATCACTTGGCAAAGGTTCCGAGAGGCATTTCTGAGGCAGTACTTCCCGACACCAGTTCGAGTGCAGAAGATGTCAGAATTTGAAAGCTTGGTTCAAGAACCAAACATGACAGTGGTGGAGTATTCATCCAAGTTCCACTCATTGGGAACTTACTCCCCAACCATAATGGGGACGAGGCCTTGAAGATACTTCGCTTCAAGAAGGGATTGAATAGCCGTATTCAATCTGCTCTTGCTGTTATAGAGCCCAACAATTTTGATGAATTGATGGGAGCCGCCATCAGGACTGATAATGACATCAAGAGGCATGAAGGTGAGAACAAACTCAAACGTCCTCAGTCAAGTCAATACCAACCGGGCCAACAATTCAAGAGGCCTAGATTTCAAGCAATCAATCCACCAGTGCTCTAGCTAAAGGAACCACTTCTTCTCCATCAAGCAAAGAAGAAGTCAAGTGCCAAAATTGTGGAGTCACTCACACTGGTGAATGCCATAAGAATTCTGGAGCTTGTTTCCGTTGTGGAAAGATGGGCCACCGCATTGCTCAATGCCCTTTTCCAGATCCAAGGAATGGTCCAGCAGGATCAACAACTCCAAACAAGACTAAGGAGAACAAGCCAAATGCTCGATTCTATGCTATCACTCAAGAAGAGGCTGACAACTCAAATGATGTCGTAGCTGGTACCACTCTAATCAATAATATACCTGCTTATGTGTTATTTGATTGTGGTACTACGCATTCATTCATGTCTAAGAGATTTGCCAAGAATTTAGGAGCTAAGCCTGATAACTTAGAAGAACCATATAGAGTAGCAACTCCTGCAAACCGAATTTTAGAAACTCGCACTCTATATCGGGATATTAGTGTTCTCATAGAAGATCAGAATTTCAAGGCAAACATGATTCAACTAAATATGGTGGAATTCAACGTAATTCTTGGAATGGATTGGTTAGCCAAGAATCATGCTTTAATAGACTGTCATGGAAAGGCGGTAACCATCCAAGCTCCACACCAAGAGAAACTTTTATTTCATGGTAAGACAAAAGAACGAAAGACTCTTCTTTCTGCTTCTCAAACTTGGAAAGCCATGAAAAGTGGAGAAGAAATTTACCTACCTATGTTAAGCGAGGTAAAGAAAGAAACCACATTTACGCTAGAAGAGATTCCGGTAGTACAAGAATTTTCGGATGTCTTTCCTGAAGAACTCCCTGGCGAACTTCCCAACCGCGAGGTAGAATTTGAGATTAATTTAGTGCCCAATGCTACATCAATCTCAAAAGCACCGTACCAAATGGCTTCGGCAGAGTTGAAAGAACTCAAAGAGCAACTTCAAGAATTGTTGGATAAGAAGCAAATCCGACCAAGCGCATCTCCATGGGGAGCTCCTGTCCTATTTGTAAAGAAGAAGGGCGGAAGCATGAGAATGTGTATTGATTACAGAGAGCTGAATAAGATCACAATCAAAAACAAGTAACCACTTCCAAGGATAGATGACCTGCTTGACCAACTCAAAGGAGCTTCAGTCTTTTTCAAGCTCGACTTAAGGTCAGGCTACCACCAACTGAAGGTCAAGACAGACGATATTCCGAAGACAGTCTTCAGAACAAGGTATGGACACTATGAGTTCATGGTGATGCTGTTCGGGTTAACAAACGCTCCATCAGTGTTCATGGATCTCATGAACAGGGTGTTCAAACCATTTCTTGACAAGTTTGTTGTGGTGTTCATCGACGATATTCTGGTATATTCATCAAGTGAGGAAGACCACAAAGAACATCTTTGTCTCACCCTCCAGACGCTGAAAGAAAAAGAACTTTACGCCTAGTTCAAGAAATTCGAATTCTGGCTAGAGAGCGTCGCATTCTTGAGGCACATAATATCAGCAGCAGGAGTATCTGTGGACCCTAAGAAAGTAGAGGCAATCTCAGATTGGCCTAGACCAAAGAATGTGACAGAAATTCGAAGCTTCTTGGGACTAGCAGGCTATTATCGAAAATTTGTTGAAGGATTCTCTTCAATAGCCATACCTCTCACCAATCTCACACAGAAAAACTCTAAGTTTCAATGGAGTGAAGAATGTGAGCAAAGCTTTGACACTGTGAAGAAGAAGCTTACATCCACACCAGTGCTGGTATTGCCAACTGAAGGCAAAGACTTCACCATCTACAGTGATGCATCTAAAGAAGGTTTAGGATGTGTACTCATGCAAAAGGGAAGGGTGATAGCATACGCGTCAAGACAGTTGAAGCCGTATGAACAGAATTACCCAACGCATGATCTCGAACTAGCCGTAGTGGTGTTCGCACTAAAAATTTGGAGACATTATCTTTATGGAGCCAAATGTGAGATTTTCACTGATCACCAAAGTCTCAAGTATTTGTTCACTCAAAAAGAACTAAATATGAGACAAAGACGGTGGATTGAACTCATGAAAGATTACGACTTGACGATAAGCTACCATCCAGGCAAAGCCAACAAGATAGCAGATGCTTTAAGTCGAAAGAATATGAGTAAGGTGATCCTGACATCACTTTCAGCACAACCATGTCTTCGAGAGACAATCAACATAAGTCAGGATAGAGATTCCACTTTGGTGAAACTAAAAGAGCAAGTTAAAGAAGGAAAATCACCAGATTTCGAGACGGATAACAAAAGAATCTTGTGGATGAAAGGACGATTGTGCGTACCAGACATCGATAACCTTCGACAAGAAGTAATGTCTGAGGCACATAAATCGAAATTTTCAGTCCATCCTGGCAGTACCAAGATGTACAGAGATTTGAAGAAAAATTTTTGGTGGAGTGGAATGAAGAAAGACATGGCAATGTTTGTTTCCAAGTGTCACGTGTGCCAGCAAGTCAAGGCAGAGCACCAAAGACCTGGAAGACTTCTGCAACCTCTAGAGATTCCCGAATGGAAATGAGAACATATCTCCATGGACTTTATTGTCGGGTTACCAAAGTCTAGACAAAGTCACGACGGCATCTGGGTAATCGTAGATAGACTCACGAAATCTGCGCATTTCTTACCTGTCCGCATGAACTATAATTTGGACAAGCTAGCCACATTGTACATGAATGAGATCGTACGATTACATGGAGTTCCAGCTAGCATACTATCAGACAGAGATCCGATGTTTACATCCCGTTTTTGGAAGAGCTTTCAACAAGTTATGGGGACCAAAATTACTCTTAGCACGGCCTATCATCCTCAGACCAATGGCCAAACAGAGAGGACAATTCAAACTCTAGAAGATATGCTGGCCAAACAGAGAGGACAATTCAAACTCTAGAAGATATGCTGAGAGCATGTGCTCTAGACTTCAGTGGTATTTGGAGCGAACATCTGCCCTTAATTGAGTTCGCGTACAATAATAGTTACCACAGTAATATTGGAATGGCACCATACGAAGCTCTATATGGACGAAAATGTCGATTACCACTATAATGGGATGAGGTAGGGGAAAAAGTCATCGTTGGACCCGAACTGATCCAAGAAACAGTGGATAAAGTTGCTATGATCAAAGAGCGACTAAAAGATGCACAAGATCGACAGAAAAGCTGGGCTGATCACAAAAGATGACCCGTGGAATTTGAAGTGGGAGAAAAGGCATATGTGAAAGTGTCACCCATGAAGGGTGTAATCCGATTCAATAAGGCTGGGAAACTGAATCCCAGATACGTCGGACCATTTGAAATTCTTGAGAAAGTGGGAACACTTGCTTACAGATTATCACTTCCCCCTGATATGTCAAGGATCCATAATGTTTTCCACGTGTCACAATTAAGAAGATATATTTCTGATCCAAGTCATATTCTTGAAGTTGAACCACTGTTGGTTGAGGATAATTTAAATGAAGAACTGAAGTATGAAGAAATTCCAATTCGGATTGTGGATAACAAAGACCAAGTACTGAGGAGACGAACTATTCCATATGTCAAAGTACAATGGTCCAACCACACTGAAAGAGAAGCTACTTGGGAGTTGGAAGAAAAGATGCGAGGGCAATACCCCTATCTCTTTGAGGAACATGTATAGCCAAGTTTCGAGGACGAAACTTTCCATAAGGAGGGAGGGATGTGAGAACCCGAATTTCCAGCATTTCAGCAGCAATGCAAAACTCCAGCAGAAGTTAATATTTCCAGTAGCTAGCAATATTCAGTAGCAAAGAAAAATTCCAGCAGAAGCTAACAAGTTCAGCATCAAGCTAATATTTCAGAAGTTGATATTTCCCAGCAGATAGAATCCAGCAGCAGAAAAACGAGATTCCAGCAGACAGTTACTAGTTCAACTCATGACTTGTAATTAAAGCATTTAAAATGGAATAAAGGCTGTTAAATGCAGATTATGGCCAATAATAGGGAATCTAACAGTCAGATTCTGTCCTATAAATAACACCCTCAATTCTCTGAATTGGTGTTACACAAATCTTGAGATTATTACTTAAATTTTCGAGCTAAGAGAGTGCCTTGTTCGAGCTGTAAAATCCAGTAGCGAGAGCAGCAGATTTCCAGTATACTTCAACCGAAACTCTAGCAAATTACAGTAAGTGGGCTGTGTATAAATATCTTGAAATCAGTTTGATAATTCCTGTTTTAAGTATTTCTGATCTCTGATTTTTGAAGCACTGAAACTTAGTGAACTAATGGTAGGAATATATATTCTGAACATTACTGATTACTGACCACATCCCTTAGAGGAGAGAACATATAGGGGACTGATATCAGTTTAGCCATGAAATTCACAAACGTGCTCAGTGCTTACTTATTAAATTTCTGATTACTGATTACTGAATACTGATTACTGATTTCGGAATACTGAATACTGATTTCTGTTATGAAAATAAGAATTTCTGTATATTATTAATATTACTGTTTCTGTATGAAAATGATTTCGAAAACTGGGAGTTATTCTCGCCCCGCTTACTGAGTGACAACCATATCACTTACCCACCAAATCCATCTCAGATAAGAGCGAGGAAGAATTGTTAGAAGAAGAAGAACAGCATCAGTTCTGGGGCTGGTGAAGAAGACTGTTATTTTTCTCACTTCTGATTTATGTAATTAGATTTCGCTGCATCTGTTAAGACGGTATTATGTTCGGTTTTACATTTCCGCTGTAAAACATTTGAGTTTGTGTCAGACATTGAGATATTCAGTATTATGAATAAAAGACTGATTTCTGAATTTTGTATTTCTGAGGCTTGTTGTTTTCGAATGTAAATTTGAGAGCAACGCCGGTGTCAACCAATCCCCGTCCCGGGGCGTGACATTCACTCTTGTGGTAGTATCCAAATTAAAGAGACACTGAAATTTTCCGAGTTTTGGGATATGTGGCTATTCTTAAACTTTTTAACTCGCTGCATAGGAACTGTTTTGCATCCTAAGTCATTAGATTGTAACATAATTTTCGTATGCAATGATCAATTAATTAGAGGGGGGAATATCTGAAATCTTTTACGAGACACTGAAAGGATTACTACATTATACATATCATGGATACTTTGAACTTTGTGTAAATATAGTTTCATCAGTCACAGAGTTTGAACTTTCACTGGTAAGAAAGTTCTCATTATTTTCACAAAACTAGTGAATTTCTGCATAGTTTAATTTTTTATTTTTAAATTCTAAATTTTCCATTATTATTTTTATACAAGGAAGGTGAGAGATTTATCTAAGCCTGACCTACCAAACTAAACGTCTCACATAGTCTGTGAAATTTGAACTCAAGATCATTAAGGGCCGCATTTTTTACACTAGGGCAAGAGGTCCTTTGCCATTTTTCCCGTTATTTTGGTGTAGAACATGGATATATTTTGGCATGAAATGGCGACGAGAATTTCTTTTACATACTTGTTTAGGGATGATTGTTATGGTGACCAATCTTGTTATATTTAAAGAAAAAACTTGTGTGAGACGGTTTCACGAGTCGTATTTTGTGAGACGGATCTTTTATTTGGGTCATCCATAAAAAAATATTACTTTTTATGCTAAGAATATTACTTTTTATTGTAGATATCGGTAGAGTTGACACGTCTCACAGATAAAGATTCGTGAGACCATCTCACAAGAGAACTCCTCTTAGAATTAGATTCAATAATATTATACATACAATTTGGATTCCTGACGATTTGAGTGCCGTCTCTTCCAAAATTATAATTAATAACTAACTCTTTATACATGATTTTCATGTTTATATAGTCTTTTTTAATAAAAATTCTATCTTGGATTTATCCAAATTTTATATCCAAAATTTGTAAAATTGACATGTTATATTAAATAATAAATGCAATATGGTTTATATTTAAATTTTCAAAAGGTAAGTTGGTAATTATAAAATTTTCAGAGTAAAGTGATAATTATATAATAGATATAATATCGACAAATAACAAAAAAAAACCATATAATGTACATATCATGCCGTGCTTACACACAATATTTTATTCTCCTAATCCCAAAACTTCTCTCTAATATATTTCACAAAAGGCCGATTTCTTTCCTCTAGATCTCGAATCACGAATGCATTTTTCAGAATAAATCAGGTATCAGTCCGGATTTGTGTTCTCTTGCTTTCATTCAATGATTGAAATGTGTTCGTAGTAATTCATGTATGGAGAAGACATGCTCGAATCACGAATGCGTTGGTTTATGGGTAATTTGTATTTTGTTGGGTTGATTGTGAGTTTATTGCATATTTACTCAGAAATCATCATTAGAAACCTTCCACCTACACTAACTACCTACGCACAGCTTCATTCCTCAGAAGTTTTGCTTTTAGATTTTTAGACATCTTAACCATTCACAGAGGAAACGACGGAGAAATGGGTGTGCAATTTGAGCTGTTCATTTTAGCTTCACGAATTTCGCTTCCTTCTTTCAAATCTTCTCTCTCGAAAATCTTTCACATAAGACTTTCTTTCCTCTGAATCTCTCCCAATGTCGGTTCGGCTTCACGAATTTCGCTTCCCTCTTTCACCAAAGGTAAGTTTTCTTCCTCTTAATCTCTCTGGTTGTTCTTGGTTTTAATTTACGAATTTCTTAATACGATTATGTTGTCATTTATGCTCGCTACCCTTACAAAAATCTTTGAATAGCAGGATGTATGTTATTTTAAAAAAATCAAATGGTGGGTCTCCTACTTTGTTGTGACAGATGCGATAATCATTTATAGTTACATCCTAGAAATGTGCTTAAGCAGCAGCCGATAGATTAGACGCATCAAAAAGATGAGATTGCTTTTTAGCCAAGCTTTCACTGCGTCTTTCTCTCTGTTCCTTCAACAGTAAATGCAAGGCACATTTAGTCTAAATAAAATATCTTGCATTTGAAATCTACATTTACTCATACTATCTTAAGCACATTTCCAGAAGTTCCCGCAATTTCTCTTGCGCATAGGTGATGGATTGCAACAAATTGTGCATATATGTTTCTTCATCATTTTTCAATGTTTTTAATTTTATGTTGTGTGCAAAGCTATAGATCATGGAGTTTAGCACTGTTTTTATTTTTTGGGTTTTTTTATGGCTTGAAGTCTTTGAATGTGATTCGGGGGGGTTTTGCGAAGAAATTTTATAAAATTATTATTATTATTATTATTAACATGGTTTCATGGAGTTTAGCATATAATTCATGTAATTATCTGTCTTTTTATTATTATTTTTGGGTTTTTTTATGGCTTCGAGGCTTTGAATGTGATCCAGGGGGTTTCGCGAAAAAGTTTCATAAAATTACTATTATTATTTTAGCATTGCTTTGGAATCCATTGTCTTTCATGATACAACATATTTTGGTCTCATGAAAGACAATGGATTTTGGTACAACACGAATATGAACCAAACCGAAAACTTCCATCGTGAATCCGAACACGAAACCGACTAACTCGACTAAACCTAATCAACACGATTTTTACTTTTTAAAATTTTTAAAAGATAATTAAATAAAAACTCAAAAAAATATTTTAATCTAAACATATAATAAGAAAACCTCTATTATACATGATTTAAATTTGAAAGTCAATTATATAAAATTAAAAATATATTTAATAAATCAAATAAACTTTAGTTCAAAAATTTAAAATGTACAAAATAAATACTAAATGATGAAAATTTTTGATATAAATATACAATAATTTTTTTCAAAATTTCGAACTCGATTATTTTTCGGGTCGGATATCGATTCCAACCCTATTTGACTTGAACCCGAAAACACCCGACCCAAACCAGATTCGATTTAGCAAATCGGGTCCTATATTGACACTCCTACTATTTTATATAATGTGTGGGTTATGGTTTGCATTTTCTCATTCTTGAAATTTGTCTAAACTGACATTTTTAATTTAAAAGTTGATTACTCTATAATTTCAATAAAATCTAAAAAAAATTATTTGATTTCATGGCCATTTTCAACCACGAACAAATTTAGAAGTTTTCTGATATCTTACCAAAAAAATATAAAACAGTATATTTTGTATTACTTTTTTAAAATAAATCATCTCAATCTTTTGAAACTAAAATAAATCCCTATTATAGCGAACAAGTCACTTTTCTAAATTTTTGTCTAAATGTCATTTAAATATAAATTCGGCTCGGTTATGGTTATTAAAAAAATCAATCGGTTATTGAAAATTCGGACTTTATGACGAATGCTAGTTTTACCTGTTAACTTACCTCAGAGACTAAAAGACACCGGAATTTGGGGAAATTGAGGTGTTCTACATGTTCTACATTTGAACGAAGATTTCATCCAAAACCGTTCTACCGCTGAAATCAGTCAAAACCGGTCAAAAATTGATCAAACCAGTATTCAATCGGCCAAAAAACTGTTCAAAACTCGGTTAGACCGATTCACAATTTTTTTAAAAAATATTGTGTAAAAAATTGTGAATTTAATTTTTTTTACATAAAAGATTATTTGGATTTTGAATTTTATTAAAAATATTGTTTTAAAAGTATTGGAGCTTCTTTGATTGTTTAAACATAGTAAATTATATTATTATTCTTATAATTATTATTATTTTTATTAATGTACAGAGATTTAGAATTTAAAATATATCATTTACTATATTATAATATTATTTTATATGATATAACAGTTTCGATCCGATCGATAGGTGGAACTGCTATGTTAAGGTGGATTAGTTTGATTATCGATAAAACATTCGATACAAAAACTAAAACCAATTAAATTTATATTACCATTCAAAAATAATCAAAATAATTTTTTAGGGCTTTTTTAATGTTTACCGTGAATAAAATAATGACTTAAATAAATAATGCATGTGGATAGAAATTAATAATCCTACCATATCACGCCAATGGAGAATGCGTGATACACTATTTTTTTTTTTGGGAAAAAATTAAAGTCACATCGCTTGTTTTTTTAAAAAAAAAATATTCAAGTCACTTAAAAAAAATCAAAAAATCATGCTTTCTAGGACGACGTGACCTGATTTTTTTAAAAAATTTTACACGTAAATTATTACAAAATAATAATTAGAAACAGAATGATGAGATGTTAGAAAATTTGCTTATAAAATAGATGAACGCCTAGAGAACATTTGATGTCATTATTCTTCGTTAGTCTAAAAAAATTTTCGAAATGAGTCATTTGTTTGCTTTTATCATTCTCTGAATTTATCAAACTTGCGGGATGCATCAATCCCGTTGATAGGGTCACCATCAACATTAAGCCCCCAAATTATCGCAACATCATGTAGCGTAATTGTTGTCTCGCCTACTCGAAGGTGCAAAGTATTGAGTTCTTGGCGCCATCTTTTCACAAAAGCAACTATCAAATAATTATCCGTAAACACAATCACCACAACAGAAGATGTCGTGAAAACCCATTTCATATAGACATGACCGAGAACGGTGGTGTATCATACAACTTTTTCACAATTTTCAAATTAAATTATCTGATCTACGCATTCTTATGATGTTATCGAAGTTGTTAGGTGTAATAAAACTAGATATATGTATTTGTTGCTGTTAAATAACAGTAGCATCAACATGTCAAGCATTTAATGACATCCTATAATTAATAACAATAATAATATATTATTATCTAGCATAATATTATCTAAAAAAACAAATACAGCATCAATTAACAAATCAATTATAACAATTTTAAAAAAATTAAAAATAATAAATACACTAAAAATAATATATTCACAATCTAAGAGTTTTATAAATACAAACATATTTTAATTATAATATATACATACCTCGATTGAAATTTTTATAATAAAATTTTAATTGCATAAAAAAAACAAAAAACAAGTACTGACAATATAAGTAAAAAAGTTAGCTTGACAATATAAATAAAATCGAATAAAGTAATTATTATAATTATTAATATAAACAATAATATGAAAATCTACACAAATAATAATAATAAAAAACACATAATAATTTTAAGATATACACATACTAATAAATATTTGACCGCGTCACAACAAATTTTGTTTTTGTAATACATATTGTTGTTACGCTCTCTCAAATGACATGACTTCGTTAATAAAAAAAAATTAATCAACTCACCCCTTACAAGAGGGCGTGACTTGATTAAGTAGTAATAAATTTTTAATTTTATCTTAAATAATTAAATTAATCTTACATTATTGTAGTTAATATATACATAAAACTTGAATGAGTTAGACAATGCATTTTTCTAAAATATTTAAAGATGTGACTTTTTATTATTTTTTTAAAAAAACTAAAACAAGTCACATGTTTTTTTTTTTTAAAATACAACTTTAACAAAAATATAAATACAAAAACATATTATATGTTAGGTGCAATAATTGTCCCTGCTTGGTAAAGCGATCGAATCGTGGTACTTGATTTGCTGTGCGGTTTAAAAGATTTGAGTTGCACCATTACCACTATAGCTAATGGTGCCACTCAAATCTTTTAAACCGCACAGCAATTCAAGCTACGCTTTCAGATCTTTCGCATACTAGCTACTGCTTTCTCTCGCATTCACACTCTACTGCAGAATCTACTCCAAATTCTTTTTGTTTGCAGAAATGGCTGGAGCACACTCTAAATGCTTATCAAGTTAATTTTGCTTCAGCCCTAACAATCAAGGACGAAAATATTGTCAGCATGTTAAAGCCATCGAGAAATCTGGTCTCAGAAGGTTTTTGGAAGCACCAGCTGTTATCTACAAGACTGCTCTCTTAGATTTCTATGCCAAAGCAACGGTTGACGAAGGGAAAATCATCTATTCCTAGGGAGATGTATTTTTTTCCATTGATGCTGCCCTATTGGGATCGACCTTCTTTCTCCCATGCTCAGGTATCTCTGACTTTTCTGATATTTCTAAGGAGGAGATGTCGGCTGCCCTCGTCACTTTCTCAGCTTCTTCTCTCCCTCTTGCTTCAAAAAGCTTCTGAAGATGGAATATCAAGTGCTTGCTGATATTGTGGCAAAGGCATTATTGGTCAAAGCTGGTACTTTTGATAGATTGACTAAGGAGAAGGTACAAGTGATGTTGGCCATCACTTCTGGATTTAAGGTGGATTGGAGTGTATTCTTGTTTAGAATCTTGAAAGATATGGTTGTGAGGAAGAGTTCTGGTTTTGCTGTTCAGATCAGCAAAATTCTTAAGGATGTTGGTTTTCCTATCACTACTGAACATGACGCTTCTTACGTAACAATGGCCGATGCTGACAATGTACTTGCTTTAAGGCCAAAGCCATATGTGGCTGAGTTCGTTGCTTTGAAGAAGAGGTGGGAGATGCTCAATCTAAGGCTCAAGGACCTCAGGAGAAGATCAAGAGAAAAAGAGTGGTTATTTCCATTGATTCTGATAAAACAGTATCTGAGGAGTCTGCTGCTCCTACCCAAGCATCTACCCCTGCCACCCCTAGCAAGAAGAAGGCTCGCACGGTGCTCCGCATCAAGAAAACAGCAGTCATTGCTGATTTAGACAATGTCCCTATGAGACAAGTGTTTCCAGAAGCCACCTATTCTTTGCAAGAATCTGTTCCTGTCACTAAACCAACAGCCACTTCTTCTGCCACAACCTCAACTATTGCACCGAATTTCAGACCCTCGTCTGGAGTCGTCATTCGAGAATCAACAGCAGGGTCTTCTGCTTTTAGACCCGACTTGATTGTTTTCAAAGGGAAAGGAAAACTCGTTGCAGAACCACAATCTTTTGGCGTCAAATCATCTGTTCATACTGCTGTTGATCTTCACTTGGAGGAAATTGAAAAATCAGCCAGTGAAGACATATCCTTCTTTGATGGTTGTCATAAGGTTCGAGTTTTCCATCCAATCACGTTCTTCAAAACACCAGGTGCATTTCGTAAAATGATAAAGAATGAAGAGAAGGTGTTTGATCTTGCCAAAACTGAAAATGCGATTGAAGCAATGAGACGACGAAGTTTCATTCTTGAGCAGCTGAAACGACAGAAGCTGGAATCAGTTTTAAAGACTCTTCAGTCTAATTTTGATGCTATGATTCCCACTGCTGCTCAATATCAGAATGTGATCCATATTCTGACTGACCGATTGAGAATGATGAATGAGCAACTTCTTGCTCAAGAACAGACATTTGAAGAACCTGTACAGAACTCAGTAGGCTTCATTCCAGACTTTACTCAGACTAAGCCAGTTGAGGAAAGGACTACAGCTCCACAAGAAGCTAAGGTCTCTAGTACTCCTGCATCACCGAAGTTGCCTACTCAAGCATCTTCCCTTATTTCTGTTCGGGTATTGGCTTCAGTTGATGAAGTAATTCAATCAATTGCTGTTACTGTCTCTACTGCCCCAGAACCTACTCAAGCTGATGATGTGGTTCATATAGAAGCTCATCCAGCAGAACAACCGACGGAAGGATCAGATGCTGCTTCACTACTGCCAAATTTGGAGACATTTTCTGCAGAACATCAAGCAGAAATGGAAGCTCTGTTGAACATTCCATCTGAATCCATTCTAGCTGATGCGCAAATGGTAACCATTGAAGCTGATCCACCAGAAGAAAATGCAGCTCCTGACCAATCTACTGCTTTTGAAGGAAATTCTACTGAACAGTCCCCTGCTGCTGCTACTGCTCCAACCGAAATTGTCTTTTCTACTACCTTGATTGTCCTTCCTACTGATTCACCGGCTTACATAGCTCATATTGCTCATCTTGCTGAAATCTCAGAACGTCTACTCGCAAGAACTACATCACCAGGAGAAGAGCACTTTGATCTTGAGTCTGAGATTGATACACTGAGACGTAATATTGAAAGAATTTCAGAGATGGTAAAACAGTTGTCCTACGACCATGCTGGTGAAGTCGGTGCCACCAACTTCTTCCGTAAACGCATTTCGAAACATGTCATTAACACGGCAGAATCATTGGCAAAGCTTGAAGTTGAATCCAGCCTCTTCAGGAAAAATGTTTTAACCAGCCATGCTAACATCATGCTCAGTCAATCTAATGTTATTCGAACTGTCTCTGATCATGACTCGTCTCTTCGCTCAATCTCAACTAAAGTTGAAGCAACTGATTCGAAACTTGAAACCATCGATGCCAAGATTGAGTCCCAATCTCAATCTCTTCAAGCCCTTAATGATCGTGTTTCGAATCAAGTCTCATTTCTGGAGATGATGAATGATAGCATTATCAATCTTACTAGACGAGTGGATGAATTACTCACTCGTATTGATGCCAAAAAGAAGGAAGCAGTAGGTATGACAGAAGGAAGGACAGAAGAAGGTAGATCTGGAGGACATCATCATCAAGCAGAATCATCTTTCAGAAGCCAAGATCCTCATGATGAGGATACACTGTTCAAGGATATCGGAACTGATGATTAATCTTTTTGATTAATACTCTTCTGAACTCTGTTTTACTTTTATTTACTGATCGATTATTTGGTTATAATTGCTATCTGCTTTCATATTCATTGATACTAACTTCTAGGTTTTGGCATCACCGCAAAGGGAGAAATTGTTAGACTTAATTTAATTGTGGTGATGAGAGTCAAAACCAGTAGATCGCGTTAGTAAAATCAGAAGACAGTATAAAAGCAGAAGTTCACGTATCACCTTAACAAAGAAGTACTCTTCGAGTACTTATCAGCTTAGATAAACACAAGCAGAACTTGACTTTTACTAAATCATAACCTATCGAACATATATTAAATGTTACCGTTATTTTACCAAGTACGAGTATTAAATGCATCATTAATGCTGAACAAAGTCATTTAATACGTTTACCAATTTTGGTATGAAACAAGACTGATTGTTCTGAAGCTTTTTGCAGGAACTTTTTTCGGTAATAAAGCCGGTTCTATCAGAAGTCAAAGAAGCCGTTTTGTTCATAGACGTTGGAATCAAGACTTCTATAAATACACAAGATCAATGACGTTTATAGGTTACCAAAAAACAACGATCACATTCTCTATTACAGAACTACTTATCATCTTCAAACTCAATATACAGAAAAGCAGCACATGCTTCATAGTAGTTATCTGATCTTTTGAGATCATATTGTGCTAACTGTTTCTTACTATCTCTACAAGCTATTCACGTTACTATATTTTTTAAAGAGTTTGTAATATGGAAAAGAGTCTTTTCCAAAACTTTGTTGATTTGTTTTATTGTGTTGTGAAACTAAGAGTTTAAGTAGACAAAGAATAAGTCCTGCTGAAGTGGGTGTGTACAAGTGTTGTACTGTAAAATCCAAATTCTTTTAGTGATACCTTCTGAAAACAGAAGAATGGGAGACGTAGAAGACTTCATCTTCGAACTTCCATAAACAACCATTGTCTACTGCCTACTGTTTTATCATTTTCACCCTTAAACCATCATATCGTTTCCGCACTATATTGTGGTCTGCTGGTTATATACTTGTACAAGATAATATATAATCTCTAATAGGATTCTAGCGCCATTTGCAAAAACGACCGACAAAGCAACGAGTTTATTCACCTCCCCTCTAAACTCTATATCGATCCCCAACAATTGGTATCAGAGCCAAGGTCACGGGTTCAATTCCTATTGATTACAAGGATTGCAATTATTGAGAGAAAGATTGTTCGGTGCAATAATTGTCACTGCTTGGTAGAGCGACCGAATCGTGATGCTTGAGTTACTGTGCGGTTTAAAAGATTTGAGTTGCACCATTACCACTAGCTATAGCTTTTGGTAAAGCGGTAAGCACTCGGTCCTACATTATAATTAAAATTATTATCTAACATATAATTATATAAAAATTATAAAAATTAATAATAAATAACAAATAAAGATATAACATTATTATAGTTCATGATTATACCAAAAAGTTATTTTTTTCATACATATTTAAGAATCAAGTTAAAAAACGTGATTCTTTATTTTTAAACAAAAAATTACGTGACTTATTTCCAAAATAATTTTTAAAATTAAATTTAGAACATAAATATACATACAATAACGATAATTTATTATATTAAATGATTTTGAAATTTCTTTATAAAAATTAATGATAACTAAAAAATCACGTAATAATTAAAATTTCAAAAAAAAAAATTAACCTTACACATAAAAAAGTAACATAAATAATAATTTTATTTATAAATTTAAAATAAATAATTTATATTAGTATACACATATTATATTTAAGTTGGAACAAAAATTTACCTGTAAAAACACAAAAAAAACTTCAAATAAATAAAAAATTGTTGGAAAGGAAGAAAAAATAAATTCAAAAATTTAGGACAAGTTATCAATGAAAGCTATGAGAGATATGGATGAAGAGAGCAAATGAACTCTTCAATTTATATCAAACAAAAAAAGAAAGAAAGATATGGTATAATAAAATGATTTTGAAATTATTTAGGCTGTATTTTTGCGACTTTTAACACATGTTGTACATTCCTCGATCAGAGTGACCGAAACGTACAATTTTAATTTTTTTTGTAATTAAAACAAGTGCCCATTATTTTGTTTTTTTTTTAAAATGATGCTAAGTGATCACGGACTTGCTTAAAAAAAATTACGAGAATTTCCAAATGAATACTTGAATGAAGAGAAAAAGATGAAAAAATTATAAAACAAAATTTACAAGAATTGACAAACGAGGAGATGAATGAAAAATAAATTATTAAAAAGCATGATGCATATTTTTTAATTTATAGAGGTAAAAGAGAAATGTATTATTTAGGCTACAGTTTTGTAGCGTTAGACCCGCCTTAAATGTGTTTTCGTAAAAAAGCAAGTCACGCCTACCAAGTAGGCATGACTTGCATTATTATTATTTTTTAAAAAAATAATGCAAGTCACGTCTACTTGGTAAGAGTGACTTGATTGCATTAAAAAAAAAATAATGCAAGTCACGCCTACATGCTAGGCTTGACTTTTATTTATTTTTTTTTAAAAAAATAAAAGTCACGCCTATCATGTCTAATATTTTTAAAAAAAAATTAATTGTATCACATCAATTCAACAAACGTGATACATTAGTTTCACAATTGCTTTATTTTATAAAATTATTAAAATTCATTAGGCTTTTTAACGGTTTAATATATTAATTTCCCTATTAATTTTAATAATTTAATAAAATAAAGTAAATTTGAAAAAATCGTGAAATTAATATATCACGCCTACAGAATTGACGTGATACAATTACATATTTTTTAAAAAAATTTATGCATGATAGGCGCGACTTTTATTTTTTTTAAATAAATAAATAAATAAAAATCACGCCTAACATGTAGGCGTGACTTGTATTATTATTTTTTTAATACAATGTAAGTCATGGCTACCAAGTAAGCATGACTTACATTATTTTTTAAAAAATAATAATAATGGAAGTCATGTCTACAAAGTAAGCGTGACTTGATTTTCAGAAAAAAATTTAAAGTCGGGTCAAAGGCTGCAAACATGTAGCCTAAATAATACATTTCTTTTTTCCCTCTAGAAATTGAATCGTATGCATCATACTTTTTTAATCATTTCATCTCTTTATTAGTAAATTCCCATAAATTTTGTTTTATACTTTTTTCATCATTTTTTCTTAATTCATATTTTCATTTAGAAATTCTCGTAAATTTTTTTTTAAAACAAAGCAAGTCCGTGACCATTTAGAATTATTTTTTGAAACAAAATAATGGACACTTGCTTAAATAAAAAAAAATTAAAGTTGTACGCCTCGATCACTCTGATCGAAAAATGTACAACATGTGTTAAAAGCTACTCAGCCTAAATAATTTCGAACACATTGTTATACCATATCTTTGTTCTATATAAATTGAATAGTTCATTTTCTATCTTCGTTCATTTCTCTCATATCTTTCATTGATAAGTTCTCCTAAATTTTTGAATTTATTTTTTCATCACTTCCGACAATTTTTTATTAATTTGAAGTTTTTTTTTATGTTTTTGAGATAAATTTTTATTCAATCTTAAATACTAATATAAATTATTTATGTTAGATATTAAATTTATAAATGAAATTATTATTTATGTTAGATTATTTTTTTATGTGTTAGGTTAAATTTTTTTTTTCGATTTTAATTATTACATGATTTTTAAATTATTATTAATTTTTATAAAAATTTCAAAATCATTTATTATAATAAATTATCATTAAAAAAATGTTAAGAAAATGTATGTTATATGTTTTTTTCCAGTTATTATTATTGTTTTATAATAATTGCATAATTATATATTATGAAGATAAATAATTTTAGATTTAATATGTTTTTGTATGTATATTTTTATTCCAAATTTAATTTCAAATATTATTTTAAAATAAAAAATAAAAGTCAAGTAGATTTTTGTTTAAAAATAAAGAGTCACGTTTTTTAAATTAATTCTTAAATATTTTTGAAAAATATACTCTCTGTTGGGTTAAATCTGCATGAGTGAGAATAGTACTGGGATAGATAACTTCTTAGAAATTTCTCATGCGTCAAGATGTTTACGTTGCGCCGCTTGATCTGGTTGGCTAAATAGACCGTAAAAAAGTGACATCAGATCTTAACGAATAATAATGTCTCTGTTGAGGACATGACTGACAGTAGGGAAAATGTAAGACTGATATCTAAGAGATATAAGACAGCACCGGCAGATAGACATGCATATCTCCGGACTCATGAGCCTACCAGTCAGATCCATTAGCATCCAAGTATGTGCACTCTGCGCTGCCACAAGTATAATGAAATAAAGTTGCGCCTTGACTAACAGTTATAACTTTTGGCCTAGTGGTAAGCGTTCGATACTAACACTCTCCGATATAATCACGAGCTACAATAATGTTATATCTTGATTTTGTTTGTTATTATTAATTTTTATAATTTTTGTATAATTATATGTTAGATAATAATAATTTTAAGTATAATATGTTTTCGTATTTATATTTTGGTTAAGTTGTCTTTCTTTAAAAACACGTGTGACTTGTTTTAGTTTTTTTTAAAACCAGTAATAAAAAGTCATGTCTTAAATATTTTAGAAAAATGCATTTTCCGACTCATTCAAGTTTTCTGTAGATATTAACTACAATAATGTAAGACTAATTTAATTATTTATGATAAATTTAAAGTTTTATTAGTACTTAATCAAGTCACGTGCTCTTAAAAAGGGTGAATTGATTAATTTTTAAAAAATAAAATAAAATCATGTCATTTGTGAGACCGTGACACCAATATTTATTACAAAAAATATTTTTGTTTTGACGCGATCAAATATTTATTATTATGTGTATATATTAAAATTATTATGTGTTCGTGATTATTATTATTTTGTAGATCTTCAAAATTATTGTTTATATTAATAGATATAATAATTACTTTATTCGATTTTATTTATAATGTCAAGCTAATTTTTTATTTGATTTTAATTATATTATCAATATTTGTTTTTGAATTTTTTCATATAATTAAAATTTCATTATAAAAATTTCAAACAAGATATGTAAATAAATTTTTATTATTAAAATAATTTTTTATTTCCAAAACTCGTAGATTATGAATATATTATTTTTAGTGTCTTTATTATTTTTAATTTTTTAAAAATTGGTTTACTTATAGTTAATGTTTGTATGTTATAATTTTTTTTGTTAATTGATGTTGTAATTGTTTTTTAGACAATATTGTGCTAGATAATAATATATTATTATTTTTATTAATTATAGGATGTCATTACATGCTGCACCAGTTGATGCTACTGTTCTTTATTAACAACAAACATATATATATCTAGTTTTATTAAACATAACAACTTTGATAACACCCTAAGAGTGCGTAGATCAGATAATTTAATTCGAGAATTGTAGAAAAGTGGTATAATACACCACCGTACTCGGTCATGTCTACATGAAATGGGCTTTTACAACATCCTATCTTGTGGTGATTGTGTTTACGATATCATTTGATAACTGCTCTTATGGAAAGATGGCGCCGATAACTCATACCTTCCACATTCGAGTTGACGATACAACAATCACACTACAAGATGTTGCGATAATTTGGGGGCTTAATGTTGACGGTGACTATATCATCAGGATTGATGTATCCCGCAAATTTGATAAATTCGAATAATGATAAAAGCAAACGAATGATACACTTCAAAAAAAAATTTAAACAAGTAAAGAATAATGATAGCAAATGTTCTCTAGACGTTCACCAATTATGTAAGCAAATGTTCTCTAGACGTTCACAAGTTATATAAGCAAATGTTTGATATTCGATCAAAATCACGTCATTTAACAGGGCATGGTAATTGGTTCGAGTGATTTGTGCTGATCGTTATACATCTCATAACTCTATCACCACAATTCTAATTATTATTTTTAATAATTTACGTGTAAAAAAAAATTTAAAAATCAAGTCACATCATCTTAAAAAGCTTGACTTGTTGATTTTTTTTCAAAAAAAAAGTATATCATGCCCTCACCATTGACGTAAGACCGTAGATTTTAATTTATATCCATCTAGTTATTATTTTATTCACGGTAAACAGTGAAAAAGCCCAAATTAATAGAGTAAACCGTTAAAAAACCCAAGTTTTTATAATAAAATTTGATGCCTTTAAATGTTCTGGATTTTCAATCCCATCAGGCGTCAACTATAAAATAATTCAATAAACAGCCCGAACTAAAACTAAGAAATTTATAAACTCAGACTATGAGCATGAGAAGCCCTTGTTTGAATATTTTAGAGATAACATGATTCATAATTTGTGAT
Source organism: Primulina tabacum (assembly GCF_025594145.1). Taxonomy (NCBI): domain Eukaryota; kingdom Viridiplantae; phylum Streptophyta; class Magnoliopsida; order Lamiales; family Gesneriaceae; genus Primulina; species Primulina tabacum. The sequence goes on along the minus strand of NC_134552.1, from coordinate 1,268,587 downwards.
TTAATAAAATTTGAATTTTTTGTAAAAGAGTGAAATAACATTGAACAGTGTGAAAATTAGAACAAAAAAAAAAAAGAGAGGAGGCGATCGCAGTGGGATTCGAACCCACGACCTTTAGATCCGGAGTCTAACGCGATATCCACTCCGCTATGCGATCCCTTTCGGTAGCTCAAAGGAACAAAACAACGAATAAAAATGAAAATTGTAGATGATTTTTGGATGTTTCTGCACAATGAAATAGGTAGAAACCAACCACAATAAACGTAGAAAAGGACAAATTCGAATAGGAAGCAAAATTCATGTAATAATCCAAATAGATAATGTATCACAAATAATCCACACGCGCACCTTATTCTTCCGCCAGGCATCGACGATGAAGCATTGAACAGAAGAAAATCGGATGAAACGGAGAAGCAGATCGGATCTGAGAGAAACAGGAACAGGGACAGCGAGCTAGGGCACCGCGTTTGATTCCTTGGAGCATGGCCAATTTCAGTTTACGCGCTGTTTTTATTTGTAAGCTTGATTGGCCCATAATCATCTTAGCCGGCCTCCTGGGCCGGACCAAATTACTGGGTTAATCAATATTCAATAATGAAATTCCTTTCATAGGTTCTTGAGTTTGTTTTAAAATATAGTTTTTTTAAAAAAAAAAATGTATCTAAAATATTTATTCATCTGTCCGTAACGGTATGAGACATGGTCTCTCACGTTTGACTCAAGTTCTACAAAATATCATAGTTATAAATGATTAGGTCTATATATAATGATTTATCATAACTGTATTATACATTATTCGACATTTCATCCAATAAGACAAACAACCTCTGACTTTTGATATGTCTAAGTCACACCAAAATTTCTTCTATTTTACTTCCAAAGTTTGACTCATCTCTTCTCTACGTTAGATCTCAATTTACTAAATTATTCTCATTTTTTTCTCTTATCTAATCTCTCTCATTTTTTCACTATTTTTCCTTCTAAAATTTAATTAGTTCTCCATTTTTGTTAAATTAAACTTAAAATTAACCGTTTAATGAAATAAAAATAATAATATCATTTTCCTCTTATAGATTATGATTATTATTTCACATACACGAGATATGTGCATATTTTATTAGTATATCAGAAATTGTAATGATGTCTTGCAAATGTCGTCTTTGAAGAATGTTTACAAGTAGACTGAGATTCGAGAGAAAAGACAACAAACACCAATCCTAGATTATATCTCTCACAATATTTCAGTGAAAAATATGCTTAACAGAATCGATCATCAGAAAAATATTAATTCACGTCACCCTAAACTTCACCCTCTCCTTTATATCCCTGAGGCAATGTGATGAGCTACTTAAACACCTGGCTGTAGTATTCAGCATTTGCAGCGATATACATATAACACAATATTGGAACGTTATCTTTATAATTGTTTATTTGTTTTGAAATTTTAGTATATTATAAAAAAAAAAAATATAAATTTTTGATATCAACGATTATAGGAATCGTGGAAGATAATTCAATGGGTGCAAAAAAAAATTAAAATTCACGAGGATTTTAAAAAAATATTTGTATAATTAGTTTTATATAATAAAGTTATTAAATATTAGGTTTTTAATGTTAAATTCTATGTACCTACAAAATATAAAATATGAAAAAATTAAAATAATTCTTTAAGATGATTTGAACTGAACCGAAGATTCGTATAACACGTACACGCCTGCCTCTCAGCCTATCCCACAAAAGGATGCAAGAACAACTGGACACGTCTTTTCAGTGCATTGCTCACTAAATCATGTACATGTGGCATTACACTGGAGATTTCCGAAGATATATATATCCCATCGTTTCGTCTTCTATTCCATACAAGTATACCCTGCAATTCGCAGTTATCTTTCTGGTTTCTCTACGCAGACACGTCTCCGCCATTTACGGACCCTGACATTAAAAGTATGTCGCCGAAGAATCAGCGGAAAGGAGCTGGTCAAGAATATTACATGAAGGAGAGGTACGTCTCGGAGATGTTGCCGTCGTTTAACGTCAGAGATGGTGGCGGAGGGGCGTTGGAGGTGTTGTCAAGGCCGAGGAGTGTGCCGGATATTCTGGATGGAAAAAGAGTCACAGGGCTCAGATTTGAGGACGTGGCGTCGAAAGGAAAGCCGTCGAAGCCTACGAAATTGCTGTTGAAAGTGACGATAGAGAGGATCCTCGGCCCCGTGCAGGTGGTGATGTCGCCCGAGTCGTCGGTCAAGGACTTGATTTCTGCGGTGCTGCTGCTGTATGTTAAGGAGGGGCGGCGGCCACTGCTGCCGTCCACCGACGCGGCCGACTTCGAGCTCCATTACTCCCAGTTTTCCTTGGAAAGTTAGTATCATCAACTTAATTTCGTGCGTAATTTGATTTATTAACTTTTAGAATTGATGAGATCTTTTTCTCCTTATTTTTTTTAAAATTAAAATATCACTATAATAAATAATAAAGGATATGAATATATATTTTTGCTTTATAATAATATTTGAAAAGAGATTATCTTAAATATAAATATACGAAATTAAATTTTTTTTTTGAAGATTACAGTCAATAACTCTATTATATTATATTTAAAAACAAAACACAAAATAGTGTATTTTTTAAAACTGTCAGATGACTCTTGTGTTCATTTCAACCAAATTCCTTTGTATATGTAATTCTATATTAAGTGAAAGATTTGATAGTTTCTTAGGTAATTTCTTTTCTAATTTTCCCACGACAAGTTTAACATGAACTTGAAAGTAACATTATGGTGCATGTAGGTTTAAAGGTGGAAGAGAAGCTAATGGCATTGGATTCAAGAAATTTCTTTCTGTGCCGGAATACGGCGGCAGGAATTGGTGGCGCACCGCCCACCTCAAGCTGTTCAAGGGCGGCCAAGAAACAAGGACTACCTTGGCTCAAATTCATGGATTTCGATTTTTGATTAGTCAATTACATACACGCAATTTTGAGACAACAATTTTTAATTTCCTATCTCAAGAGCGGTCGATTTAAGGATAATACGATAGTCTAGCTATTAATCAGGATACGCCTCTCACTTTTACGAGGCCCCGACATTGTTGTACAAATGTCAAAAAATTATCGTCGCTTGGATATTTCTATGATTGTATGTGATGTGACTTGTCAAATGCACGTATCATGGCTATATTATACATTATTTTTTCTGAGACAATTTTAAGGAATTTTTATGTGTGAGACGGGTCAACTCTACTGATATTCACAATAAAAAATAATAATCTTAACATAAAAATTAATTTTTTTTCATGGATAACCAAAATAAGAGATTCGTCTCAAAAAATATGACATGTGAGATAGTATCACACAAATTTTTGTCTTACATGCATGATTCAATCAAATTATTTCGTTAGAATCTTTGTATCACATATTTAGAGTAAATTACATTATAAAGTGAATTAATTTTTAATAAATTCAACTGATTATGGTCTATTTGATTAAAAAAAAACAATTAAATTTATCCCCCCCAAAAAAAAAAGAGAGTCAAGAATGGTGTCTTCTATTTTTCAAACCAAATAACTGAGAAATACAACCAGGAAATCAATGAAAAAATTATGAAGCCTAATGACCAACATCAATGTTGTACTAAAATAACAATACAACAAACAAAATTCGACTACCGAAAGGTGGAGCCAGAAAGCACCAGCCTCTTCCACTTCATTTTTCTAAAAATTATCCATCACTTCGATCTTCATGATTTCTCTACATAAAATTTGAAGCTCCAAACTCTTCATACTAATAGACTAACAAAGTTTGCAACTTAATATTACACATATCAAATGTAGTTTTTTCTTCCTGGGGTCATTGGGAAGCGGAAATTACGATCCTGGGCACGATTGCGGAGAGTTTTCGTGGACAGCGGACGGAGAAGCGTGATTCTCTTTAGACTCGGTTATGACATTTCCGATTACAGCATTTGGAGGAGCGGTCGGCGCGGAGGTAGCCACTGCGACGCTACGGCTAATTGGCCTGGCCTTTGGAAGCTCCTTTGTATTCTGTCTGAAGGTTGCAACCACTAGCTGCAAAGTATGTTAAAAATTTTGGATCAGTGTCGACAAATTAATATTTAAAATTCTGACCAATCAAAATCTTAGATAGCTGAAAAATTACATTGAATTAAACCAAAAATATGTGGACCAGAAATTAAGAGAGTAAAGGCAACGCTAATTCTAAGAATATATGTCGGCAACTGGTTATTGACAATTGACAAATTGGCAGACAATCATTTAATGGTTGTTGAATAATCAGCACATGTTTTGTGATCAAATTGGAAAAATTTGAAACGGAAGGTTTTTGTTCAAAGAGTAATTGCATCCATAAATAGATGTATTTTTTCATCAGTTAGGTGTATCTCATTCTCAAATCTCCTTTTGAGTTTTATTATTCTTTCTATTAGTTTTATAATATTTGTGAGTTGTTTGTTCTTTTGTATGAAAAGAGTGTGTGTTCTCTTTGGGAACACAGTGAGTGAGTTGTACACCGTAAAATATTATAGTGGAATTCTTTTCATCTTGCCCCTGGTTTTTACCCTAATAATTTTTAGGAGTTTTCCACGTAAATCTCGGTGTCCAGTTTATTCTTTATTTTTGGATTTATTATATCAAATTACCACAAGTGGGACCAACAAGTGGTACCAGAGCCTTGGTTTAAAATTCTTACCATTCCGAGTATGCTTTATGGTTGCAGTCTAGACTAATATTTCAAATCAGAAAAGATTTTTTGAGATTTTTTTTATTAAGTGAGATTATTTTGTTCAGTCTACTAAATTATTGTAGACATAATGGCGGGAAAGTACGAGATAGCAAAGTTCAATGGAAGCAATTTTATGATGTGAAAATAAAGATACAAGCAGTTTTAAGAAAGAAGATTTGCTTGACGGCTATTGGAGATAGACCGGTGGAAATTACGGATGATGGAAAGTGGAATGACATGAATGATAATGATGTTGTCAATTTACACTTGGCTATAGCAGACGAAGTACTGTCAAGTATCTCTTGAATAAAAAAAGCCAAATTTATCTGGGATACTCTGAAAAAGATGTACGAGGTCAAGTCGCTACACAATATGATTTTCCTAAAGAAAAAGCTTTATATTCTTCGGATGACGGAATCTTCATCGATGACCGACCATATCAACACACTAAATATTTATTTCTCCAACTCACTTCCATGGGGCATAAAATAGGGGAAAATGAACGTGCGGAGCTTCTATTTCAAAGTCTACCATATTCATATTATCAACTTATCATCAACATAACCAACAATATTTATGGATTTTCTAAGATTCGACGATGTCTTAACCGCGGTTCTCGGAGAAGAAAGCAGGCGCAAGAATAAGGAAGATAGATTGGTAACCTTGAAGAAGGCAGAGGTTTTACCAATGATAAGAGGAAGATTTATGGACCGTGACTCCAGTGGGAGCCAAAGACGAGGTAGATCAAAGTCGAGAAGTAAGAAGAAAAGTATTTACTGCTTTAAATATGGCGGTAAAGGGCACTTCTTTATATACTGCTTTATATACGAGTATGAAAAAAATTCTCAAGGAAATGTGGCTAGTACTTCAGGCAGTGGTGAAATATTATTCAGCGAAGCGACAAAAGTTGCAAAAGACAAACACAAATTTTGTGACACATGGATTATGGATTTAGGAGCGACGTGGCACATGACGTCTCGGAGAGAATGATTTGATCATTATGAACCAGTCTCAGGAGGATCTGTATTAATGGGAAATGATCATGCCTTGAAAATCGCTGGGGTCGGTACTATCAAAATTAAAATGTTTGATGGCACCATTCGCACCATACATGAAGTACGACATGTGAAAGAACTGACGAAGAATCTTTTGTCCTTGGGGTAATTGGATGACATCGGATGCAAAACATGGATCGAGAACAGGATCATGAAAATTGTGAAGGGTACGCTTGTGGTTATGAATGCGGAAAAAGTTGCTGCAAATCTGTATGTACTTTTGGGAGAAACACACAAAGAGGCTAAAACTAGCTGTTGCATCAATTGGTTCAGGAGAAGAATTAAAAGTATTATAGCATAGAAAGATCGGGCATATGTAAGAACGACGATTGAAAATTCTCTCAGAATGAAAGCTGCTGCCGGGACTTACAAAAGTGTCACTACTCTTTTGTGAGCATTGTGTTACCAGTAAACAACACAGATTAAAGTTTGGCACTTCTACTGCCAGGAGAAAAAGTATATTGGAGCTAATTCATTCCGAATGTTTGGCAAGCACCAGTTGTATTCCTAGGAGGAGCGAGATACTTTGTCTCGTTTATTGATGATTTATCTAGGAGATGTTGGGTGTATTCGATCAAGAAGAAATCAGATATTTTCCAGATCTTCAAAGAATTCAAAGCGCGGGTTGAACTTGATTCAGAAAAGAAAATCAAGTGTTTGAGGACTGACAATGGAGAAAAATATACCAGTAACGAATTTGATGCATATTGTCAACATGAAGACATCAAAAGACAATTCACGACGGCTTACACACCTCAACAGAATGGAGTGGCAGAGCGGATGAACAGAACCTTGTTGCACAGAACAAGAGCTATGTTGAGGACTGTAGATCTAGACAAGTCATTTTGGACGGAATCAGTCAAAACCGCTTGTTATATTATCAATCGTTCTCTTTTAGAAGCGATTGATCTCAAGACTCCGATGGAGATGTGGATTGAGAAGCCGACAGATTATTCTCATTTGCATACATTTGGAAGTTATGTGTACGTTCTGTACAATAATCAAGAAAGATCGAAGTTGGATTCGAAATTTAGAAAATATATCTTCTTGGGTTATGCTGCTGGAGTAAAGGGGTTTCGCTTGTGGGATCATACTGTCCAAAAGCTTGTCATCAGCAGAGATGTTGTCTTCGATGAATATAAAGTAAAAGGAGACAAAGTCATACTGAATTCAAAAACTACTATATTTCAGGTGGAAAATAAGACAGACGAATGTCAAATTTCTTGTGAAGCAGTATCAGAGCACGAAGAACAAGAATATGTTGAGTTTGAGGTTTCCAATATAAGGCAGTCAACTCGAGACAGAAGACCACCATGTTGGCTTTCAGATTATGTCACTGAAAGTAATATTGCATATTGTCTATTATCAGAGGATGGTGAGCCATCGAATTTTCACGAGGCTACTCAAAGCTCGGATGTATCCTTGTGGATGATAGCAATGCAAGAAGAGTTGGAGGCATTAGACATGAATAAAACTTGGGATCTTGTTACACTATCACGAGGGAGGAAAGCTATTGGAAACAGATGGGTCTATAAGATCAAGCGTGATGACAATATCCAAGTGGAGCGGTATCGTGCTAGATTGGTGGTAAAAGGGTATGCTCAGAAAGAAGGCATTGACTTCAATGAGATATTTTCTCATGTGGTTCGGCTTACAACAGTCAGAGTGGTGCTGACATTATGTGCGGTGTTTGACCTACATCTAGAACAACTAAATGTGAAAATGGAGTTTCTTCATGGAGATCTTGAAGAAGAAATCTATATGCTCCAGCTAGAAGGTTTTGCGGAAAAAGGCAAATAGAACTTGGTTTGCAGGTTGAACAAATCTCTATACAGTCTCAAACAGGCACCGAGGTGTTGGTACAAGAGATTTGATTCTTATATCATGAGTCTTGGATATAACAGACTTTGTACAGACCCTTGTACATATTTCAAGAGGTCTGGTGATGATTATATTATTTTATTGTTGTATGTGGATAACATGTTGGTAGCAGGCCCCAACAAAGATCAAGTCCAAGGATTGAAGGCACAGTTGGCTAGAGAATTTGATATGAAGGACTTGGGACAGGCAAACAAGATTCTAAGGATGCAAGTTCACCGAGACAGAAGTAACAGAAAAATTTGGTTTTTCCCAAAAAAATTATTTGAAGAAAATCTTGCAACGCTTCAACATGCAATATAGTAAGCCAATATCGACCCTTCTTCCTGTTAACTTCAAGTTATTCTCCGAGATGTGTCCTAACAGTGAAGCAGAGAGGATGGAGATGTCTCGAGTACCATATGTATCAGCAGTGAGAAGTTTGATGTTCGCTATGATCTGTACAAGACCGGACATTTCTCAAGCAGTGGGAGCAGTTAGTCGGTATATGGCGAATCCTGGACGAGAGCATTTGAGCATTGTTAAGAGGATCATTAGATACATTAAGGGTACCTTAAATGCTAAATTATGTTATGGAGGATCAGATTTTACACTCAGGGGCTATGTCGATTCAGATTATGCAAGTGATTCTTGTAATGCTCGAGATTTATGGTGTTGTTAATCTGAAATGATTCATTGATTAATTGATGTGATTATAGACAGAACGGATCAGACCGGAGAAGTCGGAAAGAAGTTGGATTTATGTGCGAGGAAAAGACCTCGCGCATATGCGCGACCCTGCCGGGCGCATATGCGCGAGGCAGGCAGAGGACCTCGCGCATATGCGCGACATGGATCCGCGCATGTGCGCGAGGGTACCCGAGAGTTGTGAAGAATGGTGAAGGACCTCGCGCATATGCGCCGAATGAGGGCGCGCATATGCATGAGCTGCCGAGATGTTATGTGCTGAGACCAGTAGGTCTCGCGCATATGCGCGAGTTGAGGTCGCGCATATGCGCGAGAAGTGTTGGACCAAAAATGAAGCCACGTTCCTTTCTCATGCAACTTATAAGTAAACAATTCATTTCCTTCATTTCAAAAGGAAAAGTGACCGAGAAGGACTCCAGGGAAAAAGCTTTCACTTTTGTAGGTTTAAATTGTGATTGCGAGAAATCCGCCCGTCAGAATTTGAATCTGACTTCAGTACTGTGTTCCTATCGACGCAGACTACAACTGGACGTAATTTTTCTTAAGTTTTGATATGAGTTGAAATTATGATACTGTCAGAATCGGATATGATTCATATATGGTATTCTCGACATGCTAGACATCGTATAATCGGAATCGGATTGAAGAACAGATACCGTATGGAATTGTTATTATTTTTAGAGTTGATTTGATTGAGATTGATATCAGATTTGTGTTGTATCGATTATGAGTTGTGATAATTGATATCCGTTGATATTGTATTGACAAAGATATTCAGATTGTTCCGTTATACCGTGATTTTGAGTTAGATTCAGATTGATCAGATTCGGTATTGATTTGAGCAGTATATTGATATTGTACTTCTTGATATTGTCATTGCCAGATTGAGTATTGACAGAATTCGAATTCCAGACTTGAACGTTGTCAGAACTGCAACTAAAGAAAGGTATAAGTCAATGTGGTACCGGGAGAACGACTCGAGTATGATATACTTCAGTTTCCCTAAATCACATACTTATTGTTATTGTGTGCATTGATTTGAATTGATATGCATGTTCTATTGATTTATAGAAAGCATGTATTAGACGAGTATTAGACGAGTGATCTTGTGACATAGGTGTCAGATAGTGATGGAATCGTCACTGGCAAATTGCACATTGTCACAGGATAGTGATTTGGCGAAAGTGCCAAAATCTGTGACGGATAGGTCAAGACACCGGATATTTGGTTATATCGATGTTGAATAGAATTGGAGTTTTTTCTATTATTGATATTCGATATGGAATACCAACGTCTGGAAACCGGGATCCCTAGACTAGGATTGAGTCTAGTCTGAGACGTGGAGTCACGAGTCTGATTGACGATTTTATATTTGTTAGTGTTTCAGATTTTGATACATATTACTGATATATGTTACATGCTTTTACATTGTTTATATGATTGCATGTTTCGTTGATTTATACTGGGATGAGTTATCCGGCTGTTGTCGTGTTTGTATGTGTGCATGGCAACAGGTGGGACATGATCAGGGTCGAGAAGATGAATAGAGATCGTGATTAGAATGGAGACTACGGACCATGATTAGAGATAGGGTTTGGAAACTTGATATTTAGTTGTTAAACCTTAGTTTGAATGATTGTATATAGTACAAGACTTGTACTTTAATACTGACATGTATATTAGAATGTATTCCATTACGTTCCATATTTAATACTGTATTTTAAAAAAAATGTAGACCCTGTTTATTATAATCGATTAAATTGTCCCAATGATGATTAAAAACATGATTAGCGTCCGGGTCCCCACAAAAGGTGGTATCAGAGCGATAAATCCTTTAGATTGAGATAGAAGTTAGGAAGCGGGGTAGATTGAGTTTTCTTTCCTTGCTTTTGATTGCTAGCATGATTTACTGCTTTAATACATGTTTACCTGATTATCTGACATTGATATGGTAATGTGTATTATTGAGATTGAATCAGAACCAATTCTTGATCAGAGGTAAGATGATCAGAAGGGAACTGATATATATATATTGTTGTATTGTATTTGGTTGCTAACCCTTTTGGTAATCAGATATGCCTCCTCGAAGAATACCGGAACAGGGTAGCACTTCGAATCCTCCAATGGATGTGACAGCAACACCGATGGAGACATTGTTGAAGAGATGTCAGTCATTCCATCCACCGACTCTGAAGGGTACTGAGACTTCAGTTGATTGCGAGAGTTGGTTAGACGACATTGAGATGCTGTTTGAGTCCTTGGATTACACTGATGAGCGGAAAGTGAAACTGATTGGGCACCAGTTGCATGATGTTGCAAAGAACTGGTGGATTACAACAAAACGGGCCTTGGAGCATCGAGGTACAGTTATCACCTGGAATGTATTTAGAACTGAGTTTTATCAGAGATTCTTTTCAGTGTCGTACAGGAAGGATAAGGGAGCAGAGTTTGCAAACTTGAGACAGGGTCAGCTGAACATTGAAGAGTATGTGTCCAAGTTCTCTACCTTGTTAAGATTTGCTCCACATGTGGCTGAAAACGACGAAGCCATTGCGGATCAGTTTATTAATGGCCTGAATCCTGAAATATTTACACTGGTGAATACGGGACGACCGAATAATTTTACTGATGTCTTGAATAGAGCCAAGGGAACCGAAGCTGGTCTGATGAAACAGAAGGGAGCTTCGTTTGTGCCTTCAGCACCGAGACCACAGCAATCACCTCCCCGATTTGAGAGTGGCAGCAGCAGTGGTGGAAAGAAAGATTTCCTGAAAGCTAAAGGGAAATAGTTCAAGAGATCTGGAAGCGGTTTATCCAGTTCTAGTGGCTCGAGACAGACCGGTCAGGGCCAGAGTTATACAGGACCTTATTGCAGCACTTTTGGAGGGAAGCATTCCACATAGCAGTGCCGAGGAGTGTTTGGCACTTGCCGTATTTGTAGACAGCAGGGACATTTTGCTCGAGTTTGTCCCCAGAGAGATACTCAGAGGTCACAGGGTGCCGAGTCATCGGGATCAGTAGCTCAGACTAGTAGACGACCACCAGTTGCAGTCCACTCCTTCCAGCCAGCACCAGCCCAGTCACAGCCAAGGCCAGAGGAAGCCAGACAGTTAGCCAGCCTCCTAGACAGCAGGCCAGAGTGTTCGCTTTGACTGAGGAGCAGGCTCAGGACACACCAGACGATGTTGTGGCAGGTAACTGTGTTATTTCTGGTTATCCTGCATATGTATTGATGGATACTGGTGGCATCGCATACATTTATATCTAAGCGATTTGCATTGAGTCATGCATTGCCTATTGAGTCATTATCTGCGGTAGTGTCTGTCTCTTCTCCGTTGGGGACATGTTTGATATCAGTGAAATATGTTAAATCTTGTATACTGCAGTATGATAAACATGAGATCGAGTTGGATTGTATTGTACTTGGTTTATCTGATTTTAACTGTATTATCGGTATCGTTATGTTGACCAAGTACAGAGCTACTGTTGATTGTTTCCACAAGATTGTGAGATTCAGACCTGAAATGGCTGATGAGTGGAAGTTTTACGGTAAGGGTTCTCGAGCCAGAATTCCTTTGATATCTGCTATAAATATGACTCGATTATTGCAGAAAGGAGTGGATGGATTCCTTGTCTATTCAGTGGATTTACTGAAATCGAGTCCATCATTGGCGGATTTGCCAGTGGTGTGTGAGTTTGCTGATGTCTTCCCAGATGAAATTCCTGGATTGCCTCCGATTCGAGAGATAGACAACAGTATTGAGTTGATGCCAGGTACGGTTCCGATTTCTAGAGCTCCGTACAGAATGGCACCGATAGAATTGAAAGAACAGTTGGAGGATTTACTAGCCAAAGGGTATATCAGACCGAACGTGTCTCCTTGGGGTGCTTCAGTATTGTTTGTTTGAAAGAAAGACGGTTCAATGTGACTTTACATTGACTACCGGCAACTGAACAAGGCGACGGTAAAGAATAAATATCCCTTGCCTCGTATTGATGATTTGTTTGATCAGTTGCAGGGTTCTTCAGTATATTCCAAGATCGATTTGAGATCTGAATATCATCAGCTGAGAGTCAGGGATTCTTATATATCGAAGAAAGCATTCCGAACCATGTATGGACAATATGAATTTATTGTCATGCCGTTCGGTTTGAATAACACTCCAGCTGTGTTTATGGGTCTGATGAACCGCATATTTCAGAGGTATCTTGATGATTTTGTTATTATATTCATCGATGATATCTTGATTTATTCGAAGAATATGATTGAGCATGCCGAGCATTTGAGAACTGTATTGAAAATTCTGAGGGCTGAGAAACTGTATGCTAAATTGTCAAAATGCGAGTTTTGGTTGAGACAGGTGGTATTTCTGGGTCACATCATATCCGAAGATGGTATATCAGTTGATCCCAGTAAGGTTGAAGCCGTGATTTCTTGGCCGAGACCGACATCTGTACCAGAGATACGCAACTTTATGGGTTTAGCAGGTTATTATCGTCGATTTATTAAAGATTTCTCGAATATTGCCAAACCGATTACGCAGTTGACTCAGAAGAATGCTCCGTTTGTATGGTCTGAAGACTGTGAGTCCAGTTTTCTGGAACTGAAGAAAAGACTGACTAGTGCACCGATATTGACTATTCCATCAGGTACTGGTGATTTTGTGGTTTATTGTGATGCATCTCACCGAGAATTGGGTTGTGTTTTGATGCAGCGAGGGCATGTTATTGCTTATGCCTCGAGACAGCTGAAGCCACATGAGACTCGTTACCCAATTCATGATCTTGAATTGACTGCCATTGTATTTGCTTTGAAGATATGACGACACTACCTTTATGGTGAGAAGTTTGAAATCTATTCTGATCATAAAAGCTTGAAATATCTGTTTTCACAATCAGAGCTGAATATGCGACAAAGAATGTGGCTAGATTTGCTGAATGATTTTGATTGTGAAATCAAATACTATCCTGGAAAGTCTAATGCAGCAGCTGATGCACTGAGTCGTAAGGTATGTTCTTTGTCCTTATCGACAATTGGTGTTTCAAATTTGATAGAAGATTGGTGTTTGTCTGGATTAGCTTTTGAAATAGATCGTCAGCCTCTGAGATTATGTACTATTCGAGCTAAACCAGAACTGATAGTGAGAATCAAATAGGCACATAAAGTTGATCAGAAGGTGCAGAATTCGATTGCTATTGTCAGATCTGGACATCAATCGAAATATCAGGTTCGTGACGGTGTTTTGTATGTGAATAATTGTATTGTTGTGCCGAATGTTTCAGATTTGAGACAGCGGATACTAGCAGAAGCACACAGCAGTCGTTTTATCATTCATCCTGCTGGCAGAAAAATGTATAATGATTTGAAGACACAGTATTGGTGGAAACAGATGAAATCTGATGTTACTGAATTTGTATCCAAGTATCTGAATTGCCAACAGGTGAAAGCAGAAAGAAAGAAACCAGGAGGTCTATTGCATAGTTTATCTATTCCTGAATGGAAATGGGATCACATTTCCATAGATTTTGTGACGCAGTTACCACGTTCCTCTAGAGGTTGTGATGCGATTTGGGTTGTGATTGATAGATTGACCAAATCCGCATGTTTTATGCCATACAAGATGACGTACGGACATGACCAGATGGCAGATATTTATGTCAGAGAAGTGCTCAGATTGCATGGATTGCCGAAGTCGATTGTATCAGACCGTGATCTTCGGTTTACTTCGCACTTCTGGAAGAGTTTACAGCAGGCTCTAGGTACGAAGTTACATCTGAGTACCGCATATCATCCCCAGACCGACGGACAGTCAGAGCGGACTATCCAGACATTAGAAGATATGCTTAGAGCTGTAGTGCTTGATTTTAGCACTAGTTGGCAGGATGCATTGCCACTATGTGAATTTTCGTACAACAACAGCTATCATACGAGTATTGAGATGGCTCCTTTCGAGGCATTGTACGGAAAGAAATGCAAATCCCCTCTGTATTTGGATGATATCTCTGAGGTACCTGAGATTGGACCTGACATGATCAGAGATATGACTGAGAAAGTGAAGATGATTCAGAAGAGAATGAAGGCAGCTCAAGATAGACAAGCCAAATATGCCAACATCAGACGACGACCGTTGGTATTTGAGGCAGGAGACCAAGTATTTTTGAAGATTTCACCTTTCAAGGGAGTTGTCAGATTTGGCAAGAAAGGGAAGCTGTCTCCATGATATATTGGGCCGTATGAGATTCCCGAGAAGATAGGAGATCGTGCCTATCGACTTGCCTTACCGCCTTCTCTATCTGGGATACATGATGTCTTTCATGTATCATTATTGCGTAAATACCTGCCTGATGCTTCACATGTTATTAAGCCAGCCGAGGCCGAACTTGACGAGACATTGAGCTATTTTGAAAAAACGATTCAGATTCTCGATCGCAAGGAAAAAGAGCTCAGAACGAAGACAATTCCGCTTGTGAAAGTTCAGTGGAGTCATCATGGCATCGAGGAAGCTACCTGGGAGACTGAGTCAGACATGAGACAGAGATTCCCAGAGTTAATTCATTGATGTGAGTTTTATATTCAGTATTCTGTTATATACTCCTTATTGATATGATTGATTGCATGTGATTTCGGGGACGAAATCGTATCTTAGGTGGGAGAAATGTAATGCCCGAGATTTATGGTGTTGTTAATTTGAAATGATTCATTGATTAATTGATGTGATTATAGACAGAACGGATCAGATCGGAGAAGCCGGAAAGAAGTTGGATTTATGTGCGAGGAAAAGACCTCGCGCATATGCGCGACCCTGCCGGGCGCATATGCGCGAGGCAGGCAGAGGACCTCGCGCATATGCGCGACATGGATCCGCGCATGTGCACGAGGGTACCCGAGAGTTGTGAAGAATGGTGAAGGACCTCGCGCATATGCGCCGAATGAGGGCGCGCATATGCGCGAGCTGCCGAGATGTTATGTGCTGAGACCAGTAGGTCTCGCGCATATGCGCGAGACGTGTTGGACCAAAAATGAAGCCACGTTCCTTTCTCATGCAACTTATAAGTAAACAATTCATTTCCTTCATTTCAAAAGGAAAAGTGACCGAGAAGGACTCCAGGGAAAAAGCTTTCACTTTTGTAGGTTTAAATTGTGATTGCGAGAAATCCGCCCCGTCAAAATTTGAATCTGACTTCAGTATTGTGTTCCTTTCGACGCAAGCTACAACTGGACGTAATTTTTCTTAAGTTTTGATATGAGTTGAAATTATGATACTGTCAGAATCGGATATGATTCATAAATGGTATTCTCGACATGCTAGACATCGTATAATCGGAATCGGATTGAAGAACAGATACCGTATGGAATTGTTATTATTTTTAGAGTTGATTTGATTGAGATTGATATCAGATTTGTGTTGTATCGATTATGAGTTGTGATAATTGATATCCGTTGATATTGTATTGACAAAGATATTCAGATTGTTCCGTTATACCGTGATTTTGAGTTAGATTCAGATTGATCAGATTCGGTATTGATTTGAGCAGTATATTGATATTGTACTTCTTGATATTGTCATTGCCAGATTGAGTATTGACAGACTTCGAATTCCAGACTTGAACGTTGTCAGAACTGCAACTAAAGAAAGGTATAAGTCAATGTGGTACCGGGAGAACGACTCGAGTATGATATACTTCAGTTTCCCTAAATCACATACTTATTGTTATTGTGTGCATTGATTTGAATTGATATGCTTGTTCTATTGATTTATACAAAGCATGTATTAGACGATTATTAGACGAGTGATCTTGTGACATAGGTGTCAGATAGTGATGTAATCGTCACTGGCACATTGCACATTGTCACATGATAGTGATTTGGCGAAAGTGCCAAAGTCTGTGACGGATAGGTCAAGACACCGGATGTTTGGTTATATCGATGTTGAATAGAATTGGAGTTTCTTCTATTACTGATATTCGATATGGAATACCAACATCTGGAAACCGGGATCCCTAGACTAGGATTGAGTCTAGTATGAGACGTGGAGTCACGAGTCTGATTGACGATTTTATATTGGTTATGTTTCAGATTTTGATACATATTACTGATATTTGTTACATGCTTTTACATTGTTTATATGATTGCATGTTTCGTTGATTTATACTGGGATATATTTCTCATCGGAGTTATCCGGCTGTTGTCGTCTTTGTATGTGTGCATGGCAACAGGTGGGACAGGATCGGGGTTGAGGAGATGAAGAGAGATCGTGATTATAGTGGAGACTACGGACCATGATTAGAGATAGGGTTTGGACACTTGATATTTAGTTGTTAAACCTTAGTTTGAATGATTGTATATAGTACAAGACTTGTACTTTAATACTGACATGTATATTAGAATGTATTCCATTACGTTCCGCATTTAATACTGTATTTTTAAAAAAAAATGTAGACCCTGTTTATTATAATCGATTAAATTGTCTCAATGATGATTAAGAACATGATTAACGTCCGGATCCCCACAATTCTGATAAGAGAAAATCTACTACTGGTTATGTGTTTACACTTGCAGGAGGAGCATTAAGCTGGGTTTCAAAACCGCAAATAGTTGTGGCATTATCTACAACGGAGGTAGAATATATGGCAGCTACTCAGGCTTGCAAAGAGGCAATATGGACTAAAATGTTATTGGAGGAGATCGGACACAAACAAGAGAATGTTCCTTTGTCTTGTGACAGTCAGAGTGCCTTGCACATCGCAAGGAATCCAGCCTTTCATTCCAGGACTAAATATATTGGAGTCCAATTTCACTTTGTACGGGAGTAGTAGAAGAAAGAAGTGTGGATATGCAGAAAATCCATACAAAAGATAACATAGCTGATTTTCTGACCAAGTCATTGAACAATAATAAGTTTGAGTGGTGCAGATTCTCAATTGGCCTAACAGAATCGTAAGAAGCAAGAAATGGCAAGATTGAAAATGATGTGTGGAGATGTGTTTGATTCTCAATCAAATCTCCAAGTGAGAGAAAAGTCGGCAATTGATTATTGACAATTGACAAATTGGCAGACAACCATTTAATGGTTGTTGAATAATCGGCACATGTTTGTGACCAAGTAGGAAAAGTTTGAAACGGAAGTTTTTTTGTTCAGACGAGGAATTGCATCTATAAATAGATGCATTCCTTCATCAGTTGGTGTATCCCATTCTCAAGTCTCCTCTTGAGTTTTCTTATTCCTCTTATTAGTTCTGTAATATTTGTGAGTTGTTTGTTCTCCTGTATTAAGGGAGCGTGTGTTCTCTTTGGAAACACAGTGAGTGAGTTGTACACCGTAAAATATTATAGTGGAATTCTTTTCATCTTGCCCGTGGTTTTTACCCTAATAATTTTTCTGAGTTTTCCACGTAAATCTCGGTGTCCAGTTTATTCTTTATTTTCGGGTTTATTATCTCAAATTACCGCAAGTGGAACCAACAATATATACTCAACAAACATAAAGCAGACTGCATTCATGTCACGGAAAAAAAATTAGTATCACGCAAAACCATCGACACGACAATTTCAACTACCAATTTTAAAATAAGTTGTCCAAGTCTTTGGTATTTGTTGCCATGACATCAGTCATGTCACTCGGTTTCATGTTAGCATTTTTCGATGTCAAATCAATATTTGTTTAGCTATCACATAAACACTTTCGACGAAATAAAGATTAAAGCATAAAAAAGTCAACTTTATTATATTCAAAATCAAACTTCGAATGCTCGATGAATTAAAGCTCAAAATGAGATAAGTTAATGGAGCAAAAAAGTTATTTTTCCGGTTGTCGCCTTCATCAAAAGATTTTTTTAAAGAAAGATGTTATGTATAATTTCTCCAAAATATTACAGTTTCAGCCAGAAATGTGTGTACATTCTTGTGTACATGAATTATCGAGAATTGCACGCGTTTACAGAGAGAAAAAGAGCTTACTTGAGTGGGGACAGCAGCAATGAGCCAGCCCCCCACGACGCCACCGAAGATACGACCATCGGGATTTGCCAGCTGAATGCTCAACCGAGCAACTCTTCGTCCCCCAAGCCCACGTTCGGTGTAGATATGCGAGCCACTCAAACTAACAATATCAAAGCGGCCCTAAAAAGGAGCAAAAATAAGATATGGAAGACATGGTAGAGTGCTGGTTTTTTTTTTCAATCTTAGTCATTTTACTGTAATATTGATGTGACATAGAAAGTGCAAGCAATGGTCGTCGCTAAGTTAACTTTTTCGGTGACTTTTTATTATCATGTCAATGATAAAAAGATTAAAAGCCAAAAAATATGAATTAGTGAACCATGCACAACTGCAAAATAACCAAAATAATAAAAAATATAAAATACGAAGATCAAAATATGCCAAATTTTCTTTCCAAAATATCTTATGCATGCACACAGTGTTTGTACAATGTAGAGATGTCTAAATGGATATGAAAACAAAGATTCTACCTCGTATTTGACAGTGGCTCCAAGTGGACCAGGTTGCAGAATTTCTGCAATGGAAACAGCACCCGAAGCTGAAAGCACACACATGGAATCAGAAGCTCTTTGGCTTTGAGAGACGGACCAAATCTTCTGAGCAATGTTCTGTAATCATCATAAATCACCGTCCAAACAACTATTATTTGAAAATCATATTAATTTTGATTGGTTAATTGTACAACATTAATTAATTAATTAATATTACCTCTCCTATTGGGATAATCATCGTATAAGGTGTGAAGTTGCTCCCAGCTGCGGCGCTTACAGCCATTCCTCCTTCAAAGTCATAATTATACATCATATTGAACAGTACCATATCTCTTGAAACGCTGTACGTAAATCAAGTCTAAAAGATTTTGTACAAAATTGTCTATCTATACTATAAACCATAAGAACCTGTAAAAAAAATGATGAAAAAACATGTATTTCGAAGAAAACAAATCAACAAAATAAATATTGTCTAAGGGTAAGATCAACAAAAACATAAATATAAGAGAAATTGCATTTCTTGCTACGTATATTTGTTCTGTTGTAATTTTGATATTTTATACTGTCAAATTTCGATTGTAGTCTATTATCTTTGGTTTTTTTGGGATCAATTTTAATAATTTTTCGATGTGGCGTTGATGTGACACCAATACGACGATGTTCTCAATGGAAAAAAATCTAAAATTGTTATAAAATAAAGTATACATGAATCACAAACATAAATATACAAACCCTGAATATAAATATTAAAAAAAAATATTCCCGTGAAAAACATTGGTCATTTGAAATTTCAATAATTTTTTAACTTCTATGCAACGTTCACAAACATTATTTCAATTTCACATTTTTTTCCCAATTATTAGGCCATAGATTTTATTTTAGTGCAGATTTTGCACCAAAATAACACAATTTCTGCACTAAATATAAACTATCTTCAACTCATCCATTCCAAACTCAACACCAAAAGAAATATCCTCCAAAATATTACCTACAATTTTATTTTCAATAATTATTTTATTCCATAAAATATATATAAAAAAATGTATTAAAATAAATTACTCTTAATAAGTCTACGCAATTATTTCAATGAAAACAATTTTAAACAACTTTTTTAATTTATTTAAACAAATAATTTAATATAATAATTAAATAAACTATTAGTATAATAAGTAGTTACCAACTTGGAAACTTTATATCAATCATTATACATATTTTAGTCTAAAAAAATTCATAAAATAACAATTAATTTAACTATTTATTAGATAAATGAATTATTCAAAATTTTAAATTTACTAATTTAGAAGATAATTTAATCAACATGAGAATGAATTAATTCCTCTAGAAAAATAAAACAGAAAATGACATGTAATTAAAATTAAAACCATTTCTATAACACCACCTTATTTTGATTAGGCATTTGTTATAAGGTTACAATTAGGTCCATGAAAATGAATTTTTGTCATAAAATATAATATATTTTTTGCAAGCAGGTCGAATTAACGTGTGACATAATAATTTCTTTTATTTTATTTCACATGGACTTTGACTTGGTATGTATGCTTTATATCCATTTAAAAATTACATGTAATTTAAATTTAAAAATAAAATAATTTACAATTTTTTAGGAAAAAAATTACATATACGTCCATTCGTATTCCAGTTTGTTAAAAATATGAAGTCTCAAATCAACAGAAATGATACCAAAAGATGCGGCAAGTGTCTGCCATTTCCCGGTGCCCTTTGGGCGACCACGCCCCCTCTTCTGCTGAGTAGCCAAATATTCCGGCGTCAATACCAGTTCCTGATGCCCAAGGTCCTCTGCCTCCTTCCTTGGCCTCCCTCTCTTCCTTCTCTCCTTAAACTCACCACCACCGCTGCTGCCGTTTTCAACGTCAACAATCACCCCAATATTCTCATCGTCCACATCGTTCGTCCTCTCAACCATGTTTACGACCATATCAGTGGCATTTTCTTCCCCTGGACTCACCGGAACCTCCGGCTCTACAAGGTCCGAATCGGGGAGCGGAACACTGGTATTGATTTCCTCCTCCATTATTGACAACTCTTGATCCCTACAAATATATATAAATCAAACTCCAATCAGTAAAAAAATAGAAAAAAAAAAAGATTTGATGCACATAAATGTATTGAAGAATGTTGCTTTTCATGCTTGTGAAATCTCACACACATGTACGTGAATATACATACATTTACGCTGTATGTATATGAAGAGAGAGTGGCAGATTGGAGAAGGAAGTCTTTCTTTGTCTGGTGAAGAGAGATTTGTGAGGTTTTTAGAATTTTTGTGAACTTTTCAGTCCAAATGATGAGAATTTGATAATTAAAAAACGGCTGTATACGCTTTTTATGGAGAGGATTTTGAGTGAATTACAAGAATACCATACCCTCTTCATTTTTGTCGTCAAATATTTTTTTATAAAAAAAAATAAAATTTGGGAACCTTTTAATATGGAGTAATTACTAATTAATAATCGGGATATTTTAAATCTTTTAGATTTGAAAAGGAAGAAAATATTTATTTTCAGAATAAAAAAAAATAGTATCATCATTGAAATATTATTTTTTCTTTGACAAAATGGAAAACAAAATCATATAGGGCTGTAATTTTCCTGTCTTTCTTTATTTGTATTAATTTATTTTGTGTATCAATTATGAAATAGAAGAACTCGAAATCTCATATAGATATTACTGTAAAAGTTGGAATAAAATAATCTATTCGAATTACGTCGATATTACTTAAATTATTGCGACAACGGGGAATGAATTTATTTAATTTTGTCGCTATGTCCCGAAGATAAAAACGAATTAAATGTAATATATATGTCAATAAATCACCAACAAAATAGGGATAAAAGTCGTATATATAATGTGTAAATAAAATTTAAATTGATTTTTTTCTTTATTTGCAGTGAATTGTGCCATTTATGAAGTGTTGTTACTCACATTTTATTTTAGTATTTTTGTTTTTAAAATGAAAATAATATTCTTAAATTGTTTTCTAATTTTTTTAACAGTTACAATCTTCTAAAATCCTATTTGATTCTCATATATTTGTTGCATGCCATTAATTTCCAATTTCCTGTAATTATTCTTCCCCAATTCATTTAAGGCAAAAGCTTGTGTGAGACGGTCTCATGGGTCATATTTTGTGAGACGGATCTCTTATTTGGGTCATCCATGAAAAAATATTACTTTTTATGCTAAGAGTATTACTTTTTATTGTGAATATCGATAGTGTTGACCCGTCTCACAAATAAAGATTTGTGAGATCGTCTCACAAGAGACCTACCCTTCATTTAATTTGATACACGGCCAATTTATGTGCACTAAAGTATTTTTTTCATCAATTATATTTTCGATACTCCTATCCTTGTAAACTAATGAGTTCATTGCAATTATTAATATTTTATGTCCTTCTTATACTGATTTTTTTGTAACTTGCTTGAACAACTATTTTTATTATATTAATGAAATATATAAATCATTCTATGATATAGAAAAGAGTCTGTAAATGTTCAGCCGAAAATTTGTTGAAATTTGACTATCCCGCTTGTTGCAAAAAACCATGTAATAACGAGTTGAAGTAACTCGGAGACAGTGACGCCCAATTCTTTGGGTTTTTGTTTTTCAGCGACTGTGAAACACCCATTGATCACTGTTAAGATAAAATTTTGGATTTAAATTTTGATAATTATAAATTAAACTGGTCAGATAATATTAAACTAATCTGCCACAGTATCAGTTTGATACAAATTACTGAACCGGTGGACAAGAAATTGAATAGACTTGACAAAGAATGTTAAATAGTTAAATATCGTTTAAGAGAATTGGTCTGAACTGAACTGAGCTGAATCGGTATTGGACTGATGAGCTTAAAGAATAGAATGGTACCAATCCGACTTATCAAGGATAAATTGAGCTGAATCACTTAAGTCAGAAAAGACCAATTGAGCTGATCATCGGGCAGGTCTGAAACATTCTCTGCGTACAAGAGACAGTTCCCTAAGAGTTCAATTTGAATTTGATCTACAAAGACAAGTCACATTCTCTAAAAGACCTATTGGTTACTATATCTAGTTAGCGTCCAAAAGAATTTATTTTACTAGTACTATATCTGAAAAGACGACAAGGATACATGGATTTCTCTGATATATCATTGGGCATCCAGTACATATGTGAATATCGTTCAAATTTATTGTCGTTGGGACAATTATCTATATAAAAAAAAGAAAGCATCAGAAATGTTGAAGACAATTGAAACTCTAAATTTTTGTTATTACAAACATTTCAGAATTCTTATTAGCATCTTTCAAATTTATATTTTCAAGCTGATATGCACACACTTAAATTTTATCTGATCGATTGAGGATAACTTTGTGCACTTGTTTATTTTCTCACTTATCTATTGTTTATCTGAATTACATTGTAATGAGAGGCTTGTAACTGACAGAAATACGTTTTTGAATAGATGAGATTGTTGTGTAGTTGCTAGGAGTTTTTGCTCAGAAGGTTGTTAAACCGAGCTGAAGTGGGTTTGGTACAAGGGTTGTACTAATCAAATATTCTAGTAGAATCATTCTGGAAATAGAAGCAGGGGAGGCGTAGAAGAATTGTCTTTAAACTTCCATGAACAAACTCTAGACTTCATTTACTTTTAATCACTCGCTTATCTGATATGATTCTTTCTGCATATATTTTATTCACTTTGTGTATTGAGGTTTTTCAGCACTTATATACTTCTTAGTTGCTTGAATAAATTAGTTCGATTAGAAAACTATTTCAAGCTGCTAACCCAGTTTGATTGGGAAATCTGTTATAATTGTTTTATAAGTTTATTCACCTCCTCTAAACTTATATTCGATTCCAACAAGTGGTAATCTGATATATGAATATTTGATATACATCAATGGCATCTTTTAATAAGATCCATATGTTTTCTAAGGAATAATATTATGAATGGAAAATTTGGATAGATGTACACCTGTCAGCCCAAGATGAAGATGTGTGTCATAACTAATGGATCCATGAAGATCGTGAAGATCAATACTCTTGTAGCCATATCAAATGGACCTCCCCAAATGGTGATAAACCAAGAATGGAGTGAACTTCCAAGGACAATAAAAAAGTCAATCTGGATAACGTAGCCAAGGATATACTTTACAAAATACTCGATAAAAATATGTTTAGTAAGATTAAGATTTGTTCTATAGATAAAG
Organism: Primulina tabacum; assembly: GCF_025594145.1. Classification (NCBI taxonomy): domain Eukaryota; kingdom Viridiplantae; phylum Streptophyta; class Magnoliopsida; order Lamiales; family Gesneriaceae; genus Primulina; species Primulina tabacum. The sequence goes on along the minus strand of NC_134552.1, from coordinate 1,244,505 downwards.
AAATCAGAGAGAAATTAACTCAAATATGTGAAGGGAACGATCAGAGTAAAGAAAACAAGATGATGACATCTATTAAGAAATTTGACAACATCAAGATGAAAGTTAGAGAGACCATGAACGAGTTCGATGAGAGTTTCAATAGCATTGTAATCGATCTGACTGCTATTAGAAACGAGTACAACAACCGAGAAGAAATATTGAAAGTGTAAGAGAACTTCCAAAAGAGTGGGATGTCAAGACCATAGCCATGCATGAATCAAAAGATCTGAATACACTCGAGTTGCATGATCTATTTACTAATATAAAAGTTTATGTGTTCGATCTAGGAACAAGGAATGAAGAAGAGGCATATATTCCACAAACAACAAAAGCACTTGTTGTAGCTGAAAAGTCTCCATCAATATGTACAGAACAATTGAGCAATGACATTATGTCTTTTTTTGTCAAGAAGTTTGAGAAATTAATGAGGAAAAATCATAGTAATTTCAAAATTTCAGTACGAAAAACAATTACAAAAAGAGACAAACTCGTTTGATCAAGCATGTTTTAATTGTGTCAGGACATGCTATTTCATTGCTGGGTGCACCATACCAAAGAAAGATAAGAAGAAGTCATATGAGAAAAGAAGAACCAAAGATGAAAATAAATATTTCAGAAAAAACAAGAGAACAAAAAAATTTGGTGGCAAAAGAGAGAAAAAGTAAGTGGGCCGAGTTAGATTCTGAAACCTCTTGTTCAGATAATGCATCCAACGAGAGTTATGAAGAATCAGTCAAACGTATAATGGCTGATGATGATCTGGAATCCAACAATGGTGAGATATTTGACTTACCTCAGATGAATTTACACGGGATGATCTAATCTATGAACTAAATGATATGGTGATGGAGTATAAAAGACTTTCATAGACATTTGAGAAAGTCAAAGTAGAAAACAAATTTCTAACGATAAGTCTAGCAGTTCGAGTTGTATACAACCTGACGAGCTAGACTGTTTAAAGACCAAAATGAATATGCTTATGACAGATAATGAAAACGTGTGATCTGAACTCCAAGTAATAATGATTAAAAATCAAATGTTAGACAAACTGATCAAAACTTGGACCAAATCTTCTGTTTCACTTGGAAAATGCATGAAGTAAGGTCTTTCTGTCAACGTAAGATCGTGAATCTTATGAGGAATCGTACCATATATTCTAAACAGATTCCAAGTCGATTCATCCACCTAAAATAAGGATAAATGTTGCTTGCGCTTGAGACTGTCATCTATGATGTAAACATCATGTTTCATGGATAAGGGCATGGAGATTTTCATTCATACAGATGGATGATAATTTGATGATGCACTGAACAACCATCCATCGGACTTTCTGAGTAGTTGTCACTTATAGAATGGAATAGTCTGCGGTTATGGTTGTACATCATTAATCCTTTGACCCGAGGCAACGTAGAGGCTCTACGTACTAGCATGCACTTTGATCCGTTTACCGACTCTATTGATGGTCAACAGGTGGCGAGATTGGGCATAGTTTCGAAATATGTAGGAGAAAATATATTGTAGTTGGTAAGTCACTGCTCACCTACGGGTGAAGATATCCTATGTGATCTGATAAATTATGGTACAAGGAGTCTCTGGCCAGAGCAAGACATGTGTTTTAGGGAAAGACGTTTTCGTAGTTGCACATATCATGTTACTATTAATACTCAAAGATACATCACATTGTTATTGGATTCATTTACAACTCTCGATATAGCAATGGTTGCAGATTCGATTAGGATATATGAGTTAAAGGGACTTTATTGTACGTTAATCATAACTTAAGGTTCTTGCAGGCACTATCAATGACTAGGGGATCATGGGATAATGCTACTAGATACTCTTACCATTATCTGATGGGTGCAATCAGACTTGAGTTCTGATGTTCTTGATTAAGGAGTTGATAAAAAGAATTAGGCTAATTAGGGTAAGTCTGAATAAAAATAAATGTTATTTTGAATGACAAGAAGTTGTGAATCCGCAGCTAACTATATATTTGAATCATTGACGGTCACATAAATATTGGATTATGTGTTCTCGTTGAGATAGTCAAGTTCAAAGAGTTGAATTTGGGAACTGTAGTTTGATGAAAATCAAACAGATTGCACATAAAGGAGTTTATAAGCTGATTCCATGTAATGGAAGATGTGAAAATTAGCTTAATTGATAATTATGTGAGGATGATGGAACCACATATTTTAGTGAAGAAGTTCACAAAACTGACAGCTACCAAGTCTTTTGAAATTTTCATTTTTCATTATATAAACGAGATTTATATATATATATATATATATATATATATATATATTTATATATTTGTATGTATGTATATTATGGATTATCAAAAGTTGATAATGATTTAATTAAATATAGTATTTTTCACAGCAGTTGAATAACACACATAACTTTTATATACAAATTTTGTTCACAAGAATTTTCACTCCCATCTACCTCACAAAAAATTTCAGCCAACCCCTATATATTGGAGAAAATATTTCGGCCACCACTCTTCCACCGGCGCCACCCCAATGCCGTTGCAACTTGATTAGGAAGTTGAAGAAAGTTTGTAGGAAAATATAAGGACTATCTCCGTTTAAAATTCGAAATAGTTTGGTGTCCAGTGTTTAGAACACAAAAGAAAATATTCTAAATGCCTATGAATGGTTTTAAATCATATGACATCCAAGTAAAGTTTTGAACGTCAAAACAAAAAATTTTAAATTTTTGTTGCTTTTTGGATGAGAGAAAACGGTGGATCAACAACACATCTATGACCTCTTTTCCAACGTTCATTCTTTGGTTTCTGGTGACGTGTCATCCAATTCTCTTAGTGTGGGAATTTGGCTCATAAAATGGACATCCAGTTCATGGTAGTTATTCGGAACATTGAACCATATTCTTGTTCTTCTAGAGCATCAGACATGAATCGGAAATGTAGATTCTTACAAAATCTACACCATTATCAACCCAAAAAGAAACCAACATGTACCTTTTTATTTGGTATAAAAAAAAGAATTTGAAATATTTGAAACATTTTTTTGACAAAAACAAACAGGAGACTTTATTTGAGAATTTTTAATCCCAATTCGGATCGAGTTCACAAAATTGGGCAACCAAAAATTCGATTTGTTTTTTAAGTTTCAGTTGTAAAGGCTAATAAGTAGAACGCACAATGTTTTATGTCCAAATTCTGATTAAAGTTTAATCTTAAAATATAAAAATAAGGTTCGCAAAGGCTATACATAACTATGAGCTCAAAGAAACGTAAACACGAACACAAATCCTTTCCCGAATTTGAAAAAAATAAAATAAAACAAAATCTATTTTTTTAAGTAAGAATATATAGTCGCTATGATTCAGTGAATACTACTGGGATAAATCATGGACAAACCAGAAAAATCACATTGTATGACAGACTCGTTCGAAAAACGATTGATAAGACATCGTCTACTCCACGGATTTAGATCATCTGTTGTGGCTGAATATGTGTTGTGCTCGTTTTACACGAGATGATCATTTGATCATCTCAGTCCCGTCCGACAATTTTTCAAATTTATGTGATGTTCATCAAATGATCAATTGATCATCTTAGTGTAAAAAAATACATACCATATAGTCTGTTTTCAAATACAACATAGGATCCAATTCACTGCTCCACCCAATCGGACAACAAAACCTGAACTTTACAACGCTCGCGTGGTCGCGTTTAACAAAGGATTAATTTGTCTCAAATGTACAACAGGCTGATGCGGTTATCCCACCCTAGACTAGTTTGCTCTTTGGTACAATCTTTACATCGTGCGCAGCCACGGGGGGAAATTTCAGCTGTCTCTGTGGTTTTCCGATTTGAACGATGTCGTACACTTGTTCTCCAGCCGGCGGCTTCACATTCACCAAAGTGCACGACTCATTGCCTCACTGCAGTACGGGCAGAAACGTCGCTTTCGATTTCAAGTTCTTCACAGATTTCACACCTTGCAATCACCAATTCGTTAAACTCCGGCACGATGTGGCGTCTCGTGTCAAGTGTTCTGAGCAGGAGATATTAAAGGAATCCAGTCTTTCATCAGAGAATTTCGAGAATATGAAAGTTGGTGATCATGGAGGCGGCGGAGATGGTGGCAATGGACGGTCTCCTGGAGGTGGTGGTGGAGGAGGAGGAGAGGACAATGATGGTGAGGAGGAGGAGTTTGGTCCCATTATTAGGTATGATGAGGTAATAGAAGAGGCAGAAAAACTAGGTGCAACTCTGCCTGCTGATATGCTGGAAGCTGCGAAATCGATGGGGATTCGTAGACTGATTCTTTCGCGCTACATAGATTTGCAGGTTCGAGTCCGATATAGTTTTGAAATTTTCTGGTGCATACGATATTTTGATGCTTTTGCGAAGGCAACATAAATAATGATTGATATGCATGTAATGAAAAATTGGTTAATTTTGAATTTTGGTTGACATGCAGGGTTCGGCTTGGCCTTTAGGATTTTTTGTGAGACATAGCTCGATGCTTCGAAACCGGATGCTGGCCGATCCTTCGTTTTTGTTCAAAGTTGGAACCGAGGTTTGTGAACTTATGTGCTTTCATTGTTTTGATGTATAAATAGTCTTTAACTGCCAAACACTTTTTGTGGAAATTATTAAAATAGAAGCAATGGCCATGGTTTTTGTTTCAGCTGGATGAAGCTTTAACTTTTCTGAAAAGTTACTTCTTGTCATACCAGTTTTGCATAAAAAAACGTGATTATTTGATTATTCACACCCTGTAGCCTGGTCCTTATTAATCATTTGATGGGTACTTTCCCCTAAGATTTGAGTTCGATTTGATCATGTTTCAGGTGGTGATTGATTCTTGTTGCGCAACATTTGCTGAAGTTAATAAAAGAGGGACGGATTTCTGGGCAGAGTTCGAATTGTATGCTGCAGATCTTTTAGTTGGTATTGTTGTTGACATTGCTTTAGTTGGTATGTTGGCTCCTTATGCCCGTATAGGCAAACGATCCATCTCAAGTGGATTTCTTGGACGCATGCGGCATGTCTGTGGTGCTCTTCCCAGCAGGTGACTAATCCCAGAAATGTCGTATTATTCATTAATCTGGTCTGAACTTCTGTAAGAGGGCTCTCTTTTAATGGGTTGTCTTAAAGCTATTCTGTAGATATGGCAGTATGTCAAAAAACTTTTAACAGTAGATGAATACCTTTTGTAATTTTTACTCTCAAAACAAATTGCGGAACTAGTGTATGCTCATGATTGGGAACCTTGATCAGAGATTTGTTATATTCATTGATGTCCGATTACTCTTATAATATCCACAGAATCTTTATTTAGTCATGCACTGCTGCCTCCGCTGTTGGTTCAACTTTTTTGTATTTTTACAACCCTATTACTATTACTGGTAGTTTTTCTCATGAAATGTCTGTATGTTCTGCTCCTGATTAGTTGCTCTTGAATAATGGGTGTTTTTAAAATAGTGGATTAATTAAATATATTAACGAAAGCATTCTAGTTTGCAATGGAAGGTGGAATGAATAGATTCCCTTCCTAACAACATAAAAAATATATTTTTTAGATGGACTTCGAATATATCTATCTGATTGTGAAATTAGGGAGCGAAACTGCATATGCACTAGGAGTTAATTTTGTTTACTGTAGGTGTGTCATGAGTACAATATTCAGTGATAACCCTTGGGGACCTTGATAGATTTCTAAATTTGAACAGTGAAATTGCACTAATTTTCTTAATACTACCGTCATTTGTAATATATCAATTGTAATAGTTTGATCATTCAGTGTTTTTGAAGCTGAGAGACCTGGAATTAGATTCTCATTGCAGCAGCGAATTGGCACATACTTCTACAAGGTACAACATTTTATTGGCATTTGCAGTGGCTATAAAATGTCTTGTAGTTGCACACTTTTCTTGTCGCTCAACGTCATTGAAGATAGACAGCGTCTTTAGTCATCCAAATTATAGTTCTAAACCTGTACAGTTTTTTTTTTTGGATGTAGGGTGTATTATACGGCTCGGTTGGGTTTGGATGTGGTCTTATTGGCCAAGGAATTGCTAATGTGATCATGAATGCTAAAAGGTTTGCTTTTGTCTATTTATCTTGTTATTTTTAATTTACCTTGAAAATGTGTTCAGAAGCAATATTTGATCCACCCTCTCTCTTGTTCGAGTGTTGCATGTTTGATTGATACGAAGTATTCTCCATTTTAATATGTATTTGGTCGTATATATTTTGACTTGGGATTTTGGAACAAAATGTGAATTATTATGACCCAAGTCCAAAAAAAAAAAAAGATATGGAATCATTCATCCTCCTAGATTCATTACCTCTGTTTGAGAGCGTGAAGAGCTAGAGACTGTTGATATTTGTCGCCAACATCTTATATTTTACTGAATTAATGTACTATTAAAAATTTGTCATGAAAATGTTGCTATGCTGAGTAATCAAAATATACTTCCGCATAGGATTTTTGAGTCACTGCATCCGTTTATTATACGTTGTGCGACCTGGTTAATACTATATTAATAAATGAGTGTGAAACTGTGATTGTTAGTGATGTATAGTTTGTAATTTGCAGGAGTATCAAGAAGTCGGAAGAAGACATACCTGTGCCTCCCTTGGTGAAAAGTGCTGCATTGTGGGGTAAGAAAATTTGTTTTGCTTTGTGAATTTCTTCACATAGATATTTATCTCCTCTAATTTATCTGCTGCTATGGGTTCTGACTTCTGACAGTTAATATCCAAATTGAACGAATCTACTTTCTTATTTTGAGTACACTTTCATATATTTACGCTTTGGTTGCATAGAGAAGCTCTTCTCTGTTTATTTTATAGTTTGTTGGTTCATCTTATCAGATTTTTAAAAAATTGTTTCATAAAATTTAAATAATTTTCATTGATTCCATGTCCTAGCCCTTTTTATATATATTGAAGATAAGGAATTAAAATCCAAGGAATTATTATCAGGGTACAGATCGAGTTCTAACAAAGATCCTATCCAACTTTAGGCAAGCTTGTGTACTGGAATTAGGAACTAATCCAAGAAAAATTTCTGTATTAAGGTTATAGAAAGCCCAGGTGCTAACCTAGCTTTTCCGTTCATCGTTCGATATGCAACGTAGCTGGTTGAAGCAACCTAAATTTTCCCTTTGTCGGGTTGTCGTGTCTGTCCATGTGTGATCAAACCTTTGGCTAAGGGTCCGAACATTAAAGATGTCCTTTTTGGACCTAAATTCCTTGCATTAACTTCACAGCATTCATGCTTCAAACGCTTCCGATAATTTCATATGATTGCAACAGCTTCATTGGTATTAGTCTCTCACATTTAAATCCAAGCCGTCCTGTTCATCTCACTTTGTTTCATGTTTACCTTTCAGGTGTTTTTCTTGCAGTCTCTTCCAACACCCGTTACCAAATAGTAAATGGATTGGAAGGTCTCGTTGAAGCCTCACCTTTGGCTAAGCAAATCCCAGCTGTGGCTTTGGCCTTCACAGTAGGTGTACGATTTGCAAATAATATTTACGGTGGAATGCAGTTTGTGGACTGGGCTAAATGGAGTGGGGTACAATAAAGAAGTGTTTTCTTCCATTTGCACTGTGTTCACTCTGAGTGTGAAAAAATGTTAAAGCCCTACGCCCCTACCGCGAACTTGCGATACACTGGAACAAAATACAGTCTAGAACCCAGAAGATACTGGAGAGCAGTTACAGATGGTTCATTGCAGGATGATGTGATGCAAATCTATTTTAAAAGAATTAAAAATTTTGATTTTTTTATAATTTGAACACAGGAGATTTATTGAGTAGACGAAGAAATAATGATATGTTTATCGAAGTTATGTTTAAGGTAAAACAAACAGCGCACACAGATTTTGCAATTTGATAAATCATTAGAATATATATGATTAGAAAAGAAAATTTTTAGCATCAACAAATATTCGAAGTATAAATTATACCTCCTGTTTGGCTAATCTATTCATATTGTCACTGGTGTCATACTTAACTGTTCTATTAAGTTAAAACCAGTTATTATTTCTATAAAGAAAAGCACAGATCGTTTGGGACAAGCTCTGTGTATTCCATGGTATAGAAACAAAACTTGAGGAGCTGAAATTATCACACCATATTCCTAGTCTTTGAAACTGAAATAACTTTTCTTATACGTAAAACATTGTGCATTTACATTTCAAGAAAACAATGACTGCAGAGCTAGTAACACATCAGGGAAAAAGGGATAGCAGGCTGTTGAAACAGAACAACTTACCCTCTACTTTTTCCCAAGTTCTGTTACTTGCAACACAAATGCGTTGTCTATGCCTATACACATATTGACCTCTCATCGACTGCAAGAACATAAATGAAAGCTTGTTCCTTTAATATCTACAGGTCTTGAGAAACAAAACTTACCGGTATCAATTTTTGGAAGCAAGACGGAATGGAGATCGGCTTTTCTGATAAATGGTGCTCAAAGCAAAGAGAATCTTCTGCGATTGCGAGAATAAGGTGTAGATGGCTGTGCTTGCTCGACTGATGCTCTTGGTGTAGGTGTCATGCTCTCCAAAATGTCACTTTGTGCATTTGAATGACGAACAAGTAAGTTACATCCAATCCTTCGAGCAATGATGCTAGGAGAACTATGGTAACTATGTGGCTTCACCACCCTTTTCATCTCTTCCTTTATCTTCCCAAATTCTTGTTCAAGTTTTTCTACTCTTGGTGTCATCCTTTCCATGTCCGTTTTCAGCCCATGGTTTTCTCGGACAAGAGTAACCCATCCATCTCGTTGAACTATTTGACCTGACATTTCAACGAGGGAAGCTGCAGGTGCAGTTTGGACATCAAGAACATGGCGGTAACGAGCTAAAGCCGTTTTCAACTGAATTTGCTCAAAATACAATACTTGAAGTGTAACTCGAAGTGGTAGCCTTTCGTTATGGGATGCATGAGCACAAGCATCAATGGAAAGCTTCTGAAAATCGATGATGCTGCAGAGATGCTCCCGCTCTTTCTCCGACAGCCAGGGATGTGTCTGTACAAGTTCAGAAAAATCCCATTTTAAACACAAAAAAAAAAAAAGTAACTTCATCCTCTGGTTGCAGCATAAAAACCTATAAAATTGTATCGAATCAATAATCGGGTGCGGCTAAGTATTTTAAGCATGTAAGTTAAAGCAGAACAAGTAAAAGGAGGCCCTCGAACCTTGAAGTATATATCTAATGCTCTATATAAACCGTCGTGCAAAGATCTAGAAGATTCCGGTAGAGCTTCTGCTAGAGAACGAACTTTCTTTGGTTTCATGTTCACATCAGAAGCAACCTCTGCAATATAATTATCTACAAGTTTCGCGACTTTCTTCCAGCGTCCAGTTACTGGTGACGTTTCTCGGTCTATAGATGATGGAGATACAGAAGTTAACTTTGCTTCAGACAATACAAAAATACAAAGCATTCTTTCAACACAATCGGTGGCATATAAGTTATCAGAATCCGAATAACTAGGTATAAGTAAACCATCTAAGGTTGCCAGTTCTAACTGTGTGCCTATTCTCCTTTCCAAAGAATCCAGACATGTATGGTTAGCTCCCAATATTAATGCCACCCGTAAGAGTCCTAGCAAAAAACGGCAGAAAGTTTTACCCTTCTTCTCAGGAAGTAAGTTCACGACACGTTCCAAGAGAAATAGTTGATCAACAACAGCTGGTGTCATGGTAAAACTAGCAACTGTTCTAGATATACCAACTTGTCCTCCTTTCCATCGGTCCAATCCCGGAAGGTATTTCTTACAATAGTACATTATAGCACGCACTAAATTTTCAGGTTTTATTCCTTTGGCTTCCAGTCTCTGAATTAGCCTCTCAAACAATTCAACGCCTAGGAATGAAACATCCTCAAACCACCAATCAGATTCAAAACTGTGGATTTTTGCTCCAGTGTTTATACCGTTCCATAGTATGCTACCTCCAGGGCTCTGCAGGCTACCATACATCATCATAGGCCATCCAAATAAACTGGGGTCAGTACAGACCATCACCGATAAAGCATCTAGACAACGGATAATGATGTGAAGTTTGTCCAATCTTGGAAAAATTGGTTCACAGCTTCTGAGGGCTACAATGCAATTCTTCCAGGATTTTAGTACTTGCTTATGAAAGCAAATTTCGGACTTGGACAACAAATTATCTTCTCCATAATCATCAGTCATATTGAGATAGTCTGCTGCACAACACAACGATACAATATTTCTTGGCGTGAACTCGATCCGACCACCATAACAGAATCTGACTGCCTCTAAAAATGTACAAACACCACCTGGGAATTCTTCAAGAGTTATCTCGAGGGTTTTATCAGAGGTACTTGGAGATTGTTCGATAAATTTAGCCAGCTTCCCACATCTTGAAATAAGAGGAAACTGGAAAATAAGCATTTTCAATCAGATTATAAATGGCATATGACACTGATCTGCTACCAAACGTATGCATGCTCTCCATAAAAAGAATAGCAATAATTTGAGTTCAAGAATTACTAATAGATACATAAATTTAATATAAAAACCTACTTATATGAAATTTCAATCACCTTGTGAAGATGAAAGTTAACTCCATCCATTACCAATGTTATATCGCTTGGAAGACTTGCATTGCAGTACCTGACGTAAAATTAAAAACTTGTACAGTAAAAAAAATACCATCTTAATGAAAAAACATCCCTCCGTCAATTATTGTTCTTCCTTTTAAGTGTGTTGAGCTCCATTATTACAGGCTTCATTCTCAACTAACCAAGTCCTGATATGAGCAACATATATGCTTTGGCTGATTCCAAATCAAACCCATTGTGTAAAAAAGACAATTACCTCGCTAAAAGTATGTACTTATAAATATTTAAACAGTCACCTATCAAGCATTAGCAAATATACAAACTTAAAAGAATAGAAAACCTTGGGTAAAGTTCTGGACTTCTAGGATCATAGAACAGAAACTTTAAGTTATCAATCATGATTTAAATTGAAACACAAAACGAAAACAAGATATTTAGAGAGGGGAGATGAGTACCAATCATTTCCTTCGCAATAAAAGCCAGAATATTTTCCAGCATGACCTGCCATTAACAACCAAAACTTCAAGATTCTGCACCCCCCTTCTTTTATTCACACAGGAAAATTTCTTGAATTCGGGTCCTTTTTTCTATATGACAAACAGCCAATTCAAATCAGTTTCCTCTCTCATTTTTTTCCCCATCTCTCTGTCCCAACCATAAAAGGTTTCTTTAACTCAATTCCGTCCATTCAAAACACAACAGATCCTGATATTCATTGTTTCCACAGCTCAGCATTTCATTAAATAACTATACAAAGGACCCATCAACAATAGGTCATCCCACCAAACATACAAACCACATATATCCAGTTCAGTAAAGAAATCATTAAATAATTCAAAAGAATCCACCCAATTTCCGGAGTCAAACTTGGTCATAACTGACAGAAAAAATAAAAATATAACAATCATGACTCATAAAGACTGTATCTTGACAACCGGCAGGTTCTCCTTGTGCTTCTAACAAAGCAGAAAAAGCATGGCACATTTATAATTCCGCTTAAATAAATTCACAGGTATAAACAAGAATACGGGTCACATAAACGGTAAAAGCTATCATTTTCTACAAGAATTCGAACCACCCTCTGAAAATCCCATGAACAGAGCTAATAATGCAAGGGTGTAAAATGTGTTTTGTGCGTCAGAGGATTATGTGGAGATAGATAGCTTTTTTGTCAAACAGTTGATGTTGAGAAATGGAGACCAGTGGATCCCATTACAGTGTCGACAAACGGACTTCTTCGGTTGAAAAGAGTAGGTCTTTTGTGAGTACGATTTCACGAATTTTTATCTGTGAGACGGGTCAATTCCTATCGATATTCACAATAAAAAGTAATACTTTTAGCATAAATTATTTTTCATGGATGATCAAAATAAGAGATATATCTTACAAAATACGACCCATGAGACCGTCTCCCACGAATTTTTACCATAAAAAAATTAACTTTAGTGTATCATTAAGGGATGGCAAACCCTGTCCGTCTCACTCCGAAACCCGGGGAGTCTGGATAAGTTAAAACTTTTTAAATTTTTGTCACTATACGATACAAAAAAAATGTTTAAAATTAATAAATCATCAAAATTAATTTCCAATATATATTAATAATATTTAAGAAAAAAGGTTAACGTATTAATTATTATTAACACATAACCAAAAAATATAATTATACATTATTAAACATATCAAAACCAAATAAAATAAAATTATTTCAATCCTAAAATATTATGAATAATATTAATAGTTAAAGTATGAATATTCGTGAGACGGATCAACCTGATCCATATTTATAATGAAAAATAATTTTTTATGACATAAAAAGTATTTTTCACGAGCGAGTCATGTTAGAAATTTTTCTCACAAATTGATTAGTGAGATGTTCTGACGAAATAATAGCACTACAAATCACAAAGTTTCATAACATAAAAATGATATAAACTATCCTCTCTTTTGAAAGAAGAAAAAGACTCTTAACATGTATGCTAATTTATTTCAAGATCTGAAAAATATATATATTAAATGATGCATAATATTGTATATTTATAGATGTTTTGGAAAGGATACGTTGATTCAATCATACAAGTATCTTTTGGTCCATAAAACTAATTTGAATCATCATATGAATATCTAATCCATCCCAGACTCACTTGTGGACTCGTTCAACGAGGTCTAACTCGTTCCGAACACATTGAATTTAATATGAGTTGAATTTGAACTCAACTCACTGTCATCTTTACTTTATATCAAAATATTTTATTCCGAAAATGTTTATACCCTAAAAATAATAATTACACTAATATGATTAAATACTACATAAATATTTTGTTTGCATATTTATATATGTGTGTGTGTTTGTGTGAATAAAATTAAAATACATTGCAATAATTTAAATCCTACATATTGTGATTGTCTGGGTGCTAGATTTTAAACGTAGTTTGACATTTCCTCCTTTCTAATGTATAATTCAAATATTTCTCGATGAATGAAGAGCAACAGTACAGGTGAATTAGAATGATATGATGAAACAAAGGCCAGCAAAAACCTAAGAACACTTTATTGTTTCGTATGGAAGCTGTTGGCCTTTGCTTGTAGACTTTCCACTTTCCTTTGCTTCTAAGACAATTTATGATATATATTTGGAAGTCCTTGAGGAATCGTTATTTGTACGAAAAAGAGAAATCTGACAAAACATGTTTTCCACGTCAAAACTACTAACCTTTCATTTGGTTTATTTCATCCTAACCACGTGGGCATTGCCCTCATGATTGGATGGATGACAAAGATTTGTCCATGCATATATAGGACCCACTTTTTTTTTGAAATTGTATGTGTGGCAAGATCTTACCCGTTGAAATGAAGTGAGAATAGTGCCCACATAGGTAGGGATGAAAACGATCTAAACTAAACTAAACCAAACAATATTAGACTTGAGTTTGGCTCGTTTAAGATTGTTTGAAGTCGAGCTCGATTCGAGTTTTTATTATCAAGTTCGAGCTTGGTTTGTATTTAAATTACTAAACTCGAGAAAAGCTCGAGCTCGACTCGTTAAAAGCTCATTTATCATGTTAATCAATTCGGACTCGAGCTTGATTCATTAATAGCTCGTTTATCATGTTTAACAAGTTTGGCTTGAGCTCGGATCGTTTTCGAGTTTGTAAAGCATAGAATTGAGCTCGAGTTTGAACTTGATTCCAGATTGTTAAAAATTAAGTCTATATATGAACTAATTTTAAATCAAACACAAAAATATAAATTTATTCATAAATAACCAAAACGACAAAATAACAACTAAAAAACATAAACTCATTATATTATTGAACATCTCAAACAATACATCTAATATCCAGATAACAAATATTCGTCGTACATAAACTCATTATATTATTGAACATTCCAAACAATACATCTAGTATCCAGATAACAAACATTTGTCGTACTATCACCATATAAATTACATTGCAATAATTTCACTCTTTTAATTGTCCATTCGATGTGTTCCAAATAAATTTTATTTTTTAATCAATATAAATTCATTATGTTCAATTTAATATAATATTTTAATAATTTGTAAAGTTACTCAACGTATATATTAATTGGTAATGTAAATTTTTTGGGGAAAAAGAGAATAAATTAGTGTATTTCTGTTAATTTATTATATTTTAAAGAACATTTAAGTATAATGATATGCAAGTAAGATAAAAAATGTAATTGTAATGTAAATTTATCTTTTTTTCAACTATGTTTTATGTTCAATTCATTCCATTGACTTGGTACTAATATTTTTATTTGTCAACTCAACAAATGAGCCAAGTTCGAGCTTACGAGACATCTAAACAAGCCGAACTCGCGGGCTTATTACCAAATATGTTTGCGAACTCACAAGCCGGATATCCTTAAACTTGAACTTGGTTAGATTAAATTTTTGAGCTCAAAATCGAGTTTTAACTTGACTTGATATAATTAACAAACGAACTCAAACGAGTCTTTTTTGTCGAGCCGAGCTTCAAATTGCTCGCAAACGGTTCAATTCATTTACATCCCTACTTTCAGCTATCATACGTAAGACATGTTTTCCACGTAAATCTCAAAATAAATTTAAAAATAAACCACCGACACGTAATTTTATTCATTTAGAAACACAGGATACAATAATACAATACAGAAATTATTTCAGGGATAAATATAGTTGCACATCACCATGAGGTCTCCAAGGTATTGAACACACAGTGGGTGTAAACTGGACGCTAGAGACAAATTAAAAATATATATATTAATACAGAAAACAACTTTAGTATTTTATAGGCATCCACATAAGATATATAGAGCAAATTGAAGGGAAAGAACACATTTTGCATTCAACTTGCGACTGGTTTGGAAGTAGCTTTCTTCACAGCTTCGGCGTACGTCCGGTGTTGGTAAGTAAGAGTAGACTCGAGTAAGTCCCACAGCGACGTCTTTGGGTTCCAGCCTGATAATTATGTGATTTAGAGAGGAAAAAAAAACCTTTGGAAGATGAGTTTTAGTAGTCACGAGTTTTATGCGAAGTATATATACCAAGTTGTTTATTGATGATGGTCATGTCTGGTATTCTCTTGTCACTGTCGTCATATCCTTCTCCGTAAAATTCTTTGGAGCTTATATCAATCGTAGGTGTATCCAACGGAGACTCTCCAGTGACCTTCGAGTAAACCTGCAAATGAACCAAGAAAAACACCCGGTTGTAAAAATACCCAGAAGAAAAGACCGTCCTACTCAAAAACTAGCCTATTAAAAAAGAGTCATCCTCGATCCTAGAAGTTTTTTCACAATTACTTGTAGACCCGATGTAGGATCGAACACAAAATATTGCAAATTTTAGAGAATTAAAAGGTAAACATAGAACACAAATCACCTGAGTCATCATTTCAGCAAGCTGCTTAACAGTGACTTCATTATCGGGGTTGCCAACGTTGAATATCTGACCGTTAGCCCTGGCTGGATTTTCCTGAGCAAAAACGTTGCAGTAAAATAATGTTTGAAAGATTTATGCCAGACAAGAATATAGGGGAAATATACATCAAACATACAATCATCAAATGAACAGCTTCAATGGCATCCTTAATATAAACAAAGGTTCTCTGTGATTGACCACCATCAACAAGCTTTAATGGTTCTCGCCTCAAGAGATTCTGAGCATTAAGGAGGGAGAATCAAACCATTTTCAAAACAAAGTTAATGAGTTGTGTATTATAGCCAGGGGAAAGAAGTGTACATTGCTAAAGCATGCAAGAACCCTGGGAACACCCTCGCTTGGACCATCGATCCCAGGTATGAAATCCATTCGAGGACCAATCCAATTGAACGGCCTTACTATTGTGAATTCGAGACCATTCTCAGAACCCTCAGCTGTGAAATAAAGGAAGATGAGAAAAATATAATGATGTGCAGTTTAACGTCAAAACGGAACATGGATTAATGCGGATCATTATTACTACCATAGATCAACCTCTCGATCAACTGCTTGGCACATGCATACGACCATCTTTGCTTCTCAATTGAGCCAAAAATGCACGGGGATTCATCTTCTTTAAGAAGATAGTAAGCAGGATCCTGAGAAAAGATGATAAAACTTGTTTCAGGAATGTCACCAAACAAATCAAGCCAAAGGCAATTGTAAATCCCTGTGTCCTACGTATTTCAAAGCCGAAGTACAAGTCATGGCCGTCATAAATTACTCTAAAAAAATAACATGGATCATACGGATGTTGTAAATTAGAAACATCACTGAAAACACACATAAACAATATTATGGAAGTAGCAAATGAATGATAGAATCTGTCAAGTTGACTTCAGTTCTGAGAAACTATACCAGTGGAATGAACTTATAAAACAAGAAACAGGGAGGACAACACAGCAAATTAAAAGCTTAAAGAGCATGAATAAAAACACGAGTCGTAAAACACTGTTGTTCGAGTTTAAATGCCTCTGTCATATGCGCCAAAAACAAATTTAATCAAGAACAGGGAACCAAGAGGTAAATCGGGTCAGGTGGACAGATAAGCTCTGAAAAACCTAAAGGATGTTCAAACGGCAAGATGAACTACTAACTATCTTAAACAGGAAATGGACAGTGTTAAATATAAGTTGATATTGTTACTTTGCCAAATAGAAAAGTAAGATAATATCAGTTGCATGCCCCTGCAGGTGTTATCTTGGAACATGACATGGAATCTACATATTAGCATGTGCATCATATAGAGTCCAAGCTGAAAGAAGAATAAATACATAAACTAACTAGAATTTCTGGCAGAAGATAATGTACATTAAGCTCAGTCTTAAAGAGACTTGTAAATGAATGCATATCCCTACGCCATACCATATTCATGGGTCTTCTACACGTTATTTCAATAATAATATAGATCAAAATAATTATATATTTCTCGAGCATGATCAATATAGAAAAAAATTCAGCAAGGGTAACATATCTTTTTAATAAAACATAATATTAAATTTAAAATGACCGTGTGGATCCGCATGAACAGATTTTCTAGTGACATTGGAGATGTTGACTCGTTGACACCTTCCTTTGTTGGTCCAGTCGTAGATAAAGAACTCGACAAAAAAAAATAGGATGAAGACTTCTAAAATGTATCATACATCAATTAACAAAATTCTGGAGTATGATCGAGATAGAAAGGGAGTTTGTTAAGAGTAACCACATTACTCAAAATCAAATATTTTAACTTAAAATGACTGCGAGGCCATGGACAACTTTTTGACTGACGTTTGAAAAGTTGATACCTTCCTTTGTCGGTTCAGTTGTGAAGGACAGAAAAATCACTCAACAAAGCAAATGGAAACAAGGCTTCTCTTATGTAGCATACCT
The DNA here is from genome assembly GCF_025594145.1 of Primulina tabacum. NCBI lineage: Eukaryota > Viridiplantae > Streptophyta > Magnoliopsida > Lamiales > Gesneriaceae > Primulina > Primulina tabacum. Next base: position 1,227,012 of record NC_134552.1, on the reverse strand, counting down.
CAATCATAAAATCTAAAAAGGTAACTAAAGCAAAAGCTCACCCCCCGCAATGGGCTATCTTTAGGTAAAAAAGAACCGATCGTTTTCCCATAGATTTCACAGGTGGAGAAATGTATGAGACGCTTGCCATTCTCTGAGCAGTATTTCACCTAAATCCAAACCAATATCATATTCAATCGGGCAAAACATTGATGAGATCTTTCAATTAGATGGAATAAGCATCATCACTTACCACTGGAAGAGCATCAATGAAATTGCTGTAAATTGTGTCGAGAGGACGCGTATTGTAATCCGCCGGAGTGCATATGGCAGCTAAATTTATGGTCTGCCGTCACAATAAAAAATTCAAAATTCAGGCCGGTAAATTTATAGCATTCGACAGCGACGCTATCATCGCTGCTGGAAATCATATCATTAATGCTGAAGAGAAAGCGAGCATATATAAAAAAATAAAATAAAGAAAGGAAAACAAAGACATATTGCCAAAGAAAAAGAAAATCGAGAATGCATTCTAACTCTGGCCTCGTGAAAACATCAAATTTCGAAATCAATAGTTTACACCAAGAAAAAGACGTGAAACTTCAAATATCTCGTGAGATTCATCAGAAAATCCTTAAACTGCGAATTTCAAAGCAACGGATTTTAAAAGCAACAGCCAATGCACACACTGGAAAGCACGAGGAAACTTAATGAAGAAAAAAGAATTCAGATCCGAATTAGAGCCACGACCCATAAAAACACAAGCACCTTCAAAATCGAATGAAATGCGAGAAGAAGTCGAAGAAAATTACGAGATCCGCCATCTTGATGAGACCTTCGAGGCGAGAGTCGTTCTTAATGTTGAGTCGATGAAACTGGATGCGATCAGCCCAGGGCGCCGAAACGCTTCCAGAAGGCTCTAGAAGGTGCTTAATCTTGTCATTGTAAACATCGACCGCCAACACCACATGCGGCGTTTCCGCCATGAGCTTCTCGCACAAGTGCGAGCCGATGAAACCACCGGCGCCAATCATGCATATCGTGATCGGCTTGATCAGATTACCGTCCAGATCTACTCTTGCACTCGCCATTTCTGATTTTTGTCTTGCCTACAGGCTCTTGGTTCTACGTTGGTACGTGTTATTTAAAGCTGGAGAAAGGGGGTATTTTATTTTAAATATTCATTTTCTTAAAATAAAAATTATATAATTTGATTAAGATTATTTTATATATTTATCTAAAATAATATAAAATATATAATAAAAGATACAGTGCCGTCCCTACATTGATTTCTGAGATGTTAGTTTTATTAGCCCATTTAAAAACTTTATTTTTTAAAAAAATAATCTTACTTACATTAAATTTTATAATATAGTCTTATATTATTTAAATATCCTAAAATGATCGTATTTTATCATTTTTTTCTATTTCAATTTATGAATGCAACTTAATATAAATAAATTTAATAAAATTTTTTACTTTGTATATTTATTGACAAAAACTTGTATGAGACGGTCTCACGGGTCGTATTTTGTGAGATGGATCTCTTATTTGGGTCATCCATGAAAAAATATTACTTTTTATACTAAGAGTATTATTTTTTATTGTGAATATCGGTAGAGTTGACCCGTCTCACAGATAAATATTCGTCAGATCGTTTCACAAGAGACCTACTCTTTTTTATTTTTGAACTTGACATGCAATATTTTTCAAATAATCATAAAAAATTGGTAAATCTATAAATAATCATGAAATTCATAAATAGTTTTAATTTTTACGATTTGAATTTAATTTGATAAATATTTATTTATATTATAATAGTACTTTAATAAATGATGAATGTATTGTATAAATTGGTATAATAATTGGTCAATTGAATACAAAAATAGTAAATTCATTATATAATAATAAATGATGATGATGACTAGCTATCGTCAGTATTCGAATCGTTTATCATTATTTTTTGTTTTATTAATTTTTTATTAAAAAAATTAATTTTTATTATTTTTTTTCAATTTAAAATTTGTAAAAGAAAAAAGGAAGAAAAATAAAGTCTGATTCTACGTTAACTATTTCATAATGCAAATTAGAAAATTGTTCTTACTTTATTATTTATTTTTTGAAAAAACGACGACTAATCTTTTATTTGGCTATTTACTTTGATGGAAAATTTCAAATTCTATTTTTATTATATATATTGTTGGAGAAATAATCATATTGATATGGCAATATGTGTTTTTCACATGTTTATTTATAAAAGTGTTTTTTTATATAAAAAATTATTTTAAGAATGATCATTATTTTATAAATATTTTTTTTATAATTTAAAAGGTGTTCGTACAATAATTTTACTAAAACCTTTAATTGTATTTTTTTTTCCATTAAATTTTTCACTTACAAAATTTTTAAAATATTCGTCCATATGTAACACGCCAAACCGATCCAAAAACTAGAGGCAATACCACCATTATTTGATTCGTCTTGTTAAATCATAAAAAAATTAATCAATAAACTGTAATGGAAACGTATGATCATAGTACTTAATATTTTATAACAGGTGGTTTATTTTCCAAATCTAAGCATTTTTTTTAAAAGTCCTTTAGTTTTCTCCCTGAATTTAAATTTGATATGGTGTTTCAAAGATAGAGTGTTGGATCTCGGTTTTCTCGTGCCCAAAACGCAGCTGAAGTTTAAAAATTTATTTTATTTTGACAATCAAAATATTTGTTTGAGTATTCGTATGATTTTATATATTCAAACATTCATAGGGTGTTGTAATATTATACATTTGGTGAATTAAATCACTTGGCTCCAACTAATCTGGTATAGGCGGATATAGCTCTTGATGAATCCCTACGAACTTTCTTCAAGAAATCTTTATTTATTCTTCTAATCAGGTCCACGACTAGATGATTTGTTCATCTTCTAATTTGCACTTGAAAAATTAGAAGAGATTTTACGTTGGAGATCAAAGTTTGAGAGACGGCTCAAACTTTTCCCAAAGAGAAGTGGCCGAAATTTGGAGAGGAGGAGGAGAGTGATTTTTCGAAAATCACTATGATGGAGGCTAGGGTTATGGCTTGATTATTATCTTTTATAATTAAGTCATGACCTAATTCACATAATTAACATTAATGAGCTTGATTAATTAATTGGACTAGTCCAACTAGTTTAATTAATTAATCAAAGTCCATTAAGAACTTTAATTATTTAGTTTGTTGGACTTGTACTCCTACAAGCCCATTAAAAATACTTCCCACCAATTTTAATTTAATATTTGATACTCAACTTTTGAGCTTAATAAATTAAATCGATTATAAATTCGACATTTGAATTTATTATTTAAATTATAAATTCAACTCCTTGAATTTTATCACCTCTAAAATTTAATATTTTATAAACCGAGTTTTGAGTTTAATAAATTAAATTCTCAGATTTTATAAATTCAACTCCTTGAATTTATTCTCCCAAATTTTATAAATTCAACTTCTTGAATTTACTATCTCATAAATTCAACTCCTTGAATTTATTTTCTCAAAATTCAACTCCTTGAATTTACTATATCATAAATTTCAACTTCTTGAATTTATTCTCTCAACGGGAACAAACGATCCAGTGCTTGTGTGATCTTCAATGGTTCAGGGATACAGTTAGCCGTGGGTTCACAACTCTTTGTGATTCAGAATAACATTTATTCTTATTCGGGCTTACCCTAGTTAGCCTCATTCTTTTCATCAACACCTTGATCGAGAATGTCAAAACTCATTTTTGATTACACCCATCGGATCATGGTAAGAGCGTCTGGTAGCATCGTCCCATGATCCCCTAGGTATCACTGATAGTGCCTGCAAAAATCAGTCGATTATGATTAACGTACAGTACAGTCCCTTCATCTTATATATCCCGATTGAATTTGTAACCATTAGTTCATCGAGGGTTGCATAATAATTCGATAACTATGTGATACATATAAATAGTGGCATCCCTTGTATCATTGGAGAACTCCTTCTTCAATGTACATCTCATACTCTGGCCAGAGATTCCACGCACTATTATTTCATCAGATCACATATAATATCCACACCCGTAGGTGAACGGTGAATTCTCGACTACAATACACTGGCTCCTACATGTGTTGCAACTGTACCCAACCTCGCCACCTGATGACTCTCCTGGAGCCGGTAAACGAGTCAAAGCACAGTCATAGTATATAGAGACTCAGTGTTGTCCCGAGTCATAAGGACTAATGGTGTACAATCATAACCACAAACTTATCTTCTCGATGAATGATAACCACTTGAAAAATCCGAGGGAGGGTTGTTCGGTATAATCATCCTATGACTACCCATCTGCATGTTTGGACATCTCTATGCCATTACCAAGAAACACAGTACACAACATCACAGATGCTAGTCTCGAGCTCAAGCGACCTTTATCCTTATTTTAGGCGGCTGAATCGACTAGGAACGAATTTAGAATATGCAATGTTTACAAATGAGTTTCAACATCGAATTACGATTCATTTGTATTAAAGCATAATCAAGGACTTTATCTATGCTGATTGCATAGGTATACAGATAAAGTAAAACGAAACTATTAAAAAGTAAATTATATTAAAATAAAGATTGTTTATTACACTTGAGTCAATAAATTCTCCAGCTAACAGTTGGCTTACAGGACATATACTCTGAACATAGAGAACATGATAATACGCGATCTAAGAACCATAACCACTATAAAAATAATTGGACAAAAACTTGTGTGAGACGGTCTCACATGTCGTATTTTGTGAGACGAGTCTCTTATTTGGGTCATCCACGAAAAAGTATTACTTTTTATGTTAAGAGTATTACTTTTTAGAGTAGATCTCTTATGATACGATCTCACGAATCTTTATCTGTGAGAAGGATCAACCCTATCGATATTCACAATAAAAAGTAATACTATTAGCATAAAAAATAATACTTTTTCATGGATGACCCAAATAAGGTATCTGTCTCACAAAATACGACACATGAGACCGTTTCACACAAGTTTTTGCCTACTTTTTATTGTGAATATCGATAGGGTTGACTCGTCTCACAAATAAAGATTCGTGAGATCGTCTCACGAGAGACGTACCGGATTTTGTTATTTTTGGATTTGATCAAGTTATTATTGTTGTAGAATGATCATATAAAAATCAAGAATTTAGAATGTTAAATCATAAAAAAATTAATCAATAAACGGTAACGGAAGCGTATGTATGTTAATAGTACTTAATCATTTATAACAAGTGGTTTATCTTCCAAATTTAAGCGTTTTTTTTTTTTTGAAAGCTCTTTAGTTTTCTCCCTGAATTTAAATTTGATAATGGTGTTTCAGAGATAGAAAACATGACAATACGCTAGTCTAAGAATCATAACCATTATAAAGATAATGTTGATAATCATCTTATCATATTTCTGTTTTAACTCATTATAAAAACAGAAATTACATTTTAATATTCACACGTAAACACACACAAATTATTAAATACATTAAATTTCATTAACCAAAACTTTAATCTGAGCTTAACTTTAATAAACAACTAACAATATATAATTATTCACCGTAAGCTCTTACAACATAAAATTGATATGGCAATATGTGTTTTTCACATGTTTATTTATAAAAGTGTTTTTTATATAAAAAATTATTTTAAGAATGATCATTATTTTATAAATATTTTTTTATAATTAAAAAGGTGTTCGTACAATAATTTTACTAAAACCTTTAATTGTATTTTTTTTTTCCATTAAATTTTTCACTTACAAAATTTTTAAAATATTCGTCCATATGTAACACGCCAAACCGATCCAAAAACTAGAGGCAATACCACCATTATTTGATTGTCCTTCTGAATTTTTCAATAGCGAGTGGGCTCACGTAAGTTTTGTTTCCATGCTAAAAATTAATTGTTTCAAAATTTCAAGTAACCATTAACTTGGAAATGTCGGTTGTTGTTACAAAAAAAAATATTTTTATTTACAGCTGTTATTTGTGTAAAATAATATTTTTTTGGTATTTTAATATTTTTTATTTCAAAATTTTCTTCTCAAGTTCATTTCGAGTGCTTTTAATTTTTTTTAGTGGGTTTCTTTTGATTTATAAAGATGACTTTTTGTATTCATGATTTCTAGTTAAATAATCGAAATGATTCAGTACCCAATTAAGTAATAGAAATGATTGGTGTTATTTATTTATTTTGTTATGTAACTCGAAATTTCTATTCTTAATAAATTCCTGGACAAACCAATAATTTGCAAACAATATCAGTTATATGAGTCTCAATCGACAAATTTTGTATGACATATTCGTACAAAAAAAATATTAGTAAAAGAGAATTAAATTTGTAACAATTAATCAAATATTTATTTATAAATAAATACTTCACTTACTCAAAACTTCTGAATGAAAATGATTGATGTTCTTTAGTTCCACGTGAATGGGGATGGACTACATTTTACCGACAAATAGTAATCATCATGATATATTGATTTCGCATCAAGATTCTGTACAAAATATATATATATATATATATATATATATATAGTAATATGACACATAAATTAATTTGGAAATATGAGATACAACGTTCATAAATCATATTAGAATATTTCAAACAAGCCGTTTCAGTGAATGAGAAGAAATTAAAGTTTTGGAACTAGAAAGTGAGCTGCACTATTAGCAGATCGACGCATGTGCTGAATTGATGTAATCTCGTTAAAATAGATGAGCCAGGTAAGGAGCTCCAACGGATCAAATCAATAATTTTTAGTGTTTTGGGAAGTTGAGTGAAGATAATGGTTGTAACAACACCTGCAACTAAGAAAGGAACTCAGTGAATGGGCGCCGAAGGGGTGTCCGACGTAGCCACTGCGATGCTAAAGTCAGCAAGTTTTCAGATGAACACAAACAATATCTGAGAGGAAATATGTAAGTGCTTGAAAGTTAAAAGATTTCAGAATCTATAAATGACATTAATACATGCTATTTATAGTAGAAAAATGGGGCATGTACCTCGATTCTCGTGCCACCTACTAAGTATGGCAAGTCGGCTGCCCATACTTGTAGCTTCTGATGACTTCTAGGACACTCCAAGTCAAGTGGTTCTGATAGATTAGACGGTCCTGTACCAATCACACTCGAGTGTGGTGCAATTCTCGAGGTGGCCCGGGAAGTAGGGTACCCAGGTATTTGCGTGAGAGCCCGGGTATTGGCTTGAGAGCCCGGGCTGTGATGATGATTGCCCGGGAAGAGACGTAGTGCCCGGGTGTTTGAGGAGAGTATCCGGAACAATAACTTTGACTCGGGCTATCCAAGTAACAAAATGGGTAAAATGATGACCAAAATCCTTATGAGGGTATCACCACCCATCCCTAAAATAGTCGGGCTAGAGCTTGACTCGCTGTCCCGATCAGTCATACTTGTAATCTGTAAGAACATTATTAAGAAAGTGTAGGAGCATCAGGGGCGTCAAATATGTCATAGATGGGATGAGGTGTCGGAGCCTCATGTCTCATGGACTTGAGATAATATGTCGGGGCCTCGTGTCTCTCGGACTCAAGCTAATATGCCGGGGTCTCATATTGCCCGGGCTTTGAATAAGATGCCGGGGCCTCATGTCCTCCCGGATATTTTATCGTTTAGTATTCTCGGGTAATCCAAGGGGTGTCATTATGACGCATGTTTTAACATTAAATTCCCGTCGAAAAAACGTTCCGTATTCCGAGAATCCGATAAGTCTGACACCTTGAGATATGTGCACGTCCTTTCGCATGCCCGGTATAATTTACGAGGCGCATCCTGACCGTCCACGTGTACTTATACCAACGGCCATGATCTCTCTTTACCGCCTATATATAATAGCCCCCCCAATTTCCCAAAAGTCACTTGCAAATTCAAAATTGCAGCGAAGAACTTGCGAATTTTCCTCTCAGCTTTCCGACGTGCAAATTTCTTGACTCCAACGATCTCCCAACGTCTGCAACCTCAAATCATATTCTCCTAAAAATCGTAAGTCTTCTCTCTCAAACAATGTCTAATTCTACTTCTTCAACTTCTGGAGCGAATGCGCGAGGCTCTCCTAGTGACGAGTCCACCGCGATGCGTTCTACTTCCTCCCCGTCCCCACCTCGTCGCTCTATTACTCAATCCACCCAAAAACCAAAAACTCAACAAACAAAACCCTCCTCTTCAAAACCCACTTCTTCGGGCACTTCCCGAGCCCTGAAAAAGGACAAGGGTAAGGGCAAAGCCCGGGTTTCCGACCCTCCTACTACCGAGGCCCCGGGGGTTCCTTGGTTCTCCTCAATGAGCAGCACTTTGCACTCGGGGGCGGGCGAGGAACTCCGAACTCTAGGGGCTATTCTGTCCAATTTCTCTATCGTAATCCCGAGGCTTCTGACAGGGCAGACAGTCCTCCCACGGGTTATACTACCTTCTTCCGGGACCAAGTCAAAAATGATCTCCGGTTCCCTGTCTCTCCCTTTTATATTGCGGTCGCCAAGTTTTTTGGCGTACCTGTTAACCAATTTCATCCAAATTCCTTCAAGATCATGGCCTCGACCTACATCCTTTTAAAGATGAATAATCTTGTTATCAATCCCCTCGTTCTCCATTACTTTTTCTCTTGCAGACTCGGGGACAATGCCTTCTCCCTGACTGCTCGGCTTAATGCCCGATTCCTTGATGACATCCCTTCTGGGAAGAAGGGATGGGAAGGAGGGTACTTTTTCATTCAACTCCCAACCCCTCTGTCCTGTCAAATCGGCTTCATTACTTCTCTTCCTCAGCAACCTGCCCTTCCCCGGGCTTATAAATTCGAGGAATTCTATACCCGAAGCCAAGATTTGGTGGAGGGCAAGAAATTCTCCTCTTCCGTTCTTATTTCCAATGAGAACTTGATTGCCTACGAGTTGAGTACCCGGGCTGAGGACCCACTAGGACCGGGTAATCGATGATGTGGCTGGCTCGGGCTTTCAACCTAGTAATTCCTCATTTCCTTATGCTTGTAATTACTTCACTTGTTATTCATATGGATCCTTCGTACTAACTCTTTTCCTCTTTTACTTTGCAGATAATCCAGAGATGTAGGAAGCCTTTGCCAAAAAATAAGAGGCCGAGAGACTGGCCAAGGAGAAGAAATTGGCAGCTCAGAGGGCTGCTGCTGAAAAAAAGAAAAAACAAGCCGAGGAGGCAGCCCGGGCAGAGGAGATGGCCCGAGCAAATTCTGAGCCAAACCAAGAAACAAACCGGGAGGCCTCCTCGGACTCCCAAGACCACGTTACTCTCCTTCAGAGGAAGCAAAAGGACACTTCAGGCCCCGAGCTGATCTTGATAGAGAGTAATCAGGAAGGGGATCAAGGGTCCTCCCGGACCAACCAGACAACTGACCCTCCCCGCAAACAGACAACAGAAGAGCCCCCCCGAGAGCAGCTCCTGACTAAACAGCCCACCTGGGCTAACATATTTTTTGAGGGGGCCACCGCAATCAGCATTCATCTCCTCAAGCAGATGCTCATTCTTGATTAGGAGGCTTTTCTGAAAAACTCTCGGCCCGGTGCCCGATTCCTGGAAGGATCGAACCGATTCTTATCTGTAAGCCTATCCTCCATTTCATTTTCCCCTCCATCTTTTTTTTTAACTTGCTCTGTGCAGGCTGCCCAAATGATGGTCTCGGCTTTTGAGGAAGTAGCTCTGGTGGCTACCAAGAAAGGTCAACAAGTCCGGGCTACCCAAGAACTTCACGACAAACTGCAAGGAGAGCTTGACCGGGCTAAAAGACTTCATGAAGAAGAGACGGCCATCCTTCATGCTTCCTTGGAGTCGGCCCAAATGGCACTGGATAAGGCCCGGGAAGATCTTACCGAAGCCGCTATTCGGGAGAAAAACTTGCAAAGCGCCTTATCTATTTCGGAATCGAGAAATGTTTCTCTATCTGAGCAGATAGAAGTGCAGCAAACTCGGGCGGAGAAGGCCGAGAATGACTTGGCCCTGGCTGAGTACAACAAAGACAAGTGGCAGGCCTCCCTCCTCCAATCTCCTGAGTTCAAGAAGGCTGTGGTAGATAAGGCTTATCCTTTTTTCAAGACCGGCTTTGATAAATGCCGGGAACAATTTGAGGAAGCCGGACTCTTGCCTCAAGATAAGGAGAACTTTCCTGATTTTGGCCTGGCTATTGCATCCCTTCCAAAGGATGGCGAGGAGGAGGAGGCAACCCGAGAAGAGCAGCCAGGGCCCGAACATGTAGATATAGACTAGGATCGTACTTCTTTTATTCCTTTCTGTAATTCTTGCCTTCGGGCTTTCATTAATGAAATTTCAATTTCCTTCAATTGTTCTTTATAATATTCTGACAAGTCTTCAAGAAACCCGGGTAATACAATTGCTTGTACGCAAAACATTCAGAAAATTTTCTAAGTGTTGAGAATTAACCGGTAACTTTTTGAGTAAGTAGTCGGGATTTCAATCCATTGTAATAAATCAAGAACCCCATACTTTAACAAACAACTGAGATATAGAAAATTTAGACCTGAGTATAAAGCCCGGGTATGTATAACCCAGGTGTGAAGACTGAGCGAGAATGCATGTTTCGGGATCTGGGATGGTCGAGGTGTGGTGCCCCGAGCCAGGGTGTAGTGCCCTGGGCTTATTAAGAACCAAGGTACGGAGCCTTGGGCCGGGGAGCATGTCCCGGGACTTGGGAATGGTCGAGGTGTGGTGCCACGAGCCAGGGTGTAGTGCCCTGGGCTTACTAAGAACCAATGTACGGAGCCTTGGGCCGGGGGGCATGTCCCGGGACTTGGGAATGGTCGAGGTGTGGTGCCCCGAGCCAGGGTGTAGTGCCCTGGGCTTACTAAAAACCAAGGTACGGAGCCTTAGGCCGGGGAACATATCCCGGGACTTGGGAATGGTCGAGGTGTGGTGCCCCAAGCAGGGTGTAGTGCCCTGGGCTTACTAAGAACCAAGGTACGGAGCCTTGGGCCGGGAGCATGTCCCGGGACTTGGGAATGGTCGAGGTGTGGTGCCCCGAGCTAGGGTGTAGTGCCCTGGGCTTTTCTTTAAATAACCGGGGCCTAGTACCTCCCGGGATAAGATAAAAGAAACATACATAATACTCTTCCTCTGGGAAAATAGATCTTTCATTTATTTTTTCCATCAAATAATTACATCTTTCAAGCATAATACTTTTTCAAATTAAATACATTCCAAGGCCTTTTGAGAAGACGGCCCTGGGTATCTTCTAGATAAAAAGATCCCGTACTGACCCTCCGGGTGATCTTATAGGGTCCTTCCCACCGTGCTTCCAGCTTCCCAACATCCTCGGCAGGGTTGACTTTCTTCATGACTAGATCCCCTACTTGGAAGTTTCGGATCCCGACCTTCCTGTTATATGATTTCATAACCCGGCTCCGATATGCTTCCATTCGAATGAATGCTCGGTCTCGTTTTTCTTCCACCAAATCCAACTCCATGGCCCGGCTTTGATCATTGTCGTCCGGGTAAGATTCTACCTAGGAAGACGTTTGCCCGATCTCAACTGGAAGGACTGCTTCAGAACCATATACCAAGTTGAAAGGAGTTTCTTGAGTAGGTGCCCAGGGAGTGGTTCTCTATGTCCAGAGAACACTGGGTAATTCTTCCACCCAATCCTTTCCTTTGCCTTGCAGCCTAGTTTTTAATGCTTGTACAATGACTCTATTTACGACTTCTGTCTGGCCATTAGCCTGCGGGTAGGCAACAGAGGTGAAAAACTGAGCGATTTTCATTTTCCCGGCACCATGATGTAATTTTTTTGCCCTGAAACTGTCTTCCATTATCTAAGATCAGTCTTCTGGGTACTTCAAACCGGCATACTATGTTCTTCCATAGAAATTTCAAAACTTCCTGCTCAGTGATCTTAGCCAAGGGCTCAACTTCCACCCACTTAAAAAAATAATCTACAGCCATCAGCAGGAATTTCTTCTGAGCTCGGGCAATTGAGAAAGGACCCACGATATCCATGCCTCACTGATCAAAGGAACAAGATGCTCAAATAGGATTCATAAGAGTGGCCGGGCTATGTTGAAAATTTGAGTGGTGTTGACACCCTTCACAATCCTGGACCACTCGGGTAGAATCTTGGCTAAGAGTTGGCCACCAGAACTCGACAAGCATTGTCTTCCGGGCCAAAGATATCCCTCCGAGGTGTTCAGCACAACACCCTTCATGAATCTCTCGGAGGACATAATCCACTTCCCCCTCAGATAAGCATTTCAATAATGGTCCCTGGAATGATCTCCTGTATAAGACATTATTTAAGAGAACAAACCTGAGAGCTTGTCTCTTAATCTTTTGAGCTCGGGCTTTGTCCTCGGGTAATTCATTGTTCACAATGAACTTTATCAGAGGTGTCATCCAGGAATTCTCTAATGTTGATAATGCTTTTTCTTCAGTAGAAAGGACCAACCGGGAAACATGCAAGACTTCCCGGGTACTGACTTCTGATAGTGAAGCAGCCATTTTCACCAGAGCATTCTTCCTCTCCATTTTTCTCTCGGGGTATTTGTTCAATACTCCAATCCACCAAGATTTCTGCTTGGGACTGAATGAGCTGTAAATATTTGAACATCCTGTCATCCTTAGCTTCATAAACGCTCTTTATTTGTTGAGTGATTAGCTGTGAATCAGAGTACAGAATAATTCCGGATGCTCCAACCTCCCGAGCAGCTCGGATACCAGCAAGGACAGCTTCATACTCGGCCTCATTATTGGTTACCCGAGAATTAATCCTTAGAGTTGACTTTAATCTTTTCTCCTGGGGGAGATATTATCACAACCCCTACTCCACATCCTAGTAAGGCTAGACGCCCCATCCACAAAAAATCTCCATACTTCTTTTTCCTCGGGTTGAACCATCTCGGATAAGAAATCTGATAAGGCTTGCGCTTTGATGGCAACCCGGGGCTTGTATTCAATGTCATATTCTCCCAACTCTCCTGTCCACTTGATCATCCGCCCGGATACTTCTGAGTGAGTCATGATCCTGCCAAGAGGACTATTGGTAAGAACAATGATTTGATGTGACAGAAAGTAAGGTCGTAGCTTTCGGGCGGTCATTATCAAGGCCAAAGCAATCTTCTCTTTTTCATTGTAACGGAGCTCGGGGCCTCTTAGAGCATGGCTGACATAGTAGACATGCTTTTGATCAGAGCCCTCTTCTTTTATTAGAATTGAGCTGACAGCATACTTCGTAGTAGACAGATAAACGAATAGCTTCTCCCCGAGCTCCGGCTTCATCAATACAGGGAGCTCTGCAAGATGAATCTTCAAGTCCTGGAAGGCCTGTTCACATTTCTCATCCCACTCGAATTGTTGGGCCTTCCTTAGGACCTGAAAGAAAGGATAACTCCTGTGTACTAACCGAGATATAAATCGAGACAGGGAGGCAATCATCCCGGTCAGCTTCTGTACTTATTTGACAGAACGGGGAGATAACATGCATAACACGGACTTGAATTTTTCCTGATTTACCTCAATCCCCCGATCTGTCACTATGAAACCCAAAAACTTGCCACTCTTTACGCCAAAAATGCATTTGGCAGTGTTGAGCTTTATTCCGTAATGCATCAGAGTGACGAAAGTTTTTTCTAAATCAGCAATGAAATCCGCAACCTCTTTAGACTTGCCCAAAATATCGTCTACATACACCTCCACATTCATGCCCATTTGCTTCTCAAAGACTTTGTTCATGAGATGCTGGTAAGTGGCCCCTGCATTCTTCAACCCGAAAGGCATTACAACATAACAAAATGTACCTCCTGAGGTGATGAAGCTGGCTTTGTCTTGATCACTCTTGGTCAGGGGAATTTGATGATATCCCTGTTAAGCATCCATGAAACTCAGCAGTTCAAAGCCCGAGGTGGAATCCACCAGTTGATAAATCCGGGGCAGGGGATAATGGTCTTTTGGGCAAGTTTTATTGAGATCTCGGAAATCCACGTACATTATCCACTTTCCGGTGGACTTAGACACTAACACCACATTCGAAAGCCATGTAGAAAATTGAATTTCTCGAATGTGGCCGGCCTTCGGCAGATTTTTAACCTGTTCATCAATAACTTTGTCCTTTTCAGGACCAAAGTGCCTCTTCTTTTGCTTCACCGGGTGAGAATACCGGGAGAACATTCAGTTGATGCTCTGATATCATGGGTGAGATCCCTGTCAACTCCTGTTGGGACCAGGCAAACACATGAATATTAGCTTTCAAACAGTTAATCAAACTAACCCGGGTGGATGCACTAAGGTCCCGAGCCACCCGGATGTGCTGGCCTGGCCCGACTTCTATCACCTCCTGCTCTTCCTCAGCCACAAAATGTACTTCCCCCTTCTCCAGTACTCCCCCTCCCACAGGAAATTTGATCTTTTGGTGGTAGGTGGATGCCACGGCCTTTAATTAGTTCATAGCCGACCTCCCCAGAATGATGTGGTATGATGATGGGGAGTCCACCACACTGAAAGAGGTCATCACCGTCTTTTTAAGATCTGGGGAGCCTAGTGTCAGTGGTAGGACAATCTCCCCTTCAGGGTAAACCGCCAGCAAAACCAAAAAGGGCAGCCTCTACAGCTTCCAAATGACAACCCTGCAAATCCATCTGTACAAATAAATCTTTAAAGATAACATTAACAGAGCTGCCCGAGTCCACGAAGACTCTCAAAATATCATAATTGGCTACCCGGGCTTGGATAACCAGGGCGTCATTATGGGGTAGATTTACCCCCTTTAAATCTTTCGGACTGAAACTAATCACCGCCTCATTTCTCCTCACCCCCTCCACTTCCATACAATCCCTCCTACTCCTTGATTTCCTCGCCCGATTGGAGTCTCCATCAGTGGAGCCTCCTGATATCATTTTAATCAACCCCATGGCAGGGGAAAAATTCTTCTTTCTCTCGGGCTCGGGTTCTCTCCTCCTCCCGGGCTCACTCCTTGGATTACTCCTCAAACCTCCTCCCCATTGAACTGGATTCTAGTTGCCGGGATGTCGAGGGTGGCAATCTCGGTCTCTTGTTGGCTTGACCAGGTGCCGGGGCGGAAGATAAGGCATAGTCTCCCTTCAAAGTTTTGCAGTCTTTGATGTTGTGATAACATACTTTGTGGAGAGTGTAAAATCCTCTCTTCTCAGGTCGGGATATTTGATAATCATGGGCCAGATCTCTACTGCATTCCTGCACCTCCCTCTCCCGGGCAATCTTTAGAGGCACGTGGTGAGAAAAGTGCCCTGGATTACCCCTCTTCTGTCCTTTCTCCTCGGGCTTAGACAGCCGATCCTCTCTCTCCTTCCTTACGGCCTCCCTCTTCTGCTTCTGGGATTCCTCCATATTGATATATTTTTCTGCCCGGGATAATAAATCCTCGAAGTCCCCAGGCACTTTCTTGGTTAATGACTTGAAAAATTCACTCTCCCTCAAGCCTTGGGTGAATGCAGTCGTTTTTGTCTCTTTGGCACAAGTAGGAACATCCAAAGCCACTCTACTAAATCTTCTGATGTAAGCCCTTAAACTCTCCTCCGGGTTCTGTTTGACTTCAAAAAGACTAAAATCAGTCTTCTTGTATTTTTTACTGCTGCTGAAATGATGTGAAAACACCTTCTGGAAGTCTTTGAAGGAATAAATACTTTGAGGAGTCAATCCCTCAAACCATCTCTAAGCAAAATCTATCAATATTGTCAGGAACACCTTACACTTGATTCGATCAGTATAACAGTAGTAACATGGCCATATTTTCAAATCTGGCCAGATGCTTCTCGGGGTCTGCATTGCCATCGTAATCTTTTATTTTGGCAGATTTGAAGTTCCCGAGAAGAGGTTCCCGGACAATGGCTTCAGCAAATGGGCATCCCTTAATTAATGCCCGAGAAGTACTTCGGCTTTCCAATTGTCCTTCCAAGAATTTCATCTTCTGTCTTAATTCCAACAACTCTTCCGCTATAGTCGGGGATTTGGACCCGGCACTAGACTCATCATCCTCTTCTCTTACTTCCTCTTCTTCCCTCCTTCCTTGATCCTGCTCCTGCTCCTGTTCTTCTCTTGGAGGAGTGGCCTGTCGTGAATGATCTCTACGGGCCATAGCCTTATCCACCACTTCCGAGATCATTTTAGCCAGATCCTCCGGGATCGTGGTAATAAGGTTGGGTCCTATGGGAGGAACACCACCACCTTGTCCCGAAGTACGCGTATTATCACCATGAACCCGGGAACTATCCTGGTTAGTTCTTCGTGTATGAGCCATATCAACGTCTTAGTCTCAATTTCCCACAGACGGCGCCAATGATGTAATCTCGCTGAAATGGATGAGTCGGGTAAGGAGCTCCAACGAATCAAATCAATAATTTTTAGTGTTTTGGGAAGTTGAGTGAAGATAATGGCTGCGACAACACCTGCAACTATGAAAGGAACTCGTGAATGGGCGCCGGAGGGATGTCCGGCGTAGCGACTCCGATGCTAAAGTCAGCAAATTTTCAGATGAACACAAGCAATATTTGAGAGGAAATATGTAAGTGCTTGAAAGTTCAAAGATTTCAAAATCTATAAATGACATTAATACCTGCTATTTATAGTAGAAAAATGGTGTAGGTACCTCGATTCTCGTGCCACCTACTAAGTATGGCAAGTCGGCTGCCCATACTTGTAGCTTTTAATGACTTCTAGGACACTCCAAACCCAAGTGGTTCTGACAGATTAGACGGCCTGTACCAATCACACTCGAGTGTGGTGCAATTCTCGAGGTGGCTCGGGAAGTAGGATACTCGGGTATTTGCGTGAGAGCCCGGGTATTGGTGTGAGAGTCCGGGCTGCGATGATGATTGCCCGGGAAGAGGCGTAGTGCCCGGGTGTTTGAGGAGAGTACCCGGAACAATAACTTTGACTCGGGCTATCCAAGTAACAAAATGGGTAAAATGATGATCCGGATCCTTATGGGGTATCATGAATAAACTTAAAATTATCGAGCTCTAACATCGAGTATCATTCCAATCTGCTAAACCTTCTGCTAATATTCAAGCAACCTAAATTGAATTCAAAGAACATCATTTTTTGAATAATTAACATATGGTTAGCCAAAAATAGTTGCTTTGATTATGTAAGCAACGAGGTTTTAATTTTTGTTTTTTTCCTAAACTTCACCTATAAATACCCATCCATTCTTCATTTCAAAAACACACCAAAACACAAAATTCTCTCATCTACAATCATAAGTATAGAAGTGAGACAAATGGTTTAGTGTGAGATTTCTTAAGGAGTGTTTATTCTTAGAAGGAATATGATTAGTGGAGAGAAAGTAAGTGTTAAAATCAGAGTGTTCTGAGTGAAATACTTTGTCTTCTCAATTCTCTTGTCTTCTTTGTTATTAATAAAGAAGTGATCTCCTTGAGGCGTTTAGAATGGACGTAGCCCAATCTTGGAGTGAACCACTAGAAATATTGGTGTTATCTTATTCATTGTTGATATCACTTATGATGTTCCGCTGCGATGTTACCTCGTTTATTTCCCTGATATCCCAACACCTTCTAGATCATTGAGTATTTTCAAGGCTGCCTCTGTGATATCCTTACCAATTATCGACCATAGCTTGTGCTAGAAGAGAGCCATGAACTCATCCAACCTTGGAGCTTTAGAGAGATGCATATCAAATATTGCTATACGGATTTCCTCATCCGTAAACTTGGCACCGTTGACCTAATTATTTTACACAATGATATTATTGTTTCACATAAGGGCCACCCACATTGGTGTATTAATGGGTGATTATTAACACCCATTAATATTCATGCACCAATGTGGGTGCATGAATTATTAATCTTGGCTGCCATGTCAGCCAAGAAATTCATCAGAATGAACGACATTATTTCGCAAATAGCGACGGTCTTTCGTAAACCGTCGCAAATTGAAAAACGTCGCTACTTGCGACGGTTTCTCAAAACCCGTCGCTACTTGTGACGGTTTCTTAAAACCCGTCGCTATGTGCAACATTTTTTTTACATAATGTCATAATGTCAAACTAGAATATAATGTCAAACTAGCCGTTTAAATAAAAGAGTCCAACATTTTTTTCATTTTTTAATAATATTTTAATGAATATTGAAATTAAGTTATTTTTAAAATAATAATATTATTTATTTTTAATAATATTTGTTATAAAATTTTAACAAAATTAGAAAGATATTGAATTAATTAAAATTAAAAAAAATGAGTAAGTGGACAGTGGGACCCATAAATAATGAAAATTGATATTAAATGAATGTGAGTGTGTGTTAATAATGAGAAAGTGTTAATGTAATGAATATGTGGCTCGTGGACCCCATAATTTTTGAGGAGATGGAAAGTTAATTAATGTGGACGGATGCGGATGCCCTAAGGCAAGGAGTTATTCAAATTATTGTTTTGCAAAGGATGGGGATAAGGGTGTCAATTCGGGTGAGTTGGATGAGTTGGGTCGGGTTGAACAATAATACTATTCAAAAATTGTTCAACCCGAACCTGAGCCAATCCGAAAACTCTCAATCCGAATCAACTTGATCAACCCGATTAACCCGATTTTGAATTTTTTAAGTTTTTTCAAAGAAAATTAAATAAAATTCAAAAAAGATATTTTAATTTAAACAAATACTAACAAAATCTCCCTCGTATGGTTTAAATTTGAAAGTCTAATTGTAGAAAAATAAATAAATTTACTAAATCAAATAAATAATTGTTTAAAAAATAAAAAAATGTTCAAAATAAAAATTAAAATTTGAAAATTTATGATATAAATATACAATAAATATTTTTTCAGACATACCATAAATAAAAATGTAGGCAATATTTATTAATCATATTATTTTTAAAAAAATTAAAATTTTCGGATCAACCAACCCAATCCAACCCGATCATTTTTTTTCGGTCATCTATCGGGTCCAACTCGATCTGACTCAAACCCGAAAACCTCAAACCCAAACCTGACTTTTTTCGGATTGAACCGTGTCGGGTTGATGGATTGTCTCTGACATATCTCCAGATGAGGATGATTATTGAGACATTCTTGATTTTAATATAAAAAAAATTTAATAAACATCAGCACCCTTGATTTTTTTTTTTTAAAAAAAAAACGAAAAACAACATTAAAAATTATTACATATTAAACCCAGTGTTCTTAAAATGGGACACAAAACCCAAATGGGATATATTTGATTGACTGTTATTTTTTTGCTTGTTTCATGGGTTGTCTTCTTCCTGTTGGTTCATCTTTTAAAACTGCAACACCCCGAAAGAAAAACAAAAATCATATACGACGATGATGTATCAGGTGGGCCTGGAGCTACACAAAAACCCATTTATTACTTCAAATACAGATCCAAATCATTGTAAAAACTGAAATGTTTGAAGTGAGTACGATTTGGGTTCATAGATTGACTGGATTTGATAACTAAATAAGAATGTTAAACTGAAAATTTTCAAATTGTTTCTAGGCTTTGGCCTGAGGTGATCACAGTGCAGTTTTCATGTTTTTTTGTAAAATGATCGAGTAAAGTGCAAAATAATAGAATATATATTCAAATTGATTCGAAAGCAATAATAATAATAATAAAATGTCTTTCAATAGTAAAAATAAATAAAACAATTAAAACTATAATCAAGATTAAAATATTCCTACTAAAATAAATACTCTAAACAATACAAGACTAATTTGAAGAATATTTAAGAAAAAAATGATTTTTTTTTGCAGGAGGAAGAATTTTTGTCGAGAGTTGAATGACAAATTTTTTAATTGAGTATGGAGTTTATATATTATTACAAATTGATGAGTTTTTTTGACAAAAAAATAACATCATCATTATACGGTACGGTTTATGATTATTAATTTTTAATCGTAATTTTTTTATAAAAAATAAGAAAAAACAACGTTGTACAATTCAATTCGGACGGTTAATATAAAAATTGATCACCCATGTTTCTTTTAAAAGAAAATAATGGACCATATGTTTTTCATTACTTCATAATGTTAAAGCTGAGTTTGACATATAATGGTATATCGTATCGTGCCAAAAATCCTATATCGTACCGAAAATTACGATATAAGAAAATTCATATCATTACCGTACCGAAAGTTTCATCGGTATACCGAAAATTTCGATACATATAACTAGCATACCGATTATACCGAAATTATACGGTATACCGAGATTTCGATACAGTATCTGTATATACCATTTTATAATGAAAAAACCTTACATTTTAAATTTTTTATAAATTTATTGTTTTAAAATATTATATATTTTAAAATTTTTGTATATTTCTTCGGTATTTCAGTATTCCGGTAAATTTTCAAATTGAATATCATTATTGTACCGAAAAATTCAGTATTGTTACCGTATCGTACCGAAATCTTCGGTATACCGAAAATTCGGTAAATTCGGCATTTTTTTCGGTACGGTAATCTCGATATACCGAAAATTCGATATTTTTTCCCACCTCTAGTTTGAATAATTACTTTATTTAGGTTTCAAACATGTTATTGTTTGTGTTGACGGAGTTTTGTGAGTTGTGTTTGGAAAAAATCATTTTGTAAAATCAAGAACAAATAGATATAAAAAGAAGGCAAATATAAATCATAAAAAAAGACAGAGATGAAAAAAACTTAATCGATAGAGAGTCACGTCACATGACGATGTCCTAAAGCCGCATACAAAAGATATACTATAACTAATCATTAGTTACATCGCTAATACACAAAGAATATAGGACATAAATTTGTGTTATTGAAAATAGTAAAATTGAGAAAATTTCAAATTTTAAGTACAACCGTTTGACATTGAGAAATTTATTGATTTTATCGTTTAAGTTAAAGATATAAATTTATTTTCTAAATTTTCTCTAGAAAAGTGTTTCTTTTTGTGGAGTTAACAATTTGAATGAAAAAACTTTCTTAAATTGAGTTTGAAATGAGACTAAAAGGAATATTTTATTCTTTTATTATTTTTTGCTAAATTGATATTATCAATTTAAGATTTTGTCTTTCTAGATTATGAGATCTTGTTTGATTTTTTTTAGATGATAAGATCTTGATTGATTTATATCTAGATATTATAGGATTTGATTTTAATATGATTTTTATCTTCAAGTTATTTTATCCTTGTTAAAAAGAGTTTTATATCTAATGAAAATCTTATTTTCATATTTTCTAGGACTTTTTATGGAATTGTTTTTAGGTCAAGCATTGGATATAAATATGGTGGGACTCACGGCCGCGGAGCGTGTGCTGTAGAGAGTGTGGTAGAGAGAGAGTTGGATGAGAGAGCTTTTCACATAGAAGAAATTACAAGAGTCCAACATATATTTGCTCTACAGTTTTTATGTGATCGGATGATCACTTTATTGTGTATCGGGTGATCACTTTTGTAAGGGCACAGCTGCTGGGGTTTTTGGGAGTGTACGAAAAGCGCAGTAGAGCTATTGAATTTTTTTTCTGAACATACATACATTCAGTGTTGAAGATTTTCGTGTGGAAAATTTGGGTGAATGATTCACAGATTTACTGTGTTGCTGATTGGTATTGACGACACCCAAGAATAACACTGCGTGAAGTGTTGGGTGAAGATTGATTTTGTTTGGTTTTAAGCAGCACACCTTTTTGTTTCATGCATCTATTATTTACTTTGAGTGTGTTTGATGCATGTTAATTTCTTGGAGTGTCAAGGAATTTAGTTTTGTTATACTCACTAGTATTGTTTTGGTGTAAACAATTTACATAATTTTTCTAGTGAATTTTTGACAATGAGGCATTGCACAAGTATTCGTACTTGTGCATATTTAAATCTAGTGTTTATTTATTAAAGTTTACGTGTGTGTTAAATAATCAATTTTCGCTGCATGTTGTGTACTGGTATTGACAACACCGGAGCACAACATTAACATCTGATATACACACAACATATTGTTTCCTGTACATTTATGAGCAACAGCTCTCTTTCAAGTGATATCAGAGCCAACGCTTGATACACTAATTGATTGATTTTGGTCTTAATTTGTTTTTGCAGGAAATATTCAATAGATCAATGGATGCATTGATTTCAAGTGCTACTTTTAGACCACCGGTCTTGGATGGATCGAATTATTCCTTCTGGAAAGTTAAGATGAGGATGTACATTAAATCTATCGAATAAAGTGCATGAAAACGAGTTCTAGATGGTTAGTCACCACCTAGAATTGTGGATGTTGATGGTGAGTCAAGCCTGAGAATTCATAGACTAATGATGAGGTTCAGGCCTCGAATTTCAACTCTAAGGAACTTAATGCAATCTTTACCTCTGTTGATGTCAACATGTTCAGCCTTATCACAAATAGCATAACCGCAAAAGAAGCATGAGACATTTTACAAAAACACTGTGAAGGATCAGAAAGTGTTCGTAGAACCAAGCTAAGGATGCTGAACTCCAAATTTGAAAGCTTGAGAATGGAGGAAAACGAGACTATTGTTGAATATGATCGAAGATTGCGTGACATTGCAAATGAACCTTTTAGTCTCGGTGATCCTATGTCGAATAAAAGACTAGTTAGCAAGGTCCCGAGATCCCTCCCAGAACGCTTCAACATCAAAATCCGTGCTATTGACGAGTCTAAGGACACTTCTACACTTAACCTGGAAGATTTGATTAGCTCACTCAGGACATTCGAGATGAATCTAGACTTACAGAAAAGAGACAAAGGGAAGGTTGTTGCACTCCTAAATTTCTGATGATTCCTTTGATGATCTAATTCAGGAAGTCAATAAGTCTGACCTATGTGAAGATTCAATCTCGCTGATAACAAATAAGTTCGGTGATTATCTGAAAAAGATAAAAGACAAAAAGAAAATCGTTCAAATACGGAAACCTCAATTTGTTGTTTCTGAAAAGAATAAGAGACCTACACTTTCTCAAGGACAGTTTAGGCCGAGGAACGAATTGGTGGCTCGACCTGATCTTAAGAGATTAGATTCGGTCCAATGCAGAGAATGCTCTGGATTCGGCCAATATGGAAATGAATGTGCCACCAGACTTCGTAAGAACAAAGGCATGACAGTTTCCTTGAGTGATGATGACTCAGAAGAACAACTGGAATCTTGTAAAGGAGAAGATCACTCTTCCAAGTCTGTTGTTTTGAAGGAAAAATGTTGGCTGCAAGTCAACCCGCACGGTGTTGCCTCAGGTGTTGCAACAGGCCGCAACACCACTTCAAAATCCTTGTGTCTAATGCTAAATCTCACAGTGACTCAAGTAATCATGAAATCCATGATATTGATTCTGATGAACTCACATTTGAAAGTTTGCAGGCTATGTATGAAGAGCTATTCAAAGATTGGATCAAAAGAAATAAAATAAATTTGATCCTCTCAAAGGAGAATACTGATATGAAATAATGTGTGTGTCAACTTGAAGTTGTGCTCAGCGAGAAGGATCTTGAGCTTTGTAGAGTCAAGGATGATATTGAGAAGGCCTCAAAAACTCTTGGAAAATTCAACTCAAGTTCAACAAAACTTGACTCGATGCTAATGATGGGAGATGATAGTAGAGCTGGTCTTGGATACGTGAAAAGCACATATGAACATGGAGAAACTTCCAACTCTGGATCACAATCAACTGCTTTCATAAGGGAAAGGAAAGTCGATCTGATCCCTTCGAAGATTGATCATGTGGTGAAGACTCTCCCAATCAAGATGCAAAAGCCGAAACAATAAAGCACCACTTTATTTTCCACTACTGTCATAAGCCAGGTCACATTAAACCTTTCTAGTTTTAAGCTAAGAAATGACTATATGAACTGTCATGCAAATCGGGTGTTGCCCACCGTGTTGTTCAACACCAGCGCAACAAAACAGTCAAGAAACCTCTTGTGAATAAAGTTTGAGTACCAAAAGCTGTTATTCATTGCAATGTCATTTATATGTCTTTTAAAACTAACGTTGCAGGTATATGGTATTTTGACAGTGGGTGTTCACGCCACATGACTGGATCCAATGAACACCTTACTGACTATGTTGAAGTGAGAAATGGACGTGTGTGACCTATGGAGGTGGTGCAAAAGGGAAAATTTTCGAGAAGGGAATCTTAAATGTGGATGAAATTCCTAAACTTCACAATGTGCTTCATGTTGAGAGACTCAACTCAAACTTAATAAGCATTAGTCAACCGTGTGATGATGACTTACATGTTAAGTTTAACAAAAAAAATTGTGAAGTCTTTGATAATGCTAATGTCTGTGTTATGACAGGATCTAGATCTGCCGACAACTTCTACCAACTGGGTGAAGAACATGCTTGTCGAAATAGCAAAGTATGCGAGTTCGATCTATGACATCAAAAATTGGGACATGCAAACTTCAAGACATTGAAGAATCTTAATAAGTATGATGTTGTACGAGGTATGCCCAATTTAAGGTCACTGAACTGCATACATTGTGGACCATCTCAAAAAGGTAAGCAAACCTGTGTTCCACACCAAGTGTTGCAACACCTTGGGACAACACGGTGTCTTGAACTCTTGCATATGGATCTTATGGGTCCAGTGGAGGTGGAAAGCCTAGGAGGTAAGAAGTACTCATTTGTTTGTGTTGACGATTTCTCACGTTTCACTTGGGTAAGTTTTCTTAGAGAGAAATCAGGCACATTTGATGCCTTCAAAAAGCTACATGCTAGGGTCACTAATATGCATAACATGACTGTTGGTAAAATCAGAACCGACCATGGTAAGGAGTTTGAAAATTCTCAATTTACGAATTTTTGTGACAAAAAAGGAATAATTCATGAATTTTCAGCCCCTAAAACTTCTCAACAAAACGGTATAGCTGAAAGAAAAAATCGGACCTTGCAAGAAATGGCTCGAGTCATGCTAAGTTCTAAAAATATCTCAAAACGTTTTTGGGCCGAGGCATTGAACACTGCGTGTCATATTTCGAACCGTGTATATTTAAGGAGTGGTTCTACAATGACCTCATATGAGATTATCATGGGAAGAAGACCAAACCTTAAATATTTTCATATTTTTGAATGTGTAGGTTATGTGTTGAATGATAGAGATCATCTAGCTAAATTTGATTCCAAAAGTGATAAATATCTGTTTCTTGGATACTCTACTAATAGCTGTGCTTATCATGTATTTAATCTAAGAATCAGGACTACAATGAAATCAATTAACGTTGTGTTTGGTGATCTTGAAGATCTGGCAGTTAAAACACCAGAGGATGATGTAGAAGAATTGCTGGATATAAGTGAGCCACTAACCAGAAATGTTGTTGAGTCTGGTGTTGAGACCATTGAGACAATACCAAGCACAACACCGCCTTTGAACCAAACAGAAACTGTGGATAATGATAACGATGATGATGATGATGTGGTGATCAATTGTGAAAAAGAAATTCCCAGCAAGATTCAGAAGAATCACATATCATCACAAATCATTGGTGAAGTACATGATGATGTGAAAACAAGAAAGAAAGAAAAGGTAGACTACCGCAAAATGATTGGTTTAATCTGCATGAGCTCCGAGTACTCCCAGGTAAGTCACTCTTGTTTTGTGTCTCATATTGAACCTAAGAACATTAACGATGCACTAAAAATCGAATTTTGGGTCAATGCAATGCATGAAGAACTTGAACAATTTGTGCGCAATGATGTATGAGATTTGGTTCCTAGACCATTCAAATACCAATGTTATTAGAACAAAATGAATTTTCAAAAATAAAACGGATGAATCTGGTAAAATTGTTCGAAACAAGGCTCGGTTGGTAGCTCAAGGGTATACACAAGTTGATGGGGTGGATTTTGATGAAACCTTCGTTCCTGTAGCCCGAATTGAGTCAGTCCGTGTGGGGACCCGGACGCTAATCATGTTCTTAATCATCATTGGGACAATTGAATCGATTATAATAAACAGGGTATAATTTTTTTTTAAATACAGTATTAAATGCGGAACGTAATGGAATACATTCTAATATACATGTCAGTATTAAAGTACAAGTCTTGTACTATATACAATCATTCAAACTAAGGTTTAACGACTACAAATCAAGTGTTCAAACCCTATCTCAATCAAGTCCGTAATCTCCACTCTAATCACGATCTCTCTTCATCTCCTCAACCCTGAACCTGTCCCACCTGTTGCCATGCACACATACAAACACGACAACAGTCAGATAACTCCGGTGAGATATATATCCCAGTATAAATCAACGAAACATGCAATCATATAATCAATATAAAAGCATAAACAGATATCAGGAATATGTATCAAAATCTGAAAACATAATCAATATAAGACTGTCAATCAGACTCGTGACTCCACGTCTCAGACTAGACTCAATCCTAGTCTAGGGATCCCGGTTTCTAGACGTTGGCATTCCTATATCGAACATCAGTAATAGAAGAAATTCCAATTCTATCCACTTCGATATAACCAAACATCCGATGTCTTGACCTATCCGTCACATACTTTGGCACTATCGCCAATTCACTATCTTGTGACAAGTTGCAATGTGCCAGTGACGATTCCATCACTATCGGCACTTATGTCACAAGATCACTCGTCTAATATTCGTCTAATACATGCTCCTATAAATCAATAGAACAAGCATATCAATTCAAATCAATGTAAATAATAATAATAAGCATGTGATTTAGGGAAACTCAAGTATATCCTACTCGAGTCGATCTCCCAATACCACACTGACTTATATCTTTCTTTCGTTGGGGTTCGGCTCTGATCTGTCTTCGGATCCTTCGATATATCAATCTGGAAGGACATTCCCAATAGGCATAATATCAATATACAATCTCAAATCAATACTGGATATAATCAGAACTTAATCAAATTCTGTTTCAACGGCATAACGGCATAAACTCAATATACCCATCAATATAATATCAATCAGATATCAATCCCCAACATCTCATAATCAATAACAGTACAAATCCGATATCGAATCTCAATCAATTCAACTCTGAAATTCATAATAATTCCATACGGTATCCGTTCTTTGATCCGGTTTTGATTATACGATGTCTAACATATCAGAAACACCATATATGCATCACATCTGATTCCCTCAATATCATAATTTCAAAACATAATTGATTACTTGTTTTTAAATTGGAATTCTGTGATTCTTGAGCATGTTTTATGTGATTTGTTGTTGTTTTTGTTATTATAGTTTTGAAGCTAAGAATGAGAGTGTAGCGTATTAAAGTGTTGAATTGGAAAAAATGCAAAAGATAAAAAAATACAGCAGAAACAGTGCACCCGCACTCAAAAATACAGTGCACCTGCACTCTCACAGTGCACCCGCACTCAAAAATGCACCTCACCCGCACTCTCACACCAGAAGAAGGAGCGCACCCACGGTCTGTTCTTCACTGCACCCGTGGTTTTCGAAAAAAGAGAATCCGGAAAATCTGTAACTTTGTGTACTGCGCGTGGAAGTCTGAGAATTTGATGTGCTACGACTTCTAGCTTGTCTGGACTATAAAAAGACATCATTTTCTTACCATCTAGGGTATTGGGGGAGCCAAGGAAAGAGTGAAAGAGGCTACTACTAGATTGAAGATCAAATTCATCAAGTTTGGAAGAAATCTTTGTACAACTCCGGGAACGGAATCAGCTCTTCAAACTCTTGTTCTAAGTTCTTCTTTCCTTTGTTTTTCATTTGTTATGTCTTATTTTAAAACCATATTTTGTTGTTTTGATTGTGTTATTATGAACTAAGTTTTAATTCTAGAGGAATGATGGAACAAAACTAGAAACCATGTGTTAGAAGTTATAAATTAAGTTATTTAAGTTCTTCATATTGTTCATTTGTATTGTTCTAATCTTAATGCTTTCAATTTATTGGCCATATTTTGAATGATTTATATGTTTACAATTTATCACTCGGAAGAGGAAATTATAAACAAGAAAAAGATCAAATACATCAATGGTATTTATAGAGTTCGGAAGGCCTATAATGCTATCGAAGCCTATAGAGAATCTAGTGCTTGTTGTGTTGTTTAATTGTAAATTGTTGATGGGAATGTCACAATTCATTTTTATATAACAAATATCTACTTATTACTTGGAAGAGGGAGTAGATAATAATATGATTTTTGCTAATGAATAAAAAGGACTTTTATAACAAAGCTAATAAGAATTACACATGGTGGATAGTTGCGTGAAATCAGACCTCTAGATCTTTTATCTCATTGTTATTTGCTAAAATAATTTGCTAAAATTTGGTGTTATATATATCTATATTTATTTATTTTTAAATCCATTTTCAATTTAGTCATTCATAAAATCAAATCCTTAAATTGATTTTTCTAAATAAAGTCAAGATTATTTTAATCACAAGCATTAATATACATTTATATACACACTACTCGTGGGATCGACACTTGTACTCAATAATATATTTTACTATAATTTGACGTCGTGCGCTTGCGAGCAATCAAGAAAACACGCAACAAGTTTTTGGCGCCGCTGCCGGGGAGTGTTTATTTTAAATTTATATTAGTATTGTTACCAATTAGTCTTGATTTTAATTTAGAGTTGTTTTTATTGTATTACATTAAACATTGGATTTGTTTTTTATCCTTGTTTGACAGTGCATGCGAAGATCGCAAAATCTTGACTTGCTTATCTTTGATCCTGAGATCGAAAGAACCGCAAGAAGATTAAGAAAGGCAAGAAGAGAAGAGATCAAGCAATGGCCTGACAACAGAGATAATGAAAATCCACCCCCTGCAATACCCATCAGAGATCATTTTAGGCCGGTATTAAATACTCATTATTCAGGAATAGCACGAGGGACTATTAATGCAAACAACTTTGAACTCAAACCTGAATTAATAAACATGGTTCAACAGAATCAGTTTGGGGGAGCAGCTACCGCATATCCTCATCTACATCTCAGAACATTCCTTGAAATCACTGACACGGTAAAAATAAATGGTGTTTCTGATGATATAATTCGATTGCGCTTGTTTTCTTTTTCTCTTAGGGACCAAGCAAGAGGATGGCTCCAATCGCTTACTTTGGGGAGTATCACTACCTGGCAGGAGTTAGCAACCAAGTTCCTTGCTAAATATTTTCCACCTGCGAAGTCTGCACAGTTGAAAATTGAGATAAGTACTTTTAGGCAGACTGACTTTGAGCAATTATATGAGGCATGAGAACGGTATAAGGAATTGTTGAGGAGGTGTCCAAACCATGGTTTTGAAGATTGGGTACAGATTGAATTGTTTTACAATGGTTTGAATGGACAAACAAGAGGCACTGTTGATGCAGCAGCTGGTGGCATGATATTTGCCAAATCACCTGATCAAGCATATGATTTGCTTGAACAGATGAACATTAACAGTTATCAGTGGCCGTCTGAGAGGTCAGGAGTAAAGAAACCAGCTGGAATTTATGCCGTAGATCCTATTACATCACTCACCGCTCAAGTTTCAGCTTTAACAACTCAAATTGCAGCTATGAATAAGGCTAGTATAGCAGAAGTTGAAAATGCATCGGTTGTTATTGAAGAACCACATATTCCTGATGAGGCTCATTATATCAACAATAGGAATTTTGGTGGCTACGGAGGATATCGAGGTAACCCTCCCCCTAACACTTATCATCTTGGTTTGAGAAATGATGAGAATTTTTCATATGCTAATAATAAGAATGTGTTGAATCCTCCACCGGGGTTCAATACATCAAATGGGGAAGGGAAACCATCATTTGAGGATTTGATTGGAACATTTGTTGCTGAATCTAGCAAGAGAATGGCTAGGACTGAGTCTAGACTTGACAACCTTGAGACACACATGACGAATATTGGTGCTTCTTTGAAAATCCTGGAGTCGCAAGTTGGGCAAATAACGAAGCAACTCACGTCTCAATCATCAGGTGCATTACCAAGAACTGCAGATCCAAATATGAAAGAAGTGAATGCGGTTTTCATACAACATGAGGGGGTTGAAATAATAGAAGTAGAAGAGAAAAAAGTGGATCATAAACCCAGGTGGGAAGATATGCCGACTCCAAGAAAAGGAAATCGAGGTAAGAAAAGTAAGAGTTATGATTTTGATCAATGCATTGATATTTCTTTACTTCCATATCCCCAAAGATTTTTACAATTGAAAGCTGAGTTTTCAAAAGAAAAAAGGTCTTGAAGATCTCAAGAACCTACACTCTAACATTCAGTCTGTAGAACAGAAAGAGGTGTCTTTTACTGGAGGAGATGATAAGGGGAGGCAAGGAGATCTTCTTCGGAAGCTGCAAGACCCCAGGGAATTCGTTGTACCATGTGAAATAGGGGGTCAGTTCGTGGAAAAAGCTATATGTGACTCAGGAGCGGGCGTAAATATAATGCCAAGTTCTCTCTACGAGAAACTTGGATTGAGCATGATGAAGCCCACAGAACTAAGTTTACAAATGACAGATAAATCAATCAGGACACCATTGGGCATTGTGGAAGATGTTGAACTTAAGATTGATAAATTGAGACTTCCAGCAGATTTCGTGGTGCTTGACATGGAGAACAGTCAGAATGTTCGTATTATTCTAGGACGACCTTTCTTGGCTACTGCTGGCGCCGTCATTGACTTGAAGCAAGAAAATTAACCATGGAGGTTGAAGGTCAGAGGGTGGGAATCAAGGCATTAAAGGGATCACATGACCCACCATGAACAAGATTGGTATAGTCGGGCTGACGACGTTAAATCAAGCGCTTTTTGTGGGGCAACCCAAATTTTTGGTTTCTTTATTGCATTTCGTTTTCGGTTTTGTTGTTACTCTTGTATTCTTATTTTAGGTTTTGTATTTTTGGTATAATGTGTTCTTGTATTTCCCCCAAATCTTATGAATCCCAATTGTGTTTTTCAGGATAAAAATTGGAGGAGAAAACAATTTCTAAGACTGCACCCGCACTTCAAATGTATCGCTCCTGCAGTAGTTTAAAGACAGAAAATTAAAAATTTCAGTAGCCATACCGCACCCGCGGTAGTTTATGGAGCGCACCTGCAATATTTTTCCAGAACCTTTATCGCACCCGCGGTAGAATATTTACCGCACTCGTGGTAACTGAAGGTTCGAACATTCAAAAATTTCCAGTAGCTACACCGTACCCGCGGTATGTTCTAGACCGCACCTGCGGTTGATGATTTGAAAAACAGAAAGGGGCAGAAATTAAGCATCAACGAAGAACAGTTCTCAAAAATTCTCCTTCAATTCGAAATACTATCCGTCGGAGTACCACCCACCACAAGAAGGCGCAAATGATGAGGATGGCAATGACCACTGACGGTCGTTGCCCGAGGTATGTGTATTCCTCTAATTTTCATGATCATTTACATCGAGGACGATACACAAATTTAAGTTTGGGGGAGATGTATTTGTTATTATTTTATTTTGTGTGTTATTTTATTTTGTGTGTTGTTCATTTTATTTAGTTTTATTTGAGTATTTTATTTATTCTTGTGAGTTATTTGCTTGTGTGTTTGTAGTGTCTTAGTCATGAAAATTTTTGAATTGGCCAATGATGAACAAAATTTGTGTATTGAGAAGAAAGGTCATGCATTTCATTAATGTTCATCAATCAATTTGAAAAATTTAGAGAACAATCATCAGATTTGGTAAATTTGAAACTTATAATTTCTATACAACTTTGTGATTTTCATTTGACATTGAAATAAATTTTTGTAAACACCTATATGATTGAGGCAATCTTTGATTTTATTTGAGCCTATTTATATTGTTCATAAAGATTCATTTGATGCCCTCTTGAGCCTATATGAGAAAAAGAATTGTGTTCTTGAAATTTCTTTGAAGCCAAGCACTTTTCTTTTTGAATATATATGTATTTGGTTGGTGCATTGAGATATTATTTTTTTCACGAAGATTAGATTCTACTTGGTGTTGGTGAATTGAGATTTTGTTTAGAACTATCCAAACAATACTCGAGGCGAAATACGGACAAACTATGATTTAGGAATGATTTAGGTGATTTTTTGGATCGATTGAGCCTTTCAAGCTACCAAATAAAATTTTTATCATTTGTCACCTCTTTGTAGCTTATATGAATTCGAATGGCACACGTTAATATGTGTAAAAGACCCCCATTCGATATCCTTTCAAGTAGCCCACATTTACCAACCCTTTGAATATCTTATACAATTATTTCTTACCTTCTCAAGGGAGTAAAAATTCAAAAGATTAAAGAAAGTGATATTATCCTACAAAAGAAAAGAAAAGAAAAATGATGAATGATAGTTTGATTGAAGAAGTTGGAGAAAAAGGGAAGAAAAAGAGATGAAATGAATAAAAACTGGAGATAAAAGAAAAAGTGGAGTATGCAAAAGAGATAAAAAAAAAATTCAATTTACTCCCTTATTTGAATTCCTAATCTTCATTTGTAGCTATAAACCAAGGCCTAACATTACAACCATTGAAAATCCTATTAACCTAGTCATAGTTGTCCAATATACTAGTGGAGAGGGATTGGGAGGAATTTAGCCTATGGACAATCGATAAACACTTCCATTGAGTACGAATCTTGATCAGTTTTACACACACCTCATTGCATCAAATATTTATTGGGTATTCCTTTCTTGAATGAATATTGCTTTGAACCCAATATTTACCGGAAAAGACATCTTGATTTGTGTTTGTAAAAATTGAAATCGATTGAGAATGTTTTGAAACATGAGTTGAAGAGATTAGAAGTTAAGAAAATTAACCGATTTCATGATTATATCCCGATAAAAAAAAATTTGGTTGGATTGAATTAATTTGTGAATGCATGAAAATATAGTTAAATTATCTTGAGGCCAAGTTCTTATAAAAATATTTCATGACTTATTTGTTTGTGTGTTTTTATTTTTGCTCAGGACTAGCAAAATCCTAAGTTTGGGGGAGTTTGATAAGTGCAATTTATTGCACTTTTATTACTTGTTTTTAAATTGGAATTCTGTGATTCTTGAGCATGTTTTATGTGATTTGTTGTTGTTTTTGTTGTTATAGTTTTGAAGCTAAGAATGAGAGTGTAGAGTATTAAAGTGTTGAATTGGAAAAAGTGTAAAAGATAAAAAAATACAGCAGAAACAGTGCACCCGCACTCAAAAATACAGTGCACCTGCACTCTCACAGTGCACCCGCACTCAAAAATGCACCGCACCCGCACTCTCACACCAGAAGAAGGAGCGCACCCGCGGTTTGTTCTTCACCGCACCCGCGGTCTTCGAAAAAACTAGAATCCGGAAAATCTGTAACTTTGTGTGCTGCGCGTGGAAGTCTGAGAATTTGGTGTGCTACGACTTCTAGCTTGTCTGGACTATAAGAAGACATCATTTTCTTACCATCTAGGGTATTGGGAGGAGCCAAGGAAAGAGTGAAGGAGGCTACTACTAGATTGAAGATCAAATTCATCAAGTTTGGAAGAAATCTTTTGTACAACTCCGGGAACGGAATCAGCTCTTCAAACTCTTGTTCTAAGTTCTTCCTTCCTTTGTTTTTCATTTGTTATGTCTTATTTTAAAACCATATTTTGTTGTTTTGATTGTGTTATTATGAACTAAGTTTTAATTCTAGAGGAATGATGGAACAAAACTAGAAACCATGTGTTAGAAGTTATAAATTAAGTTATTTAAGTTCTTTATATTGTTCATTTGTATTGTTCTAATCTTAATGCTTTCAATTTATTGGCCATATTTTGAATGATTTATATGTTTACAATTTATCACTCGGAAGAGGAAATTATAAACAAGAAAAAGATCAAATACATCAATGGTATTTATAGAGTTCGGAAGGCCTATAATGCTATCGAAGCCTATAGAGAATCTAGTGCTTGTTGTGTTGTTTAATTGTAAATTGTTGATGGAATGTCACAATTCATTTTTATATAACAAATATCTACTTATTACTTGGAAGAGGGAGTAGATAATAATAGGATTTTTGCTAATGAATAAAAAGGACTTTTATAACAAAGCTAATAAGAATTACACATGGTGGATAGTTGCGTGAAATCGGACCTCTAGATCTTTTATCTCATTGTTATTTGCTAAAGTAATTTGCTAAAATTTGGTGTTATATATATCTATATTTATTTATTTATTTTAAATCCATTTTCAATTTAGTCATTCATAAAATCAAATCCTTAAATTGATTTTTTAAATAGAGTCAAGATTATTTTAATCACAAGCATTAATATACATTTATATACACACTACTCGTGGGATCGACACTTGTACTCAATAATATATTTTACTATAACTTGACGTCGTGCGCTTGCGAGCAATCAAGAAAACACGCAACAATAATAGAAATCAATAAAACTTATGTCCAGTTGAAGCTCTCGTCGCTAGGAACACGGTATTGAAGTCGGATTGAAAATCAGACGGACGGATCGAAATATAATGGCGTAAGGATTTTCAACAACTTTTCTGAAGCATTTCTCGATTCTTGTTTGTTCATCTGAAGAAAGAATGAACTTGTTATATATATATCATGCATGTCAAGGGCAAATGGCTCATCCTAAGTGCAACACGTCTCGCGCATATGCACGACCTCAACCGGCGCATATACGCGAGACCTACTGGTCTCGGCAATGATCTTCTCGGCAGCTCGCGCATATGCGCGAGGTACTTCACAACTCTCTGGCACCCTCGCGCACATGCGCGGATCCAGGTCGCGCATATGCGCGAGGTTCTCTGCCTGCCTCGCGCATATGCGCCCTGTCCGGTCGCGCATATGCGCGAGGTGTTCTGTCCTCGCACATATTTCGATCTTCTTTTCGGCTATCCCGGTCTGATCCGTTCCGTCTATAATCACATCAATTTGTCAACAAATCATATCGGATTACAGTAATCAAAATCTCGGGCATTAAAGTCCGGCTGTTGCTTGCAATAGCATATCGTATGCGCATCAGTTGTATCAAATGGACGTAAAGAGTGTTTTTTAAATGGAATTTTGAATGAGGAAGCATATGTAATTCAACCTAAAGGATTTGAAAATCCTCGTCACATGGAGCATGTCTACAAGCTGAAGAAGGCTCCACGATCATGGTATGGTAGGTAGGCTGATTACTTGATCAACTTGGGCTTTAAACGAGGTGAGGTTGATAAAACCCTTTTTATTAAAAATTGAAGTATGATATTTTGATTTGCCAAGTTTATGTAGATGACATTATCTTCGGTGTTTCAGCACAAAAGCTTGTTGATAACTTTGTTGAATGCATGTCATCGCAATTTGAAATGAGCATGGTAGGAGAATTGAATTTCTTCCTTGGATTGCAAGTTAAACAATTGCATGATGGTATATTTCTACGTCAATCCAAGTATGCTAAGAATCTGGTTAAAAAAATTCTCAAATGATAATTCTAAGCATATGAAAACTCCCATGGGGTCAAGTGAAAAATTGGCTAAAGATGATGTTTGAAACGTCTGCTACTCGTTTTCTTAAAACGTGCTAGAAATTTTTTTTTTAAACCTCACTTAGCATCGGCCGAATTGCATACACAAGCATAAAATATTTGTGATATCATTTTAAAATAAATCAACCAACTGACATTTGAAAAGTATAGCCCATGTTATAACCTCTCAAAAACCACTCATAATATAAATAAAAATAAATATCTTTAACAACACTTAAAATCATGAATTCTAAACTAGTGCGGAAAACTAGCGTCGGTCCTCGGGTTATGTTCACCTTCAGTCCAGTCAGATCAACCATCAAGACCCCCATTAAACATTATTATCAAAATCACCTGCATCAATCACACCTAGTGAGTCTAAAGACTCAACAAATCATATTTTTTTATAACAAGTAATACATAATACAGTTAACATATAACAGTAAAAAATACTTGTACTTAAAATTCATTTTCATAATAATGCATAAACTTCAAACATAACCATTTTTGTAAACATTTTCATGATTCATAAACTTTAAAAAACATTTTCATGATCCTTTTTCATAAACATTTTCATAAACATATTCATATTCATATTCATATTCATATTCATGTTCGTGTTTGTTGAATTCAGATCGTGATTATGACTCGTATTCTTGATCGTATTGGGCGATGGATCCATCTAAATAAAACCACAGTACTGGGCGGCGGGGACACCAGCGACACTCTCACCCGTCAAATGGGCCTTGGCCAACGTATTAACATATTCGTATTCGTATTCGTATCACCGTAAACACGATCGTCGGACTCCCACTGGGACCATAACCCTCACGATATTTCCAACATGTAGTAGTCACAATCTTTTCACGTCCTTCAACATTTCGTATTTCCATCACTTAATAAAAACATGCATATAATATCATTTTATTTTGAAATCAAGCATGCAACATATCTTTTAAATGTACAATTTAAAACTTAATAATTTATGAACATTTAAAAATTATGATTTAACATATTAAAATCATAAATATCCATAAACATTTTTAATCCGTAAACATTTAAAATAAATGTTTAACGTATAAACAGCCATAAACATTTCAAAATAAACATTTTAACATCATAAACATTTAAAATAAATATATAAATCATAAACATTTAAAATAAACATTTTAACATATTAAATCATAAAACATTTAAACATATTAACCTCTTAAAAATCCATAAACATTTTAAATTGACATATTAACATATAAAAATTTCATAAACATCCATAACCATTGAAAATAATCATATTAGCACATAAAACAGCATTCAGGACACTGCCATGACGTTTACTAATTTTCTAGGTGTAAAAAGACCGTTTTACCCCTGGACGTAAAATTTCATGTTTTTGACATTTTCTTAATTTCATTGATCCCTAACATGTCCCAAATAATTATTTAAGCTTACATGAATTTTCTCATATTTTTATTTAGCTTAATCGAGGACTTTTAAATTAATCTTTAAATGTGACGCATTAATGGGTTTTAATTCCGAATTAAAACTTAGACTTTTAATAATTATTTAAGCTTAAATATAATTTTTCATAATTTTATGAAGCTTAACCTAGGCGTTTCAATTAATTCGTTAATTAGCGTTTCGTGCGGCGATAAAATCCCGAATAAATCCAAAACTCAATATTTTGATCCCAATTTTTTAACATAACCTTTTTATGATTTATTCTACCCTTCCAAGTCATGAGCCACACCCGTGGACCCATGGATCTATTTTTGTTCTAAAATTCGAAATATTGACACCTAATCGAAACCACCGAGCCATCAGCAATCTCCCAATCTACTCGAGCCACGCCCGGGCCACCTCAAGCCAAACCCTAGCCAACCCATCTAGGCACCCTCCTGGACCATTAGAACCCATTGGACCTGATCCTAAGCTCCATAACCGAAGCAACACCTAAGCTGCAGAAACAGCCCAAAAACCCACCTAGGCATCCTTGAGCAAACGAGACATACATGCTTCTAACCACTTCATGCTTAAACCGACTCGAACCGGACCTGAACCAGGCCCTAGACGTTACCCTTAGACACAAATTAAGACCATGGTTAAGCCCCTTTTTACTCAGAACGAGCGCCTAAGTCCCAAAAATCAGAAACGTGACAGCCCCTCATGTGAGGCCAATTTCTGTGCAGCTTTTGAGTTTCTGGTTCCAACGCTCTACCCAACCATCCAGCCCATGAACCACCACCACAAGACTCAACCTAGGACCCTAAGGCACTACTATAACCATTGCCCCAGGCCCTGGAACGACCCAAGCCCCTAAAACACCAGAAGCTTTGCACCAGCCTTCACGGGAGCCCCATTCTTGTGCAGCTGTTGTTTTCTGTTTCCACCGCTTTCCCTAGACAACCAGACCATGAACCACCCCAACAAGCACCATCTTAGGACCCTAATGACTCGTCCTAGCCCAGCCCAAAGCCCCCAGGCCGAGCCATCTCTTCCTGCCCAGTTGCTGAATCCTGCGCAACATCCTTGCAGCTCACGGGTTGGAGTTCCTAGCCTGCTAGGACTCCTTCCCAGCCTCTTGTCTTGAGTCCTAGCGTGGTTAGGACTTTTCCTTTGACCCATACCATACCCTACCCAAGCCCTGGTCACAGCCGAACCAAAGCCCAGCAACTATGCCCAACAACCGAGCCCCTAAGGTACACCATGACAGAATATGTTCCAGCTTGTATTATTCATGTTTGTGCAACGTTGTAGTGATTTTTACGACTCTAAAACATGTGTAAATCATCCCCTAATAATTCCTAATCATGGCAGCCCCTTTAACCACATAACAAACATGATTTTTCCTCAAATTCAAGCCTTAAAAATTTGCATATGACACAAAACCGAAAATATTTCATGTTGCAACTTGTTTTCCATGCGAACCGATTTTAAATAATTACTATGGTGTGAATGATGAGTAAAAAGGAGAGTATGGCATGCCTTTGCGTAATTTACGCACGAATAATCATTGACGATTGCGAAGAACGGCGACGACAACCTTGGCTTGAATCCCCTTTGAAATTTTCGAAAGTTCCTTCAAAGCATAGGGTGTGTGTGTCGTGTATTTTGATTGAGGGAATTTGTGAGATTGAAAATTCTGAAAAATTGGGCGTGGGAATTGTGGGGAGGGTTTGGGGGTAATCTAGAGTTTAAATAATAATTAAACACTAACAAAGGTTTAGGCCCATTAGGAAAATTAATTAGGCCCAATAGTGTTTAATTAAAATATTAAAAATTATTTTGTTTAGAAAAGTTTGTGAATTTATTAGCCGGGTTGCCAAAACGTTCGTATTTTTGTTGAAAATCCAACACCAATAAAAATTACATCTCAGCGTATAAAATCACCTCAAAACCCCTTATTTTCAAAAATATGAAAAGAATCACGCATATTTGAATACTTAAAAACAATTAACCAATAAAAACATTTTCTATTTTTCAGCCCTCGGTCTCCGTTCCTCGATCGCAACTTGAATAACTTTTAAAAATACATTTTAATGAAACCATGTATAAAATATAATTTAAAAATACAAATATGCACAACATAATTAATTTATGCAATTAAAGCAAGTAATTAAAATACACAAAGAATTTAATAATTGCATGCATGTGGTTTGAGTGGACTTTTAAATTTTCGAGACGTTACAATCTGCCCTCCCCCCCCAAACTGAATTTCGTCCTCGAAATTGCTTATCTTTAATAACCCAAATTTTAGACGTAGTTCTAGTATCCCAAAAATACACGCTTCCACTGCGCTACTCTGATATAGCTTAAGTTCTAGAATGTCCTTACGTCTTCTTGATCCCAATTAAATTTTCCTTCTAAATCCTTATTTGCGATTTGCAATTTAAAAAGACTCATAATGACTTAGTGCTATTACCATTATTAACTCGAATTTCAACTTTTCTTACAATTCCCAATATTAAAGATGGATGACCATACTTATCGAATATTTTTTTCCTTATTTCATACCCAAAATGTTGATCAATCTATCCAATTTCAATCTTAAAATCCCAAACACACCTTCAACTTCTTAGATTTTCAAGCTTAATATTGATTCATCCTATAATTCCCTTGGTTAACATCCCTTATAACATTATAACTTATGTTGAGGATCGGGTTGAGTTTAGAAGGGGAGATTGAATAAACTCAATGACCAACTTATTAAATTCTTCCGAATGATGTGCTAAAATCCTGTTAGAGATTTTAACGATTCTTGTTCAAGTATAAAGACCAGCAGATCACAAGATAATGTGCGGAAAACGATCTGTTGGTTATTGGGTGAAAAATGATAAAGCCGAAAAGCAGTAGATAGCACAAGGTTTGTTTCTGGAAGTTCGAAGATGAATCTTCTACGTCTCCCCTTCTTCTGTTTCCAGAAGGTATCACTAAAAGACTTTGGTGAATACAGCACAACAATTGTACACACCCACTTTAATAGGACTTACCCTTCGCCTATTGAAACTCTTAGCTTTACAACTCAACTTCCTGAATGATCTTAAATTCTGGAAAAGACTCTTTTCCAGTTACAAATTCTTCTATCAATGAAATAATGAAGTGAATAGCTTGAGAAGATATAACGAAAATAGCTAGCACAATATGATCTCAATGATCAAGAGTATGCATTGAAGCGTGTGATGCTTTTTCAGTGTTGAGCTTTTGGGATGACTGAAAGTTCTAGCGATGCTCAAATGATATTCTTTGATTTAGATTCGTTTGACTTCTCTTTTTTTTTTTGAAAAGTGCTTCGTCTCCATATATATATACTTTATCCAACGTTAAAGTCTGAACGGCTCTTTTGACTTTTCAGTGGTTCAGTTTTATTGCCGAAAATGGACCCTGCAGAATACATTAAAAGTAATCAGTCGCAGTTCATACCAAAAATGGTATACCGTCTTAAATGTTCTTGTATAGCATTTAATGGCATTTAATGAAATAATAAATGCTGGTATTACGTTAATAGATCAACGGTAATATTTAGAGACTTTGAGATACGCAAGATTCTGTTAGTGTATATTTCGAATTTTGTATCCTTCTAGTTATGGTTTTAGCTAAGAAACAGTACTTGACAAGTGCTGCTACTGGTCTTTAGCTCGATACAAGTGCTTCTGTTTTTCTGCTATTTTACATCTAATGGTTTTGTACTAAGCCAGCATCTACTGGTTTTTACTAGCATCTCCACTTTTACTAGCATCTCCACAACAAATTTAAGTCTAACAATTTCCCCCTTTGTGGTGATGCCAAAACCTAGATGTTCCTTAGACATTAAGATGAATAGATAAAACAGATTACGAAGCAGATAAAAACAGTTATTATCCAGAAAAATCACGTAAAGCACAAATTAGTTAAGACAAGAAAATAAAACTAATTTGTTCCAATATCTCTGAAAGTAGCTTCATCTGGATTTTTGATCCCTTCCAGAAGAATGAGGTCTGCTGCTACTCGCTCCAGTTCTATCTCCAGTTCTATCTTCTTCCCCCTTTTTGGCATCATCGGCAATGACCCTAGCAATTAAGTCATCCATTCGCCCAGATAAGTTGTGAATGCCATTAGTCAACATCTCCATATATGGAGCCTGATTAGAAACTCGATCATTTAGAGCGGTGAGAGATTGAGATTGAGAATCGATCTTGACATCCATTAGGTCCATGGTGGTGGAGATTGAGCGAAAAAGGCCATCATGCTCGGTGAGCCGGGTAAGTATGTCAGATTGAGCAATCATGAGCTGACTGGAACTTCTGGATATAGTTTGTCGAAAAACAATGGTTTCAGCATTCATTTTATGCACAGATTCCGCCGTTTTATGTATTTCCTTGGACATACGGTCTCGGAAAAACTGAGCACCACTGATTTCTACGACATTCTCACGAGATAGCCGCTTGACTATATCAGAAAGATTCTATAGCTCCTTTTGTAGATTATCAATCTGAAACTCTAAATCAAATGGTTCCACAACTGGTGAAGGGGTTCTTGCAAGCAATCGTTGCTTAATGTCTTCCATTATGGCGATG
Source organism: Primulina tabacum (assembly GCF_025594145.1). Taxonomy (NCBI): domain Eukaryota; kingdom Viridiplantae; phylum Streptophyta; class Magnoliopsida; order Lamiales; family Gesneriaceae; genus Primulina; species Primulina tabacum. Next base: position 1,185,547 of record NC_134552.1, on the reverse strand, counting down.
CGCTCAGGAGACTGCAGAGAAGGAATAATAAGAGCAGTAGATTGTGCAACTTCCGCTTGAGTGATAACAGCTGGTTCTGGTTCAGCAGAAGGTCCTTCTGAAGCAGTAGATTGATTTGTTGGCCTTTCTTCTGGTTTCTGCAAATCAGCAGCAGGTTAAGGTATGGCTTGTGGCTCAACAGTAGATGGTGAAGTATGCAACAAAGTTGCCATATCAGCTTGGTGAGCTTCTGAAAAATGCTCAAGTGCTGGAAGAGACGATGAAGCAGTAGTCATAACAGTAGCACTGACAGCAGCAGTTGCAGTAGCAGTAGCAGATTCTGGAATGGATTGGACTGGAGGATGATCAGCAGAGGTAGAAGTAATGGGCATTGTGTCATCCTGTGCTGCTTGAGTCTGCACAATCGATTCGATCACCTCATCAACCGATGCTAGATCATGAACAGAAATCAGAGAGGATGATTGAGTAGGAACTTCTTGAGGTGCAGGAGTACTAGAGACCTTGACTTCAGAAGAAGCTTTGGCCGGTTCCTCAACTGACTGAGTCTTCAAAATGATGGGGACAGTGGTGACACTAAATTTTGGAGGCTGAGAAAAAGCCTTTTCCTTAGTAACAATTTGCTCAGATAGAATTGTCAGCTGCTCCGACAAAATTTGAATGACATTCTAGTCATGAAAAGTAGTAGGACTTGCAGAGTCAAAATTTGACTTTAAGGTTTTCAGAACAGTGTCCATCTTCTGCATTTTGAATTTTTTTCCAGAATGTAATTGCGACGATTTATAGCTTCTATCACATTTCGTGTCCCGGCAAGCATCAAAATCCTTTTTCTCATTTTCTACTGTTGAGCATAAACACCAGTAGTTTTCAAAAATGTGATTGGGTGGTAGACTCGTACCTTAAGCCAACCGTCAAAAAATTTCATATCTTCTCTGGTTGAGATCTCAACTTCTTCCAGATGTAGATTTATTGCTGTTTGGATTGAGGAGGGAGCCACCGGTGATTCAGACAACTCAGTAATCTTACCTTTCCCTTTTCCAGAAGAGGCAGAGACTACTGGTTTAAAAGTAGAAGAACCAGTAGCAGATTCTCTAATGACCACACCAGAAGTTGGTCTGAAACTTGGAGCAGTTGAAGGCCCTGATTCAACGGATTTAGCTTTGGTGGATGGGACAACTGGTGGAAAAACTTTTCGAAGAGGAACATTCTCTAATTCAGCAAGAGCTGCTGTTTTCTTGATGCGGATGGTGGTACGAGGCTTCTTCTTGGATAGGGGTGGGAGGCAGTGAAGCTTGTTGAGTGGGTGCTGCTGATTCTCCAGATTCCGTTTTGTCAGAATCAGACAAAACCACAGCTCTTTTTCTTTAGATTTTCTTCTGCCCCTCAGTATGAGATTCCCCAATCTCCTTCTTTATGGCCACAAATTCACCAACTGTTGGCTTTGGCCTTAAGGCAAGCACATTATCAGCATAAGTCATGGTGACCGAAGAGCCATCCTCTTCTGTTGTGCCAGGAAAGCCAGCATCTTTCAACATCTTACTGATTTGCACAGCAAATCCAGTACTTTTCCTGAGAATCATATCCTTCATAATGCGAAACAGAAAACGTCCCCAATCCACTTTCTTTTCTGATGTGATGGCTACCATCACTTGAACCTTTTCTTTTGTTAGTTTTTCAAAGGTTCCAGCCTTAACTAACAAGGCTTTTGCTACTATATCAGCGAGTACCTGGTACTCAATTTTCAGTAGCTTCTTGAAGCAGGAAGGTGAGAGTTCTTCTCCAGTGGCTGAAAAATTTGTCAAGGCGATGGACATGTCTTCCTTTGAAATGTCCGAGAGCTTGGAAAGGCCAGAAATTGGTAGGAAGAAAGTGGAACCCAGAAGTGCAGCATCAATAGAGATCGATGCATCTCCCTGTGTATAGGTAATCTTGCATTCCACAACTTCTGCTTTGGCATAGAAATCCAGAAGAACAGACTTGTAGATAACAGCAGGCGATTCCAAGAATATTCGAAGCCCAGACTTTTCCAATGATTTGAACATCTTGACAAGATTCTCATCCTTAATAGTGAGAACAGAAGCAAAATTCACCTGATAAGCATTCAACGTATATGCTGCGGCCATTTCTAAATTTGAAAGAGAATAGAAGTATGTTAGCAGTAGATGCGAAAAAGCAGTAGAGACAAGGAAATAATCTGAGTTCGTAAAGCGTAGTGAAAAAAAAATGAACGGTTAAAGCAAAATATACAGCCGTCAGTGAATATAGGGACACGTGTCGATGTGTTAGAAGAGAGAGAGGCAAAAGTGTCAGTTACTCTACTCATTTTAAAATATTTTAAAAATTGGCGGGCTGTCCGAGGCGGTTGCTAAATAAACAGAAGCTGATTTGTCATTTTATGATAATATCTACTGGAAGTGGATAAGATGCTGAAACAAATGCAGCACTTCAACAACTTCTGGTAGGTATACTGTTTTATCGAAAGGACAAATCAGTTTCTAATATAAATGCCATAAAGATGTTCCCCCTCAATTAATGCAGTAGTAATGGATATTAAATACTAAACGACTCTTGGCAATCTTTCAATTTAAAACGTTGAATTTGAACAGTCGCAAGGATCCTTATCTCCTTTGAATATCACTATAAATACCTGCAAGGGTTAAACAAGGTTAAGTAAACATAAAAATCAAATGAAGGAAGAGGTAACAACTGATCCGGAAGCAGAAGCAAGAATGTTCAGAAGACAGCTTGCTGCGATTTCTAAGAAGATGTTGGAAAAAGTCGTTCTGCACATAATGATCCTTGGATCATACTCCTGGAGTTGTAATATTAACAATCAAAAAGATTGTTTGCTTTCATTGAGATTGATATGTAGCATCGATCCCTTCCAGAAGCATGCTAATGAAATAAGAGAGTGCTGGTGGATCGATAATGCTAATATCATCTATAATGCCCTGTAAAGTATCTGATTATACATTAGTGCTGACAAGACCCAAGCTTGCTAGATTCTTTGCAAGACCTAAGCTTGCTGGATTCTTTTCGAAAAAGACTCTCCTTCTTCTGCTGAAGTACTTTGCAAAAATACTACAAGCTGCTGATATTACTGAAGACATAAGCTTGATTAGTCTAGAATTTCAGAAGACGTTTCGATTGTCTTGAGATTTCTGTAACTTTCGCTTTGTTTAATGTACTGGAAAATTTCTAATAAAATTTCAGTTGAAGTACTTGATGTTCCTTTATTCCTTTCTGCAAACAACTCAATGTTAGAAGAATAAAATGAATAAATGATTAAGTTCAGAAGGAAATAAGTCGTCTTATGATAGCTTCTACTGGAAACTGAAGAAAGCCTTGTTTTGTTAATGAGACAAAATACCTTCTGCATCTGACACAAAATCACAGAAGATCAGAATAAAGTTTTACCTAAATTAGTGCAATTATTAAATGAAAATACTTGGTAACTGAACCGATGATAGCTTGATATGGGATGTTTCATATATATATCTACTGTAGTCAAGACTTTCTCGAGCTTTGGTGCCTGATTTTCATCTATAAATATGAACATGGGGTAAACCAGATAATCATTCTTTAAGAGAAATGGCAAGAGATAATAGTCCTGATTTGGCTGATGAGTTTATGAGGGTGGTGACCGCTGCAAGAAAGAAAGCAATAGAAGACAAAGTGCTGAAGAAGACACTTGCTAACTGGACTAAAATCCAGGAGCTTAAGTCCTCCTTCGAGAGGTGGGCAGCATCTTCCACCAAGGAGTTGTTAATGATGAAGAAATATTATCGACGTCTCCATAGTGCTGACAGCGAAGACGTTTTCTTTGATGATGGCGTCTACCTCCTCATGCTCTTAAAGGAGCAGAGGACTCTGAAAAAGATTGCTTTTTCAGAGGAGTTTCTACGTACCTCCACCGGAGAGCTGACCACTTGGTTGGCATTCTGGAGGGAGTACGTTAAAAAAGAAGTGAGAAATGTACGCCCCCGCTTCTATTATTTTTAATGAAATTTTATGTCTACTGATTATCTCTATCGTTCGGCTTTTACCTTCTGCAAAATTAAAAACTGAATAATCACAGAGGAAAAGTTAAGCCATAATATCAGATGATGATAAATAATCAAGTTAAATCTATTAATCCAAGTGTATTTCGAAAGTAAGAAAACTTATTCCCAGGCAGAGGTTTTGTAAAAATGTCTGCTGCTTGCTGATCAGTAGGAATGTATTCCAGACGAATGTTCTTCTTTTGCACATGATCTCTGATAAAATGATGTCTGATATCAATGTGCTTAGTTCTGGAATGGAGTACTGGATTATGTGATATAGCAATTGCACTGGTATTGTCACAAAATATTGACGATTCAGAGGCTTGAACTTCATAGTCTTTGAGTTGTTGCTGTATCCAAAGTATTTGAGAACAACAGCTTCCAGCAGCAAGATATTCAGCTTCTACAGTAGACGTGGCTATGGAAGTCTGCTTTTTGCTAAACCAGGAGATCAACCTATCACCAAGAAATTGACAAAAACCACTTGTGCTTTTTCTATCCAGTTTACATCCTGCATAATCAGCATCTGAGTATCCAATAAGATTAAACGACGAGTCCTTGGGATACCAGAGGCCTACATTTTGAGTACCCTTAAGAAATTTTAAAATTCTTTTACCAGCAATGTAATGTGATTGTTTAGGGTTTGATTGAAATCTAGCACAAATGCAAACAGCAAACATGATATCTGGTCTACTGACAGTAAGGTATAACAATGAACCAATCAAACCACGATACTGAGTTACCTCTACTGAAATTCCCCCTTCATCTTTATCAAGTTTAGTAGATGAGCTCATAGGAGTGGAAGCAGCAGAACATGTTTCCATCCCAAACTTTTTCAGTAGTTCCTTTGTATACTTAGTTTGGTTTATGAAGATTCCAGTATCAAGTTGCTTGATTTGAAGTCCTAAAAAAAATGTTAATTCTCCCATCATGCTCATCTCGAACTGGTCCTGTATTAACTTAGCAAACTTTGCACATAATTTGGGGTTAGTTGACCCAAATATGATATCATCAACATAAATCTGAGCTAACAATATGTGTTTGTTTTTGGCTAAGGTAAACAAAGTCTTATCTACAGTACCAACGGTGAAACCATGATTAATGAGAAATTGTGCAAGTGTGTCATACCAAGCCCTAGGTGCTTGTTTCAGACCATACAATGCTTTATATAATTTAAAAACATGATTTGGTAACAAATGATTAGAAAAACCTGGAGGCTGTTCAACATAGACTTCCTTTTGTAGTAGACCATTAAGAAACGCACTCTTTACATCCATTTGATATACTTTGAAGTTTTTGAAAGCAGGAAAGGCTAAGAATATTCTGATAGCTTCGAGCCTAGCTACTGGTGCAAAGGTTTCATCATAGTCTACTCCTTCTTCTTGTCTGAATCCTTGTGCAACCAGTCTTGCTTTATTATTTACAACTGTTCCTTCCTCATTTAGTTTGTTTCTGAATACCCACCGAGTTCCAATGACAGCTTGGTGAGAAGGTCTAGGTACTAGAAACCAAACTTTATTCCTCTCAAATTGATTCAGCTATTCTTGCATAGCTTCTATCCAACTGAGATCCAGAAGAGCTTCTTCAATCTTCTTTGGTTCATCTTGAGAAATAAAAGCAGCATGCATGTATTCATTTATCATCTGTCTTCTAGTCCTTAGTGGAGCTGCTGGATTTCCAATTACCAAAGATGGAGGATGAGATTTTCTCCAAATAAAAGGATTTAGATTGTCTTCATATAAGGCAGTAGATTGTTTTGGAGTATCGACTGCTGGTTCTGGAATGTCAGCTGCTGGTTCTGGAGTATCAGCTGCTGGTTCTGGAATGTGAATGTCTGGTCCTGGATTTTGAATATCCTTGACACTTGCTTCTGCATCATCTTCACTGTCTAATTCCAGATAAACACTGTCTAATCTTTTACTTAAATTAGATATGTTAGTAATCTCGGGAACATTACTGTCATCATCAAAGACAACATGAATAGATTCTTCAACATTAAGAGTTTTATTATTGAAAATTCTAAAAGCCTTACTAACTGCTGAATATCCAAGAAATAAACCAGTGTCAGATTTTGAATCAAAAGCAGCTAAATGATTTTTGCCATTATTGTGCACAAAGCATCTACAGCCGAAAACATGAAAGTAAGATACGTTCGGTTTACTTCCTTTCCATATTTCATACGGAGTCTGATTGTTTCTCTTGTTGATCATCGTTCTGTTTTGTGTGTAGCAAGCTGTATTAATAGCTTCTGCCCAGAAGTGCTGAGAGATGTCTGCATCTGCTAGCATTGTTCTAGCAGCTTCTTTAAGTGTTCTATTTCTCCTCTCAGCTACTCCATTTTGTTGAGGCGTCCTGGCAGCTGAATATTCATGATGAATGCCCTGTTCATCTAGATATATCTCAAGAATCTTGTTAGTAAATTCAGTACCTCGATCACTTCTGATTCTAATGACAGAAACTGATTTTTCATTTTGAATCTTTTTCAGAAGTTTGATCAGGAGGTTACTGGTTTGATCTTTTCCAGCAAGAAAGATTACCCAAGTAAATCTAGAGAAATCATCAACAACAACAAGGGTGTATCTCATTCCCCCTAAGCTTATGATAGGGATTGGACCAAATAAGTCCATATGTAATAATTCTAAACATCTTGAGGATGATTTGCTGCCTTTATTTTTGAAGCTAGATCTTACTTGCTTACCAAGTTGACATGCAGAACATACATGATTCTTAATAAATTTTATGTCTGGCAATCCGTCGACTAAGTTCTGCTTTTTGAGATTGTTGATAGACTTAAAATTTAGATGATTCAATCTTTTGTGCCACAACCAGTGTTTATTACTTAGAGATGCAACTAAACATGTAGGAGCAATGATATGATCTATGTTCCATGAAATTTTATAGGTGTTGCCTTTTCTAACTCCGGTTAGAACAGTAAAGTCATCAGCATTTTTGACTGTGCAAGTGTGCTTCTGGAATGCTACTGAAAAACCACTATCACATAATTGACTAATACTGATCAAGTTATAACAAAGATTTTCAACTAAGAGCACATCCTTAATAGTGATGTTACCATGGATAATCTTACCCTTACCCACGGTTCTACCTTTTGAGTTGTCCCCAAAGGTTATTTCTGGATCAGCACAACTCACTATTTCTGATAGTAGACTTTTCTGTCCAGTCATATGTCTGGAACATCCACTGTCCAAATACCATGTTGAGCTACTGATCTTGGTTTTCTTTACCTGTACCTGCAAAAAAAAATTTTATTATCTGGTACCCAATCTATTTGGGTCCAAGCCTTATTAGTCCCTTTGGAACCCACATTTGTACAATTCTTGTACTTCGGGTATACATGGAGGTGTGTGCAAAGAGGGTCTGTTGTTTCTAACATTGTGCATCTTAGTATGTTGTTCTTCCCTTCTGTTTCTGTTGTCTAGCCTGTATCTCTTCTGAACAGGTCTAGAATTGTAGTACTGGTAGTTTTTAACCTTCATAGGAGGTTGTCTTCCTGAGTTGAATCCTCTACTGGATCCAGAACTCTGGTCAACTCTTTCCTTAGGTTTAACATAACCCAGACCATAATGCATCCTGTTGTTCATCTGATTTACATTCCTTTCTACTGAAGCAGTGGGTACTTCTGGTTTCTGTACCACACTGGATTTCACAAAGTGAATGTACTTCTCTTTGCACATATCCAGTTTTGGCTTAGTATTCGTTTCAGAAGTGCCTTCATTATTATAAAATCCGAGACCACTCCTGTCTCCAGATTGGTTTTGTAACTCTTGCATCTTTTCCAGTGAAATAGAGGACTTGTTCCAAGCATTCACCACTAGCGATAGCTTCTGATTTTCCGAAAGCATCGTCTGGTAATCTGCTATTACTATTTCATTCTCAGTTTTTAATTTACTCATCTCAACTTGTAGATCATTACAGCTGTTTACTTGCAAGCAAGTTAACTTACTGTTCTGATATTTTAAGTCCTGATTTTCGATCTTAACTTCCTCGAATGATTGAGAAAGTCTAGAATACTCTTCTACCATGTCGTGTAATGCTTTGACTAACTCAGTGCGTGTAAATTCATCAGAATCAAAGTCAAATACCTCTCCAAATGTCGAGGTTGAATCAGTATTTGCCATCAGACATTTGATCTCATCTTCATCACTTTCACTCGAATGGCTTTCAGAACCAGAAGATTCAGAACTTGAGTCTGCCCATTTGGACTTACTTTCTTCTGCAATCATTGCCTTTATGTCTCTTCTGGTCTTTTTATCATTGCGTTTGACACCCTTCTTCTTCTGGTCATCCTTCTTTGGTTTTGGACAATCAGCAATAAAATGTCCAACTTTTCCACAGTTAAAGCATGCCATATCACTAGGTGATGATTCCTTTTTGAAATTGCGGTTGGGACTTTGAAATGTTCTATGATTCTTTCTCATGAATCTGAAAACTTCTTAACAAATAATGACATTGCGTCATTGCTTATTTGTTCAGCACTTCTCTCAGAAATGTTCTCTAAAGCAGTAGCAGAAGATGAGCTTGGAGCAACTGTAGTAGTAGAGTTAACAGTAGCTGCGAGAGCTTTGGTTGGTGGATTTGCTAAGGGCTCTTCTCCACTTCGAACTTCAAGTTCAAACTCATATGCCTTTAAATCCGAGAACAAGTCGTGTAGATCTAACTTGTTGAGATCCTTGGAAGCTCTCATTGCCATTGTTTTGACGTCCCATTCTCTGGGTAGGCCTCTCATTACCTTTAATGCAATTTCTCTATTGCCAAAGTCTTTCCCAAGAGCTGAGAGTTCATTGACGAGGCTGCTGAATCGTTCATCAAATTCATTCATAGTTTCTCCAGCCCTCATCTTAATATTCTCAAACTTCTGCATGGCTACAGACAGTTTGTTTTCCTTTGTTTCTTCGTTTCCTTCACAGATCTGAATTAATTTTTCCCAGATTTCCTTGGCAGTATGGCACATCTTGATTTTGCTGAAGGTATTTTTGTCGAGTGTCTTGTATAAAATGTCCTTCGCAACGTTGTCAAGATTGACTTCCTTCTTGTCCTCACTTGTCCATTCATATCTTGGTTTTTCAAGCATCTGAGGTGCACCTTCGGTGATAGCAATAGCTGGATTTGGCTTTAAGATCTTTAATGGACCATCAGTGATGACATACCACATGTCATCATCTTGAGCCGCAAGATGAGCGTGCATTCTGATTTTCCAATCATCGAAATCTTCTTTTGAGAACATTGGAACTTTGCTGAAATGAGCCATGTCTATTAAATATTTTTCAGAACAAGAATAACTATGCTCTGATACAACTTGTTGAGGATCGGGTTGAGTTTAGAAGGGGGGTTGAATAAACTCAATGGCCAACTTATTAAATTCTTTCGAATGATGTGCTAAAATCCTGTTAGAGATTTTAACGATTCTTGTTCAAGTATAAAGACCAGCAGATCACAAGATAATGTGCGGAAAACGATCTGTTGGTTAGTGGGTGAAAAATGATAAAGCCGAAAAGCAGTAGATAGCACAAGGTTTGTTTCTGGAAGTTCGAAGATGAATCTTCTACGTCTCCCCTTCTTCTATTTCCAGAAGGTATCACTAAAAGACTTTGGTGAATACAGCACAACAATTGTACACACCCACTTCAATAGGACTTACTCTTCGCTTATTGAAACTCTTAGCTTTACAACTCAACTTCTTGAATGATCTTAAATTCTGGAAAAGACTCTTTTCCAGTTACAAATTCTTCTATCAATGAAATAATGAAGTGAATAGCTTGAGAAGATATAACGAAAATAGCTAGCACAATATGATCTCAATGATCAAGAGTATGCAATGAAGCGTGTGCTGCTTTTTCAGTGTTGAGCTTTTGGGATGACTGAAAGTTCTAGCGATGCTCAAATGATATTCTTTGATTTAGATTCGTTTGACTTCTCTCTTTTTTTTTTGAAAAGTGCTTCGTCTCCATATATATAGACTTTATCCAACGTTAAAATCTGAACGGCTCTTTTGACTTTTCAGTGGTTCAGCTTTATTGCCGAAAATGGACCCTGCAGAATACATTAAAAGTAATCAGTCGCAGTTCATACCAAAAATGGTATACCGTCTTAAATGTTCTTGTATAGCATTTAATGGCATTTAATGAAGCAATAAATGCTGGTATCACGTTAATAGATCAACGGTAATATTTAGAGACTTTGAGATACGCAAGATTCTGTTAGTGTATATTTCGAATTTTGTATCCTTCTAGTTCTGGTTTTAGCTAAGAAACAGTACTTGACAAGTGCTGCTACTGGTCTTTAGCTCGATACAAGTGCTTCTGTTTTTCTGCTATGCTTCTGTTTTTCTGCTATTTACATCTAATGGTTTTGTACTAAGCCAGCATCTACTGGTTTTTACTAGCATCTCTACTTTTACTAGCATCTCCACAACAAATTTAAGTCTAACAACTTAAGATATACCAACGTTTCAAATATTCTTACGAGTCTAATTCATTGAAAATTCTTACCATTCAAACCATTTAATTCGCACTTATTGCTAAACTAGTCCCCAAATTCCTTAACAATTGCAAAATCAATTCTTAATTTTCCTCAAAAAATTTCCTAATTGGTCCTTTATTTCAAAATTCATACAGTTAACCCATAAGTTCTCGGCATTCTTATTCTCTTCTACGGGTTTCTCATAACATAATTATCAAAAATTTTAAACTTATTTACCCAAAATCAATTCTTATTACCAATCTTACCTTTTATCAAACTTAAAATCCCAATTCATACATTTTCTTATTCCCAAAGTCGATGCAAATCCTCGAGTCATTATTACTTATGAGTAATTCCCAAAAATTAATTCAACTAGTAACCACGAATCATAAATATTTTATTAGAAAATCTACGTGTCCCAAAAGCATTCATAATATTTGCGATTAACTTATGATCCAAAAGTATAATGTCAATACTAAAACCCAAAAATCAACATAGTCCAATTTCCACCACAAACCAACATGCGTTGAAATAAAATAATTTCTTATTTCATATCGTATCACGTATAAAAATTCTAAAGCATATAAATCATATATCATCATAAAGCTATTAATCATGTGACGTAAACATATAATTCATTTAATAATGCAGGTAACAATATATAAATCATATAAAGCATGTAAACTTACAATTACAGAACCATTGCTCTGATAACAACTGAAATGTCTGCTACTCATTTTCTTAAAACGTGCTAGAATTTTTTTTTTAAACCTCACTTAGCATCGGCCGAATTGCATACACAAGCATAAAATATTTTTGACATCATTTTAAAATAAATCAACCAACTAACATTTGAAAAGTATAGCCCATATTATAACCTCTCAAAAACCACTCATAACATAAATAAAAATCGTAAAAATATCTATAACAACACTTAAAATCATGAATTGTAAACTAGTGCGGAAAACTAGCGTCGGTCCTCGGGTTATGTGCACCTTCAGTCCAGTCAGATCAACCATCAAGACCCCCATTAAACATTATTATCAAAATCACCTGCATCAATCACACCTAGTGAGTCTAAAGACTCAACACATCATATTTTTGATAACAAGTAATACATAATACAGTTAACATATAACAGTGAAAAATACTTGTACTTAAAATATCATTTTCATAATAATGCATAAACTTCAAACATACCCATTTTCGTAAACATTTTCATGATGCATACTTTAAAAAACATTTTCATGATCCTTTTTCATAAACATTTTCATAAACAAATTCATATTCATATTCATATTCATGTTCGTGTTTGTTGAATTCAGATCGTGATTATGACTCGTATTCTTGATCGTATTGGGCAATGGATCCATCTAAATAAAACCACACTCTCACCCGTCAACTGGGCCTTGGCCAACGTATTAACATATTCGTATTCGTATTCGTATCACCGGAAACACGATCTTCGGGCTCCCACTGGGACCATAACCCTCACGATGTTTCCAACATGTAATAGTCACAATGCTTTCACGTCCTTCAACATTTCGTATTTCCTTCACTTAATAAAAACATGCATATAATATCATTTTATTTTGAAACCAAGCATGCAACATATCTTTTAAATGTCCAATTTAAAACTTAATAATTTATGAACATTTAAAAATTATGATTTAACATATTAAAATCATAAATATCCATAAACATTTTAAAATAAACATTTTTAACAGATTAAAAATCCGTAAACATTTAAAATAAACGTTTTAACGTATAAACAGCCATAAATATTTTAAAATAAACATTTTAACATCATAAACATTTAAAATAAATATATAAATCATAAACATTTAAAATAAACTGTTTTAACATATTAAATCATAAAACATTTAAACATATTAACCTCTTAAAAATCCATAAACATTTTAAATTGACATATTAACATATAAAAATTTCATAAACATCCATAACCATTGAAAATAATCATATTAGCACATAAAACAGCATTCAGGACACTGCCATGATGTTTACTAATTTTCTAGGTGTAAAAAGATCATTTTTACCCCTGGACGTAAAATTTCACGTTTTTGACATTTTCTTAATTTCATTGATCCTAAAATGTCCCAAATAATTATTTAAGCTTACATGAATTTTCTCATATTTTTATTTAGCTTAAATCGAGAACTTTTAAATTAATCTTTAAATGTGACGCATTAATGGGTTTTAATCTCGAATTAAACCAAACCTTAATATAAAATTCCCAAATTAAAAACTTAGACTTTTAATGATTATTTAAACTTAAATATAATTTTCCATAATTTTATGAAGCTTAAAACTAGGCGTTCCAATTAACTCGTTAATTAGCGTTTCGTGCGGCGATAAAATCCCGAATAAATCCAAAACTCAATATTTTGAACCCAATTTTTTAACATAACTTTTTTATGATTTATTCTACCCTTCTAAGTCATGAGCCACACCCGTGTACCCATGGATCTAATTTTTGTTCTAAAATTCGAAATATTGACACCTAATCGAAACCACCGAGCCATCTCACAATCTACTCGAGCCACGCCCGAGCCACCTCAAGCCAAACCCTAGCCAACTCAACTAGGCACTCTCCTGGATCATTAGAACCCATTGGACCTGATCCTAAGCTCCATAACTGAAGCAACACCTAAGCTGCAGAAACAGCCCAAATACCCACCTAGGCACCCTTGAGCAAACGAGACATACATGCTTCTAACCACTTCATGCTTAAACCGACTCGAATCGGACCCGAACCAGGCCCTAGACGTTACCCTTAGACACAAATTAAGACCATGGTTAAGCCCCTTTTTACTCAGAACCAGCGCCTAAGTCCCAAAAATAAAAAACGTGACAGCCCCTCATGTGAGGCCAATTTCTGTGCAGCTTTCGAGTTTCTGGTTCCAACGCTCTACCCGACCATCCAGCCCATGAACCACCACCACAAGATTCAACCTAGGACCCTAAGACCATCTCCAATTATGGCACCACATTGGTGCCACACCATTGTGGTGCCATGATATTTCACTCCAATCCAGCACCAAAACTGGCGCTGGATTGGAGCAGCTCTACAAGCTGCTCCACATGTGGCGCAACAATTTTGCTGCGCCACAAATTTTTTTTTAATTTTTTTAATTTTTTTTAGTTTTTAATTTAATTAATTTAATATAAGTGTTTAATATTTAATTAATTAATATTTTTTTGAAATTTTAATTATAAAATTTTTAATATTCTGATTAGAAATTAATTAAGTGTAAAAAAAAAATAAAAAAAAACACAGATTAAATTAATAATGCGTTAAAATAGTACAAATTACGAACAAAAAACAACAAAAATTACGAAACAATAAACAAACTACGACAACTAACAAACCATAAAATTACGAAACATAAAAAAAATTACGTCAAAAAAAGATTTTTAGTAATGCGGTAAACCAGACCCCGATCCTCCAATATCTCCAAAATAAGATCCGAAGTTGTCATTTTCTCGACGTTCATCTTCAAGTCTTTTTTGCAATATTTTTTGTTGCTGAGCTTTAGTGTACTCACGCAGAGTTGGATCAGTAATTTTGCTCAAATCTTTGTATAAAATTCTTTCATCCATTTTTCTTTCTTCTTGTTCAAGTCTAATCTTTTGAAGATCGTAGTTTTGTTGTCTTTCGGCAGTTCCTTGTTTCAAAACATTCAATAACTCGCGATGTTGTTCTTCCATTGTACGTTGAATTTGAGATATGTCTTTATCTCTTTTCTTTTTTGATTTGGATTTTTTCACTCCAATTGGTCTTTCAGAACTGTCACCGATATTGTCATCACTCAAATTTATAGGAAATGTAGAGAACATAGGTGAACCTGATTGAGGCGATTCTTCTAGTGGAGTATCAGATTGTGATGTGTCTAGATAAGTAGCACGCGTCTTAGATTTCTTGGTTGGATGGATTTTGTCTCCTGCAATTTTTTCACAATCCTTAACAATATTCCACACATGATCGAATGGAAATGCTTTGTTATCTTTACTCTCTTGTGCATACAGTATTTTTGCACGATTCATCTACATCAACGTATACAAAATTAATTACAAAATGTTGATTATTAATAACTTGTAATTTTTAAAAATAAATAACTCACAATATCTTGTTCTGATGCACCACTCGAATTGAGATTTTCAATTTGACGAACACATCCTCTCAAATGTGCAACAGAAGTGAGTATGCTTCCAATGCGTTTCTCAATTGATCTTTGAGGACGAGGATGTAAATCACTTCTTCTTTCTTTGTTGTACTTCTCTGCAACCCGAGACCAAAGCTGACCTCTCGATTGATTTATACCTATTATAGGATCCTGCGAAATATCAAAATAAATATGACATAAGAACTTATCTTCATCAATAGTGTAGTTCTTTCTTGAACTTTCGTCCATCATTCTCAAAATAATATGATTGTATTTGTGTTGGATATGTTTCTAAATAGATATAGACTTATTTATAATATTTCGGAGTTATCCTTAGAAATATAAAAAAGAAATGGTATCCTTTGGATGAGATTTCAATAAATCTCATCCATTGAGATCTCATCCAAGAAAATCTTATCATTTTTTATATATTATTCTTATATATATATATATATATATATAAATATTTAGATGATACTATGGCATTGATAAATTAAAATAAAATGATACTAAAAATATTATCCTTACAAAAGTATGCATCCATACAAAAATATTATACTATGCATGTACGTATAATAAATTTAAATGATACTATGCCATTGATAAAATAAAATAAATCATACTAAAAATAAATTAAAATAAAAGCTTATACTTACAAATGTAGATTCTTGTAGATAAGAATCTCATCTATATTATCCTTACAAACTTTATATAAAGTAGTAACAATTACATCTTCATCATAACACAATTCACAACACCACCAAAAAAATGAATTCTTCTTCAGGTTCGTCTTCATTGTCTGATAATGAAGATGACATAACTAATTATTTGGTTAACGATGCTAAAACCATTGATGAAGAAATTCAAGGAGCAATTGTTACTCATATTCATACACGCAATATGATGATGCACTCCTATATCAATCAACAACTTAACGAAGGCACGAGAAGAGGATCAATTCCAGGTCATGTTGTAATCCGACGCGATAGAGAAATAGCGGATCGTAATTTGTTCAACGACTATTTTTCTGAAAATCCAAGATTTCATGAAGGTTTGTTTCGACGACGATTTCGAATGTCCCGTAATCTATTCCTTCATATCATCGATGCTGTCAAGAATCATGATAGCTACTTTATACAACAGAGTGATGGGTTGGGACGACTTGGGCTATCAACTAATCAAAAAACAACAGCTGCAATTCGTTTATTAGCATACGCCTTACCTGCAGATGCGGCCGATGAATACATCAAAATAGGAGAGTCAACTGCGATTAAATGCTTACAACACTTTTGCCGAGCAGTTGTTGAAGTTTTTGCATACCAGTACTTACGATCTCCAAATACCAATGATGTTGCTCGACTATTACCTATTGGTAAACAACGGGGCTTCCCGGGAATGTTGGGAAGTCTCGATTGTATGCATTGGAAATGGAAAAATTGTCCTACTGCTTGGGCTGGACAATATACAGGCCGTAGCGGGTCTCCAACAATTATTTTAGAAGTAGTGGCCGATTATGATCTTTGGATATGGCACACATATTTTGGTATGCCTGGTTCTAATAATGACATCAATGTTTTGGAGGCATCCACCTTGTTTACCAATTTGGCTCAAGGCATTGCTCCTCCTGCACATTACACTATTTGTGGAAAAGAATATCATTACTGGCTATCACTTAGCCGATGGTATCTACCCAAAATGGGCAACCATTGTGCAAACTATCCGCGACCCACTTGGGCCGAAAAAGAAATATTTTGCTATGAAACAAGAGTCATGTAGAAAAGATGTGGAGCGTGCATTTGGTGTTCTTCAATCTCGATTTGCGATTGTGGCAGCTCCAGCACGGTCTTGGCGTAAAAATGATTTACATTACATTATGAAAGCTTTCATTATCATGCACAACATGATTATTGAAGATGAACGTGACCTTAGTGCACCAATTCAAGATGCAATGGAAGCATCTTTTCCAGACGTTGAAATGATGGTCAATGACGAAAATACAAGATTTCAAGAATTTCTCGCTCGTTATAAAAAAATGAAAAATAGAGATGCTCACTATGAATTACGAAATACATTAGTTGAGCATTTATGGGAACAATATAGTAATTCGAATATTTAATATTGTATTTTTGTTCTATTATTAATTTAATATCAAATGAACATGTTTTTTTCAATGATATTTTGATTTTATTAAAATATAGTTTGTATTAAATAATTGTACGTAAATCAAATAATTATTTTGTTAATATGAAATAATTAATTCAAATTTTAATATATAAATTAAAATATTTAAATATATATTTTAATATATAAATTATAATATTTAATTATCATTATATTATCAAATTATAAATAATTAACATAAAACAGAAATATTAATATTGAAAAAAAAAGAATATTCTTGGAATATTCTATTGTAGTGTAAAATGTAGTGCAATGTGGTTGGAGATGATTTTAGTGTAACACCAATGTAGTGCAGAATGTAGTACAGTGGATTGGAGATGGCCTAAGGCACTACCATAACCACTGCCCCAGGCCCTCGGAACGACCCAAGCCCCTAAAACACCAGAAGCTTTGCACCAGCCTTCACGTGAGCCCCATTCTTGTGCAGCTGTTGTTTTCTGTTTCCACCGCTTTCCCTAGACAACCAGACCATGAACCACCCCAACAAGCACCATCTTAGGACCCTAATGACTCGTCCTAGCCTAGCCCAAAGCCCCCAGGCCGAGCCATCTCTTCCTGCCCAGTTGCTGAAACCTGCGCAACATCCTTGCAGCTCACGGGTTGGAGTCCTAGCCTGCTAGGACTCCTTCCCAGCCTCTTGTCTCGAGTCCTAGCGTGGCTAGGACTTTTCCCTTGACCCATACCAGACCCTACCCAAGCCTTGGTCACAGCCGAACCAAAGCCCAGCAACTATGCCCAACAACCGAGCCCCTAAGGGACACCATGACAGAATATGTTCCAGCTTGTATTATTCATGTTTGTGCAACGTTGTAGTGATTTTTATGACTCTAAAACATGTGTAAATCATCCCCTAATAATTCCTAATCATGGCAGCCCCTTTAACCACATAACAAACATGATTTTTCCTCAAATTCAAGCCTTAAAAATTTGCATATGACACAAAACCGAAAATATTTCATGTTGCAACTTGTTTTCCATGCGAACCGATTTTAAATAATTACTATGGTGTGAATGATGAGTAAAAAGGAGAGTATGGCATGCCTTCGCGTAATTTACGTACGAATAATCGTTGACGATTGCGAAGAACGACGACGACAACATTGGCTTGAATCCCCTTTGAAATTTTCGAAAGTTCCTTCAAAGCACAGGGTGTGTGTGTCGTGTATTTTGATTGAAGGAATTTGTGAGATTGAAAATTCTGAAAAGTTGGGCGTGGGAATTGTGGGGAGGGTTTGGGGGTAATCTAGAGTTTAAATAATAATTAAACACTAACAAAGGTTTAGGCCCATTAGGAAAATTAATTAGGCCCAATAGTGTTTAATTAAAATATTAAAAATTATTTTGTTTAGAAAGTTTGTGAATTTATTAGCCGGGTTGCCAAAACGTTCGTATTTTTGTTGAAAATCCAACACCAATAAAAATTACATCCCAGCGTATAAAATCACCTCAAAACCCCTTATTTTCAAAAATATGAAAATCATCACCCATATTTGAATACTTAAAAACAATTAACCAATAAAAACATTTTCTATTTTTCAGCCCTCGGTCTCCGTTCCTCGATCGCAACTTGAATAACTTTTAAAAATACATTTTAATGAAACCATGTATAAAATATAATTTAAACATACAAATATGCACAACATAATTAATTTATGCAATTAAAGCAAGTAATTAAAATACACAAAGAATTTAATAATTGCATGCATGTGGTTTGAGTGGACTTTTAAATTTTCGGGACGTTACAATGTTGTCGACGGTGTTGACAACATCATGTATCGCAACATCGGTAGTCTTTTGTACTTAACTGTTACTCGCCTCGATATCATGTTTGGTGTCTGTTTGTATGCTAGGTACCAAGCTAATTCAAGAATATCGCACCTAAAAGCTGTGAAACGAATTCTTAGATACATTGCAGGTACACTAGAATGAGGATTGTGATACACACAAGAGACAAACACAAATTTGGTAGGTTTTTCTGATGCTGACTGGGCTAGAGACCTAGATGATAGGAAGGGCACATCAGATGGATATTTTTACCAAGGGAATAATCTTGTGTCATGGTACAATAAAAAGCAAAATTGTGTGTCCCTATCCACAGCTGATTCTGAGTATATAGCATCTGCTAGTTGTTGATCACAACTTGTTTCGATGAATCAAATGATCGAGGATTATGGTTTTCACAGTGACATCATGATAGTATATTGTGACAACTCCAGTGCTATAAACATTTCTAAAAATCTTGTTCAACACTCTTGAACAAAACACATAGACATAAGACTTCACTTTATTAGCGATTTGGTTGAAAAAGGCATAATTCGACTGGAATTTGTAAGGACTGAAAACCATCTTGATGATATATTCTCGAAATCTTTGACTTTGAGAGATTTTCCAATCTTCGGAAGTCTCTCAACATGTGCGTACAATGATTACACACACATGTTTTCATTGGTGTTGCCAACACCAGTAACAACACCTTTCATGCATGTCTATTTTACAGGATGCTAGACATATTGCATATTTACATTCATCCTTTTTTGTGTAAAGTCTGAACAGTGAAGGCAATTTCTGAAAGGTATCTCTGAGTGTTCATACCTCCAATCAAAATATTGAAGAGTGAATTATGCTCAATCCAACGCATCGAGTAGTTGAGGATATTCATGAAAATCATGATCTTATCTAAAATGAAAAAGTGACTTGAAAATGTGAGCATGAGGAGAAAAACATAAAAGAGGTAAATAAAAAAAATATTTTTTTAGAAGAAAATGGAAAAAGCTACCTAGAGTAGTCCATTGAAGACCTTTTTTCTAGTGTGGAAGCTACCACTTCTAAGTAATTAAAATAGTAATGGAAAAAGCTACCTAGGGGAGTTCATTGAAGACCGTTCTTCTAGTGTGAGAGCTACCATTTCTAAATCAAAATTTTTTTTATGGAAGTTTGACTAAAACTCAGTGGTGTTGCCAACATCAAGTTCAGACACAACACAATTTATACACTGCTTGACTTTTCGATAATTCATCATATTGGAGGCATATTTAGGACATGCATATTGATTTTTGTTTCGTGAATTCATCATGTGTAGTGACATATCGGTATCTAATCTATGACAGTTGATAAAAACCTTGATTGCTTAGATTTTGAATTTATGTGGCTACTTGTGTCAGTGAGTTATAATCGACGTGATTTTCACTGGATATTCTTTTGAAATCGTCGTAACACGAGTTTTTGAATCAATTTTACTGTTTGATTTTGGGATAGAACCGTAATTAGTGTTTTGGGTAAATTTCGAAAATATTGCCTTTGCCTTGCGGTTTTTTGGAGCTGAAGGATTGAATCGGTGTTTTTTTTGTTAGTGTAAGAGTAAATATGTTTTGTTGTCGTTAAATACCTGATAATTACTCTCGCTTGTTCTCATTTATCCACGCAATCTTTCCTTGCTCTTGTGATTTCTTTGTGCGTTTTTATGCATAACTCCTGATATACCTCTATAATTTTCTCTCATGTTCTACAGATGGTTGAAGATACTATGATGTTGAGTCCGATGTTGTCAACACTGCTGACGACATTGATTCTTTTGATAATGATAGAATTTATTGAAGAGAATAACATTGACATGAAGGCGTATGACCAACAAAATTTGATGGCATTCTTCAAAGATCGATGACTATGACCTATGATTGTCAAGTTCTCCTCGACTATCATCAATGAATTCTACAATACCCCCAGAGATGAAGAAAGTGAAATCACTGAAGACATTAATGCTATCACTGATGAACTCATTTTTTTCTCCCTGATATTTGGGATACTGGAGTTATAGGGGTTTCTCAAAGAAGATGGAGAGACTCTTTTTGATGTGACTGAAACCCTCAAGACCGCTTCGCCTTATTTCAAGGGTAAGAGGAAACTGGACCTACCTTGGTAAGTTACTGGTGTTGCCAATGGTGTTGGCAATACGACGTCCTCGTCCACTTCCACTCCCAATGGATTTTTCATGCTCTATCTTCTCACTTACAGGCCCAAATTGAGTTTGATCTACAACAAATTCAAAAGGCCAAATAACTCCTTGCTCACTAAGAAAAACAAGTGGCTGAGTAGATGATGCTTTTGGAAGTTGGCTTACTGGCCAAAAAAAAGGAGCAGAAGAACCAAAAATGACAAAGAGAATGACTAGTGATGATGATGCTAAAGCATCTGCAGGAGCTGAGACTGTTTTTACTTTTATATCGGTTTGCTCTTTTATATGTTTGCTGTTGAATGTACTTCTTTTTCCTTCGTATATCTTCGCATGCTTTCAATGTTTTAACGATGGTGTTGACAACACTGTCAACAACACCAATGCTCTAACATGCTTAATTCAGGGGGAGATACACTATAACGCAGGGGGAGCTTAACTTAATACTGAAATAATCAAAATTATCATTTTTGGATGTTTTGTCCAGAAAAGTAAAAATGGGAGATTGAAAAGAATATTTTATTTTATTTTTATTATTTTTTGCTACATTGATATTATCAATTTAAGATTTTCCTTTCTAGATTATGAGATCTTGCTTGATTTATTTTTAGATGATAAGATCTTGATTGATTTATATCTAGATATTATAGGATTTGTTTTTAATATGGTTTTTATCTCCAAGTTATTTTATCCTTGTTAAAAAGAGTTTCATATATAATGAAAATCGTATTTCCATATTTTCTAAGGCTCTTTTATGGAATTATTTTTAGGTCAATCATTGGATATAAATATGGAGGGACTCACGGCCTCGGAGCGTGTGCTGTAGAGAGTGTGGTAGAGAGTGAGTTGGACGAGAGAGCTTTTCACAGAGAAGAAATTACAAGAGTCCAACATATATTTGCTCTACAGTTTTTATGTGATCGTGTAATGCACATGGGCTATCCCGATTGGGCTTAAGTCCCCTCACGGTTATCTCATTACCCATTACTCATAGAACTTCTCCAGCCCAGGCACTGGAGCTTTTGCCTTTCCCAGGATTAGAACCCAAGACCTCCTGGACTTATATATATCTTGGCAGCAATCCTCCTAAGCCCAATCGGGATAGCCCATGTGCATCATAGATCGGGTGATCACTTTTGCAAGGACACATCTGCTGGGATTTTTGGGAGTGTACGAAAAGCGCAGGAGAGCTGCTAGATTTTTTTTTGAACATACATACGTTCAGTATTGAAGTTTTTCGTGTGAAGAATTTGGGTGATTGATTCACAGATTTACCGTATTGCTGATTGATGTTGACGACACCCAAGAAAACACTGCGTGAAAGTGTTGGGTGAAGATTGATTTGGTTTGGTTTTAAGCAACACACCTATTTGTTTCATGCATCTAGTGTTTACTTTGAGTGTGTTTGATGCAAGATAATTCCTTGGAGTGTCAAGGAATTTAGTTTTGTTATACTCACTAGTATTGTTTTGGTGTAAACGATTTACATAATTTTTCTAGTGATTTTTTGACCATGAGGCATTGCACAAATATTCATACTTATGCATAAATTTATTAAAGTTTATGCGTGTGTTAAGTAAACAATTTCCGCTGCATGTTGTGTACTGATGTTGACAACATCGGAGCACAACACTAACATCTGATATACACATAACATATTTCCTGTACGTTTATGAGCAACAGCCCCCTTGCAAAGACTATAAAGTTTGGGATTGTGTTGAATAAATTAGCAAGTACCGACAAATTTAAAACTAAGTTTCTGTCGTTTTTGGAATGAAACAAATAATCTGAAATACATAGTTTGATATTTATAACTTCACTATTTAAATCATATAGCCAAGAAATGATATTTACCTTATTCGATAAAATTCGAGTACATAAAATTCAAATGTGCAAGTTCAGGTGCGCGAGCGACGCTCTTAAAAATGTTCATAGTTCATTTAACCGTCCAAACCGAACTGAAATCGAAAATTAGGTTTAAATATAAAACCGAACTATTAATTTGGTTTGGTTTTAATTTTTTTAGATTTTTGGTTTTAGGTTCGATTTCGATTTTTTTAGCTCAGTTAAGTAAACCAAACCGTAAACCGTTTTTATTTTTTTAAAATCATTTTTTGTTAGTTTTTTTTTAACTTATTTTTATTGATACATAAATATAAATAAATTAGAAATTAAAAGAAATAGAAAATCGGTTAAACCCCAAACCGAATCGTGAATTCGGTTCGGCTAACCAAATTTTTGGTTCGATTCGGTTCGATCCGAATGATCGATACTCTTGGCGAATCCAAGAGTTTAACAGAAGTTGGAGCTATTTATAAGGTTTTCAGGTCCGTGGGCTTAAAGCCTTGTATGAGCGTAGAGCCGACAGTAGAGTTCAAGAAATAATGAATCTTGGCATAAATGATGCTGTCTCTATTTTCCTTTTTTAATCTGTAATTGTTTCCCGTGGAAATACGGCAGGTGCTGGTAAGGGTTTTCTTTTCCCCTTCTTCTTTTTCTTCCCTCTTGTCCTTCTATTTTTTTCTTATTGTTTCTTTGTTTTGGTTTGATTTCTCTTAATTTGTTGCAATCACGGGTATCCGGCTTGGGGCTAGGGTAGTCGCTGGGTCTGGGTGGGTGCTGGACCAGGAGGGATGGGGCTTTATAGATTTTTGGGATTTCTGGTTGCCGAAGTTTTAAATTTGAACTTACAATGTGCATGCTTCTTCGACTCCGACATTATTTCGCAAAGGCTCCTAATTATGGATTTCGATGCTTAGTGCTGTTTGTATTTAAACCATAAGTTTTGTATTTCAAAACTTTTGAATTTAGATGTAAGTTTCGATGGTTCTATTGTTCTCGCATTAGTTCATTATCGTAGTGGCTTGGCTTGGCTTGGCTACTTCCTGTGTGGTCAAACTCTTGATTTTCCTATTCTTATATGGACTTTAATTTGTTGTTTATCCTGACTTTCTGTTAGGATACTTATTAAATTTGATCAAGAATTGAGCTCATATTATGTCTATGTAATTATTTTTTGTTGAAAAGCCTGCGTGTGTTAGTTTATTAAAAAAAGACATTTATAAGGGAAGGATATCAATTTTTTTTTTATAAGACACCATAGAACTGTACATTGTTTGGTGTAATACTTCCTATCTTACTGCTGTTATCGATGTACCGGTTTGGTGGTTGTTTTAGTTGGAAGAGGTTATTAAATTTGTGCTTCCTCATTGAGCAGGAACAATGGACTCTGATGACAAAAGTACAGTCTCTACTTCGTTTACTGAGGCTTCAGCTCCAGCTTCTGACGATGAAATGGTTGTTTCTGCAATGGATACAACTTCTCTTCGACCAGCACAACCGGTAATTGCACCCACCATCTTAACCCCGGGCTTTCCTCCTATCGCCCCAATACCTGTTGTGCCTCTCCCAATTCCTCGGCCATTAGCGCCACTGCCCACCCACTCTACTGTCATTAGACCGCCTTTAGGCCAGAATGGAGATTCAAAAGCTAGTGATTCAGATTCTGATGAAGATGAGTCTGGATATATTCGTCCTCCCACGGGATCAAATCATGAGTATGAAATCTCTGAAGAAAGCAGGCATGTTAGAGAGAGGCAAGAGAAAGTGATGCAGGAACTTTTGATGAAGCGTCACGCGGCTGCTATGACAGTTCCAACCAATGATGGAGCTGTTCGAACCCGTCTCCGACGACTTGGTGAACCTATAACTCTCTTTGGGGAAAGGGAGATGGAGAGACGTGACCGTTTGAGGGCACTTATGGCAAAACTTGATTCTGAAGGCCAGCTGGAAATGCTGATGAAAGCACATGAGGATGAAGAAGCTGCAGCCATGATGGCACCAGCCAAACCAGATGAAGATATTCAGTATCCCTTTTACACGGAAGGTTCACAAGCACTTTTAGAGGCCCGTAAAGAAATTGCAAAGTATTCGATAGTTAAAGCTGCTTTGCGCCTTCATCGTTCAAGGAAGAAAAGGGATGATCCTGACGAGGATTTGGATGCTGAGATAGATTGGTCTTTGAAACAGTCAGAAAAGTTGGTCTTGGATTCCAGTGAGATAGGTGATGATCGGCCTCTTTCTGGATGCTCAATTTCACACGACGGGAAGATGCTTGCCACCTGGTAATCTACACTGTCTATTATTCTTACCATGTGAATGTATATGTGTTTGAGTTAACTGGACACTTTCTTGTGCACATCTTAGTTTTTCACATGCGATCCCTTGTAGCAGTGTCTATGCAGGTGAGGTGCATTTAGTTTGTTAACCACTGTCAAATTGTACCACATCTGATGTGCTATTCTCTTACAATTGATGTAAATCCTTTCTTCATGATGTTTGGTATTCTACTTTATTTTTTTGAACTTCTTTTCATTCGTGTTAGTGCCTGCTTGTGCATATCATATTTTGTATGTGATTCCGGTTATTTCAAGAGTTTCTACTGTAATGATAAGTATAATTTCATCATAGCACTCAAATTTGTCTGAGAGGTTTAATTATGTGATTCCCTTCACATTTTCTGGTGATATATGATAGTTTGTTTCAATCCCTGCAAGATCTCGTGTTTAAAGAATCCATACTTCTATTTATTTCCTTTTCCATCTTTCCATAGTTCTTTAAGTGGGGTTGCAAAGTTATGGACCATGCCTGAAGTAAATAAGGTTTCTGCACTAAAGGGCCACTCAGAAAGAGCTACAGATGTTGCATTCTCTCCAATAAACTATCAATTGGCTACCGCCTCTGCTGATAGGACCGCAAGATTATGGAATCCAGAGGGTGCAGTTCTGAGAATATTTGAAGGTCATTTGGATCGTCTTGCTCGTATCGAATTCCATCCATCTGGAAAGTACTTGGGCACAGCTAGTTTTGACAAAACATGGAGATTATGGGATGTGGAGACTGGTGAGGAGTTGCTTCTTCAAGAAGGCCATAGCAGGAGTGTGTATGGATTGTCTTTTCACCATGATGGCTCGTTAGTTGCATCTTGTGGACTGGATTCTCTTGCTCGAGTGTGGGACCTAAGGTCTGGGAGGAGTATTCTTGCTCTGGAAGGCCATGTCAAGCCAGTAAGGCTCGCTGGATTTTTTAGATTAGTTGTTCTTTGCCTCTCTTTTACTCCTGCTTTGGCTTAGTTTTTTATGATAACCATTTTGTCATATGTGGTTTCAGGTTCTTGGCCTCAGTTTTTCTCCCAACGGTTATCATTTAGCTACCGGTGGGGAAGATAACACGTGCCGAATATGGGATCTGAGGAAAAGAAAATCTTTGTACATTATACCTGCTCATTCTAACCTTATTTCTCAAGTCAAATTTGAACCTCAGGATGGATACTTTTTAGTTACTGCTTCATATGACATGACTGCTAAGGTGCATACATATTCTAAACTATGACTTCTGAAAAGGTTTTTTAACATGCCGGCTAGGTTCTCTCTCTCTTTTGGTTTTATTCGTGAAACTTATCATAGCATTTCATTTCAGGTCTGGTCCTCGAGAGATTTCAAGCCCGTGAAGACTTTGTCTGGTCATGAATCAAAAGTCACCTCGCTTGATATTATGGGAGGTCAGTCCCTCTGAACATCAGAGGCTTAGTATTATTTTATGTTTACAGTTGCCTATGGTTATGATCTTTTTGGGTGTTTCTTTGTCGCCAATTGTTTTAAATAAAATGCAATGGAATTTTTGCATCATGTCATTTTCCTTTGGCTTATCGTTGATTTGTGTAAGGCGGATGCTTATTATTAATTTAATTTATTTTAATAAATACTTCAGAAACTATATAATAAATCATCCAAGGTTGTTTGTCATTTTATGCAGATGGACAGTGTATTGCGACTGTTTCACATGATCGAACTATCAAATTATGGGCAAGTAAAGAAAGTGAGAAAGAAAAGGCAATGGAAGTCGACT
This sequence comes from Primulina tabacum, assembly GCF_025594145.1. Taxonomy (NCBI): domain Eukaryota; kingdom Viridiplantae; phylum Streptophyta; class Magnoliopsida; order Lamiales; family Gesneriaceae; genus Primulina; species Primulina tabacum. Next base: position 1,158,809 of record NC_134552.1, on the reverse strand, counting down.
GAAAGACCTGAATGAGATTTGGTTAGCTGTTCTGTTCTGTTCTGCCGGGCTCTTGCATGATACAATCATATCGCATGTCATGACTTTGAAAGCCTGATAGGCGGCAGATACTGAGTGTTGTTCATTTGTTAATTTGTCCCAACACACTTGCGGTACCTTTTGCACAGGTTATCGTTATCTCCCATTTTGGGCATGTTCCTTCTATTTGAGGTTTACCTGAGAGAACCATGATAGGTTGGTTTGACGTTCCTAGTTAGTGGGATACTGGGATAAGCATCTTTTATAATTGAAGGTTGTTTTTTAAAATATATATATACATCCGTGTTTCGAGTTATATTTAGATTTCCCTCTGAAAACACAAAATAGGTGCTTAAAAGTAATGGGATTTCTAATTTATCAGATCTTTTGTAGATGGCATTTTCTTCTTCCTTCATCGTTACTAGTTTTTTGAAGGATTATTTTCCTGCCCTGTACATAGGATTTTGATAGAAATCTGCGGTGTTAAGCTGCAGCAAAATACAAGTTAGAACTGTTGTGTACATATAAACGTTATATGTGATACACATGTTTGCAGCCATTATGATCTATCTGGACGTTTGAAAAATCTTCACAATGACTATCAATGTCTACGAGGGGACAAAGGTATAAATGTATTACTTGATTGGAAATGGGCCCAACAATTACAACTAAGATGACTTGTAGGGGGCATTCGTAAGCGTTGCCCTGTAAATGAATAAACATTGTCATGACGCAATACAAGCACTCAAATTTAGCCTTTCACCATTCTCCTGCTCAAGCAGGATAATAGCCACAAGGAAAAAAAACGGAAGAACCAACCTCAACATAAGCAGAGTATGCAAAAATGGCACCTTACTTGAGATTCAAGATGGATCAAAGACAAAACCAAATCGCAATTTATGACTGTAAGGGTGTGCTTTAAACTTGGAATCGGTCTTTCTCAATAGGAGTTACATCGATAACAATGTTTCCGATTCTGACCTCCATCGCATCCCTTTAAACTTGGAATCAGTCTTTCTCAGAAGAAGTTACATCGATAGCAATGTTTCCGACTCTGACCTCCATTGCTTCCCTTTCATCATTCTCACATTTCTTGTCGGAACCACCATTGTCGATCACCTTTAAAGACAGAGGCGTAAGCTGTCGAGGCCGTCCTATAATCCATGGATGATTAAGGCATTGTGCCGCAGTTGGTCTTTTCTCAGGCACAAATTCTAACATCTGGACAAGAAAATCTGCCATCTCATTCGCGTTCTGTTCAGAGAACTCGTATTTTTCCACGAGCAACTTATCAAGAGGCCAAAATTTTAACCTTTTAATATGTCTCAGATCTCCAAATCTGTTAAAGAATTCACGTGAGTAACGCCCGCCTAAGGCAACCTGCAGATTATGTTCATCAAGCAAAACAGTGGAGTTCAGAAAGTATATACCAAGGGCAGCACAAGCTGCACAGTGCTTGCCTTGCCACATTCAATTTCAAAGAAGATTTTATTTCGAGGGTACTGGGGAATTTGCTAAAAAATAAGCAAACAGAATGGCTCACCTTGCGTGGCATCGTTCCAAGAAGCTCCATCATCAAGGCCAAATGATCCTTCGTAGTCAATAAACGTATTAGGTATATGACATTTACAGTAGATGAGTATTAACGATTTCAAATTTTGTTATATTATATGCATGCCAAAAAAGGATTTCTCGATGGTTATTTATATAAATGGACACTTACAAACTACACCCACACACAAAAAAGAAACAATGTCTTTTCCTATTGAATCTAGAGTTGAGAAATTTCATTTGAAAATAAAGTAGCAACCAATTCTGGTAAATCCCTACATTTTTGGAAGTCCAAGCAACGACTTTTGTAAAAAAATAGAGGCGTCCTGCTACGTTGATCAGATGAGTAAATAATTATGTAATAGAAACATGGAAGAACACAGATTAAGCTAAGACAGGCCCGACTAAGCTAGTTGAACAGCTATGCCGTGTATGATACAATTAAAATGTATATTAGCTAGAACAAAGAAGGGGGTCCACATACCTCATCACGATCATAATTATCACCGGTATGTGGATCAAATAAAACATCACCAGTTGCCAGTTCAAAGCAAATACAAGCAAGTGACCACATATCAGCTGATGTTGAGTATTTAGATCCTAAAATAACCTCTGGACATCTATATTGCCTCGTCTGAATGTCACTTGTGAATTGTTTGTATGTCCAACATCCATTTCCAAAATCAACTAACTTGCACTTTAGGTCAATTTCAGCCAAGAGCTTCTGCCTCTCAGATCGACTCCCTCTCTTACGAACCTTAGTTCCTTTACATTCAACATTTGCTCCATTATTAGTTTCTGCTTCTGCAACTGAAGTAATCCTTCCTTCTTTAACAGACTCTCCATTGGACTTACCATACAGCTGAGAAGCTTCAGGACTACTTGCTTCATCATCAAGCTCGGCTCTCTTGGAACCTTCTGGCCCAACGCATTTCTGAGCTGTTCGCTTGGCTTTTCTTCGAGTTTTCTTTTTCTGGTTCTTAGTCAGGCCGCTATACGAACTATTCTGATCATTAGAAGGCTCAAGCTTGGGCACAATCTTGCTTTTACTGGATGGGAGAACAAGAGGGGCACCTGACTTTCTCGGATCTTTAGCTGGATCTATCATAGACAGGAGTAGTATGTTCTCCGGCTTCAAATCTGTATGTATGATTGATAGCTGACGATGAAGATAATCCAATCCCACCAAAACGTGGAAGCAGATTTCTTTAGCCATGTGAAGAGGAACACCTTTGTAGTCTGCATATTTAATTACTGTCAACAGGTTGTCTCCTAAGTACTCAAAAACCATACACACATGCTGTCCGTTTGGCCCTGAATGCTTGAAGTGGTCCAAAAGCTTCACAACACATTTATCATCTTCTGGATCACCTTCAGCAATCTGTTTCAATATTGTCACCTCATCCATTGCAGCTTCTGTGTAATGTTCAGCGCTCTTTTGAACTTTCAGAGCTACATAAATCTAGTGCCAAATACGTAAAGGAAAATAAACACACAAAAATCAGTTCCCTATTTCAATTACACCAATCATGAGGAAAACTAGATAAATGTTCCACCCTTGCGCACAAAGTAGAGCGAGTTTTTTGGCCAATCAATTTTTTAACGCAATCATTACTTTTCCTCCAATAGAACCAAACAATTAAAATAACCAAGCTGAAAAAAACAATCTCACCCGCTACCCACCTTAACACAACTATGATTAACAAAGTCTTGTTTTCTGTAAAAGCTTTTACATTGGTAAAGAAACAATAACAGTCATTTGGAGGTCTTTGCTTATTCCTAGAATAATCAAATGGGTTGAACACTCCAATAACGGAAAATTAACATCAATCGCAAGATTCATTCACCAACACAAGGAGCAAAAAATAAAGTGAGATGAAAAAAGAACAATAACGAGAAAATGTACAGATTTGCTAGTGTCCCAGGCCAGCCACACAGTGGAGAAGTGTCCCCATCCAAGCTTGCTCTGAACAACGTATCTACCGTTCTTGAAGGAATCTCCGATCCTCACAGCGTGATAGCCGCCGCGCTTGTAATCCTCGGTCCCCTCATCCTCCGAGCTGTACTCACTGGTCTCGCTATGGTATTCGCCATTGATCCTCGCGGCCTCCGTATCCTCCTCCGCCATGGATCAAGCAATCAATAGCACTAGAACTCCGGTAATTCGAAAGGTTGCAGAAGAGTTTGACAGTGACGTCGGATAGATTAGGGTTTAGTTTCTTAATTGGAACAACGGAGAAGAAGATGCGCGAGGAGGCGTCTTTTTGCTCTACTGGCATCGTCTAAAATAATTGATACAATATAATTATATCTATTTTTTAATTTATGAAAACAATAATTATTAAAAAACATATATATTAAAAAGATATAAAATAAAACTATAAATGATTCATTATTTTAAATAACTTTAAAATTAATTATTAATTATTAAAAATAATGGGACACAGTATAAAAGATTTCAGCATCAATACGAAATTAATTAGCACCGGGGAGATAAAAAGTGATTTATTGTGCCGATTTCTATCAACATGATGCACGAGATGTAAAAAATTCAGTATGATGTTTGATCTTGTCTCGTTTAAAATTGCTTGAGTTTGATTCGATTTTTTATCATCAGGCTCGAGCTCGACTTGTATTGAAATTATTAAGCTCGCGAAAAGTTCGAGTTCGGCTCGTTAAAAGCTCGTTTATCATGTTACTCAAGTCGTGCTCGAGTTTGGTTAATTAATATGTCGTTTATCATGTTTAACAAGCATGACTTGCTCATAGAGCTCGTAAAAACATACAAGTGAGCTTGAGTTTGATTCGAACTTGTTAAAAATTAAATATATCTACAAATTAATTTTAAATCAGACATAAAAGTTTAACTTAATTCATAAATAACCAAAATGATAAACATAACAACTGAAAAAATATAAACTCGGTATATTATTGAATATCCAAAATACTATATCTAACATCCAAATAACAATTATAAATAACATCATCATAAAGTCCATTACCAAATATCTCATAACACAACAACAATAAAAATATAAAATTCATTATTAAATATTTTTCATACACTGAAACCAACATATAAATAACATTGAAAAATTTCACTACTTCAACGCTTCAACTAAATCTGGTGAGAAAGTAGAGAGGATGTTAGAGAAGTCATTAAAACCAAGAATTACAAAACTATCTCCAATAACAACTAGTCAACTACCTTCAAAGTCCATAATACCCATTTTTTAAAAAAATGAGTTAACAATTTATTCAAGAAGAAAATAATATTTTAAATTTTAAAAACAAATAAACTTCACCAATTTAATGACAAAAATTTTATAAAAGCTCTTGATAGTTGACGCCAAGTACTTTAATTTGAATGAATATATTTAAGCCCCAAATTTCTTTTTACATACAAGTACAAAAATTCAAGATGTTAAACAAAAATAATCAAATTTAATGGAACACGATAAACTAGACATAATACATACTTAATAAATATACAGTTAAATTAGATATCAATTTACTTACTTCTTCTTTTATCTTGATTTGGTAATGAGTGCGTAACCAATCTTCTGAGCAAAGCAACATTTGAATTGTTCTACTCCCAAGTTGGCACGATATGGATTAATAACTCTACCATCCACACTGAAAGTTAATTCAGAAGCCACAATAGTTATTGGAATTAATGATACATGTTAGAATCAAGAGCTTACCACTAGGCCAAAAACTATAGCTGTTAGTCAAGGCGTATCTTTATTTTTTTGTACTTGTGGCATCGCAGAGTGCACCTACTTGGGTGCTAATGGATCGGGCTGTTAGGCTCATGAGTCCGAGGAGGTGTGTGTTTATCTATTGGTGCTATCTCATATCCCTTAGAGATTAGTCTCACCCTTTCCCTACCGTCGGCCCTATCCTCAGCAGAGACAATATTACTCGTTAAGATCCAGTGTCACTCTTTTACGGCTCACTTAGCCAACCAGATCAAGCAGCGCAACGTCAGCAGCTTGATGCATGAGAACTTCACATGAGGTCACATATCTCAGTACTACTCTCATTCATGCACGGTTAACCCAATATTCCCTCCCCCAAGAAGTATAGAAATATGTTTCTTGGGATATTTGAACTCATGACCTCGCTCTGATGCCAATTATTAGGATCAAATGCTTACCACTAGGTCAAAAGCTATAGCTGTTGGTCCCAACAATCTCTATCCTAATAATTACACTCCTTGCAATCAATGAGAATCGAAACCATGACATTGGGTCTGATACCAATTGTTAGGACCGCTCAATCCTACAGTACATCGCACACCATCATTGACAAAATCCTAAACTTTAACATCATCTTAGAATTCAGATTTTAATTTTTTAATCAATATAAGTTCATTAGATTCAATTTAAATTAACATTTTAATATAATAATTTGTAAAGTTGCTCAACATACATATGACTTCATGATGTAAATTTTATGGGAAAAAGATTAAGTTGATATATTTATGTTATTTTATTTTGTTTATTGTGTTTTAAAGAACGTTTTAGTAAAATGACATGCAAATATGATTAAAAATGTAATTATGGTTAAATGGTCGGTGTGAATTTATATTTATTTTAATAAGCTATTGTGTTCAATTCATTCCAATGACATCAATACTAATATTTTTATTTTCCAACTCACAAATAAGCCAAACTCGAGCTTCATTTAGCGACAGTTTCAATAACACTGTCGCAATTTTAAATTTGCATCCTTAGTCATTTTCTTCCCACACCAGATTCTTGTCTCTACCATGATTTTCATTTCACTTATCAAATTCTTCTCTCTTAAACGATTTTCATTTTACTTCAATTTTAAGTGTTAAATATTATAAATATTGTTAATTTAGTAAGATTGTAAGGTTTTTTTGTTAGGTTTATTAAATTATAACAGTAATTTTTTTTATTTTATAAAAAACTATAGCGACTGGAAATCATATGAAATTAGCGACGGAAAATGGTTAACCGTCGTTAGTTTGCGAAGGAAATTATATGCAAAACCGTCGCTCATGGCGACGGTTTATAAAAAACCGTCGCTATTAGCGACGATATTTTTTAGAAAAACCGTCGCAAAATCTAGTTTTACAACGATTTTTCAATGCTACGATAACGGTTTTTCACTGTCCTCTTTAGACGTCTACGACAACGGTTTTTCACCATTGTCTTTGAGCGCACCCTTTAACCACATGACCTTGAACAACGGTTTTATAAGACCTACGACAACGATTTTTCACCGTCGTCTTTGACGTCTACGACAACGGTTTTTCATAGTCGTCTTTGAGGGGACCCTTTAACCACATGAGCTTTAACAACGATTTTATCTGACCTAAGACAACGGTTTTTAACTGTAACGTACCCTAATTTTTACTACTTCAAAATTTGCGGAAAAATTTAAAATTTTCTTAAACATAAAATCTATAAGGTCGTCACTCATCATTCATCATATTAATATTTGAAATCAACAAATTAATAAAATTCTAATCTCATAATAAATTTACTAAAATCCCCTAATTGATAAACTTTAAAAGTTTAAAAATCCTAAAATGACTTAATATTTAAATTAGGCTTTAAAAATATTAAACTTCATAAATTATTTAAAATGCCTCAAACCTAACTTAAAATAAAATACCACAATTAAAGTCACTAAAAATCATCCCGGTCTCTTTTCCTCGATCCCGCCTCGAATAATCGTCTGAAACATAAAACTCAAGAAAACATTTTAACGTAGATCAATTAAACATAAATATTAAAATAATGAAATTTCATAAATTAAATAAATGCATAGATTTTACGTATACTGATTTTTGGGCTTTACAGTTTCTCCCCCACTTATAAAAATTTCGTCCTCGAAATTAAGTCTTACCGAACAACTCCGGGTAGTGAAGTCTCATGTCTGCTTCAGCTTCCCAAGTGGCCTCCTCCACTGATTGATTCAGCCACTAGACTTTGACTAGCTTAGTCGTCTTGTTCCGAAGCCTACGCTCTTGCCTGTCTAAGATTTGAATCGGTTTTTCCTCATAAGACATATCTGGAGTAAACTGCAATGGCTCATGGCTCAGAATATGCGAAGGATTAGCTAGATACTTCCTCAACATAGAAACGTGGAACACATTGTGCACTCCGGACAAATTCGGCGGTAAGGCTACACGATAAGCTAGAGTTCCAACTCTGTCAAGAATTTCGAACGGCCCAATAAATCTCGGACTAAGCTTGCCTCTCTTCCCAAATCTCATAACACCCTTCATAGGTGCTATTTTGACGAATACATGATCACCTACGGCAAACTCAAGATCCCTTCTTCTCTTGTCAGCATAACTCTTTTGACGGCTCTGGGCGGTCTTCATTCTGTCACGAATCTTGACTACCACATCTGCAGTCTGCTGAACTATCTCTGGACCAAGTTCTGATCTCTCACCGACTTCATCCCAATGAATCGGTGATCTGCACTTTCTTCCATATAGTGCTTCATAAGGAGCCATACCTATAGAGGATTGAAAACTGTTGTTGTAGGAGAAACTCCCAAGTCCCCTGAAAATCAATCATACAGGCTCTTAGCAAATCCTCCAAAATCTGTATCACACGCTCAGACTGACCATCTGTCTGCGGGTGAAATGCTGTACTGAAAAGCAACTTCGTCCCCATGGCTGCATGTAAGCTCTTCCAGAAAGACGATGTGAACCTCGGGTCCCTGTCGGACACGATCGAAACTGGAATCCCGTGCAAACGGACTATCTCCCGGATATAAAGCTCTGCATACTGAGTCATGGAGAAAGCCGTTTTCACCGGTAAGAAATGTGCTGACTTAGTGAGTCGGTCCACAATAACCCAAATGGCATTAAAACCCCTAACTGATCTTGGCAACCCAACGACAAAATCATAGTGATATTCTCCCATTTTCACTCTGGAATAGGGAGTGGCTTAAGCATTCCTGCTGGCCTCTGATGCTCTGCCTTCACCTGTTGACAAGTGAGGCATTCTGACACAAATCTGCGGATGTCTCTCTTCATCCCTGGCCACCAATACAAAATCTGTAGGTCTTTGTACATCTTGGTACCTCCTGGATGAATAGAATACGGAGATGCATGTGCCTCTGACAAAATATCCTGTCTAATTGAATCAACACTAGGCACCCACATTCTATCTCTGTATCTCACAATACCATCGGACACTGAATAGAGTACACTGCCTTTGGCTTCATCTTTCAGCCTCCATTTCAATAACTGCTCATCTGAAGGCTGACCTGCTCGGATACGGTCTAACAAGGAAGATTGGACCGTCAGATTAGACAGTTTAGGAGCTCTGCACTCGCGATAAACTTCCAAGTCAAACCTTTGAATCTCAGACTGAAAAGATCTCTGCACTGACAGCTGTGCTAAGATTGCTACCTTTCTACTCAAAGCATCTGCCACAACATTAGCTTTCCCTGGATGATAGCTAATTTCACAATCATAGTCTTTTACTAACTCCAACCACCGTCTTTGTCTTATGTTAAGTTCTTTTTGCGTGAAGAAATACTTTAGACTCTTGTGATCAGTGAATATCTAACATCTCTCGCTGTACAAATAATGTCTCCAAATCTTCAAAGCAAAGACCAAGGCAGCTAACTCGAGATCATGAGTCGGATAATTCTTTTCATGCACTTTTAACTGTCTGGAAGCATAAGCTATAACCCGACCATTCTGCATCAATACTGCGCCCAAACCGAGCTTAGAAGCATCAGTGTACAACACAAAATTATCTTGTCCTGCTGGCATGGCTAACACTGGCGCTGTGATAAGAGCTTGTTTCAAGGTATCAAAGCTCTTCTGACACTCTTCACTCCATATGAATTTGACATTCTTCTTGGTCAATGAGGTGAGTGGCACTGCTATCGAAGAAAATCCCTGAATAAACTTTCTGTAGTAGCCTGCTAAGCCTAGGAAACTGCGGATCTCTGATGCATTCTTCGGGTCAATCCATTCTTTAACTGTCACCACCTTAGCTGGATCCACCTCAATACCACTGCTAGATATTATATGTCCTAAAAATGCTATTTTCTCCAACCAAAATTCACACTTACTGAATTTTGCATACAACTTGTGTCTCTGCAAAACCTGTAACACTATTCTCAATTGCTGACTATGCTCCTCATGGCTCTTCGAATATATAAGAATATCGTCAATGAATACTATGACGAACTGATCGAGGAACGGCTGAAATACTCGGTTCATGAGATCCATGAAAATAGCTGGAGCATTTGTCACTCCAAATGGCATCACTAAGAACTCGTAATGCCCATATCTGGTCCTGAAAGCTGTCTTGTGGACATCTGCATCCTTCACTTTCAGCTGATGATACCCTGATCGAAGATCTATCTTAGAGAACATGGTAGCTCCCTGTAACTGATCAAACAAATCTTCGATTCTAGGCAACGGGCACTTATTCTTGATTGTTACCTTGTTTAGCTCACGGTAATCGATGCATAGTCTCATGCTCCCATCCTTCTTTTTCACAAAGAGCACTGGCGCGCCCCAGGGTGAGAAACTCGGGCGGATAAATTCCTTGTCTAAAAGTTCCTGAATCTGTTGCTTAAGTTCTAGCATTTCTGCTGGAGCTAATCTATACGGTGCCTTAGAGATTGGCACTGTGCCTGGCATGAGATCAATGGCAAACTCCACCTCTCTATCTGGTGGAAGGCCTGTGAAGTCATCTGGAAAGACGTCTGGGAAGTCCCTGACTACTAGCACGTCTGCTAAAGATGGAGTGAGCACTTCAGGTGCAGATGCCATGCTGGCTAAGAAAGCCTGACAACCCTTGGAAATCAGTCTCCTCGCCTGAATGCAGGAGATCATGCGAGGAAAACTCCTCCATCTGGATGGCTCAAATAAAAACCGCTCCATTCCCAACGATCTAATCAGTACTGATCTTTTCTGGAAATCAATCAGAACTCTGTTCTTAGTCAGCCAGTCCATTCCCAAAATAATATCGAACTCTGTCATTGGTAGCAGGATCAAATCTGCGTACACTAAATGGCCATGCAATTCTAGATCGATATCTCTGACCACTCTAGTAGCTAACAGTTCTTCCCCTGATGGGACTGTCACTGAATAATTCACATCGAGGCCGATGGTCTTGATATCCAAGTGACTAGCAAACGTCTCTGAGATGAATAAATGGGTGGCTCCTGAGTCTATCAAGGCCTGAGTAGCTATTCTCTTAATGAAAATACTTCCTGAGAGACGTTAGCACAACACGAAACTTATATCACAGAATTACTAACAGTAACCCAAAGCATAATAGGACTCAATATCCCAAGTCACACAAGATAATACTAGCACACTAATAATCCCAAATAAAAATTTCCACATGCAAGTCAAAATAATACTGAGTTTAGGTAGAAAAGTTTACCAGTCAGTAGTGTAGTGTTTGGGTTCGCCTCCTGAGCATGCATGGCGAATACCCTACCCTGAGTTGGCTGCTTCCACTGTGGGCATTCTTTCAACATGTGGTCAGTAGCTCCACATTTAAAACATTTACCTGACCCATACAAGCATTGCCCTGGATGCTGACGGTTGCACTTAGGGCACACTGGAAAATTAACGGGCTTCTGAGGCGCTCCCTGCTGCTGAATGGGACCCTTGCCCCTCGGCGGTCCCTGATAAGGCTTCTTCCCTGGTGGCCCCTGATACGATTTCTTAAATTGAGGCCTCTGATACTGCTGCTGCTGCTGCGGTGGAGCCTGATAGGACCTCTTGCCCTGCCTATCTGCCTCAATGTCTCGCTGGTCTTGCTCTTCCGCCAACGCTCTAGATACGGCGACTGCATAAGTAGTAGGGCCAGCTACCCCCACGTCACGGCGCAAGATCGGCCGCAGTCCATCCATGAAATGCCTCCGCTTTGCTTGGGCATCATTCTCAATGAGGGGTATGAAGTAACATCCCCTCTCAAACTTTCTGACAAAATCTGCCACACTACTGTCTCCCTGTCTCAGCGTCATAAATTCCCTGATCAGACGAGAGCGTACCTCTTCAGTGAAGTACTTGGCGAAGAACACTTCCTTGAATCCCATCCAAGTCAAAGTCTGCAAATTCACTGCCACTGACGCACTCTCCCACCATAGCCTGGCGTCCCCTGACAGAAGGAATGTAGCACACCTGACCCTATCAGCATCGGTCAGCTCCATAAAATCGAAGATTACCTCTATGGACTTGATCCATCCCTCGGCTATCATCGGGTCAGTAGTATCCGAAAACTCCTTCGGACTCATCCTCCTGAACCTTTCATATACTGCCTCTGGTCTAGGCCTCTCCTCAGGGCCTACAGTAGTCTGGTTCCTCGCAAACTGTGCGAAAAATTGCGTCATACCCGCAAGCATCTGTGCCTGCATATCTGGTGGTGGAGGAGGAGTGGCCCTCCCTCCATCATAAGTCTCTCTGTTCTCATCCCTTGCTCCACGGGCAATCAAACGTCTAGGAGGCATACTGTTTTAAAATTTACCCAACATGCATGAACATAATATAAATTACATAAGATGTACATAACTTAAATTTTTAAATATGTCCATGCTGAAATCATGATTAAATACTTAGTATAAAAACTTTAAAACTTACTGACTGGAGATGGGACTTCGTGAGCTTCTTGTGACTGGCAGTAGGCATAACCCTTTACAAGAACACGGCTCTGATACCAACTGTAACGTACCCTAATTTTTACTACTTCAAAATTTGCGGAAAAATTTAAAATTTTCTTAAACATAAAATCTATAAGGTCGTCACTCATCATTCATCATATTAATATTTGAAATTCAACAAATTAATAAAATTCTAATCTCATAATAAATTTACTAAAATCCCCTAATTGATAAACTTTAAAAGTTTAAAAATCCTAAAATGACTTAATATTTAAATTAGGCTTTAAAAATATTAAACTTCATAAATTATTTAAAATGCCTCAAACCTAACTTAAAATAAAATACCACAATTAAAGTCACTAAAAATCATCCCGGTCTCTTTTCCTCGATCCCGCCTCGAATAATCGTCTGAAACATAAAACTCAAGAAAACATTTTAACATAGATCAATTAAACATAAATATTAAAATAATGAAATTTCATAAATTAAATAAATGCATAGATTTTACGTATACTGATTTTTGGGCTTTACATTAACCGTTGTCTTTTGCCTTTTTTTGTAGTGGTCATTTTCACTAGTAAGGACATTGAGATATCCATTCCTACATATGAGTGATCATTTTATGATGTACTGAACAACTATTTCTCGTATTTTATTAGTGATTATCATTTATCAAGTGGAATAGTCCGTTGTTATGGTTGTATATAATTAGTAATTTGACCCGGGACAACGTGGATGCTCTTCGTACTAGCATGTACTTTGATGTGTTTACCGACTCTATTGACGATCATCAGGTGGCGAGGTTGGATGTAATTTTGAAATACATAGGATCCAATGTATTATAGTCGTGGATTAACCGCTTGTCTACAGGTGAAGATATCCTTTGTGATATTACGAGTTAATAGTGTAAGAAGTCTCTGGCCAGAGCAAGACATAAACTTTAGGGAAAGATGTTTTCCTTGTTGCACATACAATATTACTATTATTACTCAAAGTTATATCATATCGTTATCAAATTCATTTACAACTCTCGATATACCAACAGTTGCAGATTCAATTGAGATATATGAGTTGAAGAGACCGTACTATACGATAACTGATAAGCACGAATTATATAGCGTTTTAGAAACATTATTTTGTCGTATTCGTGCTTATCTGGAGTTTTTATTCTGAGTTTCGCGCTTAATTCGTTCTACTTTGGCTATTTGCATGTTTGACCGAAAGATGATAAAAGAAAAGAAAAGAAAGAAAAGTCAAGCATTGCAATGCCATGTCAGAAACACCCGTAAAAATAGGAAAATAACACAAGGAGAGCACCCGGACCCATACACGGACCCCGTCTAAGGGTACGTGCCTTATAAGCCGAAAGAAGACTTTCTAGCGAGCTCAGACGGACCCCTACACGGGGTCCGTGTCCAGCATCAACCTTGAGAAGAAAATTTGTGCACCTACACGGACCTTCAGCGGACCCCGTGCCAGTATTTCCGGAAAGAAATTTTAGACGAGCCTACACGGACCCTAATCTGGATGCATACACGGGGTCCGTGTACTTGATATCAGATTCAGATTTGCGAAGATTTTTTCTGGAGATTTGAGGGGATTTAAGAAGAAAATAAAAGATTGCAATCGGGACTTTTGGACGGGACTTTTTTAGACAAAAAAAGAAGAATTTGAGAGACTTTTGACGGCGGCGACGGCTTGGGAGAAGCGAGAGCAAACTGCGCACTTTACACGCAAGATCCGCGCACCATCGCAGAGATTTTCTCTTCTCTTGTTTTCTTATTTTCATTCATGAATTCGAATATTAGATTTTCTTCTAGTCTTGAATTTTTGGAATAGTTTTTCTTGTGATCGGGATCACGATAGGGACAAACTATTGATTATGTTCGTTCATTGGATTATTTGATTTATGAATGAATTTTATGTTATTGATTAATGTTTGCATAATTTTCGTGCTTTTAATTTGGCCAATTATTTTCATGTTTGTTGTTTGATCTTGACTCGAAAGAGAATAGATTGAATTTAGCTTCAAAAATATTAATCAACACACGGTTAAATCGATTAGAAATAGTATTCGGTTTCAATGTGCGATTTTAGGCGACAGCTGTGATTCCTTCGTTGAATAATGCATTTTTGTTTAATTAAATTCAATTAGAAATAATTGGGCTGTTAAATGAAAATAGGAGTATAAATTCTAGAAATATATTTATAGTTAATTCAGGGAATTTCATCGTGACATCGAATAATTTGTGATAAATTAATTCCAATGCATGACTATAATCAAAGTTTGGACGTTGTGTGTTCCGATCATTTTATTAAATTTGAAAATATCCCAAGTTTCAACCTGTTCTGCAAAGTCGAGCGTAGTTAATAATTTAGCATAATTTAATTTAATTTAACTAGTTTAAATTATCATCAAATCACTTATTATTGTTTTCCTAGAATAAATCGAGTAATTTAAATCTTAGTACTTAAACAATAGTCTATGTGAGATTGATACTTGGACTTGTCGTCCATTTACTATAACTTGACCTAGTCCGCTTGCTAAAATTTTTCCCAACCGAAATTTATGGTCAAATTTTTGGCGCCGTTGCCGGGGACTATCTGTTTAATATTATGATAAATTATTTATTTGAGACTAGGCATTTATTCTTAGTTCTTATTTTTATTTTTTAAGCATTTTTTATTTCAGATTTTTGCTTTCTTTGGAGCTTGAATCGTGCACATGACTTTTTGATTTCAGGAGTCCAGCTCGTGTTATATGAGCCGTGCTCAAGGCTTCGAAAATCTAGTGCCACTTGATCTAGAGATTGAAAGCACTCTCCGCAGCATCCGTAGAAATCGAAGGAACAACAACTTAGCTTTTGAATTCGAATCTGAAAAGGAATTTGAAATAGATCTTAAGCCAGAATTAGAGAGCATGGCCGGGGAAGAGGATAATTGTACTTTAATGGAGCTTCATCGGCCAGCATTTGGAGGTTATGGCTCCAGTATTGTCCGCCCTAAAATTCAGGCGAACACGTTCGAACTTAAGCCAGCCATCATCCAGATGATTCAACTCCAGGTCAAATTCGGAGGATCACCGTCTGAAGATCCCAATGCACATCTGGAGAAATTTCTATCGATTTGTGATACAATCAAGTGCAATGGGGTGAGGACTGATGCCATTCGACTCAGACTATTTCCATTCTCACTGCAAGGAGAAGCTATGGAGTGGCTTCGAGACCTTCCTGCTGGTTCTATCACTACATGAGATGGTTTAGTGGAAGTATTCATGCACAGGTATTTTCCCCCAACTAAGATTACACAATTGCGAAATGAAATCACATCGTTTAGACAGAGAGATGGAGAATCTTTGAATTCAGCGTGGGCAAGATTCAAGAAGATGCTGAGAATGTGCCCAAGACATGTTTTTTCGATAGGACAGCAGGTTGAGACGTTCTCCTATGGGATGACCCTCCTGTGAGATCTATGCTTGATGCAGCAGCAAACGGTAGCTTATACAGGAAAACGCCAACCGCAGTGCTTGAAATCATATCTAATATGGCAGAGAGCAATGTAGGCTGGCAAGACAATCAAAGGGAGAAGAAAGTCGGATTCCTTGAAATGAACGCTTTGACAGCGATCACAGCAAAGCTTGATTGATTGACACATCAGATGGCCCAGCTACAAGCAAATAAATCATTACCAGTCAAGCCGGTGAATCAAATTCAGGGAAACACTGAGATAGTTGGTGGATCATAATGAAATGCCATTCATGCCAGATATGTCTTGCGAGGGAATACAGTGCTTTGGAGGGGACTCAGTGAATTATGTGGGAAACCAGGGTCGGCAACAATACAATCCATATAGTTTCTCATATAACCCAGGCTGGAGGAATCATCCGAATTTTGGGTGGAGGCAGTCAGAAAATACTGTTGAGCAACCATACTTCAATCCTCCACAACATCCTGCACAACAAAAGCCTCCTCAGCAACCACCTAAACCTCCGCAAGGTACTGGACCTTATATGCCACCCGGTTTCAAGCCACATGATAGCAAGTCAAATCTTGAGGATATGCTAGCCAAGTACATAGCCGGGAATGAGATGAGATGGCAAAATCACAATGCCATGATGCAAAGGGTAGAGACTCAACTAGGGCAGTTGGCGACACAAATGGCTACACGAGCTCCGGATTCACTAGCAAGTGACACTGAAAAGAATCCAAAGGGTGTCAATGCAGTCACAGTGACATCTCCCCTGAAGCAAGAAATAGTTGATATTGAGGAAAATGTGAAAGAAAAGGGGTCATCCAAGCAAGAGCCCGAGGACGCAAGGAAAGTAGGTAAGTTTCTAAACTCGAACCCCATTGTTGATATTAATTCACTCCCGTTTCCCCAAAGAGCAAAGCAACTGCAACTGGATACTCAATTTTCAAAATTCCTTGAGATTTTCAAAAAGCTGCACATAAATATCTCGCTTGCAGAGGCTTTAGCTCAAATGGCCTCTTATGCAAAATTTCTTAAAGAAATTCTATCAAACAAGAGGAAACTAGTGGATTTTGAGACAGTGAAGCTTTCGGAGGAATGTTATGCAATTTTACAAAATAAGTTGCCTCCAAAAGCTAAGGACCCAGGTAGCTTCTCTATTCCTTGTACCATAGGGAATTCATTTTTTGGTAAAGCTTTATGTGACTTAGGTGCAAGCATTAATTTAATGCTTATTCATGTTTCGAGAAGCTAGGAATTGGTGAAGTTAAACCTACTACAATTTCTCTACAATTGGCTGATAGATCTATTAAATACCCTAGGGGAGTAGTAGAAGATGTTTTAGTGAAGTTTGACAAGTTTATTTTCCGAGTGGACTTTGTTGTTTTAGATATGGAAGAGGATCGTGAGATTCCTCTCATTTTAGGAAGACCATTTTTAGCCACTGGGAAAGCTCTGATAGATGTACACAAGGGTGAGTTGGTGTTGAGATTGAATGATGAGAGTGTAGTGTTTAATGTTTTTCAGTCCATCAAATATCCAAATGATACATCTGATTGTTTTAGAATTGATGCTACTGACGAGCTTGTTGAGTATGGTTTGCAGGAATTACTTGGTGAGGATCCTTTGGCGGTTTGTTTGACCCATTCATGCCCGCAAAAATTGGGAAGTCAAGAGCTGGACGAATGTATTCATTATCTGGAAGCAGGCAAACCGATTTCAAAAACGGTAAACTCGAGGATTGGGGAGCTCGTGCATATCCCACGACCTTTAAAATCATCCATTGAAGAAGCCCCAATCCTAGAGATGAAACCTCTTCCTTCGCACTTAAAATATTTATTTTTACTTGATAATGATAAATTGCCAGTGATAGTTTCCTCCACTTTAACAGGTACAGATAGAAGAAAAGCTGTTGCGAGTTCTGAGAGATAATATCAAAGCCATAGGTTGGAGTATTGCAGACATTAAAGGGATCAGTTCATCCATGTGCATGCACAAAATTCTGATGGAGGCCGACCACAAGACATCTACCCAACCTCAAAGGCGCCTGAACCCAGCTATGCAAGAGGTGGTAAAGAAAGAGGTGATAAAGCTACTGGACGCATGTATTATTTACTCGATTTCTGATAGTAGGTGGGTAAGTCTAGTACAAGTTGTTCCGAAAAAAGGTGGGATCACTGTAGTAAATAATGAACACAATGAGTTAATTCCTACCAGAACTGTTACAGGGTGGCGTGTTTGCATTGATTATAGAAAACTTAATGACGCCACCCGTAAAGACCATTCCCCCCCCCCCCCCCCCCCCTCCCTTTTATTGATAAAATGTTGGAAATGTTAGCTGGACATTCTTTCTACTCTTTCCTGGATGGTTATTCGGGTTATATGCATATTCCCATTGACCCTGAAGATCTGGAGAAAACCACGTTTACCTGTCCTTACGGGACATTTGCATATAAACGAATTCCATTCGGTCTATGTAATGCACCGACAACTTTCCAACGCTGCATGATGGCAATTTTTCACGACATGATTGAGATTTTATCGAAATATTCATGGATGATTTTTCTATCTTTGGCTCTTCATTTGATACTTGTTTGATTAACATGTCTAAAGGCTTGGAGAGATGTGAAGAGTCCAATCTGGTTTTAAATTGGGAAAAATGCCATTTCATAGTGAGAGAGGGAATAGTGTTGGGACACAAAATTTCTGAAACTAGGATTGAAGTTGATAAGGCTAAAATTGAAGTGATAGAAAAACTCCCAGCCCCAACAAACATCAGAGGAGTGCGTAGTTTCTTAGGCCATGCAGGGTTCTATAGACGCTTTATAAAAGATTTTTCTTGCATTGCTAAGCCACTGACCAATTTGCTGATAAAAGATGTGCACTTTGATTTTTCTGATGAGTGTGTGCAGGCATTTCAAGTTTTGAAGAGACCTGTGATAATAGCACCTGACTGGGGGTCTCCATTTGAGGTGATGTGTGACGCAAGCGACACAGCTCTAGGGGCAGTGTTGGGGCAAAAGAGAGAAAAATGCATCCATGTCATCTACTATGCTAGTATGACATTATCAGCTGCCCAACTGAACTATGACACTACAGAGAAGGAGCTTCTTGTTGTGGTTTTTGCTCTGGATAAGTTTAGATCATATTTGATAGGGAGCAAAGTTGTAGTGCATACTGATCATTCAGCCTTGAAATAATTGATGGCTAAAAAAGATGCAAAACCAAGGCTAATTCGCTGGATTCTTCTATTGCAGGAATTTGACTTGGAAATAATCGATAGAAAAGGGACAGAGAACCAAGTTGCAGACCATCTCTCGCGTCTGGAGAATCCCAGTACAGGTAATGAAATTATTCACGATGAATTCCCAGATGAACAACTTTTTGAGATCAACAGTTACCATGGTATGCCGATTTTGTTAATTATCTATCGAGTAAGTTCATTCCTCCCCATTTTACTTATCAGCAAAAGAAAAAATTCTTCTCAGATTTGAAATATTATTTGTGGGAGGATCCTTACTTGTTTAGAATATGTGCAGACGGTATAGTCCAGAGATGTATTCCCCAGGAAGAGGTAAGTGAGATTTTGTTTCATTGTCATGCTGGTTCGGCTGAAGGCCATTTTGGTGCAACTAGAAATGCGTCAAAGGTTCTCCAGTCTTGTTTTTATTGGCCTACTCTGTTTAAGGATGCACATGAATATGTTACAAAATGTTTCAATTGTCAGCGCACAGGTAATATATCTAGGAGACATGAATTACCTCTCAATAATATTTTGGTATGTGAGATATTTGATGTATGGGGTATAGATTTCGTGGGTCCGTTCCCAGTTTCTTTTGGGAACAAGTATATTTTGGTGGCTGTAGATTACGTGTCTAAGTGGGTGGAGGCACTTGCATGCAAAACTAATGATTCTAGGGCTGTCGTTCAATTTCTTATGAAAAATATTTTCTCACGTTTTGGCACACCTATAGCCATTATTAGCGATAGGGGGTACTCACTTTTGCAATCGTCAATTTGACAGTCTGTTGGCTAAGTATGGGGTCCGACATAAGGTGGCCACACCTTATCATCCTCAAACTAGTGGCCAAGTCGAGGTATCAAACAGAGAACTTAAACACATTCTTGAGAAGACTGTCGGTGCTTCAAGGAAAGAATGGTCTACAAAACTCGACGATGCACTTTTGGCTTACCGCACTGCTTTTAAAACCCCCATTGGCATGTCTCCATTTAGACTATTGTATGGGAAGTCGTGTCACCTACCCGTAGAACTTGAACATAAGGCTTACTGGGCTACTAAATTTTTAAATTTTGATGCTAAAGCCACAGGTGACGAGAGAGTGCTGCAACTAAATGAATTGGATGAATTTAGGCTGGATGCTTATGAGAACGCCAAGCTCTACAAGGAGAAAACTAAACATTGGCATGATCAGAACATCGTCCATCGAGAATTTGTGGTAGGGCAACGTGTGCTGTTATACAATTCTCGACTGAAGTTGATGCCAGGTAAGTTGCGTTCACGATGGTCAGGACCTTACACCATCACGCAAGTTTTCCCTTATGGGACAGTGGAGATCACTAGTGAAGCAACTGGAGCATTCAAGGTGAATGTGCATAGGCTGAAAGTTTATCATGGTGGTACCATGCCCGATGAGCCAACCAACGTGGATCTGCAGGATCCAAAATGAATACATGGAGTAAAGTCAGGCTATCGACTATAAATTTAGCGCTTGCTGGGAGGCAACACAGTGTTTAGTTTTTTTTCTTTCATCTTTTATTTTAGTTTCTGTCTTTTTATTCTATGCATATCTCGTGAGCTAATATCAGTGAATGGTGGTGCAGGTAGTTTATTCACTGGCAGTGGGATTTCTCAAGTGTGAGGATTATATTAGGACGAGCAGATTCAGAACATCAAGGAAGGCCAGGGAAGTTTCTGTACAATTTTTGCATCTTGTGTGTTTGATTGAGTTTAAATTTTCATGTGTAAATTTATAGAATTGTACATTCCTGGCTTCGCATATTTGTTTGGACTTGTGGTGGACTTTATCGCTTTTCTAGATTTGCGCATTGCATTCATATATTGTATTGATGTTATGGGACATGTTCTTTATGATTATTCTCCTTTGGCTGTATCCGTGTGCTTGGGTGCTTTTCCCTATTCCTTTTTACGTTTCTTTGTGTATTCGATGTCGTGCTTTTCAGGTATTGATGAGTCCACCCCATTTTCACCACCCACTCGACATTTTTTCAGGGAAGTGTCTTTGCTTTAACTGTCTTGCTACTTCATGTTAGACCGTTGTACATTGAGGGCAGTGTCGATTTCAAAGTGTAGGAGTGGGCCAGTTTTGTTACACATCGTTGCACAACACTTAACAATACTTTTCACGTAGGATGAGAATATATCTAAAGAAATAACTCTTGTTTCACTTGATAACCGGATTAATTTGTTAGATTTTGAATCACCCAGGAAATCGTTTCATGACTAGTTTTGAATGAGAGGAGTCGTAATTGTAATGAGAGAGTCAGACATAAACCAGTTCTCTATTGACATTTCATTGCACGCACATGGTCAGTCTTTGGCTCATTGAAAGTGAATTGGTGCAAGGTGAAAAAAAAAACCTAGAACTCGTCTGATTAGCCCTCGAAGCGAAAATATGAACGATGGTGACTTAGGGATGATTTAGGCGATCTTTGGACCAGTTTGAGCCTTTCAAGCCTACCTGATACATCATTTATTGTCTCTAGTAACCTCTTTTGAGCCTGTTAAAAAATCGAATGGTGTGTGTCAATGACACACAATTAGACCCCATTCGTAATTTATTCAATGTCCCACATCAACTACTTGAATTTTAGCCTATACACTTTTATCCTACCCGAACGTTTCAGAGAAATAAACCCTTCGAGCGCTTTGAAATGTTCCAAAACTCACATGTGCGGAAAAGACATATTTAAAGGAGTTGTTGAACTACCTTTGAATGAAAAGAAGTGGATTTATTGATTGAAAAAAAAAATTGTTATAAAGTGTATGGTATTGAAGACACCCGAAAAATCTGTGGGTGAAAGTTGAAGGACAATGAGAAAGGAAGGAGATAATAGAGCTCTAAAGATGATAAAAGTACAGTGATCGGTGACGAGTTAAAGAGTTGAATGAATGCACTGCAGGAATATATTTATTTTCTCTCACTTTTGATTCCCATGCCTTTTATTGTAGCCGTGAACCTTGGCCTTACGTTATAAGCTTGAAAAGACCTATTAACCAAGTCATTATCGTTCAACTTTTAGTAGAGAGGGGTATGAAAGTCGAGCATATGGGGCGTTACGAAAAAAAAATGAATATAAGTGATCCTGAAACCAAGTAGCTGTTGATGAGTATGAATTCTGACTTGCACACTACACACATCTCGTTCCGTTGATCTTTACTGGGTAATGTTTGAATCTTGATTTGTGATGAAAACGAATCTTGTGATATTCGAAGCATGATCTTTTGACCGGGAGTGAAGGAGTTTGACAAATTGAGAAGTTTTGATTGTATTACTTGAGTTATGAATCTAAGATATTTCTCATCTTTATTTCATGTTTGATTTGTTCGAGGACGAACAAAGGTTAAATGTGGGGAGAGTTGATAAGCACGAATTATATAGCGTTTTAGGAACTTTATTTTGTCGTATTCGTGCTTATCTGACGTTTTTATTCTGAGTTTCGCGCTTAATTCGTTCTACTTTGGCTATTTGCAAGTTTGAACGAAAGATGATAAAAGAAAATAAAAGAAAAGAAAGAAAAGTCAAGCATTGCAATGTCATGTCAGAAACACCCGGAAAAATAGAAAAATAACACAAGGAGAGCACCCGGACCCATACACGGACCCCGTCTAAGGGTCCGTGCCTTAGAAGCCGAAAGAAGACTTTCTAGCGAGCCCAGACGGACCCCAAGACGGACCCCTACACGGGGTCCGTGTCCAGAGAAGAAAATTTGCGCACCTACACGGACCTTCACCGGACCCCTACACGGGGTCCGTGTCCAGTGTTTCTGGAAAGAAATTTTAGACGAGCCTACACGGACCCTAATCTGGATGCATACATGGGGTCCGTGTACTTGATATCAGATTCAGATTTGCGAAGATTTTTTGTGGAGATTTGAGGGGATTTAAGAAGAAAATAAAAGACTGAAATCGGGACTTTTGGACGGGACTGTTTCAGACAAAAAAAAAAAGAAGAATTTGAGAGACTTTTGACGGCGGCGACGGCTTGGGAGAAACGAGAGCAAACCGCGCACTTTACATGCAAGATCCGCACACCATCGCAGAGATTTTCTCTTCTCTTGTTTTCTTATTTTCATTCATGAATTCAAATATTAGATTTTCTTATAGTCTTGAATTTATGGAGTAGTTTTTCTTGTGATCGGGACCACGATAGGGACAAACTATTGATTATGTTCGTTCATTGGATTATTTGATTTATGAATGAATTTTATGTTATTGGTTAATGTTTGCATAATTTTCGTGCTTTTAATTTGGCCAATTATTTGCATGTTTGTTGTTTGATCTTGACTCGAAAGAGAATAGATTGAATTTAGCTTCAAAAATATTAATCAACACACGGTTAAATCGACTAAAAATAGTATTTGGTTTCAATGTGCGATTTTAGGCGACAGCTGTGATTCCTTCGTTGAATAATGCATTTTTTTAATTAAATTCAATTAGAAATAATTGGACTGTTAAATTAAAATAGGATTATAAATTTTAGAAATAGATTTATAGTTAATTCAGGGAATTTCATCGTGACATCGAATAATCTGTGATTAATTAATTCCAATGCATGACTATAATCAAAGTTTGGACCGTTGTGTGTTCCGATCATTTTATTAAATTTGAAAATATTCCAAGTTTCAACCTGTTCTGCAAAGTCGAGCGTAGTTAATAATTTATCATAATTTAATTTAATTTAACTAGTTTAAATTATCATCAAATCACTTTTTATTGTTTGCCTAGATTAAATCGAGTAATTTAAATCTTAGTACTTAAACAATAGTCTATGTGGGATCGATACTTAGACTTGTCGTCCATTTACTATAACTTGACCTAGTCCGCTTGCTAGAATTTTTCTCAACCGAAATCTGTGGTCAATAACCATAACTTAAAGTTCTTGCAAATATTATAAGTTATACCTAGGGTAATAATGAGGCGATGCTACTAGACGTTCTTACCTTGATCCGATAAGTGCAATCAGACTTGTGTTCTGACGTTCTTGATCAAAAGGTTGATGCAAAGATTGAGGCTAATTAGGGTAAGCCCGAATAGGAACAAATATTGTTCTGAATCACATGAAGTTGTGAACCCACAACTAGCTATATCCCTGAACCATTTTGGATTACTCAAGTATTTGATTATGTGTTCTCGATTCCATTATTGTAAGTTGTGGAAGTTAGCTTAACTACTAATCATGTGAGCAGAGTGAAACTGTCTGTTTTAGTTAAGAAGTTCACAAAACTGACAACTGCCAAAAATGGCTTCAAAATTTTCAATTTTCATTATATGAACGAGATTTGTATTAATCAATACATCGACGCTGTTTGATAGTAGATCATGATTATAATGAGTTTACAATTATTTATTTATTAAATTTAGAATCTACTAATTAAATAATAATATTAGCTAGTAGTAACGACTACTGTGTGCAATATTCTAATGAAATAGTATAGAGGAGTCTAGAACTAATTAATTAATAGAAAAAACTTGTGTGAGACGGTTTCACGGCTCGTATTTGTGAGACGGATCTCTTATTTGGGTCATCCATGAAAAAATAGTATTTTTTATGCTAAGAGTATTATTTTTTATTGTGAATATCGGTAGGATTGACCCGTCTCACAGATTAAAATCCATGAGACGATCTCACACTCTTAATTAATAAGTAATTAAACAATGATTATTTAATTTTATATATGTCTATATATATATTATGCATTATCAAGAGTTGACTTTGTATAGTATTTTCAAGAAAAAAAACATCATGTGAAAATTTTAAATAATGAAAATAAAAAATCATGATAAAGATTAGAATTCTACGAGGATTGAGATATTGTATTTATTTATATGTAATCAACCATTGGTAACATAAAATTTATTTTACACCAATTTTGTCCCCCCAAATTTTTTTCACCATCTATCCTTTTCACACAATTTTCAGTCACCCCATATTTGGAGGAAATATTTCGGCCACGATCCTTCCACCACGCTGCCATATCGCCGCCAGATTTCTCAAATTCTGGCGATCCAATTTTGATTCAAGAATAAATATTACCGCTTAAATACCGCGATATTTGGAGCCAGAAAATACGTAAAGGAAAATTAAACTAAACACTTTATGAATTATTTATATAATACGACAGCTCAATGAATGTTTTGAATTTTAAAACTAAAATTTTAAACTCCCGCTACAATTTTATTGCAGGAAAACAGTACATCAATATTATTAACATATATAAATCTCTCCCAATAGAAGAGAGAAACATGTAGTCGATCCCACGTAAAAAGCAAAACCCCCACCTCCATGTCACAAAATAAAACAAAAACATGATATTTATTTTACCAAAATTCTTTCCCACGCAATCAGTCCAATTAATCACTAATAAACACCATAAATACGTACATTGTTGGCTAATTACAATTTTAATTATTAGAGGAAGTTGAAACAAATGAGGCAAAGGTCAAACGTAATTAAAAGTTATTCTTAAACTTAAGTGATCAAATGAATATTCTTCCAACATAAATGGAATGTCTCTCTCAACGTAAATTTTCATGAAAAAAAATTACACAATCATCGATTTGTAAGGTGGATTGATTATGTGAGGAAGTCTCGTTATTTAATTATGAGATTAGGTACACTAAATCGGCGTCGATTTTTTTTTATTTTTTTTTATGTTCTTACATTTCAATCACCGAATTTGCAAGTCTAAATTAGGTAAGGTGGAAAATGGAAAGATTTGGAAGATGTAGGATAGGAGGCAACAAGTTGATTCGGTTCGACAAATTATTTATTGGTTAATTCGACCATATTTTTGAGATATTATTATTATCCCAAAGTTAGATCTTATGGTTTAAATTTAAAAAAGGTTGCATCATTTTTTTCATATAGGATTTTCCTGTTCGAGTTAAGACTTATTGTTCGTGTACTACAAAAAAAATCTACTTAGTGACGGTTTATTCCGTCGCTAAAACCGTCGTACCACAAATTAGCGGCGGTTTTAACGATGTAACTTAATACCGTCGCTAAAGTCATCGTCGCAAACATATTGCGACAGTTTATCCACGTGGATGATAAATAATGATTTTGTTTAATTAGATAATATTTAATTACTAGATATGCCATATATTAAGTGATCTTCTGGCATAAACCTCAGTTCTCATGTCAATTCTGTAAGGCCCGAGATTTTGATTATAAATTGATGTGATTATAGCCGGGCCAATCCAAGACCAGAATGGACAAAGTATAGGAATTAAAAAGAAGAAGGGAGGAATTTGGGCCGAATGCCCGAGCGCCCCTGTTTTAAAGAAAGGACGGCCGAAGATTTGCGCCCGGGCGGAACTTTATGTCCGCCCGAGCGCGATTGTCAAAAATGAGAGGGCCGTGAGTTCCGCGCCCGGGCGAAACTTTATGTCCGCCCGAGCGCGAGACGTGCAGTTTGAAAAATTAGCCACTTGCCTTGGGCATGCACGAGAGGTGTGTATATATATATATATATACAATTCATTCTTTCAAATTGAAAGAAGAATAAGAGAAAGGAACCGAGAAAGGATTTCAGATATCCTTACGCCTTTATATTTCGATCTGCCCGTCTGATTTTGAATCCGACTTCGATACGATGTTCCTATCGACGCAGGCTTCCACTGGACGTAAGTTTTACTACGTTTCGATACGTCTTGAAATTATGGTATTGCCAGAATCAGATAGAGTTCATATATGTTGTTCTTGCGATATCAGACATCGTATAATCGAAACCGGATCGAAGAACAGATACCGTATGAAATTATTATGAATTTCAGAGTTGATTTGATTATGATTAGATTGAATTGATATCAGATTTGTGTTGTTATTGATTATGAGGTGTGGGGATTGA
The DNA here is from genome assembly GCF_025594145.1 of Primulina tabacum. Lineage (NCBI taxonomy): Eukaryota > Viridiplantae > Streptophyta > Magnoliopsida > Lamiales > Gesneriaceae > Primulina > Primulina tabacum. Next base: position 1,132,031 of record NC_134552.1, on the reverse strand, counting down.
TATTTGATTGATATTATATTGTTAGGTATATTGATATTATTCAGAATTGAATCAGATGGGTTGTTGATTCGTATATACTGATATTGTATTGTCGGTATTGCGAGCTTGTACAGATTTGAGATTATGATTCGTACTGATATTGATTATGAGCCATGTGAGTATATCTGTGAAGTTGAGATTGACGGGGTTGTTGAAATTGTATTGTTATGCCGTTGGAACATCAGTAGATGGATTTTGATAAGATTTAGTATTGATTGAAATTGTATCAGGATATCGTTGACATTGATCAGATTATGTCTTGATTTGCGTATTGATCAGAACAGGTCTTGAATTGAGTTGTACATTGACACAGGCTATTCGATATTGTCATTTCAGATTTGATATGGACAGATTTGACTTCGAGACTTCGACTTCGTCAGATCGAGAAGACAAAGGTATAAGTCAATGTGGTTGTAAGGACCGTGTATCGTATTATCGTAAATCTTACATGATTATCGATAATTCAGGAATTTGATATGTGATTATACATTTGATGTATATTATGACAATGAAATTGAGAAAATGAATATTGAATATAAATTGACGTTATAAGAGCTCGAGTGGAGAGGCCGGACGCCAATTTAGTACAAACAAAAATATTTTGTACAGAATGTGTGGCGCCCAGGCGGTAGAAAATGACCGCCCGAGCGCCAAGGTAGAAAATGTTAGTGTTCGGGCAGAACACTCCGCGCCCGAGCGGTAACTTTTGACCGCCCGAGCGCGGCATAAACAATTCTCGGGGACAGAATGTCTCGCGCTCGGGCGCGAGAATTCTACCGCCCGAGCGCCGAAACGGTGGAGATAAGAATAAGCTTTTTCTTCTTCTTTCTTCATTTCTATTTTCGAGGATTCGAGAGAAGATACGAGATTTCGAAATTCCTTCGTCCGAATTGACTTCGAAACGCTGTCTAAACGCGAAACAAATTATATATTTGTGATCGTCGCGTCGAGGGCTTCTGACTGAGGTAATTTTCTTCTAGTTCCAACAGCTCGAAATATCAAAGTGCTGGAATAGCATGTATTTGAAGTTGAATTTCCTATATGTAGTAGAATAACCGACAAGAAACTTATATTCAAAGTCGGAATTGAATTATGATATGATTTTGATTTGATATGAATTTTTTGAAGTTTCAAATGATATTTGAAACTAATATTAATGATTTTGGAGTATGTTATTGATTGGAATGAGTATGTTATTGATGTAGATAAAGTGTAATATCAATATCTTCAAGCTACATCGACTGGAACGAAGAATTGAGGTATGTTGCGACCGGGTAACATACGACAGGTATCTGTATTATATGATATATGTTGGATTGATTTGATTGATTGGAATGAGAATACATGTCTATATGCCTTATTTGTCGATTTATGTGACATACATGACATTGAGATTGAGATATCGATGTATAAAATAAATGTTTTGTTAACACACATCGTTTGATGCATACATCGATACATGACATGCACGTTGAGCTATGATCCTTGGATACCCTGATATGATTTGATTGGATTCTGGGGTTTGTGAACACAATTGCTATGTTGGTATTATATGACCCGTAAAGCATAGACAATTGTGGCCCCGATGATTGGATATGAGATTTGGGATTTGATGGCGCTTTTTCGACGCTATCATATGAGTATCCCTTATTGAGGCCGGTGTGCCAGCTCGAGCATTGATTTGATAGCGATTCGTTTGATTCTGACATGTGCTCAGTGGATGGGCATATTACCTGATACCTTCCACGACATACATGCATTGCATACCATATATCATTATTTAGATACTTGTGGTATATATGATGGTTGTTCCATACGGAGCTTTGCTCACCCCCAAGGAGGGCTGTGGTTGTCTTTGTGTGTGAACAATGGCAGGTACTCCAGGATATCAGGAGACCGGAGAGGGTGCTTCTGGAGGGAGTCACAGTTTGAGTTGAGGTTTATATTTTGTTCCCAGTATATATGTATATATATATGTATCTATATACCGGGACATGTCCCGAGGATATGAGTTGTTTGTATGTGATTGGCTTTGATTACGTGTGGGCGTGTTTTATGATTTGAGATTAAATACTATTTTCAGTATTCAAATTATAAAAGAGATATTTTTGGGCTCATTGTAAAGAAATTTTAAACTCGTTTTTCCGCTGTAATTAGTTAACCCTAATCAAAGTGCCTTGTAATAACGATTAGGAGCTAAGGGCCCCACACAGAGTGGTATCAGAGCATAGCTGGGAATGCTCGATTGAGTCTTGTGTACACTTGAATAGGCACAAATGAATTGTGCGCTTGTGTTTGATCTATTTGTATTACTTGCTCTTATGTGAGTTGATTTGAGTAAGTATCTGATGAGATTGATGATATGAGATGATGATGTTATGAAATTGATATTGAATTGTGATATTCATCTTTTGATTTGTAGATGGATCACACAAATGAAACTGCGAGTAGCAGTACTGAGAGGATAGTTGGACAATTTGAAGGATTGTCCATGGATGTAGTAATGGCTCGATTCCAGGATCTGAAACCACTGAGGTTCTTTGGCACTGAGAGTGCTGAAAGAGCTGAGGCCTGGCTGAAGGATATCGAGCACTTGTTTAATATTGTTGAGTATTCCAAGGCTCGGAGACTGAAACTTGCTCTTTATCAGTTGAAGGACCGAGCTAAATCTTGGTGGGAAGCCGCTGAGATTAGACTGAAAGAAGCCGGGATTGAAGTCACATGGGATGTCTTCAAGGCCCAGTTTTTGGAGCAGTATTCCCCTCCATCCTATTATACTGCTCAGGAGAATGAATTCAATAGTCTGCAGCAGGGAACGATGACTGTTGCAGAATATGCTTCGAAATTTTCTACTCTGTTGAAGTATGCACCTCACGTAGCTGGGAATGCGAAGGCAAAATATAACAGGTTTGTGAATGGATTGCATCCTGCTATATATACTTATGTTGTTTCTGGATTGCCTACCAGCTACGCAGAGGCAGTGGAACGAGCCATGGCAGCCGAGGCTGGACTTAGGAGAGGAGGTCCACAGTATACTCCTCCACCTCCGGTGTCAGCTCAGCAGCCTACTTTTCGACCGAGGGGTAAGAAGTTCAAGAAGGCTGGCTCTGCTTCTTCGTCTTCTTCGAGCTCTAGTGGATCACAGAGAGGGAGTCCTGTGATTGCTCCCTATTGTAGCCATTGTGGAGGCAAGCATACTATCGAGCAGTGTCGAGGTATGTTTGGTACTTGTTATCAATGTGGGCAGGAAGGCCATTTCTCTCGAGTATGTCCGAACAGGGGTACGACTTCTGCTCAACCCCAGCCAGGATTTAGAGGTGGCCCTGGTATGACGAGACCTACTGTTCCTGTTCCATCGTTTCAGCAGTCAAGTGTCCCACGATATCGAGGACCGGGTGGTCAGAGTGCCCAAGTTCCTCCCCAAGTGAGAGTGTACGCCATGATTGAGGATCGGGCGAGAGAAGCTCCTGGAGGCGTGATTGCAGGTATTTGCACGCTTTGCGATTATCCTGCACGTCATATCTCATGCATTTGTTGCATCTCACGATATTGAGTGTACCCCGTTGTATGATACTTTGTCGATAGCCACGCCAGCAGGGAAGATTATTTTGTCTGTAAGAGTTGTGCATAATTGTGTATTGATATATGAGGATAATGTGGTATTTCTGAATTTGATTGTCCTCCCAATGCACGACTTTAATTGTATTGTTGGCAATGGATATCTTGACGACAAATCGAGCTACTATTGATTGTTGTCATGGAGTGGTTCGATTTTGACCGATTGATGGACCCAAGTGGAATTTTTATGGCAAGGGTTCTCAAGCCAAAATTCCATTGGTATCTTCCTTGGAAATGTCCCGATTATTGACTAGCGGAGATGAAGGTTATCTTATCTACGCTATTGATATTTTGAAGAAGGAGTCTTCTTTATCTGAGATTCCAGTTGCGAAAGAATTCCCAGATGTATTTCCCGATGAGATTCTTGATTTTCCTCCTCATCGAGAAGTTGAGTTTAGTATTGATCTTGTACCGGGAACTGTGCCTATTTCGAAAGCTCCTTATCGCATGGCACCATTGGAATTGAAAGAATTGAAAGAAAAATTGCAGGATCTTCTCGATAAGGGATATATTCGACCGAGTGTATCACCTTGGGGAGCTCCAGTTTTATTTGTTCGGAAGAAAGATGGTACTATGCGAATGTGTATTGACTATAGGCAACTGAATCGGGCTACTGTGAAAAACAAGTACCCACTTCCTCGTATTGATGATTTATTTGATCAGCTTCATGGTACTTCTGTATACTCGAAGATTGATCTTCGTTCTGGGTATCATCAAGTACGAGTTCGAGACGAAGATGTGCCCAAAATTGCTTTTCGTACGAGGTATGGCCACTATGAATTCTTGGTTATGCCTTTTGGTCTTACGAATGCTCCTGCTATCTTTATGGATTTAATGATCGTGTTTTCCGAGATTATCTTGACCGATTCGTTATCGTCTTTATTGATGATATTCTGGTATATTCGAAATCGAAAAAGGAGCATACTGAACATTTGAGACTGGTACTTCAAACTCTTTGTACTAGTCATTTGTATGCTAAATTGTCCAAATGCGAGTTCTGGATGGACAAAGTGATATTTTTGGGCCACGTCATTTCGAGACATGGCATATCTATTGATCCTGCTAAGGTCGAAGCTGTATTGAATTGGCCGAGACCTACGAATGTTCCTGATCCGTAGCTTCATGGGTTTAGCGGGATATTATCGACGTTTTATCGAGGGATTTTCGAAAATAGCTAAACCTATTACTCAACTGACACAGAAGAATCAGCGATTCATTTGGTCAGATGAATGTGAAGCTAGTTTTCTTGAATTGAAGACGAGATTGACCACAGCACCTGTGCTTACTATTCCCTCAGGTACCGGAGGATTTGTGGTGTGTACAGATGCATCTGGTAAAAGTTTGGGCTGTGTTCTGATGCAACATGGCAAAGTGGTTGCTTACGCGTCTCGTCAATTGAAATATCATGAAACACGTTATCCTGTTCATAATCTTGAATTGGCCGCCATTGTGTTTGCATCGAAGATCTGGCGCCATTATTTGTACGGAGAAAAGTTTGTTATATATTCGGACCATAAGAGTCTGAATATCTCTTTTCTCAATCTGATTTGAATATGAGGCAACGCAGGTGGATGGATCTCTTGAAGAACTTTGATTGTGAGATTCAATATCACCCTGGATCGGTGAATGTTATTGCGGATGCCATTAGTCGGAAAGTTCATGATTCTGTTTTAGCATCTGTTTGTGTCGCCAAGGTACATGAAGATATATGTACTTCTGGTTGGACTTTTCACTCGAATTGGAATTCTGTCACTGTCTCAGCATTGCAAATTGAGCCGAACTTGATATCGAAAATAAGAAAGGCCCAACGAAGCGATGCTCAGATCCAAAAGTCGAAAGAACTTGTATCTGCAGGACATCAGTCTGGATTTCAGATTTCGTCTGATGGTTCTTTACGACTTAATGGTCGACTGGTAGTTCCTGACGACTCTGAGTTGAAGTCTGCCCTTCTTCGAGAAGCACATTGTAGCAAATACAGTATTCACCCTGGAGGTCGGAAGATGTATTTGACATTGAGACCTCAATTCTGGTGGAAACGTATGAAGAAGGACATTGCTGAGTTTATTTCGAAATGTCTTGTCTGCCAGCAAGTAAAAGCCGAGAGAATGAAACCGGAAGGATTGCTCCATAGTCTTGAAATCCCGAAATGGAATTGGGAACATATCGCTATGGATTTTGTGACTCATTTACCTCGTTCGCCCAAGGGCTGTGATGCTATTTGGGTCATTATTGATCGGCTTTCGAAATCTGCGCATTTTATTCCGTATGAACGAACTTATCCTTATAAGCGAATGACCCGTTTATACATCGAGAATGTAGTGAGACTGCACGGTGTGCCAGTCTCAATTGTATCTGATCGTGATCCCAGATTTGCTTCTAAATTCTGGGGTAATTTCCAAGAAGCGATGGGTACGCGTTTGGCTATGAGTACTACTTATCATCCTCAAACTGATGGTCAAACTGAGCGTACGATTCAAACTTTAGAGGATATGTTGCGTTCGATTGTGATGGATTTCGGATGGCAAGATGCCTTACCATTGGTTGAATTTTCTTATAATAATAGTTTTCAAACGAGTATCGGTATGACACCGTTTGAAGCTCTATATGGGAGATGATGTAAATCACCATTATTCTGGGATGAAATTGGTGAAAGACAACTGACTGAACCTGAAATGATACAGGAAATGAATGATAAGGTTCAGTTAATTCGGCAGCGGATGAAAGCTTCTCAGGATCGTCAAACGAGTTATGCGAACAAACGAAGGCGACCCTTGGAATTCCAGAAAGGTGACAGAGTGTTTATGAAAATATCTCCCTTTAGAGGCACTGTTCGATTTGGCATGCGAGGGAAATTATCTCCTCGTTATGTTGGTCCATACGAGATTCTGGATCGAGTTGGTGATCTTGCGTATCGATTGGCATTGCCACCAGCTCTATCTGCCATTCATGATGTGTTTCATGTTTCTATGCTTAGGAAATATGAACCAGATCCATCATATGTGCTTGCACCTGATGAGATTGAACTGGATCCTTCTCTTTCCTATGTTGAACAACCTGTTCGCATTATGGACCGAAAGGAAAAGATACTGAGAAATAAATCGATTCCTCTAGTTCGAGTGCAATGGACACGGCATGGTGTTGAAGAGTCGACGTGGGAATTGGAAAGCAAAATGCGAGAATCATATCCGCATTTATTTGATGCTAGTCCATCTGTTCCATTGTATTCGATGTATTCTGATCATTTTACTGATTTTAGTTTTGATATGTACTATAACTGGTGACATATGTATGTTTGCCAATGTTATATATATAGAGATGTTTGAGATTTCGAGGACGAAATCTTTTAAGAGGGGGAGAAATGTAAGGACCGTGTATCTTATTATCGTAAATCTTATATGATTATCCATAATTCAGGAATTTGATATGTGATTATACATTTGATGTATATTATGACAATGAAATTGAGAAAATGAATATTGAATATGAATTGACGTTGTAAGAGCTCGAGCGGAGAGGCCGGACGCCAATTTAGTACAAACATAAATATTTTGTACAGAATGTGTGGCGCCCGGGCGGTAGAAAATGACCGCCCGAGCGCCAAGGTAGAAAATGTTAGTGTTCGGGCAGAACACTCCGCGCCCGAGCGGTAACTTTTGACCGCCCGAGCGCGGCATAAACAATTCTCGGGGACAGAATGTCTCGCACTCGGGCGCGAGAATTCTACCGCCCGAGCGCCGAAACGGTGGAAATAAGAATAAGCTTTTTCTTCTTCTTTCTTCATTTCTATTTTCGAGGATTCGAGAGAAGATACGAGATTTCGAAATTCCTTCGTCCGAATTGAATTCGAAACGCTGTCTAAACGCGAAACAAATTATATATTTGTGATCGTCGCGTCGAGGACTTCTGACTGAGGTAATTTTCTTCTAGTTCCAACAGCTCGAAATATCAAAGTGCTGGAATAACATGTATTTGAAGTTGAATTTCCTATATTTAGTAGAATAACCGACAAGAAACTTATATTCGAAGTCGGAATTGAATTATGATATGATTTTGATTTGATATGAATTTTTTGAAGTTTCAAATGATATTTGAAACTAATATTAATGATTTTGGAGTATGTTATTGATTGGAATGAGTATGTTATTGATGTAGATAAAGTGTAATATCAATATCTTCAAGCTACATCGACTGGAACGAAGAATTGAGGTATGTTGCGACCGGGTAACATACGACAGGTATCTGTATTATATGATATATGTTGGATTGATTTGATTGATTGGAATGAGAATACATGTCTATATGCCTTATGTGTCGATTTATGTGGCATACATGACATTAAGATTGAGATATCGATGTATAAAATAAATGTTTTGTTAACACACATCGTTTGATGCATACATCGATACATGACATGCACGTTGAGCTATGATCCTTGGATACCCTGATATGATTTGATTGGATTATGGGGTTTGTGAACACAATTGTTATGTTGGTATTATATGACCCGTAAAGCATAGACAATTGTGGCCCCGATGATTGGATATGAGATTTGGGATTTGATGGCGCTTTGTCGACGCTATCATACGAGTATCCCTTATTGAGGCCGGTGTGCCAGCTCGAGCATTGATTTGATAGCGATTCGTTTGATTCTGACATGTGCTCAGTGGATGGGCATATTACCTGATACCTCCACGACATACATGCATTGCATACCATATATCATTATTTAGATACTTGTGGTATATATGATGGTTGTTCCATACGGAGCTTTGCTCACCCTCAAGGGGGGCTGTGGTTGTCTTTGTGTGTGGACAATGGCAGGTACTCCAGGATATCAGGAGACCGGAGAGGGTGCTTCTGGAGGGAGTCACAGTTTGAGTTGAGGTTTATATTTTGTTCCCAGTATATATGTATATATAAATGTATCTATATACCGGGGCATGTCCCGAGGATATGAGTTGTTTGTATGTGATTGGCTTTGATTACGTGTGGGCGTGTTTTATGATTTGAGATTAAATACTATTTTCAGTATTCAAATTATAAAAGAGATATTTTTGGGCTCATTGTAAAGAAATTTTAAACTCGTTTTCCGCTGTAATTAGTTAACCCTAATCAAAGTGCCTTGTAATAACGATTACGAGCTAAGGGCCCCACAGTGGTATTGGGAGATCGACTCAAGTAGGATATACTTGAGTTTTCCTAAATCACATACTTATTATTATTATGTTCATTGATTGGATTTGATATGCTTGTTCTATGAATGTATAGAAAGCAGGTATTAGACGAGTATTAGACGAGTGATCTTGTGACATAAGTGTCGATAGTGATGGAATCGTCACTGGCACATTGCACGTTGTCACAAGATAGTTGAATTGGCGATAATGCCACAGTCTGTGATTGATAGGTCAAGACACCGGATGTTTGGTTATATCGAAGTGGATAGAATTGGATTTTTTTTTCTATTACTGATGTTGGATATAGGAATACCAACATCTGGAAACCGGGATCCCTAGACTAGGATTGAGTCTAGTCTGAGCCGTGGAGTCACGAGTATGATTTAAGATTTCATATTGATTATGTTTCAGATTTGATACATGTCACTGATATTTGTTACATGCTTTTACATTGTTTATATGATTGCATGTTTCATTGATTTATACTGGAATTTTATTCTCACCGGAGTTATCCGGCTGTTGTCGTGTTTGTATGTGTGCATGGCAACAGGTGGGACAGGTTCAGGGTCGAGGAGATAAAGAAAGATCGTGATTAGAGTGGAGACTACGGACTTGGATTAGAGATAGGGTTTGTACACTTAACATTTAGTTGTTAAACCTTAGTTGAATGATTGTATATATAGTACAAGACTTGTACTTTAATACTGATATGTATATTAGATTGAATCCCATTACATTCCGCATTTAAAAAAAAAATTTAGACCCTGTTTATTATAATTGATTAAATTGTCTTAATGATGATTAAGAGTATGATTAGCGTTCGGATCCCGACAAAGTTTTTCTTGGATTTCATTATGAAATAAAGCAATATATTTCTAGTGTACATTGCCTCAAATTAATTAATTTATAAAGTGGAATTGTGTGCGAAAGGATTAGTGTTATATATGGGTCAATTAAATTAATGGTATTATGAAAATGTTTTATTTTATTGCTAGTGTTTAGTTGGCAAATTTCAAGTCAAATATAGGTTAGGTGGAAAATGGGAAAATGCAAGACATGACGAAAATTATTTTGGTTAGAGGTTTCATTCATTATAAGTATGTAAGTTTTATATCATAAAATAGAAATTAAATTAGAGTGAAAATATATTATAAATAATATGAAAAATAATTAGTAAAATGATAGGAAATGTAAAATAAAAAAAGTGCAATAATAATCTCTGTTAGATATAGCAATCAAAACTTATATTTGAGTTAAGATTTGAGTTACATTGTTACCACCAACTCTAATTTTTGATAAAATGACAAACGTTGGGTCCTACGTACATTTATATTTTGTCGAACACTTGTCGAGTATAATTTTTGCATTTTTCTTGCTAGCAAGCCCCAATATTTAAATTTTCCAATCAATTTTATATAATGAATTGGATATTAATAAAAAAAACTAAAATTGTTTTAAAGACGATAAAATGCAAGCCAAAAGTTTTTTGTTTTTGTTTTTAAAACAAGCTAGATAATATGTAAACCCAATACGAAAAAAATTATAAAGAAAATTAAATCAGCGGAGGGTGTAACCATATTAACCCGACTAAACCTAGAAAGCTTCATTAACAAAATTATTTGCAGCCAGTGGTGGAGCCAAGATTTGAAATCTAGCCGGGCTAAATTTTTTTAAAAAAAAACAAAACAATCCATAACAATTAAAATTATAACTATGATACATGTTCATCGTAGTCTCAAACAGTTTCTCATTAACAAGATCTTCAATATTTTGGTTATTGAACTCGTAAGATTCAGAAACCGACAAACCATTGAAAATGTAATATTATATCTCCATCATCATGCAAAGAAAAATTAATGAAGATCAAATAAAATGAATATCTCTAAAATCATTCATTCAATATTAGATGATTAAATTAAATATTTTTAAACTAAAATATACAAAGATAATCCGTATAGACATAATCTTACTATTGAAGCTGTGATCTATGATTCTTCGAAGTATAATATTAATCAATTATAGAATCTGAGTCTATATTTGAAGCCAACTCTATCTCAATGTAGATAATCATAGAATCTGTCAGAAAACAATCGCCCATTTTACTACAAATAACTGTTTTAACATGCTTCATAGCCGAAAATGCACGCTCCGTAGTTGTCGTGGAAACATGCAAAGTTAAAACTAGACGAATTAACTTGTCAATCAAATCATAATGTTGCAATTTTTTTGTTTCAAATAACCCTCGGCACAATTCTGAGATAGTGGACATTTTCTGAAAATTTTCATGACAAACTACATCGAGCTCAAAATGTTGTAGCTGACACCTCAAATGATGCATTCATGTTCAGTGAAGTCCTCGGGATAATACTTCTCAGCGAGAGTACAAATCTTGTCAATGTTGAACCATATAAAATTATCTTTTGGATCCAAAGCAGAGCTGAGAATTAGAAGTTCAACTGTCTCCTCACTGAATCTAGAGTTTAACTCTTCCAACTGAAAATCTATTGCAACATTAAATATATCATAATGAAAGTGATGTTCAACTGTGATGGTATCCTTTTTCTTGCATGAACGAGTAGAATGCTTATAATGAGAACTCATCTCCGGTATATCGACATCCAATCTTGTGCAAAATGATTTTATATACGAAAGAAGAATATCAAAACCATCATTTCTCAATCTCAGGAAAAGTTCTTTAGTCGTAGAGACCAAATCCATTGCACTTATGATATCAAGAGATTTTTGTTGCAAGGCACAGCAAAGCAAATTTGTAATCCCCATAATTTTATGCATCAAATGCAAAATAAAAATGAAATCAAAAGACTTCATCACTATTAATGAACCACCAGCTTCCTCGCGCATTGAAGTAGAGGTGCCATCAATGATAATATTTTCGAGCACATTATTAGTTGCATCATACATATCTATCAAGCTGCAAATAGAATAAAAATGGGAGCTCCAACGAGTAGTACCTGCTCGATGCAAAGTACCAATCTGATTAGCTCTTCGACCAGTCTCGCGTTCATCGGCAACAACAGAACGTGCAATTTCATTAACTTGATAAGATTGTAACTCAGCATTGCGCTTGGAAGAAGATGTAACAAGATTGACAATAATCGTCAGATCTGAAAAGAAAAGCCATATAGAGATCTGTTTTTCAGCTGCTTCAACTAATGCTAGTTGGAGTCGATGGGCAAAACAATGTACATAATATGCATAGGGCCAATCTTTAAGAAATAAAGCTTGCAATCCATTAAAAGCACCACTCATGTTACTAGCACCATCATACCCTTGACCTCGCATATTATGAATTTCTAGATTATATCTAGTGAGGACATCACATATTTTTTTCTTGAATGTTGCAGCTGTGGTGTCATGAACATGCACAATTTGAAAAAAACGCTCCCGCAGAAAACCATGGGCATCAACAAATATTAAATTATAGCCATCTGTTCTTTGTTAGATACATCTTTCGCTTCATCCACCAAAATACAAAACTTAGAATCTTCAATTTCATCACGAATTTTATTTCTGACTCTATTACCAATAATATGCAAGATTTGTTTTTGAACTTCTGGTGAGGTATATCTTGCATTTCCCGGCGCCTTGTCTAAGATAACATCTTCAATACTAGCATTCCATTTCCCAAATAGTTTTAAAATCTCAATGAAATTACCACGATTTTGGGAATATGAAGATTCATCATGACCTCTCAATCCACATCCTTGCAAACTAAGCCAATGGACACACTCAATTGTTGCTGCAAGCCTTAACCGATTTTTTTGAATATGTTCAGAAGTTTCTCGATTCATAACTACATCTATATGCCTAGTGACATTCATCAAATCAACAACAGATTTTGAAGATTTATTGTGTGTCGAGTTAGACTTCCCATGTGAGACAAAAAAGCACACTTTGCTCCATCACTAACGCGTTTTCAACTTTTAAACCCTTCAATTGTAACTGTAGATTGTTGTGCTTCACTTAATTCAAAAAAATAGCACGGAAAACAAAATACCGCATCCTTCGAAGGAGAGTACTCTAACCATGGAAACTTTTTAAACCATGTATATTGAAATCGACGATGCTGCTTTCCTGATTCAGACCGTGGGTATTCCGACAATTTAGGTTGATATGACCCCATTTTGATATAAGCTCGTCTAATTTCATTACGATGATTAACAGGATGTTGCAACATAGAAATACGCAATCCAGGATCCCGTTCAAGGGAAGTTTCATCAAACACAACTCTTTTAGATTTAGAAGGAGGTCCGGGCTCCTCAATATGAATGGATGCATGAGTCTCGATCCTCTTCAGATGATGAAGGATTATCAATTGTTGGCTGAAAGAATGATAAAATATTTTTTTCCTCTTTCTCTCTTGATTTGACATTAAAATAACCTAATATAAACAAAATTATTAAATTTAGATTAGTACCAAATAATATAGAGTACATAGATAAATTTAATGTTAATAATATGACAATACTCGATAAACAACTTTTCTCCCCCTTTAAATCTCTCAACTCTCATTTTCAAAGCATTTACCGATCAAAACCATTACAGAAATGCAATAGGGCGAGCTCTCCGATCTCGAATATCTTTTTCCTCCGCCATTGTCTCTGCTACGCCATTGTCTCACAAATTATTTTTTTTTTAAAAAAAACATTTCTTAACCAAATTTACTTGCCTCTCGCCGCTCGAGATAAATCGTGCCCCCTTTCCACCAAAAGTTTTACTTATTTTACATTGCAATATTTTTTTTTAAACTATGGTGGGTTCATACACACACACACACAAATCAAAACCAATATTGTGAAAAAGAATAAAGAGCAACAAAGATTCAGAAGCATGAAACATAGTTGCCTAGTTTCATTCAACAGCCAGAAGAAAAAATAAACACCAAAAATCAAATGCACAACTGAAGCCCAAACAAACCTTGGGTTGGGAGAGGAGATGAGTGACACGATGTGTTGGGACTTGGGAGGAGGGTTTGGAACACAATTGGGCTTTGGAACACAATTTTTTTTTCACAATGTCAAACACAATTGGGCTTTGGAACATGAGCTTATATAATTTGGACCTGGGCTGGACAAAAACTATTACATACTAAAAAAACAATTGGGCCACCCAGGCTATATTTGGGCTGGACAAAAATTATTACATACTAAAAAAAATTGGGCCACCCGGGCTATAGCCCAGGTGGCCACAAGTCTCCATCCGCACCTTTTTGTAGCTTGATTCGTTGTTCGATACACAAAACCATTAAGATTCATTTTTTTCATTACTTCAATTCTCGTGTAGTATATATCATGCAAAATCAACTCTTGATAATGCATGATATATATACACACACACATGCAAAATTAATAATCATTATTTAATTTTTAATTAAATCGTTAATTATTAATTAATTAATTAATTCTAGACCACCCAGAATATTCCATGAAAACCATGTACATATAGTACTCACCACTATTAACATTATTATTTAATTAGTAGATTTTAATTTTACTAAATAAATAATTGTGAACTCATTATGACTTCGATCGATGATCAGACTGCGCAATATATCGAGGGTACAAACCTTGTTCATATAATGAAAATTGAAAATTTCGAAGGACAAAATTTCCACCGAATCATTTTTGCCATATGCCATTTTTGTGAACTCCTTCACTAAATTAGACAGTTCCACTATTCTCACTTAATTTACAATTAAATTGACTTCCACAAATTCTATTACAAGGAATTTATTTATAAACACCTTTATAAGCAATTTGTTTGATCTACATCAAACTACAGTCGTCAAATTCAATTTCTTGAACTTAATTGATTATCTCAACAAAAACACATAATCTGATACTTATGTGACCCTCAATGGTTCAGAGATAAACTACCAGTGGGTTCACAACTTCATATGATTCATAACAATATTTGTTCTTATTCGGGCTTACCCTAATTAGCCTCATTCTGTTCATTCCCCCTTGATCAAGAACGTCAGAACTCAAATCTGATTACTCATCGGATCAAGGTAAAAATGTCTAGTAGCATCGCCTCGTGATTATCTAGGTATCACTGATAGTGTCTACAAGACCCTTAAGTTATGGTTAGCGTACAATACGGTCATTTCAACAAATATATCTCGATCAAATCTACAACTATTGGTATATCGAGAGTTGCAAATGATTTCGATAGTGATGTGATATATCTTTGAGTAATAAGAGCACATGACATCGTATGTAAAATTAGAAAAATATCACTAAAGCACATGTCTTACTCTGGCCAGATACTACTTGCATGATCATAAGATCATATATGATATCTTCACCTGTAAACGAGCGGTGAATCCCCGACTACAATGCATTGGCTCCTACGTATTTCGAAACTACACCCAACCTCACCATTTGACGATCAAGTTCGAGGAAGAGTTGTTCAGTGCATCATCAAATGATCACCCATATGTATGAATGAATATCTTCATGCTCTTACCAATGAAACACGACGAGTATATGACAGATGTTAGTCTTAAACTAAAGCGACCATTATCTTTATTATATGTGGATGAATTGACTAGGAATCTGTTTAGAATATACGGTATGCTTCCTAATGAGTTTCATGATTTAACGTTGAGAGATAGTCCTTATTGTACCTCTAGTACATTTAACAACTTTATCTATGCAGCTTGCATGAGGTATGCCGGTAAAATAAATAATCATAATTGGATAAAATTCTATAATATTATTAAAATAAAAATTGTTTTTACACGAGAGTCATTAAAGCTGAAACCATAAGTTGGCTCGCTGGATACCTACTTTAACATATAACATAATAAAATTTACCTAAACAAATTAAAAATAAAGAGAAACAAAATTTTTCTACACTCATTTTAAATTATAAATAAGGGTTATTTTGCTTTATATTATCTTTAGTTTTGCTTAGATGGATTTTTAATACATTATTCTAAGTAAAATTTATAAACAGACTTCCTTTTTTACTCTAATTTAATTAATTTAAAAAATATTTTTATGTTTTTCAAGTTTTAGTTAATAATGGTATATGAATAAGAACAATTAAAAACTGAACTATATATTTTGGACAATCAATTAAAAAAGAAGTATAAATAACTGATACTTAAGTAGTAATTACTTTAAATTTCTCTTGCATTGTATCTATCAACAGATAACTAGTCGCCCATGTCTCTTTTTGCGTAGATTTTATTATATTTAAGTTTTGTTTTCTTATAAAGACTCATTATGTAGGACCGAGTGCTTATCGCTTTACCAAAATTTATAGCTAGTGATGGTGCAACTCAAATCTTTTAAGTAACGCACAACAGCTCGAACACCACGGTTCGATCGCTCTACCAAGTAGGGACAATTATTGCACCCCACACATTAAGTTAACCTTATAATTATCATGTCAAAAAACAAATTCGATTTCTAATCATGTCTTCGAAATATACTATTAATCCAGATCGATATATCTAGTGTGTCTAATAAGGAACCTATGTATACATTCAAAACAAAAATAAAAATAAAAATTCCTTAATTCAATTTATTAGTTGAATTATAATTAAATTATTTAAGCTAATATAATTATATTATTATAAAAACAAGTGACCAACCAAACACGCCTTAATTTTTCATGCACGTATCTTACTTCCCCAGATATAGAACGTGCCTGCAAATCTGAATCCCAACTACAAGTAACATGCAATTAAGATAAAGAATATGGCACATAGCTGGATTAAATTCATATAAATTAATAATTTTCAATACATTAATCTTCCACAATCATTACAAGAAATTGGTTATAACGAGATTTTGTACTTGGTCCAAATCATGGTAAAATAAGCTATATATTATATTACAATATCCCATAGATAAAGTTGGAAGATTATCTTTTCTTGAATTTGATATATTCATGACCATGGGAGAGTACTTATCTTGTTTGATTTGAGTTCAAGTTTTTTCAGTCTAAAGAATGGCAGATTTGTTTGAAACTCTCCAAGTTTTGTCTAAATAGAGGGACACAAACTTCTATGCTTCCATCTCCGACGAAAGATGGGAGAAGAATGATCATACCCTCCGTGGGAGCGAACGAGGGGGTGAAAGCGTGCGGGCCGCCGCACCCGAAATCTAGGTCATAAAAGGGAAACCTCAACCAACTATGAACCTCCAAATTTGGCCACAATATCAAGTCATTTGTGTCTGCATTAGGAATCAGATCTTCCTCCTTTACCTTATGGTTAGAAAAATCGATGAACGATTTGAAATAGTTGTCGTCCACACTAACCACCGCCTCGTGTAAAAGGTTGGCTGCGTAGGGGAGGGGCTCGCTAAACAGGTTGGAGACTTTCGCTTTGGCGAATGCCCAAAGGACCAAATTACCGAAATAACCTTTCGGAACGCAAGGGTTTAGTCGTGCACGACCATCGACGGATATCCTGACTTGAGTTGTCTCGGACGCATTCATGCCACGAGCTTTGGTTATGGCCCTCCATAGATGTGCCACAATGCTCTCAAATGTGCTAAAGGGCTTGGCATTCCCTCTCATGGAAGACGCCTTCGCCTTGAGGGCGGATAGGAAGTCCGAAGTGAAACGAACCTTGTATGACACGACGTCCTCGATGCTATGATCGATTAGGGGATAGATTTGTTTGAAGTTTTGGGCTAGGTATTCAACTCCTCTATGCTCGAACTCGAATAGAGGAGGGTTTCGAGGAGAGAATATCTTTCGATCATGAAAAGGCAACTGGTCGATCTCGAGTCCCCGACATGCCTTCCCCCATGCAACCAAAAAGTTGCTTGTAGCGTGTCCATCAGCCACGAAATGGTGCGCAGTGAACCCTACCGCCATCGAACCGCATGAGAACCTCGTCACTTGAACTTGAACCAATTCAACCGTGGATTCTAAACTCGGGTGAAGACATAGTAGAGAAGTCGAAGGCATGAAGGGCGTGACTTGATCGAGCGCACGATCAACCGTTGCCTCGACAAACCTAACACCCTCATCATTGAGAAGAATGACACGGTTTCCCTCACTGTCCACAGCCGAGTCTCCCTGCCCATTCTCGATAGACAGACAATGCCTTCCGGAGGCCCAACTCTATCGTCGCATTCAAAACGATCTGTGGACGATAAACATAAATTACGGCGACGTGTTGGTCGTAGGTGACCAGATCAAAAACTGAGAGGGGGATGCATTTTGTCGTTGGGGGAGGGTTTTCCTCATACAAAGGCTTGGTGAGCCTCGAGCTCAATATTTTCACTTTCATGATTTTGCGTAAATCTAATTCGAAAATAAAATGAGATTTGGTTTGAATTTTGGGGAGGATTTCACGTGTTTATATACTAGAAACAAATGCACTGTGATTTTTTTATTTATTCATTTATTAATGAAATGATCATACCAATTCAGACCGTGGTTGGCAGATTTGGTTTGTCGGCTATTGAAAATTAGAGTTGTGCACATGCCATATTTTGCCTCGGGGAATATTTACTTAAAATCAATTTCTCATAAATGGAAATTTATATTATTATCAATTTGTAATTTGATGAAAATTGGTATGAATCTTCTATGTATATGTATGTTATATTAATTGCTACATTTACTGCTAATTGATTCATTAAAGATCACATGTTATCTGAATAAAATTTTGTAATTAAATTTCAAAAAACATTCTTAATTACGCCATTGATCGAAAAGTCGTTCGTTTTCCTTGTCCTTTTAAAAGGGTGGTTAGAATTCATCATTTTTTATTTTATTTTTATGTTTCTGACTTTCATGAATTAAAAAAATAAAATTAAAAATAAAAAAGAATATCCTCAAATGCATTACGTATCATGAAATTCGTTAGCATATAATAATATTTATTCTTGTAACCCAATACCTTTCCATACATTTAAGAAAACATTAATACTGAAATCATCTCTTTTTTGATGAAAATGCTTATATAACATTGCACACACAAGCTCCGCATGTTGGCACTATGTTGCCACCGTATTAACGTCATATGATTTCGCAAACACAAAAAACGCCAAAAATAAAAAGCGAAAATTACTACTGAAATTTAACAACATAAATAATCAATTAATAATAAAAAGAGGTGAGTGAAGATTATTAGATGGGTTTAAAATTCTATACTGTCTCCATCTTGCCATCTGCTAGACCTGGCCGTGGTTTGGGTTTGACCTCGACCTGAACCCTACTCGGGCCATGATCAACGGACCGGTTAACCGGGTCAACTGAACCATCGACCTAACATTTTTTAAAATTGTTTTTCTAAAAATAAAATGGATGAATAGTACCTTACATAATAATTCTGACTGTTTTCACTTGTATTTTGTATATATATATATTTTTTCTTTAAAAAACAAAAATGGGACTGAATTGGACTCGAACCCATAATAACCGTCTACGACGGTCATGGTTAAGGGTCAGGACCACCGGGTCCAACCCGGACCCAGACTCGGGTCTACCATCCGCTCCGCTCGATGATGTAGCGGATTCAATATCATATGTCACTAATCATTAGTCATTGTACAGTGGGCCTAGCTCGCTCATATTCATCTTTCGTTAGTTAATTAGCTGACAAAGTATCATGTAATGTCACCTCCGATAATTAATTATTATTATAATTATTTATGACATAAGAATTCATTGTAACATCATAAAATTTCATATCAACTTACTTAATAGTATGCAAATTACAATAATCAAATAATTTGAATTGGACAAACTTTGTACAACAGACTCGTCCGAAAGTTATATATATATACATGTGTGTATATATATATACATGTATAAGTATATGGAGAGAGTTGAAAACCTAAAGCAAATATTAATTAAATTTTCCGTGAAAACAATGTGATCCGAAATATTTCATCTCAAAATGGCACGTAGCGATTGGTTTGGTGAAAGAAGATGAGAAGTCAAGAAAATGCACGTTTGAAATTGAGCTTTGACTTGCCAACCAACATTTGGTTGGATGAACACGACGACCCCTCCCCCATACATACCAAGACAAATTGAACTTTGGTTCAACAATATTATACATACCAAGACAATTATAACTTTGGTTCAACAATATTATACACGTCAATATACACAAAAAATTTTCATAGAGTAGGTCTCTTGTGAGACGGTCTCACGAATCTTTATCTGTGAGACGAGTCAACCCTACCGATATTCACAATAAAAAATAATATTTTTTATGGATAACTCAAATAAGATATTCGTCTCACAAAATACGACCCGTGAGACCATCTCACACAAGTTTTTGGCTATTTCATATGTATTGCTAAATGCTACAAGGGAACATAATTAATTTAATCCTGGAAATCATTTTTATTTTCATCATTTAACTTGTAATTTTGTTTTGTTTTATTTTTTTTTATTGGATTTTAGTCTAATTTCATCAATCATGTGCATGGTGCCATACATGCAATATGTTGGTCCGATGTTTCATTAGTATTTTATGATGTCATGTCAGTATTTTTCGTCATCACATCATCGCTTCAGCAAAATATGATTAAAAACAAAGTTGCGGTAATAATACTCAATTTTGACAAAATAGATTATAAAAATAGGAAACACGACGAATTACTGAACAAATCTGGCATTTTTTCTCACACTATAAATATATGTTAATATTAAACTTCATCATTAGTTTAAACTTAATTAGTTAGTATATGCAAGTAAGATAATATAATGTTTCGTGAAAAATTAAGCATTAAACCCTATATTAAGTTAGTTTTGTCACTTCCTTATATTGTAAGATTAAAATGATTTCCGAAACACAATTATTAATTATTCAACAATATCTAACTCAGATATGAATTAATTAGAGGTGTAAGATGATCGGGGTGCTTGAATTAATCTAATTAATCTTATTTTCACCCTTTTATTCTAATTAAATAAATTTATAAGGATATTATTATTTTGTCCATTTAATTTGTTTGCTTGAAGAATGAGCATAAACAGTTTTGATAAAGTCAATTTTATTTTCTGAAAATGATAAGGACACATACCAAACTCTGTCTGTCTTCTTGTCATGTAAGATCAAGAAACAATTCAGTCATGAGCTACAAATCCGGATACTTCACCCTTTTTACAGTATTCTAAAATTTATTTTTATTCTCCAAAGTATTCTTTTATTTGGTGAAATGTGTAAAAAAAAAAAGAAGAGGTACATATTAATGTAGAAAAAGGTGTTACAGTATGATCGATATATAGATAGTATTTGCAAGAGCTTATTTTAATCGTTTCACAGCTTCTATAAATAATTTCTAAGCCTTTCAGTTGGCTAGGAACACTAATAGAATTGTTGGCTTTTACTTCGCCACACGTTACTTCGGCGATTATTAATTATGAAGTAGTATATATCAATCAACTTCGGTAATAACATCAGCGAAGTAAAAATTATTTTTTACTTTACAATTTAAAAAACACGGGCTTCACTTTTAATTTTTTGTAATATTTTACTTCGACACAATAGTTTTGACGAAGTGAAAAGTTCAAAAAAATTTTAAATTTATATTTAGTGAAGTAAAAAAATGAACCATTATTTTAATTAATTTTCCTTAAATGATGAGGTAATAAAATACAAATTAACTCGTCATATTAAAATTATGTCGAAGTTAAAGAAAGAATTTACTTCACCACAACTCAATAATTGTGAAGTCGTTCTCTATTAATTAGACCGTCGCTAATTAGCGACAGTTTTGGTATAAAGGGTCGTTAATTAGCGACGGTATTTGTTAGACTGTCGCTAATTAGCGACAGTTTTTAAACGGCCGTCGCTAATTAGCGACGGTCTGTCTTTCCAAACGTCGCTAATTTAGTTCCGTAACACCGAAGTCATTCGCATCAATTACTTCACAAAAATACAAAACCTATGAAGTTATACAACACATTTACTTCGTCATTCTATATAAACTATGCAGTTATATATAAGCTATTATTTCTGCACTTTACGAAATCGACGATGTAGAAGACGTTGTTTTACTTCATCATCGGTCTAATTCCGACCAAAGACTTCGCTAATTTCTTGGATACGACTTCGGTGATAATGCGAAGTAAAATGGTACCCTATTACTTCACGTGCATCTACTTCGACAATTAATATACCTATTACTTCATTTAATATGCGAAGTAAATCAAGGAAATTCTACTAGTGGAATTTTGAATCACTGAAAATAAGCTCTTGCAAACACTACCATGATTAATTTGAAAATTGATTAACGCATTGTTTTTTATTTAATTTCAAGAGGTTTTTTTTTGGGATGGACTGGTTTGAGGGAACCGCCCTTCACCGATATTTTCTATTTCCCAAAAAAGGAAGAAAGAAAAAACTTTTTGCAATTTTCGAAACCAAAAAAGTTTTTTGGATCCCACAAACTTGGTGTGTGGCCAATATATTGAAAAATAAGGGGTCAAAATGCAATAAATGTATAAAAAATCCAACAGCCCGAATTTGTTTTAAGACAGTGACGTACAATTTAGATTTTTTTGTGTGCATATTATGTAATAAGTTCCTTATTTCGATTTTCGTTAAAATGTTAACGTAACACCAAAATCTGCTAACGTAACGTAAGACGTCATAATGATGGGAAACAAATTTTGTTGTCATCAAATCCTTCAATGATCCACAATTTCATGAACATCCCATCTCCAAATAATTTTATCATTAAACCCAATTAAAGATGAAATTTTCCGTTCAATAGTAGTTTTTCATATGAGTAGGTCTCTTGTGAGACGATTTCACGAATCTTTATTTGTGAGACGGGTCAATCCTACTGATATTTACAATAAAAAATAATACTCTTAGCATAAAAAGTAATATTTTTTCATGGATAAACCAAATAAGAGATCTGTCTCACAAGATACGACCCGTGACAACGTCTCACACAAGTTTTTGCCTTTTTCATTCATATAATGTATCTACTTATATTTCTTACATATCCGATGGAAATTGAGAACTTCGACAAAAATCGGATTAGATGTATAGAAAAAAAATCATCTTATTGCATTATAAATCAAATTTTGATCATGTAAATGATAAAACAAGCAAGTGTGAGCTTACTATCAGAACTAATTTTACTTTTTTCCATTATCAAATTGGACTATTATTTGCTTATATTTTTTTATAAACTAATTTACATAAATTGAATGTTTTTTAGCCTTCTGGACACATAAATATAAATTATAAATCATCTTATTAAAGTCCAAACAATGAACCATAGTAAGTAACTTTAGTTTGCCAATTCTTGTTGAAATCATAATTGATAATGTTAATTAATGCTAGCTCTAATTGATGTTATATTTTTTGAGACGATCTCACATATCTTTATTCGTGAAACGAATCAACTTTGTTCTATATTTACAATAAAAAGTAATATTTTTGACATAAAAAATAATATTTTTTCATAGGTGATCCAAATAGAGTATCTCTCACAAAATTGACCAATAAGACAGTCTCACAAAAGTTTTTTTGTTTTTTGTTTTTTTAGGTGTTATTCAAATATTTAAAATAGCTTTGGATCATATATTTTGATTCATCTATTTGTGTGGTTTTTCCTGTAATAATCGAATTTCCATATATTATATATTTGACTTTGGTAGAAGCTCACCATGTTGTGGGACCCCTGAACAAATGTGTACGCGTCTTCCATTGAGGAGTTATTTATTAATGTCCACATACATTGAACCGCTCATTAGTAATTGAAAAAACAATTGATGTGTGACTTGTATTTTTTAGCTGTAGATTAGTTTATTATAATTGAGCTTCGAATTTGAAGATTTTTTTCAAATTTATGACTTTGATGTTATATGAGTTATAAATAATCGAGAATCAATGTATTGTTTTTATTATACAATACATAGATACAAAGATACCTAGTAATCAGATGAAACCCAACAACATTCGATGGCATTTGTCAGAAACTATCAAAATTATCAGAAACTATCAGAATTTTTTTAATTAAAACATAAATGTTGAGCTATGAATTGTTAGATAATTTAAGTTTCAGTGGTTTAAAATAAGGATACTAATTAAAGAAAATTTATTAAAAGCCAAATCAAACTGAATTCAAACGCAAAATTTAATTATTCATGAGTTAATATTTTCCGAGCTGAACTGATCGTGAAAGCAAAACTAATCTTGTTAAGACTAGTTGATGCCAAACGTTACTTTTGGAATATAACTGATTTAAGGGTCACTGATTGAAGGAAAACGGGTGATCCTATTGTAACGTCCCAAAAATTTAAAGGTCCACGCGAACCACATGCATATAAATTATTAAATTCTCCTGTATTTTAATTAAATGTTTTGGTTGCATGAATTAATTATGTTGTGCATGATTGTATGTTAAAAATATATTTTCTACATTGTTGCATTAAAATGTATTTTTAAAGGTTATTCAAGTTGCGATCGAGGAACGGAGACCGAGGGCTGAAAAATAGAAAATGTTTTTATTAAATAATTGTTCTAAATTATTTAAAATATGGTTGTTGCTTTTTAGTATTTTTGAAAATAAGGGGTTTTGAGGTAGTTTTATACGCCGGGACGTAAATTTTATCAGTATTGGTTTTTCAACAAAAATACGAACTTCTAGGCAACCCGGCTATTAAATTCACAAACTTATTTTACCAAAATTATTTTTAATATTTTAATTAAGACTAATGGGCCTAATTAAACCCCTTAATAGGCCTAAAGCCAAATTAACTATTTAATTAGTGTATTTAATATATTAAAGCACCTAAACCCTACACTTTGCATCCAACCACACGGCCACACACTTCACAAATTCTGAAATTCTCCCCAACTCATTGACACGGCACACACAACAATTCAAGAGGAAAAATCGAGAATTTGCCAAGGAAGATTCAAGCCAAAGGTCTTGCCCCGTTCTTCGACGTCGTCAACGAATAATCATGCGTTTAAAACGCAAAGGCACGCCATATTTCTTTCTTGCTCATCTTTCACACCATAGTATTTTATTTAATTGTGTTTTTGCATGAAAAACAAGTGCATCATAATACAAATTCGTTTTTGTGGCATATGTTAATTTTAAAGCTTGTAATTTCATCCAAAATCATGTTTAATATTATCTAAAGGGGCTGCCATGATTATGATATGTTTGAGGGATCTTTTTGCATGATTTCAAGAGTCCTAAACCCACCAAAACATTGCAAATTTAAAAGAACAAGCTAGGAAACGTGGGTGGTTAATTGGGTAGGGCCGAGGTGCTTGTGATCTTCATGAATCCAGTTGGTTGTGCATGGGGCTTAAGGGTTCGACTAGGTCTCGAGGGGGGGCTCGTGCTGGACGTGGGTCAGGGTCAGGAAGGGTCCTAGCATGGCTAGGACCCCTGGAGCGCAGCTGGGGAGGAGTCCCATGTAGAAGGGACTCCTTCGCGCGAGAGCAGGTTTCTGAATTTGCTGATGAAAGTGGCTCACGGCTGGCCTGGGGGCGAGCCAAGTGGGTCATACGGGGTCTAAGGGAGGTGGTATATGGTTGGGCTAAGGGCTGGTGCGGTTGGGTCGCAGCTGGCTCGAAGGAGAACGTGGAACCGTGAGTGAACAAAAGAAGCACACAGGCTGCTGTTCTCTTCAGGTGGTTTGTGCGCTAGTTCAAGTGGTTGGGCTGGTCTGGGTAGGGACTGGGCGCGGTCCAGGAAAGGTTAGGGTGGTGTGGGCTAGGTGGTGGCTCGGCTGGAAGTGTCCTAGGTTGGCTAGGAGTCCTTATGTGCTTAGGAGTTACACACACATACACGGGCAGATTTGGGGCAGAGTTGTAGGCTTTTTTGAACGGGTTAGGGTCATGATTTTGGGCTGGGCTTTCACAGTAGGGTCCCTAGATGGGTTGGCTAGGTTTTGGTTCAAGGTGGCTCGGGCGCGGCTCGAGTATTTAGGGAGATGGCTCTGGTGGTTCGCTTAGGTGTCATATTTCGAAATTAAAGAACTAAAAACGAATCCAAGGGTCCACGGGGGTGGCTCATGACTTGGAAAGGTAGAATAAATCATAAAAAGATTATGTTTAAAATTTGGGATCAAAATCATGAGCTTGGGATTTATTCGGGATTGAATCGCCGCACGAAACGCTAATTAACAAGTTAATTGAAAAGCCTAGTTTTAGGCTCTATAAAATTATGAAAAATTATATTTAAGCTTAAATAACTATTAAAAGTTTAAGTTTTCAATTTGGGAATTTTATATTAAGATTTGGTTTAATTCAAGATTAAAACGCATTAATATGTCACATCTAAATATTAATTTACAAGTCCTCGATTTAAGCTAAATAAAATTATGAAAAAATTCATGTAGGCTTAAATAATTATTTGGGACATTTTAGAGTCAATGAATTCAAGAAAAATTCAAATTTGAGGAATTTTACGTCTAGGGGTAAAACGGTCTTTTTTACACCTAGAAATTAGTAAACGTCATGGCAGTGCCCTAAATGCTATTTTATGATATTATGATTATTTTTAAATGTTTTTGAAATTTTCATGATTAAATTATGATTTTTAAATGTCTAAGGGATTTTTATGATTTAAGGAAGACATTTAAAAGACATGTTGCATGCTTGGTTTCAAAAACAAAATGTTATGTTATGCATGATTTTTATAAAGTGATGAGAATGTAAATGTTGAAGGAAGTGAAGTGATTGTGACTAATTCGTTAATGTTGGTGACGTCGTGAGGGTTATGGTCCCAGTGGGAGCCCGACGATCGTGTTTCCATCATTACGAATATGTGGTAACGGTTTTGTGGTAACGGAAGAATGGGAATATCGTGAGGGAAAAACGCCCCAGAGGGAGCCCATTTATGGGAAAAGGCCCCAGAAGGAGTCCCGACGATCGTATTTCTATTCGAATAATGATAGGCCAGGGCCCAGTTGACCGGTGAGAGTGTTGCTGATGTCCCCCGCCGCCCAGTACTGTGGTTATATGTAGATGGATCCATCGACCTTAATGTCATGATCAGAAAAGTCACAATTAACGATCTGAATTCAACAAAGGAAAAAGAAAAGGAAAAAGAAAAAATGTTTATGATCATGAAAAATGTTTTATGTCATGTCATGTTGAGGAAAAAGGAAAAAGGTTGAGGTTTGTGAAATGCATGTCATGAAAATGTTTATGCTTAAGTTTATGCATCATGAAAATATTTATGAAAATGGTCATGTTTGAAGTTCATGCATCTTCATGAAAACGAAATTTTAAGTACAAATATTTTTCACCGTTATATGTTGACCGTATTACGTATTACTTGCTATAAAGATGATGGTGTGTTGAGTCTTTAGACTCACTAGGTGTGATGGATGCAGGTGATTTTGAGGGAGGACTTGACGGGTGATTTGACTCGACTGAGGGCGTACACAACCCGAGGACCAGCGCTTCTACTTTTTCCGCATTATGATTTATGACTCATGATTTATGTTAGAGATTTTTAAGATTATTTATTTATGCTTTTGAGAGGTTTTTGAGAGGTTTAGTATGGGCTATTCTTTTCAAATTATTGCTTTTTAGGTTGGTAAACAGTAGACGATTTCAGTTTATGACTATTTCACTTGATTTTTAAATACTAGTTGGGTGATGTTTTATTTTAAAAAGGGAAAAATATTTTATAAAAATATTTTCATGTGTTTTATGTCATGGCTGAAAATCGAGTGTTTATAAAAAAAAAAAATTTTTTTTTAGTACTTTTAAAGCAATAAAAAGGGCAGATGTTTCAGTTGGTATCAGAGCAAAGGTCCTGTAAAGGGTTGTGCCACCTATCAGCGCCGGAAAGATCAGTCGTCAAGCCTCAGTCTGTAAGTTTACACGCTTTATATGATTTTATGATGCTACCTGCATAAGTACATGAATATTATGTTTACGCCACATGTTTAATAGCTTTATGATAATATATGATTTTTATGCTTTAGAATTTTTTGTACGTGTTACGATATGAGTTAAGAAATTATTTGATTTCAACGCATGCATGTTGGTTTGGTAGTGGAATTGGACGATGTTGATTTTTGGGTTTTAGTATTGACGTTCTACTTTTTGGGCATAGGTTAATCTTGAATATTATGAATGCTTTATGGGACACGTAGATTTTCTAAGAAAATATTTATGATTCATGGTTACTAGTTGAATTAATTTTTGGGAATTACTCATAAGTAATGATGATTCGAGGATTTACAACGACGTTGGGAGTATAGAAATGAGATTTTGAGTTTTGGCGAAAGGTAAGATTGATTATAGGAATTGATTTTTGGGTAAATAAGTTTAAATTTATCGAAATTATGCTATGGGAAACCTGTAGAAGAAAATTAAGAACGCCAAAAAATTTATGGGTTAATTGTAGGAATTTTCGAAATTAAGGATCAATTAGAATAATTTTTGAGAAAATTAAGAATTTATTTCGCAATTGATAAGGAAATTGGGGGACTAGTTAGCAATAAGAACAAATTGAATGTGTTAAATAGTATGAATTTTGAGGATTTAGACTTTTTAAGAATATATGAAACCTTGTGATATCATGGTTATAGTGTTATAAGGAATGTTATTCAAGGATTTTTAAGATTGAATAAATATTAAGCTTGAAAATTTAACCGTTAGTAGATGCATTTGGGAATTGTAAGAAAAATTGAAATTCGAGGTTATAATAGTAATAGTACTAAGTTATTATGGGTCTCTTTAAGTTGCGATTTGAAAATAAGGATTTAGAAGAAAAATTTAATTGGGTTCAAGGAGACGTAAGGACATTCTAGAACTTAAGTTTGATCAGAGTGGCGCAGCGGAAGCGTGAATTTTTGGGATATTAGAACTAAGCCTAAACTTTGGGTTATCTAGGATAAGAGAATTTCGAGGACGAAATTCAATTTAAGGGGGGAAGATTGTAACGCCCCGAAAATTTAAAGGTCCACGCGAACCACATGCATATAAATTATTAAATTCTCTTGTATTTTAATTAAATGTTTTATTTGCATGAATTAATTATGTTGTGCATGATTGTATGTTAAAAATATATTTTCTACATTTTTGCATTAAAATGTATTTTTAAAGGTTATTCAAGTTGCGATCGAGGAACGGAGACCGATGGCTGAAAATAGAAAATGTTTTTATTAAATAATTAGTTTTAATTATTTAAAATATGGTTGTTGCTTTTTAGTATTTTTGAAAATAAGGGGTTTTGAGGTAATTTTATACGCCGGGACGTAAATTTTATCAGTGTTGGTTTTTCAACAAAAATACGAACTTCTAGGCAACCTGGCTATTAAATTCACAAACTTATTTTACCAAAATTATTTTTAATATTTTAATTAAGACTAATGGGCCTAATTAAACCCCTTAATAGGCCTAAAGCCAAATTAACTATTTAATTAGTGTATTTAATATATTAAAGCACCTAAACCCTACACTTTGCATCCAACCACACGGCCACACACTTCACAAATTCTGAAATTCTCCCCAACTCATTGACACGGCACACACAACAATTCAAGAGGAAAAATCGAGAATTTTCCAAGGAAGATTCAAGCCAAAGGTCTTGCCCCGTTCTTCGACGTCGTCAACGAATAATCGTGCGTTTAAACGCAAAGGCACGCCATATTTCTTTCTTGCTCATCTTTCACACCATAGTATTTTATTTAATTGTGTTTTTGCATGAAAAACAAGTGCATCATAATACAAATTCGTTTTTGTGGCATATGTTAATTTTAAAGCTTGTAATTTCATCCAAAATCATGTTTAATATTATCTAAAGGGGCTGCCATGATTATGATATGTTTGAGGGATGTTTTTGCATGATTTCAAGAGTCCTAAACCCACCAAAACATTGCAAATTTAAAAGAACAAGCTAGGAAACATGGGTGGTTAATTGGGTAGGGCCGAGGTGCTTGTGATCTTCATGAATCCAGTTGGTTGTGCATGGGGCTTAAGGGTTCGACTAGGTCTCGAGAGGGGGCTCGTGCTGGACGTGGGTCAGGGTCAGGAAGGGTCCTAGCATGGCTAGGACCCCTGGAGCGCAGCTGGGGAGGAGTCCCATGTAGAAGGGGCTCTTTCGCGCGAGAGCAGGTTTCTGAATTTGCTGATGAAAGTGGCTCACGGCTGGCCTGGGGGCGAGCCAAGTGGGTCGTACGGGGTCTAAGGGAGGTGGTCTATGGTTGGGCTATGGGCTGGTGCGGTTGGGTCGTAGCTGGCTCGAAGGAGAAGGTGGAACCGTGAGTGAACAAAAAGAGCACACAGGCTGCTGTTCTCTTCAGGTGGTTTGTGCGCTAGTTCAAGTGGTTGGGCTGGTCTGGGTAGGGACTGGGCGCGGTCCAGGAAAGGTTAGGGTGGTGTTGGCTAGGTGGTGGCTCGGCTGGAAGTGTCCTAGGTTGGCTAGGAGTCCTTATGTGCTTAGGAGTTACACACACATACACGTGCAGATTTGGGGCAGAGTTCAGTAGGCTTTTTTGAACGGGTTAGGGTCATGATTTTGGGCTGGGCTTTCACATTAGGGTCCCTAGATGGGTTGGCTAGGTTTTGGTTCAAGGTGGCTCGGGCGCGGCTCTAGTATTTTGGGAGATGGCTCTGGTGGTTCTCTTAGGTGTCATATTTCGAAATTAAAGAACTAAAAACGAATCCAAGGGTCCACGGGGGTGGCTCATGACTTGAAAGGGTAGAATAAATCATAAAAAGGTTATGTTTAAAATTTGGGATCAAAATCATGAGCTTTGGATTTATTCATGATTGAATCGCCGCACAAAACGCTAATTAACAAGTTAATTGAAAAGCCTAGTTTTAGGCTCTATAAAATTATGAAAAATTATATTTAAGCTTAAATAACTATTAAAAGTTTAAGTTTTCAATTTGAGAATTTTATATTAAGGTTGGTTTAATTCGGGATTAAAACGTATTAATATGTCACATCTAAATATTAATTTACAAGTCCTCTATTTAGCTAAATAAAATTATGGAAAAATTCATGTTGGCTTAAATAATTATTTGGGACATTTTAGAGTCAATGAATTCAAGAAAAATTCAAATTCAAGGAATTTTACGTCTAGGGGTAAAACGGTCTTTTTTACACCTAGAAATTAGTAAACGTCATGGCAGTGCCCTAAATGCTATTTTATGATATTATGATTATTTTTAATTGTTTTTGAAATTTTCATGATTAAATTATGATTTTTAAATGTCTAAGGGATTTTTATGATTTAAGGAAGACATTTAAAAGACATGTTGCATGCTTGGTTTCAAAAACAAAATGTTATGTTATGCATGATTTTTATAAAGTGATGAGAATGTAAATGTTGAAGGAAGTGAAGTGATTGTGACTAATTCGTTAATGTTGGTGACGTCGTGAGGGTTATGGTCCCAGTGGGAGCCCGACGATCGTGTTTCCATCATTACGAATATGTGGTAACGGTTTTGTGGTAACGGAAGAATGGGAATATCGTGAGGGAAAAACGCCCCAGAGGGAGCCCATTTATGGGAAAAGGCCCCAGAAGGAAGTCCCGACGATCGTATTTCTATTCGAATAATGATAGGCCAGGGCCCAGTTGACCGGTGAGAGTGTTGCTGGTGTCCCCCGCCGCCCAGTACTGTGGTTATATGTAGATGGATCCATCGACCTTCATGTCATGATCAGGAAGGTCACAATTAACGATCTGAATTCAACAAAGGAAAAAAGAAAAGGAAAAATGTTTATGATCATGAAAAATGTTTTATGTCATGTCATGTTGAGGAAAAAGGAAAAAAGGTTGAGGTTTGTGAAATGCATGTCATGAAAATGTTTATGCTTAAATTTATGCATCATGAAAATATTTATGAAAATGGTCATGTTTGAAGTTCATGCATCTTCATGAAAACGATATTTTAAATACAAATATTTTTCACCGTTATATGTTGACCGTATTACGTATTACTTGCTATAAAGATGATGGTGTGTTGAGTCTTTAGACTCACTAGGTGTGATGGATGCAGGTGATTTTGAGGGAGGACTTGACGGGTGATTTGACTCGACTGAGGGCGTACACAACCCGAGGACCAGCGCTTCTATTTTTTCCGCATTATGATTTATGACTCATGATTTATGTTAGAGATTTTTAAGATTATTTATTTATGCTTTTGAGAGGTTTTTGAGAGGTTTAGTATGAGCTATTATTTTCAAATTATTGCTTTTTAGGTTGGTAAACAGTAGACGATTTCAGTTTATGACTATTTCACTTGATTTTTAAATACTAGTTGGGCGATGTTTTATTTTAAAAAGGGAAAAATATTTTATAAAAATATTTTCATGTGTTATATGTCATGGCCGAAAATCGAGTGTTTATAAAAAAAATTTTTTTTTAGTACTTTTAAAGCAATAAAAAGGGCAGACGTTTCACCTATCTAACTGAATCAGCCAAGTTTTGTACCAGACATTCTCTGAAGCTTGCTAGATCATTCTTTAAGAATCAGAGCCCAACTGATCACTAGTAGAAAAATCGCTTTTTACTTCGCATATTCAATGAAGTAATAAGGTAGTTAAATGCCGAAATATATGGACGTGAAGTAATAGATGTACCTTTTACTTCGCATAATAACCGAAGTTGTATGATTGAAATTACTGAAGTCTTTGGCCGGTTTTCGAAGGAAAACCGGTCCAGAATTGGACCAGTGCCGAATTAAGAAATGTGTTTTGCTTCATCGATTTTTGTAAATAGTGAAGTAATAGATTATATATAAATTCGTCTTAATTATTATTTAGCGAAGTAGTTTATAATATTTTACTTCACAATTTACATTGTGTGACGAAGTAATTCTTCTGAAAGACTTCGTAGTTATGTATTTTGGTGAAGTAATAGACGCAAACAACTTCACAATTTATCCTATTTGTTGAAGTAAATATAATCCATAACTTCAGCATTTATCCTATTTGTTGAAGTATTTTATATTATGTTACTTCACAATTTATATTTAGTGACTAAGTGGTTCGAAAGACTTGAATAATTTGTATTTTAGTGAAGTAATTACGCAAAACAACTTCGTTTTTACAGAACAATGGTGAAGTAAATTAATTCTATCACTTCGTCTGATTTCTTATTGACGAAGTATTTAATATTATGTTACTTCACAATTTGCAAATAACAACGAAGTAATTTATCTGTTTCACTTCATTATTTTTTATTTTGATGAAGTAATTGTTAAAAAAAGAATTCGCAATGTACAACTTAATACACTAATATAATTAAATTCATAAATTATCCATCTAAAAATGATGAATATACACGAATCCACAATTACATATTCATCAATCCACAAATAACCCAAAAATATATCCACAAAACCAAAAGTATATCCAAAAATCCACAATGACAAACAAAATATTTATCCCAACATACACCATCCATTTAAGCACCTACATATGAGTAGAAAAATTCACTCCATTCACTTCTGACCTCATCATATTGAGATTGGTTGTAAAATTGGTTCTTGATGCATCCTGCAAACTGAAATTTAAAAAAGAAAATACATTAGATTTTTCTATTTTAAATAAAAATTGACAGATATATATTTAAAAAGTATTTAAATTGATGGAATCTGAACATATTACATATATGTTGGCACTCAAATAAAAAACAATAGAGATATAATGACAAAAAATTACAAATATGCTAACAGCCGTGTGTGAGAACTTCACAAAACTGAGAAACCAATTAATGAAGCATGCAACCAAGAATCGACTCAAAGAAAAATCTGATTGTGCATCAGCATACAATATGACTGTACCAGTTCTCGACTGAAAACACAGATGCTTGGACAGAAAAGTCCAAAAATCACATAACCAAAAAATGTCTAGAATTTCTGTTTTGAGTTGTTTTTGGTTAATATGAATGTACCATTTCTCGGCAGAAAAGTCCAAAAATCACAAAATATGCATTTCCAGTTCTCGGCTACAAGTTAACGAAGGCAGTGAAGACATGAAGATGACAACTTGGATATAAAGCTATGCAAGAAGGAAAAAAGTTTTTACAGAATTGGTAGAGATAGAAGATGCAAAGGGTTAGCCTTGCAAGAATACCAAAGACACTACGTTTCGATCCATCAACTTCGTTTACGAGTGGACTTTTCATTGCTAAGTTCACCAAGTTAACAATTCCATAATAGTTTTGTATCTCAATTTGTATTACTGGAACTACAAACTAAAAGAACAGGGAACTTAATTAAAGCATTTAAGAACTCTCTGTAGATACAAAAAAGGAAAATGAACGAAGAAGATACGTAAAAGCAATATTATGCAATGGTA
Source organism: Primulina tabacum (assembly GCF_025594145.1). Taxonomy (NCBI): domain Eukaryota; kingdom Viridiplantae; phylum Streptophyta; class Magnoliopsida; order Lamiales; family Gesneriaceae; genus Primulina; species Primulina tabacum. The sequence continues at coordinate 1,097,938 of NC_134552.1, read as the reverse complement.
CGGATTTGAAGAATCATGGGGATCTGTATAGTTTTCAAGAGTTACCAATTCATGAAACTTTTCAATTTCTAGACCCAATTCACTAATATCAGTGGTTATTCAAGATGATATGGCTTTCTGAATCGGCTACCAATTCATGAAACTTTTAATTGAAGAGCCTATGGTTTTTGACTCGGCTAACTTCAGTGGTTATTCACTGATATCAGTGGTTATTCACACTGCAGAATCCAACATGATATTTTACTAAATAGATTTTTATGATATTTTTTTATTAAATGAAGATGAAGTCTTTCTGTAATTTTATAGGGATATTTTTTGTTTACAAAAAGTTACATCATGACCCCCAAATTAGTTACTTTATGGCTCTTTGATAAGTGCAATTTATTGTACTTTTATTACTTGTTTTTAACTTAGAATTTTGTGATTCTTGAGCAGGTTTTATGTGATTTGTTGTTGTTTTTGTTGTTTTTGTTTGGAAGCTTAGAATGAGAGTTTGGAGTAGTAAAGTGTTGAATTGGAAAGTGCAAAAGATAAAAATTGCCGAAGCTCCAGCGCACCCGCGCTAACAATGAGACCGCACCCGCGGTCAATGAAGATCGAATTTCAGAAAATCTGCCGAAGCTGTACCGCACCTGCGGTCCTTGTTCTACCGCACCCGCGATCAATGAAGTTCGAAAATGAAATATTTCCCCGAAACAGCAGCGCACCCGCGGTCTATATAGTACCGCACCCGCGGTCTTCGAAAAACAGAGTCCTAAAATCTGTAACTTTGTGGGCTGCGCATGAAAGTCTATGAAAATGGTGTGCTACGATTTGAGACTTGTCTGGACTATAAAAAGGCATCATTTACTTACCATCTAGGGTATTGGGGGATCAAAATAAGGAGTGGAGGCTGCTGGAAATTATTGAAGACTCAAGTTCTTCTAGTTCTTGAAAAATCTTTTGCACAAATCTGGGGACGGAAACAGCACTTCAAAATCTTGTTCTAAGATCTTCTTTCTTTTATTTTTCATTTGATATGTCTTGTTTTAGAACTATGTTTTATTGTTTTGCTTGTGTTATTATGAACTAATTTTTATTTCTAGAGGAATGATGGAACAAAACTAGAAACCATGTGTTGGAACCTATGAACTAAGTTATTTAAGTTCTTTATCTTGTTCATTTGTATTATTCCAATCTTAATGATTTCAATTTATTGGCCATAAGTTGAATGATTTATATGTTTATAATTTATCACTTGGAAGAGGAAATTATAAACAAGAAAAGGAAAAAATACATCAATGGTATTTATAGAGTTTGGGAAAGCCTATAATGCTATTGAAGCTTATAGAGAATTTAGTGCTTGATGTGTTATTTATTTGTAGATTGTTGATGGGAACATTGCAATCAAATTTTAGATAACTAATATCGACTTAGCACTCGGGAGAGGGAGTAGATAATTATAGAATTCTTGGCTAATGAATAAGAAGGATTTTTATAACATAGCTACAAGAAGTTACACATGGTGGATGGTTGAGTGAAATCGGACCTCTAGATCTTTTATTCCATTATTATTGTTATAGTTTGGTATTATATTTATTTAAATCTATTTTCAATTTACTTATTATTGCAAACAAATCTTTTAATCGATTTTTCTAAATAAAATCGAGACTATTTAATTTCAAGCATTAATATACATTTATATACATACTCCTCGAGGGATCGACACTTGTACTCGAAAATACATTTTATTACAACTTGGCGTTGTGCACTTGCAAGCAAATAAAGAAAATACGCAACAAGTTTTTGGCGCCGTTGCCGGGGAGTGTTTATTATAAATTTATATTAGTATTGTTATCAATTAGTCTTGATTTTAATTTAGAGCAGTTTCTATTGGATTACATTAAACATTGATTTGTTTCTTTTCTTTGTTTGACAGTGCATGCGAAGATCGCAAAATCTTGACTTGTTTATCTTTGATCCTGAGATCGAAAGAACCGCAAGAAGATTAAGAAAGGCAAGAAGAGAAGAGATTCAAGCAATGGCTGACAACAGAGATAACGAAAATCCACCCCCTGCAATACCTATCAGAGATCATTTTAGGCCGGTACTAAATGCTCATTACTCGGGCATAGCACGAGGGACTATTAATGCAAACAACTTTGAGCTCAAACCCGCATTGATAAACATGGTTCAACAGAATCAGTTTGGGGGAGCCGCTACAGCAGATCCTCATCAACATATCAGAACATTCCTTGAAATCACTGACACAGTAAAGATAAATGGTGTTTCTGATGATATAATTCAATTGCGTTTGTTTCCTTTTTCTCTTAGGGACCAAGCAATAGGATGGCTCCAATCGCTTCCTTTGGGGAGTATCACTACATGGCAGGAATTAGCAACCAAGTTTCTTGCTAAATATTTTCCACCTGCGAAGTCTGCACAGTTGAAAATTGAGATAAGTACTTTTAGGCAGACTGACTTTGAGCAATTATATGAGGCATGGGAACGGTATAAGGAGTTGATAAGAAGGTGTCCAAACCATGGTTTTGAAGATTGGGTACAGATTGAATTGTTTTACAATGGTTTGAATTGACAAACAAGAGGCACTGTGGATGCCAAAGCTGGTGGCACGATATTTGCAAAATCACCTGATCAAGCATATGATTTGCTTGAACAGATGACCATTAACAGTTATCAGTGGCCGTATGAGAGGTCAGGAGTAAAGAAGCCAGCTGGGATGTATGCCATAGATCCTATTACATCACTCACCGCACAAGTTTCAGCTTTAACAACTCAAATTGCAGCTATGAATAAAGCTAGTACAACAGAGGTTGAAAATGCATCGGTTGTCACTGAAGAACCACACATTCCTGATGAGGCTCATTATATCAACAATAGGAATTTTGGTGGCTACGGAGGATATCGAGGTAACCCTCCCCCTAACACTTATCATCCTGGATTGAGAAATCATGAGAATTTTTTATACGCTAATAATAAGAATGTGTTGAATCCTCCACCTGGGTTCAATACATCAAAGGGGGAAGGAAAACCTTCACTTGAGGATCTAGTTGGGACATTTGTTGCTGAATCTAGTAAAAGGATGGCTAGGACTGAATCTCGTCTTGATGTCATGGAAACTCACATGGGAAATATGGGTGCCACAATGAAATCATTGGAGACACAGATTGGACAATTGGCTAATGCATTGAGAGATCAAAATAGAGGTCAATTCCCAAGTAATACTGAAGTGAATCCAAAGGAGCAATGCAAAGCTGTAACTTTGAGAAGTGGAAGAGAACTACAGGTGCAAAGTTCCAAGGAGAGAATGGACAAGGAGAAGACAGTTGAAAAAGAGAAAACTGAGGGATCTAAAGCTGAAGTTGAAGTTGAACAACCTCCGGTATTTACGCCAACTCTTCCATATCCGCAGAGGTTCAAAAAGAAGAAATTGGATGATCAATTTGCAAAATTTTAGGAGATTTTCAAGAAGATTCACATCAACATTCCATTTGCTGATGCTTTAGAGCAAATGCCAAACTATGCAAAGTTCATCAAAGATGTGATGTCAAAGAAGAGGAAGTTGCAAGATTTCGAGACAGTGAAGTTGACCGAAGAGTGTAGCGCCATTCTCCAAAAGAAGCTACCACAAAAACTAAAAGATCCAGGGAGTTTTACTATACCTTGCATTATTGGTGGTACTCAAGTTAATAAAGCTTTATGTGATCTTGGAGCAAGTATTTATCTTATGTCATTTTCTACTTATAGGGACTTGAAGCTAGGGGAGGTAAAACCAACCATTATAACTTTGCAACTTGCAGATAGGTCACTCACCTATCCTCGTGGAATTGTTGAAGATGTTTTGGTAAAAGTTGTCAAGTTTATCTTCCCTGCTGATTTTGTAATACTTGATATGGAAGAAGATCAAAATGCTCCATTGATTTTTGGGCGACCCTTCTTAGCCACTGGAAAAGCATTAATAGATGTACACAAAGGAGAACTCACCTTGAGAGTTGGTGGAGAAGCTGTCATTTTTAATATATATCACGCCATGAAGGAGTCAGATGAAGTAAGCACTTGTAAAAGCATTGATGTTTTAGACTCATGTATGTCCTTTGATTGTGCAGGAACTAGGGATCCCTTGAAGAGCTGTTTGATAGGTGTTGTTGGAACTGTTGATGAAGAAAATTGGGAAGTGAAAGAGCAACGGGTGGCTCTTGAAGCACTGCAGAAAGAAAGGAGAAAAGATGCACCGCCTGAAGAGTTTAATGTAAATGAGAAAATTGAGGTAAAAGCACCTTCTCCTGAATTAAAGGAACTGCAAGCCACCTTTGTTATGCATTTTTAGGTGAAAATTCGACATATCCGGTAATCATCTCTTCCTTTCTTACTTGTACTGAAAAAGAGAAATTGTTGAGAGTATTGAGGAAATTTAAAATTGCATTTGGTTGGTCTATTTCTGATATCAAGGGGATTAGTCCCACTATATGCATGCATAAAACTTTGATGGAGGAGTCGTATACTCCTTATGTGGATCACCAGAGGAGGCTAAATCCAGCCATGAAAGAGGTAGTGAAAAATGAAGTGTTGAAATTGTTAAATGCTGGAGTTATATATGCTATTTCTGACAGCAGTTGGGTATCTCCTGTACAAGTAGTGCCTAAAAAGGGTGGAATGACTGTGATAAAGAATGAAAATGATGAACTAATATCTACTCGTACTGTGACTGGATGGCGAGTATGTATTGATTATAGGAAGTTGAACAATGCCACACGTAAAGATTATTTTCCATTACCTTTTATTGATCAAATGCTTGATAGACTTGCTGGTTATTGTCACTACTGTTTTTTAGATGGTTATTCAGGTTATAACCAGATTGCTATAGCACCGGAGGATCAAGAGAAGACAACTTTCACGTGTCCCTATGGCACGTTTGCTTTTAAGAGAATGCCGTTTGGGTTATGCAATGCACCTGCCACTTTCCAGAGGTGCATGATGGCCATTTTTGCAGATATGGTGGAGGAAATAATGGAAGTCTTCATGGACGACTTTTCGGTATTTGGTTCGTCGTTTGATCACTGTTTACATAACCTTTCCCTTGTTTTGCAGAGATGTCAAGAAAAGAACTTAATTCTTAATTGGGAAAAGTGTCATTTTATGGTCCAAGAGGGTATTGTTCTTGGACATAAAGTGTCTTCAAAGGGATTAGAGGTAGACAGAGCCAAAGTGGTTGCAATTGAAAAGCTTCCACCACCGAAGAACATCAAAGGGATAAGGAGTTTCTTAGGACACGCCGGGTTTTATCGTAGATTTATCAAAAAATTTTCTAAGATTTCTAAACCTCTGTGTAACTTGCTTGAAAAAGAGTCGAATTTGATATTTGATGATTATTGTTTGCAGGCATTCGAGAAGATCAAAATGGCATTGGTAACTGCACCGATTATGATAGTGCCGGACTGGAAGGAACCCTTTGAGCTAATGTGTGATGCAAGTGATTATGCAGTGGGTGTTGTATTAGGCCAAAGAAGGGAGAAGATGTTTAGGGCGATTTACTACGCAAGCCGCACGATGGATGCTGCACAGCAAAATTACACTACAACCGAGAAGGAGATGCTTGCAGTAGTATTTGGTTTCGACAAATTCAGACCTTATTTGATTGGCACAAAGGTAATCGTTTTCACTGACCATGCAGCTATTCGCTACCTATTCGCCAAGAAGGATGCAAAACCACGCTTGATAAGGTGGATTTTGCTATTACAAGAATTTGACTTTGAGGTCAAGGATAAAAAAGGTAGTGAAAATCAGGTAACTGATCATTTGTCAAGGCTTGAGCTGGAGGAGAAGAAAGAAGAGGGAGCTATACAAGAAACATTCCCTGATTAGCAACTCTTCAAGGTAAATTTTATACTTCCTTGGTTTGCTGATATCGCTAATTTTTTGTCTTGTGGCACCCTTCCTCCAGATTTGAGCTATCATCAGAAGAAGAAGTTTGTCCATAACATCAAGTTCTATTATTGGGATGATCCATTTGTATATAAGAGGTGTGCTGACCAAGTGACTAGGAGATGCGTGGAGGGTATCGAAGCTCAAAAAATTTTGGAGAAGTGTCATTCTTCACCATATGGTGGACATTTTGGAGCATCACGAACAACAGCTAAGGTATTGCAATCTGGTTTTTATTGGCCTAGTTTGTTTAAGGATAGTTATACCTTAGTAAAGTCATGTGATAGATGCCAGAGGTTAGGAAACATATCTAGGCGTCATGAATTACCACTGACAAATGTTTTGGAAGTGGAACTTTTTGATGTTTGGGGCATAGATTTCATGGGACCCTTTCCCCCTTCTTTTGGTAATTCTTATATTTTATTAGCTGCTGATTATGTGTCGAAATGGGTGGAAGCAATCGCCACCAATACTAATGACTCTCATGTTGTAGCGAAATTTGTGCATAAGAATATCTTCACTAGGTTTGGAACACCGAGAGCCATCATAAGTGACGAAGGTACGCATTTTTGCAATAGAATTTTCAACTCACTTTTGGCTAAATACAATGTGAAGCACAAAGTGGCACTAGCATATCATCCTCAGTCGAATGGACAAGCTGAAGTATCCGACCGGGAAATTAAGCAAATACTGGAAAAAACTGTCAACACCAACCGGAGAGATTGGGCTATGAAGTTGGATGATGCGTTATTGGCTTATCGGACTGCATTCAAGACGCCTATTGGGATGTCTCCCTAAAGGCTAGTGTTTGGGAAAGCATGTCATCTGCCGTTGGAGTTGGAGCATAGAGCATTTTGGGCTGTGAAGAAATTAAATTTTGATTTGAAAGCTTCTGGCGACGTTAGAAAACTACAATTGAGCGAGATGGATGAATTCCGAAACGACGCATATGAGAATGCCAAGATCTACAAAGAGCAAACTAAGAAGTGGCATGACAAAATCATTGTCCGAAGGGAGCTAAAACCAGGACAACAAGTACTACTGTTCAACTCTCGTCTGAAGTTGTTCCCTGGTAAGCTAAAGTCGCGTTGGTCAGGGCCGTTTGTTGTGGAAACAGTGTCTCCTTATGGGGCTATCGAGTTAAAGTGCAGTGATGGGAGAACCTTCAAGGTCAATGGACAGCGGGTTAAGCCGTACTATGGGACTGAAGTAAGGAATATCGACAGTGTCAAGCTGAGCGAACCAAACTGATCAGACTAGTGACAGTCGGGCTGAAGACGTTAAACCAAGCGCTTATTGGGAGGCAACCCAAATTTTTGTTTCTCTTTTGCATTTTGTTTTCGGTTTTGCTTTTATTTTTTTTTATTATGATTATTTTTGGTTGTGTACTTTTAGTATAGTGTGTGCTTATATCTTCCCAAATCTAATGAATCCCAATTGTTTTCTTTTCAGGAATAAAAATTGGAGAAGAAAAAAATTTCCCGAAGGAATACCGCACCTGCGGTATAATTTGGAACGCACCTGCAGCGTTTAAGACAAACAAATATTGAAAATTTCCCGAGAGCTAAGCGCACCCGCGCTAACAATGAGACCGCACCCGCGGTCAATGAAGAAAAATTTTCAAGAAATTCACGAAAGCACATCGCACCTGCGGTATCTATTGGATCGCACCCGCGGCGTCTGAGAAAACAAATATTGAAAATTTCCCGAGAGCTAAGCGCACCCGAGCTAACAATGAGACCGCACCCGCGGTCAATGAAGAAAAATTTTCAAGAAATTCCCGAAAGCATACCGCACCCGCGGTCTTTGTTTTACCGCACCCGCGGTGGTTGATTTTAAAATCAGAATGGGGCAACATTTACGCATAAACGAAGAACACTTCTTCAAAAATTTATCCTCCACTTCGAAATTCCTCCACTGAAAACACAATCAACACTCAAAGTTTGTTCTTTCAAGCATAAATTTACCACTCCAAACCTACATAACTTCAATTATTCCATCCAATACCCATCTTATTCCACAAATTCAACACAAAACCTAGGGTGTGAAAAGGGGGCTCGAAAATTTTCAACCAAAGATTGAATGGAGCTTTGATTTTGTTCTTCAAGAAACATTTCTACACTCAAGGTGAGCAAATCCATAGTACATTTGTTGAAATTCGAAATTAGTGGTGTTATTGGCTATGGAGAAAAAAAATTGAATTTTAGTGGAATACATTGTTGATATTGTTGATTGTATTGGTGTGTATATTGTTGAGGTGTTGTTATTGTGGTTAACAAGTTTGGGGGTGTGAAGAATCATCTAGTTTTGTGAATTGGATTGAAGGGGAAGTTGATGATTTGAAGGTGTTTGATAAAATGCCTCCAAGAAAGAAACAATCCAAGGGTGCATCATCATCTGCAAATTATGATGCAAACAGGTTTTGGGACGAGAAAGCGGAGGAAAACTATGGAAAAATTTTGAACAAAAGCATTATAAAAGAAAGGGGATTTGATCTGAGTTTCCGCCGAACTGAAATTGGATTAATGCTTACTGCTCGGCATTGGGAAGAGTTTGGCAAGCAGCCACAAGATGCTGTCATTTCGTTGGTAAGAGAATTTTATGCTAACCTTAAGGTTAAGCATGAACAATTGAAGGTTTTGGTGCGAGATAAAATGGTAGCTTTTGATGCACAGACTATCAATACGGTGTATGGTATACCTCCATGTATGCATGATGAATATGAAGAATACCGGACTGAGCAAGTTGATTATAATAATATTCTTCAAACAATATGCATAGAGGGAGCGGAGTGGAGAATGAGAGAAGATGTGCATGTCAGCCTAGCCAAATCTGATCTGAAAAGAGTTGCCAAAGATTGGTATTCCTTTATTTCTGCTAGGATTAAGCTTACCGAGCATACCACCACCGTCATCAAGGAGAGGGAAATCCTGACTTTTTGCATCATGATGGGTAAGACAATTGATTTAGGTCAATTGCTTCAGACTTCGATGCTTGATTATGCAAAAGGTAACTCTCCTAGTGGAATCCTCCACTCTTCTCTTATCACTGCATTATGCCAGAATGCGGGAGTGACTTGGGCAGTGAATGAAGAATTGTTAAAGCCGAAAAATGTCATTGTGGTAGTTCAACCACATAGGGCAGTGAGAGGTGAACAAGCTGCGGCACGTCGAGCTGAAAGGGAATTCAATAGAAGAGCTGCAGAAAGACGTGCCCAGGCTCAAGCTCAAGAACCACAACCACAACCGCAACAAGGAAATATGAGAGCTAGGCGACCCATTTGGAAGAAGAAATGCGAAATCAATGCCAAGACATGGATGAGTTTCGGTTTAGGACCGATACATTTATGGGATATATGATGGATTTTACGTCTGTCTTGGCTCAGCAATTTCCATTAGCTTCAACCTATGGTAATCCATTTCCACCTCCTCCACAGTGGCCACCCATATACCACCCGCCGGAGTTCCAACCACCACAAGATGACGCAGATGATGAGGATGGCGATGACCACTGACGGTCGTTGCCCGAGGTATGTGTATTCGTCTAACTTTCATGATCATTTACATCGAGGACGATGCACATATTTAAGTTTGGGGGAGAGATATTATTTTATTTTGTGTGTTTTATTTTGTGTGTTGTTCATTTTATTTAGTTTTATTTGAGTGTTTTATTTTTTCTTGTGAGTTTGTTGCTTGTGTGTTTGTAGTGTCATAGTCATGAAATTTTTTATTTGAAATGGCCAATGATGAAAAAAAATTTTGTATTGAGAAGAAAGGTCATGCATTTCATTAATGTTCATCAATCAATTTGAAAAATTTAGAGAACAATCATGAGATTTGGTAAATTTGAGACTTATAAATTCTAAACAACTCTGCGATTTTCATTTGGTATTGAAATATATTTTTGCAAACACATATATGATTGAGGCGATCTTTGATTTTATTTTGGCCTATTTATATTGTTCATAAATATTCAATTGATGCTCTCTTGAGCCTATATGAGAAAAGAATTGTGTTCTTGAAATTTCTTGGAAGCCAAGCACTTTTCTTGTGAATATATATGTATTTGGGTGATGCATTGAGACATCACTTTACACGATGATTAGATTCTACTTTGTGTTAGTGAATTGAGATTTTGTCTAGAACTATCCAAACAACACTCGAGGCGAAATACGGACAAACTATGATTTAGGAATGATTTAGGTGATTTTTTTGATCGATTGAGCCTTTCAAGCTACCAAATAAAAATAATTTATCGTTTGTCACCTCTTTGAGCTTATATGAATTCGAATGGCACACGTTAATATGTGTAAAAGACCCCCATTCGATATCCTTTCAAATGTCCCACATTTACTACCCCGTTGAATATCTTAAACATTAATTTCTTACCTTCTCAAGGGAGTAAGAATTCAAAGGATCAAAGAAATGAAAATTCTCCTACAAAAGAAAAGAAAAATGAATTATGTTACATTGAAGAAGTTGGAGAAAAATGGGAGAAAAAAGAGATGAAATGAATAAAAAAAAATGAAGTTTGAAAAAGAGATAAAATTTAACTTACTCCCTTATTTGAATTCCTAATCTTCATTTGTAGCCATGAGCCAAGGCCTAACATTACAAGCATTGTAAATCCTATTGACCAAGTCATAGTTGTCCAATATACTAGTGGAGAGTGTTTGGGAGGATTTAGCCTATGGACAATCGATAAACACTTCCATTGAGTATGAATCTGAACAATTTTACACACACCTCATTGCATCAAATATTTATTGGGTATTCCTTTCTTGAATGAATATGACTTTGAACCCAATCTTTACCATAAAGGACCTCTTGATTTGTGTTTGTAAAAATTGAAATCGATTGAGAATAATTTGAAACATGAGTTGAAGAAATTAGAAGTTAAGAAAATTAACCGATTGCATGATTTTATCCGGATGAAAAAGTGGTTGGATTGATTTGACTTGTGAATGCATGAAGAGTTGTTAATTTATCTTAGGCCAAGTTCTTTAAAATATTTCATGACTTGTTTGTTTGTGTTGTTTTGTTTTGCTCGGGACTAGCAAAATATTAATTTATTGTACTTTTATTACTTGTTTTTAACTTAGAATTTTGTGATTCTTGAGCAGGTTTTATGTGATTGTTGTTGTTTTGTTGTTTTAGTTTAGAAGCTTAGAATGAGAGTTTGGAGTAGTAAAGTGTTGAATTGGAAAGTGCAAAAGATAAAAATTGCCGAAGCTCCAGCGCACCCGCGCTAACAATGAGACCGCACTCGCGGTCAATGAAGATCGAATTTCAGAAAATCTGCCGAAGCTGTACCGCACCTGCGGTCCTTGTTCTACCACACCCGCGATCAATGAAGTTTGAAAATGAAAGATTTCCCTGAAACAGCAGCGCACCCGCGGTCTATATAGTACCGCACCCGCGGTCTTCGAAAAACAGAGTCCGAAAAATCTGTAACTTTGTGGGCTGCGCATGAAAGTCTATGAAAATGGTGTGCTACGATTTGAGACTTGTCTGGACTATAAAAAGGCATCATTTACTTACCATCTAGGGTATTGGGGGATCAAAATAAGGAGTGGAGGCTGCTGGAAATTATTGAAGACTCAAGTTCTTCTAGTTCTTGAAAAATCTTTTGCACAAATCCGAGGACGGAAACAGCACTTCAAAATCTTGTTCTAAGATCTTCTTTCTTTTATTTTTCATTTGATATGTCTTGTTTTAGAACTATGTTTTATTGTTTTGCTTGTGTTATTATGAACTAATTTTTATTTCTAGAGGAATGATGGAACAAAACTAGAAACCATGTGTTGGAACCTATGAACTAAGTTATTTAAGTTCTTTATCTTGTTCATTTGTATTATTCCAATCTTAATGATTTCAATTTATTGGCCATAAGTTGAATGATTTATATGTTTATAATTTATCACTTGGAAGAGGAAATTATAAACAAGAAAAGAAAAAATACATCAATGGTATTTATAGAGTTTGGGAAAGCCTATAATGCTATTGAAGCTTATAGAGAATTTAGTGCTTGATGTGTTATTTATTTGTAGATTGTTGATGGGAACATTGCAATCAAATTTTAGATAACTAATATCGACTTAGCACTCGGGAGAGGGAGTAGATAATTATAGAATTCTTGGCTAATGAATAAGAAGGATTTTTATAACATAGCTACAAGAAGTTACACATGGTGGATAGTTGAGTGAAATCGGACCTCTAGATCTTTTATTCCGTTGTTATTGTTATAGTTTGATATTATATTTATTTAAATCCATTTTCAATTTAGTTATTATTGCAAACAAATTTTTAATCGATTTTTCTAGATAAAATCGAGACTATTTAATTACAAGGATTAATATACATTTATATACATATTTCTCGAGGGATCGACACTTGTACTCGAAAATACATTTTATTACAACTTGACGTTGTGCACTTGCAAGCAAATAAAGAAAATACGCAACAAATTTTTGGCGCCGTTGCCGGGGAGTGTTTATTATAAATTTATATTAGTATTGTTACCAATTAGTCATGATTTTAATTTAGAGCTGTTTCTATTGGATTACATTAAACATTGATTTGTTTCTTTTCTTTGTTTGACAGTGCATGCGAAGATCGCAAAATCTTGACTTGTTTATCTTTGATCCTGAGATCGAAAGAACCGCAAGAAGATTAAGAAAGGCAAGAATAGAAGAGATTCAAGCAATGGCTGACAACAGAGATAATGAAAATCCACCCCATGCAATACCTATCAGAGATCATTTTAGGCCGATACTAAATGCTCATTACTCGGGCATAGCACGAGGGACTATTAATGCAAACAACTTTGAGCTCAAACCCGCATTGATAAACATGGTTCAACAGAATCAGTTTGGGGGAGCCGCTACAGCAGATCCTCATCTACATCTCCGAACATTCCTTGAAATCACTGACACAGTAAAGATAAATGGTGTTTCTGATGATATAATTCAATTGCGCTTGTTTCCTTTTTCTCTTAGGGACCAAGCAAGAGGATGGCTCCAATCGCTTCCTTTGGGGAGTATCACTACATGGCAGGAATTAGCAACCAAATTTCTTGCTAAATATTTTCCACCTGCGAAGTCTGCACAGTTGAAAATTGAGATAAGTACTTTTAGGCAGACTGACTTTGAGCAATTATATGAGACATAGGAACGGTATAAGGAGTTGTTAAGGAGGTGTCCAAACCATGGTTTTGAAGATTGGGTACAGATTGAATTGTTTCACAATGGTTTGAATTGACAAACAAGAGGCACTGTGGATGCAACAGCTGGTGGCACGATATTTGCAAAATCACCTGATCAAGCATATGATTTGCTTGAACAGATGACCATTAACAAAATCTTTTAATCGATTTTTCTAAATAAAATCGAGAGTATTTAATTACAAGCATTAATATACATTTATATACATACTCCTCGAGGGATCGACACTTGTACTCGAAAATACATTTTATTACAACTTGACGTTGTGCACTTGCAAGCGAATAAAGAAAATACGCAACAAGTTTTTGGCGTCGTTGCCGGGGAGTGTTTATTATAAATTTATATTAGTATTGTTACCAATTAGTCTTGATTTTAATTTAGAGCTGTTTCTATTGGATTACATTAAACATTGATTTGTTTCTTTTCTTTGTTTGACAGTGCATGCGAAGATCGCAAAATCTTGACTTGTTTATCTTTGATCCTGAGATCGAAAGAACCGCAAGAAGATTAAGAAAGGCAAGAAGAGAAGGGATTCAAGCAATGGCTATCATGTATCATAATATAGTATAGATATTTCTGCTTCTACGGTTACAAATGTAGAACAAATAAAAATTGAGCAATAAAAATACGACATGATGATTTGTCCATATAACATAGCACCTCGGACAGAATCAAATGTTTGACAGTGTAGTTGTATTTCAACTTACTTGGAGGTCTATGTAACATAGTGGAGAATTATGGTGCGCAAGAATCTGAATTGTTTCAAGTTGATCTTTGCCTCTGAAATTGAAGAAAATATAAAATGAGTTTGTGATGCACAAACAGTAGGAAAATATCTATAAATTCCGTGCGTAGAATGTGAGTGCCTCTAAGAATACTTGTATATGGAAAAAAATCTAATCATATATTTGGAACCCCTCGAAATTCAGCAATATCATTATTATTACTGTTATACTTCCTCTTGATAACTTTCGGCTCTTTGTTCATGATAGAAATTGTCTTTACTTTTGAAACCCAATAATCCTCAAACTCTTCATGTTCAGTTCTAGCATGGAGAGGTGTGTAGTTTGCCAATGTTCCCTTTGTTCTCCACCGAGAACCACATGCATTGCAGAGTATGGGCTTCTCAGGAGGACCGTTACGCCAAAGAGGGGTACCTATTGCATAATTATATGAAGTATATTAAATATGGTCTAAGGAAACAATGGTCATCATTAACGAAGTTTTAAGCACCAACACGACTAGCGTTAACACTAATCAAAAGTAAGATCTGAACAATGCAATGTTTGCACGATTCAGAAAAACAAGTGTAGAGAAGCAACGCATTCAGGAAGACTACCCAAATATTTACACAGGTGCACGCTTAGGATGACATTAATCAATGGAAGAATCGCAGGAAACAAAATCAAGAGGGTAGTCACAAGAGATTATATTAGCAGGAAAATTGAGCCAACGAAAACCTAAACCTCTCTTCTTAACCTGAATTGATAAAGAATGATTAATCAGAAGCATGATGGAAATGGTCATATGAGCAAGACAAAAAGCATCGGATAGAAATAAGATATAACTTACAACCTAAGTCGTTGGGCTAAGAGATGAAGACATTCACGATAAACCATAAAAAGGTTTCCACTATTGCTTCAGCTTATCATCTATGAGATCTCACAACTCAAAAATCATTTTCAAATCAGTGCGCACAGAAAGACACTAAAACTAAAATGTCATAGATCTATATGACTTCGAATATTTCCTGGGGCAGCATAGACTCTGGAAACCACGTCCCAGTAACATAATCATCTTGAAACTGAATCCCTAGACAACACATTCCAATAACACCTGGACAACTAACTTCAATACATTTTTAAAACGCCCTAGACATGGGTTTTCAAAATGAAAACAATGTAATTCTTCAAGCAGCAGCATAAAGATTTATCCGCACGAGGTTCTTATAATTTGAAAAGAGTTGAGGAATCCTAGCAGAATGCAGAGATACTCTTGGTTAGGAACGAAACGAGAATGTTCAAGAATAATCAGGTGCCATTCAAGTAGACGGAAATATGACATTCCCGATGGATTGGTGATATACCATTGCAATTTCAAGATCATTATAATGCCATACTAAGAACATGCATGAAAAGTTTATACAAGGTTGCAAGAGTTAAAAATACAAAAGCAAAGAAACTTTAATCTGTCTTAGCAAAAAGCTAGGCTAGAGTCTACGGGTCCATAACAAATAGAAGCCTCTCGTATGTTTTTATGAGAAGACACCAGTAAACAAGTCTAGGCTTCACGAGCAGCAGTCAAGACACCAATCCTGCTAGAACAGAAATTTAAATTTTAATCAATCAAAATTCATAATGAACATTGAAGGAAAAGAATTGATTTCATTTGGCACATAAACACTCAACTGCATTAGAGAACAATGAAAACCAGCTCAATTCCTCTTTTCTCAAAAGGGTTCAATAGATTCATAGGCAGTGGGGCATACACAAAAGACAGAAAGTAAAGGTTTAGAGCCTAAGTAGAATTCCCAACACTGTTATGAAATTGCAAATCAGAGACTCGTGGACTGTGGCAGAAATGGAAGTTAAAAGACAAGAACCATTTAAAACACTAGGACATAACGCTTAACATAAAAAATGACCAAGTATTTTCCATTCCCGCAAAGCATTCTGTATTCAGAAAATGAATAATCATTTCATGATTGAAGAACAAATCAATCAATATGAAACCAACTGAAAATGGTGACAAACAGAGAGAAAAAAAACTCCAGTCGCAGCTTCCCTCTCGGTGCTTGGAACGGTGGTGGTAGTGGTGGTGTTGTTCGTCCCGCCTTCTTCTCTCTCGGTAGTGGAACGGCGGCGACGGTGCGTGGAATGGCGGCGGCGCGGCGCGGTTCGAAGAGAAGACTGAAATTAGGGTTAATTTTGAAAGAAAATGTGGATCGATCGGAATGAGTTTGTCTGAAGGATATATGATATAATCGATATTAAATTAATTAAACTTTTCGGTTCATCTTTTTACTTCAGTATGAACTTATTTTCTTTATTTTTTACTTCATCAACATTGATATGCCGAAGTAAAATATAATAAAAAAATACAGTGAAGCCCATGTTTTTAAACATCCGAAGTAAAATATATTATTTTACTTCGCTTGTGCTATTACTGAAGTTATTGGTAACGTATTACTTCGTAATTTATTATTGCCGAAGTAACGCATGTCGAAGTAAAATCCGATTTTTCTACTAGTGGATATATTGGATAAGATCGTATAATAGCTTTATCAGTTCGTTAGAATGTCAGAATCTATGCACACTACCTGTAGTGTACTATTTATCAGAAATGATGATGACATGGTACAACGACCTACCAATATGGGAACGATTATAAGATTTAAACATGCTGACCGTTAGAATTGAAGCCTACAAATAGACCAGTTGGATGAAATTTCAAGCCTCTAATTTTTTTGAATCATCAAGTATTATCATGTTCTTGAGAGCGTAACTGATCGAAGAAAATATTCAACACACTCATATCTTAATCTATCTAATAATTTAAATATCATTTTGTAGTTAGTATTTCTTTGAGAAATCATTGTAATTGATAATAGGAATTCTTACTGATCACTTTGTTTAAATTTGTAAATACACTAAGAGTTTTAGTTATGCAATAGTAAGTCTTGTTGAAGTGAGCATTTGTAAACTATTGTAATTGTCAAAGTCTTTTAATGAAAATATTTTCGCGAGAAAGAAGGGATGGCATAGGAACTATTCAAGTCTCCGAACATTCATAAACAAACTTTTGCATTTACATTTCAGCTACCCTGTTTTAGCTTCTATTTGATAACCAAACCGTTATTTACTTTAACCATTTATGTGTTCAAACTGTGTCACTGAGTTTCTTTCCGTACAGTTTCAATTCATAGTTTATTGATACCCAACTAAGGAGAATTTCATTTCAAGGAACATACGTAAAAAGTAAATATTTTTTAATTTATTAACAAGCTAACTCAATCATAGGAATAAACACTGGTTTCATCTTACTGAATTTAGATACCATTTAGTACGAATGATAATGCATAGACTGATTGCACATTCATTTTTCATCAACGCTGGTTCAAGTTTTACAAAATATTAGAGTTATAAATGACTGTGATGTTCTTATATAATTATTTATCCTCTGAATATTATTAATATTTATCATCCCATCGTTAGAACCAAATATTGCATAATGATTTCGACTTTTGGGTTTGCATGTTCCCATTGACATTTAACAATTCAAGGAGCCTTTCTAAATTCACAAATCAGTACCAGAAAATAGTAACATCAGCCAAAACTACAAATCACACTAGCATAACATATATTCGAACCATGATCTTAGTGAAAGCCAAGAAGAGAGTGTGGACTATGGATCGCAACCAAAATTTTCTTTTGAATCACCGAAAATATTTGGAGGATTTATGGTTGTGATTTTCGAAGATCACACAATCAAATTAGTGGAGGCTATGGTTAAAATAAAACCTTCATTACCTAATTACCATAACATAACATTTGGGTCTCTTAATTAAAATTAATGGGCTTGATTAATTAATTGGACTAGTCCAACTAGTTCAATTAATTAATCAAAGTCAACTAAGAACTTTAATTATTTAGTATGTTGAACTTGAACTCCTACAAGTCCATTAAACATACTTCCAACTATGTTTAATTTAATGTTTAATAAACTCAACTTTTGAGTTTAATAAATTAAATTCTCAAAATTTATAAATCAACTCCTTGAATTTATTCTCCAAATTTTTTATAAATTCAACTTCTTAGAATTTACTATCTCACAAATTCAACTCATTGAATTTATTTTTCTCAAAATTTAATTATTATAAATTCAACTCCTTGAATTTACTATATCATAATATAAATTTAACTTCTTGAATTTATTTTCTCCACGGGAAGAAGTGATCCAGTGCTTGTGTGACCTTCAATAGTTCAGGGATACAACTAGCCGTGGGTTCACAACTCTTTGTGATTCAAGACATAATCCTTTATTCGGGCTTACCCTAATTTTCCCATTCTATATATCAACCATTGATCATGCACTACAAGAAAAATGATTTTCCGCAGCACGTCATCAACAGCGTGCATTAAAAGCACGCTGCGAATACTACTCTTAACGGCGTGCACCCATATGTGCGCTGTTAATATCGTTGCACTTGACAGAAATAACGGAAAGCACGCTGCGGATAGTAATATCCGCAGCATGCATTTATGTGTGCTGTTAATAAATTATATAAACGACAGCGTGCAGTTATATGTGAGCTGTTAATAATCTATGCAATTTTCGCAGCGCACAATAAAGGCATACCGTTAATAGTATTATTAACAGCATGCATGTTTATGTGCGCTTTTAAAATTAAATCATTTTAAAAAAAATTTGTGTTTAGACATTAAAGACGTAAATTAATCGCACGCCGTCAATAGTATTATTCACAGCATGCATATTATTAGCACGCTGCGGAAAATGGGTGCGAATTTTTAAATTAGCGACGGTTTTGATGAAACTGTCGCTAATTTAAAATTGCGTATAAATATCCGATTTCTGTTTCATTTTTCCTCCACACCACTTCACAACACTTAAAATTTTTCTCTTTTGTACGATTTTAGTTTCGATTTAGATACGTTTTTTTTTAATTGTTTGGTTAATTTTTTAAGTGTTAGTTAAGATCATGAGTATTGTTATCATAGTTATATTGTAGTTTTTTTAAAAATTTATAAAATTCTAAAAGTAAATTTTTTATTTTTTTACGAAAAATTTAGCGACGATTTTTAACTGTCGTGAAATGTACGACGTGTTGGAACCGTCGCTAAATTTAAAGACCGTCGCTAATTTAGCGACATATAATAAACGTCTTCGGTTACGAACCGTCGCCGGTTAATGACGGTTTTGTCAAAAACCGTCGCTAATTTTAGATGTTCTATGAATTTTAACTGGCGTACATTGCACGCTGCGAATAGTTGTATTAACGGCGTGCATATGCACGCCGTTGACAATAGTATTAACAGCGTGCACATGTACGTCGCGGATAATCTTGAACTTTCAACAGCTTGCAACTTTGCTGCGTGCAATGTGCGCTGCAGAAAGAGAATTTGCGCGCTGCGAAAATCCATTTTTGTTGTAGTGATGAGAATGTCAGATATCATATTTTTTATTAAACCCATCGAATCATGGTAAGAGCGTCTAGTAGCATCGCCCCATGATTCCCTAGATATCACTGATATTGTCTGCAAGAACCAGTCGATTATGATTAACGTACAGTACGGTCCCTTCATCTCATATATCCCGATCGAATCTACAACCATTGGTTCATCGAGGGTTGCATAATAATTCGATAATTATGTGACACATCTTTGAGAATAAATAGTGGTATCGCATGTACAATTGGAGACTTCTGTCTCTAACATACATCTCATACTCTGGCCAGAGATTCCATGCACTATTATTTCATCAGATCACATAGGATATCCACACCCGTAGGTGAGCGGTGAATTCCCGACTACAATGCACTGGCTCCTACATGTGTCGCAATTGTACCCAATCTCGCCACCTAATGACCCTCCTGGAGTCGGTAAACGAGTCAAAGCACAGCCCTAACATATAGAGTCTTTGTGTTGTTCCGGGTCGTAAGGACTAATGGTGTACAATCATAACCACGGACTTATCCTCTCGATGAATGATAACCACTTGGAAAGTCCAAGGGAGGGTAGTTTGGTATAATCATCATATGGCTACTCATCTGCATGTTTGGACATCTCTATGCCCTTACAAGAAACGCAGGTACACAACATCACAGATGCTAGTCTCGAGCTCAAGCGACCTTTATCCATGTTTTAGGCGGCTGAATCAACTAGGAACAAATTTAGGTTATAAAGTGCTTACAAATTAGTTTCAACATCGAATTATGATTCATTTGTATTAAAGTATAATCAATGTCTTTATCTATTTTGATCACATGTGTATACAGATAAAGAAATAACAAACCATAAAATAATGAATTATATTAAAATAAAGATTGTTTATTACAACTGAATCAATAATTTCTCTAGTCAAAAGTTGGCTTACAGAGCATCTATTTTAACAGTAACATGGTAAGGGAACAAAGCCATACCACTGAAAAGCAAAAGAAAGCCCATAGGTGCTCCATTGTGGTTAACTTCACAAAGTTTTGAAACAAAATACTACACAACATTCCTAACCCAAATTGTATGATTTTTCTTCTCCTCCATGGGAAAACAGAGAGAGACAAATAGGTCTTTCGAGGAAGTTTTGCACAGAAACAGCGTGGCTAATAACAAGAAAAGCGAAATAATCCCCTCAACTATAGGTCTGAAAACAAAGAAAGGCCACAAAGTCAAGAAATAGCAACCTACAAACAACATTCCTTCAATAGAAGTTAACAGAATCTCGATATCAGCTATAAGTTTTGGTACATCCGAGGTGAAAAATACTGGGATCTTGTCTCCCTGTAAACGAATGGTTAAAGCGTAGTACCACGAATAGAACAGAGTTATCCCTAACAAAGATTTAAGAAGACGAAGAAGGAGAGGTGGATTAACTTGGAAGTTTGCTTCATCTAGAATATCGAATCCACGTATATAACAGAAGAAGCCAATGTAGAAAACATATTAGAAAAATAGCGTGCAGCTAGTGATGAGATCTCTTCATTTAGTACTTCTGTTGGCATGGCTTGAAAAATCAAGAATTGTGAAGAAGGCAATTAGGTGAGTAAATCATATATAATACAAAACTAGGCCGGCATAATATAATCAAACAAATATAAAATACAAATTTTCCATCAAGAAAATGGATCAAAATATAAATAAGTTCAATCAACTTAGTAGAAGCAGACGAGGCGACCTAAAGTTCTTTTTATCAGGTTTTCACAAAGTCCAACAACATGAAAAGTTCCTAAATCGGGGTCTTCTGTTCGTCGCTTTTGTAAATACTTGGATATGCATCCAATTCCAATCATGATTGTGCGCGTTGAATATAAAAAACAAAATTCGCCTAAGACGCAGGAAGAACTTGGCAGAAATTACCAAAATAATTTGCTAGAATTGCGAAATATTAAATCTACTTATCCAGCAAAAACCAATCTCGGCGTCTCCAGAAATTTTCTAACAGACTAAAATTCCGTAGCTGTCAAATTTACAAAGTTCAGGAACAGTAGAACGACGAATTTGATCACAAGGGAACATCCAAAGATGACGGAGGATTCAGGTATTCGATTCCAAAAAGATCATGAACATATAATTAGTTTAACATTCACATAATATGAAGCCTTCAACTTGTTCTAGTACTTATTCAAATCGCGACGATATATCTTTATGATACTTTTGGATCCATCCTTGAATAACATTAACCTCTATGTTTCTTTGCATGATCAACCAATCTGGATCGGTATTTGCAGACGGGTGTATGTCCAAACAATGGGACCCTACAAGAGACATACACATGCAATGTACGTAAAGTTTAGGCTTAATTGGCTTAGAATGTGGGGTATAGAAACACAATAACCTATACATATATATTTTCCAGAGATTACATTTTTTTTGTCATGCTACATACCAATTTAAAGTCTTAGCCCATTGAATTAGATCGCTTTTCAATTTTAGTCATTAGAGAGAAAAATGACTAAAATCGAAAAAAGTACAAATTAGTAGACTAAAACTGTAAATCGACCGACAACATGACAAAAATTTAAACAAAAATACATACAAATTATGCAAGTTACATAAGATAAAAATCTAAATTTCACTATCTTTGTATATATATATATATATAGGAGCATACCATTAGATGTAGTTATGGCAAGAACACTTTCCGACAAGTCTTGTAGCACACTATGGTAGATTAATAAAAGTATGGAAAAAAAAATTGTCACATTAAATTAGTGTATACATCGATATTGAATGGAATATATATATGGGGGTATTCGAACGTTACCCTGCACTACTATATGGATCTCTTAGACCATTAGAGAAAATTATGTTGCTTCCGAAACGATTGAGACTCAATTTTATGTCCTGCGAAATCGATTTTCGGAGTTAAAAAAAATTAAAAAAAATACAAGGCATGCGTGCATGCAAGAACGTAACATAATAAGAATAATAATGTGATATTTAGGGTAAAAAGAAATTACATGGCCTCCATAATAAGTGGTAATCCAATGAGGTCGGGGTGGTACGCCATAATAAGTGGTGCATTCTTTGATAAATTGGTGTAAATCGAATGGTGCTGCTTGAAACATTGTGTCCTTTTCTCCCCTTCCGATTGGCATCACCATTTCACTACAAGTCTACAAACACAAACCAAATATATATATATATATATATATAGATCAATATTGTCATAAAATATTTATAATACAATTGATTATTTTTGTTTTTATTCTTGTCATAAATATTTATCGATATCTCTGGTATGGTTCTGAGTTAATCCTACGTACTTCTCTTTATTTCCTATCAATAAAATGTTTTGGTGTCACTGATTATTGACTATATCGAACAAAATAAATAAATTATATCTATCATTACTACAAATTATATAACTTAGAAATTTGAAATGCATTTATAATTTAAAATGTATACAACCATTTAAGTTTCACTTTGTATAATTTTATATTAATTTCATTAAGCAAGTATCCAAATTGACAACAGAAGCAACCAATTCATAAACCGTGTCTTAAAAATACAGAAGACTTTACATTTCATTTAAGTGGCTATTGATTGTATTATTAAATATAAACAAAAGTTGCAAAAAAAAAATATATTAAAAATTATCATTTGTTAGTCAAAACCCAAAATAAAACATAAAAACATAATGAAAGTTTTCAAAAGAAAAAATTCCTTTAGGAATTTTCAATATCAAATTTTAGTAATTAAAATAATATTTAAATGATGAAATTCAATTACATAATCCACTTACTAGTGTGAGATCCTATTGAATAGGATGATGAACAAAAGATTCTATCACAATCTAAACGTGAATATATGAAAAGTGAGGTCTTTTTGTCTTTAATTTTTCTTTTTGACACAAGTCTTTTATCTTTAAAGTGTTGGTATCATTACAATATAGAGGGAAAATTTTGTGCCCCTTTAAAGTATGGGTTTTGAGTTGCCCGACTCATTATATTTTTTTAATTTCAGTTTTAATCATTTATTTTCAGATTTTTGGTAATTTTTGTTATTTTCATTTAGAGTGTTGACATGACACTGCATACCTCAATGTCACATCAAGTCAAGTCAGAAAATGAATTAAAATTTAAAAAAAATTAAACATACCGGAATTTGACGAAAATTTGACAACATACTAAATGATATAAATAGCAAATAGACAAATATAAAAACACAAATATGCAATTTTGACTATTTATCCTATTTAACATATGAGGATTGAGGAATAATGACTTACCTGCCACTGCCATCCCTCACTAATTTCATCAGGAATATTGAATTCATTTGTGTCAAAGCATTTCATTTTGCCTCTATAAGAGACAATCCCGGCATAAATCCTGCCAAGATTATCGGTACCTTTGGGAGCTCCATCAATCCCGTCACACACCATCGTCACCGGATAATTTGGCGGATGATTATACTGAGCAGCTGCTGTATATATTGTGTCCAAATAATCCTTTAACTCGTGAGAATTTTTCAGTTTCCTAAATCAAAATATAAGTTTTTATTTCTGATTGTCCTTGTAAATGATCTAGGCCACCTAAAACGAATAATAATAATAATAATGAAATTAGGTCAAAAAACAACTAACGAGCAAGTGTTAAATTTTCGACTGAGAATAGAGAGACCGTCTGGTTTTGAGGCGACTCTGTCGATTTCCGACCATGATTTTCGAATAGCTCGGTAACATGTTTCGCTGGCTTCCTGACATAAAAGTAAAACATATACATACATAAGTACGCATGTAACTAAAAATAACACACACCAAATCAAATTGTATAAGTTAATTTAATAGACAAAAAGTAATACCTTGAAATCCTTGGTGACAACTGAATAATATGCATTTTGGGGAGTAATGTTATCGAAATAAAGAATAGGGGCTGACGAAGCTAGAGCTCCCAAGGCAATGTGTGGATACTTGAGCCGAAACCACGACGCCAACACTGAGAGGAAAAAAAGTAATCATTTGATCGTTTAAATATATAAGGTGAATATCGATCAGAGATATGGAATTCGGTATTCATTACAACATCGGACAGTAACAAATCAACTAAAAAAGAAAGAATATTGAATTATAATTAAAACTATAAATACTATTTGACTGAAATATAATATTTGACTATTTATATTCGTACTTCCTCCATATGATCCTCCGACAACGATAATGGGAGAAATATGCGCAGAAAATTGTTCCTTGACATGTAGCAGAACTTGTGCATAATCAGCTATAGCTTGTGCCGAGTTGAAATATCCTCGCCTTGTCTCGTTTCGTATGACTTCTTTTAATGATCCAAACGGGCTTGAATTTCCATAATATCGATGCTGGAACGAATCGCAAGAACAAAAACAACAGAAAACGTAATAAGACATCTGCCAGACTGACTACGTTGGCATGAAATGCTTTGCTTCATTCTGTGCTACATATGTTTCGTTGTGTAAAGATTTACTCGCCAAACAACGAAAACTAAGAGTCCTTTACACACACAAACGCACACAAAGATATATATATATATATATATTATTCATTCATATGCCACTATGATGACCAAATTTCCCTAACAATTTTTGAACCCCATTTTTAATATATGCAAACCCTTTCGATACTTGGTCGGAAATGTACAATACCTCTATATAAACTAGAAGAGCCTTGAAAGAAGGCGCGTTATCTGTGAGAAAACCAATGCTTCCCAAATCATCATCAAGGGGGGCTTCGGCACCAAGATATGCAAAGATGGGATAGCCTGAATCCGGACCACCCCAATACTTGGAATTCACCACATATTTTTGTTTAAAAGTCTCGTAACTTTTGGATCCGAAGTTGAAATGATCAAGGATTTGAGTATAAAAATACGTCTTGAAATCCTTCGAAATTGTCGTTGCAGACGAGATTTTATCAGGGTTTCTTGTTATGAATGCTTGTTTATAAAATGGGGTGAGCCTTGGGGTTTTGTGGGAAAATGGTGAGACAAATTTCGAGAAACATGGAAGAAGTAGAAGGGAGAATCGGAGCAGAAGCACTCTAATTGAAATCATCGTTGATGTGAAGTAACACTTCTGCCAGTGTGCATGCTGTTTTGAAGTAGCATTTATAGAGAATATATGAATTTTTTCCCCTAAAACTTAAAACAAAATATATTAATTAGTTTCAATTAATTTATCGATATCTTAATGACACAATTTTATATTGGTATGTAAAAGTATTTTAAGTGCTTAAAAAGAGTATACATTATGATCTTTTTTTAGATAAACTAAATATTAGGCTTTAGGTTCTTTTATTTCAATTATCTAAATATAAATCAATTATTTAAAAACGTGTTAAAAAAATTTCTGAATAAGTCACTTAATATTGTTTCAAATAAAGGATTTGAAAAATGTAGTCTCTCTTATCCTCAAAAAATAATTATTAACCAATTTTTGGGATTGAAAAATAATTTTTAACGGATAATCAGCATAAGAAATTGTTGTTGGTTTTGAGAGTACTAGTTTGTTGAGATTATGTGCGTAAGTACGTTGACTCGGTTAAGTTAAACTTGCCACTTGGGATTGGTGAAAAGGTCAATATGAAATAATGTAATAAAATGAGAAAATTACATTTTTTGTACTGAATTTTTAGTTATGGCATGGTTAATTTATAGTTTCAGCCATTAAATTGTAACTTTTTTCTATTTAAACTTTTTTTATTGGATTGTTGACGTGGTCTTGAAAAATGCTGACAGAGTGATCGATATTATTGACGTGTCCGGTACCACATCAATGTTCATGTAAAAAAGAATAAAATAGAATAAAAAATCAATGTTAGTAGATCAAAACCATGAATTGACCTATAACATGATTAAAAATCATAACCCCACGAGAACCTACATTTTATATCGAAAGAGAGTATCGATCGATTAGAAAATAGAAATATGCGTAATTTAAGCAAATATATTTATTGATTACAATATTATGCAATATTATGCTAAACAGAAGTATTTTTTTAAATCAAAATGCATTATTATATGAGTAGGTCTCTTGTGAGACGGTCTCACGAATCTTTATCTGTAAGACGGGTCAGCCTACCGATATTCACAACAAAAAGTAATACTCTTAGCATAAAAAGTAATATTTTTTCATGGATGACCCTAATAAGAGATCCGTCTCACAAAATACGATCCGTGAGACCGTATCACACAAGTTTTTACCTTATTAGATATCCTTAATTCGTTCATTGAATTCCAATTAAATTTTAAAATAATTAACCTCATTTTATTTTATTCGGATATCACATGATTACATGTGCGATATATGAGTCTGCATGTTACACACACACACACATTCACGTATATTTGAATCAAAAGATTTTGTCCCAGTTTGGTGAAAATCTATATGATCACATTTGGGACTAGAGGTATATAAACGAACCGAGAAGATTCGTGAGTTTTTTGAGTTGACTCGAAAATATTTGATCCGTATTTGAGTCGAAGTCGAATAAGTTCAACTTTTTTTAGCTGAACTCGAGCCCAAATTATATTATTCGATAGTTCGCGAGTTGCTCTCGAGCTTCAATATTTTATTAGTATAATATAATTATATATTAAATAAATACGAGTCTTTGAAATACTTATTTTTGAGTAATAATTCATATAGTTCGTGAATATGTTCGAATCTTTCGAGCCGAATTTGAACTCGAGTTTTAATTCAAACTGAATTCGAGCCAAAAGTTTTAAAATTTTTGAACTTCTAATCGAGCTCAAAAACTAATTTGAGCCGAATTCGAACCTTCAAAATTTCTTCATATTCAGCTCGATTCGGTTCGTTTACACCCATAATCCAACTAATATGCTCGATTCGAACTTCAAAAATTTTAAATTTTTTTTGCTCGAGTTTGATTCAAAATGTTCGAACATATTCGCGAGCTATTTGAACTATTTTCCAGACTTTAAGATTCGAGAATGAACGTTCGAAAGCTCGAAAAGTTCGAAAGGCTCGTAATTTATATATATATATTTAATATCTAATTATATTATATTAATAAAATATTAAGATTCATGAGTTGCTCACGAACTACCGAACAAAATAATTTTGATTCAAGTTCGACTCTAAAAAAGCACGAACATGTTCGAGTTAGTCTTGAGTTCGATATGTTCGAATACAAATCAAATTTTATCGATCTGACTCGAAAAGCATATGAACCTGCTCGATTCGTTTACAATCCTATTTGGGATGTTATAATTAAATTTTGCATATTGAGAAAAATATGAAATTTTAGAAGTTGATGGACCAATTGAATATCGGGCTTAGAGTTGATTATTTATTTATTTATTATTATTTTGATAATAATAAAAATAATAGTTATAAAAATATCAAAATAGTAATTGATCTTCGGCCCAGTTAGATGTGTTCAAACTTCGGAAAAAATCGAAAAAACCAAAAAAACCAAACAGTGAATAGAACCGAAAACTGAATTTTATAATTCAGATATAGATGATAAAATCGAAATTTATTTGGTTCGATTTCGGATTATACATGTCAAAATCGAACTGACCGAAAAAATCGAAATTTCATTAAATTAATAATTTTATTTTTATTATATTTTTTGAGATGATATTAGTGAATGATGAATTATTTTGAATAATATTTAGTCGATTGTTGTTTATATAATCCATTTAGACTTTATATTTAAATTTTTTACTAAGAAATTATGTAAGAAAGATAACATATTATATTTTACGATATATTTATCTTATTAATTTAAATAATTGTATCAAAATCGAAATAACTGACCGAAATAACCAAACCATTTTGGTAGAAACCAAACCGAACCGAAGAAAAATGGTTCGGATAGCGCATTATATATTTGTAATACTGAAAACCGAAATAAAAAACGAAAACCGAACCGAACCGACCGATGAACACCCCTAGGCCGAGCCGATGTTTGACTACCAACAAACTTGAGCTTCTACCCTCGTTCAAAATCTGTCATTAATTACGAGTCGACCCAAAACCTTTTAGGAAAAATAGTTAATTTATGTTTTTAAGTTGTCACGTTTTTTGTTTTGTTCCATTAACTTGTCACAATTGAAATTTTGTCAATTTAGAAACTTGATTTGAGTTCAATTTTTTTTAAAAAAATAACATTAGACATTCTCCACCATCGTGACATGTGAATTTCCTGCTAGGAAAGCTCTCAATGCATAAATTTTATGAGAATTAATGAGAGTTAATATTTACATTTTATTTTGTGTTATTTACATTTCATTCATGAATATAATATGTGTTAAAATTTATTCATAAATATAATGTAAATAACAAAAAAATATAGTGTATATATCAACTTGCGGAATTAATAGAGGAAAAAGAACAATAAATAAATAAATTAAAATATTAATAAATGAAAACACACTATTTATGTACAAAACTCTTTAAAAGTTGAAGGGTTTCGCCGAACGGCCAAATCAATTTTACATTTCATTAAATATGATTATTATAATATAAATGTGTTCATGCCAAAAATATGATCCAAATGTGAAATGTAGAAAGAAATGATGGAAATCATTCATCAATCATCCAACAAAATTTCAAACAGAATCTGCATTCTCAAATTTATGTTTTCTTATTTTAGCATTCCTTTCAATTGACTTAATTTTTATTATTGTAATTTCATTTATATTTCCTAGATTTAATTTCAATCATTCAGCTGTATTTCATAATCCTCGGAGCAAAAAAAAATCTCGTTAATTTTTAGTGGCATAATTTCTTGTTCATGACATTTGAGAATTTTGTTTGTGAGTATCAGTCAGAACATTTAAGTTTCATTGATTTAACAAAACCGCTGATCCAATGAATAATTATTGAGCATAACCTAACTGAATTCAAGAAGGAAAACCAAATATTCATAATATTAAGTTTTCTAAGGAGATTAACTGATTATAGAGTCAAGATAGATAAAGCATAAAAATAATACTTACGTAGCCCAACTAACAGTCTATCTAAGACGATCAGTCAATACAAATCCAAATATTCCCCGAAGAATCAATATAATCAATGATAAAGGATCAGAACCGAGCTGAAATAGCGGATAAAGTTTTCCGTACCAACAATCGTTGAATCTTAACAGAATGTCAAACTACCAGAATATGTCAGAAATGACGAGACAACAACATCTGTATTTGGAAATGAATATATCATTTTGAAAAGATTATCGTTGCAGATTAAGCTACCAATATATCGATTGGACAAGATCAGAAGGTTACACAATTACAGTATCTATATCTGAATTTTTTAAAACAAACTAATCTTCTCTGAACAAGCTTTCTATCAGGCAAACTGAAAATTCAGCACATGTTGATAAGTTATTATACGATCATTTTTATGATTAAATTTGTGTTTAGAATTTACCAGTTAAATATGTGTAACTGAGAGTATTAAGTCTTACCACTCAAATAATTTTAGAATGAAGTTTAGTAAGATTTTTAGTTAGGCAGTGTTAAGTCCTACTGAAGTAGGTGATTTAAAATTGCTTGTAATTACGAAATTCTTTTAGTGCGATCATTCTATGAGAAAGAATGAGTGACATAGGAGTATTGAAGTCTCTGAACATCCAGAAATAACTTCGTGCATATTTACTTCTCAGTTTTTCTATCGTAAATACTATTCAGTAAAACCCAACTGATTTTCTTGATAAGCCTTTGTTCGAACAGTTTCAGTCAGTCTACTTCTACACAGTTCAGTCTGATTGACTAACTGAGAACCTAACTGACAAGAATAAAATTTCAATATTGCTAACTTAACCGAAATATTTGTTGAGATAAATTTTTTAACCAACGTCTAAATTTATTTACGACCCTAACAATTAGTAGCAGAGCGAGTTTATTCTTGTTTCTGAACACAATATTTAAAATGACATTGACCGACGATTTCGGTTGGGAATAAATCTAGCAAGCGGACTAGGTCAAGTAATAGTATTTGGAGATGAGTACAGGTATCGTACCCACAGAGATCGATGTTTAATTACTAGAATATGAATTATTTTTCCTAATTTAGGCTAAATAAAGTTCAAATGATGGGAGAGATAGATTAATCAAAACTAAATTAAACAATTTAAATAAGTTAACTAAAGCAAAAAAAATCCAAATTATTAAACTAGACGAAAATTCAAATTATTTAAAAACGACTAAGGCGCACAACGGTACCGAGACAATTTATAATCTACGTGTCAAATTCATATTCAATAAATTAATTATTAATTCATGACGAAATTTCCAAAATTATTTATTAAACGATTCCTCGAATTAATAAACCTAATTAAATCTAACAGTCCAATTATTCCTAACTGAATTTAATTAGATTAAACCTGCATTAGATCGCTGTGAAATTCCATTTTTTCAACCTAAAGTCGCACACTGAAATCGAGTACTATTTCTAGTCAATTTAACCATGTGTTGATTGATATGTGAAGCAAATATTAATCTATCGCCTTCCAGTTTTAGATTAACCAACAAATATTCAATTTAATTGGCCATATTAAAAGAACACGTGTATAAACGACATCAATCAATGAATAAAATAAATAATCTAATTGAATAAAACTCAAAACATCAAAAAATTATAATATGTCTCGGCCCTATCATGGCCTCAGTCTATAAAAATCTACACCATAAACTTAAAATAAAATTCAAAAGCAGTGTTTAAATTCAATGAAAATAACATAGTTAAGAAAGAATGAAAAGAATTCTCAATGATTTGTAGCGTGTGTGCGGAATTCCTCTTGCTTCTGCCCTTCACTCTTTCTCCCTTATGTTCTTCTTCCGCGGTGATACTACTTCACAGTAGCTTCTGTTCTCCTCTCTTCCGCGGTCTTCTGCGCTTCTTTCTTCCTGTACGTTCTGTTCTTCCGGCTGCTCCCTGTACGTTTCTTTTTTTTTTCCTCCCTCTGTTACGTTCTGCTCTCCTTCTTTTGTACGCTTCTGCCTTCACTCTTAATGGGCCTCCTTCTTCCTTTCATTCTAAGCTCATGTCAAATAAAGAAAGTGATAAGATATTTATCAAGATTCACATAGATTTTTCAAGATTTCAATATCATGAAGGAATAAAAATATTTTATTTCCTTTCTTTTGATATTTTTTTCTTTGAAGTCTTGTAAATTCATCTTTTATTCCAAATTTAATCATTTTCCTCTTTTATTCAAATCTACAATTATTATTCAATTAAGCATATAATTAGGGATAAAAAATATTAGATAAGGGCAAATATTATTAAATCAAATCCCTAAAATCTTTTCAAGATTTGGCCTTATCAATCTCCACACACTTAGCCTTTGTTCGTCCTCGAGCAAATCAAAAGAATAAAAATATTATGAAGGAATATTCAATGATTCACCACACAAAATGACACAATCAACACTTTTCAACCTACCAAATTTCGTCACACTCAATCAAAAGATCACACTTCGAAAATCGTAAAATTCACTTTCGTTGCAACTTTAAAACTCAAGCATTCACTAGAAAAGATCAAGATAATGAGACGTGTGTAGTGTGGAAGTCAAAACTCATGTTCCTCAAAGGTGTTTTAGTTCAAGGAGTGCTCATATTTTCTGATTTTTTTTCATATAAAGAAACTCTCCATAAGCTTATATTTCATATCTTTCTCCCCTAAATGTTGGAAGAATATGACCCGATCAATAGGTCTTTTTAAGCTTATAACGTTAGGCCACGGCTCACGGCTACAATAAAGGTAGGGAGATTCAAAAATAAGAGAAAACAAAAAATTTAATCATACAGCGCCCTCCTTCATCTCTTATCTTCCTTCCCTTATGGAATTTCATCATTCATCCACCTAACTTTTTCAACTTCCTTGTACTTTCATTCATATTCCCCCATATTTTTTTCGATCTTCAACAACATTCCCTTTAAGGTTTTTTCAATCACCACATCACACAACGTTCAATCCTCCTTTTTTTATAATTATATATATCTTTTCATCAATCCCTTTCTCATTCTTCATGATTTTTTCAAACTCCTACAATTTTTCTTA
Source organism: Primulina tabacum (assembly GCF_025594145.1). Taxonomy (NCBI): domain Eukaryota; kingdom Viridiplantae; phylum Streptophyta; class Magnoliopsida; order Lamiales; family Gesneriaceae; genus Primulina; species Primulina tabacum. The sequence continues at coordinate 1,065,556 of NC_134552.1, read as the reverse complement.
TTAATCAGCACATGAGAGTTATTGAAAATTTTAAAGCGCTAAAGAGTTTATTTCTCTCAAAATTAAGGTAGAGGAATAGTGTATGAGCTAAAATTGGGTAGTTGATGTGGGATTTTGAAGGAATACGAATGGTGGCTAATTGTATGTCTTTGACACACTCCATTCGATTTATTAGGCTCAAAAGGTAATACTAGGGATATGAATGATGCATTGGGTAGGCTCGAAAGGCTCAAACGGTCCAAAGATCGCCTAAATCATCCCTAAGTCATTCTCCTCCGTATTTTCGCCTCGAAAGATAATCAGACAAGTTCTAGATTGTTTCTTTTCTTTCTCTTTTTTTTCGATTTTTTTTTTCATGAGCTCACCTTTTACCAATTCACGATTAATTCATATAAGTATGACCTAAAGTGCATAGATGATGTCTCAAAACATGATACAAAACTAGTTTGTGCTCAAATCCTTCGGCTACAACTACAGCTCATCTCAATCAATTCTAGGTGTGATTCAATCTCTCGAGTGATAAAAAATCTAGAAAGTCAATTAGTGTGTCATGTAATCACAAGTGCAGTTTCTCAAAGAATAACCAGAAAAAATTTCATGCTCGAGGATTTAACATTGAAGCACATGCTAAGTGTGGTGACGTGAAACAAACACAAATCAAATCCCCCCCCCCCCCCCCCCCCCCCCACACACACACACACACACACACACACACACTTTAGATTTACATTGTCCTTAGTGTCATGCCATTCAAAAAGAATATAAAAGTTGGATGCAGAATAGCAAGAGAACACTTCCCTGACAGTGTTGCTTTAAATTCAATGGACTGTTTCATGGGGATGGTAGAATTCCTCAGTGCTGGAAATCTTTTATTTTAACAGTTTAGCTTTTCCAGAATCTAAATCATATTCCTTCATTCCAATATTCCCTACACACACCAAAATCACAGAGAATTAACCTAATAGAATGAAAAAGTAAAAAAAAATAAAATAAAAAAAAATAAAATGAACGAAATAAAATAAATCACTGGGTTGCCTCCCAACAAACGCTAAATTTCTTGTCTATAGCTAGACAACTCCCTTTATAGATTAGGTTGGATCGTGCAAAGGAGTACTCGGCTCCTCTTGCTCCACAATTCATTCATGAAAAATTTTCAGTCGATGTCCATTCACCTTAAAGGGATTTCCAGAATCTCCACGGATTTCTACAACACCAAAGGGAAAAACTTCAGTGACAGTAAAAGGCCCGGACTATTTGGAGCGAAGTTTACCTGGCATGAGTTTCAAAAGAGAGTTATAAAGAAGAACTTTTTGTCCAGACTCAAATTCCCTGTGCACAATCCTTGCATCTTGCCACTTCTTTGTCTTTTCCTTGTAGATTTTTGCATTCTCATATGCATCAAGACGAAATTCCTCCAGCTCATTGAGTTGTAGAAGACGATGATAACCTGTAGCTTGCACATCAAAGTTCAAAAATTTGGTAGCCCATAATGCCCCATGCTCTAGTTCAACAGGAAGGTGACAAGCTTTTCCATAGACCAAACGAAAAGGGAAAGTTCCTATAGGGGTTTTGAATGCTGTTCTATATGCCTATAATGCATCATCCAATTTACTAGCCCATTCTTTCCTCGAAGATCCAACGGTCTTCTCAAGAATTTTCTTAATCTCACTATTTGACACTTCTACTTGACCACTAGTTTGAGGATGATAAGGTGTTGCCACCTTGTGCGTGACCCCATACTTAGTTAACAGAGACTCAAAATAACGATTACAAAAGTGTTTTCCCCCATCGCTAATAATGGCTCTAGGTGTGCCAAATCTTGCAAAAATATTTTTCTTTAAAAATTGGATCACAACCTTAGAGTCATTGGTTCTACAAGCACTTGCTTCCACCCACTTGGATACGTAATCCACAGCCACCAAAATATATTTATTTCCTAAGAATCTGGAAATGGCCCCATGAAATCAATTTCCCACACATCAAACAATTCACAGACTAAAATATTATTCAATGGCATTTCATGTCTCCTTGAAATATTACCAACACGTTGGCATTCATTGCAATTCAAAACATAAGTGTGTGCATCCTTGAACAGTGTGGGCCAGTAGAATCCATCTTGAAGGATTTTTGTGGCCGTTTTACTTGCCCCAAAATGTCCTCCAGTTGGACCACTATGACAATGAGCAAGTATAGAACTTACTTCTTCCGCTGGAATACACCTACGAATAATGTCATCTGCACAAATTCTAAACAAAAGAGGATCTTCCCAAAGATAATATTTTAAATCTGAAAAGAACTTCTTTTTCTGGTGATATGTTAGATGAGAAGAATAAATTTGCATGATAAATAATTGACAAAATCAGCATACCATGGTAAATTAGAGATGACATAAAGTTTCTCGTCAGGGAATTCATCTCTAATTACATACTTACCTTCCTCGGACTTCTCCAATCTCGATAGATGATCAGCAACTTGGTTTTCAGTCCCCTTTCGATCCACGATCTCTATGTCAAATTCTTGCAGTAGAAGGATCCATCTTATCAATCTTGGCTTGGCATCCTTCTTGTTTAAGAGATATTTTAAAGCTGAATGATCCGTGTGGACAATCACTTTACTCCCTACAAGGTATGGTTGAAACTTGTCCAAAGCAAACACAACAGCCAGCAACTCTTTTTCTGTAGTAGCATAGTTTAATTGAGCTCCTGAAAGTGTCATGCTTGCATAGTAGATTACATGCAAGCATTTGTATCTCTTTTGCCCCAAAACAGCCCCTAAAGCAATATCACTTGCGTCACACATGAGTTCAAAAGGTAGATTCCAATCTGGTGCGACAATGATCGGCGTGGTGGTCAACTTTTGCTTTAATACCTGAAAAGCTTGTAAACAATCCTCAGAAAAAACAAAAGGAACATCTTTCATTAGCAAATTAGTTAAATGCTTAGTAATACTCGAGAAATCATTGATAAATCGCCTATAAAAACCTGCATGCCCAATAAAGCTACGAATTCCTTTGACATTAGTAGGAGGAGGAAGCTTTTCTATTATCTCTACCTTAGCTCTATCCACTTCAATACCTTTTTCAGAAATTTTGTGACCAAGGACAATTCCTTCCCTTACCATAAAGTGACATTTCTCCCAGTTAAGTACAAGATTTGTTTCTTCACATCTCTTTAGCACTTTTGACAAATTAACCAAACAGGAGTCGAAAGAAGAACCAAAAATAGAAAAGTCATCCATGAAGACCTCAATATACTTTTCAACCATATCATGAAAAATCGACATAATACAACGTTGAAAAGTAGCAGGAGCATTACACAAAGCAAATGGCATTCTTTTATAAGCAAATGTACCATAGGGACAAGTAAAAGTGGTCTTATCTTGATCTTCGGGGTCTATGGGGATTTGCATATATCCAGAATAACCATCTAAAAAACAATAGAAAGCATGACCTGCCAAACGCTCTAACATTTGATCAACAAAAAGTAAGGGGAGGTGATCTTTTCTTGTGGCATCATTCAATTTGCGATAATCAATACAAACACGCCACTCAGTCACAGTTCTAGTGGGGATTAATTCGTTATTTTCATTTTCAACAACAGTGATTCCCCCTTTCTTAGGAACAACATGCACAGGACTTACCCATTTGCTATCGGATATAGGAAATATCATACCTGCATCAAGGAGTTTGATTACCTCCTTTTTGACGACCTCTTGCATAGCTGGATTCAATCTCCTTTGAGGTTGAGTGGTGGGAGAGTGCTCCTTCTCCATTAAAATTATGTGCATGCACATGGATGTATTTATTCCCTTGATGGTCAGCTATGCTCCATCCAATGACATATATGTGATCCTTCAGCACTCTCAAGAGCTTATCTTCCTCATCACCTGTCAAGGAAGAAGAAACAATTACTGGCAGTTTATGTTCTTCCTTCAAAAATAAATATTTTAAATGAGGAGGAAGTGGTTTGAGTTCGAGGAATGGGCCTTCTTCTATGGAAGGTTTAAGTGATTTTGGAATATGCCCCAGCTCCCCAATCTTCGAATTCAACGATCTTGGCAAAGGCTTTGATCCCTCCAAATAGTTCATACATTCCTCCAATTCTTCTTTGCTGGATTCCGTGGACTTTGGGCTAACCAAAAGCTTTTCCAGTGGGTCTTCAATAAAAGTATCGTGCACACTACACTCAACAATATCATCAATAGCATCTATTCTATAACAATTAGAAGATCCAGGATATTTCATACTACGAAAAACATTAAAAGTCACCTTCTCATCATTCAACCTCAAAACTAACTCACCTTTTTGAACATCTATGAGAGCTCTTCCAGTAGCTAAGAAAGGACGGCCTAAAATAAGGGGGATCTCATGATCCTCCTCCATGTCTAGCACAACAAAATCAACTGGAAATATAAATTTATCAACTTTAACCAAAACATCCTCTATAACCCCTCTAGGATATTTAATAGATCATATCAGCAAGTTGAAGGGAAATAGTGGTTGGTTTAACTTCTCCAATCCCCAATTTCTCAAAGCAGGAATAAGGCATAAGATTTATGCTAGCACCAAGATCACACAATGCTTTGTTAAAATTAGAATTACCTATAGTGCAAGGAATGGAGAAACTACCTGGATCCTTAAGCTTTGGAGGTAATTTATTTTGCAAAATAGCTGAACATTCCTCAGAAAGCTTAACAGTTTCAAAATCAACAAGTTTCCTCTTTTTAGTCAAAATATCTTTCAAGAATTTAGCATAAGAAGGCATTTGAGCCAAAGCCTCTACAAAAGGAATATTTATGTGCAATTTCTTAAAAACTTCAAGAAATTTTGAAAGTTGTTGATCCAATTGTAGTTGCCTTGCTCTTTGAGGAAAAGGAAGTGTATTAATATCAATATTATCATTAGAATCAAATTCCTTACCTTTCTTACCTGTCTTCCATGTAGTCTGAGTGTTATGTTCCTTAGCATCTTCCATTTTTGGTTTCATTCCTCCATCATTCTTTGCCTCTATATCTGTAGAATTCTGCCTCTTTGGTTCCTCTTCCTCGGCCTTGATCACTGTACTCACTGCATTCACTCCTTTCGGATTTTTCTCCGTATCACTTGGTAGTGTTCCAAGGGGTCGATTTGCTAATTGATTGGCTATTTGACCCATTTGAGCATCCAACCTTCGCAAGATAGCGTCATGATTCTGCAGTCTCGTCTCCATTCCCACAACATGTTTCATCATAAAATCCTCATAAATTGGTCTTTGATCTTCTTGCTTGAATCCTGGAGGTGCTGCAGGTACCAATAATCCTTGTTGTCTCACTTGTTGAGGAATGGGCAGTGGAGGAATATGTGTTGGATTAAGGGAATTCTCCGTATTCTTCCAAGACAAATTAGGGTGATTCTTCCATCCTGGATTGTATGTGGAACTGTATGGATTGGATTGCTGTCTCCATTGATTCCCCACAAAATTCACTGCTTCTTCATCAAAGATGGGTTGTTCCTCGATGAATATTCCTTGGACCTGATTTGCTTGATTTGATTTCAGCTGAGAGAATTGATGGGCCAACCCATCAATCTTAGCAGTAAGTGCATTCAACACATCCATTTCAAGAACTCCAGCCTTCTTTTCTCATTTAATATCTGTCCAACCCGCACTATTTTCAGCCATATTTGAAATTATTTCAAGTGCAACTCGTGGAGTCTTCCTGTATAAGCTACCATTGCCTGCCGCATCTAGCATTGAACGCACGGAAGGATCTACTCCGTTATAGAAAATCTGAACTTGTTCAGATGAAGAGAAACCACGTTGAGGACACCTCCTCAACATCTTTCTAAATCTTCCCCAAGCTGTATGTAATGTCTCCCCATCCTTCTGGCGAAAAGATGATATATCCATACGCAGTTGTGCTAGCTTGGTGGGTGGAAAATATTGATTCATGAACATTTCCACAAAACCATTCCATGTAGTAATAGAACCAGCTGGTAGATCTCTAAGCCATTCAGCTGCTTCACCATGCAAAGAGAAGGGGAATAGTCTCAATCTTATGGCATCCGTGCTCACTCCATTGAATTTGATTGTGTCACAGATAGATAGAAATCCCTCCAAATGTGCATTAGGATCCTCGGTCTGCGATCCTCCAAATCTCACTTGATATTGTATCATTTGAATGATGGATGGCTTCAACTCAAAATTATTTGCTTCCACAGTAGGGCGAGTGATGCTAGAACCATAACCTCCAGTAGTTTTTCTAGTAAGATCATAGACAGTGCGATCATCTTCCTCGTTGTCCATTACTTCCATCCCTGCTGTTTCAACTTTCTCCTCTTGTTTTAATTGTTCTTTCACGTCAAAGTCTGAGGATTTCTCCCTTTGTGCTCTACGTCTCCGTCGAAAGGTATTCTTAATCTCTAGATCAAATGGCTCTAATTCTATGTCTCCTCTAGCACGGCTCATGCACAATAGATAATTTCTGAAAATAAGAAACAAACTTCAAACGTACTAATATGCGTAGAATCGACAAAATAAAATAAAAACCTAATCTCAAGAAAATAATAAATCCTAATATTAAACAATTCAATCCCCGGCAACGGCGCCAAAAACTTGACCGACGGTTTCGGTTGGGAATAAATCTAGCAAGCGGACTAGGTCAAGTAATAGTATTTGGAGATGAGTCCAGGTATCGTACCCACAGAGATCGATGTTTAATTACTAGAATATGAATTATTTTTCCTAATTTAGGCTAAATAAAGTTCAAATGATGGAAGATATAGATTAATCAAAACTAAATTAAACAATTTAAATAAATTAACTAAAGAAAAAAAATCCAAATTATTAAACTAGATGAAAATTCAAATTATTTAAAAACGACTAAGGCGCACAACGGTACCGAGACAATTTATAATCTACGTGTCAAATTCATATTCAATAAATTAATTATTTAATTCATGACGAAATTCCCAAAATTATTTATTAAACGATTCCTCGAATTAATAAACCTAATTAAATCTAATAGTCCAATTATTCCTAACTGAATTTAATTAGATTCAACCGCATTAGATCGCTGTGAAATTCCAGTTTTTCAGCCTAAAGTCGCACACTGAAATCGAATACTATTTCTAGTCAATTTAACCATGTGTTGATTGATGTGTGAAACAAATATTAATCTATCGCCTTCCGGTTTTAGATTAACCAACAAATATTAAATTTAATTGGGCAGATTAAAAGAACAAGTGATAAACGACATCAATCAATGAATAAAATAAATAATCTAATTGAATAAAACTCAAAACATCAAAAAATAATATGTCTCGGCCCTATCATGGCCTTAGTCTATAAAAATCTACTCCATAAACTTAAAATAAAATTCAAAAGCAGTGTTTAAATTCAATGAAGATAACATAGTTAAGAAAGAATGAAAAGAATTCTCAATGATTTGTAGCGTGTGTGCGGAATTCCTCTTGCTTCTGCCCTTCACTCTTCCTCCCTTATGTTCTTCTTCCGCGGTGATACTACTTCACAGTAGCTTCTGTTCTCCTCTCTTCCGCGGTCTTCTGCGCTTCTTTCTTCCTGTACGTTCTGTTCTTCCGGCTGCTCCCTGTACGCTTCTTTTTTTTTTCTCCCTCTGTTACGTTCTGCTCTCCTTCTTTTGTACGCTTCTGCCTTCACTCTTAATGGGCCTCCTTCTTCCTTTCATTCTAAGCCCATGTCAAATAAAGAAAGTGATAAGATATTTATCAAGATTCACATAGATTTTTCAAGATTTCAATATCATCAAAGAGTAAAAATATTTTATTTCCTGTCTTTTGATATTTTTTTCTTTGAAGTCTTGTAAATTCATCTTTTATTCCAAATTTAATCATTTTCCTCTTTTATTCAAATCTACAATTATTATTCAATTAAGCACATAATTAGGGATAAGAAATATTAGATAAGGGCAAATATTATTAAATCAAATCCCTAAAATCTTTTCAAGATTTGGCCTTATCAGACATCATTCAACAAAATCTCAATGTTCTATAAAGAAGATTTTGATGATTGAAAGATCAGGCTGAATGCTCATATAGCTACACAAGATGATGATAAGTGGCATGTCATCACAGACATACCAATTAGGATCTTGAAAGCTAACAATGTCATTGACATTTCTGATGGTACTCCTCAAATGATTGAAAAACCGAGAATGGATGGACTGGTGATGACAAGAAGAATGCAAATCTGGACAATGTTGTCAGGGACATATTGTACAAGACATTTGATAAAAAAAACCTTTAGCAAGATCAAAATGTGTCTCACTGCCAAAGATATTCAGAATAAACTGATACAATTTGGCGAAGAAACTTATCAAACAAAAGAAAACAAACTGTCTATGGCAATCCGAAAATTTGACAATATCAAGATGAATGTTGGAGAATCTATATCGGACTTCGATGAAAGAGTGAACAATATTAATATTGAACTGACTGCTATTGACAAGGAATATGAAAATAGAGAAATAATCTTGAAAGTTATGAGGGCACTCGCTAGAGAATGAGATTGTTTATGCGAGAATCAAAGGACCTTAACAAGCTTGAACTCCAGGATCTGTTTGCAAATCTCAAAGCGTATGAATTCGAATTTGAAATAAGAACTGATATTGAATCTTCAACCAAATTGACAAAGGCTCTAGCTACTGCAACTACTGAACAAAGTGCCTTGAAAGAAAAGCCAGTTGAGCAGTGATGCAATGTCACTGTTTGTAAAGAAATTTAGGCCTTTCTTAAGGAATAATGTAACTATCAAAGTTCAAGGATACACAATCATTACAATAAAAATTTCACCAATGAGGATAATTCATGTTTCAACTGTGGGAAATTTGGGCATTTCATAGCCGACTGTGTCACGCCCCGAGCCTGGAGTCGCGCCTGCATGATTGCACAATGAGCCTCTATAACAACTACTTCGTATTCGTACACGTTTTACGAAAATGATTAACTCAAGTTGCTATAGAAGTTCATTGTAACATATTATAAACTCATTTTAAATCTTTAATTTTTACCATATGAGACAAGAGGTATCACAATAACCACTCCTTCAGAACGTGACGTCCTCGTCGCGGCCTGACCCCTCGATCCACCAGCGCCGAGAATCTAGAGGTGGTTCATACAGGTTCAAGAGGTGGATCTCGTCATGTAGCACTTTGCTCCGCATGTTCAAGAGGTGGCTCCCATGAACGTAGCACTTTACCCCGAATAACACTTATTTCTCGGTGTTCATTGCCGGTGACCGACTCTGATACCATTCTGTCACGCCCCGAGCCCGGGTCCGCGTGACTGTACAGTGGGCTCCTATAACAAATACTTTGTATTCTTCCTCGCTTTACAAAAATGATTAACTCAAATTGCTATAAAAGTCAATTGTAGCCCATCATAAACTCATTTTAAATCTTTAATTTTTACCATATTGGAAAAGAGATATCACAGACTGTCCCAAGCTAAAGAAGGACGATAGAGGTAATTCACAAAGAAAACAAATCAGAATGTTCTTGTGGCTGAAGACAATAAATCCAGTTATGAATCTTTCTATTATACATTTTCTATTATTCTAGCTATCACACAAATCAAACAATGTATAATTAGAAATATTGGATACAAAATACGGACCACTTCAGTTGTCATAATATGCACTGAAGGATAACCTTTGTGGCCCCAAGATGTGTATATTTTGGAAGAGCCAAAATCCTAGTGGCGTCTTGGTTTCGTCCAAAAACCAAGCCGCCGAGAAGTTTCCCCGAGACGTCCGCATGCAAAAATATTCTCTCTACGTTTCCTCTATCTCATCTACATATATATCTGTAGATACCAGCAATCCCGAGCTTGCTTGCGTGTATTTATATTATTTTTTTCTTGTATTGGAAATATTTATCTCAGCAAATGTATTTCTATATAATATTTCTCCACAAATTAATTATAATATTATTCTTATTCTACAAACCAATTACAAACCGTGACTTGATAATACCAAGCTACAGTCCCTAAAAAAAAAAAAAAAGAACTAGCGGCCATAAATAAATATAATTTCTAACTTTTATTGATGTGATTTTAGAAAAATAGATTGTATATATGTTTTTTTTAAAAATAGATTGTATAAACATGATACAAGTCTGGATATACCAAAATAGATTGTATATATTTTTAAAAAAATTATAACTTTATTATTTAAAAATATTATATATTTTTTAATTTATATATCTTGTTTCAACATTTTTGAAAAATTTTGATATATACCAAAATTTTTCAAATTTCATATTGTTACCGTACTGAAACTTTCGGTATCTGTTAGGATCGGTGGAGGCTCTTTAGAGGAGGGGTGAATAAACACCTCACAATTTTCTTCGCTTCTGGATTTAAGTGACCTTCTATTGTTGTTAGTAACAGAAGCCTGATATCGACCTTTCAAAGTTCAGCAGATAATTGTTTTACAATACAGAATGAATCTACCAAGACTTTGTGAACAATAAAAAACTGTAATGTAGTAAGGTAAAACATAATAATTATTTCATGAAAACTTTATATGTCTCTTCTTCTTATGTTACCAGAACGTATTTACTAAAAGATTTTGATATTTACAGAACACTCACTTCAGTAAGACTTAAATACTACCTATTGTTACTCTTATTATCAACTGATTCAAAAGTTTTATACATAATTCTGAACATAAAGACTATGTCAATTACAAAACTACCTCAAATGATAGAATAAATATTGAGATTACAATGAATATAATACAACACAAGATGATCTCTAAAAAGATTTTGAGAGGCTCTTGAGTGTGTGCTTCAAGTATTTTTAGCAAAGCTCCACCGAATGTTGCACCAGGTTCATTAGAGTCAACATCATCGTCTTTTGGCATTTTTGGCGACGCATCTCCCCTTTTTGACCGAAATGCACGCCGACTTCAAGAAGTAGTCGATAATAAGGTATTAGGTTTTCGTAATAGTCAACGACGTCCTTGGCCCTTTGAATTTGTTGTAGCCCAAATTCAATTTGTGCCTGGAGATCAGAGGTAGATAGCATGACATAACCTTAAGGAGTGGAGGGAGACATCGTGTTGCCAACACCAGAGGCAACGCTGGTTGCTGACCAAGGGAGGCCCACTTTCCTGTTTCCTTTAAAATATGCTGGAGCGATCTTTAAAGTTTCACTTACGTCTGATAGGGTCTCATCATCATCCTTGATGAACCCTTGTGACTCCAGTATCCCAAAAATTAGGGACGAAAATGGAAGCTTCGTTGACTTCAAACCACCTTCAGCAAATTGCAAAATGGTGTTGAACACCAGTTTTTCAAAATCGAATGGCCGACCAGTACCAATTGCAAACAAGGTGATGGCTTGTGGTCTTGTCACCACAGTTGTGTTGGTGGAAGGAGTCCAATTTCGAATTCCAGTCTTGTGAAGCACAGAGTAGAAAGAGGTGAGGTTTGCTGCAGCAAGACGCTTGGGGCGGCTAGGAAACTGAGTGATTAGACCCTCTGTGAAGACGGATTTGATGGAGTCAATATCAGGGAGATCATCCTCATCGCCTTCCGATGGAGTGTTGTAAATTCATTGATAGTGTAGGGCGAGAAATCAAAGATGGCGTCGCGCACAAATACTCGCCCAAACTTGGCAGAGCTCCCATCACCAATGCTGGAAACCAGATTTCAGTAAAATTCGAGAAATAGCCTCCTCGCGTAGGGCATTACAGAATTGACTGTCACACTTAATCCTCGAGTGTGTAGGAATGCAGTCATGTTGTACTTCTCGTAAGCTTCAATATCAATATTACGCTCTTCGATGAATTCTGGGCATAGAGTGACCGTTGGGCCACAGCTGACTCAGAGTAAAACTTCGTGGAGAAGGAGGTTGTCAAATCAAAATCTTCAGAATCGATGTTGTCTTACGTGTTGACAACATCTGGCTCAATACCCTCCGCATCCGCATCTGCATCCGCATCAGTTTCAGCTTCCTCCTCAGAGTTGTCATCAAGTCCTTCTGATTTAAACTCAGATTCAGATGGAGAGTTCTCTTATGACTCAGGTTGATTTTCATCAGACTCATGTAGCGATTCATGTCTGCCCTTCGATTCTCTCAGGCCAGGTAATGAAGTCAGCGAGGGACTGTTCATCTTCGGAAGAGAAACCTACCTCTTGTGGTGAATCTGGAGTGTGCTCAGGTGGAGCTGCAGAATTAGAAGTGGAAGTGGACGGCTTTGTAGCAACAGCAGATCGTGGTCGTGCAACCAGCTCAAAGTCCTCATCGTTGGAGTCATCTCCCGAGGAGAAATCGGGATCGAGAAAATTAGTGAAGAAGAAAGAGACTCGTGGTTTCTTCGCAGGAGAAAAATAAGGGCTATACCCTGCTTGCCGCTTTGAACGCCTCCGTATAGTTTGAGGTTGTGGGGGAAATGCCCTCCGATACGCCTCGAAATCCGGTGGATTGTCGATATCCAATGGATTCCCTGGCTCACCAGTAGCAATTTCTTCTAGTGGAACGGGCTCTGGATCAGCAACCACCAACTGTAATGGATTCTTGATAGGGTTTTTTGTTGGTGATGTTGCTGGTGGTGTTGTTGCAGAGGGAGTAACACCATGACTCGCAGTCATTTCATTGTGGATATCCATGGGATCAAACTGATTATCAACCATTTGTATCTGTCGAAGAATGATTGAATTAAAAAAAAAAAATCAGTGTGAAGAATTTGCACAGAGGGTTCGTTTTCGTGACAGATTTGAGAGTAAGATGTGGAATGATAAAGTAATTTCAGAGTAAATGTTTTCAACCTAAATACAAATATAACGGTAAAAAAAACGTAATCGTCGCAGTCCCGTAACAAATTCTCCCAGCTCCAACGGTAACATTTCTGGAAAACACCCGAAACTCCAATCACGATTTTATCGTAAGTCGAACGGTCACATTGATTCAATCTTGTGTTACAACATTTGTAGAGGATTATCCATAAAACACACGTCGGTTATAACCCACTGACACAAGTAATCACTTAAATTCAAATATTTGAGTGATTAGTGTTTTCATCAACTGTTATAGGTCAAATGCTGATATGTCACTGTACATGATTACTTCACGAAACAAAAATTAATATGCATGTCCTAAATATGCCTCCAATATGATGAATTATCGGAATGTCAGGCAATATAAATAAATTGTGCTGTGTTGGCAACACCACAGTGTCACACCACTGTTTATGAGTCAATACTCCCCCCAAAAAATGGTTTAGACATGGTAGCTCCCACAATAAAAGAACAGTCGTCACAGGACTCTTCTAGTAGCTTTTTCCATCTCTATTTTGACTTAGAAGTGATAGCTCCCACACTAGAAGAACGATCTTCAAGGGACTCTTCTAGGTAGCTTTTTCCATTTTCTTCTAGGGTGCACACTTGGGGGATTGCCATCAGTAGTACACATAGCACATTAATATATGATGATTATGATTATAACGGTCCGAAAATTCGTGTTTGAAAATTTGCGAAAAAATTAAAAATTTTCTTTGTAAAGTAAAATGCCTCATTCATAAAATAGACCGTTAAATAAAGTTTAAATGTTAAAAATAGCAGCGGAAGAAATTATTTGTTTGCAAAAGAACAATTTAAGAATAATCCAGCAACGGATAAACTGTTTGAGCATAAAAATGGTAAATGCTAAAATGAGGTCCTCGGGTTCCACTACTGCCGACCCAAGCTAGCTCACTGGTCCCCGCCCTCGGCCCCGGCATCATCAGTACCTACAACAATCAAGTCTAGTGAGTCTAAAGACTCAACATGCATATATCGTAAATAACAAGTAAATAAATAGTAAGCTTGCATGCAAGTGAAAAATATCATGTCATGAGGCATATCGTAAAAACGTCGTGTCATGATTAATTATAATACGTGCATAACTGAACTGAAAATCATAGTGAAAATGTTTGCTCCTTGGAGCCCTGTACTGAAATAGCCTGTAGTAATTTTTCTGGTGAGATTATGGTCTACACATGTGGTCCCTGAACTGAACTGACCGGTAACTAGCGACCGGGCCGGTAACTGGCGACCGGACTTAATAATGTACGTCTGATCAGACCACTGCCACAGTACTGGGTGAAACAACTGAACTGACCGGTAACTGGCGACCGGGCCGGTAACTGGCGACCGGACTTAGTAATGCTCTCATAACCGGTAACTGACGATCGGACCGATAACTGGCGACCGGATTTAATCATGATAGTAAAGTGACCACAAGCCATATCGCATAAATCTCAAAATTTGTATTTTTGCACGTAATATAATTAAATAATTGAATTAAATATCCTGTAACAATTTTACTCAATGGATTGGATCGCTCTCAGGCTCGCTGAAACCTAAATATGCTATGAAAAATATGCAATAGTTTTTACTTGACCAAACCATGCAATTAAAAACCAAAAACTGAGACAAATGCGCCTAATGACTTCGTATTTAATCATGACTCCGAACCAACCCGAACCAACACTGAAACACCATATAGTCATGATTATAATACGCTTAAAATGATGAATTAATGCTCCTCAAATGATGCATGTCGAATCTTAGGTGAATGGAGGCCAAAACATGAAACGCTCTCTCGAGAGTCAATTTGGCACATCGCACCGTAAATTCTCGTACGACCTCAAAAATGATCCGAATCACAAACGGTCAAAAACATGACCTTCCTAACTTGATGATGCACTGTCCAGTCCAAGACCATGGGCTAAAAGCCAACCAAGAACTCGAACAAGCCACTGAACCGTCACAGCAAGTTGCTGTCCACAAAATACAGCAACTGTACTTAGGTTTCTTGCGTCGTTTTTGAGACTACAGGCCATTGGGGCTTGAACCACTGACCAGAGACTCTTACCAACATCCCAAGGAATGATTTGAACCATGGCTATGGGCCCTAGACCAGCCACAATTTCGCACCACACCAGCACCAATCCGAAAAGTTCACCCGAGAGCACCTTTGCATGCGCGTGAGGTGTTTTGCTTTGATTGCTGTCTCGAGTCAGTTCCAGTGGCCATTTGATTGACCATGGCACGATATAGACATCTTGGGGTATGGTATGAACCGTGGCTAAGGTCTATAGGCATAACAAGATCCACACCATTCCACCAAAATTTCGAACACACATGCTGTACAAGTGAGAAGCCGAAATGGGGAAGGGGCTGTTCTTGCGTTTTTACTTAAAAACCGATTAACCATGGACCGAGCCACCAAAAGGGTGACTTAGTCACGTCATAGACATGCTAGGGATGTGATCTAATCATAGCTATAGGCCTTGTGGCAGCCATGATCAGATTCATTCCCAATATGACAGCAAAACAAAATTTCGAAAAGCTTAATTGGACAAGAGGTGGAGTTGCTATCATTCTCGTGTTTTCCAGCATGCATGGGGTTAAATGAATGGACCAACATGGTCCTAATGCATCCTATTACATGTCTATATGTCGCCTTAGGAGCCTGAAATCGAGCCAATACCTGAAATCCACAAAACAAAGCGAACCGTGAAACTGCATCATGAAAGTCGAAATCTGCATGTGTGTTTTCTGAAAATTTCTGATGTATTTCGGTTTTTTGCTTATCAAAACATGATCATGTAATGAAAATAAATGATAATAGGACTTGATTGAAGAGTCAAGGAAGAATATATGCATGCCATGTTTCGTTTTGAAAGAAAACGAAAGAACGAGACGATCCGGCGCGGAGGAGGTGGAGCGCTTCCTTTCCTACCTTACTAGCTCTCGATTTTTCTCTCTAGTTTCCTCTAGTGCTAGCCACGATTTTTCTCTCCAAAATCACTCTGAATTTTGAGACTAAGGGAGGGGGAATGGTGGTTAAGAGGGTGAGGAGAATGGGTGCAAAATATAGGGAAATAAATCAAGACCAAGTCTACTCTTTTTGAAATTTGAATTTGGTTTGCTAACAAATGATCATTGGATGAATCTAGAAGGAGGTGACCGAAATTTTCCTTGCTAATCTAGACTAGGATAATGCTCATTAATTAATTAATTAAGGTTCATCAATAATTAAAAAGATTAGTATGCTAACACAACAAAGAGTGGGTCAAAGGTGAGTTGGCATGTCCTTGCTCAATCTATTAAGGGTGGCCGAAATTTAGACAATAAAATGAAAGCAAATGTTGATTATTAACTAAATTTATAACCCTTAAAAGCCTTACCTATCCTTTAAATAATTTAGTGAACTAAACCCTTAATTAAGGAACTTAAATGAATTTATTTTCTACTCACCTTAAGTAACTTAAATAATTCCTTAAACTTCCTTTTTAACTTAAATCGACTTACTTGCTAGCTAAAATAAATTCTGGAAATGTTTTCCTAAATCTTAAATTTTATCTCTAAACTCCAACTCCAGTCCGGCCTCACTGAATTAACTGAAATGATAAAAATCAAAATACTGCATAAAATAATTAGCTTAAGGAGAAGCATTTAAATACTCATGCAATAAAATCATTTTAAAATTTAAATACTAGAATTATGCATGGCTTATACGTAGTCTAAGTTACGGGTTCTACAAGCCTTCCCCCCTTAAAAGAAATTTCGTCCTCGAAATTAAGACTCACCGAATAACTCGGGGTACCGACTCCTCATCTCTGTCTCGGATTCCCACGTAGCTTCCTCCTCTGAGTGGTTGAGCCATTTGACTTTGACTCGCCTAACCAGCTTGTTCTGAAGCTTCTTCTCCTGCCTGTCTAGGATCTGCACTGGTCTCTCCTGATAAGATAGGTTTGGAGTAAGCTGCAACGGCTTGAAGTTCAAGACATGCGAAGGATTCGCCATATACTTCCTCAGCATAGAGACGTGAAAGACATTGTGTACTCCGGACAGATTCGGCGGAAGAGCCACACGATAAGCTAGCGTCCCAACTCTGTCGAGGATCTCAAATGGTCCAATGAATCTTGGACTGAGCTTTCCTTTCTTCCCAAATCGCATGACACCCTTCATAGGTGCCACCTTCACAAAGACATGGTCGTCGACAGCAAACTCTAAATCTCTAATCCTCTGATCTGCATAGCTCTTCTGTCAACTCTGAGCAGTCCTCATTCTATCACGGATCCGGGCTACTACGTCGACAGTCTGCTGAATAATCTCTGGACCCAGCTCTGCTCTCTCTCCTACTTCATCCCAATGAACAGGAGATCTACACTTACGGCCATATAGTGCTTCATACGGAGCCATACCAATAGAAGACTGGAAGCTGTTGTTATAGGTGAACTCAACCAATGGTAAGTTCGACTCCCAACTCCCAGAGAAATCAATGACGCAAGCACGGAGAAGATCCTCCAAAATCTGAATGACTCGCTCTGACTGCCCATCTGTCTACGGATGGAAAGCTGTGCTAAACAGCAACTTCGTACCCATAGTCGAATGCAAACTCTTCCAAAACGAGGAAGTGAATCTGGGATCTCTGTCAGATACGATAGAAACTGGAATGCCATGGAGTCGGACTATCTCTCGGATATACAACTCTGCATACTGAACCATAGTGAATGTCGTCTTAATAGGCAAAAAGTGCGCTGATTTGGTAAGACGATCTACAATCACCCAAATAGCATTCGATCCCCTAGGCAAAAAGTGCGCTGATTTGGTAAGACGATCTACAATCACCCAAATAGCATTCGATCCCCTGGCTGACTTCGGCAATCCGGTCACAAAATTCATGGTAACTTTCTCCCACTTCCACTCGGGAATAGGAAGAGGCTTGAGCAAACCTGCTGGTCTCTGATGCTCGGCCTTCACTAACTGACAGGTCAGACACTCGGATACAAATCGTCTGATGTCCTTCTTCATACCAGGCCACCAATACAATAGCTGCAGATCTTTATACATCTTCGTACTCCTTGAATGAATAGAGTATGGCAACATATGGGCTTCTGATAAGATATCTGCTCGGATAGAATCACTGCTAGGAACCCATATCCTGTCTCGGTACCTCACAATACCATCGCTGACTGAATACAAGGAACTGCCCTTGGCCTCGTCTCTCTGCTTCCACTTTGCTAACTGCTCATCTGATGACTGACCACTGCAAATACAGTTCATAAGGGAAGACTGAATGGTCAAGGTAGATAGACAAGGAACTCTACCTCGAGGATAAGTCTCAAGATCAAACCTCTGCATCTCAAACTGAAGAGGTCTCGAAACTATCAAATGGGCCATCACTGCAACTTTCCTGCTCAATGCATCTGCAACTGAAGAGGTCTCGAAACTATCAAATGGGCCATCACTGCAACTTTCCTGCTCAATGCATCTGCAACTACATTAGCTTTACCCGGGTGGTAGCTAATGTCACAATCATAGTCCTTCACAAGCTCCAACCAACGATTCTGACGCATATTCAGCTCCTTCTGCGTAAAGAAATACTTGAGGCTCTTGTGGTCGGTAAAGATCTGGCATTTCTCTCCATATAGATAGTGCCTCCAAATCTTCAAGGCAAAAACTACTGCGGCCAACTCTAGATCATGGGTAGGGTAATTCTTCTCATGAGTCTTCAACTGTCTAGAAGCATAAGCTATTACCTTCCCATGCTGCATCAATACGGCGCCAAGACCGTGCTTCGAAGCATCGGTATACAGTAAAAACTCACCGGACCCTGACGGCACGGCCAAAACTGGTGCTGAGATAAGAGCTTGCTTCAAAGTATCGAAGCTCTTCTGACACTCCTCGCTCCAAACAAATTTCACATTCTTCTTTGTCAGAGCTGTGAGTGGAACGGCAATAGAGGAAAATCTCTTAATGAACTTTCGATAATATCCTGCTAGTCCAAGAAAACTGCGGATCTATGATGCATTATGCGGCACAACCCAATCTCTGACTGCTACAACTTTCGCTAGGTCTACCTCGATGCCACTGCTGGAAACAATGTGGCCTAAGAACGCCACCTTCTCTAACCAGAATTCGCATTTACTGAACTTTGCGAATAATTTGTGTTTCTGCAATGTCTGCAACACTGTGGTCAGATGCCTGCTGTGATCCTCCCGATTCTTGGAGTAAACGAGAATGTCGTCTATGAACACTATCACAAACTGATCGAGGTACGGCTGAAATACGCGATTCATGAGATCCATGAAGATCGCTGGCACATTGGTCAAACCGAACGGCATCACAAGGAACTCGTAGTGGCCATAACGAGTCCTGAAAGTTGTCTTCGAAACATCAGCATCTCTCACCCTCAACTGGTGATAACCGGAACGCAGATCTATCTTGGAGAAAATCGAAGCTCCCTGCAACTGGTCAAATAGATCCTCAATCCTTGGAAGTGGGTATTTATTCTTCACTGTAACCCTGTTCAACTTCCGATAGTCAATACACAGCCTCATAGAGCCATCTTTCTTCTTAACAAACAAGACTAGCGCGCCCCAAGGTGAGAAACTAGGGCGAATGAACTCCTTGTCAAGAAGTTCCTGAATCTGCTTCTTAAGCTTTGCCATCTCTGTCGGTGCAAGTCGGTACGGTGCTTTTGAGATCGGAGCCGTACCTAGCATAAGCTCGATGGAAAACTCCACCTTTCTCTCAGGTGCCATACCAGAGACGTCCTCAGGAAAAACGTCTAAGAAGTCTCTAACGATCGGAACATCTGAGGCTGACTGACTGGGCGCCTCGGGGACAGATACAAAGGTTGCTAGAAACGCACGACACCCTCTATGCATGAGCTTCCTAGCCTAAACATATGGAATAATGCGCGGTAAGGAAAGTACATGTCTGGATCAAATAAGAACTGCGTCATTCCAAGGCGGTCGGACTAGAACAGATCTCCGCTGGAATTCAATCAAAACTATGTTCCGCAATAGCCAATCCATCCCTAGAATAATGTCAAACTCTGGCATCGACAGTACGATAAGATTCACATAGACAAGATTGCCGTGGAGCTCAAGATCTATGTCTCGTATCACATTGGTGGCTGCCATCTCCTCACCGGAAGGCAATACTACTGAATAGGCTATATCTAGCCTGATGGTCTTGACTTTGAGGAAATTGACAAAGACCTCCGAAATAAATGAGTGAGTGGCCCCTGAATCTATCAAGGCCTTGGTAGCTGAGCCAGCTATGAAAATTCTCCCTGAAAGTTCGGAACACTAAGCGGAACCCAATAGTCGCAAGAGTTAAGCTTATAGACATGCAAAGGTCACAGTTCTTCTAACTAAATCCCGAAAATAAATACTAAGTAGAGCATGCAATCTTATCGCAAATCTAAGTTCAAAATCTTAATCCCGATTCCCAAAACGTTGGAATGCAAATGTAAACTTAAAGCTGTAAGGTACCTGTCATCAACATGGTATCGGGGTTTGTCTCCGCAGCATGGAGAGCAAAAACCCTGCCTTGGGTAGGAAGATTCTTCCGGGGGCACTGCTGCAGTACATGGTCTGTGCTGCCACACTTGTAACATTTCCCTGAGCCATACATGCATGCTCCGGGATGACGGCGTGAGCATTTAGGGCAAGCCGGATGCTCAAAGGTCCTCGGGACGGTACGTCTCTGCTGCTGCTGAGGTCCTCCTCTGTTTCTGGGCGGCCCGTGAAAAGGCCTCTTATGCTGATGCTGATGCTGCTGAGGAGGAGGGCGGTGTGGTACCTGGATTGGGCGCTTGCCCTGACGGTCTCTCTCGATTTCCCGTTGATCCTGCTCTGCGTCTAAGGCTTTGGAGACAGCGACCTCATAAGAAGTAGGGTCAGACACTCTAACATCACGGCGCAAGATCGGCCGTAGACCCACTAAGAAATGCATCAACTTGGCTCTAGCATCATTCGCGATCAGGGGCACAAAATGGCAACCCCTCTCAAACTTACGGATGAACTCCGTAACAGTCGAATCTCCCTGTCTCAGGCTCATGAACTCAGTGGTCAACCTGGTGCGCACCTCCTCTGTAATATATTTGGAGTAGAATACCTCCGTGAAGCGTGCCCAAGACAGCGTAGCCAAGTTAAGGGCTACTGAAGCTCCTTCCCACCATAAGCGGGCATCTCCTCCGAACAGATAAGAGACACAACGAACTCGATCTGAATCTCCAAGCTCCATAAACTCGAAGATAACCTCGAGGGACTTGATCCAGCCCTCGGCAATCATGGGGTCCGACGTCCCTGAAAACTCCTTCGGACGCATCTTCATAAATCTCTCGTAAACAGCCTCGGGCCCTGTCGGCCTGGTCGCCACCGCATTGTTCCCCGCAAACTGTGCGAAGAACTGAGTCATCCCAGCCAGCATCTGGGCATTCATGTCCGGTGGAGGCGGTGGTGGAGGTGGTAGGTCTCTCTCCTGTCTCTGCTCCTCCCTGTCCTCTCGACGAGGCTCCTCATCTCTATTGCGCTCGAGGATGCGCCTAGGGGGCAACTGTTCCATACATAACCCATACGTAACTATCATGCATAATTCCATCATTAATTTAAATTTAAATACTGAGCAATAAAAATCTGGGCGTAAAATATCTCATGAAATCATGCTGTTGAAATTAATTCATGCTTTAAATGAAATGCGTAAATGTAAAACTTACAGACCGAAGACGTGACTTCGTGAGCTTCTCGAGATCAGTAGTAGTACAACCCTATACAGAACCATTGCTCTGATACCAGCTATAACGGCCCGAAAATTCGTGTTTGAAAATTTGCGAAAAAATTAAAAATTTTCTTTTTAAAGTAAGTAAAATGGCTCATTCATAAAATAGACCGTTAAATAAAGTTTAAATGTTAAAAATAGCAGCGGAAGAAATTATTTGTTTGCAAAAGAACAATTTAAGAATAATCCAGCAACGGATAAACTGTTTGAGCATAAAAATGGTAAATGCTAAAATGAGGTCCTCGGGTTCCACTACTGCCGACCCAAGCTAGCTCACACTGGTCCCCGCCCTCGGCCTCGGCATCATCAGTATCTACAACAATCAAGTTTAGTGAGTCTAAAGACTCAACATGCATATATCGTAAATAACAAGTAAATAAATAGTAAGCCTGCATGCAAGTGAAAAATATCATGTCATGAGGCATATCGTAAAAACGTCGTGTCATGATTAATTATAATAAGTGCATAACTGAACTGAAAATCATAGTGAAAATGTTTGCTCCTTGGAGCCCTGTACTGAAATAGCCTGTAGTAATTTTTCTGATGAGATTATGGTCTACGCATGTGGTCCCTGAACTGAACTGATCGGTAACTGGCGACCGGGCCGGTAACTGGCGACCGGACTTAATAATGTATGTCTTATCAGACCACTGCCACAGTACTGGGTGAAACAACTGAACTGACCGGTAACTGGCGACCGGGCCGGTAACTGGCGACCGGGCCGGTAACTGGCGACCGGACTTAGTAATGCTCTCATAACCGGTAACTGACGATCGGACCGGTAACTGGCGATCGGATTTAATCATGATAGTAAAGTGACCACAAGCCATATCGCATAAATCTCAAAATTTGTATTTTTTCACGTAATATAACTAAATAACTGAATTAAATATCGTGTAACAATTTTACTAAATGGATTGGATCGCTCTCAGGCTCGCTGAAACCTAAATATGCCATGAAAAATATGCAATAGTTTTTACTTGACCAAACCATGCAATTAAAAACCAAAAACTGAGACAAATGCGCCTAATGACTTCGTATTTAATCATGACTCCGAACCAATCCGAACCAACACTGAAACATCATATAGTCATGATTAAAATACGCTTAAAATGATGAATTAATGCTCCTCAAATGATGCATGTCGAATCTTAGGTGAATGGAGGCCAAAACATGAAACGCTATCTCGAGAGTCAATTTGTCACATCGCACCGTAAATTCTCGTACGACCTCAAAAATGATCCTGAATCACAAACTGGTCAAAAACATGACCTTCCTAACTCAATGAGGCACTGTCCAGTCCAAGACCATGGGCTAAAAGCCAACCTGAGAACTCGAACAAGCCACTGAACCGTCACAGCAAGTTGTTGTCCACAAAATACAGCAACTGTGCTTAGGTTTCTTGCGTCGTTTTCGAGACTACAGGCCATTGGGGCTTGAACCACCGACCAGAGACTCTTACCAACATCCCAAGGAATGATTTGAACCATGGCTATGGGCCCTAGACCCTGCCACAATTCGCACCACACCAGCACCAATCCGAAAAGTTCACCCGAGAGCACCTTTGCATGCGCGTGAGGTGTTTTGCTTTGATTGCTGTCTCGAGTCGTTCCAGTGG
Organism: Primulina tabacum; assembly: GCF_025594145.1. NCBI lineage: Eukaryota > Viridiplantae > Streptophyta > Magnoliopsida > Lamiales > Gesneriaceae > Primulina > Primulina tabacum. Next base: position 1,042,359 of record NC_134552.1, on the reverse strand, counting down.
TCATTTGATTGACCATGGCACGATCTAGACATCTTGGGGTATGGTATGAACCGTGGCTAAGGGCCATAGGCCAACCAAGATCCACACCATTCCACCAAAATTTCGAACACACATGCTGTACAAGTGAGAAGCCGAAATGGGGAAGGGGCTGTTCTTGCGTTTTTACTTAAAAACCGATTAACCATGGACCGAGCCACCAAAAGGGCAACTTAGTCACGTCATAGACATGCTAGGGAAGTGATCTAATCATATCTATAGGCCTTGTGGCAGCCATGATCAGATTCATTCCCTATATGACAGCAAAACAAAATTTCGAAAAGCTTAATTGGACAAGAGGTGGAGTTGCTGTCATTCTCGTGTTTTCCAGCGTGCATGGGGTTAAATGAATGGACCAACATGGTCCTCATGCATCCTATTACATGTCTAGATGTCGCCTTAGGAGCCTGGAATCGAGTCAATACCTGAAATCCACAAAACAAAGCAAACCGTGAAACTGCATCATGAAAGTCGAAATCTGCATGTGTATTTTCTGAAAATTTATGATGTATTTCGGATTTTTGCCTATCAAAACATGATCATGTAATGAAAATAAATGATAATAGGACTTGATTGAAGAGTCAAGGAAGAATATATGCATGCCATGTTTCGTTTTGAAAGAAAACGAAAGAACGAGACGATCCGGCGCGGAGGAGGTGGAGCGCTTCCTTTCCTACCTTACTAGCTCTCGATTTTTCTCTCTAGTTTCCTCTAGTGCTAGCCACGATTTTTCTCTCCAAAATCACTCTGAATTTCGAGACTAAGGGAGGGGGAATGGTGGTTAAGAGGGTGATGAGAATGGGTGCAAAATATAGGGAAATAAATCAAGACCAAGTCTACTCTTTTTGAAATTTGAATTTGGTTTGCTAACAAATGATCATTGGATGAATCTAGAAGGAGGTGACTGAAATTTTCCTTGCTAATCTAGACTAGGATAATGCTCATTAATTAATTAATTAAGGTTCATCAATAATTAAAAACATTAGTATGCTAACACAACAAAGAGTGGGTCAAAGGTGAGTTGGCATGTCCTTGCTCAATCTATTAAGGGTGGCCGAAATTTAGACAATAAAATGAAAGCAAATGTTGATTATTAACTAAATTATACCCTTAAAAGCCTTACCTATCCTTTAAATAATTTAGTGAACTAACCCCTTAATTAAGGAACTTAAATGAATTTATTTTCTACTCACCTCAAGTAACTTAAATAATTACTTAAACTTCCTTTTTAACTTAAATCGACTTACTTGCTAGCTAAAATAAATTGTGGAAATGTTTTCCTAAATCTTAAATTTTATCTCTAAACTCCAACTCCAGTCCGGCCTCACTGAATTAACTGAAATGATAAAAATCAAAATACTGCATAAAATAATTAGCTTAAGGAGAAGCATTTAAATACTCGTGCAATAAAATCATTTTAAAATTTAAATACTAGAATTATGTATGGCTTATACGTAGTCTAATTTACGGGTTCTACAATGATTATGCAATATGCCTAGCATCCTAATCATGGACATTCACGAAAGGTATTGTCACCGGTGTTGGCCACACTAGTGACATCATGGATATATGGTCAATGTACACACATGCTGAGAAACTTCCGAAGATTGGAAAATCTCTTAAATTCCAAAGGTTTCGTGAATATACCAGCCAGCTGGTTTTCAGTCCTAACAATTCCAGTCGAATTATGTCTTTTTCAACCAAATCTCGAATAAAGTGATGTCTTATATCTATCTGTTTTGTTCGAGAGTGTTGAACAGGATTTTTAGAAATGTCTATAGCACCGGAGTTGTCACAATATACCATCATTATATCACTGCGAAAGCCATAATCCTCAATCATTTGATTCATCCAAACAAGTTGTGAGCAACATCTGGCGTCAGTTACATACTCAGAATCAGTTGTGGACAAAGACACACAATTTTGCTTCTTACTGTACCAAGACACAAGGTTATTCCCTAGGTAAAAACACCAACCTGAAGTACTTTTCCCATCATCTAGGTCTCCGGCCCAGTCAGCATCAGCACAAAAACACATGCTGAACATGATATCGGGGCGAGTAGCAGTTAAGTACAAAAGGCTACCGATGATGTTGCGGTACATGGTGTTGTCAACACCGTCAGCAACATCATCTTTAGACAGTTTTTCACTTGACCCCATAGAAGTTTTCTTATGCTTAGAATTATCATTTGAGAACTTTTTAATCAGATTCTTAACATACTTGGATTGACACAGAAATATACCATCATGTAATTGTTTAACTTGTAATCCAAGAAAGAAATTCAACTCTCCTACCATGTTAATTTCAAATTTCGAAGATATGCACTCAACAAACTTATTAACAACTTTCTGTGATGAAGAACCGAAGATAATGTCATCTACATAACTCGATAAATCAGAATATCTTGCTTCAATTTTTGAATAAATAGAGTTTTATCAACCTCACCTCGTTTAAAGCCCAAGTTGATCAAATAATCATCAAACCTAACATACCATGCTCGTGGAGCCTGTTTCAGTCCATATAGAGCCTTCTTCAGCTTGTAGACACGGTCCATGTGATGTGGCTCTTCAAATTCTTTTGGTTAACTTACGTATGCTTCTTCATTCAAAAATCCATTTAAAAGGCACTTTTAACATCCATTTGATACAATTTGATATGCATATGACATTCTATGGCAAGAAACAGTCGGACTTACTCAATTCGGGCTACAAGAGCGAAGGTTTCATCAAAATCCACCCCCTCAACCTGTGTATACCCTTGAGCTACCAACCGAGCTTTGTTCCGAACAATGTTATCAAATGCATCTGTTTTATTCTTGGAAATACATTTTGTTCCAATAACATTGGTATTTAAAGGTCTAGGCACTAAATCTCATACGTCATTGTTCACAAATTGTTCAAGTTCTTCATGCATTGCATTGACCCAGAATTCATCTTTTAGTGCATCATTAAAATTCTTGGGTTCAATTTGAGACACAAAACACGAGTGACTTAACTGGGAGAATGTGGAGTTCATGCATACCAGACCAATCATTTTGCTGGTAGTCCACTTTTTCTTTCTTTTTTGTTTGAACTTCATCATGTACTTCAGCAATGATTTGTGATAATGGGTGATTCTTCTGAATCTTGCAGGGAATTTCTTTTTCACAATTGATCACCACATCATCATCATCATCGTTACCATTATCCACAATGTCTGTTCGGTTTAGAGGCGGTGTTGTGCTTGGTGTTGCCTCGCTGGTCTCAACATCATTTCTGGTCAGTGGCTAACTTATATCCAGCAATTCTTCTACATCTTCCTCTGGTGTTTTAATTGCCAGATCTGCAATATCATCAAATACAACGTTAATTGATTCCATTGTAGTCCTGGTTCTTAGATTAAATACACGATAAGCACGACTATTAGTAGAGTATCCAAGAAACATACATTTATCAATTTTGGAATCAAATTTAGCTAGATGATCTTTATCATTAAACTCATAACCTACACATTCAAAAATATGAAAATATTTAAGGTTTGGTCTTCTTCCCATGATAATCTCATATGAGGTCATTGTAGAACCACTCCTTAAATATACACGGTTTGAAATGTGACATGCCGTATTTAAAGCTTCGTCCCAAAAACGTTTTGACACATTCTTGGAACTTAGCATGACCCAAGCCATTTCTTGGAGGGTTCAATTTTTCCTTTTAGCTATGCCGTTTTGTTGAGGGGTCTTCGGAGCTGAATATTCATGAGTGATTCTTTTCTTATCGCACAAAGAAATAAAATGAGAATTCTCGAACTCCTTACCATTATCGGTTCTTATTTTGACCACCCTCATATCATACAGATTTGTTATCCTTGCATGAAATTTCTTAAAAACATCAAATGCATCGGATTTTTCTCTAAGGAAACTTACCCAAGTGAAAACGAAAAATCATCAACACAAAAAAATGAATATTTCTTACCACCCAAGCTCTCAACATCCATCGGACCCATTAGATCCATGTGCAAGAGTTTTGAAACCGTGTTGTCCCAAAGTGTTGCAACTCTGGGTGCGCAACACGAGTTTGTTTACCTTTCTGACATGGTCCACAGACATAAGCATTACCTGAACTCAAATTTGGCATACCTCTCACAACAGCAAACTTACAGATTCTTCAAAGTCTTGAAGCTCACATGTCCCAGTTTTTGATGTCATAAGTCTAAATCACTCACCTTGGCACTTCGGCAACCATCACTTTCTCCCAATTGATAGCAATTGTCAGCTGATCGAGCTCCTGACTTTACACAAACATTGGCACTATTAAAGACTTCACAATTATTTTTATTGAATTTAACATGTAAATTATCGTCACAAAGTTGAATTATGCTTATTAAGTTAGAGTTAATTCTTTCAATGTGTAGAACATTATGAAGCTCAGGAAGCTCGTCAACACCGGGTTCCTTTGCCTACAATTCTTTCTTTGGCACCACCACCATAGGTTACACACCCACTTTGTACTTCAACATAATCTGTGAGGTGTTCTTGAGTTCCGGTCATATGGCGTGAGCACCCACTATCAAAGTACCATGTACCTGCAATGTTAGTTTTTAAAGAAATATAAATGACATTAGATTGAATAACAGTTTTGGGTACACATATTTTCCTTGTGGAAGAAGTTTGGACTGTGGTGTTGCGCTTGGTGTTGTGCAACACCTTGTGCAACACCCGATTTGAATACCAATTCAAGTAGTCATTTCTTAGTTTGTAGCAGAAGTGTTTGATGTTCCCAGGCTTATGGCAGTAGTGGCAAATAAAATGTCGCTTTCTTTGCTTTGATTTTGAAGTTGACACTGGCTTCTTGGTTTGTGACATCTTCACCGACGAGTCAACTTTCAAATGAGAGGAGGAAGCTCTGTTTTGTTTCAGCATTTGTTCCGAGGCTTGCTTTGAGATTGGCAGAGTCTTCATGTGAGGGTTCACAGAACAATCTTCACTTCCCTTTACAAACACAGTTGATTTTGAACCAAATTTGGAAGATTCACTATGTTTATATATGCTTTCAACATATCCAAGACCACTTCTGCTGACCTTCCCCATAGTAAGCATTGAGTCAAGTTTTGATGAATTTGAGTTGAATTTAGCAAGAGTCTTTGAGGCATTCTCAAAATCATCCTTGACTTTGCACAGTTAGAGGTCCTTCCTACTCAACAAGACTGCTCTTTAACTCAGTATTTTACTTTGAGAGCACATAATTTGTTTTATTTCTTTTGATCCAATCTTTGTATAGCTCTTCATACATACCCTGCATATTTTCAAAGGCGAGTTCGTCAGAATTCAGTATCCTGGATTTCTTGATTACTTGAGTCACTGTGAGATTTAGCATTGAGACACAAGGATTTTGAAGTGGTGTTGCGGCCTGGTGTTGCAACATCTGAGGCAAAACCGTGCGGGTTGACTTGCAGCCAACATTTTTCCTTCAAAATAGCAGTCAAGGAAGAGTGCTCTTGTCCTTTACAAGATTCCAGTTCTTCTCCTGAGTCATCATCACTCAAGGAAACTGCCATGCCTTTGTTCTTACGAAGTCTGTTGGCACATTCATTTGCATAATGGCCAAATCCAGAGCATTCTCTACATTGGATCAAATCTAATCTCTTAAGATTGGGTCGAGCCATCAATTTATTCCTCGGCCTAAATTGTCCTTGAGAACGTGCAGGTCTCTTATTCTTTTCAGAAACAACAAACAGAGGTTTTCGGTATTTGAACGATTTTCTTTTTGTCTCTTATTTTTTTAAAATATTCGCCGAACTTCTTATTTATCAGCGAGATTGAATATTCACATAGGCCAGACTCATTGACTTCCTGAACTAGATCATCAAAGGAAGCGTCAGAAATTTTGAGTGCAACACCCTTCCTTTGTCTCTTTTCTGTGAGTCTAGATTAATCTCAAATATCCTGAGTGAGCTGATCAAATCTTCCAAGTTAAGTGTAGAAGTGTCCTTAGACTAGTCGATAGCACATATTTTGATGTTGAAGCATTCTGGGAAGGATCTCAGGACCTTTCTGACCAGTCTTTCATTCGACATAGGATCACCGAGTCTAAAAGCTTCATTTGCAATGTCACGCAATCTTCGGTCATAATCAACAATAGTATCTTTCTCCTCCATTCTCAAGCTTTCAAATTTGGAGGTTAACATCCTGAGTTTGGTGCGGCATTATGAAATGTGGTTGGACTCTGATAGTTATAGTTGGCCCTCAGAGCGATCAAGGCATCATTGAGTTTAGAAATTTTCATCTTTGTGAGAATATTGTCTCTTCTTTCCATAGCTTTGGCAATAACATTTGTTCTAACCTGAGAAAAGACGTAGGCTTTGAGTTTCACGGCTTTGCTTAAATTTTTCGGATTATTCTACAAAAACCAGCAAGCATTGTTACCGTGCGAAATTTTACCCAGTCATCAAAAGAACTCATTTCATGATCAGCAAAGCATCAATTTCCTCCATATGATGGTCGATATTGGTTTGCACAGAGGATTGGGTAAGGTATCAAGTTCTGCTTCTTCCTAAACGGAGTCAGTAACCATCTTTCATTTTCCCATTCCTGAAACAGATGGACGATCTAATCCCGATTGGGTAGATTCTGGCAAGGGTTCTCAAATAACCACTCCTCTGTGTCTAGGAGCAAAAAAAAGAAGAGGGGAGGAAACAACTCTTGATGGAACAACCGAATCATGTTAATCTTTGATTGGTTGTTGTTATTCAGCAAAAACTTGAATTACCGGTACTGTCTTTGTAGCTGCATCGGTAGAGGATCTTGTAAGAAGAGAAGCAGTAGATGTGGTTTTATTGGAAGATTTGTCCTTTACGGTCCTAGGCTTCTTCTTAATTGGCAGAGTAATTGCATCAACAACAGATCCTTCTGAAACAATCTATTCAAAGTCACTAGCCAAAATTAGCTTTCTCTTAGTCTTATTCTTTGTTGCAGAGGATTGAGCATCACCCAATTCTTTTTTAATGGAAGCAACAGGAATTAGAGTAATTTTAGGTCTGAGAGCAAGAGAATTTGGTGCATCTAACATCTTGATTTTGCTCCAATCCTTAGCAGAAGACACTAGTGCTCCAAGATTAAAAAGCATCCTGTTGATCTGCACAACAAAGACAGTAGAGTTCTTGGTGATCATGTCCACCAAGACATTGAAAAGAATAGAGGACCAGTTGATCTTGGTTCCATCAATGACATAAACCATCACTAGAAAATTTTCTTTTGTGTTGACATCAAAAGAACCAGCCTTAACTAGTAGAGCATTTGAAATAAGGTCCACTAAAACTTAATTTTCTATTTTCATCTCCTTCTTCTGGCAAGAGATAGATTTAGCAGAATCGGTGATATAGAATTTATGCTTCATTAGAGATTTGATTGACGTTGATATATTGGAGAAATCTGAAAGTCCCTTAGTAGATAGAGAGAAGGTCGAAGCAAATAAGACTTCATCAAACATATATGTATGATATTTAAAAGAATATGATATCTATTTGTCAGCTGCAATTGTAGCATGTGCATAGAAAACCAAAAGAGTATCTTCATAGATGATAAATTGATACCATAGAAAAGGGCGGAGTCCAGTACTTTCCACAGTTATGAACATTTCAACCATAACATCTTCTAGTCCATGGACAAATTAAAAGTTAACTTGATAGGTGTTCATTCGATAGGCTGCCATTTCTACAAATTTAGATTAAACAAAGTAAACAAGTTGACTAGAATTCAAAGAATGGAGAGATGTTGATATAAAGAATATGAAAAAAGTTTGCAGAAAGATACAGTAAATGAAAAAGAGACGGTGAAAAAGTTATATGTACAGTTATAAGAGATAAATGTTGGATCTCGGTTTTTTTTGCCCCAAACGCAGCGGAAGTTTAAAAATTTTTATTTTATTTTGACAATCAAAATATGTTTATGTTTGGCCACTCGTATGGTTTATTAAATCAACATTCAGAGGGCATAAAAATTTTATACCTTTGGAGATTAAATCACTTGACACTAACTGATCCGGTATGACGGATCTAACTTTTGATGAATCCCTACGAACTTTCTTCCAGAGACTCTTTTCTTTTTTTCTAATCAGGTCCACGACTGGATGATCTATTCCTCTTCCAATTTGCACTAAAAAATTGGGAGAAGTTTTGCGTTGGAGATCAAGGTTTGAGAGACGGCTCAACCTTTTTCCCTACAAGGAGGTGGCCGAAATTTTTAGGGCTTTGGGAGAGAGTTTTTCGAAAATTTCAATTAGTGGTGGCTAGGGTTTTGACTCCTCACTTATTTATAATTAACACATGACCTAATACATATAATTAACATTAATGGGCTTGATTAATTAATTGGGCTAGTCCAACTAGTTTAATTAATTTAATACAAGTCCATTAAACTTTAATTATTAAGTATGTTGGACTTGTACTCCTACAAGCTCATTAAATATACTTCCCACCAATTTTAATTTAATATTTAATCAACTCAACTTTTGAGCTTAATTAATTAAATTCATTATTTAACTTATAAATTCAACTCCTTGAATTTTATCACCTCCAAAATTTAATATCTAATAAACCCAACATTTGAGTTTAATAAATTAAATTATCAAATTTTATATATTCAACTCCTTGAATTTATTCTCTCAAAATTTTACTTATCATAAATTCAACTCCTTGAATTTACTATATAATATAAATTCAACTTCTTGAATTATTCTCTCAACGGGAACAAACGATCCAGTGCTTGTGTGACCCTCACTGATTCAGGGATACAGCTAGCCGTGGGTTCACAACTCTTTGTGATTCAGGACATAACCCTTTATTCGGGCTTACCCTAGTTAGCCTCATTCTTTTCATCAACACCTAGATCAAGAATGTCAAAACTCATTTCTGATTGCACCCATCGGATCATGGTAAGAGCGTCTAGTAGCATCGCCCCATGATCCCCTAGGTATCACTGATAGTGCCTGCAAAACCACTCGATTATGATTAACGTACAGTACGGTCCCTTCATCTCATATATCCCGATCGAATCGGTGAGACCCCATGATCTGATTAACGTTAATTACGTAAATTATGAGTAGTAAATCAACCCATAATATAATTGTATTTGCAAATGGATTTGAAATAGTCTATTAAATTTTAGACTAGTATATCTAATTTTGTTTGTTTTAAACAAAATAGTGAATTAAATTTAAAAATAATACGTTAAAATTTGATGGCAAACTTGTAAATATTTTGACAAATAGTCAATTAAATTTAAGGGCAATTTTGTAATTACCAAATGAGAGGCTATTGGATGCATGTAAGTGGATGTTTGCCCTTCGTGCCAAACAATTAGCACATATGACCGAGAATTAAGTCGGTTAAGGCAACACTCAGGCATTTAAATTTTTACCAATAATAATAACATAATTCAGAAAAGCACCGAGCGGAAGAAACGAAAGGTGAAAAGAAGAAAAAGAAAGAAATTCTAGTATTTTGCTCAAAATAAAGCTCCATTCCATCGTGACTCTTCAAGTTTGGAGTGGTGTAGTATAAAATTTGAAATAAAGTAAGCTTTATTTAGTTTTTGAGATTGTGATTTACTGTTTTGTTACGTATATTTGTTTGAAATTCGTCGATTTCTGGAACAAATATAATAAATTGTTGAATAATACAGAAATTGAAGATTGTTGAATAGTGTATGATTTTAACGAAGAAGAGATGATTATAGTGATGTTATTTTGAATTATTCCTAATTTATTATAATTAGGGAATTTTAATCGTTGGATTGAGATTGAAGAATTGTTTGTCAGTTCTTATTAGTTCTGATTATATATATGTGGTAGAGTAACCGACAAGAAACTAAGTTTTGAAGTTGGAATTGAATTATGTTATGATTTCGATTTGATATGAATTTTTGAAGTTTCAAAAGATATTTGAAACTTATATTGTTGATTTTGAATGATGTTATTGATTGAAATGAATATGTTATTGATGTAGATAGATTATTATACTGATATCTTCAAGCTACATCGACTGGAACGAAGAATTGAGGTATGTTGCGATCGATTAACATACGACAGGTATCTGTATCATATGATATATGTTTGATTGATTGGATTGAAAATATATATCTATATGCCTTATTTGTTGAGTTTATGTGGCGTACATGACATTCACTGTTGAGCTATGATCCTTGGATACCCTGATATGATTTGATTTGATTCTGGGGTTTGTGAACACGATGCTATGTTTGGTATTACATGACCCTTAAAGCATAGTCATTTGTGGCCCTGATGATTAATTGAGATTTGGGATTTGATGACGCTTTGTCGACGTTATCATATGAGTAACCCTGATTGAGGTCGGTGTGCCAGCTCGAGCATTGATTTGATAGCGATTCGTTTGATTCTGACATGTGCTCAGTGGATGGGCATTTGACCTGATAGCTCCACGACATACATGCATTGCATATCGTATATCATTGTTTAGATATATGTGGTATATATTGTGGTTGCTTCAGACTGAGCATTGCTCACCCTAGAGGGGGCTGTTGTTGTCTTTGTATGTGGACAATGATAGGTACTCCAGGATATCAAGAGAGCGGAGAGGGTGCTTCTGGAGAGAGTCAGAGTTTGAGCTGAGGTTTTATGATTTGTTTTCCAGTATATATATATGTATCTATATACCGGGGCATGTCCCGAGGATATGAGTTGTTAGTATGTGGTTGGCTTTGATTACGTGCGGGCATGTTTTATGATATGAGATGAAATACTATTTTTAGTATTCAAACAAGATATTTTGGGCTCATTGTAAAGAAAATTTGAACTCGTTTTCTGCTGTAATTAATTAACCCTAATCAAATTGCATTGTAATAACGATTAGAAGTTAAGGGCCCCACAGAATCTGCAAATATTGGTCCATCGAGAGTTGCATATTAATTCGATCACTATGTGATAACTATAAATAGTGGCATCGCATGTACCATTGGAGAACTCCTTCTCTAATTTACATCTCATACTCTGGCCAGAGATTCCACGCACTATAATTTCATCAGATCACATAGGATATCCACACCCGTAGGTGAGCGTGGAATCCCCGACTACAATGCACTGGCTCCTATATGTGTCGCAATTGTACCCAACCTCGCCATCTGATGACTCTCATGGAGCCGGTAAACGAGTCAAAGCACAGCCCTAGCATATAGAGCCTCAGTGTTGTTCCAGGTCGTAAAGACTAATGGTGTACAATCATAACCACGGACTTATCCTCTCGATGAATGATAACCACTTGGAAAGTTCGAGGGAGTGTTGTTCGGTATAATCATCATATGAGTACCCATCTGCATGTTTGGACATCTCTATGCCCTTACCAAAAACGCAGTACACAACATCACAGATGCTAGTCTCGAGCTCAAGTGACCTTTATCCAAGTTTTAGGCGGCTGAATCGACTAGGAACGAATTTAGATCATACAGTGTTTACAAACGAGTTTCAACATCGAATTACGATTCATTTGTATTAAAATATAATCAAGGTCTTTATCTATGTTTTTCACATGGGTATACAGATAAAGAAATAACAAACCATGAAATAATGAATTATATTAAAATAAAGATTTTTAATTACAACTGAGTCAATAAAATCCCTAGCCAACGGTTGGCTTGCAGGGCATCTACTCTAACAATCTCTCACTTGCCCTAGAGCCAACTACCAATAAACTTTAATCACATTGCTTCGCGATGCTTTTCAAACAATGGTCCTGGCAAGGGCTTTGTAAGTGGATCAGCAACATTTTCTGCAGAGGGGACTCTTTCGACTGATATATCTCATCTTCCCACAATCTCCCGGATGATGTGGAATTTCCTCAGTACATGTTTGGATCGCTGATGAGACCTTGGTTCCTTTGCTTGCGCAACGGTACCAGTGTTGTCGCAGTACACCGGGACTGGATCAACTCCATTAGGAATGATGCCCAACTCTTGGACAAAATTCCTCATCCAAACTGTCCTCTTTGGCTGCAGCAGATGCAGCAATGTACTCGGATTCAGTGGTGGAATCCGCAACGGTGTCTTGCTTGGAACTTTTCCAAGAGACAGCCGCACCATTAAGCATGAATACAAAACCAGAGGTCGATTTCGAATCATCTACATCACATTGGAAGCTAGAATCAGTTTAGCCTTCCAATTTTAATTCTTCACCCCCATAGATCATGAACAAGTTTTTAGTCCTTCTCAAGTACTTAAGAATATCTTTCACGGCCTTCCAATGTAGTGGACCAGGGTTCGCCTGATATCGGCTTGCAACACTCAGAGCGTAAGCATTATCGGGACGTGTCGATATCATACCATACATGATACTACCAATGGCTGACGCATATGAAATACGTGTCATCAACTATATCTCTTCATCGGTTTTGGGACACATAGCTTTAGATAGATTAACACCATGACACATTGGTAAGTATCCTCTCTTGGACTCTTCCATAGAGAATCGCTTTATAATGGTATCGATATAGATGGCTTGGGTGAGCCCCAACATCCTTTTTGATCTATCTCTATAGATTTGTATTTCCAATACATAGGATGATTCACCCATGTCTTTCATGGAGAATTTACTTGCTAACCATACTTTAGTTGATTGCAATAATCCTACATCATTCCCAATGAGCAGGATATCATCAACATAAAGTACTAGGAATGTCACTGCACTCCCACTAACTTTTTTTATACACACGGTTCTTCAGGATTCTTAGCAAAACCAAACTCTTTGATAGTGCTATCAAATCTGAGGTTCCAACTCCTTGATGCCTGCTTGAGACCATATATTAATCTCTGAAGTTTGCATATCTTATGCTCACTTCCTACTGATGTGTATCCCTCAGGTTGAGACATATAAATTTCTTCTTTGATGTCTCCATTGAGGAATGCAGTCTTTACATCCATTTGCCACATCTCATAGTCATACCATGCTGCTATGGCTAGTAATATTCTAATGGACTTAAACATAGCAACTCGTGAAAAAGTTTCCTCATAGTCAATTCCTTACCTTTGAGTATAACCTTTTGCAACCAGTCTTGCTTTGAAGGTCACTACCTTCCCATCCGCCCCAAGCTTTCTTTTGTAGATCCATTTGCATCCTATGGGAACGATTCCCTCAGGTGGATCCACCAATGTCCAGACTTGGTTTGAATACATAGAGTCCATTTCAAACTGCATGGCTTCAAGCCATTTGGTTGAATCAGTATCAAATATTGCTTCTTTGAAATTCATTGGATCACATCCAACACAATGCTCATCATGGCTTTGTTCATGAAGAAGCGTATATCTTGCAGGTGGTCTAATAACCTTATTAGACCTTTTAGGAGCTTGTACTTCAATTACTGGTTCTTGGGAAATGGGTTCAACTTCTATAGTTGAGGGAGTATGTTGAATTTCTTCAAGTTCTATCATCTTGCCTTTTCTATCTAATATAAATTCTTTTTCCAAAAAGGTGGCATTTCTCGAAACAAACAATTTTGCTTCATTGGGATGATAGAAATAATATCCAACAGAATTCTTTGGATATCCTACAAAGTAGCACAAAGTGGATCTACTATCCAATTTGTCTCCCACTGTCTGTTTCACGTAAGCAGGACATCCCCATATTCTCATGTAAGAGTATTTAGGAGTTTTTCCCATCCATATCTCATATGGCGTTTTATCCACTGCTTTAGTATGGACATTATTCAACAACATTGCCACAGTTTCAAGCGCAAAGTCCCAAAACGATGTAGGCAATTCAGTAAATCCCATCATGGATCGAATCATGTCCATCAAGGTTCGATTTCGACGTTCAGAAACTTCAATTGTAGTGTTGCTTGTGGAGTCCACTATGAGAGAATCTCATTCTTTTTTAGATAACCCAAAAATTCAGCACTTAAGTATTCTCCACCTCGATCAGATCGAAGTGCCTTAATACTTCTTTCCAGCTGATTTTCTACTTCAGATCTGAACTCTTTGGACTTTTCAAATGCTTCAGATTTGTGTTTCATCAAATAAACGTACCCATACCTCGAATGGTCATCAGTAAAGGTAATGAAGCAGGAATGCCCAAATTTTGTGCTAACACTTAGCGGGCCACAAACGTCCGTGTGGATCAAATTCAGTAGACCATGCGCACGTTCCACGTTTCCATTGAATGGAATTTTAGTCATTTTTCCTTTTAGACAGGACTCACAAGTTGGTAGAGAATTTATGTCTGACAAGTCAAACATGTCTTCTCCCACTAGCTTGTGCATCCTTCTTTGGGAAATATGACCTAGTCTAGCGTGTCATATTTGTGCGGGATTCGGGTTTTCTATTTTTATTTTGTTTGTTGTTGTTTTCGTAGGCGCTTGGATATTGTTTAACGGAATATCTTTTAATTTTAAGTTATAGAGATCGTTTGTTAATTCTCCAGTTCCAATCAAACATTCATTCTTGTATAAATTGCAAACACCTTTAGCAAAAACACAAGAATAACCTATCCCTATCAAGCATAGAAATAGAAATAATGTTTTTAACCAATTCAGGAAAAAATAAAACGTTTCTCAAAAACAACTTAAAATTATTGTCCAAAATTAAAGTAACGTCTCCAATGGCAGTGGCAGCAACTCTTGCTCCATTTCCTAGTCTTAGAAAGGTCTCACCATCTCTAAGCCTCTTGCTTCTTCCCATCACCTGCAAATCATTGCATTGACGATAACCACATCCGGTATCCAATACCCAAGAAGACGAATTAATAGAAACATTGACTTCAATATAAAACATACCATGGTCAGAACGCTTCTGGGCTAGATACTCCTCGCAATTACGCCTCCAATGTCCAGGCTTGTTGCAGTGAAAACAGACTTGTTCTGACTTGTCAGGCTTTGTGGGCCCCGGATTTGGTTTCTTGTATGGCTTCTTGTTGGGCTCGTTCTTCTTTGGAGTGGCAGAACGCTTCTTGCCTTTATTTGGGGCTCACTTTTTCGTACCGTACGAAGAACCCACTAGAAGAACATGTTTTTCCTTTTTAATTGTGGTCTCATAATTAGTAAGCATATTGACCAACTCTTCAAGGGTGGCCTCAAGCTCGTTCATATTAAAATTAACCACAAATTCATCGAACGAGGTAGGCAAAGACAGCATGAGAATATCAGTCGAGAGCTCATTAGGAATAACCACGTCAAGTCCCACCAACTTTTCAATGAGCCTAATCATCCTAACACCATGCTCATGGATCGAAGTCCCCTCTCGCAAGCGTGTAGTCATGAGTTCTTTAATAGTAGCATGTCTCTCTGAACGAGTTTGTACAACATACAATTCTTTCAAATGAAGGTGAATGTCAGCAGCATTCACCGCCTCCTCGAACCTCCTCTGAAGTTCATTCGACATAGAAGCCAACATGTAGCTTTTAGCTTGAAGATCATGGTCCCAATGTTTCTCAAGCTTAGCTAATTCAGTTCTACTGATATCAGGAGCCGCCTCCTTAGGTGGCTTCTTATCAAGCGCATACGCAACCCTTTCGGAGTTCAGAACAATCTTTAAATTTCGAAACCAGTCATGATAGTTAGGGCCAGTCAATTTGTTTTGATCGAGAATGATTGAAAGCGGGTTACGAGTAGACATCGTAAATATACTGAAAATGAAAAACAGATAATGGTTACTGATAATTTTAAAATAATTCTAAGATATAAAATATGGATTTCATTTTATAAATTTTCCTCACACTATTTTGACATTTCCACCACCTTCTGATGAAAATGGGAAATCGTATTTCCTTAGTAGGCACGTAGAGTCCAATTAGCCAATTATAATCCCGAATAATATCAGCCAATTATAATTTCTAAAAGGTAGAATCCAATTGCATCCCTATGCAACCTCCGCGTGTTTTGTCTCACGTTTAATAAGGACCCAATAATATGACGTCGTTTATTTTCACGTGTCAAACCAACCCATCAATATTGAATTGTAGTGGACGGTCGCCATGAGTTCCCCCAATAATACGAGCCGAAGTCATGGGAGTTCCACTCAATTCACATCATATGTCCGGTGGAAGTCACAGCTTTCCGGCATACAGGCCTCCCCAATAATATGAGCCAGACACTGTCCGCGGGTAGCGATCAACATGCAACCACGGTTGATGGAAGGCAAGAAAAAATTAAACTCTTTTAATTTTTACTTTTCCGGTTTGATATAAATTTTGAATCTTATTCAAAATGAGGGATTTTAATTTTAAAATTGTCTCATCATTTTAATTTAAAAATCGTGTTCCACGAGTTTGTATGTTTGCCGGATTCATGCAACTATATTATTTAATAATATACATACATGCATACTACTATATATCGCATATATCATAATATGACATTCAACAATAAAAAAGGATGATCGATCGCCAACAGTATTAGATCCATGTGAGCCATACATTGATCCAGGTCCAAAACCTAGGTGAATGCAGGGATGCAAATGCAACTATTACAAGAGCTTCCAATATTTTACATGTCTTCATCTCGTTCATCGGGCCCACCATCTTCCAGTCTTGATCTCCCACTATTTCTAATGATTACATTTAAATAGCCATGGCACATAAGGGATACATATCATGGGGTGGAAACGGGCCATAAACCAGGCCCACTTTAATAATATCAAATATTAACAAAACGAATAAAACAATAAAATATCCTAATATACACCTAACACATTGGTCAAGACTCTCGATCATCTTTCATTAATTTAATATCAAATATTAACATCAATTTAATTAAATAATTTAATTAATTGATAAATCATATATCAGATAATTTTATCACTAACCACCACAATTATTAAAGAATTTAATAAATTAAATAAACACCTTTATTTAATTTCCAATTAAATCAATAATAATTGATTTCTTGTAAAACTTAATTTTACCATAAATAATCAAAATCATATTCTAATTATTTATTTTACAAGAAAATGTTTAATTTTCCAAAAATTAATTTTCCAAAATAAAAATTGAACCAATTTTCAAAAATATCAATTTTGCCCAAAAATTTGAAAAATCAGAAAATTGCACCATAGGCCCAAACAATTCAAGCCCACCATTCAGCACGCTTCCCGAGACGATCCCGGGCAGCCGCCCTCGCTGCCCGCCTGCTGCCCGAACGTTTCAGGCAGTGGCGGCCTCCTGTGCGCGCGGCGCCGCGCCCGCACGCTGCGCATTTCTGCGTGCAAGGCGCTGCGCGCTGCGCGCGACCTGCCCGGAACAGTTCCAGGCAGATCCGAATTTTTTTTTTATTTTCTAGAAAAAATAATTTTAATGGTGCTATAATTTTCTGAAAAAAATTTTTGTGTGGATAGAAATAAATTATTCAATATCAAACCATACGATTTAGAAAAACATTGGCTCTGATACCACTGTTGGATCTCGGTTTTCTTGTGGCCCAAACGCAGCGGAAGTTTAAAAATTTTTATTTTATTTTGACAATCAAAATATGTTTATGTTTGGGCACTCGTATGGTTTATTAAATCAACATTCAGAGGGTATAAGAATTTTATACCTTTGGTGATTAAATAACTTGACACCAACTGATCAGGTATGACGGATCTAGCTTTTGATGAATCCCTACTAACTTTCTTCAAGAGACTCTTTTCTTTTCTTCTAATCAGGTCCATGACTGGATGATCTATTCCTATTCCAATTTGCACTGGAAAATTGGGAAAAGTTTTGCGTTGGAGATCAAGGTTTGAGAGACGGCTCAACATTTTTCCTTACAAGGAGGTGGCCGAAATTTTTAGGGTTATGGGAGAGAGTTTTTCGAAAATTTCAATTAGTGGTGGCTAGGGTTTTGAATCATCACTTATTTATAATTAACACATGACCTAATACATATAATTAAGGTTAATGGGTTTGATTAATTAATTGGGCTAGTACAACTAGTTTAATTAATTTAATCCAAGTCCATTAAACTTTAATTATTAAGTATGTTGGACTTGTACTCCTACAAGCCCATTAAATATACTTCCCACCAATTTTAATTTAATATTTAATCAACTCAACTTTTGAGTTTAATTAATTAAATTCATTATTTAACTTATAAATTCAACTCCTTGAATTTTATCACCTCCAAAATTTAATATCTAATAAACCCAACATTTGAGTTTAATAAATTAAATTATCAAATATTATCAATTCAACTCCTTGAATTTATTCTCCCAAAATTTTAATTATCA
Source organism: Primulina tabacum (assembly GCF_025594145.1). Classification (NCBI taxonomy): domain Eukaryota; kingdom Viridiplantae; phylum Streptophyta; class Magnoliopsida; order Lamiales; family Gesneriaceae; genus Primulina; species Primulina tabacum. Next base: position 1,024,126 of record NC_134552.1, on the reverse strand, counting down.
TAAATTCAACTCCTTGAATTTACTATATAATATAAATTCAACTTCTTGAATTTATTCTCTCAACGGGAACAAACGATCCAGTGCTTGTGTGACCCTCACTGATTCAGGTATACAGCTAGCCGTGAGTTCACAACTCTTTGTGATTCAGGACATAATCCTTTATTCGGGCTTACCCTAGTTAGCCTCATTCTTTTCATCAAAACCTAGATCAAGAATGTCAAAACTCATTTCTGATTGCACCCATCGAATCATGGTAAGAGCGTCTAGTAGCATCGCCCCATGATCCCCTAGGTATCACTGATAGTGCCTGCAAGAACCAGTCGATTATGATTAACGTACAGTACGATCCCTTCATCTCATATATCCCGATCGAATCTGCAACCATTGGTCCATCGAGGGTTGCATATTAATTCGATCACTATGTGATAACTATAAATAGTGGCATCGCATGTACCATTGGAGAACTCCTTCTCTAATGTACATCTCATACTCTGGCCAGAGATTCCACGCACTATAATTTCATCAGATCACATAGGATATCCGCACCCGTAGGTGAGCGGTGAATCCCCGACTACAATGCACTGGCTCCTATATGTGTCGCAATTGTACTCAACCTCGCCACCTGATGACTCTCCTGGAGCCGGTAAACGAGTCAAAGCACTGCCCTAGCATATAGAGCCTCATTGTTGTCCCGAGTCGTAAGGACTAATGGTGTACAATCTTAACCACGGACTTATCCTCTCTATGTATGATAACCACTTGAAAAGTCCGAGAGAGGGTTGTTCGGTATAATCATCATATGACTACCCATCTGCATGTTTGGACATCTCTATGCTCTTACCAAGAAACGCAGTACACAACATCACATATGCTAGTCTCGAGCTCAAGCGACCTTTATCCATGTTTTAGGCAGCTGAATCGACTAGGAACGAATTTAGATCATACAGTGTTTGCAAACGAGTTTCAACATCGAATTACGATTCATTTGTATTAAAGTATAATCAAGGTATTTATCTATGTTGTTCACATGGGTATACAAATAAAGAAATAACAAACCATGAAATAATGAATTATATTAAAATAAAAATTGTTAATTACAACTGAGTCAATAAAATCTCTAGCCCACGGTTGGCTTGCAGGGCATTTACTCTAACAATAAACCCACACTACAAGAAAATATGCTTTTAACAACACTCAAAAGAGAACGATTTTTTTTTATTAAAATCTTTGTGTTTTTTCTTTTAACAACGGTTTCAACAAAAACCGTTGTCGTAGCCTAAAAAACCCGCTCAAAGACAACGGTTTTTTAAAAACCATTGTTTTTGATGTGTCTATGACAACAGTTTTAAAAAATCGTTGTCTATGAGCGGGTTTTTTTGTGCTACGACAACGATTTTCGTAAACCGTTGTCTATATGTGTTTTTGTCAAGGGTCAAAGACAACAGTTTGTTTAAACCGTTGTCTTTGAGCTGATTTTTTTAGAACTACGACAATGATTTTTGTAAAACGTTGTCTTATTGTTTTATATGGTAAAAGCCGTTGTCTTCTAATTTTTTTTAAAAAATTGTAGTTAATTAGTGATGGTTTTGCTTAAAATGTCGCTAATTAGCGATAGTTTTGGTTAAAATGTCGCTATATTTAGCGATGATTTTATTAAACCGTCGCAGTTTTTAAAATAGTGACAGTTTAAACAAAAACCGTCACTAATAGCAACGGTTTTTGTTTAACTGTCGCTAATAGCAACGATTTTTGGTAAAAACTGTCGCAAATTGTCTATAAATACTCGCGTTTTCGGTCCATTTTCCTCCACACCGTCCACATCTACGATAAATTTTTTTCACTTAGACGATTTTAGTTTCGATTTAGGGTAAGTTTTTTCGCTTCAATTCTTGGTAAATTCTAAGTGTTAGTTAAGATCATGAATATTATTCGCTTAGTCAGATTGTAAGTTTTTTTAGTAGATTTAATAAATTATAAAAGTAATTTTTTTTATTTTACTTAAAAAAATTAGCGACATATTATGTATAAACTGTCGCTAATTAGCGACGGTGTTTCTCTAAACTGTAGCTAATTAGCGATGACTTATTCAAAAACCATCGCTAAAATTAGCGACGGTATATCATAAACCTTGGCTAATTAGCGACAGTTCATCTGCGACGTTTAGCTACGACAACAGTTTAAAACCGTTGTCGTTGAACGCACTTTCAACAACACTGTCAGTTGCAACGGTTTTCTGGCAGCTATTATCCGTCGTCGTCTTGCATTTTTGTTGTAGTGACATTTTCACTTGTCAACGCGTGTGCAGTTAAACATTGATGAAAATTAACTAAAATGAGTAAATATAGATTTTTGAAATTAGAAAATTTAAACATCAAAAAATTTGATAAGTAATAACCTATTGGCTGCCATTTGAAGGTTAATAGAAGGGTAATTTGGACTTATTACACTATATAAGATCAGAACTACTGAAAAATAGAATTGCTGAATAAGATATTAGAAATTTCATTTCAGTAGACTGCTATGTTTTATCAATGTAATTAGTAGCTTTATGGTCTGCATCAAAATACTGATCATCAAAACCAGTAATTCCCCATGAGATCATGCATATAAACATAAGATAATCATGATAGATCAATTAATCCTAAAACAAGAAAATTTAGCCTCGGATATGGGTTTGGTGAATATATCAGTAGCCTGTTTTTTAGTACACACATATTCCAATATGATATCTTTTTTCATAACATGGTGCCACAACTTTGATTGTTTACTCTCAAGAACAAGTTGTCCACAAGTAGTATAATTCAGTGAGCCGAATTTCGTATCCACAGAGAAGTTAAGGTAATTACAATTCCATTATGATGTATTTTTGTTTTTTTTCTAAAAAAAAAAATTATTTTAACCTTAAATGATTATTTTTAAATGTTCAAAATTTTAAATTAAATAATCAAGATTAGATGATTCGCTATTGATTTTTAAATAAAGTAGAAATAAATAAACATAATTGGAATCCACTTGATAAAATAATTTCAATATATTAAATAATAATTATTAATATTATTGTTATATATTATTCTCTTATTCATATATCATATACACCAAAACTTATAAATATTGTCATGTATTTATTTAGCTATATATTTGTAAATATCAAGTCAAGATAACCACTTTAAATAGTTAGTAATATCAAACTAACATTTAAATCGTACCAATAATTTAATATTATGATCATATTCATATATAATAAATCAAGGTAAACACTTTAAATTGTTGATAATACAAAACTAATATTTAAGTGGTATCAAGAATTTGGTGTAATATATAGTATCAATAAATCAAAACTTCCATTAATAAGTAGATCAGAAAATTTTTTAATAAAAGAAACTAAATATAATATAAATAATAAATAAAGGTTAAATAATATAACTAAATATTATTACTTTATTATCATACCAAGGGCTTCATCTTTTCGTCTTGACTTTAGAAGATTAGCTACTCATGATGGAAATGAAGAGAGAAAATTATGAAATCAAAGTTTATTTCATATAATGAAATATGCTTTCCTTCATCATAATACACTACTACTTATAGGCCAATTTGGGGAGAAAAGATAAAATAAAATATTATTATTTTCATATAATTGGTGTAATTTTTCTTCATGATTGACTCAAACATTTATTGTATCTTGCATTCCATCTTTGACAATCTTCTCAACTGATTTGATTCTTCACATAAAATAAAAGTTGTTCATAATTGAGTTTTCTGAATTGTGGTAAATTTTCATATTCATTTACCAAGCATTTTGACAGACATGGTCAAAATTGTAACGTCCCAAAAATTTGAAGGTCTACATGAACCACATGCATGCAAGTTATCAAATTTATTATGCATTTTAATTAAATTATTTTGATGTATTAAATGCATGATTGCAACATGAATATGTGTTTTTATGATCTGGTTCATTAAGATTGCAAGTTATAGAGATTTTAGCAGTATTTCATGCTCAAACGAGGAACAGAGACCGGAAACAGTTAAGGAAACATAATTTCTTAAATGATTATTTAATTATTTAATATATGATTCAATTGATATCAAAATTTCGAAAATGAGCCCTTTGCAGTATTTTTATACGTTGAACCGTATTTTTAACCGATAGACGATTTTTGGCAAAATTGAGGATTTTTTAGGGTTCGTTAATATTTTTGAAAACAAATTTAAACGAAATATTGTACAAGTGTGTTATTGGGCATATTTAATGTATGTTGGGTCTAAACTCCTACTTATCCACATTAATTTTAATTATGACCTGTAATAGCCGATCGTTCATGTCTTTTATTATGAATTACGGTATTTTTATTGTGATAGTTTATGGCTTTACATTATGATATGAACGGTAATGAATGTTATAGAATGGAATAGATAATGGATGGGTAGAATAGAAGGTTGAATTTGAGTTAAATAGGTAATGGAAGTGTTGTAACGATATGAAACTGTGCCAGTAGTTGTGATTTTTAGCATAATGTTTTGTATATTGATCCAATTGATGTGAGACTACTTTCATTAGAAAGATAAGATATAAGGCTATAACTTTCGTGTTTTGAGTTTCGTTCAAATCAATGTGGAAGATAAGCCAAAAGCGCCCCGAAGTGTGTCGTGGGTATCGTCGTTTCTACAATGACACATGTTGGGAGAATGAGAATAACTATTTACTCAGACCTTCAAATGACATGAGGCCAATTGGAGATGAAATCCAAGACATAGGGCAACAACTTTCATATTTATCACTTTTTCTAATTCTGAAGGGAAGAGGCGTTTCAGGAAGCAATCTTTACAGTAGCTGTGCACAGATCGCGCCCGAGCGGTAAGATTTGACCGCCCGAGCGCGACTACTTCTGGATTTTTGGGTTTCTAACTAGTATGGTCCATGGTAGGGCGGTATTATGTGACCGCCCGAGCGCCCCGCAAGTTAAAAAACGTGTTTTGAAGTTTGGGAAGGCATAAAATCGAATGGAATCATCTTTTTTACTCATTTTCCTTCTCTTCTTTTCTCTCCATCGGCTTGGAAGCTAAGGTTCCTCACTTCTCCTTTAATCCAACTTCTTTCAAGACATTAATCTTTGATTGAAGCCTCAATCCTTGCTTGGAGATTAGAAGTTTTTCTCCTCAAGAGTCTAGGAACAAGGTAAGAAAGCTTATTTTCCTTGGGTTAGTGATTGAAGGAAAGATATTGAGTTGTTTGGTTTGAATGTTGAGGTAAGGTTGTCAATATAATGATTGATGGTATTATTATTATTATTGTGTTGTAGGAATCCCTCAAGAACTAAGCAACTACTTGTATATTGGGTTGTAAGTAGACTTTTCATTTGAATGCATCTCATGATCTATTTATATGATAAATGATGTTTCTACTGATTTTAGCTCCTTTAAATCATTGACTATGTATATTGTATGTAATGATATATTGAAAAGAAATGAGATATTTGTTGACAAGAGCAAAGTAAAGGAGCTAATTCTTTAGCACGCACACCACGTGTTTGATAAAATGTTTCAATGAATATTTTTATGGCTTGATGGTTATATGGTATTGTGGTGTTACCTATGGTAATTCTAAACCCACTTGACAGAAGTTGATCAACATAATGACATGTACTGTGACTGATTTTGACTGAGACGTACATGTGTACCATTGACTGATGACCTATCAATGCCATACGAATGAAAAGAAATGAATTGTTCTATAGATGTCATCTTATAATTGTTATATACGCATTTTATTGACTGATGGCATATTACGGTTAAGAAATGGTATGGATTTATTTTTTTACACTATGCTATATGTACTTGTTATTTAAAGGTCTACTTGCTGAGCTTTTATAACTCATTTCAGTTATGTTCATGAGATGCAGATGCAGGTAACCGAGACTGATAAGGCGTGGTGTCGAGACGGAAGAAGGAAATGTGCCAAGCTTGGAGGAAGAGTGAAATGATTATTTTGTCTATGGATGGATAAGAAAGTATTTTGTTTTGTAATGGTTGGAGTTGGCTAATATATTTTGTTGTAACCCACCTGATATTTTGGGAGTTTAAATTTGACTCAATTATTTTGGTAATCAAATGGAATACTTTTGATTTTGTATATATTTATGTATTAATTGTGGGAATTTTTATTATGTATTGGTTTTATTGCTTGAGGCAGATGGTGAGTTCTTTTTTACGGAGAAACTCTGCCAAAATTCTTAAAGTACATTCTTTCCTCCAAGTCTTTTTTTTAAAGCATCCGCATTATAGAGTTTATTATTTTAAAACGGGCCAGGGTGTCACATTTAGCATTATGCATTTATTATAGCAAACACTACCCCCCAAAACCCTAATCACTCACTCTCATTCATTTTCAGCCGCCCCACCCTCTCTCATACAACAACTTTCGGAAATTTCAGCAGCCACCTTGCTAGGTTTCCTCAAGAAAAATCATAAGAACTCTTCCCCGTCCCTCCATCGTCCATTCTACGTGATTGTGTCAAGGTTTCCAAGCGAAATTACGCCCGATTCCCTTCTTTTCGCATCGATCACATCATAATATGTTTTTTGAAATGTATTTGCATGATATATTGTGGTTATAGTATTATGCGTCGGTTTTACTTGAATTTTACATGAAAATACGCAATTTTCTTGTAATGTCTAATCACATTTGTTGACTTGTGTTGAAGGTCCTGCCATGTCTCGAGGTTTAGGAGTGATTTGATAGTAGATATGTAGGAACGTATGTGCTGTTCTTGAGGTCGATGCAATTTTGAGGGAGAACCGATCGATTCCCATGTTTGTGGCTTGGTTTTGGAGAGTTGGGTAGTTCACGTGTATTCAAGGACATGGGGTTGAAGGTCATGGCTAGGGCAGTACGAAAAGGTTTGGTTGGGGTCTATGAGAGGTTGGTTCGAGCGTGGTCGGAGCTGGTTGGGTGTGGTATAGAGTTTGGCTCCAAAATTTTATTTTTGGATTTCTCCCGCATGATTGGCACCGCGGCGTTGCCCCTGTGGCGCCATACCGCTGGTGCTTCGGTGCTTGTAGCACCGCGGCGCTGGCACATGGCGCCTAGGCGCTTACCAGCGCCGGAGCGCTACATGCTAGCGCCTAGGCGCCAGTATTGTACAGGGATTTTGCGAGATTTTGTGGATATTGCTCGTTTTTTGGGTTCCAGTAAGTTACACAGACATGTCTATGGTTATAAATGGTTTAACTTGCGTCACAAGTAATTTGGTTAGGAGTCGTGGAACTATGGTTAAATTGGATCAAGTCTCGCGTTATTTCGGGTTAAACGAGACCCCGGTCTAAGCCCTGAAACGAAATATAGAAGTTAATGCAGGGGTTCGGGATACGTTTAAGGAAATGACTAAAAGTATGTTTAAGCAGTTTGATAAGTTTGAGTGGGTTGAGTAGCAGTCCTGACAGTGCTCTGATAACTGAAAAGCATATTTAAAATGTATACATTGATATGAAACATGGATTTTTACTTTAATTTTAGAAACACGTTGCATGCTTGGTTTTAATGAAATGTATGTGTACGCATGAATTTTACAAGTGATGAATATAATGACATATTTTGAAGGAGGTGAGTTGGTTGTGACTACTACGAACACGAACGAACATGTAAGGTCAAGGCTCAGTGGATAGGTAAAACTATCATTGATGTCCCCGCTGTCGGGTACCACATTTATACGTAGAGAGATCAATCGAATTAGAGCTGATACGAAAGTCACAACTAATGATCTGAATTCAATTAAGGAAAAGAATACATATATGCTGATGCGATATGACATGATTTGATATGAATATATTCCTGCTTTTGAAGGTCAACAAAGTTATTTTTCTTACAGCACTTTTCAATGTTGCATGATATGCATATGTACTTGTTATAACGGTTCAGGTGTGTTGAGTCTTTAGACTCACTAGGTGTAATTGATGCAGGTTATCTTATGGTTGAGGAGACTGGAGGCGCGGAAGATTGAGTAGGCTGAGCTGGGGGTGCACGTGAAAACCCGAGGACCTTGGATTCTTCCGCATCATATGATAACGAGACATGTGTTTAAGAAATATTTTTAAATGACCTTGAATCTCGTTTGACGTTGTTGAGTTGTCAGACTTTTGGTATTACGCTCGAGTTTCTCTTTTAAAACAAAAGACTAGGAGATTGATTACATCGTAAGATTTTGTGTAATTGCAGTTATTTTTATTCAGTGATTGGATGAATTTTAAAACGCCTGATTAACTTATTTGAATGTTTATGGGTGTGTGTATTTTCGGTCATAGCTTTTAAAGAAAAAAATATTTCAGTTTAATTTTAAGCAGCAGACGTTTCAAAAATGCTCAATTATGGTAAAACTGTAATTTCATTGACTCCACTTTTACTTGTTGCTCCATTTGACATCAATTGTAAGAATAATTTTATCTCATGCTTTTCTTCAATATCGTGGACATTAAAATCAACTTTATACAGGTTTAATAATCATCTCATTATTATTTTTCTAACAAAATTATTTGTATTTTTACCGAACCTGTAAAAATAACAAAAATAATATCACTATTCGACACATATATATTTTATACAAATTATTATAAAACATAAATATTTAATTTACTTTAAACTATAAAATATTTAACAAATATATATTTTTTATATTATCACACTCCTCAGCCAGTTTATTGCTAGTTCCTAGCAATTTAATCGTTAATAACAAAACAAAACACATTTATTAATTTAAACATGAATATTTGATTTATTTAATTAACACTTATTAAATAAAGTAACAATAATTGACTGTTGACATATTCAATACTGTGAGAATGATTAGTAATGTTTTTCTATTTAGTTCAGTAGATCTTGGTAAATAATCTGATACGCAAGTATATGATGTGTTGAATTTATTGTCTTCTGAATTTCTCGAAAGACTGCATTTTAATATAATTAGGAGAATTCAGAATTAACCAAAACTTAAATATTTCAATCGTATCATTATCATATCATCTGTTAATAAAAAAAATTTGATAAATTGTTATTTTTGGATGCAATAACATTAATATACCAAAAATTTCTTTATACAATAAAGAATATAAAAATAATAATATTAAAGTTAAATATCTTGAAGGAGTATATAGTGTGCCCCAACCTGTCGTCTCCTCTCTCTCTCCAAAACCCAGAAATCACACTCAGACACATATCCTCGGTAACTTCAACTTTATTCATCCCTCGTCTCTCTGTTCTTCGTTGTCTGTCTTCTGTAAACTCATCAAATCAACACTTCGTTTTAGGTTTTCAGTTTCAGATTAAGTAGAAAGATATGAGACCCACCTTAACATTGAGCTGCAGAAGGCTGCTGCAAGTGGACGCGGGCGCATTCGACGCCGACGCCAACACCTTTCTCACGCACAGAAACGTCTCCTCTTCCGCCGTTAGAGAACCCTTCACTCCCACCACACCTTTTGACACGTCCATGGCTCTGACCATTCTCATCATCCTCACCGCCCTCTTCTTCATGGGCTTCTTCTCCGTCTACATCCGCCGCTTCTCCGGCGACTCCAATCCTCCCACTGCCTCGTCCACCAACGCTCGGCCAGATCGTTCCAAGGGCAGTGGGCTCGACCCGTCCGCCGTGAATCTCCTCCCCCTCGTGGCGTATAGCAGGGAGGAGAAGCACCCGATGGAGGACTGCCCAATCTGCCTGAGCGAGTTTCAGGAGGAAGAGCGTGTGAAGCAAATCCCGTACTGTGGTCACGTGTTCCACCCCAGCTGCATTGACACGTGGTTGGTATCGCACGTGACTTGCCCGTTGTGTCGGTCGACAAAGCTGTTTCAGGAGGTTTGATTTCATGTGGCCGGATGAATGGTACATTACGGCGGAGATGGAGACACGTTGACGTGGATATTGATTTGGCCAAATCGTGCGTTGCTAAGCTTTAGCACTATTTTTTTTACATTTTATTTTCTTTTTTTATTTTTTATTTTTTGGCATTTGTATTTTGTTTAATTGTAACTAGTTATAAAGGTTATCGAAATTTGGAAAAGTTTTGTAAGTTTTTAGTTAATGAATTTATTTAGTATCTGTTTACTTTGAAGCTATCATAAAAATCTTGTCAAATGAATTAATTTTACGAGACGAATATTTTATTTGAGTTGTTTATAAAAAAATATTTTTTTTTATAAAAATATTATATTTTATTATAAATATGAGTAAAATTGAAATATCTCCCACACAAAAATCTATTTATTGTCGGAAAGTGACTCTATAGCTCTTGGCAACACAAGTGAGCTAAAATTTTAAACTTTTAATAAAAATTTTCTTTAAACTAAGACAAAATATGTGAGATGATCTCACGGATCGTATTTTGTGAGATATATTTTTTATTTTGGTCATCCATGAAAATGTATTACTTTTATGCTAAGAGTATTACTTTTTATTGTGAATATTGGTAGAGTTGACTCGTCTCACAGATAAATATTCGTGAGACCGTCTCACAAAATACCTACTCTTAAACTAATTTCATTGTGAGAGAGTCTTTCTCGTACTTTTTTTGTTAAGCATTGTTGGATTCTTTCACGTAAATAAATATATATGTAACATAATTATATTGAATAAAATAAAAATATGTGATAATTAGGCACAGTTGGATTCATAAGATTATATGACAAACGACACATGATATCGAGACAATAAATTATTATATATGAATAATATAATAAATTGTGCCAAACATGGAATACAACAATGATATTTAATTATTATTTTTATTATTTCTATCAAACCGTCTCTAATATGTTATAAGTTGTTTCTAAAAAAATTAGTTTTACCAATTTTTCAAAAAGTAAAGAACCCGGACGCTGCTAAAGATGAAGACAAAAACTTGTGTGAAACGGTCTCACGGGTCGTATTTTGTGAGACATGTATCTTATTGGGTCATCCATGAAAAAGTATTACATATTTTTTATGCTAAGAATATTACTTTTTATTGTGAATATCGGTAGGGTTAACACGTCTCAGAGATAAAGATTCGTGAGACCGTCTCACAAAAGATCTACTCAAAGATGAAAATCTCACGTACGATTCTGGAACGGAGATTCTTTTATTTGAATATCGACCGTGACATATGTCAGCTCAATCCTATTTTGATTTTGATTTTGATTTTGATTGTGTTCAGTTAATACGAATGAGAGTTTCGTCACACATAATTGGACCCCCAAAAACATTATCCAAAAACTATCAGAATAGAGTAATCGACATTTTCGTAGTTATATTGTATACAAGTGGAAATTTCTTGGAGGACATTCAAATTGACTAATGTATTACTTGCAGAATTGGGTCAAGAGTTTTAGCATTTTATAAATGCAAATTCAATTATATAACATGAATGTGTGCTGAATTTGGCAGCTTCCGTATGAGCTCGGGTGGAATGTGGATCTCAAGAGTTAAAGTTGAAAAATATTGAAGTACCTTAAGTTAATTGAAAATAGCGTTAAATATTTTTATATAAAATTTATATTATATAAAAGGATAATTCATATTAAAAATTAACAATGAAAACCCCCCTCATAAGCTTTTATATCCCCTTAAAAATATTAAAAATTGTGTTTATATTTTTTGTTATTAAGTGAGAAGAGTAAATTATATCAGTGTCCTCTGGAACGCGATGATTACATACATATATAAAAATAACATGCACATATATTTAAAATTTTTGGTGTTTAGTAATTTTCATCTGAAGAAATCTAAAGATTATATTAACAATAAAAAATTAAAATAGTATTTTTTTGGCAAAAACTTGTGTGAGACAGTCTCACGGATCATATTTTGTGAGATAGATCTCTTATTTGGGTCATCCATAAAAATATTATTTTTTATGCTAAGAGTATTACTTTTTGTTATGAATATCGGTAATAAGGGTGATCACGGTGCGGTTTTGCAGTTTTTTTTTTTTAAATTCAAACCGAATTGCATATGCGGTCGGTTATTATTTTAAAAAATTAATCGCGGTTTTACATGAAAAATTAGCCTTACGGTTTTGAGCGATTTCAAGCGGTTGCGGTCGGTTTATGATTTTTTTAATGAAAAATATTAGAACATATATTCTAATTTATTTGAAAACAATAACAATATATTGTCTTCAAATATAAAATATAATTTAAAGCATATAAATATCAAAATAGATAAAATAATAATCAAGATTCAAAACTAATTTAATAATTTAACAACACAACACATTCACAACAAAATAACATTTACATTATTTTATCTTCTTTTTTTTACTTTCAAACTTCAAACAAAATATTGTAGCAAAAGAAATAAATATTTTAATAAAAGACTAATATAAAGAATAATTAAAAAAAAGATAAGTTTATTTGTAAGAATAATAATTTTGAAGAGAGTTGAGATATAATGAATGATGACTTCTTTATTTGAATATATTGTTTACAAATTATTACAATTCCAAGCCCAATATTATGGCAAGCGGTTTAGGCGGTGCGATTTGTTGCGGTTCTTGACAAAAAAAATAACCGAACCGCATATGCGGTGCGGTTTATGATTAATATTTTTAATCGCGGTTTTTATAAAATATTATGAAAAACGGTGCGGTGCAATTCGGTTCGGGCGGTTCAGACGGTTAATAAAAAAATTTGATCACCCCTAATCGGTAGGGTTGACCCGTCTCACAGATAAAGATTCGTAAAACCGTCTCATAAGAGACCTACTCTTTTTTTTTACCATGCTTTTTGAGTTATGGATGATACGATGATTTAATGTAAAATTTTAAAAATATAGATGTATCTAAATTAATGTCATCTATACAGTCATATAAAGTTTAATTAGAAGATTTCAGTTTGTCCAAGTCCGTGACAACTTTCCATATCAAAGTTCAACATCATTAGCTAGATGTTAGAATTCGTTTTGTTGAGTCGTGGAAATGCTAGCAATTTGATTTTGATGATAAATAAAATTTCATTGTATTTCTAACATATTTAATAAAGTGTGTAGTTGCTACCCCAAGTTAGAAGCTGGAGCTCAAAATTAGTCAAACTGAAAATTTGATGAACTGCAGTGTTTTAATGATATCTCATAGCTCAGTAATCTAAATGACCATCAAACAAAATAGCTGAACAAAGAATTCAAATTTATACAAGTCGTATCTCAGGCCGACCCGACTTGTTCTGATGTTATCAAGGCAAAATTGTGGTTGAAATATCGATTTGGATGTGACAGATATAGCTGTCGACTATACTTTAGTTATAGTATTTTGCTCATATATCACAAACCAATTACTCAAATTACCAGTGGGCAAATTAGTTGGAAAGAACCCCAATTCTCTACAATCATATATCAGGTCAGCTCGATTAGTTTAGACGTTACCTATGCTATCCGGACGCTGAAATGTCCAGATGGATGGTACATATACAGATGGGGCTAGACATTAACAATTCTTGTATTTTGGTCATATATCTCAGCTCAATTATAGAAATAGAGCTATTCAACATGAGTTACAAAGCTAGGACAATGATCTAAAATTCATCTTCCAAATTTGAAATCTGCATATGAGTTTAAGAAGCTGATAAACTTTGATGAAATTGCTGGTTTTTTATTGAATGAATCACAAGTTAAAGCTTGTATAGAGTCTGGTGTTTCGAGCATATCTCTCAAATATTTTGGGGATCTATGTAGAGTTTAGAGGAGGGGTGAATAAACTCTTCTCCTTCGATGATAGTTTATGCAAAGGGTGCTAAAATCCTGTTAGAGATTGTAGCTGTTCTTGTTCAATAGTATGTCCAGCAGATCACAATTAAAAGTGCGGAAACAATCCGATGGAGTAGGGTGAAAAACAGTAATAGCAGTAGGTAGTAACACAGTAGTTGTTTCTGGAAGTTCGAAGATAAAATCTTCTAAATCTCCCCTTATTTTGTTTTCAGAAGGTATCACTAAAAGACTTTGGTTTTACAGTACACACTTGTACACACCCACTTCAGCAGGGCTTATCTATTGCCTACTGAAACTCTTAGCAACTCAATACAATAGTTCAATATAGCAATGTTCTGGAAAAAAATCTTTCCAGTTTACAAATTCTTCTACACGATATTATAAAGTTTTGCTTGAAGAGATGAAGAAACAGCAGTACAAAATGATCTCCAAAGATCAGATGTATAATATGATGCGTGTACTGCTTTTCTGCAAGTTTGAGCTTTTGAAGATAATGGAAATTTCGCGGTTGCTCAATGTGTCGTTGGATAGATAAGAATGATCAGCGTTGTTATCTAAATGGTTTTGATTCATATATATAGATAACTGCATCCAACGTCTATAATAAAAAACGGCTCTTTTGACTCTTAATATAAGTAGCTTTATTTCCTAAAGAGGATCCTGCAAAAAGCTTTCAATCAATCAGTTTTGTTACTTACTAAAATTAGTAGGATGAATTAAATGTTTTCGTACATCAATTAATGTCGCAATAAATGCTTGGTACTAGATAAAGTAACGGTAAAAATTAAGATCAGAAAAAATCCGTTAAGTGCTGATCCAGTAGAACTAAGTTCTGCTATTGTTATACTAAGCCGCTGAGTACTGACTAAAGTACTGATCTGATAGAGCAACTCAAAAGCTACTGTTTTGCATAATCTTCTGGTTGGTATTATTACTACTGGTTTTGATACTCATCACCACAATAAAATTAAGTCTAACAATTTTCCCCTTTGCGGTAATGCCAAAACCTGGAAGTTAGATATCAACTAAAAACCAGATGATTAGAAAGTAAATAAATAGTTCAAACAGAGTTTTGAGAAAAATCAAGAAATTTAGTCATCTGTTCCAATATCTCAGAACAAAGTATCTTCATCCTGAGGATCTTGATTTATGTTGGATGGTTCTGCTTGAGCTTTCATCATGCCTTCTATTTCCCCCCTTTTTGGCATCAGCAGCGTGAACTCGAGCAAGTAATAGATCCATTCGGCCACTGAGTGAAATAATCCCATCATGCAGAATATCCAGTGTTGGTGTGTGACGGGATACTTGATCATTCAAGGCTTGGATTGTTTGAGATTGAGATGCAATCTCAGCATTGATAGTATCAAGTCGGGAGTCTAGATTGTCAACCTTGGTGGAAACAGTTTGGAGATCCGTAGCATGAGCAGAAAGAGTTCGACGAGCGTCGAGTTGTCCAAGAACAAGATCAGCATGGCTTTTGAGAACGTTTCGTCGGAAGAGATCAGCTTCGTTCTCAATTTTGGCCAATGATTCTGCGGTCTTGTGGACATATGTCATAACACTTTTTCTAAAATTTGTGGAAGCATAGACTTCACCAGAATGATCATAGGATAAATTCTTGACGGTCTGAGAAAGAGAGTCAATAGTCCTCTTAAGATCATCAATCTCAGATTCGAGATTGAATGGAGCTTCGTCTGGGGATTGGCTTTCGTTACGCAGTCGTTCTCGGATTTCAGCGATACGTGCAACGTGATCAATTTGAGTTGGTGAGTCAGTAGGAACAACAACTATCGCAGTAGAAGAAATAGTAATGAGAGCAGTAGACGGTGCAGTAGAGAGGCCTTCCTTAACAACAAATTGCTCAGCGGCAATGGGTTCAACAGCAGTATGTTCAAAAACAGCAGAAGGTGCAGGAAGTGTGCTTTCTTCTGGTTGACCGACTTCCGTGGCTTCCAACTGTTCAACTGGTTGAATCGGATCATTCAAGATCATGAGCATCTCCTCTTGATGTTCAGTAGAGAAAACCTCCAAATTTGGCAAGGAGGGAGACGGGGCAGCATGCGATTCTTCCTGAGCTTGTTCTGCTGGTTGGACTGTTGGGTGAACGGATTCATCAGCTGTAACGGTGTCTGATACCGCAGAGGTGTCCCGAGTGATGGATTGAATGACTTCATCTACTGAAGCCAATTCTCGAACAGATACAAGAGAAGAGAACTGAGTAGGCATCGTGTGAAATGCAGGAGTACTGGAAACCATAGCGTTTGTAGGTGCTATAGATTGTTCCTCAATTGGCTGAATCTGATCAAGATCTAGAATAAGGCCTACTGAATATAGTTCGGTCTTTCCAAAATTCTGTTCTTGAGCACTAAGTTGCTCATCCATTATTTTCAGACGTTCCGTTAATACAAGAATCACTTCTTGATCGTGAGCAGCAATGGGAATCTGTGCATCAAAATTAGACTTAAGAGTCTTTAAAATTGATTCCAGCTTTTGACGTTTAATCTGCTCGAAAATGAAGCTGCGACGGTGCATCGCTTCAATCACATTTTCTGTCTTTGCAAATTCAAAGACCTTTCTCTCATATTTTACCAGCCTTCCAAAAGAACCTTTTGTTCTGAAAAACGTGAGGGGGTAGAAAACCCGAACCTTGTGCCATTCATTGAAGAACTCCATTTCTTCATTTGCAAAGTTCTCAATTTCTTCTAGATGGAGAACAATACCAGTAGAGACAGATGATTTGGCAGCTTGAAAATGTGGTTCTTCAATAAGTTTTTCCTTTCCTTTTCCTGATGAAGAGACAGTCTTCACGGAATGAAAAACAAAAGACCCGGCAGTTGATTCACGAATAAAAATTCCAGACACGGGTCTGAAAGTTGAAGCAGTAGATGTTGTGGAACAGAAGCAGTGGTTGGTAGTGAGACAGAGACAATTGGTCGTGCAGAAGGAACGGCTTCTGGAAATACTTGCCTTATCGGAACAGTTTCCAACTCAGAAAGGGCTGCTGTCTTCTTGATCCGAAGAACTGTGCGAGCTTTCTTTTTGTGGGGAGTGAGTGGCAGAGATGGTTGAGCAGCAGATTCCTCGGACATTGTTTTTCAGAATCAGTAGAGATTACCACTCTCTTTCTTTTGATTTTCTTCTGAGGTGCTAGATCCTCAGCTTGAGCATCCCCCACTTCCTTTTTCAGAGCAATAAATTCAGCCACAGTTGGCTTTGGTCTTAACGCAAGCACATTATCAGCATCCGCCATGGTGACATACGATGCGTCCGAATCAGAAGTAAGAGCAAAACCAGCATCCTTAAGCATTTGGCTGATCTGCACAGCAAAACCAGAACTCCTTCTAACCACCATTTCCTTCATTATCTTGAACAGAAAACGACTCCAATCCACCTGGTATCCAGAAGTGATGGCGACCATCACTAGAACCTTTTCTTTCGTTAGACGATCAAAAGTACCGACTTTCACAAGAAGTGCCTTAGCCACAATATCAGCAAGTACTTGGTATTCCATTTTCAGAAGCTTCTTGAAACAAGATGGAGACAATTCTTCTCCAGAAGCTGAGAAGTTCAGTAAAGAAGTGGACATTTCCTCTTTGAAAATTCCAGAAAGTTCATTGAGTCCTGAACAAGGGAGAAAATATGTCGATCCAAGCACAGCAACATCGATAGAGATAGATGCGTCACCCTGGGAATACACAATTTTCCCTTCTTCCACAGTTGCCTTAGCAAAAAATTCCAGAAGGGCAGTTTTATATATCACAGCAGGTGCTTCTAAGAATTTTCATAGTCCCGATTTTTCAATGGTTTGAGACATCTTTAGGAGATTTTCATCCTTGATAGTAATGATAGATGTGAAGTTAACCTGGTAAGCATTCATGATGTAAGCTCCGGCCATTTTCGTTTCCTGTAAAGAAAGTAGCTTCGAAGTAGATTGTGTGAGCACGATTTCGAAAGAAAGCAGTAGTTAGAGAGTAAGATTCTGGAAACGTAAAAAGTGAAAAGAGATGAAAAAGGCGATTAAGAAAATGTACAGCCGTCAATGTAAACACAAGGACACGTGTCAATATGTTTACGGTTGAGTATTTGAAAAGCTATGCAGAGTGTGTCAGAGAGACACTAATTATTTCAAAATTTGAAAAGTAATAAAAAGAGAGGGCTGTCCAATCGGTTATTAAGAAACACCAGAAGGAGGTTTGTCATTTTATGATAACGTCTGCTGGAAGTTTCAAAGTACTGAAATATGTGAGCACTTTGATAAAACTAGTAGACTCGTTGTTTTATCGAAAAGACAAACCATCCTTTCTGCTTCTGACAGGGTAAAATTGTCAGTCTGAAAAACGATACTGTTCCCCCTCGATCAATGCAACTAATAAATGCAAAGATATGATATCTGAGGATAAAGGGGAAGAATCTTGGTATTCGAGTAACCAGATCGCCGTCTCTTCAGCTTCCCGTGACTCTATATAAGTGCCTGCATGTTCACAAACTAAGTCATTCAATCTTTTCATCAAACCAATACATATGATAGGTGCAAATGATCTCTCGGAGTCTTCTCAGAGTCAGAATCAGCAGAGAAATTCCAAAGACTACTTCCAGCCTCTCGTAAGCAGATGTTTGGAGACATCCTTTTCCAATACATTAGTGCTGACAAGACCCAAGCTTGCTAGATTCTTTTCGAAGAAGACCATCCTTTTCTTGCTGAAATACTTTACAACAAGAAAAGTACTTCAAGCTGTTGATATTCAACAAATGTAATAGATAAACTCAATGTAATGCTTCTGGTTTTATGAATGAAAAAGAATCTTATTTTGGCATTTTTGTTTATCTACTGCTTTCATTGAATGAATGATGAAATAGTTTGAGTAAGAGAAACTCAGTCAGGTGAATTAGTAGACGCTTCGGCTGACTTGAGAATCTTCAATTTCTTCACCATAAATGTAACCTGTGTATAAATAAGACAACAACAAACGACAAGCTAACAGGATTTCAAAATGTCAGATTCAAGTAATTCCGATGCTTACAGTAGGATGTATTTTTTTTATCTTTCTGCAAAGAGAACAGAGTTAACAAAAAATTGATAAAATAAACCAGATGATATCATAAAATCAAGTTAAGTCAATTAAACCCAATATATTTCGAAAGTAAGAAAACTTATTCTCAGGCAGAGGTTTAGTAAAGATATCTGCTACTTGAAATCAGTAGAGATATATTCCAGACGAATGTCCTTCTTCTGCACATGATCTCTTATAAAATGATGTCTGATGTCTATGTGCTTTGTTCTGGAATGAAGTACTGGATTTTGCGTGATTGCAATGGCACTGGTATTGTCACAGAAAATAGGTGATTCAGAGGCCTGAATTCCATAGTCTTTAAGTTGTTGTTCAATCCATAGTATTTGAGAGCAGAAACTTCCAGCAGCAAGGTATTCTGCTTCTGCAGTAGACGTAGCTATGGAAGTCTGCATTTTACTAAACCAGGAGATCAGCCTATCACCAAGGAATTGACAAAA
The DNA here is from genome assembly GCF_025594145.1 of Primulina tabacum. Taxonomy (NCBI): domain Eukaryota; kingdom Viridiplantae; phylum Streptophyta; class Magnoliopsida; order Lamiales; family Gesneriaceae; genus Primulina; species Primulina tabacum. Next base: position 1,004,887 of record NC_134552.1, on the reverse strand, counting down.
ACCACTTGTGCCTTTTCTGTCTAGTTTGCAACCTGCATAATCAGCATCTGAATATCCAATAAGATTGAAAGATGAATCAATGGGATACCATAAGCCGACATTTTGAGTTCCCTTTAAGTACTTCAGAATGCGTTTATTAGCAATATAATGAGATTGCTTAGGGTTAGATTGAAATCTTGCACAAATGCAAACAACAAATAATATATCAGGTCTACTGGCAGTAAGATATAATAGTGATCCAATAAGACCACGATACTGAGTTATCTCTACTGGAATTCCACTTTCATCTTTATCAAGCTTGGTAGATGAGCTCATTGGAGTAGAAGCAGCAGAGCATGCTTCCATACCAAACTTTTTCAGAAGCTCCTTAGTATACTTAGCTTGATTTATGAAAATTCCAGTATCAAGTTGTTTAATTTGTAATCCTAGGAAGAATGTTAATTCTTCCATCATGCTCATTTCGAATTGATCCTGCATCAATTTAGCAAACTTTGCACATAATTTGGGGTTAATTGACCCAAAAATAATATCATCAACGTCGATCTATACCAATAGAATATGTTTATTCTTGACAAAAGTAAACAAAGTTTTGTCTACTGTCCCAATTGTAAATCATGATTGACAAGAAATTGTGAGAGAGTGTCATACCACGCTCTAGGTGCCTGTTTTAGACCATATAAGGCTTTGTGTAATTTGAATACATGATGAGGTGAAAAATGATCAATGAAACCTGGAGGTTGTTCGACGTAGACTTCTTCTTGTAGTAGACCATTTAGGAAAGCACTATTCACATCCATTTGATAAACTTTGAAATTCTTGAAAGCAGCAAAAGCTAAGAATATTCTGATAGCTTCGAGCCTTGCTACTGGTGCGTAGGTTTCATTATAGTCGATTCCTTCTTCTTGTCTAAAACCTTGAGCCACCAATCTTGCTTTATTTCTGATCACTGTGCCTTCTTCATTTAGTTTGTTTCTGAATACCCACCGGGTTCCAATGACAGCTTGGTGAGATGGTTTAGGTACTAGAAACCAAACTTTGTTTCTTTTGAATTGATTCAGCTCTTCTTGCAAAGCTTCAATCCAACTAGGATCCAGAAGGGCTTCTTCAATTTTCTTTGGTTCATCCTGAGAAATGAAAGCAGCATGCATATATTCATTAATCATTTGCCTTCTGGTTCTCAAAGGCGCTGCTGGATTTCCAATAACCAAAGAAGGAGGATGAGATTTTCTCCAAATAAAAGGGTTTGAAGGGATTTCTTCCTGATTTGATATATTTGGATTGATCTCATCTGAACCAGTAGCAGGTTCTTGAGTGTCTTCTGCTGGTACTGGTAAGTCTAATGTTTGTACTTCTGGTTCCACTATTGGAATGTCTGGTTCTGGATTTTGAACATCTTTAATGCTTGGTTATGTATCTTCTTCACTATCTGGTTCCAGATGAATCCTGTCTATCCTGTTACTCAAATTTGACAAATTAGATATTTCAGGAGTACTATTATCTTCATCGAAGACAACATGAACCGATTCTTCAACATTGAGAGTTCTATTGTTGAAGATTCTGAAAGCTTTGCTCACAATAGAGTAACCAAGAAATATTCCAGTATTTGATCTTGAATCAAATGCAGTTAAATAGTTTTTGCCATTATTGAGCACAAAGCACTTGCAACCAAACACATGGAAATAGGATACATTAGGCTTACTCTCTTTCCACATCTCATAAGGAGTCTGATTATGCCTTTTGTTGACCATTGTTCTATTTTGCGTATAACATGCAGTGTTGATTGCTTCTGCCCAGAAGCGCTGAGAGATGTCTGCATCTGCTAACATTGTTCTAGCAGCTTCTTTAAGAGTTCTGTTTCTCCTCTCAGCTACTCCGTTTTGTTGAGGCGTTCTGGCAGCTGAATATTCATGATGAATTCACTGCTCATCTAAATATAACTCAAGTAATTTGTTAGTGAACTCAGTACCCCGATCACTTCTGATTTTAACAATAGAAGAAGATTTTTCATTTTGAATCTTTTTCAGAAGCTTGATCAGGAGGTTACTGGTTTGATCCTTTCCAGCAAGAAATATTACCCAAGTAAATCTAGAGAAATCATCAATAACAACAAGAGTGTATTTCATTCCCCCTAAGCTCATGATAGGGATTGGACCAAATAAGTCCATATGCAGTAATTCCAAACACCTTGAAGTTGATTTACTACCTTCGTTCTTGAAGCTGGATCTTATCTGTTTTCCAAGCTGACATGCAGAACAGACATGATTCTTAACAAAATTAATATCAGGCAAACCATCAACTATGTTCTGCTTCTTGAGATTGTTGATTGATTTGAAATTCAAATGATTCAATCTCTTGTGCCAGAGCCAATGCTTAACACTAAGAGAGGCAACTAAACATGTAGGAGCATTAACATGATCTAAGTTCCAAGAAACTCTGTAGGTGTTGCCTTCTCTCTTTCCAGTTAATACGGTGGACTCAGCAGAATCTTTAACTGTACATATGTGCTTCTGAAAAACTACAGAATAACCATTATCACACAATTGACTTATGCTAATCAGATTGTAACAAAGATTCTCAACCAGTAGTACGTCATTGATAGTTATGTTACCACGGATAATCTTACCCTTACCCATGGTTTTACCTTTTGAGTTGTCCCCAAACGTTATCTTTGGTCCAGTACAACTCATTACTTCTGATAGTAGATTTTTCTATCCAGTCATGTGTCTGGAACATCCTCTGTCCAGATACCATGTGGAGCTGCTTACTTTAGCTTTCTTTACCTGTTCCTGCAAACACAAATTTTAGTATCTGGTACCCAATCTACTTGGGTCCAAGCCTTATTAGTCCCTTAGGAACCCACATTTGTACAATTTTTGGTGATTTTGTACTTCGAGTATCCATAGAGGTGTGTGCAGCAGAGGGTCTGTTATTTCTAACAGTATGCATCTCAGAATGTTGTTCTTCCCTTTTGTTTCCTGTTGTCTTTCCTGTATCTCTTCTGAACAGGTCTAGAATTATAGTACTGGTAGTTTTTAACCTTCATAGGGGGTTGTCTTCCTGAGTTGAATCTTCTACTGGATCCAGAACTCTGGTCAACTTTTCCCTTAGGTTCAACATAACCCAGACCATAATGCTTCCTTCTGTTCATCTGATTTACATTTCTTTCAACTTGAACAGTCGGTACTTCCGGTTCATATGCCACACTGGATTTGACGAAGTAAATGAATTTCCCTTTGCCTTTCTCCGGTTCTGGTTTCAGAAGTGCTTTCATTATTGGTGAATCCGAGACCACTTCTGTCACCGGATTGCTTATGCAATTCTTGCATCTTTTCTAATGAAACAGAAGACTTATTCCACGCATTTACCAGAACAGATAACTTCTGATTCTCAGTTCTTATTGTCTGGTAATCTGCATTTACTCTTTCATTCTCAGTTCTCAACTTACTTATCTCAACTTTTAAATCATTGCAGCTATTCTCTTGTAAACAAGTGAACTTACTGACTTGATCTCTTAAGTTTTGATTTTCAGTATTAACTTCCTCGAATGATTGAGAAAGTTTCGAGTACTCTTTCACCATGTCATGCAGTGCTTTAATTAAATCAGTTCGAGTAAATTCATCAGAGTCAAAGTCGAATACCTCTTCAGATGTCGAGTTTGGTTCAACATCTGCCATAAGGCATTTGATCTTTTCTGCATCACTTTCACTGGAATGACTTTCCGAGTCAGATGACTCAGTACTGGAGTCTGCCCATTTTGATTTGCTTTCCTCAGCAATCATCGCTTTGCGTTCTCTTCTGAACTTCTTGTCATTCCTTTTGTACTCTTTCTTCTTCTGATCATCCTTCTTGGGCTTTGGGCAGTCAGCAATAAAGTGACCAATCTTTCCACAGTTGAAACACGCCATATCATCAGATGGTGAATTCTTTTTGAAGTTTCGATTAGGATTTTGGTAAGCTCGGCGATTCTTCTTCATGAACCTGGAGAACTTTTTCACAAATAGGAGATATAGCATCATTGCTGATCTTTTCAGCAGTCTTCTCAGAAGTACTCTCAATAGATGCTGCTTGTGGGATAGTTGCAGCAGCAATAGGAGTAGTAGCAGCAATAGAAGTAGTAGCAGTAGTAACTGTAGCAGCAAGAGCCTTGGTTGGCAGATTTGTTGAAGGTTCTTCTCCGCTTCTCACTTCTAGTTCAAACTCATAGGCCTTTAAATCAGCAAACAAGCGTGTAACTCCAACTTGTTCAAGTCTTTAGAGACTCTCATGGCCATAGTCTTTACATCACATTCTCTGGGTAAAGCTCTCATCACTTTGAGTGCTATTTCTCTGTTGCCATGCTCTTTACCCAGAGCCGTCAGCTCATTGACCAAGCTGCTGAAACGTTCATCAAACTCATTTAGAGTTTCTCCAGCTTTCATTTTTAGATTTTCAAACTTCTGCATTGCTACAGACAATTTATTTTCCTTTGTCTGCTCATTTCCTTCATATATCTGAATGAGCTTTTCCCAGATTTTTTTTGCAGTAGAACACATCTTGATTTTGCTAAAGGTATTTTTATCAAGAGTCTTATAAAGAATATCCTTCGCAACATTGTCAAGATTAGCTTTCTTCTTATCTTTGCCAGTCCATTCGTTTCTTGGTTTTTCAGCCATTTGTGGCGCACCATCAGTAACAGCAACAGCTGTGTTAGGCTTTAATATCTTCAAAGGACCATTTGTGATGACATAGCACATGTCATCATCCTGCGCTGCAAGGTGAGCTTGCATTCTAATCTTCCAGTCCTCAAAGTCTTCTTTAAAAACATAAGAACCTTGCTGAAATGTGCCATTTGTTGTAGATTTTCACGAACAAGACTATCCTGCTCTGATACCACTTGTTGGGGATCGATGTAGAGTTTAGAGGGGGGTGAATAAACTCTTCTCCTTCGATGATAGTTTATGCAAAGGGTGCTAAAATCCTGTTAGAGATTGTAGCTATTCTTGTTCAATAGTACGTCCAGCAGATCACAATTAAAAGTGCGGAAACAATCCGATGGAGTAGGGTAAAAAACAGTAATAGCAGTAGGTAGTAACACAGTAGTTGTTTCTGGAAGTTCGAAGATAAAATCTTCTAAATCTCCCCTTATTTTGTTTTCAGAAGGTATCACTAAAAGACTTTGGTTTTACAGTACACACTTGTACACACCCACTTCAGCAGGGCTTATCTATTGTCTACTGAAACTCTTAGCAACTCAATACAATAGTTCAATATAGCAATGTTCTGGAAAAGACTCTTTCCAGTTTACAAACTCTTCTACACGATATTATAAAGTTTTGCTTGAAGAGATGAAGAAACAGCAGTACAAAATGATCTCCAAAGATCATATGTATAATATGATGCGTATACTGCTTTTCTGCAAGTTTGAGCTTCTGAAGATAATGGAAATTTCGCGGTTGCTCAATGTGTCGTTGGATAGATAAGAATGATCAGCGTTGTTATCTAAATGGTTTTGATTCATATATATAGATAACTGCATCCAATGTCTATAATCAAAAACGGCTCTTTTGACTCTTAATATAAGCAGCTTTATTTCTTAAAGAGGATCCTGCAAAAAGCTTTCAATCAATCAGTTTTGTTACTTACTAAAATTAGCAGGATGAATTAAATGTTTTCGTACATCAATTAATGTCGCAATAAATGCTTGGTACTAGATAAAGTAACGGTAACAATTAAGATTAGAAACAATCCGTCAAGTGCTTATCCAGTAGGACTAAGTTCTGCTACTGTTATACTAAGCCGCTGAGTACTGACTAAAGTACTGATCTGATAGAGCAACTCAAAAGCTACTGTTTTGCATAATCTTCTTGTTGGTATTATTACTACTGGTTTTGATACTCATCACCACAATAAAATTAAGTCTAACAAAATAACAACTCGAAATTGAGTGAATTAAGAAACTAAGAGAAAGAGCTACAACTTTCATTTTTATCGCTTTGGCTAAAATCGATGAACCAAGAGTTATAATCAAGAGAAGAGACCAGCTCGACTTGCATCAGCTTGTATATAGTCTAGTGTTTTGGGTGCATCTCTATCATAAAAACTCAAAATTAAGTGATTCTTAGTTCCGTGGAAAATTAAGAGAGAATATAATTTTGTGTTTATTACTTTGCTCAGAAATCGAAGAATCAATAATCATAATCAAGAAAATAGAGCGGCTAGACCTAGATCAACTCCAACCACAACTAGACCCAACTCCAATCGCAATCATACCGGACCCACTCTAGCCGCAACTAGACTTGGACCCACTCCAGCTAGACTTGGACCCACTCTAGCCACTGCTAGACCCAACTCCAGCCATAGCCAGACCGGACCAACTTCAGCTACTCCAGTATAAAATCAGCCCGATATTAAAAATGTCCAGCAACTCGAATATGAACGCTTAATATCAGAAACCACACATAACCTTTCCAAATAGTCATATACTCGTTTCAAACATTCGACTCATTCTTGGAGGCCATAGATACCACACTTTAAAGAACAAATAACAAGATTTAATGGGCATTCAAAATGTGGGGAGATTATAAGAAGAAAAAAAGCTAGACTGAGAGTAAGCCCAAGAAAAGAACATGAGGATACATTTGAGAAAGATGCATTGTAGCATATTAAATCCTCATACAAACAATCACTCATATGCATAATTGAGATTTGACCTTCAAATAATACTTCAGTGATAGTCTTTACACACGACATAAAAAAATTTAATTGTAGTCTTGGCATAAAAGATATTAAACATTATGTGAATTGTGAGGTCGCGGTCTACAATCGAGAGTATACTATGATTTTCTATTAGGTAAGGTATAAGTCCTAATTCGAAGTGAGTTTTTATAAGAGTCGTATAAATCAAAGTCTTTTAATGGATATCTTCCTAGGTGCAAGAAATGGTGATATAGAGGTTATTAATTTTTGAACATCCATAAACAAATTTGTGCATCTTTACTTATCACATTTAATTATTGTTGTTGTTTTGGTAAGAATTTTTGAAGAATTTTATATGATATTTCAAATACCAAAATATTACATACAAAATGTTTGTTAAACTGCTTAAATCAAAATGTTTTTATACATTCAACTTGCATATTGTTTTAAATATTTTTTTAAAAATTTAAATCGATATAAAATGGAAGTGTCTTCTGATTTTTGAAAATCAAACTCAATTTAATTTTTTGGTGTTTAATATTTCAAGAATCGAGTTATTGTAGCTCAATTTTTTCAAGAAATTTTGAAAGACTTTATTCACCTCCCTATAGATTCTATTTTGATCTTGTAATAACATTTTAGTTTTGGTGATTGAACAATGCTACTGATCCAACAAATAATTACAGAGCCTAATTGAACTGAATTCAAGAAGAAAACTAAATATTCAAGTGCAAGAAGTCCAACCGACTACCAAGCTAAACTGATAGTACAAAAGAGATACTAATAGGCAAAATGATCTAAGGATAACTGATGAAGCTCAACTGATAGTAGCTTATGTTAGTTGGTCAATCGACCCAATTCCAAATATTCTCTGTATAATATCAGTGATTAAGAATCAAAACTCAGCTAAAATATCAAATAAAATTTTCTGTACTAGCAGTCACTGATCCCAACAGAATGTCATAATTCATACGCACTACCAAAATATGTCAGAAAAGATGATGATATGGCAACATCGACATCTGTACTTGGAAACAGATATATGATTTAAAAAGATGATAATTACACACGAAGTCCATAAATAGATTAGTTTGACAAGATTTTAAATCTCTCTTCAAAAATTCTGAATTATTTGATCTCATATATTCTGGAAAAATCTTTCTGCGAGCCATACTGATAAAAGCAAGCACACGCCGACAAGTTATTATGATAATTAGATGATCGATTTTGCTTAGATTTCATTTGCGAAATCTTTGTAATTGATAGTAAGAAGTCTTACTTCTCATTATGTAGAAAATTTACAAAGAGTTTCAGTACAGCTGTGTTGTAAGTCCTGCTGAAGTGGGCAACTACAAAATTTGTAACTGTCAAAATATTTTAGTGTAATCCTTCCATGAGGAATAATAAGCAACGTAGGATCGGAGTTTTGAAGTCTCCAAATATCCAGAAACAAATTTGTGAAAATGGTAGAGAAAACTTATTCACCACCCTCTAAATTGATCTTAGATCCCAACAAGTGGTATCAGAGCGGGTTAATTCTTGTCTATGAACATTATTCAATCAAATGGCATGATGTTCTCCAAGGAAGATTTTGATAATTATAAGATTATAATGCATGCTCATTTAGGTACTCAAGATTATGACATGTGGTTTGTCATCAGATAGCCTGATGAAAACTTTAAAAGCAAATACTGCCACTTTGACGGTGATGGTGCTTCACAAATGATAGAAAAGCCAAGAATGGAATAGACCACAGAAGACAAGAAGAAAGTTAATTTAGATAATGTGGCTAAAGACTTTCTGTACAAGATAGTAGAAAAATATACATACAACAAGATTAAAATGTGTCTTACTGCCAAGGACATACAAGAAAAATTTATACAACTATGCGAAGGTAAAGATCAAACAAAAGAGAACAAACTGTCTGTTGTCATTCAAAATTTTGACACTATCAAGATGAAGGCTAGGAAATCTATGTCAGACTTTGATAAAGAGTAAGAAGCATCATTATTGAACTGGTTGCTCTTATAAAAAGATATGACAATATAGAAATAGCTTTAAAAGTTACGAGGGTACTCCAAAGAGAATAAGATGTAAAACAATGACTATACGAGAATCGAAAGACCTTAAAAAGCTTGAACTGCACGATCTATTTGCCGAACTCAACACATATGGATTTGAACTGGAAACAATAACTGATGGTGAGTCTTCAACAGCCAAACTGACGAAAGTTCTAGCTGCTATAACAATTGATCAATATGTCTTAAAAGAGTAGTCAGTAGAGCAGTTGAGAAGTGATATAATGTCACTTTTTGTGTAGAAATTTGGTAAATTCTTGAGGAATAACCATGACAATTTCCAAAGCTCAAACACATGTAATCACAACAAGAAAGAGTCCTTTGATGATGACAACGCGTGCTTCAATTTTGGGAAATTCGAGCACTTCATAGCCAACTACCCTAAACCAAAAAATGATGATAAAAGACCAACTGAAAAATAAGGCCGATCTCATGACAAGAAGAAGTCCAAGGATGACAATAGATAATTCAGGAAGATAAGAGACTATAAGGTGTTCGTGGCTAAGAATTGTAAAGCTAGTGGGCTGATTTTGAGACTGACTCATCCCAGTCAGATTGTTCCACTAGTGAGAGTGATGAAAATGTGGTACAGTTCCTCACAGCCGATGCTGAGCTCGAATCTACCTATGATGAGGTATTTGACTTTAGCTCAACTAATTATACAATAGTGATGTCATCACTCTACTTAATGAAATGGTAATAGAGTACAAGAGTTTTCTCAATCATTACAAGAAGTGAAAGCAAAGCAAGCAAACCTAACTGAAAATGATACTGACCCAACTGGGAACAGTCATGTGAAGTGTTAAATCTTAAAGCAGATGTAGCAAACCTGAAAACTAAGAATGAAATAGTACTGAATGAGCATCAGCAACTTATTTATGAAAATAAGAAATTAGCTGAACTGATTAGTTTTTTGAACAATTCTTCAGGGAGTCTTTAGAAAATGCATGAGCTACAGAAGCACTCAGAAGATAAAATGGGTCTCAGGTTCTGCAGTAACTATAGCAACCCCACTAACAACAATACTCAATCGAAAATGAAGTGTGCAAAAGGAAATATATTCACTTTGTGAAGTTTAGTATGATATATAAACATTAGAAGCCTACTGATCAAGTTGAGAAACCAGTCGAACTGATGAATAAAGGCCAAAGATTGGTATACTGTGCAAACCAGAGAGCTCCTCTGTCAAACCCATCTTGTCTGGTAACAGATTCAGTCAGGAAAGACACAACTCAATGAAGGCTAACCCTATCGATACTAAACTGCAAGCATGTTCAAAAGAGATACAGACAAACAAATGATGACATAAATGCTAAACAACATTTTTGTTTCCAACACTCATAGTTAATTTGGTACACCGCGCAGTCTCACAATATTTTTGATGTATAAACGAGTCATTTTCTTATAAGGATAAGTGTGTTCATAAAGGGCAAAATGTGCATATTTTGAAATTCGGTCTATAATAACCTAAATAGCATCACAACCCTTGTGCGAACGAGGTAAATGAGTCACAAAATCCATGACAATATATTCTCATTTCCATTAGTGAATTTCGAGACTGTTGTTGCGACTTTGATTGTTGCACTCCCAAGAGCAGGTTGTCAACAAGTAGTATAATTCGGTGAGTCCGAATATCGTATCCACGGGGAAGCTAAGGTAATTACAAGTTCACTACAATGTCTTTTTGTCTTTGTTTTTGTTTTTTTTTTCTTTTAATGGTTTGAATATTTAATTGGTAATTTTTAATTGTTCAAATTTTAATTTAAGTACTTGAGATTAAAGGATCCACTCTTGGTATTTTAATAAAGTTAACATTAATGAACATTATTGAAATCCACTTAATAAAATGGTTCCAATATATATATATTAAATAATCATATTTTTATTATGTTATATATTATTATCTTATAAATATATAATATATACCAAAACTTGTAAATGTTGTCAAGTATTTATTGTGCTATATATATATATTTGTGAACACTAAATCAAGGTTCCCACTTTAAATGGTTGGTAAAACCAAACAAACATTTAAATGGTACCAAGAAATTAATATTATGATATTAATATATAATAAATCAAGGCATCCACTTCAAATGGTTGGTAATACCAAACTAACATTTAAATGGTTCCAAGAAATTAATATTATGATATAATCATATAATAAATCAAGGCATCCACTTTAAATGGTTGGTAAAACCAAACAAACATTTAAATGGTACCAAGAAATTAATATTATGATATATTCATATATAATAAATCAAGGCATCCACTTTAAATGGTTGGTAACACCAAACTAACATTTAAATGGTTCCAAGAATTTAGTGTAACATATAGCAACAATAAATCAAAACTCCCACTTATAAGTAGTGTATAATAATACTTAAAGAAATAAATATAACATAAACAATAAATAATGATTAAATAATATAAAACATAGATTCTTACCTTTTAATAACCTTATTATCATGCCAAGAGTTTCACCTTTTCATCTCAACTTTGGGAAGTTAGCTACTCATTATTCAAAGTGTAAAACTTTGAATATGAATTTAACATGCTAATTATATTTAAATGAAGAAATAAAGGAAAAACAAAGAGAGAAATATTATGAACTCAAAGGTTTGTTCATAAAATGAGGGATATCTCAATACATTACAATGCACCCCTATTTATAGTCAAATTTGGGGAGATAACCACAAATAAAATATTATTTTTTACACATAAGTCTTCATTGGTGTTCCAAAAAATTAATATTTTAATACACATCACTTTTGAAAATCTTCCCATCTGAATTTTCTTCTCCACATAAAATAAAACATGTAGATATCTGAGTTGTTTGAATTGTGGTATTTTTTTTTTAACCATTTGACCAAGTAATTTGAGAGATATGGTCAAAATACTAGAGCATGGTAAAACTGCCACTTCTTTGGTAACTTTCATTGTTGCTTAATTTGATTCCACTTGTGAGAAGATTTTTATCTCATGCTTGCCACCAATATTGTAGATATTAACATCAACTTTCTACAGGTCAAAGAATCATCTTAATCCCATTTGCAACGCCAAGTTTATTCTTATTTTATCGAACCTGTAAAAAATAGTAAAAACTTATAATTACACAACAACTTATATTTTATACAATTTATTATAAAACATATAATATTTAAACATTTAATAAAACAAAAACTATATATTTATATTATAAAATATTTAATTAATATACAATTTTTTATCTTTATCAACTGTGGAGTAATCTTCCAAGTTTATTATCTCGGCTTTTACTAGCTGACCTACAAGACATTTGAAATAAATTCAACAATGTCCTTATTCATATGTCTCTACCAGAATTGAGGTCTCAATGTCAAATGCATTTTTTCGGCCTCCAGGGTGAATGCTACAACGTGCTTCACAAAGAATGACAAGTTTCAAATCAGAATTATCAGGGACTTCCAGCCGACTATTAATTCGTAAAGAACCATCAGAAAAAATCCGAAATCCAGAAGGATGTCCTGCAGATACAAGTCCTTTGGGATTTTATATCTGAACATCATTACGACTAAGGGCATCCACAGTAACTTTCATAAAGCTAGGGTGATACTGACTCTAACAATCAAATTCGTTCAATAGATCTATCCACCCGTGTTGCCTCGTATTCAAATCAGATTTAAGAAAAAGTATTTGAGACTCTTAGTATCTAAATAGATGACAAACTTTTCTCCATATGAATAATGGCGCCAATTCTTCAGAGCAAACACAATTGCGGCCAATTCAAGATCATGAACATGGTAATGATTTTCATGAGATTTTAATTAACAAGACACATAAGCAACCACCTTGCCATGTTGCATCAGAACAAAGCCCAAATCTTTAACAGATGCATTTATACACAATACAAATCCTCTGGTACTTAAGGGAATAATAATAGGTGCTTTGGTCAATCTCGTCTTCAGTTCCAGAAAGAAAGCTTCAAACTAGTCTTACCAAATTAATTTCTGATTCTTTTGTATTATATGAGTAATAGGTTTGGTAATTTTCAAAAATCCTTGAATAAAACGACGATAATAACCAACTAAATACATGAATCTATAGGTTTCAGGGACATTTGTAGGTCTCGTCCAATTCAATACAGATTCAACCTTGGAATGATCAACAGCTATATCATGTCTCGAAATGACGTGTTCCAGAAATACTTTTTTGTCCATCCACAATTCACATTTGGGCAATTTGACATATAAATGTGTGATGCGAAAAGTTTGAAGTATTAGTCTCAAATGCTCAACATGTTCTTTTTTCAATTTCATATATAAATAATATAATCAATAAAGAAGATGACAAATCAGTCAAGAAAATCCTGAAAGACATTATTCATCAAGTCCAAAAAAATAGCAAGAGTATTAATGAGATTGGAAGTCATAAGAAAAACTCATAGTGGCTATACCTATTACGGAAAGCAGTTTTAGGAACATCTTCTTCTCAAACTCATATTTGATAGTAACTAGAACGAAGATCAATCTTCGAGTAGATAGAAGTGCCCTGAAACTGATAAAATAAATAATCGATACAAGGAAGTGGTTATTTATTTTTCACAGTAGCCTGATTCAGTTGCCCATAATCAATATACATTCGCATTGTACTGTTTTTCTTTCTAACAAATTAAACTAGAGCTCCTCAAGGTGATAGACTCGATTGAATATAAACCTTATTGAGAATATTCTGCAATTGTTCTTTCAATTCCAAAGGTGCCATGCAATAAGAAGCTATAGAAATACGCGCGGTTTCGGTACAAGGTCAATACCAAATTCGACTTCTCGATGAGGAAGAAAATCAGGATTCTTATCCAGAAATATATACGATAACTCTTTAGCAACATGAATATCAGATAAATATGGCGCTTCTTTAGATACATCAACATCATAAATAAGAAAACCATCATACCCGCTAAATAAAAGCCGAGACATCTCCAAAGAAGATACCATATGAATTTTGGCCTTGGAAACTTTACCATAAAAATTCCACTTAGGGACATCAACAAGTCAAAATCGGACAACCATGAAAACAAACAAATAGCTCAAGCTGTTGTCAGGATATCCATTCCAACAATACAATCAAAGTTGTGTATTGGAAGGAAAATCAAATTCAGAAATAATACATTACCCTCATAGATCAATACACAATTACGTACAACTTGCTCAGATATGATAATCTTTCCAGCTGGCATGGCTATCGTAACATATTTACAAAGGATTACACATAATATCATGAGATGCAACAAATCCATGATATATGAATGAGTGTGATGCTCCTGTATCAAATAAAACGTGTGCAAGATAGTTGCAAAGCATTCAAATACCTGCAATAACACCACTAGGAGCTTCATTTACCTAATCCTCAGTCACAACATACACTCTAGCTTGGGGAGGACATTGAACAGTCTGGCTACCAGGTCCTCGATATCGTGGAAAGTTTGACGGCTAGAAGGATGGAATATGAGTAATAGGCCTCATCATACTAGGGCCACCTCAAAATCCTGGCTGGGTTTGGAAAGAAGTCATGCCCCTGTTTAATCATACACATGCAAAATGACCTTCCTGCCCACAGTGATAACATGTACCAAACATACCTCGACAGTGCTTAATAGTATGCTTCCTTCCGCAGTAGCCACAATAAGAATCAATATAGGGACTCACTAGCTAGGATCCACTGGAACTAGAAGAAGATGAAGAAGCAGTAGAACCAGTCTTTTTAAACTTTTTACCTTTCGGATGCAAGGTAGGCTGCTGAGCTGACACATGAGGTGGAGGAAAGTACTGAGGACCTCCTTGCTTTAATCCCGCTTCAGCTTCCGTGGCTCGTTCAACAGCCTCTGCGTAGCTAGTAGAAAAATCAGAAGTAACAAAAGTATATATAGCATGATGTAAACCATTCAAAAACCTGTTATATTTCTCTTTTGGTTTTACAGCTACATGAGGCGCATATTTTAACAAGATAGAAAATTTAGAAGCATACTATGCAACAGTCATCATCCCTTGCTGCAATATAATAAGATTGAGGAGAATAATACTAAAAAAATTGGGCCTTGAACATCGGTGGCTTCAGATCCTAGAATCAAACCATAACCATATCCATGGACATTCCTTCGAATTGTCGACCATCCTTTCAGTACTACCTACTACTCATATTAGTTTCAAGATTTGTGAGAGCCATCTACAAAGGTATAGTATGAATTTAACAAACAAATATCAATTATACATCCTCATCATATAAAATCATTAATATTATCCACAATTTACTCGTACTCAATCAAATATGTGCAAGTAATACAAATAAGTCAAACAGAAACACATAATTCATTTGTTCCTATTCAATTGTACATCATACTCAATCGAGCATTCCTAGTTGTGCTATGATATCATACTGTATGAGGCACTTAAATCTTAATCGTTATTACCAAGTAATTAGATTAATGTTAATTAATTACATCGAAAAACGAGTTAAATTTTTTTTTGTTATGACGAGCCTAAAATATACCAACTTTGATTATAATACTAAAAATAGTATATAATAACGTCTCATATAAACACATCAAAATATAAAAAATGCCCACATATGACTGAAATCAACAACATACAAACAGTTCATATTTTCGAGACATGCCCTAGTGTATGGATAAATATATCCACTAGGATAGACTACTCAACCTCAAGTCAGATGTGACTCATTCAAGAAAAACCCTCTCTGGTCTCCTGAAAACCTGAAGTACCTACTATTGTCTACAGACAAAGCAACAACAACCTCCCTTGGGGGTGAGCAAACATTCCATATGGAATAATCATAATAAATACAAAATATATCTATACAATGACATATGATATGAAATGTATACATTTCGTTGATGTATCAGGTCAAATGCCAATCCAATGAAAATATATCAGAATCAATCAAATCGCTATCAAATCACCAAAGCTCAAGCACGCACACTGGCCTCAATCAAGTATAAGGGAATTTCTGTTTGATAGCATCGACAAAGCGCCATAAAATCCCAAATCTCAACCAGTCAATCATAGGGGCCATGAATGACTATATTTTATGGGCCACATAATGCAAAACATAGTATCTTTCTCAAAACTCCAGAATCAATTTCAAAATCCATCATAGCTCAACGTACATGTCATGTATCGATGTATATATATAAAATTATGTGTGTTAAAAAAATATTTATTTTATACATCGATCTACCAATCATGAATGTCATGTATACCACATCACCTCAACAAATAAGACATATATACTTTCAATCAAATCAATCAATCATATATCATATAACATAGATACATGTCGTATGTTATTGGATTTTCTTTTCCCATATTTACGCTTATATTATCATCTTAATTGATACTTATTCTAATGGTTCAGAGCAGTTCTATGCATTTTTTGCAGGTGTTTATGTCTTTTACAGGAATCAAGCTTAAGCAAGGACCTTGCGACCAAGAGGGAGTGAGATGGAAGGAAAACAAGGAGTTGGTGAAATGGAACAAAGTCCAAGGGCAGAAGTTCAGATGCCCCCTATGCCCAAAATATAGCGCGTGTAATTCAGAGAAGCTGGACAAAATTCTTAGTGCCCCAACAAGAGATCTTTGCACCCCAGCACTGCCGAATACACCTTACATTAAACATTACAAAATAAGCATCATGTGCTTGATTTTGCGTCTGCCATGCCCGATTTAAGCTCCCCAGGGTTACTTTGCATGAAGAAAATGAACAATGCTGTTGAGAAATATAAAAAGGTCTATTAGGATCGAAAATAAATTTAAAAAGTGGCTGAATAAATTTATCTCAAATTTTTTTCAGTTGGATTAGGAAAATTGAAATTTTGTTCTTGTCAGTTAAGTTCTCGGTAAGTCAATCAACATGAACTGCGCGGAAGTAGGCTTATTAAAATTGGTTTAACGAATTGCTTATCAAGAAAATCAGTCAGAGTTTGCTGAATAGTAGAAAGATTGGTAGAATGAAAATAAATAACACAAGGTTGTTTCTGGATATTCGAAGATTTCAAAACTCCTATGGCATCCCTTCTTCCTAACGGAATGTTTGCTTCAAAAAACCTTGGTAATTACAAGCAATTTGAAATCACCCATTTCAGTAGGACTTAACACTGTCTAACTGAAATTCATAGTAAAAATTCTATCCAAACACTTTGAGCAGTAAACTCTTAATTACACATATTCACATAGAAAATCTAAGCACAAATTTGATCCTCAAAATGATTATATAATGATTTATCAACATGTGCTGGCTATTTCAGTTTGGCTCACGGAAAGTTTCTTCAGACAAGATCAGTTTTTTTTTACAATCCACTGATAGATAGATAAGTTTCAGAGCTTGTTCAACTGATCTATTTATAACTTAATTTGCATCAGTAATCTTTTCAAAATGTTTTTTTTTTCCAAACTCAGATGTCGTTGTTGACATGTCATCTTCCTTTATGACATGTTCTAGTAGTGGCTGAAACCTGACATTGTGTTAAAGTTCAGTGACTATTAGTACGAAAAAATTTATCCGCTATTTCAGCTGGTCTCTGATCCTTAATAACTGATTATACTGATTCCTCAGGGAATGTTTGGATTTGGACTGACTGATCAACTAGATAGACTGTCAGTTGGTTTTTATTAGTCAACCTTGAATCGGTTTGACTATCACTATCTTTCTTATATTTTATCATTCTCGCTTTGTAATCAGTTAAGATACTTAGGAAACATCTTCTTATGAAAATTCAGTTTTCATCCTTCAATTCAGTTTGGTTAGGTTATGTAATTATCCATTGGATCAGCAACTTTTAATCACCAAAACTTAAAATGTTCCAAAAATTTCCTTCTTTTTGGTGTTTGAAAAAACCATGCCAAAAAAATATTGAATTCATTTATTCTCAATAGTATATACAACTGAACTATGTGATTGACTAAATAGGCATTGTTCTTCATGTATCATTTTCTAAACCGACAAGAGTATTTGTCAGTAGGCTTTTTCTGTGCATCAGTAGATTTAAGCTGACTGGAGCCAGTTGATCTCTTATCTTCCCCTTTTTTTTTCAACACCAGATGGTGGCTTTATGTAGGAAAAAACAGAAGCTAACTGAAAACTAATGATGTCAATCTTGTCATTAAAATTTGCTTGAACTTTCATTATCTTGGTGCAGATTTGAAAGTTGCTGGTTTGAATTTTCCCACAAAGATGCCTAGGCCTTTTTATATGCTCTAGCCTGGATAAATCTAACACTTCTTTTAGTATTTTATATTTGAAAGATTCTAAGGCATCTTCTGTATTCATATTGCTTCTTTTCAAAACTGTTATAGAGGGGGAGATGACAATGAGACTTAAACTGATCTGATATAGAGTAGTTTCATCAGTTAAGTCCAATCAGGAGATGATGGCTCTATTCTTGGTAATTCTTTGGATTCAACAATTATTATTCCAAGAGCCTGACTGCTAGAAGGTCTTGCCTGTTCAATCATTAGGACTCTTGATTAAATTTGGCTGATAGGTACCTCATCTTGTTCCTCTATAGTCTGACTGATTTGTTCTTCAGTTTCTGGATCATCTTGCTCAGTCATAGCTTTCTTAACTACTTCCTATATAATTCCTCGAAAAAAATAGATTCATCAGATTCAATCATAAGTGCATCCTCAGATAAGATTATTTCTACATTAGTTATCAATGCATCAATTTTCTTAGTCAAGGGAAAAGTGGAAAGTAGTTCGCTGAGTAAAAATCTTCTTCTTCGTCATCTTGTTGCTGTTGTGTTATGGATTGCATGACTTCCTCAACATTGCCTGGAATAATCTGCCTCAGAGTTGGAGAGGTGATAGGATTTGACTGAGTAGGAAGTTTGACTTCCTTGGAGTCGGTATCTCGGCTTCTCAAAGACAGATTGAGATGAGACAGATTGAGATGAAGAACCACCCACTCTCTGCTCCTGGGAATCCACTGGCTCAAATAATTTATGATCATTCGCCATAATTTGACCTTTATCTCAAGGAGACCGGGTCCATAACCAGTTGATTTATCACAACTATGTCATAAAATGCGGTTGGGCATGAAGGATCTTAGTTGGATATTGTTCGGCGCAAAATTTTGTCAGCTTTTGAATCTTTAAAAGATCTAGAAGATAAAGTCATCGTTGAAGAGCTTCATCTACGAACACAATTTTGACTTGATGTAGAATAGTAGTGCTATGTACGTTTTCAGAACATCATTTTTCTTCAATTTTGTCTCAAAGATGACCTTTCTGAATTCCACTTATTCATCAAAGAATTTGATTTTTCTGTAGCAAATTCATTAAATTCATCCATCAGCAGGTCTATTTGAGCAAGGACTGCTGATATTGGTTTCGAAATTTGAAATTTAGTCACCTTATCTTTTCCTTTCCCTGTGGCTGTGGAGAAGGTAGAGATAAGTGCTGACCTAGTGGATTGGATGTGATATCTAATTATTACTCCTTTTGTTGGTCTTGGAGGCAGGATAGTTGTTGGAATACTGATTTTTTTGATACAGAGTTGTTCAATAAGACTCTCGTGTCTTCAAATAATCCGCTCAAGGGGTTGGCGAATCCAACTGATTGCTTCTCATTTTGAATCATCGCACTTATAATATGGAACATGATGACTGACTAGTTAATCTTGAGTCTTGTAGCAATGGTTGTCATCAGCAAAAAAGTTTTTGCAGTGTAGGCATCAAAAGAGCCTTCTTTCACCAGAATTGGCTCTGACACAACATCAGCTAGAAGTTGATATTCCAAATTCATCTCTTTCTTCTTTCCAGAAGTCTTGATAATCTCAACGGATGAAGAAAAATTCAGCTTTGCGTCCTCAACTGCTTTCTAAGGTTCTATAGATAAGTCAGTTAGCCCTTCAGTGGGCAATTTAAACAAGAAAGATAAATAATGTTGCTCGATCAACAAATCGTCCTCTCCCAGAGGCATCAATATCTTTCCGTCTTCAGTTAATATCCCTTTTGTGTATAAACTTTTCAGCTCTTCCTTGTAGATGTCTAAAGATTAACTGATAAAATCCTGAGTCAGATGACTCAACGGCTTAGAAGACTTGAGTGACTACATCTTCCTTAGAATAAATTGATTTAAAATCAAATGCAAGAGCATTAATGATATAAGAAGGAGTTGCTGGAGCCGTCATCTCTGATAGAAGTTCTTAGAGATATAAATCAGATGATTTTTGAGGTTTATAAACCAAATGTGTTTTGAATGAGAAGATGCAAAGATAAACTGAAAGATTTAGGGATTCCAAGTATTTAACATATGCGACTTTTGATCTAGAAACAAACGGGATGCGTGTAACGCTGTTGAGAGAATTTTTTGAAAATAGAAAAAATGGTAAGTGCATTGTACTATTTTTTTTAAAAAAAAACTGAGTAATTAAGTCACACATAATGGTTAATAAAAAATTTAAATGATTATTAAATATATTAATTAATGATAAGATCAGTAAGATTAAGAGCACTTTCTATCATTTAGATTGTCATGTTAATTGTTAGTTCAAGACTCAAAGAATAAATGACAATTGTCTTATCAGTAGGGCTTCGTGATTCAGTATTCCCCTTAAATTCATGCATTCATGATAAATCAGTAAGTCCTAAAATATTTCTGAAATAAGAAAACTTATTCTCTGAGAGTGATTTGGTGAAAATATCCGCTACATGTTGTTCATTTGAGACGTATTCCAATCTAATATCCTACTTCAATACATGATATCGAATAAAGTAATGACGAATGTCAATATGCTTAGTCCGAGAGTGCAAAAATGGATTGTATGTATGTAATGACTATTTCACTTGTATTGTCGTGGAAAATTGATGATTTCTTAGCATCAATTCCAAAGTATTTCAGTTGTTGAATCCACAACAGTTGATCACAACAGCTCCCAGCAGGTATGTATTCAGCTTTTGCGGTAGAATTGGCAATTGATATTTGCTTCTTACTCAACCAAGAAATCAGTCGGTCTCCAAGAAAGTGAAATGATCTCCTTGACTCTTCTTGTCAAACTTACACCCTGCATAGTCTGCATTAAAATATCCAACAATATTGAACGATGAGCCTTTAGCATACCATAATCTAACATTTTTAGTTCTTTTGAGATATTTAAGAATTATTTTTGCGGCTTAGTAACGAGATTATTTTGGATCAGACTGAAAATGTGCACATATTCAAGCTGTAAACATGATATTAGATCTACATCACTTAAGTACAATAATGAACATATCAAACCGTGATACAATGTTACCTCGATTGATATTCCCTTTTCATCTTTGTCAAGCTTAACTGATGAGCTCATGATGGATGTTGAACACGACTCCATTTTGAATTTTTTAATTAGTTCTTTGGTGTAATTTGTCTAACTGACAAAGATTCTAGTATCCAACTACTAAGTTGCACTCTAGAAAGAAGTTCAGTTCACCATCATACTCATCTCGAACTTATCCTACATTAGTTTAGCAAATTTCTAGCAGAGCTTTGAGTTAGTAGATCCAAATATAATATCATCAACATAAATATGAACTATCAAAGTATTATAATTTTTAATAAATGTGAATAAAGTCTTATCCATTGAGCCTATTGTAAAATCATGATCAAGTAAGAATTTTGAAAAAATTTCATACTAGGCACGTAGTGCTTGTTTTAATCAGTACAAGGATTTTTTTAAAATTTAAACACACGATCCGGTAAAATATGATTAATAAAACTTGAAGGTTGTTCCACGTGTACTTCCTCCAGCAATAGTACATTCAAGAAGGCATTCTTCACATCCATCTTATGTGAGGACCGGATATTTTGGTTAATCAAATCAACCTTGTAATTAATATTATTCAAGGAAATTAGAATATTGGATTTTTGGGAATATATTGTACACCCTTGTATTGGAAATTTTATTATTGAAAACCTTAATTAACAAGTCAATAATATTTATACCAAGGCATGCAATTTCGAAAATTGGGAAGAAAGTCTTGCAAGATTTGATTATCATACAAATTAAAAAGATTGAGGCATGTTTATTGCTAGGAATTTTCGAAAATCCCACTAGATTACATGCCAAATTATTGTGATACTTGGTTAATTGGAAGGAAATCATCAAGATTGGCACCAAGAAAACCGTGGGATCTAGCCAACCAATCAAGGGAGGAGATTAAGGAATTTACCCACATATTTGGTAGCTAAATAAACCTACTCATTCTCACACACTAGAATTTCGAAAATCCCTTGCTGAATTTCGAAAATTTCAGCAGCCATCCTAGCCGAAATTCTGCCCGAAAATCGTCCCGAAGTTAGCCTAAAAGACGAGCCAAAGTGCTGCCCGATCGAGGAACAAGAAGCAATCCAATCCAAGCCGTGCACTCCATGTTTTTTAACATCCAAGACACGGTAAGTGGGCTTGTTTTAAACTTGAAATTTTCGGATTTATGCATGTGTTCGGTTTTTGAAAATAGTCTAGTACAATTCTTCTTCTACTCCTTTCTTGTGTTTGTCATACGGTTTTGAGCACTGTGAGGAGTCGACTATATATGGGTGAGAATCCCAACCATGACGTACCCTTACGCGGTGGGGGATATAACCGCTATACGGCCTCGTCCCCTTAGAGGAGTAAAAATTAGGGAGCGATATCAGTAAACCATAGAAAGTAGATAAATCGCAGTGCTAGTCAATGTTATACATGTTTATGAAGTATGTATGCAAGTCATGAAAATCTCCAAATTTATGCATGTTGTTTTATTGTGCTCGATATGCCCCCACTTGCTGAGTATTTTCCAAAATACTCACTCCCCTTACAACCCTTCCCAGATAAGCTTGAAGAAGAACTCGAGGAAGAAGAGTCCGAACAATTCTGGGGATGGTGATGGTTCAGGAGTTTAGATTAAGTTTAAAGTTTATTATGTTATTCTGTTTTTACGTTTCCGCATTAACTCTGTCGTTTTTTGAAATTTCGGTATTGTTAGACAATTGTTATTTCGTTGAGATTATGATTTATAAACTGGTTTCGGTTTACACTCTACTACAAATGCTTGTTGTTTCGATTGTGTGATTGTTAAACAACGCCGGTGTCAATCCCGAGTCTCGGGGCGTGACATTTAAGTGGTATCAGAGCCGCCAGGTTCATAATCCAGTTGGGAAGAAAAACTTCTCATATTATGGAAAAAGGCTGATGCAGTCCCCTTCGGAACGACCAACAATTAATATTACAACTTTGTTGTGAGGCATGGTCTGAAAACGAGAAATTCCTTCATTTAGACATCCGAAGTCGCGTTTTTGCCTTTTAAGGGAAGTTCCGTAGAACTCATAACTTTTCATAGGAAACTCGGAATTTGATTCCGTCAACTGTTCTAGAATCTTCTCGACGTATTCCTTCTGCCCATGGTCAATGTCCAAACTTTCTACTTTTGGAAATTTTCTCGGAAATCCCGTCCAACGTGTTTCTTGAACTACTTGTCGAAATTTTATGGAATTGTATTATGATGACAATTAGTATTTGTCTACATTGTTGGGAATATACATATAAGAGATATATTGACATAAGTTTTAAATTTAAGATGAAATATTTGACTCGGGAATGATAAGTTAATGATGAAAAACTAACATGAGAATATCTGATATAAGAATTATATAATAAGTTTTGGGTATTCCAATATAGAATTTGATTTTGGGTCGATAGTTAACTATGTGAGCAATATGTTTGGGTTACTAAGAATGTTGAACACTAACTTTAAATATTTAGGATCTTGGAATATCTTGTGAGACAATATTCTCATGTTAAGGAATTTATATTATTTTGGAATAACAAGTAGGCTACGACTTTACGTAAATAAAATAAGTGATGAGATATTGATGGGTATCAAGGAAAGTATAGTACAATAAGTTTTGACTTTTATGGTACTAAGAATGATTCAAATCGAATGACATTCAATGAACTCTTTTGTGTTAGAGCGAGATAAGCTCATGGTCTTGATGAAAGTATGATATAGTAAAAGAGTAATTATTTGAGGTAACAACTAGGTTATAATTTTCAGGAATTAAGTCAATAAGCTATTGATCGATATCGAGTTAAATTTCAATATTCTATATGGGTTCTAAAATTTTAGATAGTAATCGGGATTAATTTCAAGTTAATATAAAATTAGTATCAATTCGCATATATTCAGCGCCGACTTGATTCAGCTCTCTTCGGTAGATTTCGACGACATCCTAGGGATGAATGATTATTTAAGAGCCATGCAATATTAGATTACTAGAGTAAAAATGTCAAACTTTGAACCCCGAACAAAGAAGAAATCAGGTACCATGGCGATGCCAAGGAACAGAAATAGATTTTTCTATTTCCCAGACTTGGAAAGCGATAATATCGGGAGAAGAAGTTTACCTACCAAAGTTAAACAAAATGCAAGAAGGAGATGAGCTAAAGTTGGAAGATATTCTAGTAATACGAAAATTTTCGGACGTTTTTCCAGAAAGGCTTCTTGTAACGTTCTTGTACTAAGAAGTAGAGTTCGAAATAAATTTGGTACCGGTGATGCACTAATCTCCAATAAAATGTACCAAATGGCTCCAGATGAACTCAAGGAGCTAAAAGAACAACTTCAAGAGTTGTTAGACAAAAATCAGATTAGGCCAAGTGCATCCTCCTAGGGAGCTACAGTCCTATTTGTAATGAAGAAATATGGAAGTATGAGATTGTGTATAGATTATAGAGAACTCTATAAGATCACAATAAAAAAAAATAAATATCTTCTTCCAATGATAAAAGATCTTTTCGATCAACGTAAAGGAGCTACAGTCTTCTCCAAGCTTGACCTGAGGACATGCTATCATCAGATATAGATCAAAGCAGAAGACACCTCAATGTCAGCATTCAGAATAAGGTCATGTAAGATCAAAATCCGGAGTATCAATGGATCCAAAGAAAGTAGAGGCAATTCTAAATTAGCCAAAACATAAGAATGCAACCGAAATTAGAAGTTTCTTTGGATTACCAGGCTGTTAACAAAAATTCGTCGAGAGCTTCTCTTCAGTAGTCGATAGTATCACTGATGAGACTCACACAAAAGAACTATGAATTCAACTGAAGAGAAAGATGTGAAAGAGTTTTCAAACATTAAAGGATAATCTAGAATCTACACCAATGTTGGTATTATCTACTGTGGACAAGGATTCTACCATTTGTAGTGAAGCATCAAAGAAAGGTCTCAGATGCGTACTCATGCAAGACAGGCGAGTCAATTGTAGCCACATGAGCAAAACTGTCCTACTCACGATCTCGAGTTGGCAGCAGTGATTTTTTTGCTTTGAAAATTTGGAGACACTATCTCTACGATGCCAAGTGTGAAAATATTCACTCACTGGCCACCAAGTCTCGAATATTTGTTCATTCAAAAAGAATTAAAAATGAAACAAAGACGGTGGATAGAGTTAGTCAAAGAATGTGACATGACAATAAGCTACCATGCCTGCAGGGCAAATAAGGTAGTCAATGCTTTGAGTCAAACATGGGTAAGATAAACCTAGCATCACTCTCCGTGCATCCATGTCTTCGATAAGAAGTCAAGCTAAATCAGAGTCGAGACATGACACTAGAGAAGTTCAAAGAACAAGCCAAGGAAATAAAGTCGTCAGATTTTCAAGTGGTCCCAGACAGAATCCTGGGGATGAGAGGACGATTGAGTGTGCCAAACATCGACAATCTTCGATAGGAAGTGATGTAAGAGGCGCATAAGTCAACATTCCAGATCTATACCGTCAGTACAAAGTTGTATAGGGATTTGAAAGAAAATTTCTGGCGAAGCAAGATGAAATAGATGTCGCTGAGTTTATATTTAAGTGACAAGTATGCCAACAAGTGAAAGTCGAGTATCAACGACTGGAAGGACTACTGCAACCGTTAGAATCCTAGAATGGAAATGAAAACATATTTTCATGGATTTCGTTGTAGAATTGTCAAAGTCAATACAGAGTCACGACGGGGTACGTATAATCGTAGATAGACTCATAAAATCTGCGTACTTTCTACTCGTCCAAAGGAATTATAATATTGACAAGTTGGCTACTCTATACATGGATAACATTATACGGCTACATAAAGTGCCTACAACCATATTGTCGGATAGAGATCCAAGATTTGTGTCACGTCTGTGGTAGAGCTTTCAAAAAAAAAGCCATGAGAACAAAAGTTACTCTTAGTACAGCTTATCACCCTTAAAATAATGGTCAAACAGAGAGAATGATTCAAACGCTAGAGTGTTTGATAAGGGCATGTGTCATAGACTTCAATAGTAATTGAAGTGAACATATACCCCTGATAGAATTTGCCTACAATAACAGTTATCACAGAAATATCGGAATGACTCCATTTGAAGCCTTTACGGCAAAAGTGTCGATCACCACTGTACTGGGACGAAATAAAGGAGACATCCATAACATGCCAGAACTATTCCAAGCGACAATGTAAAAATTGACCATTATCAAAGACAGATTCAAGGCTGCATAAGACCAGCCAAAGAGTTAGTCTGATCTTAAAAGGAGACCAATGAAATTCACATTGAATGAAAATACTTATACAAGGGTCTCACTAATGAGGATAACCGTGTGTCGGTTATCACACGGTTTTAAGCACTGTGAGGAGTCGACTGTATATGGGTGGGAATCCCAACCATGACGTACCCTTATGCGGTGGGGGATATAACCGCTATACGGCCTCGTCCCCTTAGAGGAGTAAAAATTAGGGACTGATATCAGTAAACCATAGAAAGTAGATAAATCGCAGTGCTAGTCAATGTTATGCATGTTTATGAAGTATGTATGCAAGTCATGAAAATCTCGAAATTTATGCATGTTGTTTTATTGTGCTCGATATGCCCCCACTTGCTGAGTATTTTCCAAAATACTCACTCCCCTTACAACCCTTCCCAGAAAAGCTTGAAGAAGAACTCGAGGAAGAAGAGTCCGAACAATTCTGGGGATGGTGATGGTTCAGGAGTTTAGATTAATTTTAAAGTTTATTATGTTATTCTGTTTTACGCTTCCGCATTAACTCTGTCGTTTTTTTTTTGAAATTTCGGTATTGTAAGACAATTGTTATTTCATTGAGATTATGATTTATAAACTGGTTTCGGTTTACACTATACTACAAAGGCTTGTTGTTTCGATTGTGTGATTGTTAAACAACGCCAATGTCAATCCCGAGTCTCGGGGCGTGACATCTTAAACACTTTAAAGTTTTTATAAGCAAGATAATCAAAAAATATTCGAATAGCCTCAAAGCTTGCCATTGAAGCAAAAGTCTCGTCATAATCAATTCTCTATTCTTTTCTGAAACTTTGTGCAACCAGCTGATCTTTGTTCCTGATTATAATTCCATTTTCATCAAGTTTGTTTATGGTGGGTTCCAATTGCTGTCTAGTAAGATGGTCTGGGCACCAAGTACCAAACCTTGTTCTTGTCAAACTGATTTTACTCATCCTGCATAGCTTCAATCCAACTGTCTAATAAAGATTCATTGATTTTATTATGTTCTAATTGTGAAATGAAAACAACATGCAAGAGTTCATTAATCATTTATTATCTAGTTTTGAGAGGGGCAGGATGGTTATTGATCACCAGTAAAGGTGGATGAGTCTTCATTTGTAACTTGGACCAAGTGGATTATTGTCAGTATTGAATGGAGTAGAGTCAGTTAAACTCTATTTAGTCTGGCTCCGTTCAACTAGGTTCTCTATGGTTTGACTATCATCAGCTTGGATAACATCAGTCTGTTTAAGTTCAACATGGTTTAGATCAGTCTAGTTCGTCAGTTTTTCATTCTTTTGTATATTTGTCTGATATGAAATTTCTGGTTCAGGTGACTGATGAATCCTCTTGTTTACATCAATTTCTTCTTAATTGTCATTTCCAGATCAATAAATTTCATATGATTGCTCAAATCAGCTAGATTAGTTTTATCTTCGATCTACTCAGTTTCATAAAAAACTACATGAACAGTTTCTTCAACATTTAAAGTTTTCTTATTAAATATGCAGAAAGACTTACTGCAGCTGAATAGACAAAAAATATTCCAACATCATATTTAACATCAAAAGCAGAAAGATGAGTTTTATCAGCCCTTTGTTGATTATAGATATGTTCTGTATATAACATGTTGTATTGATTGCTTCTGCTTAGGATCTTTGTGGCACACCACAACTAGCAAGCATCGTTCATATAGCTTCCCCTTTAGAGTCTTGTTCCTTCTTTCAGCAAATCCAGTATGTCGAGGTATTCTTGCTGCAGAGTATTCATAATGAATTCATTGATCTGATAAGTACTCATCCAAATATTTTTTAGTGAACTCAGTACCTCGATCACCCCCGATCTTGATTGCTGAGGTTGATTTCTCATTTTGAACACCCAAATTTATTAGTTGGGTACTAGTATAATTATCACTAAGAAATATCACCCAAGTAAATCGAAAAAAATCATGAAAAATCACAAGTGGATATCTCATTCATCCCAAACTGATTACGTATTGCCCTAAACAAGTCCATATGCAACAGTTCTAAGCATTTATTAGACGGTTTTCTACCTTTATTCTTAAAACTCGATCGAATCTGCTTACCTGGCTGACATGTTGAGCACACATGATTTTTAACAAATTTAATGTTAGTTAACCCATCAACTATGTTTAATTTACACAGATTATTAATGGATCTGAAATTGAGATGATTAAGTCTTTTTATGTCATAGTCATTATTTACCATTATTAATAGCAACAAAACATATTGTTGAGACTAAATAATTATTATTCAAATCAATTTTGTAAGTGCTACCATTTCTAATTTCAGTTAAAAATATTTTATTATTATCATCCTTGATTAAACAATTCTTTTTACGAAATTCAACTAAATAGCTATTATCATGGAGTTGCCTGGACATATATTAATCAAATTATAGCACTTATTTTCAACTAGAAAAATCATTAATTATCACATTTTCATGGGTAATATTAACCTTACACACGGTCTTACCCTTAGCATTTTCTCCAAAAGTGATCACGGGTCCTTTACAGTTGATTAATTTTTAGTTAGTAGTTTGGTTTGACTAGCATGTGCCTTGAACATCCACTGTGAAACTTCGACTACTCGTTTTTCTTTAAAATATACTTGATTTTTTTTCTATATTACTTCGATCGAAATATACATACACATACATATATATATTTTTTGCCATTTAAAACAACCCAACCAACCTATTATTTGAAAATCCAAAATAACACACTGCATAACGTAAAATCGTAAACCGTTAACCCAAACCAAAACTAGCATTTTTCAAAATAGCAAAAACTCTTAAATCCTCTCAAAACCTTTCAAATGCATAAAAGTCATAAAATATTTAAAATAATCTTAAATCACAATAATGCGAAAAAACTAGCAGAGGTCCTCGGGTTATGACAAGTGATATGTATGCATCCACAAACAACAGTGAAAAATACTTTTAATAAAATATCTTTTCATGAACATGCATAACTTAAACATTTTTCCTTTCATCATAACATTTTTTCTTTCATCATATACTTATACGTTTCTCTTTTATTGAATCCAGATCATTAATTGTGACTTTTGTTTCAGCTTTTGGTAGATGGATCCATCTATGTATAACCATAGTACCAGGCGGCGGGGACATCAGCGACACTCTCGCCCAACAACTGAGCCTTGGCCTTACATGTCATCATATCCTTTTGTATTAGTCACAATCAAGTCACCTCATTTAACCTTTCATTATATTCATAACTTATAAAAAACCATGCATATATATCATTTTTCTGTTAAACCAAGCAAACAACGCGTCTTTTAGCATATATCATTTTTCATCATAAAATCCCATAAACTTTCAAAAAAAACATTTTAATATTCATTACAACATTTAGAGCAATGTCAGGACGTCTAACATTTTCAGGTGTAAAATGACTGTTTTGCCCCTGAAACCCTAACTTTCTCAATTTACCCTTGGACCTTAAAACGACGACCCGAATCCATACAAACTTATCATAATACCTTAAAATACACTCATAAGCATTTATTAGACATAAAATTAAGCTACTCGACTAATTTATCAATTCGTTTTAAAACTTGAACCTACGTCCCGGTTTTAACCCGAATCAACTCAAAACTTTACCAAACTTTACCATAGCTTATTAACACCTAACCATACCATATGCAACCAAATCGAGCCATTTAAAACCCTCGGAAAATCCTAGACAACCTACTGAATTTTCCTTGCCCTTGTTCGAACCCTAGCCCCTAACCAACATCAAATCCATCGAGCCTAGCCCTTAACCATCATGTTCAGACCCTAATCAACCATTCTAGGACCTAGACCGAACACTAGACTAGCTGCTGGACCAACCCTATAGCCCACG
The DNA here is from genome assembly GCF_025594145.1 of Primulina tabacum. NCBI lineage: Eukaryota > Viridiplantae > Streptophyta > Magnoliopsida > Lamiales > Gesneriaceae > Primulina > Primulina tabacum. The sequence continues at coordinate 974,697 of NC_134552.1, read as the reverse complement.
AAAGCACAACCCTCAACCCATCGTCACAAGGCTCGCGCGACTCATCCTAGCATCGACAGCCCTTCTCTTCGCACCAGGTGCCCCTTGACCCATCTAAGACCATGAATAGACCCCTTTAGGACCTCTGGACGTGACCCAACAACAGCCCACGGCCTGCTCCTTCCTAGCCCTCAAAGTTGAAACCTAGCTTGTAAAAACCTAAATTTCCATTCAGCTTATTTCCTTACTTGTCCAGACCTTACCCAAGCCTCTATGGACCCTTAATTATACTGAAAAATGTCCCTTCCCATAGCCCTATCATAGCAGCCCCTATGTGCAACAAAAGCATGAATTTAAAGTTACGAAAACTAAGTTTTATCATGTTATGTCTCAAAAACGAAAATAAAAGGAAGTGTATCATTTTTTCATACAACATGTATTAAAATACATAATATGGTATGAACGATGAGTGAAGGAAGATTAAGGCGTGCTTTTGCGTGTTTCATGCAAGAAAAACAATCATTGACGCAAGAGACATTGGCAGAGAGACGGGGGAGGAAGCTTGCTGCATTTTCTAACTTCAAAATTCACGTGAAAGCCTTGAAAAAACGTGGTGTGTGCGCGTGTGCTGATGGAGGAAAGTCCTAGGTTGTCTGCGTTTGTTTTGAGTGTAGAAAACTAGGGCTTAGATTCCTTGTTTTAAATAAAATACTTGGTACAGGTTTAGGCACAACAAACTTAGTATAATAGGCTAATTATAATGTAGGTAAAATATTTTGTTTAGGAAAATTTTCGAAAATATTAGCCCAGTCCCCAAAAAGTCCTTATTTTCTTCAAAACTCGATTTCTGATTTAAAATACGATTCGCCACGTAAAAACATATCAAAAAGCACCATTTTCAAAAATCTCAAAACTATACTACAAGATTCAAAACACAATCACAAATCCCATCCACTCATAGTTTTAACAATCAAACACATACTTTCAAAATATTTCATACAAAAGTTGAATTTCGAAGGCTCGAACCAACAATGAAGCGACTGAAAAAATCAAGTGTTCTAAGTGGCAAGCGACAGAAGAGTGACGACCAAGAAAAAGGTATTTTTTATCATGCTTTTAATTTAAAAAAAATTATGCAATTGTGGTGAAGATTTAGTATAACATCACCAGATCTAAACAGATCTTGTGCCCCAGAAACATATCTTTAGATCCTTTTCGAAAAAGGATGAATAATGCTTTAAAAAAACATGTTTTAAAGCATTCCTATTTCGGCGTGAAGATTAAAAAATCCGAGTATGCATCTGTACACACCATGAGTTTCGGCGTGAAGATTAAACACTCGAAATATATGAAAAAAATAGATCTAAAATTACATGTCCATCAATAGATCTATTATCTCGAAATCCTGAAAAAAAATTAATCCATGACTGAAATATACATCCAAAGACAAAAAAAAAAATCAAAATTTAAACATTTTTCATTAATCAAAAAAATCGAAAAACAAAAACACAAAAATGATCTTTAGATTCTTTTCGAAAAAGGATGAATAATGCTTTAAGAAACATGTTTTAAAGCATTCCTATTTCGGCGTGAAGATTAAAAACTCCGAGTATGTATCTGTACACGCCATGAATTTCGGCGTGAAGATTAAACACTCGAAAAAATATGAAAAAAAAATTAGATCTAAAATTACATGTCCATCAATAGATCTGTTATGTCGAAATCCTGAAAAAATATAATCCATGACTGAAATATACATCAAAAAACAAAAAAAATCAAAATGTAAACATTCTTCATAAATCAAAAAAACCGAAAAACAAAAACACAAAAACCATAATTTCGGTGCAAAACAAAAACTAAGAAGAAAGAAACAAAAATATTTTGGTTTGAGATAAAATATACAAAGAAATAATGGGATACCAAAAGTCACCCCTTTAGCCGTTTTTTTTATGTGAATTGTGTGTGAAAAAAATGAGTGGAACTCTAGAAACATCCACATATATATAGACTCGATTTAGGGTTTCCTTATTTGGACTGGGCTATTTTAATGTTTATTTAATTGGATTGGACTACTTCAATATTTATTTTGTTGGGTTGTATATTTGTTGTCTTCAAAATTGTGAGAAAAATTAATGGGCTATTTCAATACAATGACGCATATGTATAAATGTAAGTTTATTATAAGATGTAATTGTATAGGCACTGGATCCGTGTCTTCAAAATTGTGAGGAAAATAAATGGGCTATTTCATAAAAAAAAAAGGGCTGATTTCAAATTTTATTTTATTTTTTAGGTCTAATATATTTAATTCAATGATAGTATGAAAACATAATTTTCTCTTCAGTTTATCAACTTTAATCTTATACCAAAAATTCATCAATTAGTTTAGATGAATAAAAAATAATCGTACGTCAAAGAACTATAAACTAAAATAATATAAACAAGGAAAATGGTTAATTAACATATTTAGAATTAAAATATATGTATGGAATTTAACATACCCAAAAGACTAATTTTGTTAGTTAAATTAATTCAAGGCCAATAGGGTGTTGTATAGTAGACTATTGTTAATAATCTCTATTAAATAAAATTATATTAAATACCAATATCTATTTTTGTTATATTTGAATACATTTATCTTGTGAATTATCATTATAATTTTTTTTTAAGAATTAGTTCCATTTATTTTAAATGTTTTATGTTGTAAATATTTAAACAGAAAATAAGGATTTGAGAGCCAGAATATCTCAACAATTTAGTTTTCATGATTCAATCAAGATGCTGATTCTAACATCAGTATCTCCGTTAAGTGAGATTACAAATGGTATGATTTTTTAATTCAATAAAGTACTTTTTTGGATTTTTTTCTAATATATAAATTATTGTATTTAATATTTATCATTTTTTTGTGCAGTTAATCCATCAAACCGAATGGTCAGAAATTTTTCTTTTGAAATACCTAGCAGCTCAACTACAAATCTCTTAGAGATCATTAATCTAACGAATGGTGATGATTTTCGTATCTCTTATGTTAGGATTGTTCATAAATTGAAGCATGTTCGTCAAAGTAGATATTTAACATGAATATTTTTTAACATGATTATTAATGTTTATCTTTAATTAAAACAATGTTAAAATATACGTTAAGATATTCTAATAATTAAATATTTTTTTTAAATTCTCTTTTTCATTCTACATATAATAATATTAGAATATTATAATATATTTTTAACATATTTATTGCATTATGTCAATAATATTTATTATTATTTTTTCAGTTGAAGAATCTGGTTCAATTCATATTAATTCAATTTCCATATCGGACATTCAACACGATTGCAATAATCATGACAAAATAATCTCAATAACATCGATCGGTATAGTTAAATTTTATGTTTTTTATATAATTTTCAATGATAATAATTTAAATTTTGTTATGTTATGTTATTTATTTATTTAACAATGTCCTTTTATATATAGATTATTGGGATATAGGGGATCCAATGTACATATGTGATTTTTGTGGTGCAATGTTTTGGTATGAAGAGAGGTTATGTCGAAGTTACAAATCTAGAAATCCTAAGTACTCTCTATATTGTAAGCAAGGAAAAATACAACTTCCTTCTTTAAAAAAACCTCCTCAAGTATTGCATGATTTATTGAACGGAGCGAGTCATAAGAGCAAACATTTTCTAGAGAGCATCCGATCATATAAAAATATGTTTTGCTTCACGTCGATGGGTGGGAAGATAGATTCAAGTTTAAATCGAGGTGGCTCCCCTGCAATTTTTATACTTCATGGTCAGAATTATCATTTAATCGGAAGCCTACTTCCATGTGAAGGTGCATCCCCGAAGTTTGCTCAGCTGTATATTTACGACACAGAACACGAAATTCCTAATCGGATTTCTGCGGTTAGGTATATCTTAAAATCTATTTATTATATTGAATATACCATATTTTCTATTTTTTTGCTCTAGAAATTAATTTTTATTTAATTGAAATATTTTTTCAGACAAAATAACGACACCAATAATCTGTATTTAGAGATAGTTTCTGATTTGAAGGCGATGTCAGATGAAAACAATGTTTTGGTCAAGTGTTTTAGGATGACCAAAGAAAGAATGATGGTAGAAGGACGATCTGATGTGAAATTAAAGTTGATTGGTAGAAGAAGTGGGGATGGAAGGAGATATAATCTTCCATCTGCTTCTGAGGTTCCTGCATTAATTGCGGGAGATTTCGATGAGTCTTTGGGCAACCGAGATATTTTAGTAGAAACTCAAACAGGGCAACTTAAACGTATCAATGAGTTGAATCCTGCGTATCTTGCTCTCCAATATCCTATACTTTTTCCATATGGTGAGGATGGTTATAGAGAAGATATTCCATTTTCAGAATCTAAGTTAAGTGCTGAAGGAAGAAAAAAAGTGAGTCTAAGAGAATTTTTTGCTTATCGACTGCATGATAGAGATTTTGAATCTTCGAGTATTTTGTTTTCAAGAAGACTATTTCAACAGTTCATTGTCGATGCATACACAATGGTTGAATCTGCAAGGTTGACATATATTCGGCTGCATCAAAAACAATTGAGATGTGAAATGTACAAAGGTCTTCATGATGCACTTTTGCATGGTGAAACAAACGCATCTACACAAGGAAGACGTATTATCTTGCCTTCTTCTTTTATTGGAGGGCCAAGATGTATGATTCAGAACTATCAAGATGCGATGGCTATATGTAAATGGGCCGGTTACCCAGATTCGTTTATCACATTTACATGTAATCCAAAATGGCCAGAAATTGTGAGATTTATCGAGCACTATGGGTTGAGGGCTGAAGACCGTCCAGATATTGTTTGCAGAATCTTTAAAATGAAATTGGATGGCTTGATTAAAGTTCTCCGAAAGAATAAAATATTTGGAAATGTTAAAGCAGGTAAAAAATTTATATTTTTTTGTAATTATATATAAGGTACTACTATTTTGGATTTTACAAAATTAATATTTTTTATTAAATATAATTAATTCTTATTCTCATATTGTTAGTAATATACACTGTGAATTCCAAAGCGAGGATTACCGCATGCCCACATTTTGCTTTTCCTCTGTAAAGAAGACAAATATCCAGCAGCAGAGGCAATAGATCATATCATTTCTGCTGAAACTCCTGATGAAAAAAATGATCATGTTTATTATGGTGCAGTACGAGATCTAATGTTGCACGGTCCATGCGGCGAAACAAGAAAGAACTCTCCATGCATGTCTAACGGTCGTTGTACAAAGCATTTTCCTAAAAAGTTTGTTGAAGTGACATCAATTGACGAGGATGGATACCCAAGTTATAAACGCAAAGATAATGGGCGAACAATTATCAAGAATGGTGTTAATCTTGATAACAGATTTGTTGTTCCCATAATCGTTATTTGTTAATTCGGTACGGAGCCCATATGAATGTTGAATGGTGCAATCAATCTCGAGCTATCAAATATTTGTTCAAGTATATAAATAAAGGACATGATCGTGTGACTGCCTCATTCTATAAGAGCTCGGATGATGAAAGTTTAGGGAAAAATGTTGATGAAGTTAATATGTACTAAGACTGCAGATATATTTCATCGTGTGAGGCTGCGTGGAGAATTTTTGGATTTGATATTCAATACAGAGATCCACCTGTCGAGCGTCTGAGCTTTCGTCTTCCGAACGAACAAAATATTATTTTTTCAGATTCAGATGAAATCAGTACTGTTCTCGATAGACCTACTATTAACCAGAGCATGTTTCTTGCTTGGATGGAAGCTAATAAGAAATATCTAGAGGCAAGAGAATTAACATATGCTGAATTACCAATAAAGTTTGTTTGGAAGCAAGAAACGCGAGAATTCGTTCCCAGAAAACAGAGATTTTTCATCGGACGCATTTTTCGCGTTCCTCCTGGTTGTGGGGAAATGTACTATTTAAGATGTCTTCTCAATGTAAACAGTGACGCCACGTGCTATGATGATATAACTTTTGTTAACGGTGTTCAATACCATTCATTTCGCGATGCTTGCTATGCATTAAGATTGTTGAGTGATGACAAGGAGTATATCGACGGCATTATTGAGACAAGTCATTGGGCTTCAGCACAATCTCTAAGAGTTTTAATTGCTACTCTATTATCATCGAATTGTATCAGCCGACCTGAAGTTGTTTGGGAGTCATGTTGGACATATTTATCTGATGATATTTTATATAAACGACGTAACTTGCTGCAACACCAAGGTATGCATGAACTAATAAATTTTTTATATATGTGTTTTTTTCAATATATGTACATATATTAATTGATATCTAATTTTTTTGTAGAATTGGAATTAAATGAGGATGAAATTAGAATTTATGCATTGGTTGATATTGAAAAGCTATTGCAAAGCTATGGAAAGAGTTTACGTGAATTCCAATCAATGTCTTTTCCCAGTGATCAATATTTTCAGTCTTCACCAAATAGACTAATATATGATGAGTTGCGGTTTACAGAAGATCTTTGTCGCAAGAACATGATAAACTCATTAATAATTTGAACTCCGAGCAGCGTTGTGTATATGATACAATAATGAAAGCAGTTGTTTCAAATAAGGGAGGAGTATTCTTTGTATATGGATATGGAGGTACTGGAAAAATATTTGTCTGGAAGACTCTGTCTGCATACTTGAGATCGAAGGGGGAAACTGTCTTGAATGTGGCATCCAGTGGTATAGCATCTCTTCTACTGCCTGGTGGAAGAACTGCTCATTCCCGTTTTGCAATTCCATTTAATCCCAATGAAGAATCAACATGCAATATCAAACAAGGGAGTCATCTTGCAGAGCTTATTGTAAAATCTAAACTTATCATTTGGGATGAGGCTCCAATGACACATAAGTTTTGTTTTGAACCTTTGGATAAAAGCATGAAAGATATAATGAGATTTGTCAATCCTTCAAGCCTTCATTTGCCTTTTGGATGCAAAACGGTTGTTTTTGGTGGCGATTTTTGACAAATATTGCATGTTATTCCAAAAGGCAGTAGACAAGATATTGTTCACGCCACTATCAATTCTTCATATATTTGGAGACATTTTATAGTTTTGAGATTGACGAAAAATATGTGATTACAGAATTTAGGTTCTGATGAAGAATGTGCTAAACTCAAAAAAAATTTAGATTGGATTGCTGATTTAGGAGATGGAAAAATTGGAGAATATGATGACGGTTATGTGACAATAGATATTCCTGATAAACTTTTGATCAAAGATGACAATGATTCTATTGCAGCAATAGTTGAGAGTACGTATCTGTCATTAGACAACAATATCAACAATAATGCATATTTTCAGCAAAGAGCTATTTTGGCACCAACACTTGATGTCGTTCAATCCATAAATGAATACATGATATCTCTAAACCATTCAGAGGGAATGTTGTATTTAAGTTATGATACGACGTGTCAGTCAGATAGAAATGTTGATTTGCTGAATGATGTGCATACCCCTGAATTCTTAAATGGAATAAAATGTTCTGGAGTACCGAATCACAAGTTAAATTTGAAGGTTGGAACTCCGGTTATGTTGCTGCGGAATATAGATCATTCTCTTAGATTATGCAATGGCACTAGATTGATCGTGACAAGGCTCGGAAACCATGCTTTAGAAGGACAAATTATAACTGGAAGTAATGCAGGTCATAAAGTGCTTATTCCAAGAATGTCATTGGCGCCTTCTGATCCAAGACTTCCTTTCAAATTTCAACGAAGACAGTATCCTTTGATTGTATCATACGCAATGACAATAAACAAAAGTCAGGGGCAATCATTGTCTCATGTAGGACTTTTTTTTGAAGAACCCTGTTTTTAGTTATGGTCAGTTGTACGTTGCTGTATCCAGAGTTACGAATCATAAATGTCTAAAAATTTTGATATGTGATAGTGATAGCAACACGAAAAAATCAACGAAAAATGTTGTATTTAAGGAAGTTTTTCAAAATTTGTAATTTGTTTTTGTTTTCTAATTGTATGATCTATAATCCATTTAGTGTGCATTCTTAACAATTTTAATATTTAATTATATAAACTAACATCTCGTGTCAATTTAGTAAAATCCCCCAAAATGAATTTGTTGAATGAGAAAAATATGTATAATATAAGTATCCGTTTAACATATTAAATGTTTAATAATTAATATATAATTTATATGTTATTGTACCAATTTATAATGAATATGTTATTGTATCATGTCAATTCGATGACTTTTCAAATTTCAAATTAGAATATAATCCCTTATTGAAATTAAAGCCCCATTATTTTTATTACAGTTACTGTTTTGTACATAGTACATAAATTTATATGTGTATATGATATAATTGATAAACACATTATGTCATTCATTGTCTAATACAAGTATGCTATTATTTTTCAGTCGAAATACAAAAAATAGCTCTTTTATTCAGTGTTTCATTGTTAAGATATATATGTATATGAAAACAATAGACATTTCAGTTTGATAAACAGTCACGTTATGGAAAAAGTGAAACATATTATCATACTTACTAATTTTAATCATAATTAGAAAAAATAATTGATCGTGCATCGCACGGGTGAAAAACTAGTTAAATAATTAAAAACAATCATTTAATAAAAATATTTTTCTCTTACGATCCTGGATATCCGTTCCTCAATCGCGTCTCAAATAACTTTTAAAACATAGTTTTATGCATTATAATATAAATCCCTATTTTAAACATGTAAACATGCCTACCACATTCAATAAATGCAATTAAAATAATTTAATTAGTCATTTTCCATATTTCTAGATTTGCATGCAGTTGGATTAAATTATCGTATTTTGGACTTTACACACTGTCCAGATACCAAACTGAATTTTTTAGTTCTTCTCGTTCATTTTTCTATTTATAAAAATTAAATCAACTGGTACTCATTCCTATTTGGATCCAAACGAGATCAGTGCCAGTATTGCGAGCATATCTCTCTTCTATTAATTCGAAATTGAGATATTATTGATTATATGGAAAGCTAAGAAAAATATTAATATTTTCATGTTTATCACTTACCCAAAAATCAACGAATCAAGAGTTAAAATTATCGCATCAGACCACATGCATTCAATCGTTTTGCCCATCCATCTGTTTCATTCAATCAGTTTGCTTATCCAACCATTTCATTCATTCAAACGTTAAGCTTCTGGAGCTAGACCGCACCAACAACTTGTCAGAAAGTAAAATATGATTGTTGCAATATTAGAAATAGTACAGAACATTTTCAAATTGTCATATTCTTGTGTCTAACGTATATATCACACCTGAAGGCTATATATACAACATCTTGAAGATCAAATACAAGTTTTTGAATGAGATTCAAAGTATGGTCAGCCTATATGAAGAAATTAGTGAAAATGAGATCAATCTCAAGAAGATAAGTCTAAATATATGTATATATGTTCAGTGAGAACTTTTTCCCTTGTGTGTGAGGATATATTTGAGAGTATATAAAGCGTAATTGATTAATTTCCTTAGACACAATCAAATCTTATTTATAAGAGAGATGAACTTAAAGTTTAGTCGAGTGATGGTCTTCACAAAAGATATTAATAATTGTTTGTAGTCTTGACATAAAATACCTTAAACATTATGCAGATTATGAGGTTGCGGTTCACAATCGAGAGTGCACTAAGGAGTTCAGATTAGGTAAGGATAAGTCCTAAGTTGAACTGAGTTTGTACAAATTGTTACATAAATCAAAGTCTTTCAGTGAATCATTCATTCCAAGGTAAAGAAGAGTGACATATGATTTGTTAATCTCTGAACATCCATAAAAATATTCGTGCATTTTTATTTGTCACATTTACTTACTTTTGCTACTGTTTTTTGTAGACATAGTTAATACGTAACTTAACATTTTTATATTTTTGTTTTATGTCCAACCTAACTTTTTAAATCTTAATTTGGATTTTATATCCTTTATCACTCTTATTTAACATTTTTATATAAATACACCCAACTTTCCATTTTATTTATATGTGTTAGGGTGTACCGTTACCGTCAATTACAACTTTTGGTAAATCAACAAATGTTCGATCCTATAATTGTTATCAGAGCAAAGTTCACGAGTTTGATTCTCATTGATTGCAAGTTGTGTAATTATTTAGATGGAAATAATTGTGTTACAATAATTGTTCTTGGTAGGTAAAATAATCAATATAAGAATTAAAATATTTGATTTGAATTGTTACCACAAGCAATAACTTGTGGTAACGCAGCAAGTTCTCAGTCGCACAATATATGATTCCATAAAAGAAATATTTTCAATTTAATATCACTAAAAAGTTTTTCAAAACATGTTAATTTTTTAAATATAATATATGTAATTATTATATTATTTATTCAAAATTTATGATAATTTTTTTTAAAATAACAGAATATTATTTATATTCTAAATTTTATTTAAGTCTTAATTTTTATAAGACCTTTTATCATAATTTCTCAATCTTTTATTTTAAATTTTTTTTCTTTAAATTACTCCCGATCAATTATATTGAAAAATTATAAATAATAAAAATATTAAATTTATTTCAAAATTTGTACGTTAATTAGTTGGCAAATTTATTTAGGTCGTATGAATTTTTTAAATTTAATTTGATATATTCTCTTTTAGATTATAAAAGTATGAATTTAAAATATTTTAATTCTAACTTTAATGTATACTGTATCATAATATTTTAGAAATATTACTCTAATTTTTTTCTAAAAAGTGGTGAAATTACGGCATAAAAAGATATAAAAATTAAATGAATATTTTTAAAAAATATATAAATATCATTATTTTATGTTAAATAAAACTTTTGCAAAAATAAATGTATTGTCATGTAATATAATAATTACACATATTATATTAACATAAAAGATAGCATATTTTAGAAAAAAAATTGAATAGCCTAAAAGATAGAATATTTTAGAAAAAAAATAATGAATATTAAATTGAGAAAATGTAAAAGTAAACGAAAAAATATTCATTTTATGCAACTATATATAAATAAAATACAAAAATTTTCCTAGAGTTTTTACTGAGTGAAATTATTAATATTTAAGCATTAATAAGAGTGATAAAGGGTAGTGTATTTAATTTATAATTTTAAAAGTTAAATTGAAGTATGATTAACAATATCTATAGCGTGAATGAAAAATTTCCAAAATTATCTCTTGGGCTTAAACTCTAATTACAAAAGAGATATCAGGCCGAACGTGGTACATTATATATACGCATGTAGACTACAACCAAAACACACTAATCGATTTTATAGCATAAACAAAACCCTATCTTATCGCTCGTCCATCGCCGCCGCCGCTCCTCGTGCAAATTGCATTTCTAGCGATTTTTTGCCCCGACGAGTATCTCATTTTTTATACCATAGATAACCAACTCATCGCGCTTTCGGAACGATTAAGTATATCCTGTTTATTTAAATCCATTAATTGTTTGTTGTAAACTAATTTTGGGTTATATTTGACAGATCTAACATATCGGAGAAGTTTTGCAATTTTTACGGTCAGATTAACAACGAGATCTACTAATCATCCACGATTTAATCGTGAGGTATATACCTAAACTTTTATATGGATATGTGAATGCTCGTTTTAATATAAATCGAAAGCTTTTTATTATATATATATATATATATATCTAACTAGTGATTAAATTTGAGAATTAAATAATTTTATAATTTTTTTACGATTCAATATACTTTTTTTTCCATCTATCCCTCATTCAGTTTTTCAAATAAAACATCGATTTTTCTCGCTTTAAAACACATTTTCAACTAGGTTTTCTTTCCTCTCTTTGTATCATTTTGTGAGTACGTGTGCAATTCGTGCATAATCTTTTGATCTACACGCTTCTATGTATTTTTCTTTATTTCTTTTACCTCTTTTATTTTTTATTTTTATGCAATCGTTCTTCATAAAATTATTAGTTTAAAAAATGTGCATGCATGTATTAATGTCGTAAAATTCAAAGAGATGTGATGCATGCATCGCTGCTTTATAATTAATGAAGGAGCGTTACGTCCAAAATTTTCAAATTAATTTTTTTTTGTATGTTAAAAAAAAAAAGAATTATTATTTTTATATATATATATATATATATATATATATATATATATATTGTAAAATATTTTTTAATGATAAAACCCTGATTTTAACACCGCTTTCAAATTTTTTTAGTCACGTACGTGGTTTCGCAACTGATTATAGTAACGACAAAATAATGCAATCGTTTTGTCCGAAGAAGTATCGCCCTTTCTTCGATGTTTTCTTTCCCCATTTTCTTCTCATCCTAGGGTACCATTCTATATATTTTTCCAACATCTTCCTCTCTTCACACCAAACACTTCCTGAATTCTATACATTTGCATGCAAAAAAAATTGAAATTTTAAGGTGTAGTAAATCATTTGTGAATAAAATTAAGCACGAAAGTTATTTGTAGCTTGAGAAACTCGGAAATTGGCCGGAATTGAAATTTCTTCCGATCTTGTAAGTAAATTGTGCTCTACATTTTGTTTTTTTCCTTATAAATAAAAGATATTTTTTCTTTGTGTATTTTTAATAAATATTAAGATTAAGATTATACATGTAAGACCCTGAAAAAATATCATTTTTTTTGGAGATTGATCACATTAATAATTTTATTTAGCAAATCTTAAACGAGTTATTCAGTGATCACTTGCTAATTGTGCATTAATCATATATATGATTGTTTCTTTAAGTTATTCATTCAATAGAAAATGTTTATTGATGCATATTTCGTTATTAATAGTTCGTGCATGTAATTAATATGTTATTAATTTTCAAATTTCAGAATAGTCTTGTGTTTATAAAAACCCTAGCTAGCTAGAAATAAATTTTTTTCTAAGTCGTTTATCATATTATATAAACAAAGTGTTGGGGAAATAAATCTCTCTGAAATTGCATTTTGATGACATTTAACATTCTTTTGAATAAATTGATGACATTAATTCTCGTGCAAATTATATCATTTAATCTGATTTGTCCTAACTTAATTTCTTGGAAATGTTTTTTCTTGTTTCAGCAGTACTGAAATATTTGTCGAATATTACTGATATGACGTCAACGTATCACCGATATCTTATTCTTTATATTAATAAAAGTGGAAAAAGAAAATTTATCTGGCACAGAATGAGTGACACTCGCACGCCGGAGTTGCAAATCTCGGCCACATAATCTTCTCATATATATATATATATATATGTATATGTATATGTATATGTACAGCTCTCAACGCGATAAAAAATTTCTCCTTGAATATGTTTTTAAATGAAATAGCCGTTTGGGGGTCAATCATTTTAATGTACATTGATGTTTTACCAACTTGCATTCAATTTAAATACAATATACACAATAGGCTATAACTTGTCTAGACAAAGATCATTATATTTTGGAGAAGACAAAACGATTCTATAATTCAATATTTTTGCAAGTCTTGATCTATTATTTTATCACGAAAATTTTAAAATATTTGAATTTTTTTAAATTTCTTTCATCTTTATTTCCTTATAAGTTCTTCGTTATTTTATACTAAGTGGATATTTTTATCTTGTTTTCAAGGTTTAAATATTAATCGATTTTCCAGACAACTTTCCAGGTATCTAAATAATATCTTTTTTCTTTAAAAATATATTAACAAAATTAAAAAAAAGTTTCCTGTTTAAAACACTTAATTACAGTAAGTAAATTAAAGTACATATCGATTTAATTTAGTTAATTTTATGTTGCAGAGATACTACAATGGACAGAGCCGACAGCCAAGCCAACAACATTAACTCCCAAGTGAGTGATTAATTATATGTTAATTATGATTAAGATTATTAATTTAATTTAATTATGTTATATATGTGCAAAATTTGTGCGCGCTTTGCACATGTATTGCACAAAGTATATGCTAAAAAATTCCACGGTTTGAAATATTAAGGACACGGAGGGGTATTTTCGGCATTTAAGTAGTGACGTTTTTCGAAACCTTTCAGCAGGCCTATCCCTACGTATATATATTCGTTCAAGATTTGGCGTTCGACGTTTGGAATTTGTGTCGATTAAAAAGAAAACTGAAATCTGTTCTCCCTTTCTTTATTGTTATTTTATCCGATTTGATTTGTTTGGGATAATCGATTTCCGTCCGATTTTGCGCTTTCATAATGGAGAGAAATTTTCGAATTTATTTGGGGGGGTTGGTCTTCTGATTATTGCGTCTTGGATGTTTGATATTATGTCCGTTTAATTGATTTGGTTGGAATATTGATTCTCTTTGTGGGTTTCAAATGGCGAAGGACGTGGATGCTGGTGAAGTAGTGGTTTCCTCTATCCGGGCTGGGATGAAGAGGGAGTTTGCGATGATGATGAAGGCGCAGTCAGAGATGGGTGGGGAGCTTTCGGTGGGACGAAGAAGGAGGGTGACGAGGTCCCAAAATACTGGTAGTTCTGGCAAAGACAATGTGGGGAGTTGTGGTAAGAGAATGAAAAAGGAGGATGGTGAAAAATCAGGAAGGAAAGATATGGGGAAGGTGGATGATGAGGCGGAGAGTGGTTTGGTGGATGTAGAGATTGATGTGGGAGGTGACTTGAGAAGTTTGGAGTCTGAGCAAGTTGGTGAAGGGAGGAATGAGGGAGGTGATATGGTGCCTGATTCGAAGGAAGGCGGTGTGCAACCTTTGTGCACCGTATACGGAGCAGGACCTGTACTGAGTGGTGGAACTGGGACTTCGACTTCCCATCTGTTGAAGTCGAAGAAGGTGGAGTTGAAGAAGGTCCCGACGAAGCTTAGGGATCTTCTTGAAACCGGGTTGCTTGAGGGCCAGCAAGTTTGTTATATTCGTGGCTCGAAGGTAAATTATTTAACAACTGGTTCGCGTTCGGAGTTTCATCATTTAATTGGTTATTCACTTATGCTTTTATTTAGGCGCGGGAGCAGCCCGATTCTGGACTTCGAGGGTTAATCAGGGGGACTGGAATACTGTGTTCTTGTGAAGAATGCAAGGGAGAAAAGGTAAGGGCTCCGAAGTCACTAATTTTTGACTGATTTCAGTAGTTATGTTGGGCTAACTGTTGGGTTTTGTTAATGTAGGTTGTGACTCCTAACCAATTCGAGTTGCATGCGGGGAGTGGAAATAAACGTCCACCCGAGTATATCTATCTGGAGAATGGGAAGAATCTCCGAGATGTGCTGAATGCATGCAAAGTTGAACATTCAGACTCGCTGGAAGTTGTGATCAGGAATTTCATCGGCCGTGCAGAATTGAGACCGCCTGCTTCTTCTCTCAAATGCAAAGGTGAATCTTGTATCATCTCTTGGAAATTTCATGAATTGCATGTGATTCATGGTTAAGTAAATGACTTGGTCCTTTTTTTTAATCATGCTTTTAGGATTGATTCGTGATACCAGTGGCACGAAATCAATGCTTCTTTGTGGTGCACGTGTCGGGCCGAAGAATCTGATTCCTGTCCTACTCAGACAAGTGAGGCTACTTATAGGTAATGTAGCTAGCTGCGAAGGTTAATCAATCCTTTTGTGTTTCTGTGCTGTTATTTTCCTATACATGTGCATTGCACATCTTCTGCACGATATGACGATTTTGGCCTGCAGAAATTCGGATGACAAACTTTACATGAACAACCAATGGAATGCGCCATAAAAAATGATATGTATAATATTTAAGACTACTAAGATTTATGATTATGTTTTTCAGTAAAACTTTATTACTTACCTATAATGTTAAAGGTTGATAATAATCGAGACATTTATAGCACAGTTGATACAATAGGCGTTCATCTATTTGCCTAAATATTTTGTTATAGATGTTAACTTGATATGACATTTCAGGGATCCATTATCTGGTGTTTCGTCTCCAGTGGCCTCATGCAGTCAGTCTGAAGTTTCAGGAAGTGCTCGCATGCCTTCTAAAAGTCAGTCACGATCAAAAACTCTGAAGTTGACACGGAAGTAAGTACCTCTCCGTTGTACCCGAGATACATAATATAGTTTGATGATTTAGAATCTCTGGTAAATGTGTTTTTTTCCTAAAGATTTTTGTATCAGCTCTGATTTTTTTCAGTTCCAATTTGCAGAGATTTGGGAATGCATAAAGTAGTATTCACGGATAATGTGCTCGAGGATGGCACAAATTTGTCATATATTGTTCAAGGAGAGGTAAATGCAATAGAAAAAGACTATTCATATCACTCCTGTTTAAATTAAATTCTTAAAATTTCTTATAGATGCAACTGCTTCAATAGAAAAGACTATTCGTGCTAAAGGTTTCTTCACAAAAATTATTTCACCTTTATTTTAATTCTCTTTTTGAGCAGAAAAAGCTGGAGGGCTATAAAGAAAAAGGTGGTATTTTCTGCAACTGCTGCAAAAAATTGGTAATGTTATACGATTAATGTATTATTGATGATTATGTGTTCAATAGTGCTTGTATATTGTATGAACGCCAGTATTGCACAATCATTGCACACTTGCATATTATTTATGATAATAGTTGCTACTCATATCATTTTCTCTGGTATTCCTGTAAAACATTCGTCTTTAATGTTGACATTTATTTTTAATTAATAGGTGAGCCCTTCACAGTTTGAGGCTCATGCTGGTTTTGCTTCTCGCCGAAAGCCGTGAGTGTTTTTTGGGCCTCTTCTTTTCATGCCTTCAAATTTATCATCTTTTATTGAACATATGCGTATTAATCACATAATTTTATATTGGTTTGAGATGTTTGCCGGACTCTGTTCCTTCTTTTACAAGTATAATTTTGTCATATAAACATGATAGAATCTATAGGACCAGATCAGGCATTTTTATTTAAGCTTTCTGAACATTGTAATTTCATTTTTTTCAACCTTCTTTTTTTGCTTGGCAGTTATGATAACATATACACGCCTGATGGGGCGTCTCTGCACGAAATTTCCCTTGGACTGTCTACCCTCCGTAAATCGTCTTCCAAGGGAAATGATGATTTGTGCTCTATATGTGAGGGTGGGGGAAAGTTGTTGTGCTGTGACAACTGCCCACGAGCTTTCCACGCTGGTTAGTGCACTTTCTTTTATGCTCTATCATTGCTGTGGTATCCTTCAACTTTAATAATGAATTTTATGCATGTAATTCAAGCATGCCATGGTTTGAAAGTTTCATGCCAAAACCTTTTGATCTCATCAAAGTAGACCCTTACGTCTCGTTTTTCGGTTTAAGTTTGTTTTCAGCATATGCATGCATAATATTTATTCTAAATCATTTCTGCACATTTAATTACCTCAAATAATTCGCCTGGTTGTACTGCAGACTGTGTTCCACATTCAAGTGTTCCGCATTCAAGTATCCCACAAGAAAAATGGTATTGCAAGTACTGCGAGAACATGTTCCAAAAGGCAGAGGCCGCTAAGCTCAATGCAAATGCAATTGCAGCTGGAAGAGTGGCTGGCGTTGATCCTTTGGAAGAAATAAAACAGCGCTGCATCCGAATTTTTGGAATACTTGAAGCTGATGTTGGTGGATGTGCGCTTTGCAGGTTGCGTCGCGGCTCTTCCTTGTCTTTTCTAAATTATTACTACATGATATCGTAGCTGTTCAGCTCTACTTTACGTTTTTTTGCATAAAACGTTTTATTGCATTTTATGCAAGCAAACAAAGTGCAAATGATGTGCAAGTGGTGTGCAGAATCATATTTGGGATGGAAAATCAGCACCCTTCTGATAAATTCTTGATATAATAGTTGCCATCTTCTTTATTAAAAATTTCATTGCTCTTCGGATTATTCTATCACTGATTTGAGTTTCAATTCTTGCAGGGGTCATGATTTCAGTGCAGCGGAATTTAATGACTCCACAGTGATAATCTGTGATCAGGTATTATAGGCTCTTCTTGTATTATAAACTGAAGCAGCTTTCTAAATTAAGGGAAAGTACTAATGGTTTCTAATTTGACAAACATTATTAACATTTTAGTGTGAAAAAGAATACCATGTGGGTTGCCTGAGGGAGCACAAGATTGATGACTTGAAGGTTAGTTAATACCATAACCATGCTCATCATTCCTCAGTTCTCAAAATCAATAAATCCACTTATTGCATTCCTTTGAGGAATAATCTTGACCATGTTTGTTACAGGAATTGCCGGAGAATGAATGGTTTTGTTGCACCGAGTGCCTAAACACAAACTCCACTCTCCAGAAGTTGATTTCAGAAGGTGAGCAGATGCTTCCACAACCTGTCCTTGAAGTTGTGAAGAAGAAATGTGAGGAAAAAGGTTTGGAAAATGCCTCCGACCTCGACATAAAATGGAGGGTTCTGAGTGGGAAAACGGCATCCCAAGACACCAGGGCATGGCTTTCGGGGGCAGTCAATATTTTTCACGTTAGTACCTGTGTCAGATGCTGCTGTCACCACAAGACCAAAATAATTTATGATAATTTTATGCCAAATATACATTCTAACACCATTTACAAAAATTATTGCAGGACCGATTCGATCCTATTGCTGATTCTAGCACTGGTCGTCGTGATCTTATTCCTGAACTAGTTTATGGGTAACTAGTATATAATATACTCAACATACTTGCACAATGCCTTGTTTTTTGTCATTCGAGCTAATGACAATATTTGCTGACGATTAACAGGAGGCAGTTCAAAGACCAGGATCTTTGTGGCATGTATTGTGCCGTATTGATTGTCAAGTAAGGATTATTCTGAAATTTGAGCATATGAATCGTTATTTGGATGTACTCTCTATTCTGATGCATTGTTTCTATAGCTCGGAGGTGGTTTCTGCTGCAACTTTTCGGGTTTTTGGGCAAGAAGTCGCGGAGCTTCCTCTAGTTGCCACAAGCATTAACTCACAAGGGAAGGTAAGTTGAGTCTGTATTGAAGCTACGTCGAGTCCTCCCAGAATTAGAATCCAAAGCTCAATATTTTGCTCCTTTTTCAGGGATATTTTCAGTCGCTTTTCTTTTGTATTGAAACGCTGCTCAAATCTCTCAACGTGAAAGACTTGGTGCTACCAGCTGCTGATGAAGCTGAATCATTATGGAAGGAGAGATTTGGGTTCGAAAAAATCGGTGAAGAACAGGTACTTACATGCGCACTCGCAAGGATCGATTCGTCTTTTATGTATTCATTCGTTCAATTAGTTTATATATATTTTCTCCTTTGCAGCTTGATCAATACACAAAGAGCTACCAATTGTTGATATTTCAAGGGACATCTGTTTTACATAAATCGATCTCTCAGCCATCAGAGTCTTGAAATATCGACCTTTTTTGTTTCATTTTTCCCTTCCCAAAACCAAGCTTCTGTTTGTGGCCCAACAAATTTTGTGCAAAAAAAGTGCATATTCAATTGTAAATGCTTTTGTGAAACGTTGTGCTGTATATTCACATATAATCTTTCTTTTAAAAAAAAAATGTTTACATTTATTGTCTACAGAATTTCATGATTAAACCAAAAAAAAAATATTTCCAACAATATATCAAGGTAAATTCCATATACATATTGATTGTTGATAATTCAATAATTAGTTATTAAATGGCTTAAATTAATTTATTTTCAATTCTAGGAGATTCGCCCACATGCAAAGTCCTTTAGTCATAATTTTCTCAATTGATGATCATTGGAAAATGCCCTATAATTGTTTTCAATCAAAACTTTTACTTGAAGGCAAAAACTTGTGTGAGACGGTTTCACGGATCGTATTTTGTGAGACGTATCTCTTATTTGGATTATCCATGAAAAAATATTATTTTTTATGCTAAAATATTACTTTTTATTGTGAATATTGGTAGGGTTGACCTGTCTTACAGATAAAGATTTGTGAGATCCGTCTTACAAGAGACTTATTTTTACTTGAATTGGCCGGTGGACGACTATACTGACAAAAAAACTATATATTTTTATCATTTTATGATTCAATAGTGGAGAAATTTTGTTTTAAGATATATGTAAAAAGTTATTTTTTAATAATATGATAGGATTGATTCCATTGATGGGATTGGGATTAGTCAAATTTTTGGTTGAATTTTTATCTTTTTGGTATTAATATTTGTCAATTAAATCTTATCTTAATTATCCTTCATATTTTTATTTATTATTTAATACAAGATTGCAAAATAATAATAAAAATAACTTATTTAATTAAAAAAAGTTAATAATTTCGAGGCGGGGGAAATTTCAAAATTCAAATTTCAAACCTAGTCCTCCATTTTGTTCAAAATCTTAAAAGCATCCTAATCTTTATTTCTTTTACCCTAAATACACTCTGTTTCCTTTTTCTCCACACCGCTCGTGTTTTCCTGGCACTTACATTCTCTCTCTAAGGTACTATTCAGTTCGATCTATGACTTCTCGTTTTCTTTCGAATTTGTTGGTTGTTTTACATTTGTTGATGCTGTAATTAAACCAAATTTCGTTTTTCTGTTTGCGAAATTGATTGTTGAAGCTAATCGAGATGGGCGGCCAGATCCAGTACTCCGATAAGTACTTTGATGACACCTACGAGTACAGGTGATTTGATTTTATTTTTTTGAGATTTTGTTTTACGGTTAATTTGTCGGCTAAGATCTTGTTTGAGCAATTTTGAGGTGTTCAGGCATGTGGTTCTTCCGCCAGAGGTGACCAAATTGCTTCCTAAAAATCGACTCCTCTCGGAAGTAAGTAATTCATATCCTTTGTTTGTACTGATGATCAGATTTGAGGATTTTTTGTCGATTACATGAATATTTGAGCGGGAACTTTGTTTTGTTGTTGTGGTCATTCGTTTGCTTTAGAAATCAATTATTTTTCCGTTTGGTGGCTGAGAAATTGCGTGGCTTTACATGAATCAATGCTAATTTTGTTATTGTCAGACTGAGTAGTTGTTGAAGGAGTAAAGCATTTTTTTTCAGCTTTTTTACTTTTAATTTTAGGCAGACACTAGTTACTCGTGCCCACCTGCTTTAGCATAATTCCTTGATTTTAAGATAGCTCCTCATAAATCTGTGCAAGATTTCTGGTTTCTGGGAACAAGTTTGATGCTCTGATCATAAGGATGTGTCCTTTTGGTGGAAAGAATCATTCTCTCCCCATACCATACACTCATAGACAGCAAGATACCATAACACATAGACAGCAAGAACAAAACACGAGCAAATATTCGATTTTGGTTTTAAGAAGCTGAAATCAAGTAATTTCAAATCTTTGACCTAAATACATCATACTTTGTTTGATGCTTTTAAATTAACTTTAGCTTCAAATTTACCCTGTTGACTTTCAGCCTTAGTATTAATCAGTGGAATGGTTTTCAATTCCTCCATAAAATAGGGTCAGGAGGAATCCAATCAGGTCGCATTAGTATTTATACATTTGTATTTGGTGATAAAAAATTGATATATTGGTTTTGAATGATTTCAATATGGACGAATTTGGAGTTCAGGGAAATGATTTGGACTCAAATGGAGAAATTGAAACACAAATAGCTGACATGTATTCAAACAAAATTGATGTCTTTAAATAATGTCTCCAAAATCATTTCATTTCAAATCCTTTCAAAATTTTCAGTTGCAACTCGTGTGTTGATAGTGCTGGCTTGATTGTGTAATCATTCTGAGATTAGTTGACTGCACGTGTTTCTTGTAAAATCATTGAAGTAAAAAGTGTTGCTGTCACATAAAAATGACAACCATAGAATAAAAATCGCAGTTGATTATCACACTTCCAGCTATGGACTGTGGTAGTACTTTTTCCTGAACCTTTGGAAGTTGTGTTCTCTCTAAATGTTCTCATGTTTTCTTCACTCTTCCTAGTTCTTGATCCAAATTGTTGGCTAATGAATTACTTTTGTTTCGATAGAATGAATGGCGAGCGATTGGGGTCCAGCAGAGCCGTGGGTGGGTTCACTATGCAATTCACCGCCCAGAGCCGCACATCATGCTTTTTAGGAGGCCACTGAACTACCAGCAACAGCAGCAAGAGAACCAAGCTTAACAGCAAAGCATGAGTAGTTCTGTTGGTGTTTCCCCAAAGTAGCAAGCTTTACTTGTAAAAGCCTACTCTCTTCTTCTCTGCAAAGGCAATGCATCTATGACATATTACAATCTTCAGTAATGCACAATGTTTTGAAATTCCTTTTTCGACGACTTTTCTGTCACTTTATGTCGTTATTATAATCACTTTGTGTTGTTCTAGAGTCGCATTCTTTGTCCAGGTTTCCTTGTTTCCTATATCAAAAACTTCAGTTGTATGGAATCGAAGGAGCGAGGATTCAAGCCCCAAGACGATAGATAAATAAAAATACTAGCATTGCTCCATGCGCGTAAAACTTTGTAAAGAAATGTTTTTTAAGAAGGTAAATTATAATCAAAGTTTAATTAAAAAGAAAGCAGAAAAAAACAATAATTATTACATTAATTTATTCAAAGTATACTTGACACTGAATATAATAAATAAGTTTTCACAAAAATATTTTTATTTATATAAAAAGAAATATCAATAATGGTAAAACAATTATGTTGAATATCAATTTATTTTCGAGATATTTAAACCCGATTAAATCGACTAGAAAAAAATGACAAAAGGGTGAACAAATGTCCGTCTCGAGTTCTTTCCATATTCAAGCATGTTGGTCGACCCTTAGGCAAGAAAGAGGTCAAAGTTCTTGAACCTTTTTTATGAAGTAAAGCAGAGTGGTATGTTCTTAATAATTGCCAAGAAATTGAGTAATACCTCGAGTTAGTCATCTATTAACTCTTTCAATTATTGATTTAATCTAAATGCATATTGTTAGTAATATTTTTTTTAAATATTATGCAAATAATAATAATATTTTAAATATCATGTAGGGAGCATGTAAATGATCTAATAGCTAGGGAAGTGCGGAATGTGGAACGACAAGAAATTGAGTTTACAATGTGGTTTAGAGATAAGGTAAGTAAAATAATATGTTCAAGCTAATACGATAAATTGTTCAATCCTAAATAATATTTGGTTGCATTTGAATTAAATCTTTTCAAATCAAATGATATATTTGTATCATACTTCTCTAACATTTTTTAGGTTAATGAAATGCGAGAAGCTGGGTCATGTGAGGCCACAGATGAATTGTATGCATTAGCTAATAGATCCAATTTCACTGCGTACTCATACTTTGATGCTATTATCAATAGCGTTAAGTTTCTTGTGGAACAACGAGATGTGAGACGAACCACACAAAATAGTGGTATTCTTGTACTCGATGCAAAAGGGCAAAACTTTTATAGTGTTCTTCAAGAAGTTACAGAGTTGTGTTATTTAAAAGATTGCAATGTGTTGATATTCAAGTGCAAATGGTTTGACACTGATCCTAGGAAAAGAAGAATTCAAGTAGAGAATATATTCACGAGCATTTATACTGGGGGCGGATTAATGGTACAAGAATGATCCATATTTATACTTGCATCACATGCAAAGTTAGTATATTTACTTGAATGATATCAAGAATGGCCCAATGTGAAAATTGGTGCAGTCTTATACACCACGTAATCTACGAAACTATCCAAATTTTGAAGTTGAAATTGATGTTGACACAACTAGTTTTGATTATCACGTAGTGCAAGAATTTAATTCATAATAATTGCAACTTTTGGTAGAATTACCAGAGTTAGAGATTATCTGCAGCTTCCATCGTGATGATGTTGAACCAACCGAGGTCATGAATATATATCATTTGTTACGCAATTTAGGTGATTTTGTAGTAAGTGATGATGATTTTGAAGACGAGACGTTAGAAGAATATGTATTAATAACTTGGTTTTTTTTTGGAAGAACAAATTTACATATCCAAAGATGAGTGTGGTGAAGTCAGAGATGGAGGGGCTCGCCATGAGAGCAATTCGAGAACAAAGATGTAAGATGAGGAGGAACTGGTAGCAACTCGATGGGTTGCAAAATAAAGATGCACTAAAGAAAAAAGGCCATATAAGGGAATTTTATTTGTGATTATTTTAGAAAGACGAAAAAATTGGTTAGTAATAATTAGATTAGTTGATAAATATTTTATTATTAATTTCACTAATATTATTCTTTATTTTTGTAGGAAAAATCCGAGAAGAATACAAATAATCAGTTTTGTAGACCACTTGAAGGAGCTCATGGGTCGAAGACTTTGGTTCAACATTATCACGCTGCTGTAAGTTTTATTATAAAATCATATTTATTTTTACATTTTATATGATAATAACTGTTTTATTTTTAAGGCCGATCATGTGACGGGAGAGCTTCCGAGCGTGATCGACATCTTTGATCAATTGTTTTACAAAGGAGGAAAATAGTAAGAATCATTGGGCATCACAAAAATATGTAAGTATCTTTTACTATTTTTTTAGGGGAGTCATGAATACTAATTGTTTTGTTTGTGGCATACCAATTTTTCCCTCTCGATGTACATGTGTCTTGGTTGTTCATTGGTGTATATATTTTCTGGGTTTGTTATTGGTGTTTTAGAGTGTCATTCTTTCGAATAGTTTGTTTATTTTATGTTTTGGCTTTCTTGGCATGGTTAAGCTTCTTTGCTTGGATAAGAGAGAATAATGGATTGAAACCGGTTGCAAATAATTGATGATTTTGGTGAATATTAGATCTTGGACGTCAAAATGCTTTACTGTTTAGTTTTAAAGTATATTTTCTTTTTTTTCATTATATTTTTAGTAATAATGATGATGATCATAATTATTGTTTATGATTATAATTGTTCTTGATATGTGATTTTTATGAACATAGAAAAATTTATAAAAAGAGGTGATTTTTTTAATACTAATAATTCAATTTCTTTTAAGGCTGAAATTGTCGAAGTTCGATCGACTCAGCCAGAAGATGAAGTGTCTGTCTCTACTATTGATAATGTGCATCAGCCCAAAGATGTTGATATCATGACGCAAGTCTTAGGCTCACGATCTCGCTATGTCAAGAGTTTAGGTCCATTACCTAAACTATCTATAGTGGGTGGTCTTAGGACCACAAACATTAGCTCAAAGCATAATGATGATGGTGAAAAGATTATAGCCATACAACAAATGATCGATGAGCAAAAACAGACTATAGGTGAGCAGCAGCAGACTATAGATGAGCAACAAAAAAATTCTGATGCATTATTGCAACACTTGCAACAAGTTATTCCTGGTTTTTCTTTCCAACCTCCACTGACAGGCTCTTCGACTTGATCTCCTCCATCACTTTTTTCCTCACCTCCGATAATGACTATGTAGTTGTTTTTATTTTATTTTGCAACATTATCTCTTTTTTGGACATTATTTGATTAGTTTGTGTATCTTATTGAAAAAAATTTGATTATTGAATAGTAAATTGTACATCTATTAAATTTTGTTATATATAATTATTTTATTTGATGTTCATGTTTAATAGAGAAAATAACATTAATGACACATTTTGGCAATGTTTTTTTATAGTGTCAGCAAATAATGATGAATAAAAAATAGAAAAATTGGTAACAGGAAGGGCGTCGTCGAATGTCTAATATCTCTGGTGATGATGTTTTTTGCGTCGCCAAATAATTACAACAATATAGAAAAATTGAATCGAAAAATACATTTCACGACGCAAAGAAGGCGTCACCACATGTTAATATCTTTTGGCGACGTGTAGGATCAGCGTCGCGAAATGCGTACACCGTTAGTGACATTTTATTTTCCGCGTCGCCAAAGGGCCTATTGTCATTTGCCTACATTAACCAATTTGCGACGCAACTCGGAGACGAGTTTTTTGCGTCGTAAACTATTCGACCGCGTGTTTTTTCATTTACATTTTGCTATGTTGATCAGCGTCGCCAAATATAAAATTTCTTGTAGTGAATTTGAATGGATGAATTTCAAATCTATAAATTTTAAATATATTTTTATTTTTTAGATAATTAAGACAATAAATTCAAGTTAATATTTCAAATATTTATATATTATTTTATATTAATCAAGATAAATTTCAAATCAAATCAATAATAATATGATTTTGAAATACATTTTATTTTATCTTAATTGTACAAATTAAATATAAATGCATGAATGTCAAATCCGCATTACCAAACCCGAATGAATTGGAATTCTAAGGAATAATTTGTTAAATAATCGCTTTTACTTAAAAAGGAAGATGAAGCTTTTCTTTTTTCCGTAATCTACACTATTTCCGACCCAGTCGCACATGAAGTTGGTTTGAATGAAATTGAAACAGGAGGGAGCATGAAAATTTGATCCAGGTCAATAATATGTTTGATTCTTGTCTGTTTTTTTCTCTTTTGTTAGAATTTGTGTACATGCGGTTGGGACAAGAAAAATCGGATATGATCAGAGAATTGAACTTGGATGTTGAGTATGATCTTGAAGCATATGGATGTCGGAGCTAAGGAATTGCCCCTCCGATACGTTTTTTGGGTCGTCAGCCCTGAGTGAAGACATACTTTTACTTGGTTTGGATCGGCCACAGATAGAAATGAGCCTGGCAGTTTCTTTACGTCTTGTGCAGCTAATAATAAGTTATTAGTAAATCATTAGAGATTCTGGAGCTTGGTTTTGTCAAAAACAAAGTGAGATCAGGAAATAATATTGAAAATTTCTCGAGGTTTGGTCGGATTTATTTTTATATATCTCTGTTTAGAGATCCCATTTTCCTGGCATGCAGAACTATTGGGTTCGTTTCTGATTTTTAAACGGTCGAAACTGGAAATCAGATGTTTCTACTTTATCAACTGTAATATTCTTCCCATGGCCCTATATCTGTAGCCACTGATTGCTGTCAAGATGGAAGCTAACTTCCGCTTCATGACCTCATACACAACCTTCATACACACTCACTTCCACAATCTAAGGGTACACGACCAAAGGGATGTATTATTGGAAGGCTTAAAAGATTATCGCTGAAAGTATAAGAAGCGATCGAGCTGTCCATATTGTATTTATGTTACGATTCCTCAATTGATATTTGAAAAATTATGTTATGTAAAATGGTTTGATGTATGTTATAACTTGATCAAGTTAGTCTATATGGGTAGTATATTGGCTAGAAAAATAGTGTAAGATAAATCTGTGGACATCTGCTCTGATGCATATGACTTACAAAGAAAGGAATGAGACATCCTTGACGCTACATCCCATAATTTACACTTCTTTGGATTGCATTATATTGAAAACAGTCTACTCATATTTTTTAGAAAGGCCACTGGATCTGCGCCTAGGCTCTGGGCTCGAAGTTTGACGAGGCTCAGAGCGCCCTTGCATGCCCTCGTGCCATGCCAAGTCTCAGTTCTTCTATGAATTTCATTGCTTGCATGTTGGCATTTATTTTTTATTTATTATTTTTTTTACAGATTCTTTGGTCCATCTACATTAATATCAGATGTCCTCGTTGCAATAGGCCTATTAGCTTTTGCTTCAGCAGGCTTGGCATCCCCTTTTTGCATGGCGGCGTCGATTTTGTGCTACACTTATCAGCCACTATAATGAATGTTACTATGAATATGATTGTCTCGTTTTCTACAGGTCGAGGTCATCAAGGACTCCTGCGATGGATTCGTCGAAGCCACTAGAATTTTCGAGGGCCTTACATTAACACTGGATCACGAGATATAGGCCCCGAAATTTCCCCAAATAAATTGTAAATTTGTTCATCTCGAAGTGGAAAAATACAGACTAGCTATTTTGTGTTTTTATGAAACATGAAATAGTTCAACCGGTGAAGAGAAAGAGCAAAACCATGCTATGAGAAACTTTTTTGTACGTAATTTATTTGTGTTTCACTGCTTTCGTTACTCGGTATAAAGTTATCACTGATTCACTGTGGGATATTTTGGTTCTTAATTTTAACAATTCTGATTGATCCTTTTAGGTCCAAGTTTTATTATTATTATTAATATTAATCCTTAGGCTCGAGTTATTAATATAAATCATTGCGTCATAATACTAGAACTAGTAATTTTTTTTAAACTAATATAAATCATGATAAAATCAAATGATATTAATACTTTATATTCTATTGATTTACTTTACTTTATTTAAAGAATTTATCATAGATTATTCTGAAACTACTGGTTATTGATAATATTTCTAAAATTTTCAATCCGATTATGTGTTTCTGATATTTGGTTGACTGTACAACATAACTGGCCATAATATTTCCCTCTCTTGTAATGCTTGTTTCAAAATTTCGAAACAATGGGCATTCAGAAAATTTTATTGTGTGAATTTCACTCCAATGATTAAAAAATCTCCAGTAAATCAACATAATAAGATGTATTACTACCAATGGATTTTCTTATATAGTTAAGGTAATAATAAAATAAATGCAAAATCCCAAACATTTGACCTAATTAATTTCACCAGTGCCATTTTCAACTATAAAATGAGGTCCAAGTTCTCATATATTTTTGCACCATCGATCCAAATTCAACAACTCGAAAGATGGCTTATATCAACTCTCTCGTGTTCTTTCTTGGCTTCATGGTTCTCGCCATCCCTTGTTTAGCTCGAAATTTGGATCAAGATTCTACATTCTCGGATTTAACCTCGAGCAGCGAAAGTGACCAGCACTTAGATGATGAAGAAGAGATGTGGGCTCTTCTTACATCCGACCACCACCACCACCACCACCACCACCATGCTCAGCCTCCTCACCACCACGCAAAACCTCCCTGCCATCACCACGACCACGCTCATGCTCCTCACCACCACCACCACCATCACCAGGCTCATGCTCCTCACCACCACCACCACCACGCTCATGCTCCTCACCATCACCACCATGGCCACGGTGTCTCTCCACCTCCGACTGAAGCTCTTTCTGCTGAAGCACCAGAAGAGTATTCAAATTAAGTAGACTTGTGGTTTTGAACCGAAGCCTTCAATTGTATTGGTTGCAATTTTATTTTTGGCAATGATTGATCTTATTAAAATTCAGGAGTTGGTCTCATGAATTTTTATATACGGGTCAACCTACAGATATTCACGATAAAAAGCAATATTTTTATCATAAAAAGGAATATTTTTTCATGGTTAACCCAAATAAGAGATCTGTCTCACAATATACGACTCGTAAGACCGTCCCATATAAGTTTTTGTCCAATATTCAGATGTTTCACAATTCATTCAGATCGAACCAAACCAAATTTCACGGAAAATCCAAACCGAATTCCACAGTTTGGTTCTATAAAAACCAAAATCGGTTTAACCAAATTTTAGTTATTTTATCTATCTATTTATTTATTTATATTAATGAAATAAATAAAAAAATTAAAAATGCTTTTTTTAATGAAATATTTTTTTTAAAAAAAAAATCGATTTTCAGTCCAGTTCGATTAACGAGGTAAAAAATCCGAACCGAAAAACAAAAATCCGAAAAATTTAAAACTGAAAACCGATCTGACATAATGGTTTGGTTTTTGGCTCAAACCGAATTTTTTGTTTCAATTCGATTCAAGCAGTTAACTTGTAACATACCGTACTTTTACTACTCAAAATTTGCGGAAAATTTAAAAATTTCTTAAATGTAAACATCCATACGGTCGTCAACTCATTGTTCATAAAAAAAATATCTTTGAAATCATCCATCCCCAATAAAACTTGGCTAAAAGAAAAGCTTGCTCAAAACTTCTCGCATCAAAACATAAAATCAGAGTATCAATATTTTCATGCTTAAAATCTTAACATAACGTGGGCGGTCCTTGGGTCTAGCCTTCAGCTTAGTCCAAGCCTGCTCCTTGGTCCCCACCCCTCGTCTCATCATGATCACCCTCACCTGCATCGATCAAGTCTAGTGAGTCTAAAGACTCAACACGTATAAACTGGAAGTAACAAGTACTACATAATAAGATTACATGCAACTTTAAAATAGGACATACATACCTTAAACTTGAACTTGCAAGATAAAACTTGAACGTACGTGCGTACATACTAAGACGTTCCATCAACATAAACTTTTCTTAAACATGCTTGCATACTTGAACATACTTAAACATACATAGCTTCATCATTTTGCGTAGAGGAAGTTTCAAAGCAAGTGACCCATACATAATAAACGCCTGATCAGACAAACCACAGTACTGGGCTGACAGGGACGTATCCACTGCCACATACATGAGATCCTCGTTCATGATTTAACGGGCTAGTTGGTCCTCGTTCATAATTTAACGCTTTCCAACCACGATCTAACCCGTTCATAATTTAACGGGGTGAAGAGGTCCTCGGCCACGTTCACCGACTCCCAAACCCATTCATAATTTGGTCACAAGACATTTAGCATACCTCAAAAACTTAAAATATTTTCTTTTTACACGTCAACATACTTACTTGGCGTTGAGGGATTTGTTGGACTTCGATCGGGGCCCTCGCTGCTGCACAAACTAACATGAAACTGCATACTTAACTTGCATAGCTTAGACGTATCAATCATACTTACTTACAAGTTCATGCAATTCATTAGGACGTTCTAAAATTCCCGTGACTCGACCTTGTAAATCATTGCACTAACCCATGACATCAAACTCAAAGCACACTATAAATTTTCCCAAAATATGAAGGACACGGACCCCGTGCTTAGGTCCGGGTAGGGGTCCGGGTCCGTGCGCTAAAATGTGTCGTGCAGAACAAGGAGGGCACGGACCCCATGTCTAGGTCCGGGTGGGGGTCCGTGTGTGTGCGCAAACCTGACACCGAAAAGAATACAAGGGCACGGACCACGTGCAAGGGTCCGTCTAGGGGTCCGTCTAGACTCTGGAAAAAAAAACTTCGGGAGGAACAAGGGCACTGACCCCGTGCCAGGGTCCGTGTTGGGGTCCGTGTGGCCTCGATTTTTCTGAACCTGCGAGGAAAACTTACACAATGTCTATTCTCCCAATCGAACAACTAATGGAACGAAATTAAACACCTTGAGACCACCCTAAGACACCATAGCATTGAACTAAACTCGTACGAACACCCAAAACCACGACGTTCCCCTACGATACATACAATTCAAGAAACGTGGCAATTGACCCCGAACGTTTCCTACGACTTCTAATGTACTTGATTGCCTATCGACACTAAATGACATACAAAATACCAATCCCAAGCATCATACTAATCATACCTAGGCACGGCAACGATCACCCGTCGATCCCCAACGAAGCCTGCAACAATAAGATCTCAAGAACACATTAATATCATAAATTTTCCTGAAAACGCAGTTTGAGCAGTCCCACAAAAAACACCATAACTCACTCAATTTATGTCCAAAAATTTCTAATTTTATATCAAATCGAAGGTATCGAAAAGTTCTACGGTTTTTGCGTTGAAAGTTTTCTCGAAATCCCGACCGAAAAATCGCAGTTTTCAACAGAACAGCAAGTTACGAAATTTCAGATCTAAAAATATTTCAAAACACATTCGATGCATCTTCCGCTCAAACTTCTACATAACACATATATTTTTACGCATAAAACAACGCAACACATAATATGACAGGATCTATGTAGCAAAAGAAATATTATACGTGCCTTTGTTGATAAACTTTACCGAAACGGCGATACCGATGCGGGAACGGAGCGAGGCATGATCGGGGACGATGGTGGCTCGATTATCTAGCAATAAAATCGCCAAAAACTTGCTGGAAAATAGAGGGGAATGGGGCGGCTGCTTGTTCTCTCAAGAACCCTAAGTTTTCTCCTCTCAAAAATATTAAAAATCTGAAAATTGGATTGTGAAGTAATTGTGTGTGTGAAAATAAGTGTGGCGTGAGTTTTGGGTAGTGGGGAGGGGATTAGGGATGTTATTTAGGAAAATAAATTGCTTAATTAGGATTTAACAACTAATTAAAAGATGCTAATCCATCTCTACTTTAACAAAACTCCTTAGTTTAAAATAAGTGCACAAGTGATAAATCTTTACAAGTTTTAAACTCATAATTCGACTAAATAATTAAATTAGGCTTTAAAATGTTGAAAGCTAAATAAATTAGTTAAAATGCCCCACCTCAACTTAAAATAAAATGCCACATTAAAATCTCCAAAATCGTCCCCAGTCTCTTTTCCTCGATCCCGCCTCGAGTAATCGCATGAAACAGGAAACTTGAAAAACATTTTAACGTGCATCACATAAACACAATTAATTTAAAATAATGCATTTAAATAAAACATGCACTACTAGGACTCGTTTTAAAATTAAATAAATGCTTTAATAATTAAATAACTGCATGGTTATACGTGTACTGAATTTGGGCGCTACAGTTCCTCCCCCACTTATAAAAATTTCGTCCTCGAAATTAAGTCTTACCGAACAACTCCGGGTAGCGACTCCTCATATCTGATTCTGTCTCCCAAGTGGCCTCCTCCACTGATTGGTTTAGCCACCGGACTTTGACTAGCTTAGTCATCTTGTTCCGAAGTCTGCGCTCCTGTCTGTCTAGGATTTGGACGGGTCTTTCCTCATAAGACAGGTCTGAAGCCAACTGCAACGGCTCGTAGCTCAGAACATGCGAAGGAATAGCTAGGTACTTCCTCAGCATCGAGACATGGAACACATTGTGTACCCCGGCCAGATTTGACGGAAGGGCAACACGATAAGCTAGTGTCCCAACTCTGTCAAGGATCTCGAACGGCCCAATAAACCTTGGACTGAGCTTGCCTCTTTTCCCAAATCTCATAACACCCTTCATGGGTGCTATCTTGACGAATACGTGATCACCAACGGCAAACTCGAGATCTCTCCTCCTCTTATCAGCATAGCTCTTCTGACGGCTTTGGGCAGTCTTCATTCTGTCACGAATCTTGACCACCACATCTGCAGTTTGCTGAACTATCTCCGGACCAAGATCTGCTCTCTCCCCAACTTCATCCCAATGGACTGGTGATCTGCACTTCCGTCCATACAGCGCCTCATAGGGAGCCATACCAATAGATGATTGGAAACTGTTGTTGTAGGTAAACTCCACTAGAGGTATCTTAGACTCCCAAGTCCCCTGAAAATCAATCATACAGGCTCTCAGCAAATCCTCTAAAATCTGAATCACTCGCTCAGACTGGCCATCTGTCTGCGGGTGAAAAGATGTACTGAACAGCAACTTTGTCCCCATGGCTGCATGTAAGCTCTTCCAGAAGGACGATGTAAACCTCGGGTCCCTGTCGGACACAATGGAAACTGGGATCCCATGCAATCGAACAATCTCCCTGATATAAAGCTCCGCATACTGCGTCATGGAGAAAGTCGTGTTCACTGGCAAAAAGTGCGCTGACTTCGTGAGTCGATCCACAATAACCCAAATGGCATTAAAGCCTCTAACTGATCTAGGCAATCCAACGACGAAGTCCATCGTAATGTTCTCCCATTTACACTCTGGGATTGGGAGTGGCTTAAGCATCCCTGCTGGCCTTTGATGTTCAGCTTTCACTTGCTGACAAGTAAGACATTCTGATACGAATCTGCGGATGTCTCTCTTCATCCCCGGCCACCAATACAGAATCTGCAAGTCTTTATACATCTTGGTACCTCCTGGGTGAATAGAATACGGAGATGCGTGTGCCTCTGCTAGAATATCCTCTCTGATCGAATCAATACTGAGCACCGACATTCTACCCCTGTATCTCACAATACTATCTGACACTGTGTAAGAACACTGCCCTTGGCTTCATCCTTCAGTTTCCATTTCTGTAACTGCTCATCTGAAGGCTGGCCCGCACGAATACGGTCTTGCAAGGAAGATTGGACTGTCAGATTAGACAGCCTTGGTACTCTGCCCTTATGGTAAACTTCCAAACCAAACCTCTGAATCTCAGACTGAAGAGGTCTCTGCACTGATAATTGAGCTATGACTGCAACCTTTCTGCTCAAGGCATCTGCCACAACATTAGCTTTTCCCGGATGGTAGCTAATCTCGCAATCATAGTCTTTCACCAGTTCCAACCACCGCCTCTGCCTCATGTTCAGCTCCTTCCGCGTGAAGAAATATTTCAGACTTTTGTTATCAGTGAAAATCTGACACTTCTCGCCATACAAGTAGTGTCTCCAAATCTTCAACGCAAAGACGACTGCGGCTAATTCAAGATCATGCGTCGGATAGTTCTTCTCATGCACTTTCAACTGCCTGGAAGCATAAGCTATAACCCGACCCTGCTGCATCAACACTGCGCCTAACCCGAGCTTAAATGCATCGGTATACAACACAAAATCTCCTTGCCCAGATGGCATGGCTAGCACTGGCGCTGAAATAAGAGCTTGCTTCAAAGTGTCGAAGCTCTTCTGGCATTCTTCACTCCACACAAACTTAGCATTCTTTTTTGTCAGTGAAGTGAGTGGCACTGCTATCGACGAAAATCCCTGGATAAACTTACGGTAGTAACCGGCTAAACCCAAAAAACTGCGGATTTCCGATTCATTCTTCGGTTCAACCCAATCCTTAACTGCCGCTACCTTGGTTGGGTCCACCTCAATTCCACTGCTAGAAATAATATGACCCAAAAACGCTACCTTCTCCAACCAAAATTCGCACTTACTGAACTTCGCAAACAACTTGTGACTCTGCAAAACTTGCAACACTGTCCTCAAATGCTGGCTATGCTCCTCATGGCTCTTCGAGTAAATGAGAATATTGTCAATGAATACTATGACGAACTGATCAAGGTAAAGGCTGAAATACTCGGTTCATGAGGTCCATGAAAATTGCTGGAGCATTCGTCAGTCCAAACGGCATCACTAAGAACTCGTAATGCCCATATCTGGTCCTGAAGGCTTTTGTGAACATCTGCATCTTTCACCTTCAGCTGGTGATACCCTGATCGAAGATCTATCTTAGAGAACACTGCAGCTCCCTGCAACTGGTCGAACGAGTCTTCGATTCTAGGAAGTGGGTATTTGTTCTTGATTGTTACCTTGTTCAATTCTCGGTAATCGATGCACAGCCTCATACTCCCATCCTTCTTCTTTACAAAAAGCACTGGTGCGCCCCAAGGCGAGCAACTAGGGCGGATAAATTCCTTGTCGAGAAGCTCCTGAATCTGCTGCTTGAGTTCTAACATTTTGGCTGGAGCTAATCGGTACGGTGTCTTAGAGATTGGCACAGTACCTGGCATAAGATCTATTGCAAACTCCACCTCTCTCTCTGGTGGAAGACCTGTGACGTCATCAGGAAAGACGTCTGGGAAGTCTCTGACTACTGGCACCTCTGATAAAGACGGAGTGGGTATGTCAGGTGCAGAAATGATGTTGGCCAAGAACGCCTGACACCCCTTAGAAATAAGTCTCCGTGCCTGCATGCAGGAGATCATGCGCGGGAAACTCCTCCATCTGGCTGGCTCAAAAAGAAACTGTTCCATGCCCTGCGGTATAACCAATACTGACCTCTTCTGAAAATCAATCAGAACTATGTTCTTCATCAGCCAGTCCATTCCCAAAATAATGTCGAACTCTGGCATCGGCAAGACGATCAAATCAGCATACACCAGGTGGCCGTGCAATTCTAGATCAATGTCTCTGACCACACTAGTAGCTGACAGTTCTTCCCCTGATGAGACTGTCACGGAATAATTCACGTCGAGTCCAATGGTCTTGATATCCAAGTGACTAGCAAATGTTTCCGAAATAAAAGAATGGGTGGCTCCTGAATCTATCAAGGCCTGAGTGGCCATTCTCTTAGTGAAAATATTTCCTGAGAGGCGTTAGCACACACAAAACTTACATTCCCAAAAATTCTAACATTAACCTCAAACATAGCAGAAAATTTACTATCCCAAATCACTCAAAATATTACTAGCACCTTAATAATTCCAAATAAAATTCCACATGCAAGGCAAAATTAATACTGAGCTTAGGTAGAAAATTTACCTGTCAGTAAAGTCGTGTCTGGGTTCGCCTCTTGTGCGTGCATGGCGAACACTCTGTCTGAGTTGGCTGCTTCCACTGTGGGCACTCTTTCAGCATGTGGTCAGTAGCTCCACATTTAAAACATTTCCCGGATCCCCATAAGCACTATCCGGGATGCTGGCGATTGCACTTCTGACACACTGGGAAATTACCGGGCTTTTGAGGCGCCCCCTGCTGCTGAATCGGACCCTTGCCCTTTGGTGGTCCCTGATAAGGTTTCTTCTCTGGTGGCCCCTGATACTGTTTCTTAAATTGGGGCCTCTGATGCTGCTGCTGCTGTTGCTACGGTGGTGCCTGATAGGGCCTCTTGCCTTGCCTGTCCGCCTCTATGTTCCTCTGGTCTTGTTCTGCCGCTAAAGCTCTAGAGACGGCAATTGCATAAGTAGTAGGACCAGCAACTCGCACGTCACGGCGCAAGACCGGCCGCAACCCATCCATGAAATGCCTCAGCTTACTCTGGGCATCATTAGCTATCAGAGGTACAAAATGACACCCCCTCCCAAACTTCCTCACAAAGTCTGCCACACTGCTGTCTCCCTACCTCAACGTCATAAACTCCCTTGTTAGGCGAGAGCGTACTTCCTCAGTAAAGTACTTGGAGTAGAAGACTTCCTTGAAACCGTTCCAAGGCAACACCTGCAAGTTGACTGCCACGGACGCACTCTCCCACCACAATCTGGCGTCCCCTGACAGAAGGAACGTGGCACACCTGACCCTATCTGTATCGGTCAGTTCCATAAAATCGAAGATTACCTCGATGGACTTAATCCATCCCTCAGCTACCATCGGGTCAGTGGTACCCGAAAACTCCTTAGGATTCATCCTCCTAAACCTCTCATACACCGCTTCCGGTCTGGGCCTCTCCCCCGCATCTACTGCAGTCTGGTTCCTCGCAAACTGTGCGAAAAACTGAGTCATTCTTGCCAGCATTTGTGCATGCATATCTGGCGGTGGAGGTGGAGGAGCGTCCCTTCTCTCCTCTCGAGGCTCTCTGTCCTCATCCCTTGCTTCACGGTCGATCACACGTCTAGGAGGCATTCTGTTCCAACCATTTACCCAACACGTAATGATATGAATCTGGCCGGGATGATCAAGGAAGAAGTGCTCGTGATGCATGGGAGTACGTTAGAAAGCCAAAAGAACCTTATTCAAGCATTGTTGGATCAGACCGAGGCTACACGGACCTGTACACGGGGTCCGTGTCCATTACACTTGAGGAAGAGAATTCCCGAGCCTACACGGACCCGAGCACGGACCTGTACACGGGGTCCGTGTCCTATACGTGTCCTTTAGTTTTAGGCGAGAATATTTGTTCCTAAATTAGAGTTTTAATTATTTTGGTAACTAGATTTGATATCTTTGAGATTTGTGAACAATATATACTCGAAAATCTATCATTGTAAAAACTTTTGAGTCATTAATTGAGTTTTATATAAAACTTTCTTTGAGAATTCTCTCAAAAACAAGCTTAAGTTTCGTTATAACTTTTGCGTCGTATCAAATCAAACTTATCAAAAGATTTATCTTTTGTGGCGTTTGTCAATCGAATATCACGAGGGTTGCCAAGGACGGGTTCTTTGGAGATTCTCTTGAACGAGATTGTTTCTATCGTCGATTAATTGTTGCTAGACCGCGTGATCTAGAAGCGATTATCACACCTATCGATTACTTGTTTCAAAGATCGGGACAAATCAAAGATCTCGTGGGCGAGATCGCATCAGGTGGTATCAGAGCTTTTGGTTTTTGATTCAAGTAAGCGTATCCGTTCAATTCTTCGTAGGATTTTCAAGTTTTCTAAATTTTAAGTTTTCTAAATTCAAATCAAACCAAACCAAACATAGTCTTAAAAAAAAAACCCAAATTGAAAACCTTCAATTAGAAACCCTAATCCCCAAATTAAATTGGTCATGGTGGCCGACCAACGCCGTCACATGGTCCCAAGTCCTCGACCGACATCTTCCTCGTCGTAACTAATCATCAATCAGCAGACATTGTTTTTTTGAATTTTAATAATCATCAATAATTATATATGAACAAGATGTAAATGTTACTATATCATTTCACAAATTTAAATAATTATTTTACCATTATATTGATTCCGCCTCTAAAGTGTAAACGAATGAATAATCCAATCATTTACATTATGAAGGTTTTTAGAATCTGAATTTGCTATACATAAAAATTAAACAATACTACTTCTCTATTCTTTATTAGATTTATCGATCGACTTAATTAATTTCTTGGTAAAAATGATTGTGATTTAGAAGTTAGAACATTGTTTTATCCACAATATTCAATTATTACTTCAAGAATTTTCAATAATGAATTGAATTAATATGTAGATAATTCATTAGATCTTTAATTTCGTGCAGAGGTTTTCTATAATTTATTTCTAAATCAAATTCTTGCACATTTTCTTTGGTAGTCGTTTTCAAAATGAGTAGATCTCTTATGAGACGGTCTCACGAATTTTTATTTGTGAGACGGGTTAACTCTACCGATATTCACAGTAAAAAGTAATATTCTTAGCATAAAAAGTAATATTTTTTCATGGATGAACCAAATAAGAGTTCTGACTCACAAAATACGACCCGTGAGACCGTCTCACACAAATTTTTGTCTTTCAAAATGGTCATATTAATTTTATTAGCGGGAAAAGAAAAACGAATTTTTGACTATTTAAAAAGACCAAAATCCAAAATAAACCAATTCAGAAAATAATTTTGGTAATTTTTCCTCCTCGTATACTCAAAAAATCTACCACGAAATTTTAAATCATGAAAAGAAAGAGTTACTGAATTAACTCCGAAAGATCTTTGTCTTTTCCCTGGCATCATGACAACAAGCACAAAAACATCGTATGTAATATTTTCATATCTCCTCTATATCATCTTTGTCATTAAATTTTGATGCCGAAGGAATCCATCATTACAGTCATATATTTATCATTGCTTGATCGATAAATTCGATTATTTTCAAATACAAGAGACTAAGAAAATCTAAAATTTTGCCCCCCTCATCAACTTTCTCGAATCCAAAATTTTCGAC
The DNA here is from genome assembly GCF_025594145.1 of Primulina tabacum. NCBI lineage: Eukaryota > Viridiplantae > Streptophyta > Magnoliopsida > Lamiales > Gesneriaceae > Primulina > Primulina tabacum. The sequence continues at coordinate 935,749 of NC_134552.1, read as the reverse complement.
TCCGCGACAACACGAGCAACTTTAAGGGGGAAATGTCTGGCTATAAGATCCTTCATCAATGCTGCTTCATCTTCCTCTTCAAGGATTGGGTCAATGCTAGTAGTATTGCAGTTCCACAATGGTGAATCTTCAGCCAAGCATGGAGTGGCAACAACAAGGAGTACCCCAACAAACAACATAAGATTAATGTGGACACGAGACATTTTTCAGGTTTTGAATTTATAAGTTGGAAATATGATGCAAATATTGCCAAGGATTAATTCCTTTTTATATTGGTTTGAAAATAATTTCATAGGTTATTTTGTTTGGATTACAATAATATTCATTTAATCTTTTATATATTAATAAATACAAAATATAACTTTATTTTGGGCTGACCAAACATCGAATAACGTTATACTCTCCATCGATGCATTTAATTATATTCTCCCTTTAGTATTATTAATAGTCAAATCTTTTTAAATATTTTGACTATTATATCATGCCAATCTTCTGAAATTTAATATAATATAAGATTACATAAGTTGGGAATTAATGTATTAAAAAAATGTATATAAGAAAGATTTCCATCAATTAAATTGTGTGTAAATCATTGACACTGGATTTAAAGATTGGCCTAGTTTGAAATGAATGTAATAGAACTCTTATTTGACTTGAACCAAATAAACATACATATACCTTAGACTAGGCATGCTTATCGGTTTCATCGAACCAGTTTTGGACTGCTTCCTACCGGTTCTGGGTTCGATGAGTTTGGAACCGGTCTGAACCGGTTAGGAACCGGTCCCGAACTGATTTCGGTTCCAAGTTGAAATACTTGGAACCAATCCAAACCCTTGACCGGTTCGACTGTTAATAAACTGGTACCGGTTTGGGTCGAACCGGTTACGAACTATAATTTATTATATTTTACTATATAATTAAAATTAGTAATATTAATGGACACTTTTTTATTTAGTATTTCGATTGCAAATAATTGTGATTACATAAAAAAAAACTATAACAAAATAACTTAAATATTTATTTTTACAATTGAACATCTAAAATTCATCACGATTTATTATAATATATTTTGAATACTCTGGATCTTCGTCGGAGCTTGAGCTTTGAAATTCATTGATCGCTCCAGCGGTCCTATTCTTTTTTTCTGCTGCAAACCAATCTTATAGGCATGTTAGCATGGAAAGTGTTTCTGGCTTTAAATTGGTTCTTTGTTCATCAATGATCCTTCCACATACTGAAAATGCTGATTCGGAAGCAACACTTGAACTTTGAATGGGTAGGACATCTCTTGCAATTGCAGCTAACACTGGATAAAGTTTAGAATTTACTTTCCACCAATCAAGAACATCGAAATTATCCGTAGTCTCAATATATTATCTTAGATAAATTTGGATCTCATTGTAATTGGTTGTTGTCATCGATTTTCCTTTGAACTTTTGTCGTTAAAACTTTGAAAGAAGTTTAGTGCTCCACTTTTGCTTTTATATATCGGCATCTCTTCCGGCTGTGCACTCGGTTAATCACATTGTTCACTAGCATACAAATCAAATAATTTTTCGAGAAAATGCATGATTGACCTCTTTTGATCGTCAACATTCTTTAGACTTTGAAAATGCATATTTCATTTTCGAATTAGGGAAAGGTTGAATTGCCAACAAGAATAATCATATTTTTTAAAAATTTAAAAAGACAAAATATATTCAAATATAAATTCAATAATCAACATCTCTTCCTCAACTTTCCAACCAAATTAAACTACGAGTCTGTTTCTCAACCCTGTTTATCTTTCTCAAGTTTGCAACCAATTTACCATCGCCTCAAATCTCTATGTAATATCCATATTTAAAGTTACATAATATTATTATTTGGAAACATTTTTTCGGCCCTAAATGAAAAAAATAAAGTTGGAAAAGAGGAGAAAAACTGGGTTTTGAAGTGCTCGACTATGATCCGAGAAGTAGCCAGGAAATTTTTACCAAGTGGGACAAATAAAAATAAAAAAATACATAATAATGGAGTGAAAGTTTAAAAAATAAACCAAAATGGCTGCAACCTTCGCACAATGAGCAGCGAGTAGGATGACAATTGTAGTATCCAAAAAACCAGTGTACGTAAACTACATAATTTAATAGTTAATTGATTTAAATGATTAAATAGATTGAATGATGCATTCAACATGTTTAATTTATTTTAAATATTTATATTTTATTTTCTTGGGATTAAATTGTAAATCTCGAGTTTAAGATTTTCAGGTGAAGGATAAGATACCGGAAACGATTAAGGTGTTGAAATTTAAATATTATATTTCTATTTTTATGCCAAGAAATTATTTATTTTAAATGATTTATGAATTTTAGCATTTTAAAGTCAAATTTAAATTATTAGATGAATTAAAATATTTTAAAAATAATATTAGCAAATTTCCATAAATATGATATTTTATTTTAGGGCATGATGTTTAATATTTTATTAAGTTATGTTAAGACTTAAGAAATTTATTTAGTTAGTATTCAATAAATTTGCAAAAAGTTTTTGTAAAAAAAATAAAAAAAACAAATTAGAATAAAATAACACACACAAACGCAAATACATATGCTTATGGATAAAGTAAACAAGTATGCTGATAACAGATTAAATTTTTGACGACTGTGTGAAAATCTGTTCAGTCCACCACATGAACAAATTTAATAATAAAGGTGTTCTGGACAAAGCTATGGGTTTAGATAAGAGTTTTTGAAGGCCACCAAGACCCAAACCATTTCAGAAGCAATTCAAAGACGTCTCTACCTCGTGGATTAGATGAAGATCAAGAAACCGACTGCTATTTGTGCAGAGAAGAGAGAATTATGTGTTGGATCAATTTATTTATATGGGCTTATATGTGAATAATTATGTATTGTGGGTTGTCTATTAAGTTAAGCCCAAAATAAAGTGATCAATTAATGTTTCGGGTTATTGGGCTTTAATGTATCTAATGGGTTGTGGGCCTTTAATGTGTAGAGACATAAGTGTAATTTCTGTTTTTATGATTGGCTAAAACAGAAATATCAGAAGATATTGATAAACATTATCTATAAATATGGGTCATGGTCCCCAGATCTCGCGTTATCACTTTCACTATTCTCTCCCCCATTAAGAAAATAGTTCTGAAGAGAAATTAAAGGATTCTCTCAAGAAAAGAGCGCGTAGATCTGGAAGATCAAGACACGTTCTAAAGAATTCAGGATTATGGCTTCAGGTACGCTTCCGCTTAAGTTTTCAGTCAAATTCTTGATGATTTATCATGATGGATTCTGCGGTTTATGGGTTTTTCCCAACAAGTGGTATCAGAACCATTCATGTTTGAATCATTGAGATTTGTTTAAAGTTTTTGGATACTTTTTGGATCCAGATCTGAAAAAATTAAATTTTGTTTAACATTTTTTTGATATGGTTTCAGATCTGGAAAATATATTGATATGTTTTCAGATTTGAAAATATTTTGATACGGTTTCAGATCTGAAAATTATTTTGGTTAAGATCTGAAAATTTTTTTTTGATAAGGTTTTAGATCTGGAAAATATTTTGGTTGAAAACCAAATCTTTTAAAGTTTCAGTTTTGGTAAAAAGATTTGGTTGTAAAATTTTAAAGATTTGGTATAAGATTTCGATTTTCCTTCCGGTTTTTGTTCAACAAAATATTTTCGAGGAAAATCGAAAATTCGGATTAAATTTTTTTAAAAAAAAAAAAAAGATACGGGTTCGGGTCGGGTCGTACGGAACCGGGTCGACCCGAACCGTACGGATCCGGGTCGGGTCGTACGGAACCGGGTCGACCCGATCCGTACGGAATTTCCGAAAATTTTTTTTAAAAATTTTTTTTTTTTCGGTTCAAGTTTTTTCGGTTGAGGTTAAATATTCATTAATTCAAATAATGACAAGGTTATATGTATTTTTAAAATTGATTAATTGAAATAAAATGTCGCCAAAGTGACCTCTTTTATGGAAATTAATTTTATTTTGAAATATAAAAAGATTTTGGGTGTATGTGATTTATATGAATATTGATCGGCCCAAAGGAAGGTTAATATTTAATATAATCACATATGCAATTGTGGTGGTAAACATGTGATAGTTTTTCGGTTTTTTCATGTGAATAATAAATCGGCCCAAAGGAAGGTTGTTATTTGACATGATAGTTACTATCAGTGTTTGACTGCTGCGCCAGGATATCACTTACAAGTTAATCTTTTGTCCAAAGATGAAACATTAATGGAGTGCTTCGATATTCTGTTTATGGGGGTTTACATTATTTGAATTTATTGATTATTTTATTTGGATATTTGGTTGAGCATGTATATTTGGTTTTTTGTTCTCTATTCAGATTTGACTCCTGCAAATATTCACTCCAACATAAATTCTATTCCTATGTTAAATGGCTCGAATTTTAAATCGTGGCAAGAGAATTTGTTGATAGTTCTCGGAGTCATGGATTTAGACCTTGCGATAAGGATTGACTCTCATCCCTCCATTACGGATAAGAGTACCTCTGATGAAAAGAGGGAGTTTGAAAGGTGGGAGAGATCGAATCGCATGTGTATGATGATCATGAAGAGGGTCATTCCAGAAACATTCAGGGGCACAATGTCTAGCGACATTGCTACGGCTAAGGCTTTCCTTCAAGACCTCGAAAAGAGGTTTGCTAAAAGTGAAAAGTCTGAAATTGGTACACTTTTGGCAAGCCTCGTTTCAATGAGGTACAGGGGTAAGGGCAACATCAGGGAGTACATTATGGAAATGTCTCATCTTGCTTCAAGGTTGAAAGCACTGAAGCTTGACCTCTCTGAGGACTTGCTGGTGCATCTGGTTTTGATATCTCTTCCTTCTCAGTTTAACCAGTTCAAGGTGAGCTATAACTGTCAGAAAGAGACTTGGTCTCTGAATGAGCTCATCTCGCACTGTGTCCAGGAAAAGAAAAGGTTGAAGCAAGACAAGACAGAAAGTGCTCATTATGCCTCTACCTCGAATGATAAAGGAAAGAACGAAAGTATAAGGAAGCTGCGGATACACAGCCTCCGAAGAAACAACAGAAGAATCCTAGTGATTCTCAAAGTTCTGGTTGTTTTTCCTGTGGCAGTGATGAGCATATGAAGAAGCAGTGCAGTAATTATCACGCTTGGCGTGCTAAGAAAGGTATGCTTCTGAATATGGTTTGTTCTGAGGTTAATTTAACTTCACTACCTAGAAACACGTGGTGGATAGATTCTGGTGCAACAACTCACATCAGTGTGTATATGCAGGGTTGCCTGGATTGCCGAAAACCAAGTGATGCTGAAAGATTCATCTATGTTGGTGACGGCAACAAAGTTGAAGTTGAGGCAATAGGAAAATTTAGATTATTGTTAAAGACTGGAATATATTTGGATCTTTATGAAACATTTGTTGTGCCGTCTTTTAGACGGAATTTGATTTCCATTTCTGTATTGGACAAATTTGGTTATTCTTGTTCTTTTGGAAATGGAATATTCAGTTTGTTTCTCGATTCAAAATTGGTTGGTTCTGGTTCTTTATCAGGATACGATAATCTCTATTCTTTGGATGTTATTGCTTCATTTAATGAATCCCTGCAAACAAGTAAAGGCACTAAAAGAAAATTAATCAGTGAGAATTCAGCTGCGTTATGGCACAAAAGATTGAGTCATATCTCTGAAAAGAGAATAAGGAGACTCGTGTCAGACGAAATTCTCGAACCTTTAGATTACACAGATTTTAATAATTGTGTTAATTGTATAAAGGGAAAACAAACTAACAAAAGGAGATTTGAAGTCAACAGGTGTTCAGGCGTCTTAGAACTTATACATACTGATATTTGTGGACCACTCCCTTCGGCTTCTTGGAATGGTCAACAGTATTTTATAACGTTTACAGACGATTTTTCAAGATATGGCTTCATTTATCTCATTCATGAAAAGGCACAGTCATTGGATGTGTTCAAAAACTATAAAGCTGAAGTTGAAAATCAACTTGGCTTAAAGATTAAAAGCGTTAGATCTAACCGTGGTGGTGAATACTATGGTAGATATGACGGTTCAGGTGAACAACGTCCAGGACCTTTTGCTAGATTCCTGGAGGAATGCGGTATCAGTCCCACAGCACACTATGCCGGGTTCGCCCACTATGAATGGTGTTGCTGAAAGACGAAACAGAACGCTTAAAGACATGGTGAGGAGTATGATCAGTCATTCTACCTTATCCAGAATCACTCTGGGGAGAAGCACTAAAGACCGCAGCATATATCCTTAACAGGGTTCCAACTAAGACAGCGACCAAAACCCCTTATGAACTTTGGACGGGTAAAAAGCCCAGTCTTAAGCATCTGCACGTTTGGGGATGTCCAGCTGAGGCAAGGCCTTACAAGCCTAATGAAAAGAAACTGGACTCAAGGACGGTTAGTTGTTATTTTATTGGATACTCTGAAAGATCCAGGGGGTACAAGTTTTATGATCCCACGAGTAAGTCGATTTTTGAGTCAGGAAATGCCAGGTTCTTTGAGGATGTTGAGTTTGCGGGGGAGATAAAGTAAGGGATATTGTATTTGAAGAGGAATATGTAAATATTCCCACAGGTGTCTTGGACATTGGTCAGGATCATATTCCTCACTTTGACCAAGACACAATACAGGAAGACAATATTAGAGATCCTCTCATTCCAGATGAACAAACTCAAGCACCTCCAGAACCTATGCCATTAAGGAGATCCACTAGAGAGCGGAGAAATGCAGTGCCAGATGATTACATTGTATTTCTTCAAGAACATGAGGCAGACATTGGATTGATGGAGGATGATCCTATTAACTTCCGTCAAGCCATGGAAAGTTCTAACTCTCAAAAGTGGAATGATGCCATGAATGAGGAGATAAAGTCCATGAAGGACAATGACGTATGGGATCTTGTCTCATTGCCTAAAGGTACGAAGCCCATTGGTTGCAAATGGATATTTAAAACCAAGAGGGATTTGAAAGGCAATGTGGAAAGATATAAGGCTCGTCTTGTCGCTAAAGGCTTTACACAGAAAGAAGGCATTGATTATAAAGAAACTTTCTCTCCGGTTTCTTCGAAAGACTCTTTAAGGATTATAATGGCTTTGTTGGCGCATTTCGATCTTGAGCTTCATCAGATGGATGTAAAGACTGTGTTTCTAAATGGTGACATTGATGAAATGATTTATATGGTGCAGCCAGAAAATTTTGTGTCCAAAGACACAAATAATATGGTTTGCAAATTAAATAAATCCATCTATGGGCTCAAGCAAGCATCTCGACAATGGTATTTCAAATTTCATCAAGTGATCATCTCGTTTGGTTTTGAGATGAATTTGGTCGATGATTGTGTGTACCATAAGTTCAGTGGGAATAAGCATATTTTTCTGGTTTTATATGTTGATGACATTCTGCTCGCTAGCAACGATATAGAGTTGTTGCATGAAACCAAGAGATTTCTAGCTAAGAATTTTGAGATGAAGGATCTTGGTGATGCATCTTTTGTACTGGGTATTCAGATACATCGGGATCGTTCTCGGGGTATTCTTGGATTATCTCAGAAAGGCTATATCGAGAAAGTTCTCAAGCGATACGGGATGCAAGATTGTAAACCAACAGATACCCCTGTGGCTAAGGGAGACAAATTTAGTCTCAAACAATGCCCAAAGAATGATTTTGAGGAAAAAGAAATGCAGAAGGTTCCCTATGCATCTGCAGTGGGGAGTCTGATGTATGCTCAGGTTTGTACACGTCCAGATATTGCGTACGTGACAGGAATGTTGGGACGATATTTAAGTAATCCAGGAGTGGAACATTGGAAAGCAGTCAAAAGAGTTTTACGGTACCTACAGAGAACAAAAGATTACATGCTCATATATCGGAGGATGGATCAGCTAGAGATCATTGGGTATACTGACTCCGATTTTGCTGGATGCCAAGATAGTATGAAATCTACGTCGGGCTACATCTATCTCCTTGCTGGAGGTGCCATTTCCTGGAAGAGTGCTAAACAGTCTCTTATAGCTTCTTCCACCATGGCAGCTGAATTTGTAGCGTGTTATGAGGCATCCAATCATGGAATATGGCTGCAAAATGTTGTCATAGGACTGCGTATTGTTGATGGCATTGAAAGGCCACTAAGATTACATTGTGACAATAAATCAGCAGTTATGTATTCCAATAACAACAGGAGCTCGACGAAGTCAAAACATATTGACATCAAGTTTCTGGTTGTTAAAGAAAGAATTCAGAGTGAAAAGTTGTCTATTGAGCATATCGGTACAAACTCCATGGTTGCGGATCCGCTTACTAAGGGACTACCACCCAAACAGTTTCATGAGCACACTGCTAGTATGGGTGTTATGTCAATTGAGGAAATTCAGTTTTAGTGGGAGTTTGTTATTTTAAATGTTTTTCAGTTATAGACATTGCAGTTACATTTATGTAAATTTATTTTCTGCAGAAATAAATTTCAAGTTAAGTCACACTCTGATTATGATTTAAAGTTTGATCTCAATAAGGTTAAAGGGAGGACCAGTTGGAAATAGGCATGTTACGGTCACATTGCATGAAATTTCCATGCTACACATCCACTTCATGATCCATGTCATTCAGTTGTGTTGGCATATGTGACCATTGATGGGTCTAGTTACCTTGAGTGTAGCGAAGACTGCTTTGATCCTATGTTGATGTGATTGATGGACCGGATTGGTTATAGAAACATTTCGGAATGACAACAATTTTGAGCTCATAAGGTTATTTTCACAAACATAATTATAAAGTTGCACATATAGCTCAAGTGGGAGATTGTTGGGTCAATTTATTTATATGAGCTTATATGTGAATAATTATGTATTGTGGGTTGTCTATTAAGTTAAGCTCAAAATAAAGTGATCAATTAATGTTTCGGGTTATTGGGCTTTAATGTATCTAATGGGTTGTGGGCCTTTAATGTGTAGAGACATAAGTGCAATTTCTGTTTTTATGATTGGCTAAAACAGAAATATCAGAAGATATTGATAAACATTATCTATAAATATGGGTCATGGTCCCCAGATCTCGCGTTATCACTTTCACTATTCTCTCCCCCATTAAGAAAATAGTCCTGAAGAGAAACTAAAGGATTCTCTCAAGAAAAGAGCGCGTAGATCTGGAAGATCAAGACACGTTCTAAAGAATTCAGGATTATGGCTTCAGGTACGCTTCCACTTAAGTTTTCAGTCAAATTCTTGATGATTTATCATGATGGATTCTGCGGTTTATGGGTTTTCCCCAACATTATGAACCTCGGTGTCCAACTTCCTTTGATGATATTGTTGTTATCAATCAGATGTACCTACTTTCCTTGCAGATGAAGGTGAAAGTATGGGAAGATGCTCACAAATTCGTATTGCCATCCTCAACCAAACTAGAGAAGAAAAATGAAACTGTGGAAACAGATCATCATGGCTCAATGAAACTTGGTGATGCTACTGAACAATCTGGGCATCATTCTCAACCATCAGTTACCGAATCATCAGTTCAGCAACCCTCCTCCTCAGTCACAAAGAAAGTTGAAGTATAGCTCAACATGTTCCAAATGTTGAACTGACGAGCATTGTACATCAACCTTCACCTGAATTCATTATGACGACTCCTCCTCAACAAGTTGAATCTTTTTCATCTCTTCCAATCAGGTAAATATCACTTGCTAGTGTGGATGAAGTTGTGTAGTTAATTGTGCAACAACAAAATGATTAATTCCAGGTGAACTCCCTTCGTGTTATCATGTTCTCGAAGAGCTGGCAGTTCCGAAAACTTCTGTTCTGGAAAAAAAACTGATTCTGTCAGAGAATGAAGAGTCGGTTGGAGTTGAACTTGTTAAGTTAGGAGTTGTACTGCCTAAGTCAGTTAAGGTGGTAAAGGAGATTGAAATGGATGAACAAACATTATCAGTACCAGATAGTGTTGAAGTTGAAGAAGTTCATAATGCTGATTCCATCAGTCAGACTGAACCAACTTTGATGATTGATAAGCTAGGAAATCCTCATTCAGTCAGGTACCAGATCTTGCTTTTGCTCTCACTCATCTGCCTATTGGATCCAAAGAAATTCTGAGGATCGTTAACTATCTAGACTTGGATACACTCGAGAACATCAATACCCGTTTGACTTTGATTACCTGATTCTTGACATTTTTGCAACGAGGACAACTGACCACTTATGATATTGTTGAAAGCTTCAAAGATAAAAGGCTCCAGGAATTATCCTCAATGTCTAAGAATGTGCTGGATTTTTTTATGAAATAAAATTAGATAAAGAAAGCACAGGCTGCTACTGCAACCAATCTTGGTGGATAGATTCAGACAAGTAATTATCATGTATCCTCCAATATTGATGAAATCAATTCACTTCTATTTAAAAAGATTGATAATGTTAGTACCCAACTAAAAAGATTGATAATGTTAGTACCCAACTGACTGCAATGCTTGATTATCTGAATAAACCAAGGTGTTACTGACAAAAAAAAAAAGGAGGTTAGTCAGCAGAAGACTTAATCCACTGTCGAGAACCCTCTAGGCTGCTAATTCAAGAAAGCACTTAGGCAGTCACAAAGAACATCACAAGATATAATGATTAGATCAGTTTCAGTTTCTTTATTAGTTTATCATCTTATCGTGGTTATCTTTTGAGCAGAAGTATCATGTATCTAATTCAGTTTTATGAATTCAGTCTGTTAGGATTATTTTGTCCGACAGATGCTCAAAATGATAAAAGTATCAATATACGATGTAAAATAGTAAATTTGTGTTTTATCAGAATTAAGTGTTGTGTCAGATGTTACAACATCTCGGACAACATGCAGCGGAATATTATATTTTGCAACACAAATTCACTTTCAATAACTAAATGGACTAGATTAAATTTGAACAAGTATAAATACTTGTGCGGTGCCTTATGGCAAAAATTAATCACTAGAAAAATCAATCGCTCACAAAAACCTAACACTAGTGATTATGACAAAAATCAATTTTCTCAACAAGTTGAGAAAACAAATGCTTTCTAAAACAAACAACCAGAATAAAACTAAAATAAGAAAGCAAAAAATGTGATCCAAAAAGGTAAATCCACGAGAAGCAATCTTCGGCCAACTTCTTTCCAGATGTTGTCCGCAGATGTTCTCAACATTCAGAGCAACACTCTATCACGCTCTTCACATCACGTCTCTTGAATAGGTTTTCTCTGAATTCCTGAACGTGCACACGTGAGTGAATATTAACCGAGAGAGGAGAAGCAGCACGAAAATCTCCCACGAAAAACTCCCACGAAAATCACCTCCACGAAAAACTATCTCCACGAAAAATCTCTTCCACTAAAACTCTCTGAATTTTTCTTCGTCTCTCTCTCTACACTCTTATCTCTATTCGCCCTCTATCACCTCACGTTGATCACCTCTTATGTATAGCTTTCATCTCTCCTAGAGTTTATCTTCCATAAAGAAATCTATAAGATATGGTAAACAAGAATTCTATTAGAAACAAATCAATAATACTATATCATGTAAATCATTATCATAAATATTATATCTAGAAGATATTTATCACAAAGATAATATCTAGAAAGGTAAAACCCAATATCTCACATAATCTTATCAATAGGAAATTAAATTCAAGGAAGAAATCATATCACAATAAAATCTTAACATAATTATCTAGAAAGACAAAACCATAATTAAATATTAAATATCATATCAACAAAGAAAAGATCATATTAGAGAAATAAATCAATAAGATATATCAATTAAAATTAGAAATAAATATTTCCCTTCAATCTCCCCCTTTTTGCCTTTCTAGACAAAATCAAATCAAACTCAATTTCTCAGTTGAACTCCAGTTAATATGAGAATTTTTCTCCCCCTGAATAAAATCAAGTTAGTACGGGTGTTGTTCGTTGTGTTGGCAACACCGGAGACAACACCTGCAATTAAAACAGAAACACATCAGGGAAGCAGAACCTTGACAAAGCAGAACATTAAAAACGAAATCAAGCAAAGGTATCAGATAGATGGTATCATTTGATCCTTTCAATTCACACTCCCTTGAGTTTGAGTCACGTCTTCTGCCCCTTTTTGTCCAGAATGGACACTAACATCCAATAGCAGTCTGTAGTCAGCAACAAGAATATAGTAATAGACTATATCACGAAATCTTGAAGAAGGAATTATGTGAATAATGTGAAGAGAAAACAGTGTAAATCAAAAGAATAAGTATGCATGCAACGGTAACAAAATCAAGATTTACTCAAACAATCCTAAGATCCTTAACGGAAAAAAAAATTTAATGGGAAATATTTTTAGCCGTTATCACCTTCCAAGAATACCGAGATAATTGCGTCCAATATCTTTTCAAAATAATTTCCAGAATTAAAACCCACATCGATCTAACACCACTGAACCCTAAAAAATCACACATATTCAATTTTCAGTAAAATCTGGATTTTCATCGAATTTTCTTTGTCGAAATACTCATGTCCTCTTGACACAACAATATTCATAATGTTATGTTTATGTATGACTTATTTATGCCTAATAACAGAATGTAACAGAAATAGAAACATGAAAGCAAATATGAGATATGTTCACAAATGAAGTGTTTTCACAAATGTTGGCAACATCTTCTGACAACACGCACAATTCCAGAAAAACAATTTTGATTTTTCTGCACACTTGGAGACTTATCAACTTTCTGATCATAGAAGTGGTAGCTCCCACACTAGAAGAACGGTCTTCTTTAGGACACCTCTAGGTAGCTTTTTCCATTTTCTTCTATTTTTGCCTTCTGTATTAAATTCAGAAGAGGTAGCTCCCACACTAAAAGCACAGTCTTCATTGGACTCTTTTAGGTAGCTTTTTCCCATCTTTTCTTCTGATACAGAGCATATGCATAATTGATTTTTCTTTGTACTCAATCTTTTCAAGTCACTTTTCGTATGAGACAATGTCATGGAGTACATGATCATCCTTCAACTATTTTGTGATTTAATCAGATTGTTAAGCATATCCAAGTGTGTTAAGTTTAGATAGAACAAGAAATTGTAAGTGCACCAGAAGATTTATGCAACATAGTGATAACACATCATATAACAGTATGCATGCAGATGCAGTATGTCTAAGTCCTAGAAATGCACATGCAATTTAGGTGTTGTCCGAGATGTTGTAACATCTGAGACAACATCTATGTATTATTAGGCAGAACACATGCTGAGAGATTTCCTAAGGTTGGAGAATCTCTCAAAAACTAATGCTTTTGTGAATATGTCAGCCATTTGGTTATTTGTACCAACAAATTCAATTCGAATCAATCCTTTTTCTATTAAATCTCGAATAAAGTGATGCCTAATGTCAATGTGTTTTGTTCGAGAGTGTTTTACTGGATTTTTTGAAATATCAATTGTACTAGAATTATCACAATATCCGATTTCTCTTTAATGAAACTAACCCATGAAAATTGTGAGAAATCATAAACATAAACTTGACAAATAAGACTCTCACCTTTAGATTTCTTAATAAAAAGAGTTTTGTCTACCTCACCTCGTTTGAAGCCAATTTCCAGTAGATATTCACTTAATCTGTGAGTATAAGGAGCTCATACAAATAAGTCCAGCCATCTTTCGGTAATTCACTTTTTCTTTCTTTCAAGTTTGGACACCTTCATGCATACTTCCAATTATTTGAGATGATGGATGGTTTTTCTGAATTTTACTTGGAATATTACGTCCATCATCTACCGCGTCATCATCGTTATTCGTTTCGTCCGCAGCTTCAGTGACTTCAGTGTCAGGTGTTGTGTCAGATGTTGCAACATCTTGGGCAACATCTGCATTTTCCAGTGATATTGGAATTTCCAGAAACTCATCCACATCATCTTCAGCTGTTTTCTTTTTTGAAATCTGCAAGGTCATCAAAAAGAACATTAATGGATTCCATAATAGTCCTAGTTCTTAAATTAAACATGCGATAGGCTCGACTATTAGTGGCATATCCCAAAAACAAAAACTTATCACTATTTGAATCAAATTTTGCAAGTTGATCCCTGTCATTCAAAACATAGCACACACAACCAAAAACATGAAAATATTTAAGGTTAGGCTTCTTTCCCATAATTATCTCATACGATGTCATAGTCGAACCACTTCTCAAATACACCCTATTTGAAATATGACATGCGGTGTTAAGGGCTTCTGCCCAAAAACGCTTTGAAATGCACTTTGAAGTCAACATCACCCTTGCCATTTCTTGAAGTGTTCTATTCTTACGTTCGGCTATCCCATTTTGTTGTGGTTTCTTTGGAGCAGAAAATTCATGTGAAATATCTTTCTTGTCACAAAAAGATGAGAATGAGGAGTTTTCAAATTCCTTACCATGGTCAGTCCTTATCCTTGTCACCTTCAAATTATGAAAGTTTGTAATCCTTGTGACCAATTTTTTAAACACATTGAAAGTGTCTGATTTCTCCCTAATGAAACTTATCCATGAAAACTGTGAGAAATCATCAACACAAACAAATGAATACTTCTTACCTCCAAAAATTTTCACTTCCACAGGACCCATAAGATCCATGTGTAGCAATTCGAGGCAACGTGTTGTCCCAAAGTGGGGCACCATGTGATGTAACACGCGAGTTTGCTTACCCTTTTGACAGTCTCCACAAACATATGGTGTACTAGATGATAGGTTAGGCATACCTCGTACAGCATCGTACTTACTCAAATTCTTCAGGGTTTTGAAACTAGCATGTCCAAGTTTTTGATGCCATATGTCGAGTTCACTAACTTCTGCATGTTTGCATGAAAGTTCTTCACATATTTGGTAGAAATTGTCCGAAGACCTTGTACCTGTCATAATGCACAAATTAGTTTCATCAAAAACTTCACAAGTATGTTTATCAAACTTTACATGCAAATTATCATCACACAATTGGCTTATGCTTATTAAATTTGAATTTAATCCTTCGACATGAAGCACATTGTGGAGCTTTGGCAGTCCTTCAACACTCAAAGTACCATTTCCAACAATTTTTCCTTTAGCTCCCCCTCCATATGTCACTCTACCACATTTTTGCTCAACATAATCAGGTGAGATATTCTCGTGATCCCGTCATGTGGCGTGAGCTTCCACTATCAAAGTACCAATGATCAGCAGTATTAGTTTTCAACGAAGTATAGACAACTTTACAGTGAGTTTTTACCTATGGGACCCAAATTTGTCTTACTGTAGGTCGATGGTGGGAGGTGTTGCGGAAAGTGTTGGACAACATTCGGGGCAACATCTGGCTCGACTTTTGATTCATGCGATCATCCCTGAGTTTAAAATAGTATGGCCTGATATGACCAAGCTTAAAGCATTAATGACATACATACCTTCGTTTTCTTCTCTTAGGGACATGTGTAGTATGTTGTCTTTTTGGTGGAGAGCTTTTGGTTGAAGATGTAGTTTGAGATGGTGTGAATGTTTCAGTTTTTCCTTTCACAAACACAGTAGATTTTGAAGACTCACCAATTTCAAACACACTGTCTTTGAAACCTAGCCCCTTTTTGTCATCTCTTCCCATCAAATGTATGGAATCAAGCTTGGATGTGCTTGAATTAAACTTGGACAAGGTTTCAGTTGCTTTTTGAAGTTCTTCTTTGGTCTTACCAAGTTCCAAATCTTTTTTGCTCAAAAGTACTTCAAGTTTGGCAACTACGGCTTTTTATTCAACGTTCTCCTTCATGAGACTTGAGTTCATCTTGTTTCTGTTGGTCCAATCTTCAAACAGCTCTTCATAAAGCTTTTGCACACTCTCAAGAGTGATTTCTTCATCATCAGCTCCTGATTCGTCATCTCCACTCAAATTTTCAGAAGTTGTGGATTTCAAGCACACTGAATTTTTGTAGATGTTGCGGCCAGGAGTGGCAACACCTAGGGCAACACCTAAAGGATTTACTTGCAACTAGCGTTTTTCTTCATTTCTTGGTCGAAACTGTAGTTGGACATGAGATTTAGGAGCTGGTGGTCGAAGTGCTCCGTTTGTAAGTGATGTGTCCATTAAATATTTCTGTCAAACAAAACAAAAACCAGAATCAGCACTTAGTATATCAAGAGTAGGCTCTGATACCACTTGTAAGGATTATTTTGTCCGACAGATGCTCAAAATGATAAAAGTATCAATATACGATGTAAAATAGTAAATTTGTGTTTTATCAGAATTAAGTGTTGTGCCAGATGTTACAACATCTCGGACAACATGCAGCGGAATATTATATTTTGCAACACAAATTCACTTTCAATAACTAAATGGACTAGATTAAATTGCGGTGCCTTATGGCAAAAATTAATCACTAGAAAAATCAATCGTTCACAAAAACCTAACACTAGTGATTATGACAAAAATCAATTTCCTCAACAAGTTGAGAAAACAAATGTTTTCTAAAACAAACAACCAGAATAAAACTAAAACAAGAAAGCAAAAAACGTGATCCATAAAGGTAAATCCACGAGAAGCAATCTTCGGCCAACTTCTTCGCAGATGTTGTCCGCAGATGTTCTCAACATTCAGAGCAACACTCTATCACGCTCTTCACAGCACGTCTCTTTAAAAGGTTTTCTCTGAATTCCTGAACGTGCACACGTGAGTGAATATTAACCGAGAGAGGAGAAGCAGCACAAAAATCTCCCACGAAAATCACCTCCACGAAAAACTATCTCCACGAAAAACTCTTCCACGAAAAATCTCTTCCACTAAAACTCTCTGAATTTTTCTTCGTCTCTCTCTCTACACTCTTTTCTCTATTCGCCCTTTATCACCTCACGTGGATCACCTCTTATGTATAGCTTTCATCTCTCCTAGAGTTTATCTTCCATAAAGAAATATATAAGATATGGTAAACAAGAGTTCTATTAGAAACAAATCAATAATACCATATCATGTAAATCATTATCATAAATATTATATCTAGAAGATATTTATCACAAAGATAATATCTAGAAAGGTAAAACACAATATCTCACATAATCTTATCAATAGAAAATTAAATTCAAGGAAGAAATCATATCACAATAAAATCTTAACATAATTATCTAGAAAGTCAAAACCATAATTAAATATTAAATATCATATCAACAAAGAAAAGATAATATTAGGGAAATAAATCAATAAGATATATCAATTAAAATTAGGAATAAATATTTCCCTTCACAGTCTTTCTTGTATATGCATATTTTCTCAATCACCAAAATAAAGAAATTGTTGGATCAATTAAATTTTGGTGGATTCTATTGAATTAAAGGAAAATTAATATAGCATATCTGAACTGAATTTGTTAATAGAAACTGAATACTTTTTAAGTAACTCATTATTTCTCGAGCAAAATCTTCGAGCCCAAGCGATCAACGAGCCTAACTAGTATTGAAAGTTAGACAGATTATCGAAGGCCACTTATTCAATGATTATTTATGACCCTACCTAACTGAATTAGTTTGGTTTTTCAGCAGACATTCTCCGATGACTACAGTATCATTCCTTATTAAGGATCAGATCTCACTTGGCTTATCGAATAAAGTTTTTCATATCAATAGTCTTTTTCCATTAATTTCATAGTCAATTCGCAATATTCAAAGTGTATTATCTATCAGAAAGGACGATAACATGGCACAACGATCTCTCTATTTGGAAATGACTATCAAATTGATAAATTAGTCATGTTCAGATCGAAGCCGATAAATAGATCATTTGGATGAAATTTCAAAGACTCTTACAATTTCATATTTACGTGCATTATTATGAGTATTAAGTTCTTGAGAGCCTTATCGATCAAGTATTCTTACATCACACACTTTATTATATCTAATCATTGATTATCAATTCGTGCTAATATATTTTTTTGAGAAATACTTGAAATTGAAAGTAAGCGTCTTATTTGTCTTTTTGTTCAATGAATGAAGTATTCTTGGAGTTTCAATAGGGAAGAGATAAGTTCTAGTGAAGTGTGTACTTGCAAATTGCTTGTAATTATCAAATTAGTTTAATGGAATCCTTCCTAAGTGGAAGAATAAATTATTTATGAGTTATTCAGCTTTCGAACATTCATATAACATCTTTTGTGTATTTACTACTTCAATTTGATAGCCTAACTGTCAGATTAGTCTTGTCATTTTTATTGTTCAAACCATTTCAGTTAACTTTTTTCCGCATAATATTAAATTGTTGGATTATAGATATCCAACCAACACAAATTACTATTCAATGTCACTAACCCAACCAAATTAATATTCAAACTTATTGTGATTTTTCATTCACACATTGTAAATCAATCTCTCGATCTTAACAAATAGTTTTTTTGGGATGAGAATTGATTTCAAATTTTAAGGGCACCCGCATTGGTGGGTGTTATAACACCCACCACCTCATCAAAAATCGTGGGGTCCACATTCCACATACACATTACATTAACACATTTATTCTCCCACATTCATTTTAACATTCACACTCATTATTTGTAGGTTCCGCTGTCCACTCATTCATCTTACTCTTATTTTACATTAAATAAATTCAATTTCAAATTTTTTAAGAAATTTAAATTATTATTATTTTATATTAATAATAATTTGTTTTTATATATTCAGTACGTAAAATAATTTAATTTTATGAATGTCATTTAATTAAAATTAAAAATTTATTATAAACCTAAAATAAAACAGTACAACATATAATAATAAATAACACTTGCATAAAAATATTAGAAAATACGCAAGTCGTAGTATATCTTCATCACTGTGGCCGCTACGATATACACTATAAATACTATTGTAATTTGCATTGAAGCGATATACTTTTTTTGTGGATAATTTGGTGGCTTTGGAAAATATGGATATTTTGGTGGAATTTCCGAATTTTGGGAAGAAGTATTTTCTTCCGGATTTTTTGGATAACTCACGAAATTTCTAAAAAACCCTCAATAATTTTTATCCATTTCGGAACAAAGTAGGATTTAAGAAATTTTTGAAAAAAAAGATTTTGAGATGATGAAAATAGAAGAGAGAAGATTTTTGGAGTGAAAAATAATATGTTTTGATATTTGAAATAATTTGTGTAGTGTGTGAATATTTATATATGAATATATTATTTTTTTAATAAACTAGCCGTTAAAACAATTTTTTAGTTTTAAAAACAAAAACAACTGTTAGTTTTTTATTTAACATTATTTTTAAATTTATTTTAATTTCCGTTTTTTTTTAAACATACAAATTTGAAATTTAAACTAATACATTAAATAAGGAAAATTCATCACGTGCGTGGAGCCCGCGTTCAGCGACGGTTTGATCGCTAAGTTTCGAATTTTTTTTTAAAATAAAACTGACACAGTGGCGTTCATATGTGCGTTCATACATATGAACGCCCCACACCCTCTCTCATATGAGTGGACGTTATAACGCCCACCCACATTGGAGAGTGGGTGTTAAAGGTAACACCCAATGTGGGTGCTCTAAGTAGTTAATTTTGGGTGATTGTAGTAGATTTTAAATTTATTCCAAACTGAAAATATTTCTTATCTTTCTTATACATAATTTCTTAAATCTAAATATTTCAATCCAAACGAAACATAAGTTGAATTAAAATACTCTTTTATATATTTTACCATTGTATCTCATGCTTAAAGCTTTATACTGTAAAAAGTTACGTAGGAATTATCGAAATATATAGAAATTTTGGATACTCTATATTTTTATAGAATTTTGAAAAATCAAATTTAAATATCAATTGAATTTTCATTAGAAGAAAATATAAAAATTGACTTCACAAAAATGTGATTGGCGTCTAATAAAGAGATCTGAAACCAAATTGTACAGAGACAATTCGATTAGGGTTATTGCCATCATTTAAATCAATGTACAACAAAGCTATTTAATTTTTTAATAATCAATAGAAAATTGTGTGAGTAGAATAAAATCTCGCTTTCTCGTGCGATTGAAAATAGCAGTTCGATTTTCAAATATTGACTAAGGCAAAAAATTCATGAAATTCAATTTTTTATTTTGATTGCAGGTAAAATTTGATTACCAAGGAGAAAAAATTAAGATACCAAAGAGCAGTAAATCCAAGCATTCATTAATCCTTAAATACCCATAAAAACTAACAAAAGTTAGAATTTACACCATTATATTCCGAAATCAAGAACTAGTAAACTTGGTCACAGCTTTGGTTCCCTCAGAAACAGCATGCTTTGCGAGCTCACCGGGCAGGACCAATCTCACAGAAGTCTGAATCTCCCTCGAAGTAATAGTGGGCTTCTTGTTGTACCTCGCCAATCGGGCCGATTCCTGAGCAAGCTTCTCGAAGATGTCGTTGATGAAGCTGTTCATGATCCCCATTGCTTTGCTGGAAATCCCGATGTCTGGATGAACTTGCTTCAGGACCTTGAAAATATACATCTTATAAGTCTCCACACCTCTTTTCGCCTTCTTCTTCTTCTTGTCCCCGGCGGCGGCCAAGGCGGCGTCTTTGGGGAGTTTCTTTCCGGCCTTGGGCTTCTTCTCGGCGGCTGGGCCTTTGTCGGCGGTTTTCTTCTCCTCCACGGGCTTCTTCTCCGCTGGCTTTTTCTCACCTTTGGCTCCCATTTCTGCGATTGGGTGTGCAAAAAGAGATTTTTGGCAAAGAGATGAGCTGATGGAGTGCAGAAGAGATCGAATTCAAGAGGGTCTTATATCGAGGAGGAGGAGAAATATTACTGGAGGATTTTAAAGAGACGCGGATAATTGATTGGAACCGTTGATTAAGACAACATTCACGGTGAAGATGTTATTTCGCACGGGAATTCGGTTGTGTGTTTTGATTGGCTCTAATTTTGGGTATGATTTTGATGTGGACCGTCGATGAAGATGGAAATCTACGGAAGAGATGAATTGTGGGATGAGCGGGAACCTTTTTTTGACTAATCAAACTTTGTGGCACATTCAATTGTTATTTGCTAGCAAAAATGTTACGAAGTACGTTTGATATTAAAAAAATTATAGTAATAAAAAAAATTATAGATTGTAGAATTGTTATAAAATCATATATAAATTAAAAAAATTAGCATTAAATATGAAACTATCGTATATCTTGTCTGATCTTATAAAATTTCCTATACAAAAACTTGTGTGAGACGGTCTCACGAGTCGTATTTTATGAGACGGATATCTTATTTGTGTCATTCATGAAAATGTATTACTATTTATGCTAAGAGTATTATTTTTTATTGTGAATATCGGTAGGTTAACTCATCTCACGGATAAAAATTCGTGAGACCATCTCACAAGATACCTACGCAATTTCTTATATTGTATATAGGATTGTGCAGTTTTGTATTTCACACCCACTCTCTACAAGTGTGACGTATGAACAACGCTATACAAGCTTATCCCACCATACTTCTACTCCTTTAATTAAGGTAGAGATGTTATTTGGTGCGAAAGATAAAACTTTGTATATTTGATTTATGTATCGTTTGATTCAAGTTAAACAATAATAAAATTTAAAAATAATTATATGTTATCCATGAATCATTTTTCAAACTTGGCGGTATCCAATGTAATTGATATAAAAACAACTATTTCATAAAAGTAGATGTTTGAGCTCTTCTAGGCATGCTTAACGAATTACTGGATCCAATCTGATTCCCACTTGTTCTGGATCCACCAGTGTCTAAACCGTAACCTTGGAACCAATTCGATCCACTTCCTGGACCGGTAGCGGATGGATGGGTTTATCTTTCATACTTGAAACAAATCACTATAAAAACATTTCCACTCTATTCAATAAATTTAAAAAAAAAATATTGAAAAGCATATGTAGAAACATGGTTGTAATTGTGTAGGTAATACCTGAAAACTTTTCAATTGAATTTTTAAAAATTTCCAACACAGAAACATGGTTAGTCAAAATATACCAATAAAAGTCAGTCAATATTAAAGTTTATGTCGCTGCATTGTTGTAATACAATGTAAGTAAATCTTTAAAACTTAATAAAGTACTAAGGGAGTGATACAAAAAATTCAATCGAGTTTTAATTAGAAGAGGAAGTTTTTTATAACTAATTTAGCAATGACTAGTACTTTTCAATCACGATTATATCTTCTTTCATGTAATAATTTTTCATATATTTTGAGTTTTTCTATTGTAGTAGTCTTGCGTTCATCAAAAGCACAGCTAACACATAAGTTGATAATATGTCATTCACATCTAACAAGAATCAAATTACCTTCTAAAATTGTATCTAATTAATCGTTAAGGTATTTAATCGCAACTATATTGGCATTCGCATGTATCTAATGTAATCGACATTATTTTCTTTTGTATGACATAAACCTTAGCAACATTTAAAACATATCTAGTTATATTACATCCACGTGTGGTGATTCTAGCTTATCTAAGGATAAAATTCTTTTTTGTATAGTCCAAGTTTCACCAATCTAATGACATATAACAAAAAAATAAGATTTTAATTTTATATTATTCCAAATATCAGTTGTCAAATTAACTCTACAATTAATATTCAAAATATGCTAAATTAATTGTTCTTTATATTCCGTGTACATTTCAAAACGATATTTCTTAAGTGTGTTCCTAGAAATATTATGAAAACCAAGTTGAATAGTAATACTAAATTTAACAAAAAAAATTTGTTAAGCTACTACTAGAAAGGTTGACAACATTTCATAACAAATTTAATAACGAATTTCGAGAAATTTCTTTTTAATTGTAAAACCTCCAACAGTTAAAGGATTAATTTTTTGTTGGGTTAGTTCTCTACCTAATGGTAGTAAGTTATTAGGGTCAATTTTATGTACCTTGACCAAATATTTTTTCAAAGTTCCAGAAATAAATTTATTGAATGCAAATATATAATGTAAAGTATAAAATAAATATTAAACAAAAACACATTGGAGATTGAGTGTAGAGAAATTTCAAATCGAAAGAAATGATATTATTGTGTGAAAAATGTTGAAAAATAACATATATTTATAGTTAAATTTAGGGGGTGGGGAAAGAAATTTAATTTTGGAGGTCAAAATGAAATTACAAAAAGGTGTAGCTGTTGGGACCACGACTACGATAGCCATAAAATGCTTTTTGTTTTTTTTTTTTCGTTTCAAGTTCCGAGCTGGATCTAGTTAGTCTAGATCAGATCCAAAACTGAAATCGGTGGCGGTTCCGAAACTGGTATAATCGAACCAGTTTCGAGAACTGTTAAGCCAGCCTAGGCTCTTCCCTTGGACTACTTTAATATTAATAGAATATACTGAAATGATTTTCAAATAAAATGAAGTAATCTTTTTGTTTTTGTTATTCATAATGAGGCACAAAAGATGTTTGGGTTAAATCATTCTATATAGCCCATCACATATTCTTAATCCAACTAATATTCGATATGACTCTAAGGCATAGTTTGGTACACATGATATAATAAAAATGTGATATATAATATAAGGATAAATAAGATGTAGGATATTATATTTAATGTTTGGTATGATTTTAATAAAAGTGATTAAATTTATATATTAGATTGTAATGACAAAATTAACATTATCATAATAAATTTTATAATTTTAAAATTGTTGCTTGAATTCATATTTTTTATTTTTTCATGCGCCGATAGTGCTTGCATGATTTATTTATTTTTATCTAATTTTATATATTATATAATATGATACTTGAGCCCTTGATTTTGTGAGTCAAGTCAAATATCAATTTTTAAGGTTAATCGAGTGATACTAATAATTTTATTGATATTTATAAAAATTATTTATATAATTATTTGATTTTAATTTCAACCTACTAGCATAGATTTATAAAAATCATTTATAATAAATTGAGGACAATTAGGTCATTTGTAGTGTATTTTATCATTAAATTAAAATTATCACACCTAATAGAGGGGACATTTTATTCTTCTAAAAAATTATTTATCAATATCATGGGCTTTTTTAAAAAGGTACCAAACATGAGATAAAGAGGATTATTTATCAATCTCTCCCTTATCTCATGTACCAAACTATTCCTAAGTTCTTAATTGTTAGGTCTTCGAATCCAATATATTTCCTCATTTTACAACTTATTATAAAATATTAGTGTTAAATATCTTATCAATTTGTATCAAAATTAAATATCGATCTTAAACATGATTATAGTTGCCACAACTTTGATTTTTGCACTCTCTTGTCAACAAGTAGTATACTTCAGTGAGTCTAAATATTGTCTCTATAGACAAGCTAAGGTAATTAATTACATGTCAACTGTTAAGAAATTATTATTATCATAAAGTTTTGATGATTAACAAAATCAAAACATCACCTAATTGTTTCAGGAAAACAACCACAATTTATTTTGTATTACAGGAACACTTCAAACTGTTTGGAGCTCAACTGTCTACATCATTTTAGCAGCTTGAAGAAGTTTCAATCGTTAGAAGATTTTCAACCGGCTGTTCAAAGTCTTCAACCGCTTCGTTAAATAGCCATTCATTGTTCACTTAATGAAACATTCTTTGACCGGCTCAGGACATTCAATGGTGTTGCACCGCTACAAGTCAAACATATCCTGCACCAGTCCCGATAAATATTTTCATTTATGTCACTATCCCAGAATAGAAAAGATTGTTTTAACATCTTACAAGCTCTGATGGAGCTAACATTTAATATAAAAGGATGCTCAGCAGCAACTCTTCAAAGGAACGGGATTCAAAGCTACACAAGCAAAGAGTACATTAAATGTTTACTGAAGAACATTTAATGTTATTGCAGTTGATAATGACACATCATTCCAATGCTACAGGGTTTACGTTACACATTTTTTCGACAGTTGGAATGACAGCTTATAAAAGAAGAGTTGAAGAATGCAGAAGTTACATCGATCAACTAAGCTTTGAAACCGCGCGATTACTATATTATTAAACTTGCATACTTGATGATTTTGAGCGCAACTAAAGTTCATATACTTCATTGCTCATCAAACACACACTCAACAGAAAGATATCTAATCATTCAAGGATCATCTTCGTGCTACTAAAACATACTGTTTTCTTTACATCATTAACCTTTGGTTATTTGATTGATTGTATTGTTAGGTGAACCAAGTGTTCTTAAAATCCAGAAATGTATATTGATCACTAAAAGTTCCAAAACATGCAGTGTGATAAGTCATGATTGAAGTGGGTTGTTGCAATAAGTTTGTAAAGCCAAAGTTTTTTAATGAAATCCTTCTTAAAGAGGAAGAAGGGGTGACGTAGGAGTTTTATCTCCGAACATCCATAAAAATCATGTGTCTTTACTTTCCGCGATCACTTACATTTCAAACGTTTTCTTGTTAAACAAGTCAGCCAACCGATTGAAGCTATCATTAGAAATTTTGAATTGTTTTCCTCATTTTTCAAGTGGTTCATATTTCTAGCCATTTGGAAAAAAAATTCAACCGCCTAAAAACGTTTGAAAACAAATTTTAAAATCAATTATTTTTAAAGAGTTTATTTATCCCCCCTTAAACTCTTTCCCGATTTTAACAAGTGATATCAGAGCGGGTTTTCTTGAACATTGATATCTACAATCAATATGGCATCATTTAACAAGATTCATATGTTTTCTAAAGAAGATTACGATGAATGAAAAAATCGTATGCATGCACATTTAGCAGCCCAAGATGATGACATGTGGTATGTCATTACTGACGGGCCTATTAAGATCTTGAAAGTCAATCCAACTATGGCTATAACTGAATGTGCTTCCCAAATGGTGGAAAAATATCGATCCAAATCGACGGCTGAGGACAAGAAGAAGGCGAACCTTAACAACGTCGCCAAAGATATCCTTTATAAAACTTTGGATAAGAATATGTTTGCAAAAATTAAAACTTGTTTCACATCAAAGGAATTATGGGAGAAACTCACACAATTGTGTGAGGGCAACGACCAGACCAAATAAAATAAACTGACAGTTGCAATCCAGAAGTTTGACAACGCCAAGATGAAGCCAGAAGAAACTCTCTCCGAATTTAATGAACTGTTTAGTGGTATTATTATTGAAATTATCTCTCTAAGCAAATAATATTTTAACCGTGAAATTGTCTTGAAGATAATGAGAGTTCTTCCCAGAGAATGGGACATGAAGATAGTAGTAATGCGAGAATCAAAAGATCTGAACAAGCTGGAGCTTCACGACTCTTTGCCGATCTTAAAGCGTACGAGTTCGAGCTCGGAATACGAACTGAAGAAGAACCATCCACTTCTCAACAAACCAATCCCTGGCAGTTACCACAATGACTCTTCCGGTCGAAGAGTCCACAAGTAAGAAATCAGCTGAGTAACTAATCAATGAAGCTATGTCCCTATTTGTCAAGAAATTTGGTAAATTTATGCGTAAAATTCAATCTCAGTTTACTAGACCATATTTCAAAAAAGACCATACAGATGATGGTCAAGCTTGTTTTTACTTTGGGAAAAAGGGCATTTTATTGCAGAGTGCAATAGGCCGAAGCAAGATGAAAAGAGAGTGGTTGATAGGAGACGGTCCAAAGATGATAAAAAGTACACCAAAAAGAAAGATCAACGTGTTTTAATTGGAGAAGAAGGAAAAAGCAAATGGCCTGATTTAGACTCAGAGTGAAAGCGACGATGAGGCAGTAAAATGTCTCATGGCTGATGAAGTATCAGAATCCACTGAAGAGATGGTATTTGACTTTGAATTTCTGGAATTTACACGGTAAGACCTTGTCACGGTACTGCATGACATGATGAATGAGTTTAAGGGACTATCGCAGCAATTCGATGAGGCTAAGGTAGAAACAAAACTTAAAAAACAAGTTAACCATCTCCAGCTGCTCGTAGCAAAAAAGAGGTTGACAGTTCGAAAGTGAAGTTAAGTCTACTAGCGGCTGAGAATGATGACTTGCGAAGATTATTTCATGCCACGTTAAAAGAAAATAAAAAGTTGATGAACACAGTCAACTCATGGAACAAGTCATCTGCTTCCCTTGAAAGGATGCATGAGATGCAGCAGAAAACGACCGGAGACAGAACTGAACTAGGTTACAACATCAATGAATGCAGCACCTCTGAGGCATAAACTCAACCGATACTAGAGAAATACAGTTTAAAATCAATTAAATTTGTCAGATCTAATATGGTACATGAACATGACGAGCCCGAAGTCCAAAGCAATCAGAACATAAGACTTGAGAACAATGGAAGGCGACGTGGTCTAGGATATATTGAATTTTAGAGTGCGAAATCCAACCGATCTTGGCTTAGACGCAGGCCAAATCCAATCATTCACAACAGTTCAGATTGGTCCCCCAGAAAGTCAAGTTCAATAAGACATCATTCGAAAATAAGACTTAATTGACACTACAACGGCCGATCGGTTCAAAAGAGGTGCAGATTGAGTCATAAGGACAAACGACCAAAACAACATACTGCAAAATAAAGAACACTTCACACACCACCAGATTATGAACATAACTGCATCCATCTTGGGACACACAATGGAAATCCCTCAGGATAATCCAGGTGTGGGTCCCTAAGGATTTAATAAGTTTAGGAGCCAAATAGATATGAGTAACAAGTTTTTATTTCAATAATTTCAGGTACTGAAGAAGAAGAATTTGGAAGAATCCATCTGGTTTTTAGACAGCGGATGCTGCAGACATATGACAGGTAATAAAAATCTCCTATCAGAAGTCGTCGACTACAAAAGACCAAGAATCACCTTTGGTGATAATTCTAAAGGTAAACCAGTGGGTAAATGTAAGATTACCCACAACAAAATTATTATCAAAGATGTACTCTCAGTTGAAAATTTATGTTATAACTTGATTAGCATAAGTAAGCTTTGTGACAATGGTTACACCGTTGAGTTTTACAAGCACACATGCACTATTAAATCTATTGCAGGCAATACTGTATTGACTTGTCTTAGAGAACAGAACACATATAAGGTGAAATTGAATGATCATAATTTAAATGCATCTACTTGTTTCATCGCCTTAAATGGAAATAAAAATTGTCTATGGCACAAAATTCTTAATCACCTTAAGTTCAAATCCATTGCCACTATTAACAAGCTTAAGTTGGTATATGGTTTGCCTAACATTGATTTTGCAAAAGATAGAATCTGAAATGCTTGTCAACTAGGTAAATATCTTGGCTCAACCTTCAAGAATAAAGGAAGGAACTCACCAGCTCGATGCCTGGAACTACTCCACATGGACCTATTTAGACTCATACCAGTAATGAGCTTAGGGGTAAAGAAATATACCCTAGTGATAATTGATGACTTTTTCCGGTTCAAATGGGTAATATTATTGAGTTCCAAAGATCAAACCGCCGCTCAGCTCATCAAACTTCTTAAGAGACTCCAAAATGAAAAGATTGTAGCTGTGGACAGGATTATGAGTGATAGAGGAACTGGATTCTTGAACCAATTCCTATCATCCTATCTTGAGGACCACGACATCAAGCATGAGCTCTCAGATGCAAGATCATCACAACAAAATGAGGTTGCTGAAAGAAGAAATCGCACCCTCAAAGAAGCAATTAGAACTATGCTAGCAGAGTCTGGGATCGCTCAGAGATTTTGGGCAGAAGCTATCAACACTGCGTGCTACACTCAGAAACGATCCATGATCAACAAGAATCATGAAAAGACTCTAGTTGGATAAGTGCTCGGAGAGCACTCTCTTTCATCTGAATTTATAAGAAATCTCGTTGACGCAGAGCGGTTGGAATATCCAATGTTTTTGTCCATTCCAAGATGGTCCGTTCAAGCTTGACAACAGCTTTGATCTTACCGGTTTGAATATTACCGGTTTGAATCAATGAGTCAACGGTTGTGACGGTTCACAATTGAACCCATTGATCAAACATTTCCATATTCTTCTGAACGGTCTCACTGACTCGTTCACTGGTAAGAACAATGGCGGTATGGACTGAGTTGGTTTTTGGTGGTTCTTCGATCATGATTTGTTTTCCTTTATCTGTTGAAAGAATGATAGGTACTCCTGAGTAAGAGGATTCATTTTCTGGTTCAGTAATTTGATTTCCTTTTAGATTTGTTGCAGGAAGTGCAGGGATTGGGGGAGGAACAAGTGGCAGCAAAAGATGCTTAATCAACTGGATCTTCGTTGTTTTGGTCTTCTCGGACCGTTTTTTCTTGACCGTTTCTTCTTGAAAAATTGAGAGACAGGAACATCGTCTCTAGATTCATCATCAGAGCTGGATTTTAGGACAAGTTTTCTCTTTGTTCTCTTGGGAGTTGACTCAGTCTTCTTTTGTTTACAAATTCAACCCCAGTCTCTGTTTTGATAGAGACTATTTCCTCATCGGTTGGTCGATTTTTCTTGATAAAGTTTTCAACTGTTGGCCAGTTGAACAGCTTGGTCTTTCCAACTTCAGTCATTTCCACCGGTTGAACTCCAGCGTTAATTAGCAGATAACAGATTTGAACCGCAAATCCTTGAGACTAGTTTTCCTTCTTTATCACAGCGACCAATGTTTCGAACAGAATGTCGGAACAGTTGACCTTCAGATTTGATGAGATGATGGCCATGACAAGAAATTTTACAAAAATTATCTTGTCATATGCACTAGCCATGTCAAAGACTCTTTTTTCCACGATATCAACCATCAATCTGAATTCGATCTTCAGATCACATTTTTGACAGGTTAGAGAAGAAATTGGAGAATCGGTGATGGAGAAATTGCTTCTCCAAAGCTCAATGTTGCCCTTTGGAAGTGTAGTGAAGTCGGTGATTCCAGCTGCTGGTAGTTTAAACAAATCAGTAAACATCTTCTTGGTGAAATGAAGATTTTTCCCTTGAACAGCACAAATAATTTTTCCGTTTTTCATGTATACTGAATCGAATAATTCCTTCACTAGATGCTCATAATACTTCTCACTGCATCCCATAAATGAACGAAGCCCAAAAGATCCAAGGAGACGAAACATGGCTTTCATTGGCTTGTTGGTCATGGAAAATACTGATGCGAAGTTGATGGCAATTGTATTTTGAACAATTGATGCAGCCATTTGATGCGGAAAGATCGAAATACACACCTAGAATATAATGTCAGACAATATTTCAGAAGAATTGTGTATGATTGCATAAAAAATAAAGATAAGAATGATACTGAATTTGTGTATGAGTGTCCGGTTCGAAGAATCACAAGTCATTCCACGTGGAGGACTGTAAGTGGAGGAATTTTGAAAAAATTTAGATGGCAGTAAAATGATTAATTTCGAATTTTGAGGAAGTAGCCGTCACATCAAAATAGGGCAGACGTAAAGTTGCATAATTTGTATGAAATAACGTGGAAAGTAAAACTTGCCCAATATGATGAAATGAACCATTTAATATGATTAGAGGGAAGAAATTTGAGTCATATCAAATTATTGAATAAAGCGGTATTCTTCCTAAGCAAATGCATAAAGTAAACTTATCCTCGAGTAGTGAAACGACGGTCGATTTGCAGGGAACTCTTCATATCCTTCTGACAGTAATTACGATTGTGACTTTTCATATGGTTCTTATCTATAAATATAACCAGAGGGGTTAGTCACAAAATCATTTTAAAGTGCAAAGCAAGATAAGAGAGAATAAATACTGGAAGTAGTTCAAGTGAGCCGGATCTCGCTGAGGAGTTCATGCAGGAGATAATCACGGCATGGGGAGGGCTTCAGTCCTCCCTCGAGGGAGGGCTTGTTGCTATCCCCAAAGGGGTGGCAACAATGAAGAAGTATCAGTGGCGCCTCCGCGTGCTGATACCAAAGACATCTTCTCTGATGAATGTGTCTACCTCCTCATGCTTCTGAAGGAGCAGAGGGCTCTGAGAAGGATTGCCTTCTCAGAGGACTTTATCCGCACCTTTTTCGGAGAGCTGACCACTTGGTTGGCCTTCTGGAGGGGTGCAGTGAAGAAAGAAATTGTTGTTGTAAGGGCTTGCCTAAATTAATGAAATTTTATTATGTTTTTACCGCTTCTCATCTGTCTATTTCTTTATTTTCTGCATGACAAACTTAGTAATAATTCAATCAACTAAGAATGATAAACAAATGACTAAGATAAATCGATTAAACCAAGTGTATTTCGGAAATAAGAAAAATTAGCTTCTGATAACGGTTTAGTGAAAATATCAGCCGATTGTTGATCAGTATGCACATATTCAAGTCGAATCTCTTTCTTCATGACATGTTCTCGGATAAAATGGTGTCTGATTTAAATATGCTTTGTTCGAGAGTGGATTGTATGTGATTGCGATTGCACTCGTGTTGTCACAGAAGATGGGAGATTCAGTGGCTTGAATTCCATAATCTTTTAGCTGTTGTTTTATCCATAGCATCTGTGCGCAGCAGCTTCCAGCCGAAGGTACATCGCTTCAGCGGTTGATGTCGCAATAGACGTCTGTTTCTTGCTAAACCACGATTTTAGTCTATCACCCAAAAACTGACATGAACCGCTAGTACTTTCCTGTCAAGTTTGCAACCGGTATAATCTGCATCTGAATATCCTACAAGATGAAGACTTGAATGTTTGGGGTACCAAAGACCCACATTAATAGCGCCCTTAAGATATTTAAGGAATCGTTTAGCGGCAGTAAAATGAGATTGCATTGGATTAGATTTAAATTGAGCGCATAGACAAACAAAAAACATTATACCTGGACGACTAGCGGTTAGATACAGTAGTGAACCAATTAACCCCATGTACTATTTTTTGTCCACAGAGATTCCCCCTTCATCTTTGTCCAGTTTGATTGATGAGCTCATTGAGGTAGTGGCTAGGGAGCAATTTTTCATTCCAAACTTTTTCAGCATATCTCTCGTGTATTTAGCTTGGTTAATGAAGATGCCATCCTTTGACTGCTTGAATTGCAGCCCTAGAAAGAAGTTCGGCTCTCCCATCATGTTCATTTCAAACTGCTCCTACATTATCTTAGAGAATCTCTCGCATAATTTAGGATTAGTTGACCCAAATATAATATCGTCCACTTATATTTGCACAAATAACGAGTTACCATCTTTTGAAAATTTAAACAAAGTTTTATCAACTGTTCCAGTTGAGAATCCACGTTCAAGCAAGAATTTAGTTAACGTGTCATACCATGCTCTAGGGGCTTGTTTTAGTCCATACAGGGCTTTAACTAGTTTGTAAACATAATTAGGATGAACGTGATTAACAAAACCAGGTGGTTGCTCTACATAAACTTCTTCATTTAGCAAACCATTTAGAAATGCAGATTTAATATCCATCTGATGTACCTTAAAATCCTTAAATGTTGCAAAGGCCAGAAAGATTCTAATTGCTTCTACCCTAGCTACAGGGGCAAAAAATTCATCAAAGTCTATTCCTTCCTCCTGCCTATAGCCTTGAGCTACTAGTCTGGCTTTATGTCTGATTATCGAACCATTTTCATCCATTTTGTTTCTAAACATCGATCTAGTACCAATAACTAGCATATTATCAGGACGAGAAACTAGATGCCAAACTTTGCTTCTTTCAAATTGATTAAGTTCCTCCTGCATAGCTTCTATCCAGTTGATATCATGCAGTGCATCATCAATCTTCTTAGGTTCTAACTGGGAGACAAATGCGGCATGCATAAATTCATTAATCATTTGATTTCTAGTTCTAAGAGGAGCAGTAGGGTTACCGATGACTAGCTCAAGTGGATGATCTTTTTTCCACTGGAGACATGGTCCATATGGATCTGGTTCGGTTGGTTGTGTGATGTTATTTTCTTGTTCCAACAACTCTTCTTCTATCTGAACGATCTCAGGTTGATGATTATTCTCTAGTTCGTTTGTCTGATGAGTCTGTTCTCGAGTGGTTGGACTTTGCTCCGAGATGTGTTCACTTGTTTCTCTTAAATTTATTTTGTCATCACTGCTTGGTTCAAAGTTAGTAGCATCAAGCTTATTGATTAGATCATGAATGTTGTTACTGCTATTGTCGTGACATATGTATGATTCATCGAATACAATATGTATGAATTCTTCAACAGTGAGAGTTTTTTGATTATAAACTCTATATGCTTTGCTCACTGCTGAGTATCTCAAGAAAACACAATTATCGGGTTTTACATCAAATACGGTTAGGTGTGTCTTGCCATTATTATGAATGAAACACTTACAACCGAAGATGCGGAAGTATCCAACTTCTGGCAGCTTGCCGGTCCAGATTTCATATGGAGTCTTTCCATGATTTTTATTGATCATAGACCGGTTCTGAGTATAACAGGCTGTACTGATAGCCTTTGCCCAAAACCGTTGTGAGATACCGGATTCTGCCAGCATGGTCCTAGCAGCTTCTTTCAATGTGCGGCTCCTTGTTTTAGCTACTCCATTCTGTTGATGTGATCTAGCAGCTGACAGCTCATGCTTTATGCCATGATCTTCGAGATAACATGATAGGAATTGGTTCAAAAATTCAGTTCCTCTGTCATTTCTGATTCTCTCTATTGCTGTAGTTTTCTCATTTTGAAGTATTTTGAGGAGCTTGATTAGTTGAACCGCGGTTTGATCTTTGGAGCTTAAAAATATTACCCATGTGAATCTGGAGAAGTCATCAATTACCACAAATTTCTTTCCCCCTAAGGTCATTACCAGTATAGGTCCAAACAAGTCCATGTGAAGAAGTTCCAGGCATCTAACTGATGAGTTTCTTTCTTTGTTCTTGAAAGTTGAGCGAACTTGTTTACCTAGCTGACAAGCATTGCAGATTCTATCTTCGGCAAAATCAATGTTAGGCAATCTAGATACCAGTTTAAACTTGCTAATGGTAGCAATGGATTTGAAATTAAGATGATTAAGTCGTTTATGCCAGAGCCAATTTTTATTACCATTTAAGGTAATGAAGCAAGTGGGCACCTTTAGACAGTCATCATTCCATTCAATGCCTGAAATTATGAAAATGAGAGATTGGTACCCTTTCCTATTTGGGTCCTGAGCTGATAAGACCCTTAGGAATCCACACCTGGATTATTCTAAAGGACTTTCCATGGTGTGTCCCAAGGTGAGTGCGGTTAAGTGAATAATCAGTATGTTGTCTTTTCCGTCTGTCACTGTCAATCACTATGTACCTCTTTTGAATAGGTCGGTTATTGTGGTAGCGATTAGATCTTGTTTTTGAGTGATGTCCGGTTGAACTTGGCTTTCTACAGGACCAATCTGAACCGCTGTGACCGGTTGGATTTGGCCTGCGTCTGAGCCATGATCGGTTGAAATTAGCACTCTTAACTTCGACATATCCCAAACCACATCACCTTCCATTGTTCTCAAGATTACATTCTGAATGCCTTGGAATTCAGGCTCGTCATGCTCATATATCGTACTAGATCTGACAAATTTAATTGATTTTAAACTGTCTTTCTCTAGTAACAGTTGAGTTGATGCTTCTGAAGTATTGCATTCATTGATACTGTAACCTAGCCCGGTTCTATCTCCAGCTGGTTTTTACATCTCATGCATCTTATTAAGTGAGGCAGAGGACTTGTTCCATGAGTTGACTATATTTGTCAACCTTTTATTCTCTTTTAACGTAGCATAAAACAGTCTACGCAAATCATCATTCTCAGCAGCTAGCAGACTCAACTTCACTTTCAAACCGTCGACCTCCTTTTGCTGAGAGTAGCTAGAGAGAGTCAACTTATTTTTTAAGTCATATTTTTCTACTTTGGCTTCATCAAATTTTTGCGATAGTCCTTTAAACTCATTTACCATGTCGTGTATTGACATGACCAGATCTTCTCGAGTGAATTCAATAGAGTCAAAGTTAAATATCATTTCATCTTAGAGTTCTGAATCTTCATTAGCCATGAGACATTTTACTGTATCATCTTCACTTTCACTTGTAGATTCTTCAAAGATGGATTGTTTTGAATCTGAGTTAGCCCATTTTCTTTTGTCCTCTTCTGCTACTAGAACTCCTTGACTCTTCTTTTTTTGAAATTTTGATCGTCTTTAGATCGTCTCCTGTCAACCTATCTCTTTTCATCCTTGCTTGGCCTGTTGCATTCTGCAATAAAATGCCCTTTTTCCCACAATTAAAGAAGCTTGACCATCATCAGTATGGTCCTTTTTGAAGTAGGGTTTATTAGTCTGAGATTGATTCTTATGCATGAATTTACCAAACGTTTTAACAAACAGGGACATGGCTTCATTGCTTATTTGCTAAGCCGATTTCTTACTTGTGGACTCTTCGACTGGAAGAGTCCCCGTGGTAGCTGCCAAGGCCTTTGTTTGTTGGGAGGTGGATGGTTCCTCTTCAGTTCATATCCCAAGTTCGAACTCATATGCTTTAAGATCAGCGAAAAGATCATGGAGTTTCAGTTTAGTCAGATCCTTCGACTCTCGAATTGCTATAGTTTTTGCGTCTCATTCTCTGAGAAGAGGTCGCATAAACTTCAGGGCAATTTCTCGATTGGAATATTCTTTTCTCAAGGAAATAAGTTTGATGATAATACTACTGAACCGTTCGTCAAATTCTGCAAGAGTTTCTCCCGGCTTCATCTTTGCATTATCGAACTTCTAGATATCAACAGTCAGCTTATTTTCTTTAGTCTGATCGTTGTCCTTACACAGTTGTGTGAGTTTTCCCAGGTTTCCTTTGCTGTAGTGCAGGTCTTAATTTTGGCAAACATATTTTTATCCAAGGTTTTATAAAGAATATCTTTTGCTACGTTATCAAGATTTGCCTTCTTCCTATCCTCAGCTGTCCATTCAGAACGGTGTTTTTCCACCATTTGGGGAGCACCTTCAGTGGTAATTGCAGCTGTATTTACTTTTAAGATCTTCATTGGCCCGTTAGTGATGACGTACCACATATCATAATCCTGGGCTGCTAGATGAACCTGCATACGAATTTTTCAATCGTCATAATCCTCCTTTGAAAACATAGGGATTTTGTTGAAAGATGTCATAAGTAAATTTTTTGGATATCGATGTTTGAGAAGATCCTGCTCTGATACCACTTGTTGGGATAGAGAAAGAGTTTAGAAAGGGGGGGTGAATGAACTCTTTCAAATTTTGCTTTCTAAAACTGATTTCCAACCGTTTTTAAGCGGTTGAAAATTCTTCTTAAACTTGTTAGAAATATGAACCACTGTAAAGTACGGAAAAATGGTTCAAGATTTCTAATGATAGCTTAAAACTTGTTGGCAACCTTATCAATAAATATAGTGAAAGGTAAGTGCTTGCAGAAAGTAAATACACTAGATTTTTTATTGATGTTCGGAGAAGAAAACTCCTATGTTACCTTTTCTTTCTCTTTTGGAAGGATTCCATTAAAAGACTTTGGCTTTACAAAAATTCTTTGCAACAGCCCACTCCAATCAGGACTTATCACACTGCCTGTGTTGGAACTCTTAGTGATCACTTACAGTTCTGGATTTTAAGAACACTCGGTTAATCAGACACCACGACTTAAACAAATAA
Organism: Primulina tabacum; assembly: GCF_025594145.1. NCBI lineage: Eukaryota > Viridiplantae > Streptophyta > Magnoliopsida > Lamiales > Gesneriaceae > Primulina > Primulina tabacum. Next base: position 899,256 of record NC_134552.1, on the reverse strand, counting down.
CCGAAAGGTTGCTGATATAAGTAAACAAATTGATTTTGGTAGCATGAAGATGATCCTTGAGTGATCAGATATATTTCTGTTCAGTGCGTGCTTACGAGCGATGAAGTGTGTAAACTTTTGAGTGTGCTATGAATCTTTGAATTATGCAAGCTTGTGATGATTTCACTGTACTGAATTTGATAATGTATCGCGTGTGTTATTGCACACTTCCTTCCATGTTAATATAGGCGATCATTCCAACTGGTCGAAAGGATTTGAGTAACGTTAACTTGTAACATAGAGAAGTTGTCTCACTATCAGCTGCAACTGCATTTAATGTTCTTCATATATGCATTAAATGTTTTCTTTGCTGATATTTCCTTGATTCACATTCTCTGAAGAGTTTTGCCAGAGTTGCCGTTTATGGCAATTGCTTTTATCCTCAGACCTTTGTAAGATAAATAATCTTTCATTTCTAGGATAGTGATATAAATGCAGATCATTCTCGGGACTGATGTAGGGACAAGTTAACTTTGAAGCAGTGAAAACTATTGAATGTCTTGAACTAGTCAGAGAATGTCTGTGGGGACCCGGACGCTAATCTAGTTCTTAATCATCATTGGGACTAATTAATCAATTATAAAACAGGGTCTAAAATTTTTTCCTTATTAAAATGCGGAACGTAGTGAAATCAACTAATATACAACTCAGTATAAAATAAAGTACATGTCCCGTACGGTCTACAAATCAGTAAAACTAAGGTTCAACATCTAAATATCAAGTGTCAAAACCCTATATACATCCAAGTCCGAAGTCTCCACTCTATCACGATCTCTCCTCATCTCCTGGACCCTGATCCTGTCCCACCTGTTGTCATGTACACATACAGACAAGACAACAGCCGGATAATTCCGGTGAGAATAAATCCCAGTATAAATCAACGAAACATGCAATCATATAAACAAATATAAAGCATGTAATCAGGTAACAGACATATGTATCAAAATCTGAAACATAAACAATCGTAGACGGTCAAACATATACGTGACTCCACGTTTCAGACTAGACTCCATCCTAGTCTAGGGATCCCGGTTTCCAAATGTGGTATTCCTATATCGAATTCCGTACTAGAAGGAACTCTGTTCCTATTACTCGATATAACCAAATATGATGTTCCTATATCGAATTCCGTAATAGAAGAATTCCAATCCTATTACTCGATATAACCAACATCCGGTGTCCTGACCTATCCGTCATGGACTGTAGCTCTATCGCTAATATCCCATCTTGAGACATCGTGCAATGTGCCCGTGGCGATCCCGCCACTGTCAGGCACTTCCGTCCCAAGATGTCTACACTATCCTGTAACATCGTGCAATGTGCCCGTGGCGATCCCACCACTATCAGGCACTTCTGTCACAAGATTTCCCGTCTGATACCTGCTATCTATAAATCAAGAGAACAAGTATATCAATCAAATCAATGCAATATCACTGCAATAAAGTAAAGTATGTGCTTTAGGGAAACTCAAGTCTAAACCGACTCAAGTCGATCTCCCAATACCACATTGAATTATACCTTCCGTTTGTAGTCTCGGTCTGCCGCAATCTCAGTTCTGAACTCAAGACTATCTCTGTAAATCTGAAACGACATGTCGAGAATCATAATATCAATATTCTATTCTCAGTTCAACACTGAATCTGATTAATCTGAATTTAATCCAATTCACGACAGAACGACACAATCTCAGTATCCCCGTAACTACCATATCAACAGACATCAATTACAAATCATAACTCATATCCGATATAGTCTGTAACTCATTCACAATCTAAATCTGTCCGATTTCAAATCAATATAATCAGAAAATCATAACAATTCCATAATCAGTCTGTTTCTCAATCTGACTTCGATTCTATGATGTCTATCATGTCAAGAACATCATATATGAATCCTATTCAATTCTGACAATGACATAATTTCAAAGCATGTCAAAACGTAGCAAAACTTACGTCAAGTTGTAGCCTACGTTGATAGGATTGCAGTACTGAAGTCAGATTACAATTCGGACGGACGGATCAAACTATAAGGCGTAAGGATTTCTTCCAAAGCTTTCTCGGTTCTTTCCTTCTGATTTCCCTTCTTTTCTTTCGTCCCTTTTATTGAAGGAATGATATATATATATCCATTTGCATGTAAAGGCAACGTGTCCCATTCTCCATGATTTTCAGTCGGCGCTCGGGCGGTTATAAACTACCGCTCGGGCGCCGTACACTCTGCCCCGTACTCGGCTTGTTATCCATTGGCGCTCGGGCGGTAATTTTCTACCGCTCGGGCGCCACAGGTTCTGCCCGAATGGTATTCTTATTGAACACTGGCGCTCGGGCGGTCATTTCCTACCGCTCGGGCGCCAACAGTTCTGTCCAAACATTGTACTTTTCATATGTTTTGCCCAGTCTGGTCTCGGAATGGCCCGGCTATAATCACCTCAGTTCAAAATCAATAAATCATCTCAGATTACAATAGTCAAATTCTCGGGCATTACAATGTCTTTCATTAAGTAGGTAATAAATAACCTTATTTAATGATGTCTTTGAATGAGCCGGTTGAGAAGTTCATCTTCTTTTTACTCTAAGAGGTTGAAGTATCAGCGGTCTGAAATTCAAGCGGTCAGAATTCTTTCGTATATCATGTGATTATGCGGTTAAACTCTTTTTTCTGTAGCCGATAGTGAAGCAGTCCGGTTGCTAGGCTGGGCGGTTGAACTGATACCTGTTACACATAAGATATGTAGTTGTTTCCTGAAATAGTGAAGTTCTATCTTGATTTTGTCGATCACCAAAACTTTTTTGGGTAATAATAATCTCTTAACAAACTAGTTCATGTAGGATTCATTTGATCTCTAAATATTATTCGTCTTTCATGAACATGTTGAAATTGAGTTCCATCATTATTTACTTCATGTCAAATTGGTTAGTTGGTTCCTCCATGTTTTATAAAAATAGAAGGTTTTTTATAATGAGTCTACCACTAGGTGAACGTGACCAAATGATGATGCAAATGAAAAAGAAAAAACACTAAAAAAATAAAAATTCAAAGAAATAAAAATAAAAAGTATCAACAAAAATTAAAAAGACTTGAAATTAAAATATATTTTCCCAGCAACGACAGCAATAACTTGTCACCTAAAGTAATTACAAATACACTATTATGTCTTTCTGTTTTTTTTTATAAATTATTTAACCTTAAATAATGATTTTACATGTTCAAAATTTTAAATTAAATAGTAAATATTAGAGGATTCACTCTTGACATTTAAATAAAGCTAGACTAAATGAACATAATTGGAATCAATTTAATAAAATAGTTCCAATTAATTAAATAATCATTCTCTTATTCATATATTATATATAATAATACTTATAAATATTCTCAAGTGTTTATTGAGTTATATATTTGTAAACACCAAATCAAGGAATCACTTTAAATGGCTGGTAATATCAAACTAACATTTAAATGATAAAAAAAATTCAATATTATGATAATATTAATATATAATAAATCAAGTTAACCACTTTAAATTGTTGGTAATAATAAAATAATATCTAAGTGGTACCAAGAATTTGATGTAACAAATAGCATCAATAAATCAAAGTTTCCACATATAAGTATGGTATATAAATTTTACTTAAATAAAAGAAACTAAATATAACATAAATAATAAATAAAAATTATATAATATTACTTTGTTATCATACCAATAGCTTCACTTTTTCATCTTAATTTTGGAATATTATCTATTGATAATGGAAATAAAAAACTTGAAATATATACTCAGCATGATAATTGTATCTAAGTGAAAAATTAAGAGAAAATAAAGAGAAAAAATCTAAACTTAAAGTTTAAATCATACAATAAGGGATGATTTCCTTCCTCACAATACAATCATGTTTATTGGCCAATTTGAGTAGACAAAATAAAATATTATTTTATGCATATAAATGGTGCAATTTTTCTTCATGAACGACCTAAACCTTTTGTAATGCCCGAGATTTTGATTCTGTTAATCTGAGATTATTGATTATGAGCTGATGTGATTGTAGCCGGGCCATTCCGAGACCAAATTGGGCAAGTATATGAAATGTACCAATTCTTGGACCGAAAGTGTTGCGCCCGGGCGGAAGTTTTTGTCCGCCCGAGCGCCATTGAATAGTGGAAGAAAGCCGAGCATCTCGCGCCCGGGCGGAAGTTTTTGTCCGCCCGAGCGCCCTTGTTTAATGGATGAGGGCCGAGCACGCCGCACCCGGGCTGAAATTCTTGTCCGCCCGAGCGCCAATCGAATTTCATGAAAAAGTGACACGTTTCTTCAGCATGCAATGGATGTATATATATTGTAATCCTTCAGAAATCAGAAGAAAGAAACGAAGAAAGGAATCGAGAATATTTCAGAAATCCTTACGCCTTTATATTTCAATCCGCCCGTTAGATTTTGAATCCGACTTCAGTACTGTGTTCCTATCGACGCAGGCTTCAACTGGACGTAAGTTTTCTTAAGTTTTGTTATGTCTTGAAATTATGATATTGTCAGAATCAAATATGATTCATATATGGTGTTCTCGACATGTTAGACATCATATAATCGAAACCGGATTAAAGAACGGATACCGTATGGAATTGTTATGATTTTTCGAGTTGATTTGATTGAGATTGATATCAGATTGGTGTTGTTATTGATTATGAGTTGGGATAATTGATATCTGTTGATATTGTATTGACGGAGATATTCATATTGTTCTGTTATGCCGTTGATTTTGAGTTAGATTCAGATTGATCAGATTCGGTATTGATTTGAGCAGTATATTGATATTGTACTTTTTGATATTGTCCTTGTCAGATTGAGTGTTGACAGACTTTGAATTCCAGACTTGAACGTTGTCAGAACTGCGATTAAAGAAAGTTATAAGTCAATGTGGTACCGGGAGAAAGACTCGAGTGTGACATACTTGAGTTTCCCTAAATCACATACTTATTGTTATTGTGTGCATTGATTTGAATTGATATGCTTGTTCTAATGATTTATAGGAAGCATGTATTAGACGAGTGATCTTGTGACATAAGTGCCGATAGTGATGGAATCGTCACTGGCACATTGCACATTGTCACAAGACAGTGAGTTGGCGAAAGTGCCAAAGTCTGTGACGGGTAGGTCAAGACACCGGATGTTTGGTTATATCGATTGAATAGAATTGGAGTTTTTCTATTACTGAAATTCGATATAGGAATGCCAACGTCTGGAAACCGGGATCCCTAGACTAGGAATGAGTCTAGTCTGAGACGTACAGTCACGAGTCTGATTGACAGTTTTATATTGATTATGTTTTCAGATTTGATACATATTACTGATATTTGTTACATGCTTTTAAATTGTTTATATGATCGCATGTTTCATTGATTTATACTGGGATTTTATTCTTTCCGGAGTTATCCGGCTGTTGTCGTGTTTGTATGTGTGCATGGCAACAGGTGGGACATGATCAGGGTAGAGGAGATGATGAGTGATCGTGATTAGAGTGGAGACTACGGACTTTGACCTTGCTGTAGATAGGATTCAACACTTGACATTTAGTTGTTGAACCTTAGTTTGAGTTTGATGCTTGTTGTACAAGACTTGTACCTTTATACTGATATGTATATTAGATTGAATTCCATTACATTCCGCATTTAAAAAAAAAATTTAGACCATGTTTATTATAATGAATTGAATTGTCCCAATGATGATTAAGAATATGATTAGCGTCCGGGTCCCCACAACAGGTGGTATCAGAGCGATAGATCCTTTAGAATGAGATAGGAGCTAGTGAGCGGGGTAGATTGAGTTTTCTTTCCTGCTTTTGAGTGCTAGCATGTTCTACTGCTTTATAATGCATGTTTTTCTGTTTATCTGATTTGATTTGAAAACATGTGTTATTGAGAATGAATCAGAACCGATTCTTGATCAGCAGTAAGATGATCAGCAGTATTTGGTTGCTAACCCTTTTAATGATCAGATATGCCTCCTCGAAGAGTACCGGAATAGGGTAGCACTTCGAATCCTCCAATGGATGTAACAGCGACACCGATGGAGACATTGTTGAAGAGATTTCAGTCGTTCCATCCACCGACTCTGAAGGATACTGAGACTTCAGTTGACTGTGAGAGTTGGTTAGACAACATTGAGATGCTGTTTGAGTCCTTGGATTACACTGATGAGCGGAGAGTGAAACTGATTGGCACCAATTACATGATGTGGCAAATAACTGGTGGATTACAACAAAGCGGGCCTTGGAGCATCGAGGTACGACTATTACCTGGAATGTCTTTAGAACCAAATTTTATCAGAGATTCTTTCCAGTGTCGTACATGAAGGATAAAGGAGCAGAATTTGCGAATTTGAGACATGGTCAGCTGAACATCGAGGAATATGTGGCCAAGTTCTCTACACTGCTACGATTTGCTCCACATGTGGCCGAGAATGACGAAGCCGTTGTTGATCAGTTCATTAATGGCCTGAATCCGGAAATCTTTACCTTTGTGAATACCGGGAGACCGAATAATTTTACCGATGCTTTGAACAGATCTAAGGGAGCCGAATCCGGTCTGATGAGACAGAGAGAAGCTTCGTTTGTACCTCCAGCACCGAGACCACAGCAACCACCTCCTCGGTTTGAGAGTGGCAGCAGCAGTGGGGGAAAGAAAGACTTCCTGAAAGCTAGAGGGAAGCAGTTTAACAGATCTGGAAGCAGTTCATCCAGTTCTAGTGACTTGAGACAGACCGGTCAGGGCCAGAGTTATACAGGACCTTATTGTTGCACTTGTGGAGGGAAGCATTCCACAGAGCAGTGCCGAGGAGTGTTCGGCAGTTGCCGTATTTGTAGGCAACAGGGACATTTTGCCAGAGTCTGCCCCCAGAGAGATTTTCAGAGATCACAGGTTGCCGAATCATCTGGATCAGCGGCACAGACTGATAGACGATCAGCCGCTGTTCATTCATTCCAGCCAGCACCATCTCAGTCACAGCAGAGGCCAGGAGGTAGTCAGACAGTTAGCCAGCCTCCTAGACAGCAGGCCAGAGTATTTGCTTTGACAGAGGAGCAGGCTCAGGAGGCACCTGACGATGTTGTTGCAGGTAACTGTTTTATTTCTGGTTATCCTGCATATGTATTGATAGATACTGGTGCATCACATACATTCATATCTGAGCGATTTGCATTGATGCATTCATTGCCTATTGAGTCATTATTTACTGTAGTGTCTGTCTCTTCTCCTTTGGGGACAAGTTTGATATCAGTGAAATCTGTTAAACATTGTATGCTACAATATGATGGGCATGAGATTGAGTAAGACTGTATTGTGCTTGGGTTGTCTGATTTTGACTGTATTATCGGTATCGAAATGTTGACCAAGTACAGAGCTACTATTGATTGTTTCCACAAGATTGTGAGATTCAGAACGGATATGGTTGATGAGTGGAAATTCTACGGTAAGGGTTCTCGATCTAGAATTCCTTTGATATCCATATTATCTATGACTCAATTGTTGCAGAAAGGAGCGGAGGGATTCCTTGTCTATTTAGTTGATTTACTGAAATCGAGTCCATCATTGGCGGATTTGTCAGTGGTGTGCGAGTTCGCTGATGTCTTCCCAGATAAGATTCCTGGTTTGCCTCCGATTCGAGAGATCGACTTCAGTATTGAGTTGATGCCATGTACAGTTCCGATTTCGAGGGCTCCGTACAGAATGGCACCGATTGAGTTGAAAGAGTTGAAACCGCAGTTGGAGGATTTACTGGCCAAGGGGTACATCAGACCGAGTGTGTCTCCTTGGGGTGTTCCAGTACTGTTTGTTCGAAAGAAAGATGGTTCTATGAGACTATGTATCGACTACCGGCAACTGAACAAAGCAACGGTAAAGAATAAATATCCCTTACCTCGCATTGATGATTTGTTTGATCAGTTGCAGGGTTCTTCAGTATATTCCAAGATCGATTTGAGATCTGGATATCATCAGCTGAGAGTCAGGGATTCTGATATCTCGAAGACAATATTCAGAACTAGGTATGGACATTATGAGTTTATTGTCATGCCGTTCGGTTTGACTAATGCTCCAACTGTGTTTATAGGTCTGATGAACCGCATATTCCAGAGGTATCTTGATGATTTTGTTATTATATTCATTGATGACATTTTGATTTATTCGAAGAATATGATTGACCATGCCGAGTATTTGAGAACTGTGTTGAAAATTCTGAGGACTGAGAAATTGTATGCTAAACTGTCGAAATGCGAGTTTTGGTTGAGACAGGTTGTATTTCTGGGGCATATTATATCCGGAGACGGTATATCAGTTGATCCCAGTAAGGTTGAGGCATTGATTTCTTGGCCGAGACCGACATCAGTACCCGAGATTCGTAGTTTTATGGGTTTGGCAGGATATTATCGTCGATTTATTAAAGATTTTTCTAGCATTGCCAAGCCAATTACTCAGTTGACTCAGAAGAATGCTCCATTTGTTTGGTCTGAAGAATGTGAGACCAGCTTCCTTGAATTGAAGAAAAGACTGACCAGTGCACCGATATTGACTATTCCCTCAGGTACTGGTGATTTTGTGGTTTATTGTGATGCATCTCATCGAGGATTGTGTTGTATTTTGATGCAGCGAGGGCATGTTATTGCTTATGCTTCGAGACAGCTGAAGCCACACGAGACTCGTTACCCAATTCACGATCTTGAATTGACTGCCGTTGTATTTGCTTTGAAGATATAGCGACACTACCTTTATGGTGATAAGTTCGAAATCTATTCTGATAATAAAAGCTTGAAATATCTCTTTTCACAGTCAGAGTTGAATATGAGACAGCGAAGCTGGCTTGATTTGCTTAAAGACTTCGATTGTGAAATCAAGTAATATCCGGGGAAATCTAATGCAGCAGCAGATGCACTGAGTCGAAAGGTATGTTCTTTATCCTTATCGACGATTGGTGTTTCGAATTTGATATAAGATTAATGTTTGTCTGGATTGGTATTTGAGACAGATTATAAACCGATGAGATTATATGCTGTTCAAGCCGAACCAGAGCTGATTTTGAGTAATAAAGCGGCTCAGAAAGTTGATCAGAATGTGCAGAATTCAATTGCTATGGTCAGAGCTGGACATCAATCGGAATATCAGGTTCGTGAGAGTGTTTTGTATGTGAATAATCGTATTGTTGTGCCGAATGTTTCAGATTTGAGACAGCGGATACAGACAGAAGCGCACAGCAGTCGTTTTAGCATTCATCCTGGTGGCAGGAAGATGTACAATGATTTGAAGACGCGATACTGGTGGAAACAAACGAAAGTTGATATTGCTACATTTGTATCCAAATGTTTGAATTGCCAACAGGTGAAAGCCGAGAGGAAGAAACCAGGAGGTTTACTGCAGAGTTTATCTATTCCTGAATGGAAATGAGATCACATTTCCATGGATTTTGTGACGCAGTTACCACGTTCCTCCAGAGGTTGTGATGCGATTTGGGTTGTGATTGACAGATTGACTAAATCCGCATGTTTTATTCCATACAAGATGACGTATAGATATGACCAGATGGCCAATATTTATATCAGAGAGGTAGTCAGATTGCACGGAGTGCCGAAGTCGATTGTTTTGGACCGTGATCCACGGTTTACTTCGCACTTCTGGCAGAGTTTACAGCAGGCTCTAGATACGAAGTTACATCCGAGTACCGCATATCATCCTCAAACCGACGGACAGTCAGAGCGGACGATTCAGACATTGGAGGATATACTTAGAGCCATAGTGCTTGATTTTAGCACTAATTGGCAAGATGCATTACCACTTTGTGAGTTTTCGTACAACAACAACTATCAGACGAGTATTGAGATGGCTCCTTTCGAAGCGTTGTACGGAAAGAAATGTAGATCCCCTTTGTATTGGGATGATATCTCTGAGGTTCCTGAGATTGGACCTGATATGATCAGAGAAATGACAGAGAAAGTGAAACTGATTCAGAAAAGAATGAAGGCAGCACAGGACAGACAAGTCAAATATGCCAACATTCGACGTAGACCGTTGGTATTTGAGGCAGGAGACAGAGTATTTTTGAAGATTTCACCTTCAGAGGAGTTGTCAGATTTGGCAAGAAAGGAAAATTGTCTCCACGATACGTTGGTTCATATGAAATTCTCGAGAAAATAGGAGATCGTGCCTATCGACTCGCATTGCCGCCATTATCGGGTATACATGACGTTTTTCATGTATCTATGCTGCGAAAATATCTCCCTGATGATTCTCACATTATTCAGCCAGACGAGGCAGAACTTGATGAAAGTCTAAGTTATGTCGAAAAACCGATCCAGATTATCGATCGCAAAGAAAAGCAACTTAGAACGAAGACTATTCCTCTTGTAAAAGTTCAATGGACTCGTTATGGCACTGAAGAAGCTACTTGGGAGACTGAATCAGATATGAGACAGGAATTCCCAGCATTATTTAACTGATGTGAGTTTTCTATTCAACTTCTGTTATACATTTCTTTCTGATATCTGATTTGATTGCCTGTGATTTCGAGGACGAAATTGTATCTTAGGGGGGAGAAACGTAATGCCCGAGATTTTGATTCTGTTAATCTGAGATTATTGATTATGAGCTGATGTGATTGTAGCCGGGCCATTCCGAGACCAAATTGGGCAAGCATATGAAATGTACCAATTCTTGGACCGAAAGTGTTGCGCCCGGGCGGAAGTTTTTGTCCGCCCGAGCGCCATTGAATAGTGGAAGAAAGCCGAGCATCTCGCGCCCGGGCGGAAGTTTTTGTTTGCCCGAGCGTCCCTTGTTTAATGGATGAGGGCCGAGCACGCCGCACCCGGGCGGAAATTCTTGTCCGCCTGAGCGCCAATCAATTTTCATGAAAAAGTGACACGTTTCTTCAGCATGCAATGGATGTATATCTATTGTAATCCTTCAGAAATCAGAAGAAAGAAACGAAGAAAGGAATCGAGAATATTTCAGAAATCCTTACGCCTTTATATTTCAATCCGCCCGTTAGATTTTGAATCCGACTTCAGTACTGTGTTCCTATCGAAGCAGGCTTCAACTGGACGTAAGTTTTCTTAAGTTTTGTTATGTCTTGAAATTATGATATTGTCAGAATCAGATATGATTCATATATGGTGTTCTCGACATGTTAGACATCATATAATCGAAACCGGATTAAAGAACGGATACCGTATGGAATTGTTATGATTTTTCGAGTTGATTTGATTGAGATTGATATCAGATTGGTGTTGTTATTGATTATGAGTTGAGATAATTGATATCTGTTGATATTGTATTGACGGAGATATTCATATTGTTCTGTTATGCCGTTGATTTTGAGTTAGATTCAGATTGATCAGATTCGGTATTGATTTGAGCAGTATATTGATATTGTACTTTTTGATATTGTCCTTGTCAGATTGAGTGTTGACAGACTTTGAATTCCAGACTTGAACGTTGTCAGAACTGCGATTAAAGAAAGTTATAAGTCAATGTGGTACCGGGAGAATGACTCGAGTGTGACATACTTGAGTTTCCCTAAATCACATACTTATTGTTATTGTGTGCATTGATTTGAATTGATATGCTTGTTCTAATGATTTATAGGAAGCATGTATTAGACGAGTGATCTTGTGACATAAGTGCCGATAGTGATGGAATCGTCACTGGCACATTGCACATTGTCACAAGACAGTGAGTTGGCGAAAGTGCCAAAGTCTGTGACGGGTAGGTCAAGACACCGGATGTTTGGTTATAATGATTGAATAGAATTGGAGTTTTTTCTATTACTGAAATTCGATATAGGAATGCCAACGTCTGGAAACCGGGATCCCTAGACTAGGAATGAGTCTAGTCTGAGACGTACAGTCACGAGTCTGATTGACAGTTTTATATTGATTATGTTTTCAGATTTGATACATATTACTGATATTTGTTACATGCTTTTAAATTGTTTATATGATCGCATGTTTCATTGATTTATACTGGGATTTTATTCTTTCCGGAGTTATCCGGCTGTTGTCGTGTTTGTATGTGTGCATGGCAACATGTGGGATATGATCAGGGTCGAGGAGATGATAAGTGATCGTGATTAGAGTGGAGACTACGGACTTTGACGTTGCTGTAGATAGGATTCAACACTTGACATTTAGTTATTGAACCTTAGTTTGAGTTTGATGCTTGTTGTACAAGACTTGTACCTTTATACTGATATGTATATTAGATTGAATTCCATTACATTCCGCATTTAAAAAAAAATTTAAATCCTGTTTATTATAATGAATTGAATTGTCCCAATGATGATTAAGAATATGATTAGCGTCCGGGTCCCCACACCTTTATTGCATCTTGTACTCCATCTTTGACAATCTTCCCTATGTATTTATTTTTCCACATAAAACCAATTTTGTTCATAATTGAGTTTGCTGAGTTGTTATAAATTTTCATATTGTTTTACCAAATATTTTGACAGATATTGTCAAAATACTCAAACTTGATAAAACTATAATTCTATTGATATCACTTTCACTTGTTGCTCAATTTGACCTCAATTGTGAGAAGAATCTCATCTCAAACTTTTCATCAATATTGTGAACATTGAAATCAACTTTATATATATCTCATTCTCATTTTTCTAGTCAATATTATTTTTATTTTATCGAATCTGTAAAAATAATAAAAATGAAACAACTATACAACACATTTATTTTTATTCAAAATATTATAAAACTTAAATATTTAATACACCTTTAAATTATAAAATATTTCACAAAACATTTAATAAATATAATTTTTTTGTGTTAATCAATAGTCAAAAATTCAGGTTTGGCTTGTCAGACCAATGAACCAACCTATTCCGCCACTAAAAAACGGGTTGGGTTGTGATTTCGGCTGGTCAAAACGGGGTGACTCATTTGAGTTGCGAGTCAATGCGGAGGGTTTTTTTTAGAAAGTTTTTTTTAATTATATTATAATTATTATTTATAATAGTTTATGTATGGTTGATAAGTTTTGAAATGATTTATATATGGTTGGTAAGTTTTGAAATATTTATATTACTTATAATGATTTATGTATAATTGATTAATTTGAAATAAATATATTATTTTTAACGAATTATGTACGGCTAATGAATTTTAAAAATTTTAAATTATTAATAATTGTTCATGTATGTTTTTTTTTTCATTTTTTCAATTGTTTTTAATATTTGGCGTGTTGGTTCGCCTAATCCCTTGCCCAACCATCTTCAAGCTTTCTTTTGAGCACTCATTGCTCAAAAATTAAGCCCACCACTTGCAAGTTAAGGTGTTTAACATCTTAGTTGGAGCCATTATCAATCTTACGAGATTGATAGGTATTTCTTTAAAACATTCTATGTATGACATTTTGTTGTTTTCGTATTTACTACACACTTAGTGGGTGATCGGTTTTCATGTTCTTGTTGTAACAAAATTTAAACTTTCGTTGCATAACCGGGCACCGTAACCGATCCCCTTTCAAGTTTGATAGCTCTAAACATGATGCATGTATGTGTCTTTCACTCCGACCAATTTTGTTTGAATTGATGAATTTAAAAATAAGTATTTGAAGCCATGATTTCAAATTCATTGAATTGTTTTAATAGAAAAAATTCAAGTGAAACACGAACCCACTATGTTAAGATAAATTTTAAAGCTAAGTTTTGATGAATAAAAACTAATATGATATGACTTAGCTAAAATTAACGAATGCAGATCATATAAATTGAATTGACTCGCTGAAAGAAGTACTATGCAGATATACGATGAAACAGACAAATCCAACTAAACTGATCTGAAAAACATCTACAACATCTTAAATATAACCAAGTTGTTCACATATATTCTATAGCAGAACATATCAGCTCGTAGGTTGATATGACAGTATTCTCTAAAAACAACAGATAGTTATCACTGAGTATATTCCAAGCGATGTCAGCAAAGACTTAATAAAATATATGTTGATTACTTTTTCTAACTAGTGTCCATGAAATTTGAATTGACTGTTACTATTTTCGAAAACACGTGACATTCTCTGCACAATTTTTGGCTACCCAGTACATTTGTGGTACTGTCTTTATTTATTGATGTTGGGGACCAACATCTATAAAAGATGATGCATCAGAATTGAGGAATACTATTGTTACATTGAACATCATCAAACATTCTCAAAGTACTCAGCATTTCTCAAACAGACTTATCATAAGATGATTTGTACACGCACAAAGTTCTATCAGATCGATTAAGTATTACCTTGTGCACACTTTGTTCTCACCTATCATTTGTATACACGAGCTTTATTGTACTTCAGAAAATATTTATAAATGTCAGAAGCCTGTTTTTCAGCAGATTTAATTAAGAAAGAGATGCTAGGAGTTTAAGCTCAATAGAGTTGATGAACCGAGCTGAAAACAGAAGAAGGTAAGACGTAGAATCTTATTCTTTGAACTTACAAAATAAATTCTTGCCTTTTTTTATTTTTAGTCATTTTACCTCTCCTATCATCCATTAATTGTGTTGTACATTTATTTACTCGAAGCGCTACGTTAAACTCACGTATATTTTATTCACTTAGTACTTTGAGTTATTTCCATACTTAGTATTATAATAGCTCATTTACTCAAGTATGATTGTAATATTTACTTGAGCTCTTAACGCATTTTGAGTTTTGAATTATTTTCCATATTTGTATAACAGTTCCTTCATCATCCTTTAAACTGTTATTTTCGATCATGACAAGTGGTATTAGAGAGGTTTATTCCGATCTCTACTTGTCAGAGAGGTTTATTCCGATCTTTAGATATCTGATGTACTTTGACAACTTCTTTTAACAAATCCCTAAGTTTTCTTAAGAAGAGTATGATGGCAGGAAAATTTGAATGCTTGTATATTTATCAGCTCAAGATGATGAGCGATTTCAATGAGAGGTTCAACAACATTGTGATCGAGCTACCGCTCTTGGAAAAGAGGATAACAATAGAGATTTTGAATTTAAAGTGATAAAATCTCGCCAAGAGAATAGAACATCGAGATTATAGCCATGTGAGAATCCAAAGATTTGAATAAGCTCGAGTTGCAAAATATGTTTGCTGATATGAAGGCTTATGAGTTTGAGTTTAGAACAAGAAATGAAGAAGAGCCATATGTTCCACAAGCTACAAAAGCTCATGTTGTAGTAGTAGAACAATCTCCATCAAAGTTAGCAGAAAGCTAAGCAATGACTCCATATAATTGTTCGTCAGAAAGTTTGGAAAATTAATGATAAAGAATCATAATAATTTTCAAAATTTCGATAAAAAGAACAACTATAAGAAAGAATAAAACTCTTCTGATCAAGCATGTTTTAATTGTGGCAAAATATACCCCTTCATTGTTTACTGTACCAGAACCAAGAAGAACGTCAATAAGTCATCTGACAAGAGAAGAACCAAAGAACAAAATAGATCTTTCAAAAGAACATAGAACAAAAAATGAAGATAGAAGAAGAGAGCTAGAGCAAGTGGACTGATTTAGACTTAGAGACCACCAGCTCAGATGATGCCTCCAGTGAAAGTGATGAAGAGTCAGTCAAGTGTTTAATGGCAGACGATGATCTGAAATCCAACATTGATGAGGTATTTGATTTTGCCTATGAAAAATTTACACGATATGAGTAAGTCACCACACTTAATGAGAGATGGTTATGGAGTATGAAACATTTTCATAGACATTTGAGGAAGTTAAAGCATAAAACAAATGTCTGACAACACAAGTTTTGAATAACTTGATGAGATAGACAGTCTTAACACCAAATTTACTATGAAAACGACTGGAAATGAAAATATGTGATCCGAATTCTAAGTAATAATGATTAAAAATCAAAGGTTGAAAATTTTCGTTAACACTTGAACAGAGTATTTTGTTTCACTTGAAAAGTTGCATGAAGATCAAAAGAAACCTAGTGACAGATCAGGTTTAGGTTTTGACAATAATTATTGCAACTTGATATGATTCCTCGTGAACCTGAAAAGCAAACTCGAATATTTGAAAAAAAACGAGCCCTCAATCCAAAACAACAACTAATCTTTAGTTTTGTCCACGTTTTTGGAACAAGTATAAACTATGAAGTTTAGTAAAAAATAACATGAAAATAACAATCAATCTCAAATGAACATTCAAAGAAATAGTTTTTGACAATCCGCGTGAAGAAATGATTGATAAACGACACAAAGTACTAAGATTTGATAAGTTTGATTTGAGCAACACAAAAGGTATAGAAAAACCAAAGCTTTCGAAAAAATTTAGAGATAATTTTTGAAAGATAAAATCTCAATAACAATCAACAATCTATGTAATTTTCGAGTTTTACATGTATATTATGAAAAATGCTAACAATCCAATGTTTCCTAGTGGATTAAGACTCTAAATTTGGCAACAAAATATGTTATGCCCCTCGTCTCTTGAGGGTGCACACTGGAGTCGCTCTGCCGCATAGAGCTTGCTGAACTTGTGCGTAGGTTGGTGCAGACATGCACACATGTCTGCACATAATCGACACACGAGCGCGCAGGTGACTGAGCTGCGACACTAGATGGGAGCACAGATGCGCGGAAAGTGTTGCCTCTAAGATTTGTTGGTACATTGCGCACGAGGCTACATGCTGGGAATTTGCGGGTGCCTTGGTGCTAATGTCTTCTTCATCATTTACCACTTGAATGATGTTTAAATGGTCTCCAAATTGATTTCCATGCACTCCGAACCATTCAACTTTTGATGACATACTTGTAGGCACCTCTATGTAGCTCACCATGAGTCCATGAAGAGCTTCCTTGAACTTCTTGCTTTGTCCCCTCATAATTGGTCCTTCCAGCAACTAAACGGATCCCTTCCTTATTATGTGCTTGATTGTCCATGATTGCATCATCATTCCCTTCTTGAAAAGGATTTGTCCTCATATCTTGATTATCATCTACATCAAACAAAGAAAGATCACTAACATTAAAATTAGAACTTATATTATACTCACATCGTAAGTCCAATCTATAAGCATTGTCGTTGATCTTCTCAATCACTTGAAATGTTCCATCACCCATAGGTAGGAGCTTTGAATGCCTCTTCTCTGGAAACCTTTCCTTTCTCAAGTGCAACCACACCCAATCTCTCTACTAAAAAACAACCTTCTTCTTTCCCTTGTTGGCTTGCTTCGTGTACTGCAAATCTTCTTCTCAATGTTGGCCTCGACCTTCTCATGTAAGCTTCGAACGAACTTGTCCTTTTTATTACCGTCCACTTTTAACCTTTCAATCATAGGTAAAGATAATAAATCGATAGGAGTTATTGGGTTAAAGCCATATACAATATCAAAAAGAAAAAAATTTGTAGAAGAATGCACACTTTATACGCAAATTCAACAAAAGGCAAACTCTCCTCCCAACTTTTTAAGTTCTTATCTATTATGGTATGAAACAAAATCCCTAAAGTTTTATTAACAAATCTAGTTTGACCATCTGTTTGATGATGACAAATAGTATAAAACAACAATTTAGTACCAAGTTTTCACCACAACGTCTTACGAAGTATCTCAAGAAGCGTGAGTCCCTATTAGAAACAATACTTCTAGTCATTCTATGCAATCTCTCAAATGAACAAACGAGCCATTTTTAAAACCTATCAACTACCACAAAAACGGACCTCTTTCTTTCTTAGCCCTCAGTATTCCTAGAAATAATCCATCGAGATATCTACCCATGGTTCACTAGAAACATGAATTGGAGTATAAAGGCCATGTAGTTGTTGTCTAGACTTCGCCTTCTTACAGGTCACACACCTCTCACAAAATCTCTCGATATCATGCGAGGCTAATAAAAGTGCTTATGAAATTACTCAAAGTCTTAGCCTCACCAAAATGTCCCACTAAACCTCCTTCATAAGCCTTCCTAACAATTAATCCTCGCATAGACGTTTTAAGAATGCACAAGCTATTTTCTCTAAACAAGTACCCATAATTCAGAAATAATTTATCATGTGAACCACAAAAGCATAATTCAAAGATATCTTTGAAATCACCATCTAAAGAATTCAACTTTTTATATGTTCAAATTCTAAAAATCTTGACAAAGTAGATAAGAGCATGTACCTCCGTAATAGCGCGTCATCTACTACATTTTCCTTACCTCATTTGTACTTGATCACGTAAGGAAACGTCTCAACAAATATTACCCACTTCATATGTCTCTTATTATGATTTTGATTCCCTTTAAAATGCTTCATTTATTCATTTATCCATGTGGATTATAAATTCCTTGTGCCTAAGGTAATACTGCCAAGTCTCAAGAGACCTCACCAATGTACAACTCCTCGTTGTAGGTTGGGTAGCTCAATGTTACTACATTCAAATTCTCACTGAAATATGCAACTGGTCATACTCTTTGTATCAAGACTTCTCCAATACATATACATGATGCATCACATTCAATTTCAAAGTTATTAACAAAATCATGTAAAACAAGTAAATGAGTTTAATTAATTTTTTCTTGATATCATTAAAATACTTCTCTTGCTCCTTTCCCCAATGAATTTAACGTTTTTAATCACCACCGTTATTAGTGCTGCCAACAAGCTAAAATCCTTTACAAACCTCCTATAAAAGCTTGCAAGACCATGAAAGCTTCGAACTTGACCAATAGTATAAACGTTGGTCAATCTCAAATAGCACTTACTTTTTCATCATCCATTTGCACAACATGAGAGAAATCATAACAAACCCAAGGAAAATAAGTTTGTTTGTACAAAACACACACTTCTTTAGATTATCATATTTTCAGGTCTAAGTGTTATTAGTATTATTTTTAATGCTAAACATGCTCATCCAAGTTATTTCTATACACTAGGATATCATCCAAATAAAGCACAACAAATTTACCTATATGTGCACATGCACACAAAACATGGGTCAATCTCATAACAGTGCTAGGAACATTAGCTAGTCCAAACGGAATAACTTATCACTCTTACAATCCGTACTTAGTTTTAAATTCATTTTTTCATTTGTCACCTTCCCTCATCCTAATTTGATGATAACCAATTTCAAGATCAATTTTTAATGAAGATGCTAGAGCCATGCAACTTGTCTAACATATCATATATTATAGGTATTGGATGCCTATACTTGATGGTAATATTATTAATAGCTCTACAATCAACACAAATTTTCCATTATCCATCTTTCTTAATGACTAAAAAACAAATTAAACACAAGAAGATATGGGTTCATCCACAAATCCTCTTTATAAAAGTTCACTTACCTATCGCTAAAGTTCCTTCGACTCTTCTGGGTTGCTCCTATATGCTGGTCGGTTTGAAAAGGCACTTCCGGTTGCCAAATCAATTTTGTGTTCAATTCATCTTAATAGTGATAGCCCTTGAGGTAGCTCCTCTGGAAACAAATTATCAAAATCCTGCAAAAGATAAACAACAATGCTAGGAAGTGATCTTGCTATATCCTTTGTGTTTATGAGAATTTCCTTTAAAATAATTAATACAAGCAGATCATGTGTGTGTAAGATTTGTTTCAACTCATATTTTTTGCCACATGAGTATTTTTTTCGGCCATTTTCCTCTCATTTTCTTCCCCATTTTTTCCTCCATGGTCATCTTATTCATTTGTTCACTATTTTTTTTGTCATATATTTTTTATTTTTCTTTATTTGGTCCTCCAACACTTGCTTTGGAGATAATGGAAGAAGCACTATAGATTCCTTGTTCAGAGCAAAAGAGTATATATTCTTGAACCCATCATGTACCACTCTTCTATTGTATTGTGAAGGCCTTCCCAATAGAATATGACAAGCATGCATTAGTACTACATCATATAACACTTCATCCACGTACTTCCCAATTGTAAAAGACACCAAAAATTTCTTATTCGCCTTCACCTCAGCAAAATCATTCAACCATTACGGCCTATATGATTGAGAATGCTTTGATGTAGACAAACCTAACTTCTCCATAAACTCACAGTTAGCCATATTGGTACAACTTTCTCCATTTATAATGAGATTAAAAACTTTCTCATTCACAAAACACCTAGTATGGAACAAGTTGTTCCTCGAGTTAGTATCATCATCCTTAAACTGTGTATTCATAACACGCCTAGTTACAAGTACTTCATCGACAACAACCTCATATCCTTCACTAGGATCTCCAACTCAGGCATCTCATCATCGCCCTCGACCTCCTCTTCACTTTCAAATTCAAACTCCCAAGAACATTCATAGTCATCACTACTTTTATTGGACATTTGCAAGCAATATGGCCAAATTCTTGACACCTAAAGAATTTAATATCTCTTTAACGATTAGTAGGAGTTTCAGATTTACTTTGCATTCCTATCTTAGGCGCCTATTGCTTGATTTCAGTTTTGTGCTCAGTAACCATCTTTCCTTCTTCATGTTTTGCAAATTTTGGACCCCAAAAAGGTGATGAACTTCCCAATTGATTGGTGCAGCCAACTCATTTCCTCTCGAGTTTTTTCTCTACTTTGATCGCCATTTGAAACATCTCATCTAATTCAAAGTAGTGTTTAAGCTTCACTTAATCTTGAATTTTCCTGTTCAAACTACATAGAAAACGAGCCATAATAGCCTCATCATCCTCATCTATGTTGGTTATAATCATGACTACTTCTAACTCTTTATGGTAATCTTCGATACTCTTAGTAGCCTGCCTCAAACTCTGAAACTTCTTAAACATATCACAGTAGTAATGGTTGGGTACAAATCTCTTCCTCATAACTTGCTTAATCTCATCTCTTGTCTCAGTAGGTCTCAAATTATACCTTTTTCTAGTGGTCACAAGTTGATCCCACTAAATAAGATCATAGTCTAAGAATTCAACCATCACCAACCTAACCTGTAAGGACCGTGTATCGTATTATCGTAAATCCTATGTGATTATCGATAATTTATGAAATTTCCATGTGATTATGTATTTGATGTATATCATGACAATGTAATTGAGAAAATGAATAGTGAATATGAATTGACGTTGTAAGAGCTCAAGTGGAGAAGCGAATGCCAATATAGTACAAAAAATTTATATTTGTACAGAACGTGTAGCGCCCGGGCGGTAGAAAATGACCGCCCGTGTAGAACCCGTATAACACCCATTTAACACCCACTCTCCAATGTGAGTGGGCGTTATAACGCCCACTCACATGAGAGAGGGTGTGGGGCGTTTAATTGTTTGAACGCCCCTGTGTCAGTTTTTTTTTTAAAAAAATTGGATAATTAGCTGCGGTTTTTTCAAAACCGTCGCTATTAGCGACGGATTTTCAAAAACTGTCGCTGATTTGCTTACACACGGGTTCTACGTGTTTTGAATTATTTTAATTTTGTTTTCAAATTTTGAATTTCGGTTTTTTTAAAATAAAAATTAATTTTTTTTAATTTTCATTCAAATTTTATTTTTAAATTTTGACTTTCAGGTTTTTTTACATAAAAAAAATTTGTAATTTTTTTTAATTTTTAATTGTAAATCATTGTATATATTTTATTTTTTTATTTTTTATTTTAAATATTTAATTAATGAATTTGAATGTTTAAAAGAATGTGGGTAAAAGAGATATATTGTTATAATGAAAAAAGAATGTGGTTAAAAGAGATATGTTGTTATAATGATTATGTGGCAGTGAACCCCATGCTTTTTGATGAGTTGGTGGGTGTTTAAACACCCAACGAATGCGGATGCTCTAAGCCATACATAATTCTAGTATTTAAATTAAAATGATTTTATTGCTTGAGTATTTAAATTCTTTCTTTAAATTTAATTATTTTATGCAGTAGTTTAACTATTGTCTTTTCAGTTAATTAAGTGAGGCCGGACTGGAGTTAGAGTTTTGAGATAAAATTTAATATTAAGAAAACATTCCCAGAATTTATTTTAGCTAACTAATAAGTTAATTTAAGTTAAAAGAAGGTTTAAGAAATTATTTAAGTAACTTGAGGTAAGTAGGAAATAAGTTCATTTAGGTTCCATAATTAATGTGTTAATTCACTAAATTATTTAAAGGATATGTAAAGCTCTAAAGGTTTAAAATACACTAACTAAGCAATATTTCCACTCCACTTAATAGCATGATTCGGCCACCTCATAGATGACTTAGCAATTTTTTGACAACTCACCACCTTTGACCCTTTCCTTATAATTTCTTGGCATGATAATCCTTTCACTTTTAATCACCATTAATTATTAATAATAAATCATTATCCTAGCCTTGAGATGACATGATGAATCGGCCATTGCACCTCCTATATCCCTCCAAGAATATGATATCAAACCATTTCAAATTCAAAAGGGAGCAAGACTTGGTCATGCCATTTGAATCCCTTTTATATTGCAACTCCCCTCCATCTCTCCTAACCATCATTCCCCCTCCTCACCACCAAAATTCAGAGAGGATTCGGAGCTAAAATCGTGAGCCTCATAGCAAGAACAAGAGAGAAATCGATTAGAAGCAAGAACAAGAAGAACACTCCGTCTCCTCCGCGCTGCGTCGTCATATTCGTTCGTTTTCTTTCAAAACGAAACCAGGCATGTGTATGTTTTTATTTGCTCTTCAATCAAGCCATATTAGTATTTTAAACAACATACTCATGATTTTATTCAAGCAAAAACCGAAATTTTTCCATGCTATTTTCGAAACATGAAGTGCAGATTTCTTCGGCCCTCTTGTTCTTCACGGTTTGCTTGTTTCTTTGAGTACAGTTGGTTGGCTCGTGTCCAGGCTCCCAAGGCTGCATCTGGACATGTATTAAGACATATTAGGATCATATTGGTACATTCGTTCAAGCCCCATAACCGCTGGAAACTAGAAATGACAGCAACTCCCCAAACATGTCCCATTTGCATTCGATTTTCTTGATTGCTGTCAAAGATTGATGGATCTGATTTTGGCTGCCCTAAGGGCTATAGCCATGCTTAGAAAATCTCTTGGTCATGTCTAAGACGTGACCAAGTCGCCCTTTCGAGGCATGGTCTATGGTGGAATTGGTTTTTAACCAAAACAAACAAGAACAGCCCCTCGGCCCCTTTCCCCTTATTGCATGTAATGTTTCGGTTTTGTGGAGTGGTGTGGATCTTGGTTGGCCTCTGGCCCTTAGCCATGGTTCATACCATATCTCTCGATGTCTATATTGTGCCATGGTCAATCAAATGACCACTGGAATGACACGAGACAGCAAGCGAAGCAATACACCTCACGCACGCAAGGGTGCTCTCGGGTGGGACTTCTCGGCTGGTTTAATGGTGTGGTTCGAATTGTGGCTGGCCTAGGGCCCTTAGCTATGCTTCAAATCATTCCTTAGGACGTTGGTAAGAGGCTCTAGTTGGTGGTTCAAGACCCAATGGCCGGTAGTCTCGAAAACAACGCAAGTAATCAAAGGCGCTGCTGCTGTATTTTGACAGCAAGTGACGTCGCAGTTCAGAGGCGTGTTCCGGGTTCTTGGTTGGCTTTTAGCCTATGGCCTTGGACTGGACAGTGCCTCATCAAGTTAGGAAGGTCATGTTTTTGGCCGTTTGTGATTCGGATCATTTTAGAGGTCGTACGAGAAATTATAGTGCGATGTGCCAAATTGACTCTCGAAAGAGCGTTTCATGGTTTGGCCTCCATTCACCAAAATTTCGGCCCTTATCATTTTAGGAGCATTATTTCATCATTTTAAGTGTATTTTAATCATGACTAAATGATGGTTCGGTGTTGGTTCGGGTTGACACGGAGTCATGATTAAATACAAAGTCGTTGGGCGTAATTGTCTCGTTTTTGGATTCAATTACAAAGTTTGGTCAAGAAAATCATTTGCATATTTTTCATGTTAAATTAAGGTCGCAGCGAGCCTGGGAACGATCCAATCCATGTGGTAAAATAATACAGGATATTTAATTATGCCATTTAATTATATTACGTGCATAAAAAATATAAAATATTCATTTTTTAGATTTATGCGATATTGCTTGTGGCCATTTCACTATCATGGGATTATTGTATCATCCGGTGGTCACTTACCGGTTCAGTTCAGTTCCACCCAGTATGTTGTGGCATTAGTCTGATCAGACGATCATTACTTCACCCGGTGGTCACTTACCGGTCAGTTCAGTTCAGTTCAGTGCAGGGGCCACTTGCGTAAACCATAATCTCACCAGAAAATTGTTACATGCTATTTCATTACAGGGCTCCAAGGAGCAAACATTTTCACTTTTATTCTCAGTTCAGTTATGCACGTATTATAATTGCTCATGATAAGTTATTTTCACGTTATGCCTCATGACATGATATTTTTACTCCCATGCAACTTTATTATATTATTTACTCGTATTTACGATATATGCATGCTGAGTCTTTAGACTCACTAGACTTGATTGCTGTAGGTACTGATGAGGTCGGGACCGAGGGCGGGGACCAGTGAGCTAGCTTGGGTCGGCAGTAGTGGAACCCGATGACCTCATTTACAGCATTTACCATTTTTATGCTCAAACATTTTTATTAGTTGTTGGATTACTTTAACTTTTTATTTTGCGAACAATAATTTCTCCCGCTGCTATTTTGAACATTAAACTTGATTTATCAGTTTATTTTATGAATGAGGCATTTTAATTACTTTAAAAAGAAAATTTTAAATTTTTCCGCAAATTTTCAAACACGAATTTTCGGGCCATTTTAGCTGGTATCAGAGCCAGGTTCTTTAAAGGGTTGTACTACTACTGACCACGAGAAGCTCATGGAGTCACGTCTTCGGTCTGTAAGTTTTACATTTACGCATTTTATTTAAAGCATGAAATATTCGGACATCATGTTTTCATGAAATATTTTACGTCCAGATTTTTATTGTTCAGTATTTAAATTTAAATAAATTATAGAATTATGCATGTTAGTTACGTATGGGTTATGTATGGAACAGTATGTCCCCTAGACGCATCCTCGAGCGCACTAGAGAGGATGAGCCTCGCCAGGAGGACGGCATGAACCAGAGGCAGGAGAGGGACTTACCACCTCCACCTCCACCTGACATGAATGCCCAGATGCTAGCTGGGATGACTCAGTTCTTCGCACAGTTTGCGGGGAACCATGCTGTGGCAGCCAGGCCGACAGGGCCCGAGGCTACTTATGAGAGATTCATGAAGATGCGTCCTAAGGAGTTTTCAGGGACGACGGACCCCATGATTGCCGAGGGCTGGATCAAGTCCCTCGAGGTTATCTTCGAGTTCATGGAGCTTGGAGATGCAGACAGAGTTCGTTTTGCCACCTATCTATTCGGAGGAGATGCACGCCTATGGTGGGAAGGAGCATCAGTAGCTTTGAACTTAGCTACACTCAGTTGGACGCGCTTCACGGAGGTATTCTACTCCAAATATTTTACTGATGAGGTGCGTTCCAGGTTGACCAGGGAGTTCATGACCCAGAGGCAGGGTGATCTGACTGTTACGGAGTTCGTCCGTAAGTTTGAGAGGGGTTGCCACTTTGTGCCCCTAATCGCTAGTGATGCTAGAGCCAAACTGAGACACTTAATGGATGGTCTGCGGCCGATCTTGCGCCGCGATGTTAGAGTTGCAGGCCCTACTACTTTTGAAGTCGCGGTTTCCAGAGCTCTTGCTGCAGAGCAAGATCAGATCGACATTGAGAGGGACCGCCAGGGTAAGCGACCACTCCCAGTACCACACCGCCCTCCTCCTCCTCAGCAGCAGCATCAGAACAAGAGGCCTTTCTATGGCCCACCCAAGAACAGAGGACAGAGGCAGCAGCATCAGGGACGTGCAGTCCCAAGGACCTTTGAGCACCTAGTCTGTCCCAAGTGCTCACGCCGCCATCCTGGAGCATGTATGTATGGTTCAGGGAAGTGTTATAAGTGTGGTAGTCCAGACCACTTACTTCTGCAGTGCCCTCAGAGGAATCTTTCTACCCAAGGCAGAGTTTTTGCTCTCCATGCCACGGAGACGAACCCGGAGACCATGCTTATGACAGGGAGAATATTTATATCTGGTTCCGCTACGAAGCCTTGATAGATTCATTGGCCACTCACTCATTTATTTCGGAGGTCTTTGCTAATTTCCTCAAGGTCAAGACCGTTGGGCTAGATGTAGCCTATTCAGTAGTATTGCCTTCTGGTGAGGAGATGGCAGCTACCAATGTGATCCGAGACATAGATCTTGAGCTCCATGGCAACCTCGTTTATGCGGACCTGATCATGTTGCCGATGCCAGAGTTTGACATCATTCTAGGGATGGACTGGCTATTGCGGAACAGAGTTTTGATTGACTTCCAGCGGAGATCTGTTCTAGTCCGACCGCCTGGAATGGCGCAGTTCTTATTCGAGCCGAACAGGTACTTTCCCTTACCGCACATTATTCATTATGTCAAGGCTAGGAAGCTCATGCATAAAGGGTGTCGGGCGTTTTTAACAACTTTTATAGCTGTCCCCGAGGCACCAGTCAGTTAGCCGCAGATGTTCCTATTGTTAAAGATTTTCTAGACGTTTTTCCGGAAGACGTCTCTGGTATACCACCCGAGCGAGAGGTGGAGTTTTCTATTGATCTTATGCCAGTTACGGCTCCGATCTCCAAAGCGCCGTACCGACTAACACCGACAGAGATGACAGAGCTTAAGAAGCAGATTCAGGAACTTCTAGACAAGGAGTTCATTCGCCCGAGTTTTTCACCATGGGGCGCACCAGTCTTGTTTGTAAAGAAGAAGGATGGCACGATGAGACTTTGCATTGATTATCGGGAATTGAACAGGGTTACAGTGAAGAACAAGTGCCCACTTCCGCGGATTGAGGATCTATTTGATCAGTTACAGGGAGCTTTGGTATTCTCCAAGATAGATCTGCGTTCCGGTTATCACCAGTTGAGGGTGAAAGATGATGATGTTTCCAAGCCTGCTTTTAGGACTCGTTATGGCCACTATGAGTTCCTTGTGATGCCGTTCGGTCTGACGAACGCGCCAGCGATCTTCATGGATCTCATGAATTGCATATTTCAGTCGTATCTTGACCAGTTTGTGATAGTATTCATAGACGACATTCTCGTCTACTCCAAGAATCAGGAGGATCACAGCAGACATCTGACCACAGTGCTACAGACCTTGCAGAAGCACAAGTTATTCGCAAAGTTCAGTAAGTACGAATTTTGGTTAGAGAAGGTGGCGTCCTTAGGCCACATTGTTTCTAGCAGTGATATTGAGGTAGACCCAGCGAAAGTTGCCGCAGTCAGAGATTGGGTTGTGCCGCAGAATACATCAGAGATCCGCAGTTTTCTTGGGCTAGCAGGATATTATCGGAAGTTCATTAAGGGATTCTCCTCTATTGCCGTTCCACTCACATCATTGACCAAGAAGAATGCTAAATTTGTGTGGAGCGAGGAGTGTCAGAAGAGCTTCGATACTTTGAAGCAAGCTCTTATCTCAGCACCAGTTTTGGCCATGCCGTCAGGGCCCGGAGATTTTGTATTGTATACTGATGCTTCGAAGCTCGGTTTGGGCGCAGTATTGATGCAGCATGGGAAGGTGATAGCGTATGCTTCTCGTCAGCTGAAAATCCATGAAAAGAATTACCCTACCCATGATCTAGAGTTGGCCGCCGTAGTTTTCACGTGAAGATTTGGAGGCACTATTTATATGGAGAGAAGTGCCAGATCTTTACCGACCACAAGAGCCTCAAGTATTTCTTTACGCAGAAGGAGCTGAACATGCGTCAGAGGCGTTGGTTGGAGCTTGTGAAGGATTACGACTGCGACATTAGCTACCACCCGGGTAAAGCTAATGTAGTTGCGGATGTATTGAGCAGAAAAGTCGCAGTAATGGCTCATTTGACGGTTTCGAGACCTCTTCAGACTGAGATGCAGAGGTTTGGTCTATAGACTTATCCTCGAGGTAGAGTTTCTCGTCTATCTACCTTGACTATTCACTCCTCTCCTCTAGACCGTATTCGCAGTGGTCAGTCAGCAGATGAGCAGTTAGCAAAGTGGAAGCAGAGAGATGAGGCCAAGGGCAGTGTCTTGTATACAGTGAGCGACGGTATAGTGAGATATCGAGACAGGATGTGGGTTCCTAGCAGTGATTCTCTCCGAGCAGATACTCTATCAGAGGTCCACATGTCGCCGTACTCTATACACCCTGGGAGTACGAAGATGTACAGAGATCTGCAGTTATTGTATTGGTGGCCCGGAATGAAGAAGGACATCAGACGGTTTGTATCCGAGTGCCTGACTTGCCAGTTAGTGAAAGCGGAGCATCAGAGACCAGCAGGTTTGCTCAAGCCTCTTCCTATTCCCGAGTGGAAGTGGGAGAATGTTACCATGGACTTCGTGACCGGTTTGCCGAAGTCAGTCAGAGGATCAAATGCCATCTGGGTGATTGTAGATCGTCTTACCAAATCAGCGCATTTCTTGCCTATTAAGACGACTTTCACCATGATTCAATATGCAGAGTTGTATATCCGGGAGATAGTCCGACTTCATGGTATTCCAGTTTCTATCGTATCTGACAGGGACCCCAGATTCACTTCATCATTTTGGAAGAGTTTGCATTCGACTATGGGTACGAAGTTGTTGTTTAGCACAGCTTTCCACCCTCAGACAGATGGGCAGTCAGAGCGAGTTATTCAGATCTTGGAGGATCTTCTCCGTGCTTGTGTTATTGACTTCTCAGGGAGTTGGGATTCGAACTTGCCATTAGTGGAGTTCACCTATAACAACAGTTTCCAGTCGTCTATAGGTATGGCACCGTATGAAACACTGTATGGCCATAAGTGTAGATCCCCTGTTCATTGGGATGAAGTAGGAGAGAGAGCAGAGTTGGGTCCAGAGATTATTCAGCAGGCTGCCGATGTAGTAGTCAAGATCCGGGATAGGATGAGGACTGCTCAGAGCCGACATAAGAGCTATGCAGATCAGAGGAGGAGAGATCTAGATTTTGCCGTTGGCGACCATGTTTTCGTGAAGGTAGCACCTATGAAGGGTGTCATGCGATTTGGGAAGAAAGGAAAGCTCAGTCCGAGATTCATTGGACCATTTGAGATCCTTGACAGAGTTGGGACGTTAGCTTATTGTGTGGCTCTTCCACTGAATCTGGCCGGAGTACACAATGTGTTCCACGTCTCTATGCTGAGAAAGTATATGGCGAATCCTTCGCATGTCTTGAACTTTGAGCCGTTGCAGCTTACTCCGAACCTGTTTTATGAGGAGAGACCAGTGCAGATCTTAGATAGGCAGGAGAAGAAGCTTCGGAACAAGCTGGTTAAGCGAGTCAAAGTAAAATGACTAAACCATTCAGAGGAGGAAGCTACGTGGGAGTCTGAGCCAGAGATGAGGAGTCAGTACCCCGAGTTATTCAGTGAGTTTTAATTTCGAGGACGAAATTTCTTTTAAGGGAGGGAGAGTTGTAGAACCCGTAAATTAAACTACGTATAAGACATGCATAATTCTAGTATTTAAATTAAAATGATTTTATTGCTTGAGTATTTAGATTCTTCCTTTAAATTTAATTATTTTATGCAGTAGTTTAACTATTGTCTTTTCAGTTAATTAAGTGAGGCCGGACTGGAGTTGGAGTTTTGAGATAAAATTTAATATTAAGAAAACATTCCCAGAATTTATTTTAGCTAACTAATAAGTTAATTTAAGTTAAAAGAAGGTTTAAGGAATTATTTAAGTAATTTGAGGTAAGTAAAAAATAAGTTTATTTAGGTTCCATAATTAATATGTTAATTCACTAAATTATTTAAAGGATAGGTAAGGCTCTAAAGGTTTAAAATACTCTAACTAAGCAATATTTCCCCTCCACTTAATAGCATGATTCGGCCACCTCATAGATGACTTAGCAATTCTTTGACAACTCACCACCTTTGACCCTTTCCTTATAATTTCTTGGCATGATAATCCTTTCGCTTTTAATCACCATTAATTATTAATAATAAATCATTATCCTAGCCTTGAGATGACATGAATTGGTCATTGCATCTCCTATATCCCTCCAAGAATATGATATCAAACCATTTCAAATTCAAAAGGGAGCAAGACTTGGTCATGCCATTTGAATCCCTTTTATATTGCAACTCCCCTCCATCTCTCCTAACCATCATTCCCCCTCCTCACCACCAAAATTCAGAGAGGATTCAGAGCTAAAATCGTGAGCCTCATAGCAAGAACAAGAGAGAAATCGATTAGGAGCAAGAACAAGAAGAACACTCCGTCTCCTCCGCGCCGCGTCGTCATATTCGTTCGTTTTCTTTTCAAAACGAAACCAAGGCATGTGTATGTTTTTATTTGCTCTTCAATCAAGCCATATTAGTATTTTAAACAACATACTCATGATTTTATTCAGCAAAAACCGAAATTTTTCTATGCTATTTTCGAAACATGAAGTGCAGATTTCTTCGGCCCTCTTGTTCTTCACGGTTTGCTTGTTTCTTTGAGTACAGGTGGTTGGCTCGTGTCCAGGCTCTCAAGGATGCATCTAGACATGTACTAGGACATGTTAGGATCATATTGGTACATTTGTTCAAGCCCCATAACAACTGGAAACCAGAAATGACAGCAACTCCCCAAACATGTCCCATTTGCATTCGATTTTCTTGATTGCTGTCAAAGATTGATGGATCTGATCTTGGATGCCCTAAGGGCTATAGCCATGCTTAGAAAATCTCTTGGTCATGTCTAAGACGTGACCAAGTCGCCCTTTCGAGGCTTGGTCCATGGTGGAATTGGTTTTTAACCAAAACAAACAAGAACAACCCCTCGGCCCCTTTCCCCTTATTGCATGTAATGTTTCGGTTTTGTGGAGTGGTGTGGATCTTGGTTGGCCTCTGGCCCTTAACCACGGTTCATACCATATCTCTCGATGTCTATATTGTGCCATGGTCAATCAAATGACCACTGGAACGACACGAGACAGCAAGCGAAGCAATATACCTCACGCACGCAAGGGTGCTCTCGGGTGGGACTTCTCTGCTGGTTTCATGGTGTGGTTCGAATTGTGGCTGGCCTAGGGCCCTTAGCCATGGTTCAAATCATTCTTTAGGATGTTGGTAAGAGGCTCTGGTTGGTGGTTAGAACCCCAATGACCGGTAGTCTCGAAAACGACGCAAGTAATCAAAGGTGCTGCTGCTGTATTTTGACAGCAAGTGACGTCGCGGTTCAGAGGCGTGTTCCGGGTTCTTGGTTGGCTTTTAGCCTATGGCCTTGGACTGGACAGTGCCTCATCAAGTTAGGAAGGTCATGTTTTTGGCCGTTTGTGATTCGGATCATTTTAGAGGTCGTACGAGAAATTACGGTGCGATGTGCCAAATTGACTCTCGAAAGAGCGTTTCATGTTTTGGCCTCCATTCACCAAAATTTCGGCCCTTATCATTTTAGGAGCATTATTTCATCATTTTTAGTGTATTTTAATCATGACTAAATGATGGTTCGATGTTGGTTCGGGTTGGCACGGAGTCATGATTAAATACAAAGTCGTTGGGCGTAATTATCTCGTTTTTGGATTCAATTACAAAGTTTGGTCAAGAAAATCATTTGCATATTTTTCATGTTAAATTTAGGTTGCAGCGAGCCTGGGAACGATCCAATCCATGTGGTAAAATAATACAGGATATTTAATTATGCCATTTAATTATATTACGTGCATAAAAAATATAAAATATTCATTTTTGAGATTTGTGCGATATTACTTGTGGCCATTTCACTATCATGGGATTATTGTATCATCCGGTGGTCACTTACCGGTTCAGTTCAGTTCCACCCAGTATACTGTGGCATTAGTCTGATCAGACGATCATTACTTCACCCGGTGGTCACTTACCGGTCAGTTAAGTTCAGTTCAGTTCAGTGCAGGAGCCACTTGCGTAGACCATAATCTCACCAGAAAATTGTTACATGCTATTTCATTACAGGGCTCCAAGGAGCAAACATTTTCACTATTATTCTCAGTTCAGTTATGCACGTATTATAATTGCTCATGATAAGTTATTTTCACGTTATGCCTCATGACATGATATTTTTACTCCCATGCAACTTTATTATATTATTTACTCGTATTTACGATATATGCATGCTGAGTCTTTAGACTCACTAGACTTGATTGTTGTAGGTATTGATGAGGTCGGGACCGAGGGCGGGGACAAGTGAGCTAGCTTGGGTCGGCAGTAGTGGAACCCGAGGAACTCATTTACAGCATTTACCATTTTTATGCTCAAACATTTTTATCAGTTGTTGGATTACTTTAACTTGTTATTTTGCGAACAATAATGTCTTCCGCTGCTATTTTGAACATTAAACTTGATTTATCAGTTTATTTTATGAATGAGGCATTTTAATCACTTTAAAAAGAAAATTTTAAATTTTTTCGCAAATTTTCAAACACGAATTTTCGGGCCATTTTAGCCCGAGCGCCAGGGTATATTGAGATAATATTCAGGCAGAATACTCCGCGCCCGAGCGGTAATGTTTGACTGCCCGAGCGCGGCACAACTCACACTCGGGGACAGAATGTCTCGCGCTCTGGCGCGAGAATTCTACCGCCCGAGCGCGAGAGCTGTGAGGATAAGAATAACTTTTTCCTCTTTTTTCCTTCATTTCCTATTCGATAGCTTCGAGAGAAATACGAGAGAATTCGAAATCCTTCGTCCGAATCGACTTCGAAACGCTGTCCAAACGCGAAACCAATTATATATTCGGAATCGTCGCGTCGAGGGCTTCTGAATGAGGTAAATTTCTTCTGGTTCCAGCAGCTCTAAATATCAAAGTGCTGGAATAGCATGTATTTGAAGTTGAAATTCCTATATGTAGTAGAATAACCGACAATAAACTCATATTCGAAGTCGGAATTGAATTATGATATGATTTGGATTTGATATGAATTTTTGAAGTTTCAAATGATATTTGAAACTCATATTAATGATTTTGGATTATGTTATTGATTGGAATGAGTATTGTTATTGATGTAGATAAAGTATTATACCGATATCTTCAGGCTATATCAACTGGAAACGAAGAATTGAGGTATGTTGCGACCGGGTAACATACGACATGTATCTGTATTATATGATATATGTTGGATTGGTTTGATTGATTGGAACGAGAATACATGTCTATATGCCTTATTTGTGTAGTTTATGTGGCATACATGACATTGTGATTGGAATATCGATGTATAAAATAAATGTTTTATTAACATACATCGTTTGATGCATACATCGATACATGACATGCACGTTGAGCTATGATCCTTGGATACCCTGATATGATTTGATTGGATTCTGGGGTTTATGAACACAATGCTATGTTTGGTATTATATGACCCTTAAAACATAGACATTTGTGGCCCCGACGATTGATATGAGATTTGGGATTTGATGGAGCTTCGTCGACGCTATCATACGAGTATCCCTTATTGAGCCCGGTGTGCCAGCTCGAGCATTGATTTGATAGCGATTCGTTTGATTCTGACATGTGCTCAGTGGATGGGCATTGACCTGATACCTCCACGACTTACATGCATTGCATACCATATATCATTGTTTAGATACTTGTGGTATATATGATGGTTGTTTCATACGGAGCTTTGCTCACCCCCAAGGGGGGCTGTTGTTGTCTTTGTGTGTGGACAATGGCAGGTACTCCAGGGTATTAGGAGGCCGGAGAGGGTACTTCTGGAGGGAGTCATGGTTGATTTGAGATTTCGTGGTCTTTCCCAGTATATATGTATATGTATCTATATACCGGGGTATGTCCCGAGAATATGAGTTTGTTTGTATGTATTTAATCTGAATTATGTGTGGGCTTGGTTTATATTGTGACGTGTTGAGACGAGACTATATTATATACTATATTTTAGTATTATAATTACAGTTGACACGTTTTGGGCTCATTGTAAAGAAATTTTAAACTCGTTTTCGGCTGTAATTAGTTAATCCTAATCAAAGTGCATTATAATAACGATTAGGAGCTAAGGGCCCCACATAACCTTTTCGAGTTCGAAGTAGTGGTGATAGTCAAACACAAACTCTACCTTCTTCTCTCACTCTAAGTATTCTTATGGATCAGATTTACCATAAAACAAAGTCATACTCATTTTAATACTCCCCATATTACCATCCTCTCTACCCATTTCATTGTATCTCCCACGTACTTCTCATATTCTACCTCCCCCAAACCCTTGGCCACACCTATTTCTTTCCCAATTCTCATCCTAGAGCTCCCATGTCAAAATCATCCTCATCTTCCCCTCTTCCAATAGTTCTAGTCCTAGTTTTACTACCACTCTGTTAGAACATTTCATGTTCGCAATCTTACTTGATTTTGATGTTAACAAAACTTGTTATTTTGTTTATAATGATTTTACCTAAGTGCGCAGAAACTGAAACTGATCAGAATTCTAACTGATCAGTTATCAAGCCAAAACTGAAGCTATCGAAAAATGCAAAATGAAAGTGTCAACTGGTTAATCAAACTAAACAAGTTCAACTAATAAATCGTAAACCAGTTCAACTGATTGTCCAGCTAAAAGGTCGTTCAGCAGAAGACCTTCAGAAGCCCGGCCAGCTGATGAAGAGCCCAACTGATAAGAGCCCGGCTGACTAGTTCAACTGAAAGAGTGAAATCAGTTCAACTGACTAGTCAACTGATTTCACCAGTTCAAATGAAGATCAGTTCAACAAACCATTTCAGAACATCAGTTAGAACTAATCAGTTGCAGAACTCAAAAATCTTATTCAATGGGATCTGGCTGTGGACAAAGGTACTAAAGCATCGGTACTATCAATAGTACAATAATGGATGTTGCAGCAAAGCTTTAAGACAAAATGCTCCAGCATGGCAGTCGGAAAAGTCGAGAGATGAAAAACAATAGAAAAAAGAAAGGGCACACATATTACGTATCAGCTTATAAGAAGCAATCAGCCCAATCGAGGGAGCACTTCGAGATATATCAGCTTAGTGTACAAGCATATTCCCCTCAGTGTGTGAGAACACATTTTGGGTTTTTTTTAGAGATCAGTTATCACACACACACTCACCTCCACTCAAATTACGTCTTGCACAAAGACGTAAAACTTGTGTATGTAGTCTTTGACACACATATATTAAACAAGTATTGGCTAAAAGGTGATGCCTTCAGTCTTGACTAGGAGTTCAGTTAAGCAGTGGGTAAGTCCTAAGCTGGGTGGGTTTGTACAAGGTGTTGTATAAATCAAACTCTTATAGTGGATCCTACCCGATGTGGTAGAAGGGGTGACATAGGAGCAGTTGAAGTCTCCGAACATCCATAAAAATATCTTGTGTATTAACTGTTTAACTGTGCTTTAAACTGATTTGTCAGTTCAGCTGATATCAGTTCAGTTAAGTTCATAACTGAACTGATAGAAGCCAGAACTAATTCCCCGTAATTCAGTTGATCAGTTCACTAAAGCTAAAAGTATTTTTAAACTCTATTAGTTTTTCTTAACGAAGGATTAATTCAAGTGTTTTTCGCTTGGTTTGAAACTAAACTCGATCTAATTCATCGGTGTATACATTTTTAGAACAAGAGCTGTTGCAGCTCATTGAGAATATTATGTTTGAAGCACCCTCGTAGGTGCCCGAACCGATCCATCACACTCACAACAATAACCTCCAACTGACCAATCCTCTCGTGTAGTGGCTATAATTTGGCCCTCATCATCATGATTTGACCAAACAATGCCTTCATCTGGACCATGGACAATCCTTGGTTCAGTCTATCTCCTACTTCCTTCTCAAATGTTCTTTCAGATATTGTATCTGCAAGAAACACTAGTAATGTTATGGGTGTTAATGTGATTATGTGGTTTATATGATTTTTCTAGATTTTGTTAAATGTCTCGTTGATTATATGTTTATTAATTTGCATATTTTATGACATTTATTATAGGACATTAAATTATGAAATTCATGTTGAGCCTTATCTTTCTTGATATCTGTTATTTCTATTATGCTGAATTATTGGCACACATGGTTATTTCGGAATAAGCGAGTGGTTTTCGAGCCTAGTTCTCCTTGAGATCGAAATTATGATTGTTTATTTCTTGATGCATTTTTTATGTGATATGGACTTGAAATATTGACATCATACGTTGTTCGTTATTGTTTCTTCATGTTGTATTGTTATCTTATCAGCTATATGGAGGTCGAGTCATAGGTGTTTATTAGGCATAACACGACATACCTTACATATTTGGCAGAGAAGTTTAGCTGCATGGCGATGTAGATTCCCTATGTGTTGTTGCTCGAGCATTACTCATGTTGTTATCGTATCGTTTATGTAGCTCATCTGTGTGTTGTTGCATCATTATTGAATCATTTTCTCTTTACATGTATTTTAAAAATTTTGGTATGTCCTACTAACGGGAAATCATGCATAAATTTTTTCGGGCCTTGAGGTCCATTTTTAATTATTTTAAATCATTTTCTGTTGTAGATTTAAATTTAATCTTATTGAAATTATGATTTGATGAATTAAGAAGATCATTAATGTTTGATAATTAACAGTAATTATAATAACTAGACCTCACAAGAAGATAAATGTGAACTAACAGTAGATCGAGTTGATCGAATTCAAAATCAAACTAAGCTTGTTTTAAAATAAGTTGATCCGATCCAAGAACAAGATCATCTTATTGTAGATCCAAATCCTCTTGGGCCGTCCTATCAGTGAAGTAAAAATTATCCGCCTGAGCTGGTTATAGGTAACCTTTCTACTCCTTTAAGAACCAGAAAACAGATTATTGATAAAATTTTGCATGCTGTTTTAATTTCTCAATTAGAACCTAAGAAGATTAATGAATCTCTAATTGACTCAAATTGGATAACTGTTGTGCAAGAGGAATTAAATCAATTTGATAGAAACAAAGTTTGAAATTTAGTTCCTAAACCTTCATATAAATTGTTATAGGTACCAGATGGATTTTCATAAATAAATTAGATGAAAATGGTATTGTTATTAGAAACAAGGCTAGATTAATCGCACATTATAAGCAAGAAGATGGAATAGGTTTTTAATGAATCATTTGCACATGTAGCCAGATTAGAAACATAATATTCCTTGCTTATGTTGAATTTAAAATATTCAAAGTGTACCAAATTGATGTTAAGACTACTTATTAAATGCATTATTACATGAAGATGTATGTGTAGAACCACCTCCTGGATTTATAAATCATGTATTGCTAGATTATGTGTTTAAACTAGATAAATCTTTGTATGGTCTGAAACAAGCTCCTAGAGCTTGGTATGTCACTTTGTCTAAATTTCTTATTGATCATTACTTTAAAATTGACACGGTTAATATAACCTCGTTTACATTTATTAAAGGAAATCAAACATTGTCAGTTCAAATATATGTTGATGATATTATATTTGGGTCGCGAAAAGTTCTCTAAGCTGATGCATGATAAATTTGAGATGAGTATGATGTGTGAGATGACGTTCTTCCTCGGATTGCAAGTTAGAAAGCTTGATAGTATAATTTCACCAGTCAAGCTAAATATTCAAAAGAATTTCCCAATATTTTTTAAATGGAGAACTACTCAGCAACATCTGTTAAGATCGATTTGAAACGTTCAATACTCGTTTTGCTTTAAAAGTACTAGAAATTTTTTTTGTTTTCAAACCCTCACAAGTTCGGCCTAAATACATAAATAAAAATCTTTAAAATATTTTTGACACAATTTTAAAAATAAAACAACCAACTATATTTGAAAATCAAAGGAAAAATTATTCAAAACATAAAAACGTCAATCGTTTGTATATCCTACTTAGCAATATTGCTAAAACTAATAATCTCTCAAAAACCACTCAAAAGCATAATCAAGTCATAAAAATATCTTTAACATAAACTTTAAATCCTAAATCATAATCATAAGTCATAAGTCTAGTGCGAAAAACTAGCGCTGGTCCTCGGGTTATGTGCACCTTCAGTCCAGCAAAGTCAACCATCAAGACCTCCATTATCATTATTATCATAATTACCTGCATCAATCACACCTAATGAGTCTAAAGACTCAGCAAACCATAATCTTGATAACAAATAACACGTATACAGATAACATGCAACAATGAAAATACTTTTACATAAAATAACATTTTCATAATGATGCATAAACTTAAACATAAACATTTTCATATTATCGTAAACTTATTCATATTCATCATAAACATATTTGTATTTATCATATTCATATACGTATTCATTTTCGTTGAATTCAGATCGTTAATTGTGACTTTCGTATTTGTATTGGGGCGATGGATCCATTTACATGTAACCACAGTACCGGACGGCGGGGACATCATCGATACCCTCACCTGTCTACTGAGCTTTGGCTTTACGAATTAACATATCATGTCAATGAAAATACAATCGTTGGGCTCCCTCTGGGCCTTCTACCGTAAACGGGATCTCTATGGGGTCTCACGATATCTCCAATCATATCATCGTATTAATCACAATTACTTCACTTCCTTCAATATTTCATACTTTCATCACTTATAAAAATTACACACGCATATATTGTTTTTCTTTTAAACCAAGCATGCAACATGTCTTTTAACGTTATCCTTTCATCATAAAATTCCATAAACATTTAAAATAATCATTTTAACATATAAAATAGCATTTAGAGCACTGTCATGATGTTTACTATTTTCTAGGTGTAAAATAACTGTTTTACCCCTAGGAGCATAATTTTTCGTATTTATCATTAGACCTCTAAAAGGCATCCCAAATCATTCCAAACTTAACATATAACCTTAAAACACTCCCATAAATATTCATTTGGCTTAAAACT
Source organism: Primulina tabacum (assembly GCF_025594145.1). Taxonomy (NCBI): domain Eukaryota; kingdom Viridiplantae; phylum Streptophyta; class Magnoliopsida; order Lamiales; family Gesneriaceae; genus Primulina; species Primulina tabacum. The sequence continues at coordinate 860,369 of NC_134552.1, read as the reverse complement.
TAGCTTTTTGATAGGTTCCTCGATTCGTTTTTAATCTTCGACATACAACCCGGTTTTAACTCGTATTGACTCGAAACTTAACCAAACTTGAACCAAAGCTTAATAACACCTAAATAACCCATATTCAGCCCAAATCAAGCCAATTATAACCCTTGAACAAGCCTAAAACCTTGCTGGAAAATTCTGCTAATTTTTGGAAAACCCTAATCTATCCTACCATGGTTTCCTTCAAGCCTAGGCCATAACCATCACGTCCAGACCCTAACCAACCATCCTAGGACCTAGACCACACCCAAGGGACCCTACTAGAATGAGCCTACAATGCCTAGAACCTCCAGCCCTAAGCCGCTCCCCTTCATGCACTACACGCCCCAACAACAACGTGCAGCCTATGTGCCCCATGTTCAGCCCTTGCACCGCCCATCTAGGACCATTACTAGCCTCCCTTAGGACCCTTGAACACCTCTCAAATAGCAACTAGCATCCTCCCTTTCCTAAGATGAAAAACGCGAACCCTATCCCATAGAAACCCAATTTTCGTTCATCCTCTTACCCTAAATTTTCCAGCCTTTAGACGTACACCTAGGGACCCTTAAACATGTGGAAAAACATCCTTTCAAGTACCCCTACCATGCAGCCCCTTTGTGCATAATTATGAAGAGTTTTAAAAAAAGAAAACTCTAGTTTTATGCATAATAAGCCATAAAAACGAAAATACAAGGTAGTGTTACATATTTTTCATGCAAACATGCATAAAACATATAATATGATGTGATAGATGTGAAAAAAGAAGATTAAGACGTGCTTTTGCGTTTAAAACACTCGAAATACGAATATCGTAGCGGTGGAACATCAGTGACTATCGGAGGAGAATTTCTATTTTTTTTCTATCCTTTTTTCTTGTCAAAACCCCTCCAAAAACCCATCTTGGGATGTAGGGGAGTCGAGAGATCGTTGTTGGAAGGAAGAACGAGAAAGAAAAACGAAGAACGAAGGAGAAAAAAAATTCAAAACTACTTTGCCCCAAGAACTAAAAGTCTCGGCCGATTCCTATCTTCACTTTTCAATTTACGTAACTTAGTGTGTGTTTCGGTGTGTTTGTGTGTGTAGGTGTTTAGATGTGTGTGTGGGTTTAGGTTTAAATAAAAAAGACAAAAAGGCTTTTTTTCTTTTTATTTAATGGGCTAATCAACACTAGTTTTTTAATTAATAAATTAGGCCCATTAAAATTAATAAAATCATTAGCCTTAAATTAAAAGATTTAAAAATATATTTCAAAAAATCTCCTTATAAAATACATAAAATTCCTTGTTCCCACCAATTAATTTAAACTTGTTCTTAAAAATGCAATAATTCTTAAAAAAATTAAAATAAATATTTTCTTAAGTAAAAATAAAAAATTAGCTTTTAAAATTTTAATACCTTAGTCGTCTCCGGTCCTCCGTTTCGGCCAACCACCGATTTCGTCTGAAAATCTTTAAATCATGAATCAAACAAAATTATACAATTAATCATTTAGTCACTCAAAATATATAATTGATGCATCCAAAATAATTTAATTAAAATATTTTTTTAATTTAATAATTTTAATACATGCGGTCTGCGTGACTGATTATCTGGCGTTACATGATTAGAGAGATAATCGTTGAGCTACAATAGCTTAGTTCTTGAAATATTAAACACCGATGAATTAAATCGAGTTTGGTGTTCAAACCAAGCGGAAGACACTCGGAATAATCCTTCGAAGAAATCGATTAAATATTTTGTAAAGTATTTAAAATATATGCAAGTCAAATGAGTAAAAATATTTTGGTTGAAGCATTTTATCAAACACTTGGTATGCAATATTTTGGTATTTGAAGAACACATAAAATGCTTCAACAATACATCGTTAAAACTATGAAAATGATAAGTAAATGCAATAAATAAATAGACACGAATTTGTTTATGAATGTTCGGAGACTTTAAAAACTCTTATGTCACCCCTTTTCTCCTTGGGAAGGATCTACTGGAGACTTTGATTTATACAACACCTTGTACGAACCCATTTCAACTTAGGACTTATCTCTTGCTTAATCGAAACTCCTAGCACTCAAGATTGCAGGCAGCATCTCACAATCAGCATATTTGTTAATGTCTCATATGCAATTACTACATACATAAGTTTATTGTATTTGTGCAAGACTCGCTCAACTAATCTTTGATGTTCAACTCTCTTGTATATGTGTGAGTGATTGTGTATGAGAAAATTATCCTTTACAGTTTACATCTCAAATGTATCCTCACACAAGGGCTTGTGCTCTCAACTAGTTGATTTCTTCATGCTAACTGCTCATGCTTTTAATCTCATTCAAAAGCTCTTGTTTGATCTTCGAGATGTTGTATTTATAGGTCCCAACAATGATATATACATTAGACACAAGAATATGACCGTTTGGAAAGTTTCTGTACTGTTTCTGAAATTGCTAAGGTCAAATTTGCTTTACTGGACTTTTTCTGAGTTTAAACTGGTCAACTATGGTCAACTCAGTTGGTCGTTCAGTTCAACTGGTCATTCATTTCAGTTGGTCAGCAGCTGGTTCAGTTCAATTCAGTTGGTCAGCAGCTGGTTCAGTTCAGTTTCAGCTGGTGCGGCTTATTTTAGGTTGTACATCGTCATTTATCAGCATCTTAAACTTCGATTCAAACTTTGACTTCTGAATATGATTTTTAGATCATCGTCTTATCTTTTCAACGCATATTGAATCGATTCATTCCAATAGCTGACCTGAGACATATGACCAAAATACCGCAACTGCTCATGCCCAACTGATTGTTGTTTTCGTGCAATCAGTTTGGTAATTCAACGATCAGTTAGACCTTGATAACATCCGAATTTGACCAACTGGCGAGAAATACGACTTGTTTCAAATTGCGTTTTATGATCAGTAAAGTTGGCAGATTGTCATTTGAGTCTTCCAGCTGAGAGATATCATCAGAATACCGAAGCTTGTCAGAAATTAAGCTTGGCTGAATTCAGTTTCAGTTTGCTTCTTGTGTTTGCAACTTCACATGTGAGTAAATATGTTTGAAATACAATAACAGTTTTGTTAACATCAAAATCAAAATTGCTAACATGAAATGTTCCAACAACATCAACACCCATGAGATCTTCAATCAATTTGGAGAAGGATGAGAGTAGACCATCGGTTGATGGGTACTATAAAAAGGATTGGTTGATTCGCTATTGTATTTAACAGCTAGCAGACTAGAAATATCATGTTTATTGTCTTCATCTGCGCTAGGTTCCAGGCAGTCCTAAACAATCTCAGTATATCGATGTTAAACGAATCTTGAAATATATTAAGAGTACTTCAAATATTGGACTCTAACACCCAAAATATTCCAGTTTCAATTTAATTGATTATTGTGATGCAGATTAGGCATGTTGTAAAATAAACAGGAAAAACATAAGGGAAACATTTAAATTTCAAGGAGACAACCAATCTCTTGGTTTAGCAAGAAGTAAACCTCGATTTGTACTTCAACAGCTGAGGCAGAATACATAGTTGCTGGTATTTGTTATGCTCAACTACTATGGATTCAACAATAGCTCAAAGACTATAGTGTTCAAGTTTATGAGTCTCCAATCTTCTGTGAAAACATAAGTGCTATAGCCATCACATATAATCCCATTTTGCTCTCAAATACGAAGCACATTGACATCAAACATCATTTTATATGAGATTATGTCATGAAGAAAGATATCAGATTGGAGCATGTTTCAACATATCAACAAGTTGTTGATTCTTTTCATCGAATCATTACTCGAGACTAAGTTTTCTTATTTTAAAAATATTCTAGGAATTTTTTATTTAAATTAATATTGCATGTTCTTAGGAAGAATTTTAGATTAAGCAGATAAGACATCAGTCGGACCTATAAGATCAAGTTGACCGACAACTCAAGCTTGTGATTAATTCGATCTTATCATATAGCTCTTATATGTTGATATTTCCCAATAAAAATCTGATAAGAACAGTCAATTATCCACTTTATTATTGTATTTAATTTTGTTAGACAAATTTATTTATCGTCTTAATTGTACGGTTTTTGTTTTTTCAATTTTTTAAAATTTCAAATATTCTCCACAAACATGCTGACACGTGGACTGACATGTTTGTCCGTTATGAGACCGTATATATTCATAAAATTTCACACGATTTTCTGATTATCTTCCTCATCAAGCCTTTGCAATCAGAGAAATATTATTCACAAATCATTCTCACTATTCCTTGAAAATCTTTTGCTTCACCAGCAATGCTCTTCAAATCAATTTTGATTGATGTTTATCTGCTACTGGATGATAGCATGGAGGCCATGTTCAAGACTTTAGAAACAACTTAGCTAAAAGGTTTTCTAGGATGTGTCAATTACATCTACGAAGAGGGATTGTGTCAATTATTTTCCTCTACCAAAATAGAAGACAAGGCAATAATATGCACCATTGGTGATCAAACCGTTTCCATCACTCAAATTTTTTTCATTGAAACCTTTTGTCTGCCAACAGAAGGAATCACTGAGTGCAACCTTCATTCTGCAACCATTTAAGAAATTAAGGTTAAGCTTTAACTGTCTAGTGTCCCTCTCAAATAGTTCGGAAAGAAGAAGGAAATGAAGATTGAGTATAGGCTTTTGAATGATATCGTAGCAAAATCAATTATTGCTAAAGCCGGATCATTTGATGCCTTTACTTGTTGAGCATCTCAAGATGATGATATCCATAACACCGAAAACAAAGTTAAAATGGTTTTTCATCTTCTATAACATTCTAGTGGCCATGATTTCAACCCAGACAAGCAGCACCAAGGTTTTTCCGTACCCATCTGTCAGCTACTTAAAAGAAGTAAAGCTCAAATGGGACCATATTCTACTCTACACACACATAAGTTGAACGAAAAATTAATTTCCATCTACAAGTCAAATAACATCATCTCACATGATGATTTGTTGAAAGTTAAGAAGGAATGGTCGAAGATGAGAAAGATAAAAAATCACCCAAGAAAGCACCAGTCAATTGAAAAATGGTGGTTGAAATCTCTGACTCAGAGTAAACTAATTTAGGTAGAAGTAATCTTCCATTCACTCATGTATTCTTCCCATATTCTGAGAAGAAGAAGAAGAAGAGAACAAAGAAAACCAAGTTGATGAAACATTTCAATGAACCCATCAGAACAGCTCTCATTCCAGCTTTTCCAATCAGCAAGGTATTGTTTGGTTTCAAAATCTTTGAAACCAACATCACTTATCATGAGTCAGGACTACCTCAGATTGATCTAAAAGACAAAAGCAAGGGAATTTTAGTGGATCCAACAAAGCCTCGTGCTGTAAAAATTCTAACCGGTATCAACCTATCAATGCAAGAGGTAGAAAACAGAGTACAGACTCGGCTTAAGAAGTATGACTAGTGGGTGCACAAAAGAACATTTGGATATTATTCAAAGATCAAAACACTGGAAAAGTTGAAGAATATGACAACTCAAGAAAATAAAATTTTGGAATGGACTAAGACGATTGTGATTCCAGAAGCAATGAAGAGAAGAGAATTTTTGGCAATGATGCTGAGAGAAAGTGGTCTATGACTTTTACTAACCAAGAAAAGGCAAATTTCAAACCACATGATCCAACAACTCATGATTATGCGGCTGTGATTAGTTAGTTGGAAATGGATATGCTTGGGCTGTCCATGAGAGTGAAATTCATGAGGACTGACTTAAAAATATCCCTTCTTCTAGAAAAGTCACAAAAAGAAATCCCTTCGGATTAGATGGACTTAGAATAATAGATGAAGCAGCTAGATCATTCAGAAGAACATATTCCTCCAAATCAAGAAACCTTGATTGATCCACTCCTCGTCAAGTTCCATTAGTCCAACAACCAACTGTGAGCAGCTCAAAGAAGTTCAAGAGCATTAACACTTATCTGAACTCCTTCCAGAAGTTCCACTGACCACAACAGCTAAGATGCTGAAATCTCTGGACAACACGATTGGTCCAAAACAAATTCAAGTCTCTGCTGCTCAAGCAACAAAATCAATATATCTATTGATTATATCATTTTCAATCTATTCCAAGCTCAACCGCTTTTGGCTCCTCAAAAACTACCAGGCACCAGCTGAGGAAATAGAACAACCAACTTTTTCAAATGATAAGGAACCCTCAACTGAAGAGATCTCGGTTGACCTGAAACCTCAGAATGATCTGCAACTCATTTCACAATAAAATTTGCTAGAAATCGAGCTGTCTCAAACTTCTCTAGTTCATTAGCCTCCAAGATTTCAAGAAAAAGAACAGGGACATGAATCAATTAATTACCCAAATCTAGATGACATGAACATAAAAATTCATCAATTTCTATCCAATCTGCGTAACGAAATTTCCGTCTTCGAACAAATCAGATGACTTCGTCACTGTTAGAGTAGATGCCCTGCAAGCCAACGGTTGGCTAGGGAATTTATTGACTCAAGTGAAATAAACAATCTTTATTTTAATATAATTTAACTTTTTATGGTCTTGTAATACTTTATCTGTATACCCATGCAAACAGCATAGATAAAGTACTTGATTATGCTTTAATACAAATGAATCGTAATTCGATGTTGAAACTCATTTGTAAACACTGCATATTCTAAATTCGTTCCTAGTCGATTCAGCCGCCTAAAATAGGGATAAAGGCCGCTTGAGCTCAAAACTAGCATCTGTGATGTTGTGTACTGCGTTTCTTGGTAAGGGCATAGAGATGTCCAAACATGCAGATGGGTAGTCATATGATGATTATACCGAACAACACTCCTCGGACTTTCCAAGTGGTTATCATTCATCGAGAGGATAAGTCCGTGGTTATGATTGTACACCATTAGTCCTTACGACCCGTGACAACACTGAGGCTCTATATGCTAGGGTTGTGCTTTGACTCGTTTACCGGCTCCAGGAGAGTCATCAGGTGGCGAGGTTGGGTACAGTTGCGACACATATAGGAGCCAGTCTATTGTAGTCGGGGATTCACCGCTCACCTACGGGTGTGGATATCCTGTGTGATCTGATGAAATAATAGTGCATGGAATCTCTGGCCAGAGTATGAGATGTACGTTAGAGAAAGAGTTCTCAAAAAAAATAGTACACGCGATGCCACTAGTATAGTTATCGAATTAATATGCAACCCTCGATGAACCAATGGTTGCAGATTCGATCGGGATATTTGAGATGAAGGGACCGTACTGTACGTTAATCATAATCGACTGGTTCTTGCATGCACTATCAGTGATACCTAGGGGATCATGGGGCGATGCTACTAGACGCTCTTACCATGATCCGATGGGTGCAATCAGAAATGAGTTCTGACATTCGTAATCAAGGTGTTGATGAAAAGAATGGGGCTAACTAGGGTAAGCCCGAATAAGAATAAATATTATTCTGAATCACAAAGAGTTGTGAACCCACGGCTAGCTGTATCCCTGAACCATTGAGGGTCACACAAGCACTGTTTTACTTGTTCCCGTTGAGATAATAAATTCAAGGAGTTGAATTTATAGAAACGTTGAGATAATAAATTCAATGAGTTGAATTTATAAGAAATTAGTTTGATATGATCAATCGATAAGCTTATAAATAAAGTTTATAAAAGCTTATAGAAATTTTGAGAGCATGACTGTTAATACAGTCAAAGGAGTACACTTGCCTTATTTAAACATTAATGATCTCGAAATTAAAGTGTGCATCATAATAACAAACAAGTTGAAATTGTCACATCGATGATATTTGATCACCGATCGGGATTATGATGAGATTAATGTAATGGGAGCATGGATCATGGGCTTGTACTCCATCATGCAAATTTATTAAAGTTCAAATGGACTTTAATAATTAATTATATCTTAATTGTGTTAAAATATAGCCCATTAAATTTTTATTAAATATGGTATTGAATTATGTAATATGGAAATATTCATGATACCATAATTTAAAAACTTGCACACAAGCAAAATAATATATATGAATATTTTCGAAATATGCATGAATTTTGGTGTTGCTGATTCGAGAATCATATACATATATGTTTGAAATCCATTAACTTAATTAATGTGATTAATTAAGGAAACTAATTAATTAAAATAATAAAATGTATTATTATTTTGGTTAATGTAGTAGAAATGGACCGAAGCTTTTGAATGACAATTGAAAAGGTATGAAAATAATTTTGGAATCATAAAATGACTTAATTAATTCGATTAATTAAGTAAAGTAATGATTAGAAATAATAATAAGGATTTGATCCTTATTTACGTGAATGGCATCCAAAAAGTAAATTAAAGACTAGACATATTGATAAGGATTTTGATCCTTGTTTTACGTGAGGAGCATAAAATATCTTTTGGCAAGATGTTTTAAAAATACACACTTTCAGCTCTTCCAATTTTTTGGGTGCTGCTCTCGATTTCATTCTTTTTGCAAGAAAATTTGGCTTAAATATTTGAGTCGAATTTTTCGTGTTATATCTCAACGCAAAAGTTCTTCTAAATTTCTAGTGCAATTTAGAAGATGAACAAATATTTCAGTCGTGGACCGGATTAGGAGATCAAAGAATGTTCGTAGGGATTTACAACAAGAGCTACATCCGCTAATAACGGAGTAGTTGGAGCCAAGTGAAAATTTCACCGAAGGTATAAGATTTTCAACTCCCTATGTTTGATTATGAAAACCATACGAGTGTCCAAATATTATTTTGTTTTTCAAAATAAAATAAAAATTTTAAATCTTCCGCTGCGTTTGGGTGTGTAGAAAACCAGATACAACAGTCACTGGACTTAGAGCTGTTAGAGGCTAATTTCAATGCAAAAATCTATGAAGTTCTCCGAGTGGTAAATATACATTCAATCCAACTACCTCGGCTCAAGAGTTGTTATCACAAATCAAATGATGATGTTATTTGCAGAATTGAAAAGCAAGAAACTCTGCCGAAAGGACATATTGAGACTCTGGGCAAACAAATTTATGAAGTTGTTGACTATATTTAGGGAGGGACATGCGAAGTGAAAAAAAAAAAGGAGAAGCCCAAAGAATTAGAAAAACCCAAGCCCAAATATTCAGAAAAACCTCTTCCTTGTCTCAGTACAAGAAATCACCTGGTATCGGTCATGGATGTTTCGGTGGTGGTCATATTAGCAGCCCAAAGAGATACAGACCAAGCCACTCTTTTCATCAATACTTTAACAAGAGATTATACAAGAGATAGAACTTCATTTATTTCATGTTTTACTTTTAAATCAATTATGCACAATATCGGTTTAATCTATGAACAGTTCAGTTTATGCTGATATTTTTTTTTACTATACTTGCACAATAACTTAGTTTTCATATCATCGAAAAAGAGAAAATTGTTAAGATAAAATTTTAATCTAATTTTTGGTGATTAAAAACTAAACCATCGGCATCTAAACTAGACTGACTCCCTGAAAAAATTATTATGCTGATAAAAGATGAAAGAGACAAACAAGATGTGTTGTTCAACTAAACTGATCTGAAGAGCATCTTGAACAACTTAAATAGAACAAAGCTATTAACATATATTCTATAGTAGAATAGATCAGCTCGTAGATTGATATGGAAATATTATCTGAAGACAACACATAGGTATCTCCTAGTATATTTCAAGCGTTGTCAGCATAGACAGAATAAAAAAAAAATCGGTTACTCTTTCTAGCTAGTGTCCAAGAAATTTGAATTGGCAGATACTATTTTCGGAAACACGACAAATACATGTAGCATCCTCTGAACAATTTTCAACTACCCAGTACAACTATGAGTACTTATCTATTTGTTAACGTTGGGGGCCAACATCCATAAAATTGTGCATCATAATTGAAAAAGACTATTGTCACATTTAACATCATCAATCATTCTCAAAATACTTAGCATCTCTCAAACAGATTTATCATAAGCTGATTTACACACACACAAATTTCTATAAGATCGATTAAGGATCATATTGTGCACATTTTTTTTCTCACTTATCATTTGTATATACAAGCTTTATTATACTATGAGAATCTTTGTAATTGTCAGAAGCATGTTTCTGAACATATTGTGTTAAGAAATAGTTACTAGGAGTTTCAACTCAATAGAGTCGGTGAATTGAGCTGAAGCGAGTTTGTACAAAGAGTTGTACCGATCAAATCTTCTAATAGAATCTTTTTGAAAATATAATAAGGGGAGACGTAGAAGTTTAGTTTTCGAACTTCCATAAACAAAATTGCCTCTTTTTATTTTCAGTCATCTCATATGTCTTATCTTTCATTACTTGTGTTGTTCATTCATTTACGATATGTTAAATTCAAGTATATCTTATTCACTTAGTATTTTGTGTTGTTTCCGCACTTAGTATTATAGTAGCCCACTTTCTCGATTTAATTGGAATATTAACTCGAGCTCTTAATGTAGTTTAAATTTTGCATTATTTGTCATATTTGTATAATAATTTATTCGCCTCCTTCTAAATTATTATTTTTTTAATCCTAAAACACTCTACATCATGTTAAACTATTCTAATAAAATTGATAAAAAAAAAAATAAAAATTAACTGTAATTATATATGATGTATTTCAAATATGTCCAAAATGATTTTCATTTGAAATAAATTATTCAAATCTTCTCTTATTTCAAATCATTTTCTCCAAATCAAAATTTTCAATCTAAAAGCAACATATATATGTATTATATGTGTAAATATTAATCGTACACTGATTAATCAATCTCCTACTTTCCATATTTCATATGTTTGAGCCCACCGCATGTGCTACTTTAGTAGTAATTAACCTTAATTATAATTTCTCCTTGTATTTCCTTGCAAGCATTTGGAAATGTCACGCAACGTGTCCACATGCTTAGGCTTAACAATAATCACAAAACGTGCACATAATAAACACCCCTTCTAAAATAAATTAGCCAACTCACTTTATTAATCCACCCAACCACCTCTCACGTCTCTTTAATTTTTGCTCGTTGATCATTATATATAATTGTAACTTGATCCAACCACTATTAAGTATAAATTAAGCTTAATCGTTCGATAATGAAGTAATCGCTTAGTTGTAATTATTAAATTTATAAATATATATTTTGTATATATAATAAAGTGAGATTTTCTTGTTAAGAGATTATAATTAATTAGATTTCTTTAATTTGGATTATTTTTAATTTTGGGTGATGGCAAATAGGCAATAGATTAATTAGTTAGTTAAGCAAACTTGAAAAGTTAGGAATAATTTGGTTGAATTATTAGGTGTGAATTGGTGGAGTGAGAGCTACTAGTGATCATGAAGTGAGTGATCAAACATAACAACACATACCCTTTTTAAATTTTATGCAATATGTCAAGTTTTTAAATAATTTATTTATGTAATTTATATATATATAATTTCATTGACTCTTAGAATATGATAAATGTCAACATATACATGACTAGTGGACATTTAATCATCACAATAAAAAAATAATAATCTTGGAGTTATTTATTTTACAATTTTTTTTAGGGAATGAATGAAAATTATAATAAGTATATAAATTAATAAAATAAAATACAGATGGATACACATGGGATTGGCAAGTTAACAACCCATCTTTCCTATCCATTTATTCTTTGTCATTTATTGAAAAAGACACCCAAGCAATCTCCAACTTAGCTTTGTTTGTAATCAAAATACAAAAAGAACCTAATCCATGCCTTTTGGTTGTGGTGCTTGTTATGCCCAACCCTAGCCATCACCATCCACTCTCATCCTTTTAACTCCCCAACTAATATATATATATATATATATATATATTATATATATATATATATATATAACTTTCCAATAAAATTATATAGATATATGTATATTTAACTTGCCAATTAAATTTTATTTATTTATTTATATATATAATATTTATGTGTTCCGGAAATACAACCAATAGTAACATATAGATAATATATATATACACAAAAATATTGAGCTAAATGTATTTAATGTAAAATATTGTTATTGTTTTCTTTAAGAAATGAGTTTGCGTATGTATTTATACTTTATGGACAAGTACTATAGACAATCGCATAATAGCGTACTTAGTGCATCACCCTCAATAAAAATAAATAAAAATATAAAATGAATCAAACAATTTTATATAAAAAATAAAAGAGTAGGTTTGTTGTGAGATGATCTCACGAATCTTTATCTGTGAGACGGATCAACCCTACTGATATTCACAATAAAAGGTAGTACTTTTAGCATAAGAAGTAATACTTTTTCATGGATGACTCAAATAAGATATCTTTATCACAAAATAAGACTCGTGATACCGTCTCACACAAGTTTTACCAAAATAAAATTATGTATCAAATACGTGAATATCATCTCAATGATACTTGAAAAAAATTCAATTATTTTACATAAACGTTGATGATGTATGAAAAAAATTCAATTATATATATATATATATATAAATTATATAACATTAAAAGATGCCCCCATCACTCACTTTTCGTGAATGAAAGGCAACCATGAATTGTAACCGCTAGCTCACTCAAAGAATTCAACTTAAAATTAAAAAAAAGGTTTCGAAGAATTAATTACATTTATTAATGAATAACAACACTTGTAATTTTTGTGTAATTAAAAAAATGTATTATGTGGTAACTAAACAAAGTAATTATTATTCACATTAATGTCAACTCTCCATGCTTCCCCTTCTAGTAGTGGCAATCCACAAGCGTCGCGGCGGACAATACAAGACGCCGCTGCTGGTTCGCCGGGAACTGGTTCAAGTTTGTCTCCCGGTGATCATCTTCCGGCGGCGCTGGCAGGTTGAGGTCCAATGCTAACATATTTTTTCTTGGTTTCTCGCCGACGTCAGGCGGCTGCGCCGTGTTAGTAGCGGATCTGTGCCTCCTCATGTGGCCTCCTAATGCTTGGCCAGACGCAAACTCCGACCCACAAATGGAACACTCGTGAATTTTTGGCTTGTTCCCGAGTTGTAAGGTTTTGTGGTTCATTAGTTCAGATGAAGTTGGAGGAGCTATGTTATGATTAAGACCAGCGAACTTCCCTTCTTCTTCCTCTTGATCATCATCCACAGGGAGGGGCTTTTTCCGATCATTCTCTGCGGCTGATTTAGGCTTCTTGTGGCTGGCTCGATGCCCACCCAATGCTTGAAACGATGGAAAAGTTCTGCTGCAAGTTTTACACTCGTAAACGAAGATTCCCACTTTCGATCCGTTTGCTGTTGCGGACATCTCCGTGAATTTCCGGCTTACAAATTTCTCCGGCGCCGCCATTTCTCCCGGAGGAAACCCACCTCGTGCCAACAGAATCAAACAGTTAGCCATATCCTCGTCTTCCTCCGTGCTAGTTGATATTCCACTAGAGGTTGTGGGAGATGAAACTGTTGACCAAATCTCTCCACCTCCGCCATCTCCCCCGCTTGACGTGGTGGAGTACGATGGCCTTGGTCGCTTGGTCCGTTTCCCTTTGACGACGGTTTGATCGCTGGAGCCTGCAAACTCTTCCATGATTTCCATATTCATCATCTAATTGAAAGCTTCAAACAATTGCAGCAAGAAAAACCGAATATATAATTGAAAAGGTTGGCAAGAAAAGAACAGTTGTAGTGAGTTGGAAGTATGAGAAAGTGTAGAGTGATGAAAGAAACTATGAATTGGACAGTGAAGGATGAGCTTTATATATTTGTGTAGTGTGTTTAAGCATATGCTGGTATCACCGAATGTATATGTACGTATATATATGTATGTATACATACGATTTAGGGAATTTTTTTTTATGAGAAAACTTGCATTATTTATTCAATAATCAAAGGTCATTGGTTACAAGTTTGTCAAGCCAGAATGGAAAATCACCACACACCCAAAATAGAAGTGTAGGAGATGACAGAAAATTTTGCGAGAGTATGTGCCACCACCTTAGCCGATCGTTTGGTATGATATAAATGCGATATCATAGGACCCTTCATCAACTCTCTGATATATGCCGCAATGGTTCCCATGTGTCCAAAGTCCTCGTGTGGCTTGGTGAAATTGTATTTTTTAGCTATATACTATTGCGAATATTACATTAAAATTTTAGTTGAATAGACATGGAAATAGGTTCAAATTTCAATATTTAAGTTTCAAAATTAATGATTTTTTGCAATTTTATAAAAATAGTAAATGATTTTATTTTAAAAATTTTGAATAATGACTTATTAAAATTGATTCTTTAACTCGATATTTTCATCCTAAATTTGAGAACTTAGTAAATGATTTTAAAAGGTGGGACGCTTATGTTTTTTTTTTTTTTTGAAAAGATAGGATGCTTCTTAATTTGTGTGGTTTAAATAAATATAATAACTGGCAGGAAAGTGTGTGGAGTCAAACGACGGCGGTTTATGTAGAATTAGCATGAAATAGCTTGTAGCCACCAATCTTCCCTGCGTTTCTCATTTACAAATTAACGTCATGTTGCCAAACACACGCCTTCTTTCACCAGAAAATGCAAATTTATTTATATATATATATATATATACTTAATTGATAACCGGTTTAATAGTTTGTTATAACTGATTATGTTACGATCGAAAATATGTTTAGAACAGATCAATAAATACTTCAAAATATTTTACTTTTAAAAGAGTTAGGTGAATAATATTTTTTTTCTTTTAAAAGAGTTACATTGGATCTTTTAGAAACAATATATTTTATAGTATTTGTATGGAGTGGTTTAGAGTTTAGAAGTGAGTTAATAAACTCTATAAAAACTTTTCCTTAAAGTCGAGTTGTTCTAACAATTTTATGACTGTTAAAACAAGTATCCTTGAACATTTAGTTTACTGAACCATTAAAAAGTGAAAAGTGTGGAAACGGTTCAATAATATTAGTGTTAAATATATATTTAAAATATCATCTCAATAAGTACCAACGACCAAAAAAAGATCAACAACTGAAAGTAAATCCGTAATGCAAATGATACAAGGGTTTTTATGGATGTTCGGAGGCTCAAGCTCTTACGTCATCCCTTCTTCCACTTAGAAATGTTTCAACTAAAAGACTTTGATTTTACAATGTCTTATTTTAACTCACTTCAAATAGGACTTATATGATACCTAAATTAAAATTCTTGGTAAGCACTTTAAAACTTTGGTTGTTTAAGAATCATCGATCCAACGAATACTTAATAACAAAACCAACTTATAGCTTGTAACGGCATGAGTTGATGAAGTAGCACAATGATGATCCTTAGAAGATTTGATATTAATTGTTGAGCGAGCGTGTGCTTAGTGAGCGGCATTGAAAAAGTATAGGTTTTTTAGTGCTCAAAGATATTTAAGATGCAGATAAGATAATACGTGAGTTCGAGAGCAAGAACACCAGTTCCTTATTTGAACTAAATATGCATCTATATATAGTTGAAAAACTCCAACGATCTAATATTCTTTTCCACGATCACTTGTATCAATTTCCGACTGAATGACCTTGTCTCTATTAACATGGTACAATGCAATAAATTTCACTTAATGTTCTTTTTGATTTTTTATCTTTAGCTTGAATAGCCTCTATAAAGTAACTTGACTTTAGGTATACTAGGAAACTTTATGTCAGTAACTTGACTTTAGGTATACTAGGAAACTTTATGTCATATCGGGAGTTGGTGGGATAATATAGTCTTGTACCAAAATAGGTAGTTTCAGAATAGTTGGAAAACAAGTATCCATTTTGCTTCACAAATTTCTGACTGAAAGTTGGATAGTAACATTTTACATTGAATGATTATTTAAAAGTTTGTTCCAATCAGAACTTTGAGTGATCATCATCTTGAAAATATTAAATAACTTGAGCATTATGACTTCTTTAACAGTGGTCAGAAATCTAAAATTACTAAATAGTGTAGTTGCTGGTTTTCTGTAACAATTCAATGTTGTTATTTTGTCAATCACCAAACCTTAGGGTAAAAGAAATATTCTAACAAATTTTTCTTTTTTAGTTATGAAAAAACCAAAGTGCAAATATATACAAGATATTACATGAAAGCGACTAAAACGAGATAGAATTGAAAGAATGGATTTAATTAAAGAAATGAAATTTCAGTTTTACATGAAAAAGAGAAATAAAATGCACCTTTGGTAAAATCCTCTCTCCCATAGACTGAATCGCTGCTACCACATTTTTCATTTTGTATTCTTCTTCATTCTTTTTTTATATTTTCATACTTGGCTCTCTAAGCCTACCATTTCTGCTCTTGCATATTCTTATATTCCACTTCATCTTTTTTGTCATCAATACGCTACATATATTCTAAGATTTCTTGCAATTGACCACCATTGGAGTCGAACCATTCATCCACATGCTGATGAATTTTAGCTACTTGGGATTTCAGCTCGACCTCCATATTGTTCTGAACACAAGAAATTTGAGCGGCTAGTTCAGTGTTCATGTTGACAACTTTATGCTTGATAGTGTTTTGTGTAGCAACAACAATTCGAACTTAAGACTCAATAGCATTGATAATCTTCAAAATTTGGCTCTTGAAGTTGTCAAACATAATTATGTTGGCAAAATTCTTAATCTCAATATCATTCACAAATTGGAAAATATTGACCAATTGAGACATCAAGTGATCAAATGGCGACTTTGTAGGGGAGTCTGATTTTTCTACCAAGAAATCTAGCTAAGGAGCACAAAAAAGGGCCGACTTGAATTTCTGAAAGTTTATCAATTTGGACAACAACTTGATCTTGTTGCGCCAGTTCATCTTCGTCTTACAGAATTACAAGTTCAGATCGAACTTTTTCTAGAAAACCACTATGAACTACACTCTCCTTATTAGGCTGTTCTTCAGGAGAGACTACTTGACCTACATTTTTCTATTCTATAATCGGAGATTGTAGGTTCAAATGTTTATCTGTGTTGGAGCCTTCTATCTCAACTACTAGATCTAGAATGATCAGAGAGGATGGAGCCGTTTGAGAAGTCTCAAAAAGGGATTGAACTACTTCGTCCGCGGAGGTTAGAGAGACCTCCAGAAGGTCCTTTGAAATTATCTGTTTTGGAGGAGAGGATAGTAGAGGAGAACATTTTCATCAATAACAACTTGATCTTTTGAAATTTCAAACCAGTCCATCAAACCATTGGTCTGATCCTTAACCTCTTCAAAAATGGAGTGAGGAAGTACTTCCACGTGAGTTGGTATCTCAACTTCTTGGATATTTTCTTCTGATTGAGTGGCTTGATTTTCAGAGGCTGTCTTCTGCAGTTTTTCTATTTCAGGCTGCAGACCAGCTAGAATTTCTCCTAGTTCAAAAAATGTAGAAATTTCTTCTTCTTTTTCAGCCTCTGGCAGCTCATATTCTTGGAGCTTCAACTTTACGTTCATGGACCATCAAAGTGCATCCATTTAAATTTGACTAATTATGGTTGCATCATTTTGGAGGTTGGGTTGTTGGCTATGAAATTCTGACATCTTTGTTGAATGAGAAGGCGTGCAAGTCTTTCCTTTAGTTCTATCTCGATGAAGTATCGTCGTTGGAGAGCTTCAAAGATAACTTGAGTTTCTATCAAGTTTAGCATCTTCTGTTCTAGGGAAGCAACGTCTTTTACCTTCTTTTCCTTGCGAATCACATCCAACGACGATAACTTGGTTATCATAATATCACCATTTATAGATTTGACAGTGCAAATGTGCTTTCGAGATTCAACATAATACCCATTGTGACATAATGACATATGATAATTAAGTTGTAACAATGATTTCAACTAATAACATATCTTTAATGATTACCTTGTCATGGATAATTTTACCATTACTCACACTGCCTTACCCTTGGAATAATCACTGAATTGTGACTCTTGATCTTTTGTAATAAATCACTTCTGATAACATCCTGATGTCACCGTTCATGTGCCTTGAACCCACACTGTCCAAGAACTAGATGGATTCTTTAGGAAACTTCTTTTTTACCTGCAATCATCAAGATAATACCTTGGTATCCAAGACTAGTTGGGTCCTAAATAGATTATCCGAACATATTTTCCATTCTATGTTTGCAATATGGTGTAATTTGGTGTAGAAACGGGTGATATGTGTCGTGTTATCTTTGTCACTAAATGTAGTTTGGGTCGTTCATCCTTCCCTTCCTTTCCAATCTGTATTTCTTTTGAATCGACCGGTAATGGTGGTAACAGTTTGATTTTTCCTACACAAAGTAATTTCCGGTTGGATTTAGCTTTTTGTGAGACCACTCAAGTCATTATGACCGGCTTGATTTTGTCTGCCCTTTAGCATCACCTGTAGGACTTAGAACTCTCAGGTCCAATGTAACCTAAGCCATGATGTCTGCCTTTATGCTCAAAATTTACATTCCTATTGGGTTGAACTTTAGGCTGGTCATGATCATATATTGTACTAGATCTAAAAAAAGCTATTGTCTAGGCACGTCTGAGTACTTACATCAGAAGTAATGCACTCATTATTGCCAAACCTTAGCCCAGTTCTATCACCGGCCGATTTTTTCAACTCATGCATCTTCTCTATGGAAGATGAAGACTTATTCAATGTTTCTTGGAACACTTTCCACATATCATCATTATCAGCCGCTAACATATCAACTTTTACTTTCAGGTCGTCAACCTCCTTTTGCTGCACAAATCTAGAATCGGTTGACTTATCTTTCAAGATTTTTCTTTCTTCTTCAGCTTCATAATATTTTGTACTCATCTATCATATCGTGACGTGATGTGACAAGATCTTTCGCATGTGAATTCAATTGATTCAAAATTAAATACCATGTCATCGATTCCATTCCAATTTCAGAAGTCCCCGGCTCAACATCTGCCATGAAACACTAGAACTTCTAATCATCATTTTCACTTGATAATGTCCCCAAAGTGGATTTTTCTGGAACTAAATCGGCCCATTTGTTTTTCCTTTTCTCAACAATAGACACTCTTTGATATTTAAACTTTTTGAATGATATTTTTCATCTTTGGACCTTCGTCTCTCAAATGATTTCTTGTCATCATTCTTTGTCTTGTTACAATATGAATGAATTGGCCTTGTTTCTCATAGATAAAACAATCTTAATTTTCATCAGCTTGGTATTTTCATGATAAGGAATTGAATTTGGACTGATTCTTCTTCATAAATTTTTCAAATTTCTTAACAAATAAAGATATAGCCTCATTGCTTATGTGGTCAGCACATTTTCTGCTATAGGACTCTTCATTATGGGTTGCAGTTGATATTGTGGCGGCCATAGCTTTTGTGCGTTGAGGAGTGGATGACTCATCTTCGGTCTTAATCCCTAGCTCAAACTCGTAAGCTTTTAGGTCATCAAAAAAATCATGCAACTCTAGTTTGTTGAGGTCTTTGAAATCTCTCACGGCCACCGTCTTTACTCCTGCTCTCTAGAAAGTGCTCTCATTACCTTCAAAGAAATATCACGGTTAGAATATTTTTTACCGAGAGATGCAAGTCCAATAATGATATTGCTAAACCGTTCATCAAACTCATTTAGAATTTCGCCAAGCTTCATTTTGGCTTATCGAACTTCTAGATAGAAACAATTAGCTTGCTCTCCTTGGTGTGGTCATTTCCCTCACGGAGTTGAACAAGTTTTTTTCAAATTTCATTTGTGTAACACAAGTCTTGATTTTACTGAACATGTTATTGTCTAGCGTCTTGTATATGATATCATTGACCACATTATTCGGGTTGGAATTCTTCTTATCCTCAACCGTCCACTCGGACCGGTGCTTTTTCACAATCTGTGTATCATCAGATACCGCAATAGTTGGATTGGCTGTTAAGATCTTCATTGGACCGTCTTGATGACATCATCTTGACCAGATAAATGTGCTTGCATACGTATTTTTATAGTCATCATAATCTTCTTTGAAAACATAGGAATTTTTTAAAACGATGTCATTTGAAAGTATAGTTATCAGAGTTTAAGTAAAACCCGCACTGATCCAATTTGTATGGATTATGTTAGAGTTTAGAGGAGGTGAATAAATTTTATAAAAATATTTTCTTAAAGGCAAGATGCTCTAACAGTTTTCAGACTGTTAAAAAAGTATCCTTCAACGGCTAGTTTATTGGACCAATAAAAGATGAAAAGTGTGGAAACTGTCCAATAATTCTGGTGATAAATATATATTTAAAATATAAGCTCAATAAGTACAAACGGCTTGAAAATATAAATAACTCAAAATAAATTTGTATTGTAAATGACACAAGGATTTTTATGGATTTTTGGAGATTCAAGATCTTACGTTATATTTTCTTCCACTTAGGAAGGTTTTATTAAAATACTTTGGCTTTACAACGTCTTGTAACAACACATTTCAACTAAAGATTTATCTATTGCCTAAGTTGAAAATCTTATTGATCACTTTACAACTCTAACAGTTTAAGAAACATCGATTCACCTGATAATTACAAACAAAACCAATAGATACCTCGTAACAGCTTGAGTTGGTGAAGTAGCATGATAATGATCCTTAAAAGATATGATATGAACTGTTGAGTGTGTGCTTTGTGAATGGATTGAAAATGTACAAATTTTTTCTAGTGCTCAAAGATATTTAATATGCAGAAAAGATTATATGCGAGTTCGAGAGTAAGAGAGCCAATTCCTTCTTTGAACTGAATCTACATCTATATATAATTGAAAAGCTCCAACAGTGAGATATAATTTTCAAGGATCACTTGTACCAACTTCCGAAATAATGGCCTTGTCTCTATCAGCATCGTACACTGTAATGATTGTAATTTATTGTTCCATTTTCTTTTTCTTATTTAGCTTTAATAGCCTCTAAAAAGTAATTTGACTTTATGCATACTAAGAAAATTTTTGTCACATCATGAGTTGGTGGAATACTGTAGTCTTGTACCAAAATAGGTAGTTTCAGAACGGTTTGGAAACATGTATCCACTTTACTTTACACTTTTTTACTGATGGTTGGATAGTAACGGTCTATATTTAATGTTTTTTTGAAAGCTCGTTCCAATCAGAAGTTTGAGTGATCTGCAACTTAAAAATATTAAATAACTTGAGTTGTACGACTTTCATCGACGGTCGAAAACCTGTAATTACAAAATCATGTAGTGACTAGTTTCCTGTAATAACTCGATGTTGATATTTTGTCAATCACCAAAACTTAGGTAAAAAAATATTATAACAGTGTTTATTCACTCTATCTAGACATATTTATGATCCTAACAATTGGTATCAGAGAAGATTGTTCCTAAAAGAACATTTTAAACTGATTTTATTTTAAAATTTCATTTTGAAATATTTTTTAACACTATGGATAATTGAGAAATTATGCAGCTTGCAACAACCTTGGGAAAAATGACATAATTCCTTACCTGATTGTCCAAATGATATAATTTTCAGCATGGTCTTGCTAGAGGAAAAACAGTTTATTGGTTAAAGTCGGGATCATATGTGATGCCGCAGAAAACATGGTATGAACAAAGTTAGTCTTTTTTGTCAAGAAGCTCAAGGATGTTGAACTCGTCAATCGAAGAGGCAAATAAATTTAAATTTGAGTAAGACATCATCAAGAAAACTTGGTAAACTTGTTCTAAAACTTTCATATTAATTTGCAAGTAGTACTTTAGTTTGTTACCAATATAATATTCTACTTTGTCCTAGAATTAATTTGTGTGTTGACATTCTTAGCAATTCATTTATAATTGTGACTATTCTTAGTGAGTAATAAGAGCATATCTTACATGTTTAATGATTATTGGGTTGACAAATATATCTTGATTTTGTATTTTTTGAAACTTTTGGGTTTAAATTGTCTATTCTTGTTGAAATTTAATTACTCAATTTATGTATCTATGTGTTGAATATGCTTCATAAATGTCATATATTTAGATTAATTTGAAATTTTAATGTTTTTCCTATTATTGTGTATTATTTTGGTTATCTATAAATTTGTTACTCCCAAAATTTTTTAAAAATAAGGCGAGAGCTAGTTATAATTTGAAGAGGGAGATTTAAATTTAAGTTTTGAGATGGAGAAAAACTTTTGTTTATTTGTTTTAAAATCAATATTTTTTATTCTCACAAAAAAGTTGAGAAATATGCTAGATAAAAATCATTCTTGTTATTATTCAATTTTTGTGATCATTAAAAAAAGGATATTTTTGGATTGCAGAAACTCTAGCATTCTTGATTTTGATATTAACAAATATTTTTATTATGTTGTTAATATATTTCATTAAGTGTGTAGTTTCTAAATGCCAAGTTAGAAGTTTTGAGAAGTTGGAACTCAAATTTAGTAAAGCTGAAAATTTGGCGAGCTGAAGTTTTTCAATGATATCTCATGGATCATTAATCCAATTAGCAGCCGCTAAAACTGTTGAATAGACAACTATTATTTTCTATACGTCATATTTCATATCAGCTCGAAAATTTCGGATGTTATCTCTGCTAACCGGACGTTGCAAATTCTAGCTGCATAACACAGATAAAGCCTTCGGCTTAAAGGGAGCAGTCTAGTATTTTATCCATATCCCTCAGCTTGTTTATCTAAATTGAATGATTCAGTATGTGTTACAAAGATAAAAAAATTATCTACAAATCATCTTCCAAAGTCGACTTTCAGATCGGATCTTAAGAT
This sequence comes from Primulina tabacum, assembly GCF_025594145.1. Lineage (NCBI taxonomy): Eukaryota > Viridiplantae > Streptophyta > Magnoliopsida > Lamiales > Gesneriaceae > Primulina > Primulina tabacum. Next base: position 837,677 of record NC_134552.1, on the reverse strand, counting down.
GGTGAAAACATGCAATGAATTTGTTGGTTCAGCACTGAATGAAGAACAAATTCTAGCTTATATATAGTCTAGTATTTCGAACATATCAATCTCATACAAACTCAAAATCAAGTGATTCTTAATTATATGGAAAGTTAAAGAAAGATATATAAATTTCATGATCACACTTTTCCCGGTGAACCAAGAGATATAATCAAGAAAACATAAATCAGTAGACCAAAATCAGTGGACCTCAAATCAACTTACCAAATCAGTAAAGGTTGAAAAAGTGGTCATCAACGTGAATATGACTGTTTCAATGTCATAAACTGTGAAAAACTTTTCGAAACGATCGTATTCTTGTTTCTTGCATTCATATCATTTTGGAAGCCATAAATACAATACATTGAAAATAAATACAAGATCATTTGACGGGGATTCAAAATATGGGAAGTTTAATTGAAGAAAACTAGATGAAATGAGAGCAAGTTTCAAGAAAGGAGTGTGATGAACAAAATTAGAATGAGAATTCTTTTTATCTTCCATAGAATCAAGAATCACTCGAAGTTCGTATCAGAAAGATATGCTCAAATACTAGATTGTATATGAGTTGGAAGTTGTTCTTCATTCAGTACAAAACTAGCAATTTCATCGCAATTTTTCACCATCTTAAGATCTGATCTGAGAGTCGACTTTGGAAGATGATTTGTAGATCATTGTCTTATTTTTATAACACAAATTGAATCATTATATATTTGAGAGATATGTCAAAAATACCAAAAAGGATCCCTTCAAGACAGATTGTATCGAGTTTTAGAACAAGTGTACCGAATTTTTCTTGAATATTTGTTACTCAAATTTGAATTTATTTGCCTATTCGATTGATAAGTGAAACATCTTCGAGCTTCTTGAGAAAAACACCAACTTTTTTCATATGTTGATTTCTGCCACAACATACATAGTCCAAACTTAACCAATAAACTGCTTCTCACAGGGCAAGACCAGGTTACAAGTTTTATACCGCTGCGATTCTCTATGAGTTTAGTTTGCAATGCAAAAACAATTCATCATTTGGACAAGCGAGCAATGAGTTACGTCATTTTTCTCAAGGTTGCAGCACACTGCCATAATTTTTCAACTATCCAAAAAGTGTAAGAAAATATCTCAAAATGAAATTTTAAAATAAAATCGGTTTAAAATGCTCTTTCAAAAACAACCCGCTATGATATCACTTTTTATGATTGGAAATGTGTAGAGAGAGTGAGTGAATAAACATTTTAAAATATTTTTTTTCTAAAAAAGCTACAATGGATCGTTCTTGAAATATTCCAAAATGAACCGAGAATCAAGAAATTATATTGAATCTGGTTCTAAACCGAGCGGAAGAAACTCAACATAACCCTCTAAAACCCGATTAAGCATTTTGTAAATGATTTGAAAATAACGCAAATTGAATGTATAAAAACAGTTTGAATGAAATTTTTTATCAAAAACTTTGTATATAACATTTTGTTATTTGAAGGAACATATAATAATGCTTCAACAATGTCTACCAAAACAATAAAGATAATTAAATGTGATAAAATAAAATTCATAAATTTATTTATGTATGTTCGGATATTACAACTCTTACGTCACACCTTTTTCAATTGCAGAAGATTTCCAATATATAACATTAATTTATACAACCCCTTGTACAAAATCACTTTGAATTAGGACTTATCCATTACCTGATCATCGAAATTTCTAGCACACACTCAATTGTAGACCACACCTCATGATCCGCATAATTTTTAACGTCCTTTATGCCAAAATTACAAACACAATCTTTAGTGTCTTTGTGTAAATATTATCACCCAATTATTCAATGAAATATGTGTCTTTTTTGTGTGGGTGATCTCTCTTCTAATGAAATATTCTTCACTACTTGAACATGAAAAAGTATTCTACATACTTTCTTGAGTATGGAGGATTTAAATTTGAAATCTCATCTCTCATTTTGTTCCTCATACTCTCTTATTGAGGTTTAATCTCATTTCATCTAGTTTTCTTCAATTATTTTTTCCATCTTTTGATTCTCCATAAAAAGCTCTTGTATTGATCTTCAAACTGTTGTATTTATGTTATCCAAAAATTATATGATATAAACAATAATATGACTGTTTGAAATATTTTGTACTGTTTCTGACATTGAAACAATCATATTCGTATTGCTGACAAATTTTCATGACCTCTGCTGGATTAAACTATGTTGATTTAGTATGATAATTTGGGGTCCGCTGATCTTTGTCTTTGATTTAGGTCTACTTACTTTATAAGCTCTAATTTAATTCTGCTGAATTCAGTTCTGCTGATTTCAGCTTTCTTGATTATATCTCTTGATTCGCTGATTTTTGGGTAAAAGGATGAGGACAAAATTTATAGTCTTTTTTTCCTTTCCTTACGATAAAAAATAACTGAATTTCGAGTTTCTATGAGATAGATATGATCTAAATACTAAACTGTATACAAGCTAGAATTGTTCTTCATTTGGTGCAAAACCACCATTTTCATGGTAGTGTTTCAACAGTTTAAGATATGATCTAAGAGTCAACTTTAGAAGACGATTTGTAGATCATTGTCTTATCTTTGTAACTCATAGTGAATCATTCAAATTTGATAATCGAGCCGAGATATATGTCCAAAATACCAAAAATGAGCTTTTCAAGCCAGATGTTGTATATGTATCATCTAGTTGGAATTTGCGATGTCCGGTTACCATAGATAACGTCTGAATTGGTCGAGCCAACCTGAAATATTACTTTTAGGAATTCTAACTTGACATCTAAGAACTACACGCTTAATAAAATATCTTAGCAACACAATAACAATTTCATGTTACATTTACTTCACCTCCCACGCTATTTTACGGAACGAATTCGAAATTCGCTTATCTACGATACAAAATTTAGTTTGATTAGATATCAGAGGGTGAGTCATTGTGGTGATTATTTTGAAAGAAGTAGTATAATGGAGAAAGGGTGGGGTTGAGTAAGGTAGGTAGTAATTAACGTTAGAATTGAGTCGGGTAATGTAATGCCATCGGAAGTCACGAATAAGCAGAAAGGGAGGATTGCACGTTAAAAGCGTGCTCCACCTCATTCAATCCATGTCTCTTATTATGCTTGAAGAAAAGCACACCCTTTTTTATAATATAATATAATAACAAGAAGAAGGGAATTAAAATTGAAACAAACCAACAAGATTAGGTTGCTTTTCAACCTAACCCATAACCCTCTTAAAAATATCTACCACTTAACCATTCCCTTAACTTTGATCAAATTTCTTTTTTTTAAAAAAAAAAAGAAAGAAAGATAGGAAAAAAAAGTCCTCAAATTCGTTATGATCAATCGATCGCCGTTTAAATCGTTAAATTATTTAATGGATTGAAAATTAACTTATTGTTTTGTACTGATATTTCGTATGATAATTGTTTCCTCCAACGACTAGCACTCAAAGACACATGACGAATGATCAGTTAGAAAAAGATAAGAAAGATCTAATTCCAGGGCTGCTAATATTTTTGACTCGAGAATTAGTTATAAATCCAATAGCATAATCATAACAAATATTAAAAAAAAAAAGTGTCTTCGTGTAATTTTTAGAATCCCCAAATACCCTTTTTTTAACCTCCTATTTCTTGTTTTATTTTTTGCGTAAAAAATAAATTTATGTAATAAAAATTAAAAAATTTATTAAAAATGGGAAAAACTTTAAATTGCATTTTTGGTATTTGAAATTTTTTTAACAAGATTAATTTGAATAAAAGCGATTGGATTTACACGCAACATGTGTACACGAAACAGTCATTTAAAATCTTAAAAAATTGATAGAAATAGGCGTAGTCCTAGATGACATATGTCACGCTGCCCATGCACTAATTGTTTCGTCCTACCATAAATCAAAACCGTATGTGAATTGATGGAAATGAGAGTAATAATATAATTATTATTGCATTAACACAAAATTTTTATTTCAGTACCAAATTCCGAATATTTCTGTTGGGTGATAGATTTTTATCTAGAAATAGAATTATGTTTTTGAAAAAAGTTTCTCCTTCAAAAAAAAATAAGAGTATGTATTTTTTAAGACGGATCAAACCGGTCCATACTTCGAGTGAAAAGTATTAAAGATAAGTGTGATTGTTGCACTTATATTATGATAGGAATTGACTTGAATTATGTTAGTTTTGGAGCAATGTTATGTTTTTTATGTTTGTTTTGTTGTTCGTAGGAGTTAAGGCAAAAATCAACTATTGTGACATTTTTAGAGTGAAAGGTATACAATAAGATACTGAAGAGCAAGCGAAGAAAAAGTTTTGGTTGAGAGATAGGCGCCCTAAGCGCCTACCAACAGGCTTTCAGCGCCTGATGATCTAAGAAGAAGAAGTTGCAAGGAAAATATGATAGGCGCGTAATAGTGCGTATTTTTGTTATCAAAATTTTATTGTTTCCGCTTCTGACATGCGTAATTGATACACTTTCTGTGTTGTTTTATTGTAGGAGGAAAGAAAATTTGGGCTAAAAAAGTTGTTTTTATCACATTTGAAGTTGTCAAGATGGAGTTTTGAAAGAAAAACCAAAACAGAAGAAGTCCTGAAACAAGGTGTGGTCGTGCCTTGTGAATGCTTCGTGATGGCCTTGTAGCTGCATAGAGGAGCTCGAAAATTATAATGATATACCATATTTTTGGAATTTTAACTGTGATATTTGAAGGCTTTTGGAGAGTCGAATATATTATTGAGATAAATAAAGTTTGGTTAGAGTTTTATTCCATAAATATAGATCTAATCTTTTCCTAGTATTATTTTTTTCTTTAGTTTTGGGGTTTTTTCTTTAGACTTCTCTCTACTCTACGTTTCCAACGTGAAGAACAAGAAAAATGATTCAAGGAATTTTTCATCTCTTATAAAAACTCTAGGATAAGTTTTTATTTCTGATTTAAATGATATTTCTAATATTTCAATTTTATCACAGTGAGGTTTTTGCGCATTAATATAATGATTTTGTTTGTTCGAGTATTTGTCGTTTATTATTATGTATATTAAAATTATATTTGATTAATCTGACAACCTAATTTTGATTTATGATTTTCTATAGTTATCTATCAATTAATTCAGTTACTATAATTATCATGAATAGTTGATATGTGAATAAAAATAGATTAGGTGTGTCGTGTTATCAAAACATATTTGATCTGAATAAATCAACGAAATTGTATTTATCAATTGCAGCTATCTCGATTGTTAAAATTTCAGGATTAACTGTTTTCACAAAACAAAAATGTAATATTTAATTAATATGTAACACTATCGTGCCCAGTTGATTACTGATAAATTTTGACCGGATGCTGAGTTTTGTCAATTAAATTAGGAGAACACAAAAATTTTAGTTGTTATCCATATAATTCTAAGGTTAATTGCTTGAAATTGCATAAATAAATAATTTTTTAGCCAATGACCAGTAATATAATTAATAGTGAAACTCTCTTGAGTTAGAATCTACTCATATTGAATTCTTCATTTATTCTGCTCACCTTGGTTGATTAATTTCTCGTTTTATTATTTCTCCTAGCGTGCTACTTTTTATCATGGTATTCTATTCCGTTCCTATCCAAAAATCCCTCTTTTATTTGTTTTCCTCATAATAAATAATTCCTCTTGTTCTCATGGATTCGACCTTACTTACCATTATACTCATTATATTTAGAAGTAGGAATTTAAGTTTGGTAGCTTGACGACAAATCATCAAATTTTGGTGTCGTTGCCGAAGAGTGATGCAAGGTTAGTTTCTTTCGAGTTTTGTTATTATCTTTTATTTTTATGTCTTATTCTTCTCGTACGGGTGAACTCGAATATACTCAGAAATAGAGAAGATAGTTGAGAGATTGAAAAAAGAAGCAATTCTATTGGGAATTGTTGTTGTTTAATACTTTGAGATGTCCTATCAACAAGTATTCACAGGTCTTGCCTAACAAAACGGAGAGCCATTCTATGCAGCATAGGGAGATTCAATAATTTAGTAACAACATTCAGGAATCATGATTTTTTTAACTATGTTATTATTGAATTTTTCTTAAATGTTTGGATGCAGTAACATGAAGATGGGTATCTAGTGGAGCAATGACAACCAGTAGTCCACTACTTAGTCGAGATGAAGACAATGTAATATATTTGCTGGATGATATGGCAAACTTTAACTACCACTAGTATTGAGATCATTTGTTGTAGAGTTGGAGCTATCAATACCTCCCAGCAATTAGCCACCCAGATTTTAGAGACCGACCTTTCGAACATAAAAAAGATAAGGGAGATAGTCTTGAATTAATCATAATTAGACTAAATGACATGGTAAAGAAGCGTGTGGCATCGAATGAGGAAGCTATTGGGCCTCAGCCTGAAATTTTTTGAAAAAATATCATATGAAGATGAGTCACCAATGAAGTTGAAAGATGAAAAAGATCCTGAGACTATTGATTTTAGCTCATCGAAAATATTACATACATCTACGAGATCTTTATCATCCTCTAACACCGATTTCAAATATTTGGTTATCCAAGGGCAATTATCGATGTTCTCCTCTATGTTTACTATTTTATATGGAGTTTTGTTGAAGAAACGAGCTTACATTGTATACATCAACCCATACTTGAAGGCACGTGGAATCAAAACTCACATGTGGTGTCATATGACACTTACTTTGGGCTTCAACCGCTCTTAGATGAGTGTTTCTGAGGGTCAAGCTGATGACTAAAAAAAAGCGTTTTTGGGAGGCAACTTTAATTTTTCTCGATTTTCTTTTATTTTAAATATTTTTATTTTAAATTATTTTTTTCGAGATTATATAATTTTTGGCATGCTTTGTACAGAAGATAATTTCGATCAGGACGTGGGCTTGTCTTCAAAGAAAACATATTATGAAATTGAAACAAAGCCCACGAAGCAATCAGTGACCACCGGCGCAATCTACAGCACAACCAACCTCTTACGATAAATCCAATTATCATTCTATGTTTTATGAAGAACTGGTCCGGGACAAATCTCTTAATATGGACAAACTTTAATAGAAGGGATACACTAATAGAAATCCTAAAATACCTAAAAAAAAAATATCCTTGAAAAAATAATGGTAGGGTAAGAGTTCAGGGCCAGTTGTCTCGAATAGACACAATAGTGTGTGCACAATTTTTGGATAAGACAGAGGACGGGAAACCTAAGGCTCATATCTACTTAGTCGGTGTAGAACTTAAGACTCAAGTTAATTTCTACTCTTGAAAAACTCTGATGAGGCTGACTGGATGAGGATTGAGTCATAATTTCATGAAAAGTTTTCCCTGATTAGAGGAGAAGAACTCTGATGAGGTTGACTAGATGAGGATTCACCATCCTGAATTGTGCCTTCTATCGGTTGTCATGGTTCATATCAATTTTAAGAGACCTCGTCAAATTTTTCGTTGTTTTTGGTATCGACTAGTATGAACAACTGATGATCATTTTCCCAAACTTTGACTTTCATTTGTAGAGTGATTAGATTCATGTCCAGTTGATTGAGCAAAACTATATCATCAAAAGCAGGTGGAATGGTTGGATCATAGTTGGCTTTGAGTTCTGCATAGATGACAATGAGCTTTTTAATTCGCAAAAGATCCATTAAATAGTTTCCGCGTTGAAGTGCTTCTGAAATTATCACAGTTTTGATTTGTGTTAGGTCTGCCATTTCAAGATAGATGAACTTATTCAGAGTGGTCTTCTTCAGCTTATTGGCGAAGGTGACTATCCTAAACTCAACCATTCATCATAGGAAAAAAATCTTTTTATAAGCATAATCATTGACTTCATCCATTAGCAAACGAATTGGGTTAACAAATTGAATTTTAGAATTCTCGCCAAGTCATTATCAATTAACTAATCAGATAATTTCAGTGCGCAATAAAGTTAGACTGACATATTGAATACTCCAAAATAGCTAAGTAAGAAAAACAGTTGAGCTATCAAAAATAGGCTAACTAAAATGTAAATAACACAAAGATATTTCTGGGTATTCAGAAATTTAGATAACTCTTATGTCACATCTTCTTCCTTGTGAAACGTATGTTCATTAGAAGACTTTGGCAATTACAACTTTCGTAACAATCTAATTCAGTCAGGCTTCCTTACTATCAAAGCAAAACTCCCAGTTTAGATCACTCATCAATCAAGACTGAACAGTAGATTGACTGTCAGTTTACAAGTACTTTAGAAAGAAAATACTAAGCACGAATTGATCCTTAATGTTATGATGTAACGCTTAAGTGTGTGCTAAGAATTTTTTACATCATTTGGGCTTTTGAAGGTTCTTGAAAGCTTGAATGTTTTCTGTGCAATAATTTCCGAGCAAGTGTGACAGTTTTCTGATTGACTATCTTCTCTATTTATATACTAGGATCTAACGGTCATTAAGATCAAATATTATATATATTCCAAATATAATAATCGTTAATCCCGTCTTTTTTATGTCATTGTCCATTCTGACAAATCGTAAAAGATAAGTAGTGCTCTCGGATTACTGACAATTATGTTATTATTTGTACGAAAGACTTTATCTGATAATTCAGCTTGGTAAGTCTGAATAGTCTAACTGATCTATCAGATAACGTCTTTATAGCTTAACTGACTTTTATTCCGGTTGGTCTTCAGATGTCAGCTTGGTAAACTTAGATATCAGTTGTGCTTTAAACGGATTTGACTCACAAACCTTTCAGTTTAGCTCATGTTGTTAAATCATCAAAACTTAATTAATCCAACAAACAAATAAAAATATGCTGTCAAAAATTTATTAATCCTTATTCGTTATATATATTAATATAATTTAAAAAATAATAAATTAATGAAATATAGACATACAAAGTTTATAGTCGGGTAGGGACACTTGTGTAAGTGTCCCACTTGGTGATGGAGTGGACGCGATGATGTTGTATGTGTGCAGTGTGAACCATAAGGGTAACTGTCATGGTCACTTTTGTGACTTGTCACTATTAATTGTTTTTGGGTCTTAGTTTTGTCGCTATTAATTCACATGTGCAATGTCTCTTTTTGGGACGAATCTCGTAATTCTCCAATATAAATCATATATAAAATTTACTATTTGTTGCATGTCAAATATTATATATGCATCAAATTCTCAATATATATATGGATCAGATTCCAAACGTTTCAATCAAATCAGAAATTATATGATGAAATAATGGGGGGTTGATATCGCAAATGTGAACCACTAGTTGTAAGACCTATTACCCACTTATCATTAGGTAAACTGTGAAGGTTTTTATGTAATATAATATTTGAAAAAGTCAAAAAAATCACATAAAAGATATAGTTTTAAATATATTGCTACATATATCACTTCATATGGTGTAGCAATGTTGGTCAAGTGTGCATGAGTGAAAGAATTTTCGTGATGAGTGAACTTTTGTGAAACTGATCTCGTTGTTGATGATATGCATTATGATTTGATTTGTTGGGTGAGCTATAAAAGAAAGACATCGGATCTTAATGAGTAACAATGTAACATTGATCTCTGTGGAAAACAATGTCAATGACAAGGAAAATGATAAGAATGTATCTAAGATGATATGCTACAGCACTAACATCAAGATACGCCCCTCCCCCGACTCGTAGACCTAACAATTCGACTTGTTAACACCGTAAGTATGTGCAACCCCTCATGTCTACATGTTTTAATATGGATTCTAATTTGCATCTTAGATAGCATCTCTAATTTTTGGCCAAATGATAATCGTTTGATCATAACAATTGACATTGTTATTTTTACGTCTTTACTATATTTTTTTAAAAAAAAATTTACTCCGTATTGATGATTCAAAAATATTGGTTTGCCATGTTAAATTCAAATATTTCATTATTTAATCAGAATCCTGAGTAAGAAAATAAAAAAAAATATTAGAATATGATAATGAATTGAAACATGATCCATGTCTTTCTCTATAAATTTTTAGCTAATTTTGAATATTCCCAATTACGATTTTTTAAATCTTAATCGAACATTCATTTTCTCCGTTAACATATGCTATGAAATTTCTAATTTCTATTATTATTTGTACAAAAACAAGATGCATCAAATAATTGAGTATGGCTTAGTGTGTAAAATTAAAAGTTTTAATAAATCAAGAGATATTATTTATTAGGTCTCAACCACGGCCACTTACGTGATATATAAAAATAATATTTCATTTTGATACAAAAGTCAATAATAATAATAATAATAATAATAATAATAATAATAATAATAAGGGGACGTGCAAATGGTTATAGCTTGGATTTATAACAAATTAAAGTGAAATTTGGTTGGTTGTGCGTACCACGTACGTAATAATTGAACAAAAATTACAAATATTTCCAATGTTAGATGAGAATTCGTGTAGAATATATCAAAAAGTCATACAAAATATGATAATGTATTTTAAATATACTTACTACATGGTTGAGCTGTATGATCTTGTACTACTCACCAATATATTTTTAGGAATATTTTATTTATGAAAAATTGACGAATATCCAATTAAAAATGTTCTAGTATTTCAACACAATATATAAATACCTCAAATATTTTTACTTACACCTGGTGGAATTCAAATGGTTTACCAAATTTAGGTCGTAGTTCTATAATTTTAGTTATTTTCCATCGTCGTCAGCCTCATTTCGAAGAAAATGACTAAAATTACAATAACAAAAAAAATAAATATAACGGACTCAGACTGAAGTTCAATAATGCAGGTGACTAAAATCGTTATGAGACAAAGATATAAGATCAGAATGAATTTTTCTCTTAAAAACATTTTGGTGAAAAAGGATAATTTTTTTAATATATTACATTAAAAAAATCTCTTTTTCATATATATGAAAAGTAGACACCCGCCCATCTCGATATTCAATCAACCCAACCCACCCTCGTTGTTGTTATCTAATTCTAAAAGCGTACTCAACTGTTAGTCGTGATAATCTTTATCATTTAAATAATAAAAATTAAATGTTTATTTATTATTTTGAAAAAAGAAGTTTTTATTTGAAACTCGATTTTATGTTATTCACACTCCATTTAATATATAAAATTTATTCACAAATGAAATTTAAATAACAAAAAATAGAGCATCAATAACAACACCCTTTTGAAAATTTTAGATTTTCAATTTAAAATTACATTAAATATATGATGTACATAGTTCCCATTTAATATATATATTACCACCTATCAAAAAATAATTCATTCCCAAGTTTTTTTATATGTTTAGAAATTCGAAAAACTAGTAAATGTGACATCATTTAAGCTAAAACTAATACCAAACTAGATGTCAAAAATATAATAAATTCTCAAGGAGAAAGTTATTTAGGGAAATTAACATGATCATTTTGTATGAGATATATGTATGATTAATTATATTATTATAATAATTTAACATTTTTACAAAAATAAAAAATATTAATTTATTTTATTAAAAACCAGCGGATGCACGTAAAATAACAAGTGATGGTGTAAATAGAACCGGCAGTGGATATAGTAATGTAACCACTCACACGAAGGAATAAAGATAAGGTGCTTATTAAGTCCCAACTTTAGATGACACACTCACTAAATGCAAACTCCAAATTCTAAGTTAGGTTCGCATATAATACTTCTATTAGGACACCCTACCGACCGTAATCAGCGGAGGCCATCGCCTCGCCCCCCACTCTTAAACATACATGGTTTCTATAGCATATTCAATCGTCGTTCGTCTCGCAAAGCTTACTTTGAGGGTATTATCCTTATTAGATATCTACTGACTACATTTGTTTTATAAAGATCTTTTTATTTGGGTCGAACACGGAATGATCGTTGGATTTGTCGTAAGTGTAATCCTCAGTCCCTCGACAGTGTAGTGCCTCATTATCCCGAACACTAGTTGCACACATACACCACTCGTGCTTGTATCTTATGAGTTACCTACTCCGCTACTCTTAGGGTAGAGATAGTATTTCCTTTCATTTGAAATAATAAATTTAAAGTTTCATAAACTTTCCTTAAAATATATATATAATTAATTAATTAAAATGTTTTATTCATTAAGTTTTTGGGTCTAAACTTATTTATCAATTACTAGCTAACTCTACCTGTCTGCCTACTCTTAACATTCATTGAAATTTTCATGTGTCCTAAATAGTTGGTTAATGGTCGTGGATCAATCCTTTATTTTGAGGTTTCACGATTAAGTTATTGTCTGTCTTGCTTTCCAATCCACTTCAGCCTAATTTTGCCTTTTTCTCGATCCTTCATATTTCTGAAATTGTGACAGAGAATCAACGTGGTGAATATTTAGATTACGGTTTGAAAGATTAAGATTGTTAAAAGTTTTGAAATTTTATTCATATTTACCATGAACTAGAAGTCATATAACTAACTATTTGAGTAAGTCTCTTGTGAGACGGTCTCGTGAATTTTTATCTGTGTAAAAAGTAATATTTTTTCATGGATAACCCAAATAAAAGATTCGACCTACGAAATTGATCCGTGAGACCGTCTCACAAGATTTTTTGTATAAATATTTTTATGTTGGGATTTATGAGCCCGGGTCACTTCTTTGCGACTATCAGAAATAAACGAAACTTATTTTTTAAAATTGGTAAAGAGAAGGTAAGAGTGAAAACATTTATTTAATAAATGGTAGCAAAAAAATAAAATATATAGACTAAATTTTGGTTATATATTTTTGTTTTAATATGATTTTGATCGATCATCTTTGTTATCAAGTTTCAATTATAATCCACTGTCTTTGATTTTTTTCTCAAATGTTATGATTTTTCTGACATGATACTGATGCAACATTTTGGCGCTCTCTCCTGGTGCGGGGAAAAAAAACTAGACGTAGCAAAAAATTTAGAGATACAGAATTTGAATTGAAATTTGACGACATAAAAGACATCAACAAACCTAGATATTACAAAAATATAAAAACCAATCTTTCATTTCATAACATTGAAACTTTGTCTTCACAACTCAAGATATCTCAATAAAATCAGATGAAATATAACTACGATGCGGTTGGCTCTTTCTCGTCGTTTTCGTTATCAGCTAGAAGGAGGGGTGAGCGAGCGAGTGATATGAACATTACATCGCAAGCAGGGACGAGAATTCTCCCAAATTTAAAAACAATAAAGTTTATTTAGATTTCCAAGTGAATTTGTTACACACTATAATTATAGGGGGTGGATATTAGAGAGCCACAACTTCAATTACTAGTCACTACCCATTACCTCACATAATGGTGCATTATCAACCATGAACTTTATCATTTTCCCCACTAACGACCCATAACCCTATGATTAGGCTCCATAAAGTCACACCAACTTGTAACTGTGAAATTAGTTAATATCTCTCGTTGTAATTATAATTGTTAGGGGTGAGCACTTGGTTAAAACCGAACCCGCAAAAATTTTCATTAAAAATCAAATTAACCGAATTATCTTAAAATAATTTATTTTTATTTGGTAACCAAAAAAAGAAAAAAATTTGCGGACATAAACAAAATGCACAATAAAAATCTTGAAAAAGAATGAGGAGATTGGTTAATTGTTTTTTTCCCCTACTGGACATTGGGATGAGAACTGCTGGCCCAATAGAGATGGAAAATTATTTTAAAAAATAAATCGGTAGAACAGTTTAACCAATCCATTATATCAATAACCGAAACATAACTAATTTAACCGATAATTTATCAAAAATCAAAACCAAATTCCGAATCAATCGAACCAAAATTCTGAACTAGTTCGGTTGGGTTAACCGGGTTTCTCTTGCCCATAACAAGAGTACGGCGTGGCGGATAATTTGCTACTCTTATAAAAAGAAATGTTATTTAGAGAAATCCGAAGAAAAGGAAAAAAATAGCATTTCCATGTTGGGAGAAGGGATCATCCACTGTGACAAAAACTTGTGTTGTGGGACGGATTTCTTATTTGGGTTATCTATGAAAAATATTACTTTTTATGCTAAGAGTATTACTTTTTATTGTAAATATCGATAAGATTTACTGTCTCACAGATAAAAATTCGTGAGACCATCTCACAAGAGACCTAATTCATCCATGTTGGCATTGGTGACCCGTATTTGTGCTATTCCGGTAAGTTTATCTCGCATTCTACTGGGTTTTTGCCGCGAATCATTAGGTACACCTGTATATAGAGGGGCGTATACGAATAAAAACTACAGACCAGATGAAATACAAATTGTGTATTCTATATATGTGTGTAAACCAAAAAAGATTTAGCTTCTGACTATATAAACTACGCAATTTGTATTTGATTTCTGCAGAATCCGTTCATAGTTTGATTCATGTTAGGCAATCTCTAATCTAATTAAACACTTTTTCCAAGAATTACAGATTCAATATGGACCAATCACAAGCTTCAAAATTTGGCAGTATAAGAACGTCGACCATGGGAAAATAACGAAGATCGTCTACTTTCAGAGAATTCCCTTACATGGTTATTTTATTTTATTCGTACACCAGGCAAAATGACAATACCCGTCTAGAAATGTAAATTAAACTCGTCGCCATCTCTATATAAATCACAGGAAGATTAGTTACATAGAGCAAAGCCTGCGTGATGGCTTCAAGCGAAGTTTACAGGAGAGTTAAGCCAACAACACCTGCATGTTCAATATGGAAGGAACATGGTCAGTATCAGAATGAAGTTCACTGTTGTAAAATGAATGTATTTATAGCAACTAGCCTCACAGCACTATTACATTCCTTTTTCTTTTCAAAAACACGATAGCATCACATTCATTCAAGAAATAAGAAACAATATAGTCAGTCGGGGGCGCATCACTCTTAAGACAAAAAGAAAACGACTTTTCTACATAATTCTTCTCAAATTCAGATTTCATTCTTAAATCTATTCAATTAGCCCCACAACGGTTTTAATCAAAGCGAGTAGCATGATACATGAAAAGAATTTCAAAGTCTTGGGTGAAATATAAAGATATCGATAATAACGGTGTAAAATTCTCAAAACCGACACAACTTGGCATAATAAATATGGTTCAACAGAAACAAACTTCTTGTCTATTGTTGGAAGTATAAGCTACAACACATACACGAGCAACTCAGTCTTCAGTAGTTAGTGATGCTAACTGCTAAAAGCTTTATGAATTTTAAGCTTAGCACAAGACTTCAAATAAGAATCTAACATTGTTAAAGAACAGATGCGTAGGCAAATCAGGCACTTTCGCATGTTTGAGTTGCAACCAAAAAAATGTGAGAGGCGAATTTATAAATATGATCAAGAACATATGAATTGTGATACGTAACATTAGAGCAAGAACTAAGTTGTAACGTCCCCAGATTTTTTTATCACGCCAAAAGTACAAGAGAAATTATACACTCTAGTTGCACTACTGCCCCGACATGATTTACTTGGGCAAAGGAATAGGAAGATCGAACCAACTGCCAAAACAAAGCTAGCAAAATAAACAAGTTCCACTCTTGTAAAGTGCTTCAGTTCGCCTATATCATATGAAAGTAATTTACTCGTGTGACAAACTCTGACACAATGAACTATCAAGTTTTTTGTTTTTCACTTAATGAAAACGATAACTCTCCATATCTAAGAACTATCATGGATCCTAAACCCACACACGAATTTGTGTCTTCCCATCACCTGGAAAAATAACACAAGATATCGATGCTTTTTTTTTAAACAGAAACAACAGCTTTCCTCAAATCGAGTAGCATGATACATGAAAAAAATTTCAAACCCTAGGTATAAGATGAAAATGGTGATAACAGTAAGAGTTCTCAAAACCAACACAACATGGCATATAAAATATGGCTCAACAGAAACAAATTTCTTGTCTATTGTTCGAAGTATAAGCTGCAACACACACATGAGTAAACTCAGTCTTCAGTGATGCTAATTTATAAAAGCAACAAGAGTTGTAAGCTTAGCAAAAGATTTCAAATAAGAATTTAACATAGTTAAAGAACAGACATGTAAATCAGGCACTTTCACATGTTTGAGCCAGAACCCAAAAAAAGGTGAGAAACGAATTTGTTAATATGAACAAGGACATTTGAACGGTGATATGTAACATTTTGAGCAAAAACTAAGTTGTGATCCTCAAATTTTCTAAACACGCCAAAGGTTCAAGAGAGATTAAGGACTCTAGTGGCACTATCTATCCCAATAAGCTATGAATGATTTTTCTTCTAAATGCAAGGCTGTGGTGATTTACAACCAACAAACCTGGTAATGAACAATTCTTTCATCCGGCAAAATAGCCTTTCATTCTATTGATCATAGTTGTCAATCGCGCGTGGCACCCCGTAGTGCAGAGGTTGGCCGTGGCTGTAGCGCATAGCCAATCGCGTAGCGAGGGCTATTTGAAAGTAAAGCGCCACAAGCATATAAATATATATTATATAGCATATACTAACATCAATTCAATCGTTCATTCTTAAATAAAAAATATATAAGTTCAAATCATATAAAACCCCAATTCTAAAACTAGAAAAACATAATTTAAAATTCATCTTCATCTTCTTCATCAAGATCGAGACCATCTTCTTAATTTGAAATTGCATAACGTTCGGCGTCATTCTTTCTTCACTTTCTTCATCAGAGAAAAAATCATCATGACCTATAAAATTAAGTGTAGTAAATGTTTCTATTAGCCTTTTCCCTCTAGACTTAAATGTGGCCGCCTTCGAGCTTCCTGTAGGTGTAGATGTGGGTGCCTTTGAGGCTTGCATAGATTTAGGGGTCGCCTTCAAGGCCCCTTTGGATTAACAAGTATTCAATTGTGTTACGGCCTTGGCCTCACACCAGGTCCATAACACTTTTATTCTGCTTATCGGTTTGTTAATTTTTTAAATAAGCCATTATCCCATGTGGGTAATGTAGCATATAGGGATAGTTATCTTGGTTGGTTTTTTTTGAATTTCTAGTGATAAGGGATGATCCTTGTATTTAAGGAAGGCGGATGTAATAACAGAGTCACTAAGTTTTCATTCTCAACAAAAAATTGTGAGATCGCGAGGTTCTCTCTTTTCGAGGCTCTAATCATTTACAAATATTCAAAATAGGAAAACAAGGGCAAAAATATAACAAATCGAAGTAATTAACGGAATTGAATGATCGATTGCTTCAACGTCCCATAACTCGATCCTTTGCACGGGCACATAACATATCGGTACTAGAGACAGGTGTTATGGCAGACTTGATGGAGGCTTTCCTCAAAATGTACAAGGAGGATAAAGAAAATTATGATTGTCGTCTGCAAGATCTCACCATCGCTTTGACGAATTTTCCAGTACAAGATCGAATGACCGTTTTGATGCAGGAAGCAATGACAGCCACACCCACCACCGTTCCGATCATAAGAGGAAGGCGGATAACACCAACACGGGTCCAGCCAACACCCATCTCTTTGTTCCTAAATTTGGGAAATTAGAATGCCACACTTTAATGGCCAAAAAGACTTCCTTTCGTGGCTCACCCGTTGTGACCATTTTTTCACCCGCCAGAACACACCTGATATTGAGAAGCATGGCACCGCTTCATTTCACCTTGAAGGGGATGCCCGACTGTGGTTTCTGAGGCTGCATCGTGACCGCCTGACACTATCTTGAGAGGACTTTCCGTCGCCGTGCCTCCTTTGTTTTGATCAATATTTCATCGTGACCGCCTGACACTATCTTGGGAGGACTTTCATCGTGACCGCCAAACTCCGGAAAACGGGCTCCGTGGACAAATTTCAACGCCGTATTGATCAATATTTGGCTTACACCAGCCCTCTTACAAGCGCGCAGGAAGTGAACATTTTTGTTAGCGTCTTACAAGAATCAATCGCCATTGATGTACAAATTCAGAAACCCCTATATTTGATCACTTCCATGCAGCTCGCTCGGTTGTATGAACGCAAACATGGGCAGCAGCAACATACTCCTTCAGGGGAACCAAAGTGGTGTTATTCCCAAGTCATCAAACGTTTGTCACGTACGGAAATAGAAGACAGCCGAGCACAAGGCCTCGGCTTCAATTGCGATGAACCTTAAAACCCACGACATCGCTGTAAGAAATTGTTTTGGCAAGAAATGTTGGTTGAGCCCGTAGAGGGTGAAACTAACATGGAGGATCCAGACCAACCAGCATCCAGGTTTCGAGTTTGAGGGCAACCACGCTCTTAAGGAGGGGAGTGATGTTACGGCCTCGGCCTCGGCCTCACACCAGGCCCGTAACACTTTTAATTCGCTTATCAGTTTATTAGCTTATCGGTCTGTTAATTTTTTATATAAGCCATTATCCCATGTGGGTAATGTAGCAAATATGGATAGTAATCTTGGTTGGTTTCTTTTGAATTTCTAGTGATAGGGGATGATCCTTGTATTTAAAGAAGGCGAATGGAATAACACAGTAGCTAAGCTTTCATTCTCAACAAAAAATTGTGAGATCGTAAGTTCTCTCATTTCGAGCCCCTAATCATTTACAAACATTCACAATAAGGAGAGAAGGAATCGAAGGAATTAACGGAATTGAATTATCGATCGCTTCAACGCCCCATAACTCAATCCTCTGCATGGGCACAAAACAAAACAGATCGCTTCAACGCCCCATAACTAAATAACCTGCTAATATTCAAGAATATGTAAAGCTTAAGCATTCAAAAAACAACATATCAATGTAAGAAAACATGCGTACCACATGCCAAACGCCCACCAGCATTGCCGGTGCTGAGGCTAAGTTCATGACCACCTGCATCCAAAAGTATGTACCAAGGTACGTAAATAAAGTGACTCTGATGAAAGATCAATCTGGATAGAAATTAAACACCAGTATAATGATAGGAAAAAAATTACCTTTTCCAAGATCATCCTCAAGCTCATGAACCACGAAGGCCCTTCCAACCACAGAGTTTGTACCACTCAATGGTATCTTTACATTTCAAATACGAAATGTCATTAGGTACCAAAAACTTGAAGATGAAAGCTCTCAAAATTGTAAGATAACATACATGATGATATCTATTTTTTTAGATCAGTGAATGTTAACTTCAAAATACACTAGGTTGCTCCCATCATAAAAACTTAATGGTCTGATACACGTGTTTATCTAAAAAATTACCTGAGCATCCACTATTGTCGCTTCTGCCACGCCTACATCACTCACATAACAATAAACAATGAATTGCAAAACCCATAGGAATTCATCTGCGAATACAAAAGACCATTTAAGATACCTTCAGCATTAGCAACTATGTTTCCCAGGTCGCCCGCATGTCGAACTTCATCCTCAGGAGCTCCATGTGTCAAACCTTTTGGATTAAAATGTGGTCCTATTTAACATCAAACAGCATCAATTTTCAACAACTTGACAAAAAACGCACATACAAACAAGTGTTTCAAGTTACCTAAGGTTTGACAGAGAATAGAAACTTAAGTCTCTAACCTGTTGATATACATCCATTTGTAGTGTCACCAAACTCGTGCTATACAGCCGAAATAAGAAAACACAACTCAGATTCACGACATCAAATGCAGAGGTATTCCTCAACTCATTAGCTAAAAGAATATATGAAGCATAATTTATACTCACCAGATGAAAGCCATGTTTCCCTGGTGCAAGTCCAGTCACACGAACTTTGACTGTAGTAGGACCTAAAACAACAAAAAAAGACAGCCCAGAAAGTATAAACAAAGTGTCAAATTACAAACATGTAGAGAATTAATTAGAGGGCCTCGAATTCACGATTTTTCAAATCCCATATCAAGAAACAGCTGATGAGTTTGAGCACAAACGGTATAATCTTGTATGAAAAATCTGCATATGTAAGAAAAAATAAAGATTTTTCGCGGAAATGTAATTGCAACAGAAAGAGAGAGTCGACACGACCATCGCTTTCTTGGGAGAGAGTGACTACGCCTTCAACAGAGGAGGTCCCTTTGAGAACGGCAACAGCTTTCTTGGAGGAAGCTACGACTGCAAGCGGCTTCAGAACTGCCGCGGCGGCAGAGGGAGAAAATAATGGACGGACGTCGGTTTTAAGAGCGACGCCTTGGAAGGAAGAATGAAGAGGGAGTGATGAAGAATTGTTGGTTTTGGAGGGAACAGGAAAGAGAAGAAAATGGTGGACTGATCGGGCGGAGGAGAGGACGGTGTGTGCGGCCATAGCTGCAAGCCTGCAACTGTGCTGGATTTTGTTGGATTAATTGGAAAACGTGAATACTGTATTGACTTGATAACTCGCTCTCCCAAGTTATATTGTGATTGTGTCGTCGCGTGAGATTTGTTTATATGGGCTCAATTAAAATTTGGCCCAAATGATCTTCACCATTGTATGGCCCAATAAGTATGAACAATTCCATTGCCTTCTTGTATAATATAAAACAGCAAGTGTCCTCGTGTTAATATGGTAGAATGCAATTGCGTGGGGTTGGATTTGGATTCTTGCTTGATGCACATGGAATTTCAAAGTGAATTTTAAATCCATTACTTTGAAATATGTTGTTCGGATAAAAAAGGTAAAAGAATTTTTGTCGTAATGTTATAATTATTTCTGTTGAGAGAACGGTCGAACTATGACGTTTGGATTGACGTACAAGTTAAAACATTTGAGTTGTATCGTTACCACTAACTATAAATTTTGATAAAACGACAAACGTTCAGTACTATAATTTCAAAATGTATATGTATTTTGAAAGCTAAAATAATATTATTTAATGACAAAATTACCATGTCCAATTCAAAATAAAATAAATTTAAATTTTATTTACTTAAATTGGATAACATACTAGACTATCATAAAAACAAAACTCCAACAAAATATTGAAAATTTTCTAAAGAGAAGATATATATCATATTGATAATCGATTTAAGATGGTTGACGCTTTCTTTTTCATCGTGCTAGTCATTTAAGATATTTTTTTCGTCTAAAAAAATCATTCTCTAATAAAATCAAAATTCTAGTAACAAATACTAATAAAAAATTATAATAACAATATTCTAACATTCAACAAGTATTAATAGAATAGTATTCATAGAATACATAAGTACAATAAAAATATAGTAGGTCTCTTATGAGACGGTCTCACGAATCTTTATCTGTGAGACGGGTCAACTCTATCGATATTCACAATAAAAAGTAATACTCATAGCATAAAAAGTAATATTTTTTCATGGATGACTCAAATAAGATATCTGTCTCACAAAATATGACCCGTGGATCGTCTCACACAAGTTTTTCATAAAAATAAAGCAGAACTAAGAAATTGTTCAACATGTTAACTAAATAAGACAATTTTCAGGCAACAACTTTCTGATAACGAAAAGAACAAACGAATTCCAATATAACTAAAATTTTCGCCTATCCCGATATTCTTCAAACATTTGCATTACCAAATATTCTCGAAACATTGTCCATTCTTTTGTTGTTCGGACCGTAATTATTCGTTCTTGATCTAATCATTATCAAAGAAAACTATGTGCTCTAATTCTCAATCTACTTCGTCCAACAATGGATGTTTTGACATATCATCACACATAAAATTATGTATAATACAACACACATTAATGATTCTAATTTGTGGTTTTAGACCATAAAAGCTAGCAGCCTGTAAAATTGTCAATCTCTTTTTTAACGAGTTAAAACTTTGTTGTACTGCCTTTCATGCCGAAGAATGTCAAATATTAAATAATTCTTTATAATTTCTTGGAGTATTTCTTCTCCACTCGTTGAGATGATAATGAGTCGCTCTAAAAAGGGCAAGAAAACCTGAACCATTTGTATATCCAACATCAACTAGATAATGTTCACCTAAACAAAAATTGCAAAAATATTCGATTAAACTTTGCAAACCTACCAAAAAATTTACATCAACTCAAATATTTTTAACATACCTAACTTTTAAGTCATTATGTCTACTTATCGCATTACGCAATACTTGAGCATCTGAAATGAATCTCTCCCGTCTAGGTAGCACATAAAAAGAAACTTCAAATTAGCATAACATGCTCCCAAGACGTCAGTACATAAATTAACTTTTCTACTCCTATGATTCGGGGTGAGCAAGATTTCGGTTAAATCGAATTAAGCGACCGAACCGAGCCAATTCGGTTCGGTTATTTCGAAAATTCGGTTTTCAAATTTAAAAAATCCGGTTATATCATTTAATTCGGTTCGGTTACAGTTTTCAAAATATTGAAATTGATTAACCGAATTAACCGATATAATAAATACTATTATTTACTAAATTTTTATTATTTATCAATTTATATATATATATTTAAATTTTTAATTTTAAAATCAACCCTAATTCTAATCTAATTCTAAATGCCTTGGCTTTCTCGTTCTTACTTCTCTATTCTTCACTCTTGACTTCATCTGCCGCCCACCCATCTCTCGTCATCAGTCGAGACAATGTCCGCCCATGTTATGTTATGTTATTTTATTAAAAAAACATGTATTAATTGTATTCAAACAAAACTTATACATTTGTGTAGACTGTAGTGTTCAAAAAAAATTACATATATAATTAAAGTTAAATCACATATTTTTTTTAAAGCTAATCGGTCAATTCGGTTACCGACCGAATTAACCGATTTTAATTCGGTTCGGTTTTCATCAGTTATGAAAATTAATTCGGTCGGTTCAGTTATGGATAAATATCTCGGTTTGGTTCGGTCGACCGAATGCTCACCCCTACCTATAATGACTTAGATCTTGAGTTGAACTATGAGATCAACAAATGTTCCATCTAAAGCCCCTGGCCGGTGCATTCTGTAATTTAACATTCATTGGTATATACAATTACAATATAAGAAAACACATACAATAATTTTGAATTTATTGTGAACCATTTCCACTTCTCAATATCTCTCTCATGACGGATTCAACTTGATTGCTGATTGATGTAAAGCTTTCCCATTTTCAACACTGCATCAAAACTGTATGAAATTACCTACCAACAGTTTCTCCACAACCTCCGAAATTGGCTCTAATAGTACTATGTTTTTCTGTCATGACCAATAATATTGAAGAAATATGCCACACTTTCTTCCAATGTCACAATTTTTGTAACAACTAAATCACATTCAGAATGTAATATATTACACAACCTTTGAAATCCTCCAGTGTTTACAAGTAATTGTGTTGTACAAACAGGTTCATGAGTTAAACATATCATCCAAATTTACCTTTAATAAGCCCTTATATTTTCAGAACTCGATGATAGATCTTTGGTTATGTATCTCTGATGATACCAAGTTCCAATAATTCCAACAAGAAAAATCATCAATAGTATGATCATTTCTATCTCCCCGTCATTATCTTCAAATTAATCTCGTGAACGCTTTCTTTTAGTGTGAACATATTTTTCAACGACCTCCATTTGCCCTAAATTTTAATTCATGATAAATACAAGGAATATACATTATTTGCGCACACATGAAAATTTAGTTTGATGAATTTTTAAGCAGTTCATATGAGAGGCATATTGCTACAGTAAATATCGTCCTGTAATGATTATATGATTAAGAAATTATAGTTAAAGCCCAAGATATTAGTTCATTGCTAGAGAATAGCCTTGTTAGAATAGGTGTTCAGCGAGCCAATTTGTCGTTTGATTTTTATTGACTCTTATGTAAAATAATCTTTATTTTAATAATATTTTACAGTTTTATCCAATTATGAGATTTACTTTATATGTATACTTATGCAATCTGCATAGATAAAGTTCTTAGATATGAAAAAGGTATCATGAGGTCTACCTCTCAACGTAAGATCGTGAAACTCAATAGGAAATGTACCATATATTTTAAACAGATTCCTAGTCGAATCAGCCGCTTAAAATAAGGCTAAAGTTTGTTTGAGCTTGATATTAGTATCTGTGATGTAAACACCATGTTTCATTGGTAAGGACATGAAGATGTTAATTCATACAGATGGGATGATCATATGATGATGCACTGAGGGTCATCAGGTGGTCAGGTTGTGTGTAGTTTCGAAATACGTAGGATCCAGTACATTGTATTTAGGGATTCACCGTTTGCCTATGTGTGAAGATATCATATGCGATCTGATTAGTTAATAGTGCAAGAAATCTTTAGCCGGAGTAAGACATGTGCATTTTGGAAAGGTGTTTCCTCAGTTTCACATACCATGTCACTATTATTTCTCAAAGATATATCACATTGTTATCAAATTCATTTGCAACTCTTGATATTCTAATTGTTACAGATTCGATCGGGATATATCAATTGAAGGGACCATACTATACACTACCATAATTTAATGTTCTTGCAGACACTATCAGGGATACCTAGGAGATCATGGAGGTGATGTTACTAGATGCTCTTACCATGAAAATGATGGGTGCAATCATATTTGAATTCTGACATTCTTGATCAAGCGATTGATGAAAAGAATGTGGCTAATTAGAGTAAGGTCGAATGAGAATAAACGTTATTCTGAATCACATGAAAGAGTGAAAACACTGCTAACTCTATCTCTGAACCATTGAGAGTCGCAAAATTATCGAATTTTGTGTTCCCATTGAGATAGTCAAATTCAAAGGAGTTGAATTTGACGATTGTAGTTTGATAAAGATCAAATAGATTGCTTATAAAAGAGTTTATAAGGTAATTCCATGTGATGGAAGATGTGGAAGTTAGCCTAACAGATAATTAAGTGAGGAGAGTAGAACTGTCTGTTTTGGTGAAGGAGTTCACAAAACTGGCAACTGCCAAAAATAGAATATATTGAGTACACATAATTAGTCTCGTTATTTTCATCAATTATTCTATTATGAGTCGAAGACTTCTTAGGTTATATATATGGTTATGTTCCCCAAGGTACACAAATAAAATAGAATATATAGAGTACACATATTTTATATATCTCTTCTTCTCTCATATAAGGAAAGAATAAGGTGCTTGATTTTATGTTGTCTTGGAAGATCTATAACTACAATGCTAGTTTAATCAGTGGATTACGATTTATAGTTATTTATATTTTCTGAGAATTCTACATGAATTCATCGTCTGTTGTGATATTTGATTGAATCGCAAAGATTTATTTTTATTAAATCTCCAACACCTTAAAGTAGTTCCATTTCTAAAGCTGAGAAAGGAGGATCAAATTGCGGATGTTTTAACCAAGTCCCATAAACTAGTTCCATTTCTAAAGCTGAGAAATCTGCTCGGAGTCTGTTCTTTGGAAAATCATGTTTGAATGCTAGAGGTGATTTGCTGCATATAAACTGAAGTTTCACAACTTATAATTTAAGAAAGTATTTTTGCAGTCTTTTACTTAATTGTTCATCTTTTTTATTTAGTTTATTAGAATAATTTAGTTGGTGTTTACCAATTCCATATTTACCAAGTTTTTTGGAAGTCTGGTAGTGAATTCTGCATTTTTCTAGGAACTATTACGTAAGATCTAGGAAATTCGAACCATGTAATCTGACTGCATGCAATATAGGATTTTTATTTAAATTATGTGCTTAATTATATTGATGTATTTAATGCATGTTTATTGCATGAGATGTGGGTTAGTGCACGTTTATTTAATGTTTCATGCATTAAGGTTTTAAGTTGCATTTCGCGCTCGAACAAGTAACAGAGACCGGGGATATTTAGGAAAAATATTTTTATTATATAATTATTTTTAATTCTTTAATATATGGTGTAATTAAGTGTGATTTTTGAAAATGGACCTTGGTTGGATATTTTTAATCGTCGGGTCATATTTTTAACCCGTACGCAAATTTTATCGAGTTGAAGGAATTTTTGAGGGTTCAGGCCATATTTTCAAAAACGTACCTAAACAAAATATTTTTCGGGGATGGTTTAATTAATGAGCCCAATATACATCTATGTTATAACTTAAAACCCTACACCTAAACCCTTAAAACTAGTCCCCACTTTCGACCTTCTCTCTCCCTTGTTCAACAGCTCTTTGAAATTCTCCAGCAGCTCTTGGTCCACCTTTTGTACCAAAATTCGATAGATACGTTCCTCCTGTAAGGTACCGTACCGTATTTTTCAACTAATTGAAATTTGCGGGAAAATAAAAATTTTCTTAAATAAATAATAATCTTTCAAATTATGATAAAATAATCTGCTCGTCTAAAAATATTTGAAATAAAAAAATTTACAAACAAAGTTTACCAAAAAGTAATAGTTTAAACATCGTGAACAATCTCATGAAAATCAGATTATTTGAAACAAGCATAAAGTCTTAAAAACGTAGACGGTCCTCCGGTTTAGCCTCCGCGTAGTCCGAGTCGGTTCGTTGTTCCCCACCTCTCGTCTCTTCAAACTCGTCCTCACCTGCATCGACCAAGTCAAGTGAGTCTAAAGACTCAACACGTATAAACTGAGAATAACAAATAATACGTAATAAAACCACATGCATTTTAAAGTAGGACATACATACTTAAACTTGAACGTACTTACATAGACATAGACGTGTCATCATATCGTAAAACTTTTCATAAACATACTTGCATCATACATACTTGAACATGCATAACATCATTTTGTGTAGATATATGTTTTAAAGCAAGTGACCTATAACATAGTGCGTCTGATCATACTAAACCACAGTACTTGGCTGGCAGGGATGGCCACTATCACATACATGAGATCCCCGGTCATGCTTTATCGGGTGGATTGGTCCCTGGTCATGCTTTACCGCTTTCCAATCCTGATCTAAACCCGGTCATGCTTTACCGGGGTGAAAAGGTCCCCGGCCACGTTCACCGGCTTCCAAACATGTTCATATTTAGTCCCAAGACAATTAGCATACCTAAAAAACATAAAATATTTTCTTTGCACGTCAAACATACTAATACAATATGCATGCCTGTCCAGGACAATAATTTTAAAAAAAATTCCAGAAAGCTTGGCGCTCGGGTGGTAAAATATTTCCGCTCGAGCGTGCCCCGTCCAGAAGGTCTGGCGTTCGAGCGGTAAGATCTCGCGCCCGAGCGCCGCCCTGTGCGAAAAATTTTAAAAACAACATAGTTGAGCATTCACACGAGAATGAACGTAATTCACCTATCTCTTGTCCAAAAATTACGAATTTACTGTCAAATCGAAGATAATGAAAAATACTACGTTTCATATGTTTAAAGTTTTTTCAGAAAATCGACCAAAAAAGTACAGTACACGAAATGATAGCAACATCCGATTTTGAGATCTAAAAACTTTCAAGAATCGTTCCAAACATTTCTGCTCAAACTTTTGCATAACAAACATGGATTTTTACACACAATAAACATCAAAACATATATTATGACAAGATCAATGCAAAAATGAAAGAATATAAATGTCTTCGATGAATATACTCAGGAAACGATGATACCGAAGTGGAAAGATACGAGGGTTGATCCGGGACGAATTGTGGCACGTTTTCTTTGGAGAAAATGAACGTAAATTTGCTAAATAAATCGAGACAAGGGTGGCTGCTGAAAACTCTATGAACCCTAGCCTCCTCTCTCAAAAGAATAAAATGGAAATGCAATGAAATGTGTGTGTCTATCGAGTGTGATGTGTAAAAAGGTGCGTGTGAGCGTGGGTTTTGAGTGTAATAATGTAACGTGGGTATGTGAGTTAATTAAGGGATAAATACTTAATTAAATAAATAAATCATGCTAATTAAAATGTTAAACCAATTAACAAGTTAATAAAATGTTAATCCACACTAATTTACCAAAAATCCCCTAATTAAAACAAAATACATAATTGAAAAGCTTTAAAATTTTAAAAAATACTAAAAATCACCTAATAAATTAAATTAGGTTTTAAAATGATTAAAAACTTAATAAATCATTTAAAATGTCACTTTCATGACTTGAAATAAAATACCAATTTTACAAATCGCCCAAATCATCACCGGTCTCATTTTCCCGATCCCGCATCGAATAATCGCATGAAACGCAAGAAAACAATTTAACGTGCATCACATCAACATAAATAATTTAAAATAAGGCAAATTCATAATTCAAGCATTGCTAAAATCATTTTAAACTTAAATAAATAATTTAACAATTTAAATAAATGCATATGTTTTACATGTATTGATTTTGGGCTCTACACCTCCGTTCCCCGATGTTCGTCCCTCGCTTTGTTGGTCATTGTTCGGCGTACGTTTTTTGCATTAAGGCGCGTCCTATACCCTCTTTTTCTCATCAATCAAACTACGCATTTTATGATGAATGTTTTTCATGATAATCCATCGAGTTATCGTCATGCATCGGATTTTCAGGGTTTTACATAAAAATATTGAATTTACTTCACTTGATTCTCACAGTTTTTGGTTGGTTTGAAGGGCTGCAAGGTCCTCATCATTAAAGGCTCGTTTTGCAGTAAGTTTGGCTGGTGTTTAAGCATTTGGTCAGTACTGAACTCGACGTTGTGGAGAGACACCTATGGGATTGTGTATTTGAGGAGTTTGAGACTTCGGTTGGTTAGGGTGAAGGGGCGGCGATGCATGGGTGCACTACAGGTGTTGGTTCAGGTCCTAGGGTGTCTGAGTCGAACCCTGAGTGGCCCAAGGGCTGCTGGTCGCAAGGGTTAGGGTTGCGGTTTAAAGGCAAAGTCGAGTAGACCGAGGGTGGGATCGCGAGGGGGTATTGTTGAGTTCCTACAGTCTGGCACATGTCTGGTGGTCTAGGCAGGTGCTTATGGGCCTGGTCTTTGTCCAAGGTTGGGTGGTTAGGGCCCGGTCTTGGTGGCTTGGGGGCTAGGGTCGAGAATTAGAGCCTAGGAGCGAGCTAGGGTTTCGGCCGTAGTGTGTGACGTGTTCCAGCAGCTTTCCCGTTGGCTTTGAGGGCCTTAAGTGTTCTGAAAATTTTGGTTTAAGGGTTGGTCTAGTGTGTTTAAGTCATGGTTTAGGGTGGGAAAAGTTTGGTTAAGTTTCGGGTTAATTCGGATTAAAACCGGGACCCCGATCCAAGTTTTATAACGAATTATAGAAATTAATGCATGGGCTCGAGTTTACGTCTAGGAAACGTTTTTAATATTTTTTGAGGTGTTATTAGGAGTTTGGTTGGCTTCGGGTCGAAATTTAGAGGTCCATGGGTAAAATGGTCAATGAGGGTTTCAAGGGGCAAAATGATCATTCTGCACCTAGGGTCAATTTAGCAGAACTGGCGGCGCCCTGATCACAATTTGAAATATTATAAATGTTTATGATATCACGTATATGACATTTTTATGAAAATATGAAAAATACTCTGCATGCTTGATTTAAGAAAATTTACGTATATGCATGATTTTTATAAGTGATGAAATGATGACATGTTTTGAAGGAAGGAAGTTGGTTGTGACTAAATATGATGATACGATAATACGATGACATGTAAGGCCAAGGCTCAGTGGATAGGTAATATTGTCGATGATGTCCCCGCTGCCGGGTACCGCGGTTATACGTAGATAGATTCATCGACTAATACGATGATATGAAAATCATAGCTAATGAGCGGAATTCAATAAAGGAAATGAATACGTATACGCTAATATGTTGATGCATGTTTTTGACACGCTTATGTTTATGTTACGATGTCAAGTAATAATATAGTGTATGAGTATCGTTCCTCTATAGACTGTATTTCGCAATTGTTATTCTCGGTTATTAAACCTTTAGCAACGATAATTGGAATGATCGTTTACTACTATAATGCTTAAATAAAAACTCAAAAAAATGATTCACAACTTAAATGATGAAATAAATAAGCTAAGATGGTTGTTTAAAATTTCAATAAGAAATGAATTTGTTGGGAATTTCGGTTCACCTAACACTCGTTAATCTACTTATTTCATTCAATGATGATCTACTATTTCGACGGAATTTCATGTCGAATTGAACACGCCCTCTCGAGCTATACCAAACTAATTCAAATCATTGAAAAATTATATCTCTTTAATTATTTATCAAAGGTGAAGTGCATGTCGTTCTATGAAATCCCCTAGCTTTCGACCTACTGGACTATGACTATCGACGTCTATCTGATTTCATAGTTTTATGTAAAGTGTAAATCCACGAATTATACTACTCGTTCCTATCACGGACTATTCTTTCGAACTCACTCGCAATATGATATCGTTATTAAAGTTAGTTACAATTCAACCATGCAATGAAAATAATAGCACAATCAAGAATAAATCAAAAGTCGATAGATGAATTGACTAAACTCAGTTTCGAGGTAGGATCCCTTTAAATCTAACAAATAATGAAAATTAGCTACTAGAATTCATGCTCAAATTAAGCAAAAAAATATTTAAACAAGAAAAATTAAACTAAAAATACTAGACGTGACGAAAACACGAAGAATGTTGCTCGGAAATCTTGAAATCTTCGCTTCAAGCCTTTTTTCTCTCTTCAAAAACTTTGGTGGCTGCTGAATAATGTCCTATTTTCGTCCCTTAGGGTTACTATTGTAGCCACCACTTGGCAACCTTCCTCGAAAGGTGAGAAATTATCTTCAATAATTTTTCCATATTGAGTACCGCTCGGGCGGTAAGATTCTACCGCCCGAGCGCCAAATCCGCTGTAAGTTCTCACGCCAAGTGCGGTACTCGCGCTTGAGCGGTAATATTTTACCACTCGAGCGCCGAATATTCTGTAATTTAATCTTTGAAAGACACATCTCGCGCCCGAGCAGTAAGATCCTACCGCTCAGGCGCCAACTCTTTTGTCAGAACTTCCGGAAATCTCTCATCGCGCTCAAGCGGTAAGATTCTACTGCCCGAGCGTTGATCTTTCTGCCAAGTTTCTCTCCTTCTCACGTGGCTTGTGTATTTCTCTCCCGATGTCAGCTCTCCGGCCATTTTACCTGCAAATTCATTACGTACGAGTGAGACATGATCATATTCATATGCTAATTCTGAAACGAACAAAATGTATATGAAATGCACGCACATAAAATGCAAACACATGCAAAATGAATGCAATAAAACACGTAAAAACATTATCTATCAACCCCCTCATACTGACATTTTGCTTGATCTCTATCAAAATAGGTCATAGACCATGTTAAGACATAAAATAAGATACCAAATAAAGGTACTAAACCAATCAAATCGATGGTTAAATAGCAACTGCCATCTCATGTCTCTGCGGGTTTTTGAACTACATCTCATCAGTCAAATCACAACACCCATTACCAACTCTTTTAAAGCACCACATAGCATTTTTATTTGAACATAAAATGTGTTCGTGTGTGTGTTGTGGGTTCTATTAGCTTGTACATCAGATAGCTTTATTCGCAAATCATGTGAGTCACTAAATCAACAATTCAATTTAAGTTTTCAATACTCAAAGTTCTGTTTCTATTCGTGACCAATCAGTAAACACAATGTAGTAGAATTTCATGGTTGTACAATGATATTTAGGCGGGTAATGTCAACATGTGCTCAAGTTGTCCAAAAAGATTGGGGGTACACAGATCATTTTCATCATACACTTGTCAGAATTTTCATCCGACATTCATCAACGCCTTACATATCCATCTTTTCAGCCTAGGGATATAATTTCATCCTTTTTTGGCTCCCCCGCACCTTACATCCTCTTCTGTTTTTCACTTTTTTTATATCAGTGCATAATTTTCTCATGTATACTCCCTAGGCTCTGAGTATAAGGCATGTTCATTTATTCGGCTTGGCGACGAATTTTCAGGTTCTATGCACGATTAAGAAGAAGGTTATTTCAGGTTTACCAAATTTTTCTACTCAACTTCATGCTACTGGTCAGTCACTCCTTTCAACAGACATTCATTCAAGTTCTACTCGCATCTCATGTCTTTCCAGTTTTCCCCACAAATGTTTAAAGTCGACTATCATTCATACAACTACCAAAACCCACTATTTGTGCATATAAAAATTTACAGTTCATGTTGAAGGGATATTAAATACGAGTGACGAGACTAAGAAACATGTAATTCATCAAGCCCAAAATCATCATCGGCTACCAACATACTTGTTTCACCATCAATTGACAACACATGCAGTACACAAATGACCGACCCCCTCATACTAAGTGTGCAATGTCCCTATTGCACATAATACTGAAACACAAAAACGAAACACATATGCAGAACACAAAAACAAATCCAATGTAAACGACAGAATGCAACAATGATGATAACGAACTACACAATGCAGAAAAAATAAAAACGAAAACAAGGGGAAAGAGTGAACTCCCCTTATCAATGCTCGTCCTCATCGTGCTCCGACGGTGGTATCCTATTTGTATCCCCCCAACTGCTGATAGTCATACTGAAAGTGGAATGGGGAATGAATGGCGGAGGTGGTGGTATGGCCTCTGGGTCAACGCCCCCTCGGATGAGCATGGTGCCATCATGGACTCAACCTAGGGAAAGTGATCATTAAAGTTCGCGTTGACTTGGTCCTGATGTGCCATGAAGGCGAGCGACTCATCCATCTTATCGTTCTAAGACCGCCTCCGGGGTTGTGGCTGTAGGCGGCATGGGGCGGCGGTGCTCCATACACCTTCACCTCCCTCGTGAGTGGGGAAGTCAACCTGTCGCTTAACACTCTTCCTCCGCAGGTCCTCCACACAAATAGGCTTCATCGGCTGTAGCCACTCTTTGTCATCACGGAACACAACCCCCGTCCTTGCACACAACTCTAATATAATGGTGGGAAAGAAAAGACCGATGTGGCTGTTATGAACGCTCATCATGATTTGAGAATTGATGAGCTTGCTCATATTGATGTCGTAGTCCTGAGATAAAGCAAATAACACCACTGTCCTATCTTTTTGTACCTCGCTCTTGTGCGGGACTGACATCATTCTCCTCGCCAAAAACAAATACCATAAGGCAATATCGGCCTTCAAATACTTCTAGTCAAAACAACTCGGTGGCCCCCCTAATGGTTTCTAGGTCGCCCCTGGATGACACAGAATCTCGAGTATCATAGTGTAATCAGGGGCAGCGACCAATGTCTCGAAGTGGGAGTCGTCAACCTCAGTCGTTTCTAAAAGTGTGTTAATTGTGACCGAATCAAATGACTCGAATCAACCTCGAACAAAAGCCTTTCCATCCGTACTTTCACCCGCATTGGCATAAAATTCTCTAACCACATACACAACAACATCATTTGGCTGATTTCCAAACTTTTGGCATCCTTGCCTATTCAAACTCGTAAGAGGCCCAGATGTCTATCTTGAAATTGCCTACGAAATCCCCTTTCGGCAATCGGGTTTCTATTAATCTTAGCATGATCAAACCGAGCCCTAGCCACCTCATTCACAAATCGAGTCCTATCAATTGAAGAAGATGAGGAAGAGCCGTGGTTACCTTCCAATTTCCTTGGGGCCATGACAACATACAGTGGAGATGATGATCTGAGGGAGGATGCCGCTTGATTCTTATCGAGGAGTGAGAGCCACGCCACTTGAAGCCTGTCTTGACAGATTTCTGCTGAATAAAATGAGAGGGAGACGCAGATAAGTGTAGGGTTTAGGTGAAATTTTTTGTGCAGAGTGAAGGAGAAAAGAAAAGGGATGCCTATTTACAGGCAGTCACGCCCGAGCGGTAAGAATCTATCGCACGAGCGCGAACTGCACTGTAATTTATGCATGGGTAGAGGCGTTCGCGCTCGAGTGGAAACATCTTACCGCTCGGTCGCGAACTTGCACCTTATTTTTCATTTTCAATTTATTTTTTTATTTTTTTAAATATAAAAATAAAAAATAAAAACAATCAAAATCTAATAATAAAAAAACGACTCAATAAAAGAAAACAAATTAAAAAGAGTAGGAAGGGAAAGAAATTAGTTTTCAATTTATAGTCGAGAGCTAGACTGTAGGTTCTTCTCAGCTCTGATTGTTTTGGAATCGAGCGACTCCAATTTGTGGCTCCACTGTGCCACCTAAATAATGCTTCAGTCGTTGAGCACATTAACTGTGAACGGCTCATTTGTTCTATCTCTCAAAGTTACAGCTCCCGAGGGGAACACTTTTGAAACGACCTCGATTTTTTTTAATCTTAAATCATAAATTATAAATTTCTAAATAAAATAATTTAACATAATCATGGATCATAATAATTTAACAATTTAAAACTTAAGTGCATAAAATAAAATTCTAAATCATCAACTAACTAAAACTTCCTAAATTGAGCTTTAAAAAGATCAACTAACAAATAAATAAAGCATAAAAATATCTTTAATAAAATCAATAACATAATCTTTAAATCATAAATTCATCTAGCTAGTGCGGAAACATAAAGGCCCTCGGGTGTGTACTACTGCATTCGATCCACTCAAGCGTCAGCGCCTCCCATAATATCATCAAATCCTGCATCATACAAACCTAGTGCGTCTAATGACTCAGCATGTTCTAAACATGGATAGCAAATATACATATACAAACACATGCATTAAAAATCATTTTTTTTTATTTAAAATAACTTTTGAACATAAATAAAGCATTTAAAATCATTTAAGCATAATTAAATCATAAATCATAAAATTATTTTAAAATAACTTTAAGCATAAATAAATCCTTCAAAAATCATCTAAAATAAGCTTTGAGCATAAATAAATCATTTTAAAAATCATTTAAAAATAGCTTTAATCATCATCATGAATCATATATCATAAAATCATTTTTATCATAACCTTTCAATCATATATCATTTTGGTGAAGTTTGATCTTTGAAAGTGACTAGCTTTTATCCTTCGGTCGACTGATCAGTCTTCAGCTCCACATGACCCATGGGGTGTGCACTAGGCTCCACCATGGAAATACGATCGTCGGGGTTCCCTCGGGGCCTTTTCCCATAGACGGGTTCTCTCTGGGGCCTTTTCTCGTAAATAGGTACCCTTTGAGGCATTTTCCCCTCACGACATCCCCATAAAATTGTAAGTTCACCGTTCCTTCTTAAAACGGATCCCCCACAAATCATATATCATTTGTAACAGTCAATTCACATTCCTAAAAATATTTTCCTTTTCTTTTAAAATCATAAAATAACATAACTTCCAAAAATAACATTTTTGACCGTAAAAATTGCACAACTTTACCATAAATCGTAAAATAACATATTATCATCAAAATCATCATTTTAAATCATGAAATAACATTTAACATGCATTATGATCCTTCAGAACGCTGACAAGCTTTTTTCGTATTTTCCTAAGTGTAAAATGACCGTTTTGCCCCTGGACGTAAAAATTCTCGAATTTATCTTTTTCTCACTTTT
This sequence comes from Primulina tabacum, assembly GCF_025594145.1. Classification (NCBI taxonomy): domain Eukaryota; kingdom Viridiplantae; phylum Streptophyta; class Magnoliopsida; order Lamiales; family Gesneriaceae; genus Primulina; species Primulina tabacum. Next base: position 802,400 of record NC_134552.1, on the reverse strand, counting down.
AATGACATGGGCTTATTATAAATAATTTTTAAGCTTAAATATAATTTTCCATAATTTTATAAAGTTTAAAACTAGGTTTTTCATTTAATTCTTTAATTAACGTTTCGTGAGGCGATTAAATCACGGATAAATTCAAAACTCATTATTTTGATCCCAAAATTTAAACATAACGTTTTAAATATTTATTCTACCCTTGTGGCCCACGAACCACACTCGTGGACTCATGGTTCGAATTTTATTCCTTAAATTTTTGAATTTGACCCCTTATCGAACCACCCGAGCCATCTCCCAATTTACTCGAGCCACGCCAAAGCCACCTCAAGCCAAACCCGAGCCAACCCACCTAGGAACCCTCCTGACCAAGCCTAGCCCAAGGAACCAGCCCCTAAGTCGCTCAAACTCACCTGGACAGTAGACCAAATTCTGCATGTGTGTGTGTGTGAGCCTCCTTGCACTTCTAGGACTCCTAACCCGACTATGACTCTTCCAGCTGTTAAACCATCGACCCTTCTCGACTCTTACTGACCCTAGACCATGCCCAGCCTCATCCTCGACCAGCCCAAGCCCCTGGACGAGAGCAGCAACCAATCTGAACAAGACAGCAGCCTCACATGCCATGTGTTCTCTCACGATTCCATATTTTCCCTCGAGCCAGCAGTGACCCAGCCGCACCAGCCCCTAGCCCAGCCCTTGACCCTCTTCCTTAGACCCTATAGGACCAGCCTAGCCAGCCTGACCCCCGCCCAGACCCTACTAATCCCTGCTGAAGCCTCGCAAACAGCCCCCTCCCCCTGTGCATGCGCAATAGCGCTGTAGAGTTCGCAGCCCCTCTTCCTACAAGCCAGCCTGCCCCTAACCTTCCTAGGACTCTCCTAGGACCCTACTGGACCACCTTGGCCTGCCATTAACCCCGCTGCACCCCTCTCCCGAAGCACACAATCCCACCAAGCATGGGGGAGAGTCCTAGTTCACTAGGACTCTTCCCTAGCCACTCCCATGCACCTAGCCACCCTAGGACACATCCTATTGTTGGATCTCGGTTTTTTCGTGTCCAAAACGCAGTGTAAGTTCTAAAAATTTTAGATCTTGACATTCAAGATGTATTGTTTGGACACTCGTATGGTTTTAATAAAATAAACATAAATAGGATGTTTAGTTTTTACCTATAGTGAAAATTCACTTTGCACCAACTACTCCGGTATTAGCGGACGTAGCTCTTGTTGTAAATCCCTACGAACATTCTTCGATCTCCTAATCCTGTCCACGACTGGAATATTTGTTCCTCTTCTAAATTGCACTAGAAATTTAGAAGAACTTTTGCGTAGAGATGGAACACGAAGAAGAAATCGACTCAATACAATAAGCCGAATTTTTCTTGCAAAAATGAAAGAAATTTCGAGAGCAGCTTTTTTAATCATGGGAATAGCCGAAAGTTTTCTTGCCCAAAAATCCTTGAAAACCTTCGAATGAATCATATCAAAATAAGAATAGAAAATCCTTATTAATTTTCTAATCCATCCTTAACTTAATTAATCATATTAATTAAGTCAATTATAGATTCTAATTTCATTCCATATTCTTCTTACTTTCCAAAACTTTCGGATGCAATATATTATATATAAGAATCAAAATTCTTATTATTATTTCTAATCTTTCATTTCCTTAATTAATCTAATTAATCAAGTTAATTAAAGATTCTACAATTGCATGCCAACTTTTTGCCAATCTCGATTTTAATGCATATTTATTTTACAAAAAAAATATCAGGCATTATTTATTATGCTTTGTGTGCAAGTTACTAAAATTATGGTATCATGAATATTTACAAATTACATAAATCAATACCATATTTTATAAAAACTTAATGAGCTATATTTTAACTCAATTAAAATATAATTAATTATCAAAGCCCATTTGAACTTTCATAAATTTGCATGATGAGCTTATACTCTTATAAGCCCATGATCCATGCTCCCATTATATTAATCTCATCATAATCCCGATCGACGAGCCAATATCATCGATGTGATAATTTCAACTTATTTTTATTATGATGCACACTTTAATTTCGAGATTACCAATGTCCAAATAAGGCAGGTGCACTCCCTTTGACTATTTTAGCAGTCATGCTCTCAAATTTTTTATAAGCTTTTATAAACTTTATTTATAAGCTTATCGATTGATCATATCAAACTTATTTCTTATAAATTCAACTCATTGAATTTATTATCTCAACGTTTTCTATAAATTCAACTCCTTTAATTTATTACCTCAACGGGAACAAGTAAACCAGTGCTTGTGTGACCCTCAATGGTTCAGGGATACAGCTAACCGTGGGTTCACAACTCTTTGTGATTCAGGACATAATCTTTTATTCAGGCTTACCCTAGTTAACCCCATTCTTTTCATCAACGCCTTGATCAAGAATGTCAGAACTCATTTTTTATTGCACCCATCGGATCATGGTAAGAGCGTCTAGTAGCATCGCTCCATGATCCCCTAGGTATCACTGATAGTGCCTGCAAGAACCAGTCGATTATGATTAACGTACAGTACGGTCCCTTCATCTCACATATCCCGATCGAATATGCAACCATTGGTTCATCGAAGGTTGCATGATAATTCGATAACTATGTGACACATCTCTAAGAATAAATAGTGGCATCGCATGTACAATTAGAGAACTCCTTCTCTAATGTACATCTCATACTCTGGCCAGAGATTCCACGCACTATTATTTCATCAGATCACATAGGATATCCACACCCGCAGGTGAGCGGTGAATTCCCGACTACAATGCACTGGCTCCTATATGTGTCGCAACTGTACCCAACATCGCTACCTGATGACTTTCCTGGAGCCGGTAAACGATTCAAAGTACAGCCCTAGCAGAGCCTCAGTGTTGTCCCGAGTCGTAAGGACTAATGGTGTAAAATCATAACCACGGATTTATCCTCTCGATGAATGATAACCACTTGAAAAATCCGAGAAAGGGTTGTTCGGTATAATCATCATATGACTACTCATCTGTATGTTTGGACATCTCTATGCCCTTACCAAGAAACGCGGTACACAACATCACAGATGCTAGTCTCGAGCTCAAGCGACCTTTATCCATGTTTTAGGCGGCTGAATCGACTAGGAACGAATTTAGATCATACAGGGTTTACAAATGAGTTTCAACATCGAAGTACGATTCGTTTGTATTAAAGTATAATCAAAGACTTTATCTATGCTGATTGCATGGATATACAGATAAAGTAAAATAAGACCATAAAAAACTTAAATTATATTAAAATAAAGATTGTTTATTACACTTGAGTCAATAAATTTCCTAGTCAACCGTTGGCTTGCATGGCATCTACTCTAACACCTATCCCTAGACTACGACCATTAGGACCCAACCCCCAGCCCTGGTCGAGCCCCAAGACTCCATGCACAAGAACCAAACCTTGAGCCTCAACAAGCACACAAACCTTCAAAAAAAAAAACTCTCGGCCCTTATACTGATTTTCTTCTTATGGTTCCAGCTTGATTTTCTTTTTAAAATTGTCATGTTTTGATCATAATCAACCATATTTTATCATGTATTGGCAGCGTGTCTGTTGGGTTCATAACGATTCTTTTAAAACAATCGTAAAATCGTAAAAATGTATCATACCGTAAAATAATCGAACCCAAGTATTTTTCATGCATGATCAATTAAAACACACATATTATGATTTGTATGATGTTTGAAAGAGTTTAGACAACGTGCTTTTGTGTTTATAACGCTCGAATTTTCAATCGTCGGCGAGGAGGGACGAACGGGCGATGAAGAACACAAGTTTTCCTTCTCCTTATTTTTTTGAAAATATTTAGTGCGTGTAAGGATGATTCACGGCTGCTTTGGATTGTTTTATGAGGTTTAGAAGACCTAAGTAACTTATTTATAATTAATTAACATGTTAATGGGCTTTGGTTTTGGGCTTGCAAGCTTAAGGGTAATTGGACCTAATTAAATTGGGTCCAATAACACTTAATTAATTAACTAATAAAAGTTTATAAATTTAGTTTCCATAAAATAATATTTTTTATCTTTTAAAACTCCTTGTTTGCCCAAAACTGGTTTACCGGGAAAAATCGAGCTCGACTCATAAAATAATTCGAACTTCAACATTTTTAGAAAAATTAAATCATTTTTAATCATATAAGGAAGCCTTGCCATTAATTAAATGAAATTTCATATTCTTGTCTTGGTCGTCCACGGTCTCCTTTCTCCTGCCTATCATATTATCATTTAATCATGCCATCACATATTTAATCATATAATAAATATCATGATAGCATTTAAAATCAATTAAATAAAAAATTTAAGCATTTATAATAATTTTGCATGCATGTGGTTTACGTAGGTTGGTTTTTCGAACGTTACAACTTTGGTGATCATATAAGAGCCCGTCCATCTTGACTTGAGCTTCCCAAGAAATAAGCACAGCTTGGAATTGTACAGTAGCACCGCTTCGCCTTCTTTGAATTCCCTCGGTGTAATGCGCTTGTCGTGTGCTTGCTTTGTACGCAACAAAAAATAAAAATTAGCTACTAGAATTCATGCTCAAATTAAGCAAAACAATATTTAAACAAGAGAAATTAAACTAAAAACACTAGACGTGACGAAAACGCAAAGAATGTTGCTCGGAAATCTTGAAATCTTCGCTCCAAGCCTTTTTTCTCTCTTCAAAAACTTTGGTGGCTGCTGAATAATGTCCTATTTTCGTCCCTTAGGGTTCCTATTGCAGCTACCACTTGACAACCTCCCTCGAAAGGCAAGAATTAATCTTCAATATTTTTTCCAAATTGAGTACCGCTCGGGCGGTAAGATTCTACCGCCCGAGCGCCAACTCCGTTGTAAGTTCTCACGCAAAGTGCGGTACTCGGATAGAGCAGTAATATTCTACTGTCCGAGCGCCGAGTCATCTGTAATTTAATCTTTGAAAGGCACATCTCGTGCCCGAGCGGTAAGATCCTACCGCTCGGGCGCCAACTCTTCTATCAGCACTTCCGGAAATCTCTCCCTGCGCTCGAGCAGTAAGATTCTACCGCCCGAGCGCCGATCTTTCTGCCAATTTTCTCTCCTTCTCACCTGGCTTGTGTATTTTTCTCCCGATGTTAGCTCTTCAGCAATTTTACCTGCAAATGCATGGATTTATGAACAATCAAGGGCATACAAGCGAGGTGCAAAGTACCGAATTGTTCGTGATGCATGGTAGTAAGTTCGAGAGTCTTAGGAACATTATTCAAATGTTAAATGATGAGGAGTCCAGAAGCCTTGACGCCCGAGCGGCCAAATCTTAACGCCCAAGTGCAATACTTACTATCCAAGAAGAAGATTTCCAGAACACCCCGCGCTTGAGCGATAACATCTTACCGCCCGAACGCGAAGACCTGTGGGAAAAATCATAGTTTCCTAGTTTAGAGTCCAAGTTGTTTAGGTAACTAGATTCCAATTATTTTCTTATTTGTTAAAATCTATGGACAAAATTTTGAACAATTTTAGGCAAATTATTGATTGAATTATCTTTGTTCTTGAGTTTTCTCTCAAACAACAATACAAAAGCTCTTTGCTTTGCATCAAAAATCAAACTTATCAAAGTTTTACTTTGTGGCGTTTGTCGATCGTTTTTACGCGGATTATCAATGGCAAGTTCTTTGAAGATTCGGTCGAGTTTCGATTGAATGTGAATTTCGAGATTTAGTTTCAAACAAAAATTAGTAGACGTTTCAGTTGGTATCATATCAAGGGTCATGTATAGGGTTGTGCCACCGCCAGCTTCCACAGCTCAGTCTTCAAGCCTCAAGTTTGTAAGTTTAAATGTTTTAGTATTGTCACCTTCATGTGTACATGATACATGATTTACAACAATTTGTTGTATATGTTTAGCTGTTTATATGATTTAAGGATTAAATGTTTTGAAAACTAGATTAAATTGCATGATAGGTTACATTTAGAATTTGGGCTATATTCAGATACTATTTCTCCCAGACGCGCCCCAGCACTGATAGACAGGACGATACTACTGGAGGCGATAGAGGCCTTCCACCACCACCACCACCGCCAGGAGATGCAGCTACCCGAGTCTTGGAGAAGATTGCTAGATGGATTTAGCAGGCACAGCAGGCTCCGAGACCCCAAATTTATTAGCAGTTTAGACGGCTCAACCCGAAGGAGTTCGGGGTACTATTGATCTGTTCTTGGCAGAGGGTTGGATACGGTCTTTAGAGCTACATTTTAAGTATTTGGAGATGAGGAATGGCGACCGAGTCAGGTGCGCTACTTACATGTTGAGGGATGGCGCATCCCTATGGTACTTTGGGTCAGTTCAAGGATATCTTCTACAACATATATTTTCCAAAGGATGTCAGGGGACACCTGATGAGAGAGTTCACGAGTCTCCGACAGGGGGACTCGTCTGTGGCAGAGTTCATCAGGAAGTTCGACATTGGCTGTCACTTTGTACCCCTTATTTCGAGGGATTCCGCTCAGAAGTTGAGGCACTTTATGGATGGCCTCTTACCCACCTTGTGCCGAGATGTTATGTTGATGAGGCCGGCTAGCTATGATGAGGCCACCGCTTGTGCATTTCAGGCGAAACAAGTCTTGAGGGGCATTGATATGGAGATGCAGCAGAAGAGGCATCAGGCCCAGCCTAGCTTGCAGCCAAAGAAGAGACAGTTCACTGGACCACCGAGGCATCAGGAGCATCAGAAGCACCAGGGTCGGTTCAAGAAGCCCGGACAGCAGAGGCCACAACAGGATCTAAGGGCTCCTATGCCGGAGGAAGGACAGTCGTGCAAACAATGCAACAAGTTACACTACGGCAGATGTATGTGGGGAACTTTCAGGTGCTTCGCGTGCAAGGAGGAGGGCCATAAAGCAGCAGACTGCCCTAGGAACAAGGGCCCCACACTGGCAGGGCCTATGTGATGCACGCAGAGGAGGCAGAGGCCGAGCCTGACTCTACACATCACTGGTAACCCTTACGTTTGAAATTTTCTTTTAATTTTCGTCGAGATTGCATGGTATGTTATGTTGTTTGTTGGATTATTAATTTTTGTTGTGGGAATTATTTTTCGAGATTCGAGAATTTAGAATAAATTAGGTTGCAGGTTCTAATTTGTGGGACCTAAGGATTGATTTGAATTGATAAAGGGTATTGAGGACCTAAATGCAATAACCTAAACTACAGGGACCTAACTGCAAAAATAAAATTCGAAAAAAAGAGGCTGTTTTTCTTTTTTGAAAATTTTGAGACCAAGGTAATAATTTTTGAGAATTTTAAGGTTTAAATGGACAAAATTTGAAATTTTATGAGGACTAAATATCAATTTTTGAAAAGTTGAAGGGCCAATTGGGAGATATTCAAAACTTTAGGGGTCAAATTGAAATTTTCTAAAATCTTTGGATAAGTTTCAAAAAATTTTATGGAACAACTTTAATCATTTATTTTTGAGGATTTTGGGTAAATTACTGATAGAAAATCTTTTAAGTTACAACACGATCAGATTTGATGATATGTTTTGTCGCATGAAGAATATATATTTCAGATATAGCCACGTATGCATTGCTAGATTTTGGAGCTACACATTCATTTATATACGAGTCATTTGTGAAGCGACTAGGAATCATACCAAAGGCTTTGGGTTTGGGATTCAGAGTTTCGATTCCATCCAGAGAGCAAATGTTTACGTCTCAGATAGTGAAGAGATTGGAGCTTGAGTTGCAGAAAAATGAGGTGCAATCAGACCTGATTGTGTATGGACTGGCTTTCTTCGAACGAAGCTGCCATAGATTTTCAACGGAGGTCAGTATCAGTCCGTCCACCCAGCGTTCAGCCATTCGTTTTTGAGGCAGCCAGACATCAGCAGAAGCCGCACATCATTTCCTGCATCTGTGCGAGGAAGCTCATGAGGAGAGGCTACCAGGCATTTTTTTCCAGTATTGTGATAGTGACCGACCCAGTCAGTCAGAGACTAGAGGATGTTGAGGTGGTCAGGGATTTTCCCAGTGTTTTCCCGGACGACGTGTCAGGCATTCCACCAGACAGAGAGGTGGACTTTGCTATTGAGCTGTTGCCAGGTACAGTACCGATCTCTAAGGCACCTTATCGTCTAGCATCTGCAGAACTGAAGGATCAGATACAGGATTTGCTAGATAAGTGTTTCATTTGCCCGAGATTTTCTCCATGGGGCGCACCGGTACTGTTTGTTAAGAAGAAGGATGGCAGCATGCGGCTTTGCATCGACTATAGGGAGCTGAACCGAGTCACAGTCAAGAATAAATATTCACTGCCCAGAATCGAGTATCTATTTGATCAGCTTCGGGGAGCATCAGTATTCTCAAATATAGTTCTCCGATCAGGATACCATCAGCTGAAGGTAAGAGAGACTGATGTGCATAAGACGACTTTCAGGACTCGTTACCGGCACTATGAGTATATGGTGATGTCCTTCGGGCTGACAAACGCGCCAACGATCTTTATAGATCTCATGAATCGCGTGTTTCAGCCGTATTTAGATCAGTTTGTCATAGTTTTCATATATGAAATACGAATTTATTCGAAGAGCAGAGAGGAGCACAGTCAGCATCTGAGGACCATACCGCATACTTTACAAGACATACGGCTGTATGTCAAGTTCAGTAAGTTCGAGTTTTGGCTAGACAGAGTGGCATTCTTGAGCCATATTATATCCCGAGATGGAGTGGAGGTTGATCCCAGCAAAATTGAGGCAGTCAGCGACTTGCCAGCGCCGAAGAGTGTGACAAAGATCCGCAACTTCTTGGGTCTAGCTGGGTATTACAGGAAGTTCATTCAGTGCTTCTCTTCTATTGTAGTGCCTATGACCGCCTTGATGAAGAAGAATGCCAAATTCATATGGGGATCACCGTGCCAGGAGAGTTTTGATATATTGAAGCAGGCATTGACTTCAGCGCCAGTTCTAGCTATGCCATCAAGGAAATGAGATTTTGTGCTTTTTACATATCCATCGAAGCTCGGTTTGGGCGCGGTTCTGATGCACCGTGATAGGATTATAGCCTACACGTCCAGACAGTTGAAGGTCCATGAGAAGAATTATCTGACTCATGACCTCGAGCTAGCAGCAGTAGTATTCGCCTTGAAGATATGGAGTCATTACCTGATGGGGAGAAGTGCATGATTTTCACTGATCACAAGAGCCTGAAGTATTTCTTCACACAGAAAGAGCTGAACATGAGACAACGTAGGTGGCTAGAGCTAGTGAATGATTACGACTGTGACATTAGCTACCATCTGAGTAAGGTGATGTGTTTGCAGATGTCCTGAGCAGGAAGAATGCAATGATCACTCAGTTTTCAGTACAGAGACCGCTGCAGGCAGAGATTCAGAGGTTTGAGCTTGCATGCCAGGAGCGTGACCCTAGTCTTTCTACCTTGACAGTATAGTCCACACTGAGAGACAGGATTCGATCGGGGCAGACTTCAGACGAGCAGTTACAGAGTGGAGATAGCAGGATGAGTCGAAGGGCCTGAGATTGTATACAGTTGAGGATGGCATAGTCAGATATCGTGACCGACTGTGGGTTCCAAGCAGTGATTCCCTGAGAGCGGATATCATGAGTGAGGCCCACAGCACTCCGTACTCCATCCATCCGGGGAGTCCGAAGATGTATAAGGATCTACAGACTCTGTCTTGGTGGTCGGGCATGAAGCGAGACATTATGTGTTTCGTCTTCAAGTGTTTGAAATGTCAGCAGGTCAAGGAAGAGCATCAGAGACATGCAGGGAAGCTGAGACCACTCACTATTCCCGAGTGGAAATAGGAGAACATTGACATGGATTTCGTGACAGGACTTCCGAGGAATATCGCCAGAATTTTTCGTGTGTGGGATGTAAAAATGTGTTGTATTTTGAATTTCTTTTCATTACCAGTTTTCAGTGATGAAATGATATATCTAACCTTGTTTGAACATGAATTTTAAAAATTAATCTCCATTAATTAGTCAGGAGAATCACATATTTTTAATCAGATTGTGATGATTATTTAAAACTTAAATTTGCTTTTGGATTAACGTTTAAAATACCTCACCATTTTTAAAATATCGTGGAGAATTCTAACAAGAAACAAAACCAGTCCCGTCATGTCTCTTTTAAAGTGCCGTCGCCGATTGCCGAAAGAGAAATATTGGCGCTTTCCTAATTTTAAGCATTAATAATAATAATAATATGTTCGAAAGATTTTTTAAAAAAAAAAATAATAAGCGAGTGAGGTGAAATTGAAAAATTAGTCTATTTGAAATACCGTGATTTGAGAAGAATTTTTTTAATATTTGTGCATAACAATAAGTATATCATTAATATAAATTTACTATATATATTGATAATATAAAGTTAAAAGAAGTTATATCTCCCTTAAAAAATATTATAGATAATATAAAAAAAAGGCGTAGAAAAGTTAAAAAAAATATGAAATGAGAAGTTACGTACCCTTATTATAGCAATATTAGCTACTCGTCGACTGAGGTCGATAAAGGACGAATATTGACAAAACAGGTAAAGAATATATTCCAAATTCCCTTCCCAAATACTTCATGTCACGACAATAAATTTAGAAGAAAGTTCATCTGCAATTATTCAAAAATTTCAAATTGTTATAAATTTAATAAAAATGTAATATCCTTCATAAAAAAATCTATTCAATTATGAATCATAAATCAACTCATAATATAATTGTAATTGGAAATGAAAGTTGAAATAATCTATTCAATTTCAAATAATCTATTAAATTTTAAACTAGTATATTTAATTTCCTTTTTAAAAAATAGTGAATTAATTTTTTTAAAAAATAGTCAAATTAATTTTAAGGGCAAATTTGTAATTATTAAAAAAAATGCTATTGGATGAATTTGAATTGGTTGTTTGCCTTTTCGTGCCAAAGAATTAGCAAGTTTGACTGAGATTCAAGGCGGTTAAGCAAAACTCATGTATACCATTTTTGTTTGTTATACCAACATAATAATAACATAATTAACGAAAGAAGAGAGCGGAAGTCGGAAGAAAATAAAGGTGAGAAAAAGAAAGAATTCTAGCATTTTGCTCAAAATAAAGCTTCATTCCATCGTGACTCTTAAAATTGGGAGTCATAACATAAACTTTGAAATAAAGTAAACTTTCTTTAGTTCTTGAGATCGTGATTTAATGGTTTTGCTACCTATGACTTCTTGAAATATTGATTTAGGTTCTACCGTTGATTCAAGAAAATAACCAATAAAACATGTTCTCTTTGGTGTTATTGTGTGGACTCTTGTATCGTATTAGTTTCATCTCGGATTCGTACGTTAGAAAAATAAGGTATGTTACGACCAAGTAACATACAATAGGTATCCATGTCATTTGATATATGATTGATTGATTTGAATGAAATTATATGTCTATGTGTCTTATTTGAGTTGATGTGGCATACATAACATTCATGATTGATAGATCGATATATAAAATAAATATTTTATTAATACACATCATTTTATACATACATGAATACATGACATGAACGTTGATATATGATCCTTGGATACCTTGAAATCATTAGATTTTGATTTTGGGCACGATACTATATTTGACATTGTATAGCCCGTAAAAACATAGTCATTGTGGACCCTATGATTGATTGTTTAAGATTTAGGATTGATAGAGCTTTGCTATCATACATATATTCTTTTATACTTGACTGAGGCCGGTGTGTCTACTCGAATATTGATTTGATAGCGATTCAATGGATTCTAATACATGCTCAGTGGATGAGCATTTGACCCGATATCTCCACGACATTCATGTATTGCATATCATATATCACTGTATAGATACATGTTATATTTATTATGGTTGTTCCATACAGAGCGTTTGCTCAACCCCAAGAGGGGCTGTTGTTATTTTTGTGTGTGGACAATAGCAGATACTCCAGGTTATCAGGGGACCAGAGAGATTATTTTTGGAAAGTCATATCTGAGTCGAGGTTGAGTCGTCTATCCCGGTTTATATATGTATCTATATACCGGGGCATGTCCTGGGATATGAGTTGTTTGTATGTAGTTGATTTCAGTCACGTGTGAGCTTATTTTATACTGTGATGTGTTTAGATGATATTTTATTATATATTATTTTTAGTATTGTAATCATAATTGACATATTTTGGGCTCATTATAAACAAATTTTTACTCATTTTTCGCGGTAATTAATTAACTCTAATCATATTGATTTATATTAGGTATTTGATCTTTTGTCAATATGTTTCATGATTATTGAAATATTTTCTGTTTTACATTGATATTCTTAATGAATAAATACAAATCTTTTGTCGTAGATTGATATTCGTCAATAATATTAACATATTTATAGATAAACCGTCGCCTCGATAAACCGTCGCCTATTTGTTATCAATTGATAACGAAGAGCGATCTTAAGGAGAACAACTAAAAAGAAATGTATTTGTGCCGATAACATGTTAAAAATTTAATAAGAAATGAGAAAATGTGATTTCAGAGAATAAGCTCCGAACTAATTTTATTCATAACCGAGAATCCTTATCTGTGAGGATACAATAGTAGAATTCAAATATGTAGATAACATGTGAGAACCTGAAATTCCAGTAGCAACTCATATTTCAGAAGCTGGTATTTTTCCAGCAAAAATGTATTTTTCAGCAGATAGAATCCAGCAACAGAAGACCGAGAAAGCAGCAGACAGTTACTGATTCAACTTAGACTTGTAACTGAAGCATTAACATGGAATAAAGGCTGTTAATGGCAGATTATGGTCATTAACTGGAAGGCTAACAGTCAGATTTTTGGCCTATAAATAGCACCCTCAATTCCTGAAATTGATATTACCAAAACCTTGAGTTATCACTTGAAATTAGAGCTAAAAGAGTGCATATTTCGAAGCTGTAAAATCCAGTAGCGAGGCAACCAGATTCCAGAAAACTGCAACCGAAATATTTAGCAAATTACAGCAAGTGAGCTTATATATAAATATCTTGAAATCCGTTTGATAATTCTGTTTTAAAGTTCAGTTCTGTATGTTTGATTTCTGATATATGATTTTGAAGCACTGAAACTCCCTAGTGATTTAATGGTAGGAATATATATTTTGAACATTTTTGAATTCTGATTCTGATTCTGGCCTCACCCCTTAGAGGAGAGAACATATAGGGGACTGATATCAGTTTAGCCATGAAATTCACTAACGTGCTCAGTGCTTACTAATTCTGATTTCTGTTCTGAAACCTGTAAATTCTGAATTCTGATTTCTGTTCTGAAAATACGAGTTTTCTGTATATTATTGTATTATTGTTTCTGTTGAAAACAATTTCGAAACCTGGGAGTTATTCTCGTCCCTACTTACTGAGTGACAACCATATCACTCACCCATTAAACCCATCTCAGATAAGAACGATGAAGAAAAGTTAGAAGAAGAAGAGCAGATTCAATTTTGGGGCTGGTGATGAAGATCGTTGTTTTCAGTTCTGATTTATATTTTATATCCGCTGCATCTATTCAGACATTGTATTTCTGGTTTTACATTTCCGCTGTAAAATATTATTAATTGAGTTACATCAGACATTGAATATTCAGTATTATGAATAAAAGACTGATTTCTAAATTCTGTACTTTTGAGGCTTGTTGTTTTCGAATGTGAATTTGAGAGCAACGTCGGTGTCAACCAACCCCCGTCTCGGGGCGTGACATTGAAGTGGTATCAGAGCAAACCAGGTTTCATAATCTGGGGAGGAGGAACTAGAAGTAATAAGTTCTGATAGAGTTCTGAAATTAAGTTCTGAAAGTTACTGAAATAACTACTGTAATAGACTTCTGAAAATTAACTACTGTAATAGACTACTGAAAATATAGATTAACTACGTACAGATGGGAAAAATCAGTAAGGAAAACCAGAACCAGTAGATTGAAAACCAATAGACGCAAAACCAGTAGCCCGAAACCAGAACCAGTAGATGAAAACCAGTAGACCCAAAACCAGTAGCCCGAAATCAGAACCAGTAGACGGAAACCAGCAGATCTGAATGCAGAAGACTGAGTCAGTAGACTCGGAATGCAGCAGACTGGTTCTAACAGTGCTGGAAAAGCAGCAGACTGATTGCAGTAGCATCAGAATTGCAGTAGCCCGCGAATTCCAGTAGGCGCATGCAGTAGACCTTGCAAATGGCATGGAAGTTGAGGTATTTTTCGCGCAAACTTCAAACGGCCATAACTTTTGATCCAGGAGGAATTTTTACTATTAAAAGTATGCGTTGGAAAGCTCTCGACGAGGATAACCAAACCTAGAACCATTCAATCGTTCTAGCACCACCGACGAACTCCAAAATCCTTCGTTAAGATAGGGATATCATCATTTCCGTAAAATTTTCCAAAATTTTGAAACTTTGAGGAATTTTCATTTTCAAACGGCTTAATATTTTTGCACCAAACTTTGTACCATTCAAGTTCTTGATGTGAAGGATTTTTAGAAAAATTTTCACGCTATTCTGAGACCGAAAATTTTTTGAGCCATTTTCTTCTACTAAATGTTATAGGCATACTGATTCTGTTCATTCCAGTAATTGTCTATAGTTCGACTTGTATTCTTGATATCGTTTCTGAACCTTCACTTTCATGATTTGGATGTAGGATATGGCTGACCAGAGTAGCTACATTAAGAGCTTAGAGAAGAAGCTAGAGAAACTTAAGGAGCATAACTACTGCCTAGAGCTGGACAAAGACGAGTTAGAGCGTCGAGCAGAACACTTGAGGTGTGATGTTCAACGATATGCTAACTATCTGCATGAAGCAGAAGAGAGGAATAAGAAAACTCAAGAAGAGTTTGAGACCTCTCAAGAGACTGTTGCTGAGTTCATCGAGTTACGTGATACATTAGTTGAGAAGATCCAAAATACTTAAGGATCAAAATCACCAACTCGTAAACCAGCATAATCAGTATAGAGAACAGACTGATGCTTAGATTCAAGAGCTGCAGGACACTGTCGAAGTTCTTATCGACCAGAATGCGGTTCTGCATGGTCATATTGAACATCTGGAAGTAGTAGTAGCCAATCATGAAGAAGAACCCGAGGAGGATCCCGAAGAAGAAGAAGAAGTTGAAGAGGATCCTATGTATTTGGGATTAGGAGAAGTGATAGATTAGACATTCAGTAGTAGTCCTTTATAATACCACGTGTTCCATTTGCATTTATGTTTTCATTTTCGATGTTTCGTTGTAATTGCACTTTCTTGAGGAATCAATAAAAATTTATTTCTATCCATTGGTTTCATATTTAATTTTGGAGCAATTACTCGATCATTGTGATTCCTTTGTTTAGTCTCTATTCTGCCATCAACCTTAGAACTTTCATAATTGCAGAAAATGGACGGTCGACCAGTTAGAAACAATCGCAATCCTCGTTACGGCAACCGCAACAACAACCGTAATGACGAAGATGCACAACAACCCCAACAGCAACCACCAGCAGTTGGCCTCAGTCAAGTGGATTTGATGGCTATAACCACGATTGTGGCAACCACGCTACAAGGGTTGGTGAACCCTAATGCTAATCAGCCACCATCACCACCTCCAGCTCAAAATGGGACGAAACAGCACTATGAGTCTCTCCGAAGAGCAAGAGTCCAAAACTTTGATGGAAGTTCCGATCCCGAGGTCGAACAGAATTGGATGAAAGAGATGGAGAATCATCTTCGATTACTTGAGGTTCCACAAGGGATCAGAGTAGATGTGATTACACCTTTTCTTGTGGATAAATCTGCCAAATGGTGGGAAGAAGTCTCACCAGCTATGTTAGAGGCGGAACCTATCACTTGGCAAAGGTTCCGAGAGGCATTCCTGGGGCAGTACTTTCCAACAGCAGTTCGAGTGCAGAAGCTGTCAGAATTTGAAAGCTTGGTTCAAGAACCAAACATGACAGTGGTGGAGTATTCATCCAAGTTCCACTCGTTGGGAACTTACTCCCCAACCATAATGGGAGACGAAGCCTTGAAGATTCATCGCTTCAAGAAGGGGTTAAACAGCCGTATTCAATCTGCCCTTGCCGTTATCGAGCCCAATAGTTTTGATGAATTGATGGGAGCCGCCATCAGGGCTGAGAATGACATCAAGAGGCGTGAAGGCGAGAACAAACTCAAACGTCCTCAGCCAAGCCAGTACCAATCAGGCCAGCAATTCAAGAGGCCTAGGTTTTCAAGCAACCAATTTACCATTGCTCCATCCAAATGAACCACTTCTTCTCAATCAAACAAAGAAGGAGTCAAGTGCCAAACTTGCGGATTCACACACACTGGTGAATGTCGTAGGAATTCTGGAGCTTGTTTCCGTTGTGGAAAGATGGACCATCGCATTGCTCAATGTCCTCTTCCAGATCCAAGGAACGGACCAGCAGGAGGAACAACTCCAAACAAGCCTAAGGAGAACAAGCCAAATGCTCGAGTTTATGGTATCACCCAAGAGGAGGCTGACAACTCGAATGATGTCGTAGCCGGTACCCTTCTAATCAATAATATACCTGCTTATGTGTTATTTGATTGCGGTGCTACGCATTCATTCATGTCTAAGAGATTTTCCAAGAAGTTAGGAGCTAAGCCTGATAACTTAGAAGAACCATATAGAGTAGCAACTCCTGCTAATCGAATTTTAGAAACTCGCACTCTATATCGGAATATTGGTGTTCTCATAGAAGATCAAAATTTCAAGGCAAACCTGTTTCAACTAAACATGGTGGAATTCGACGTAATTCTTGGAATGGATTGGTTAGCCAAGAATCATGCTTTAGTAGACTGTCATGGAAAGACGGTAATCATCCAAGCTCCACACCAAGAGAAACTTTTATTTCATGGCAAGACCAAAGAACGAAAGACTCTTCTTTCTGCTTCTCAAACTTGGAAAGCCATGAAAAGTGGAGAAGAAGTTTACCTAGCTATGTTAAGCGAGGTAAAGAAAGAAACCACACTTAACTTAGAAGAGATTCCGGTAGTACAAGAATTTTCGGATGTATTTCCCGAAGAACTCCCTGGCGAACTTCCCGACCGCGAGGTGGAATTTGAGATTAATTTAGTGCCCAATGCTACACCAATCTCAAAAACACCATACCGAATGGCTCCGGCAGAGTTGAAAGAACTCAAAGAGCAACTTCCAGAATTGTTGGATAAGAAGCAAATCCGACCAAGCGCATCTCCGTGGGGAGCTCCTGTCCTATTTGTAAAGAAGAAGAACGGAAGCATGAGGATGTGTATTGATTACAGAGAGCTGAATAAGATTACAATCAAAAACAAGTATCCGCTTCCAAGGATAGATGACCTGTTTGACCAACTCAAAGGAGCTTCAGTCTTTTCCAAGCTCGACTTAAGGTCAGGCTACCACCAATTGAAGGTCAAGACAGATGATATTCCGAAGACAGCCTTCAGAACAAGATATGGACAATATGAGTTCATGATAATGCCATTCGGATTAACCAACGCTCCAGCAGTATTCATGGATCTCATGAACAGGGTGTTCAAGCCATTTTTGACAAGTTTGTTGTGGTATTCGTCGACGATATTCTGAGGAAGACCACAAAGCACATCTTCGTCTCACCCTCCAGAAGCTGAGAGAAAAGGAACTATACGCCAAGTTCAAGAAATGCGAATTCTGGCTAGAGAGTGTCACATTCTTGGGACACATAATATCAGCAGCAGGAGTATCTGTGGACCCTAAGAAAGTCGAAGCAATCTCAGATTGGCCTAGACCAAAGACTGTGACAGAAATTAAAAGTTTCTTGGGATTAGCAGGCTATTATCGAAAATTTGTTGAAGGATTCTCTTCAATAGCAATACCTCTCACCAAACTCACACAGAAGAACTCTAAATTTCAATGGAGTGAAGATTGTGAGAAAAGCTTCGAGAATTTGAAGAAGAAGCTTACATCCACGCCAGTGTTGGCATTGCCAACTGAAGGCAAAGACTTCATCATCTACAGTGATGCATCTAAAGGAGGTTTAGGATGTGTACTCATGCAAGAGAGAGGGGTGATTGCATACGCGTCAAGACAGTTGAAGCCGTATGAACAGAATTACCCAACGCATGACCTCGAATTAGCTGCAGTAGTGTTCGCACTAAAGATTTGGAGACACTATTTATATGGTGCTAAGTGTGAGATTTTCACTGATCACCAAAGCCTCAAGTACTTGTTCACTCAGAAAGAGTTAAACATGAGGCAGAGACGATGGATTGAACTCTTGAAAGACTACGACTTGACGATAAGCTGCCACCTAGGCAAAGCAAACAAGGTAGCCGATGCTTTGAGTCGGAGGGATATGAACAAAGTAATCCTGACATCACTTTCAGCACAACCATGTCTTCGAGAGACAATCAAGATAAGTCAAGATAGAGATTCCGCTTTGGTGAAACTAAAAGAGCAAGTTAAAGAAGGGAAATCACCAGGATTTTGAGATCGATAACAAAGGAATCTTGTGGATGAAAGGACGATTGTGTGTACCAGACATCGATAATCTTCGACAATAAGTAATGTCTGAAGCACATAAGTCAAAATTTTCAGTTCATCCTGGCAGTACCAAGATGTATAGAGATTTGAAGAAAATTTTTTGGTGGAGTGGAATGAAGAAAGACGTAGCAATGTATGTTTCTAAGTGTCACGTGTGCCAGCAAGTCAAGGCAGAGCACCAAAGACCTGTAGGACTTCTGCAACCTCTAGAAATTCCAGAATGGAAATGAGAACATATCTCCAACCAAAGTCTAGACAAAGTCATGACGGCATCTGGGTAATCGTAGATAGACTCACAAAATCTGCACATTTCTTACCTGTCCGCATGAACTATAATTTGGACAAGCTAGCCACATTGTACATGAATGAGATCGTACGATTGCATAAAGACAGAGATCCGAGGTTTACATCCCGCTTTTGGAAGAGCTTACAACAAGCTATGGGGACTAAATTTACTCTTAGTACGGCATATCACCCTCAGAACGATGGCCAAACAGAGAGGACAATTCAGACTCTAGAAGATATGCTGAGAGCATGTGCTCTAGACTTCAGTGGTAATTGGAGCGAACATCTGCCCTTAATCGAATTCGCGTACAATAATAGTTACCACAGTAGTATTGGAATGGCACCATACGAAGCTCTGTATGGACGAAAGTGTCGATCACCACTGTATTGGGATGAGGTAGGGGAAAAATCCATTGTTGGACCCGAAATGATCCAAGAAACAGTGGATAAAGTCGCTTTGATCAAAGAGAGATTAAAAGCTGCACAAGATCGACAGAAAAGCTGGGCTGACCTGAAAAGAAGACCTGTGAAATTCGAAGTTGGAGAGAAGGCATATGTGAAAGTGTCACCCATGAAGGGTGTAATCCGATTCAATAAGACTGGGAAACTGAATCCCAGATACGTCGGACCATTTGAGATTCTTGATAAAGTGGGAACACTTGCTTATAGATTAGCACTTCCACCTGATATGTCAAGAATCCATAATGTTTTCCACGTCTCACAACTTAGAAGATATATTTTCGATCCTAGTCATATTCTTGAAGCTGGACCACTGTTGGTTGAGGGAAATTTAAATGAAGGGCTAAAATATGAAGAGATTCCAATTCGAATTGTGGATAACAAAGACCAAGTACTGAGGAGACGAACTATTCCATATGTCAAAGTACAATGGTCCAACCACACCGAAAGAGAAGCTACTTGGGAGTTGAAAGAAAAGATGCGAGATCAATACCCTTATCTCTTTTAGGAGCATGTTCAACCAAGTTTCGAGGACGAAATTTCTCATAAGGAGGGAGGGATGTGAGAACCTGAAATTCCAGCAGCAACTCATATTTCAGAAGCTGGTATTTTTCCAGCAGACATGTATTTTCTAGCAGACAGAATCCAGCAGCAGAAGAGCGAGAAAGCAGCAGACAGTTACCGATTCAACTTAGACTTGTAACTGAAGCATTAACATGGAATAAAGGCTGTTAATGACAGATTATGGTCATTAATTGGAAGGCTAACAGTCAGATTTTTGGCCTATAAATAGCACCCTCAATCCCTGAAATTGATGTTACCAAAACCTTGAGTTATCACTAGAAATTAGAGCTAAAAGAGTGCATATTTTGAAGCTGTAAAATCCAGTAGCGAGGCAACCAGATTCCAGAAGACTGCAACCGAAATATTTAGCAAATTACAGTAAGTGGGCTTATATATAAATATCTTGAAATCCGTTTGATAATTCTGTTTTAAAATTCAGTTCTGTATGTTTGATTTCCGATATATGATTTTGAAGCACTGAAAATACCTAGTGAACTAATGGTAGGAATATATATTCTGAACATTTCTGAATTTTGATTCTGATTCTGGCCTCACCCCTTAGAGGAGAGAACATATAGGGGACTGATATCAGTTTAGCCATGAAATTCACTAACGTGCTCAGTGCTTACTAATTCTGATTTCTGTTCTGAAAAAACGAGTTTTTTGTATATTATTGTATTACTGTTTCTGTTGAAAACGATTTCGAAACCTGGGAGTTATTCCCGCCCCTGCTTACTGAGTGACAACCATATCACTCACCTACCAAACTCATCTCAGATAATAACGATGAAGAAAAGTTAGAAGAAGAAGAGCAGATTCATTTTTGGGCTGGTGATGAAGATCGTTGTTTTCAGTTCTGATTTATATTTTATATCCGCTGCATCTATTCAGACATTGTATTTCTGGTTTTACATTTCCGCTGTAAAACATTATTAATTGAGTTACATCAGACATTGAATATTCAGTATTATGAATAAAAGACTGGTTTCTGAATTCTGTACTTTTGAGGCTTGTTGTTTTCGAATGTGAATTTGATAGCAACGCCGGTGTCAACCAACCCCCGTCTCGGGGCGTGACATAACAAGATTGAGATATCAATCTTAATAAAAAAAAACCTACATTAAAAATCATATCATAACACAAATGACAAAATTTAATTCAAGCCAAAAAATTTAAATATATGAAAAAGGTAATGTGTATGACTCGTTTAATTATTTTATAGTTTTTTCCCCGAAGTTTCTATTAAAAATATATTTATAAACATTGGACTCAATAATTTATATTATACCATATAATAATAAATCTACTCTTGGGAAAAACTAAATCGGTACCTCGGTATGATTTTTTTCAAATAACATGCATTACCATCCATTTCCTCTAAAACGATTTAATTTTGTCATGATATGTGAGTATTTGACTTATAATTAAGAATTCGATTTCTCCTATCAATAATTTTTTGAACTAATTTATCACATAGGGCTTGTCCAATAAGATTTACATGGATTACATTGTTTGCATGCTATTGCGTTAGTCGTCAGGCTTACTCAGCATGTATAAAACAATGGCGATTGTGAGTTCTCACGTTATAAAAATAATAATTTAAATTTCAAATTATCATACTCCACTCATATCCCACAAAATAAATTACACATTTTTTTAATATAATCGTTAAATTATTAAAAAAATCCATACATATTTATATAAATTATAAATATTTTTAGAAAATTGCATTTTTATCTTGAATTTTTGTCACTTTGCGATTTTGTTTATTTGTTTTTCAAGTTTCAATTTTAGTATTGCATCTTTCGATTTTTTATAATTTTAATCTTTTATCGAAAAAACTGATATTACATTATACACATCAATTCACATCAATACTACAATTATGTTACATTAGCGCCACATAAAAAAAAAAAAACTAAAATTTCCAAAGAAAACAAAGATAGCAGATTAAAACTGAAATCTAATAACAGAGTAGACCTCTTGTGAGACGGTCTCACGAATCTTTATCTGTGAGACGGGTCAATCATACCGATATTCACAATAAAAAGTAATATTTTTAGCATAAAAAGTAATACTTTTTCATGGATAACCCAAATAAAAAATCTGTCTCACAAAATACAAACCGTGATACCGTCTCACACAAGTTTTTGTCCTAATAACATGAAAGATCAAAACTACAAAGAGATAAACAAATATATATGATCAAATAAACAATTTTCCCGTATTTTTAATATGATTGTTATTAATTGTTTTTAAAAAATCATGTATTATTCAAACAATAATTACAAAGTAGCTACAACAAAATAATAATAATAAATATGTTCATGTTGAAAAATATATTTAAAATGTGTGTATTGAATATTTGAATGTTGAAAATAAGAGTTGTAAATATTGAAAATTAGTGTGTGATGATGTAGGTAATGATGTATTTTATTTTTTGGATTATTTGTAAAGATTTCCTATAAATAGATCTCTCATTTGTGAAGAAAATTACAATTGAGTAGAGAGAAAAATATTATAAAGTGTGTAGTTTGGTAAATTTTGAGAGTTTGAGATTTTTACTTTTTACCATAAATTTTTACTTTTTCACAACACGTTATCAGCACGAAGCTCTTAAAGTCCTACATACTTTTCCAAGCTCCAAACAGAAGAAAAAGGTAACAAAAATAATTATATTTATTTTACTGTTATTTATTTATTGTATATTTATTTAATATACAATATAATGTTATTATTAGAAATAATAAAAATAAATTTTTCATAAACTTGTTATAAATCCTGGGAGGATGTTAAGACGACATCCCACACTCCCGGTAAGGGATACGACAAGTATAAAAGCCTATAAGGTTTTTAAACAAAATAAATTATGACACTCATTATAATATTATGATATGATATACATAATTATTTAAACATGTCTAATATTATATATATCATATTATTACCATAAAATTATACAAATACATACCTTTATTTTTTTTGTACCCAACGGTCATAAATGGTAAAAAACGGCTAATTTTTGCCCTATAAATATGATCTCACAAACACATTCCATCACTCCAACTTTCTCTTCTTCTCTAAAAATTATTCATCATAAAATTTTTCGAAGAAAAAAGAAGATGGCTTTCTCAAGGATATTTTTAATTATTTTGGTTGTCATACTCACGAGTCTTGTATTTATCGGAGAATATCCTCCTCGTGCGTTTTCTTTATTTTTACAAATACTTATACTTGTTGTTTATCCGTTACTTTGTATTGCAATAATTATTAACTATAAAATGCATCGTAATTTTTTTTTAGTACCACCATGTCAAATTTAACAAAGCTCGAATTTGTTGCGCTCGACATCACGGGAAAGAATTATATGCCATGGACTCTAGATGTAGAAATGCATCTTGAGTCATTGGGTCTAAGCGAGACCATTAAAGAAAATGGCATATGCACGTCACAAAAAAAGGCAAGAGCCATGATATTTTTGCGTCGACATCTCGACGATGGATTGAAATGTGAATATCTGACTGAAAAAAATCTCATGGCTTTGTGGAAGGGATTAAAAGAAAGATTCGAACATATAAGAGAAGTTATACTTCCGACCGCCCGGGATGAATGGAATACATTGAGATTCCAAGACTTTAAAAAAGTCAGTGATTACAATTCGGCGATGTATAGAATAATCTCGCAATTAAAATTTTGTGGACATGAGGTCACAGAATCTGAGATGCTTGAAAAAACATTTTCCACGTTTCATGCATCAAATATTATTCTACAGCAACAATATAGAGTACGTGGATTCGCGAGATATTCTGAACTCATCGCCTGTCTTCTTGTGGCGGAAAAAAACAACGAGCTATTAATGAGAAATCATCAGTCCCGACCCACTGGATCAATAGCATTTCCAGAAGTAAATGTTGTAAGTAAAAATGAATTTAAACCTGGAAACCAAAATCAAATTCAAAGACAAGGTTTTGGTCGAGGTCGAGGTCGTGGACGTGGACGTGGACGTGGACGTGGAATTGGCCGTGGTCGTGGTCAAGGCCGTGGTTTTGAAAATAATCGAGATAGTTATTTTTATAACTCATCTCAAAAGAACGTCCAAACCATCCACAGAAAAGGCATCATGAGAATACAAGTGTTAATGAGAAGCACTCAAAAAGATATGAAAGTTCTTGTTACAGATGTGGTACTCCAGGACATTGGTCCAAAGTTTGTCGAGCCCCTGAGCACCTTTGTAAACTTTATAAAGAATCATTAAAGGGGAAAGAAAAGGAGACCAACTTCACTGAACGCAGTGACCGTTTGAGTGATTCAACTCATTTTGATGCTGGTGATTTTATGAATGATTTCTCTGGAAATGATCAATATGTTGGTGGGATAGAAATGAACAATATTGATGCTGCAGATTTTCTCAACGATTTCTCTGAAAATGAACAATATAATGGTAGAATATAAATGTACAATAATCTATTTTTCATGTATTCATAGAATAATGTTTTATTGTATAATTATGATTTGTGTTATATTTAAATATATATTGCAAGTAATTTATTTCATTGCATATTTTTTTTTGAAGTTCAAATATGGAAAATGCTATGAGCAAAGCTGAAGTTTGCATACCCGATAGTGGTACAACGCACACTATCCTCCGAGATAAAAGATATTTCTTGGAACTAAAACCAACAAAAACAACGGTGAATACAATATCAGGTCCTGTAGACTTGATTAAAGGATGTGGTAAAGCACAATTTTTGTTACCTAATGGTACAAAATTTTTGATCAATGATGCTTTGTATTCACCACAATCGAAAAGAAATTTGTTGAGTTTTAATGATATATATTCCCATGGGTATGATACTCAAACAATGAATGAAGGGAATGAGAAATATATGTGTCTTATCACATATAAATCAGGAAAGAAATATGTGATTGAAAAACTACCAATGCTCCCTACTGGATTGCATTATACACATATAAGTCTCATTGAATCAAACATGGTAATTGATAATTCTTCGATATTAACCAATTGGCATGATCGATTGGGACATCCTGGTTCAACAATGATGCGAAGAATTATAGAAAATACACATGGTCATCCACTGAAAGACCAGAAGATCTTTCAGAATAATAAGTTTCAATGTAAAGCATGTTCTCTTGGAAAACTTATTATAAGACCATCACCAGTCAAAATCCAAACTGAATCACCAATGTTTCTTGAACGTATTCAGGGTGATATTTGTGGACCAATCCATCCACCATGTGGACCATTCAGATACTTTATGGTATTGATTGATGCCTCCAGCAGATGGTCACATGTATGTTTATTATCAACTCGAAATGTTGCATTTGCAAGATTACTTGCTCAAATAATAAAATTGAGGAATCAATTTCCCGATTATACAATCAAGAAAATTAGACTTGATAATGCTGGTGAATTTACTTCCCAAACTTTCAATTATTATTGTATGTCTATGGGAATCATTGTTGAGCATCCTGTTGCTCATGTACATACACAGAATGGATTGGCTGAATCATTGATTAAACGTCTGCAAATGATTGCTAGACCAATGATTATGAAAACAAAGCTCCCTATTTCTATATGGGGACATGCAATTTTACACGCTGCTTCATTAATTCGCATCAGACCAAGTGCATATCATAAATACTCCCCATTGCAGCTTGCATTTGGTAAAGAACCAGACATTTCTCATCTGAGAATTTTTGGATGTATGGTGTATGTGCCTATTGCACCACCGCAACGAAAGAAAATGGGACCTCAAAGAAAGGTTGAAATTTATATCGGTTATGATAGTCCATCAATCATTCGATATCTTGAACCTCAGACAGGCGACGTGTTCACAGCACGTTTTGCTGATTGTCATTTTAATGAGGAAATCTTCCCAATGTTAGGGGGAGAACAAAAACATACCGAAAAGGAAATTACATGGTATGTATCATCATTGTTACATCTGGATCCAAGAACAAAACAATGTGAAAAAGATGTACAACAAATTGTACACTTGCAAAGAATAGCAAATCAAATACCAGATGCATTTGCAGACACAAAAGGGGTAACTAAATCATATATACATGCTGCAAATGCCCCTGCTCGAATTGAAATTCCAAAGAAACAAATGGAAGATACTCATGATGTCATTAAACGCCTGAAGCGTGGAAGGCCAGTCGGTTCCAAGGATAAAAATCCTCGAAAAAGAAAATTCATAGAGAAACACGATGATCACAAAATAAAGAATGACGTTTCTGAAGAAACACATGATGATCACAAAATAGATAATGGTGTTCCTGAAGAAACACATGATGATGAAAATGTTCTGTCAGAACCACAAACTGACGAGAATCATGAAATCTCTATCAATTATATTAATACTGGAAAAATATGGAACCGAAAAGATATAGATGAAATTGATGATATATTTTCTTATAATGTGGCAATCGACATCATAAATGATAACGAAGATCATGAACCAAAATCTTTTGGTGAATGTAAAAATCGGCAGGATTGGATAAAATGGAAAGATGCCATCCAGGTTGAATTAAATTCGCTAAATAAACGTAATGTTTTTGGATCTATAGTCCTTACACCTGAAGGTGTAAAACCTGTTGGATACAAATGGGTTTTTATTCGAAAGCGAAATGAGAAAAATGAAATAGTAAGATATAAAGCTCGACTTGTTGCACAAGGTTTTTCTCAAAGGCCTGGAATTGATTATGAAGAAACGTATTCTCCTGTGGTGGATGCAATTACGTTTCGGTATTTGATTAGCTTGGCGGTATCTGAAAATTTAGAAATGCGTCTTATGGATGTTGTTACAGCTTACTTATATGGATCACTTGATAGTAATATATATATGAAAATCCCTGAAGGATTTAAGATGCCTGAAGCACAAAGTTCAAAACCCAGGGAATGTTATTCTGTGAAATTACAAAGATCATTATATGGGTTAAAGCAATCAGGTCGAATGTGGTATAATCGACTAAGTGATCACTTGATGAAAAAGGGATATGTAAATAATTCAATATGCCCTTGTGTTTTCATTAAGAAAACAACATCCGGATGCGTAATTATTGCTGTATATGTTGATGATTTAAACATCATTGGAACGAATAAAGAAATTCAAGAAGTTGTGTCATACTTGAAGAAAGAATTTGAAATGAATGATCTTGGAAAAACCAAGTATTGTCTGGGTTTACAAATTGAACAAAAAGAATGTGGAATGTTTGTTCACCAGACAAATTATACAGAAAAGATCCTTAAACGTTTTAATATGGATAAAGCAAATCCTTTAAGTACTCCAATGGTTGTAAAATCATTAAACATAGAAAAGGATCCATTCCGTCCATGTGAAGATGATGAAGATATTCTTGGTCCAGAAGTACCATATCTAAGTGCCATCGGTGCCCTTATGTACCTTACAAATTGTACAAGGCCTGATATATCTTTTGCCGTGAATCTGTTGGCAAGATTTAGCACATATCCAACAAAGAGACACTGGAACGGAATTAAACATATATTCCGTTATCTACGAGTAACGACAGACTTGGGACTTTTGTATTCAAAAGATGCTAATCCAAGTATAATTGGTTATGCTGATGCTGGATACTTATCTGATCCACACAAGGCACGTTCCCAAACTGGATATGTATTTACTCGTGGAGGCACTGCAATATCTTGGCGTTCTCAGAAACAAACGCTCGTAACAACTTCATCAAATCATGCCGAGATTATTGCACTACATGAAGCAAGTCGTGAATGTGTGTGGTTAAAATCAATGACCCAACATATCCAAATTTCATGCGGCTTATCATCTGATGAGAAGCCTGTGATACTATATGAAGATAATGCTGCATGTGTTGCTCAAATGAAAGAAGGATACATAAAAAGCGACAGAACTAAACATATTCCTCCTAAGTTCTTCGCATTCACCAAGGAGCTTGAGAAGAATAGATGTATTGATGTTCGTCACATTCAATCAAGTGAAAACTCATCAGATCTCTTCACGAAGTCACTTCCTACGTCAATATTCAGAAAGCACATATATAATATTGGGATGCGCAATCTACGAAATTTGTGAAGAATTGTTCATGTCAACATGAGGGGGAGTTTACGTGACTGCACTCTTTTTCCCTTGCTGTGGTTTTTATCCTAATGAGTTTTTCCTAGTAAGGTTTTTAACGAGGCAGTATAAAAACACGTAATGAAGACAATCATTATGATCATCATCACAAGGGGGAGTGTTGAAAAATATATTTAAAATGTGTGTATTGAATATTTGAATGTTGAAAATAAGAGTTGTAAATATTGAAAATTAGTGTGTGATGATGTAGGTAATGATGTATTTTATTTTTTGGATTATTTGTAAAGATTTCCTATAAATAGATCTCTCATTTGTGAAGAAAATTACAATTGAGTAGAGAGAAAAATATTATAAAGTGTGTAGTTTGGTAAATTTTGAGAGTTTGAGATTTTTACTTTTTACCATAAATTTTTACTTTTTCACAACAGTTCAATATAATTGGTTGTAGTATATTCAATATAATTGATTGTACTTTTGGTAAGCTTTTAACTTAAATGATTATTATATTTAATATTTTATAACATTTTATATGTCTCACAAAATTTAAATCAATTATTATCATCAAATAATATAATTGTAAAATTTCATTCATATCATATATATCATATGTTAAACAAAATTGACATGAATGTCTAATGCAATTTAAATCTAATATCACGACGGTTTAATTGGTGAAATTAAGATTATTAAAAAATGAGACAATCATTAAATAATAATTTAATATTTCATTTCACCTGTATCTAGTACATCAAACGATTTATAATTATACATGCAAGTAGGTCTGCTAGAATTATGTGTGTGTGTGTGTGTGTTTATATATATATATATATATATATTTGTGTATATATATATATATATTTGTACGTGCTGTCTTAATTCCTTGAAAGCTCACATAGAGCGAAGACTTAAGCATTTAGTACTCTATAATAACATTTATACGTAAAATTTAAATGACAGGGAATTTTATTTTTCTATAAATTAAATTAAACATAAAATCAAACTCGAATGTTCCAACGAAAGTGATTGAAAGACCCAAATAAGTGACCAAGCTTCAATTAATTTTTATTTTATTTCAGTATATTATGAATTTATTGTTTTGTATTTCAATTATGGGTTGCATGTATTTTGTTAAATTCAAAGTTTTAATACAATAGAATTTTTTTCCTCTATATTAAAAATTATCTTGTTTTACTTAGTTTGATTATTGACAAAATAGGACTAAATTGAAACATTGAAACGTAAGAATGATTATACTTTGGAATTTAAATGGTCGGTGCCCCTCGAGATGGTTCAATGCGTATCGTGAAGGATTAAAGCCATCACCACCCATTTCTAGTCTGTGCATCAAAGAAGGCTCGGAGTATTGATTCTGATAAGAAGGCCTATCAAAACGTGTACCAAGATATGGGCATTGCCCTGATGAGCTATTCACTCCCAATGATTTACTGGGATACCAATTCTCAGAACTAGAACGGGAATCTTCATAAGCAGTCGGCCTATCGAGAAAAGTCTTTCCTTTACCCCGATCATTCAAATAACCATACCGACTCAGTCGTTCATTCCTCCCAGCCAACCCAATCAAAATTTTAGGCTGATCTTCTCCAACGCAACCATCTTTGTTAAATCCATCCACACCAATCCTATTCTTCACCTTGACCTCATAATCATAACTTGGCATAGACAAGAGATTAGATGAGCCACGCTCCTCCGAAACACGATCTAATCTTTGCATCCTATTCTCATCATCGTTATATAAAGTCAAATCCTCAAAATCTCGAGCAACACTCGCTCGTCCCAACTCATCCAAATCTCTACCTTGGATCGTTCCACCGCCATGGTCCCACATACTCTCCCCATCCATCAAACTATCACCGTAATTTTCAGCTGAATCCCGCAAAGCCCAACTCGCAGCTCGGCTAGATGAACTAATGCTCGACATCCCGTCACCCTGGCCAACCATTCTCCTCTCAGACATAGTATTCTTTTCCTCATATTTTTCAAGATACTTCTCTTTAATCATTGCAACCTTTTCCTCATCAGACCTTTCTGAGAACGAGTCCAAGTCAATACCTTTGTCCCCTGCTGAAAAGTCAACCACATAACCCACCAAGCAAAAACAAAAAACACAAAGAACAAACATCAAGGAAAGATTAACATCATTCAAGTCCCATCGTTCCCAATATCTCCCAGATAAAAAAACAAAACCAAATCGAAAATACAATACCATCTCCAACCCACTGCACTATATTCTGCCCTACAATAGTGTAACACTAAATTCATCATCCAACCTATCTACACTGCATTCTACACTAAAAAAGAATATTCTCAGAATATTCTTATAATATTAATTTTAATTCAATAATAACTATGTATAATTCCATTACATAATTATACATAATAGATATAATTATATTATTTCATTATGATTTACCAGATTACTAAATATCATTTAATAAATTTTATTGTTTGTATCGTAATTTTGTTGTTTGTTTGTTGTTGTTTTTAAAATTATTTCGTATTATATCGTAAAATGTATCATTTTAATGTACTAGTAGTATAATTTGGTTGTTTATTAAATTAATTTAATATCTATTTAATTTTTTTAAAAAAATTTAAATTAATATTTAAGTTTCAAGAAAAAATAATTTTAAAAATTTAAAAAATAAAAATAATAATTATATAATTAATATATAATAAAATATTAAATATTTATAATTATTAAAAAACAAATAAAAAAAATTAAAAAAAAAAAGAGATAGTGGCGCAGCACAGATGTACGGGGGAATTTCAGTCCAGCACCATTGCTCCATCGTGGAGCAAGGATTAGAGTTAGCTCTAAATTTCTCAATTTCCATAGGACCAAAAACACCATGAAAGAAACTAAATCGCAAAATATTTCACGAACACAAGTCTTCTGCTTAATATATATAAAAAAGTTACCTCTCAGAACAGCCCCACAACCACCGCACCGGTAAACAGAGTAACCAGTGACCTCTGGAAGAAAATTCTCACACTTCGGACACCGAACTAAACGAACCTCCGCTGTTTCTGACATTCTTTTAACAAATTTCAACTAATCTTCAACATGCCCACAAGCTTACTATTCATGCATTTCTTGGCATTGAAATAAATGGGGAAAAATAGAAATTTTTTGGGTGAAGTTTCGTTAAAAAAAAAACTCCGTGTTTTTTCTACACCGTATACGCGCAGGTGACGATTGAAATGGAGTAATAGATGCGGTCGCACAGTTAAATTGTTAAAAATAAAAACTTACTGTAAAAATTTTAGACACATAAAATATATTAAATATATTAAATTATATATTTTATCTATTCAATTTTGTGTTTTTTCACGACATGATAGACATGTTTATACAATTTTTTTGAAAATAATGTAAAAATAAATTTATCATTATATAAATCGTCACACACTAATTTTCAATATTTATAATTTTATTTTTAATATTCAATAATTTCAAATTTTATTTTCAATTATGATAATGGGTTTTTAAAAAAAAAATTAATTGTTGCCTCTAATAAAATACTCAGAGAATGGTATATATTTCTGCACGAAGCTAGCAAGCGCCGTTCACAACTTCCAGGACAATAATTTTTTTGATTTAAGAAATCAAAATTCTGTTCAAACAAACCAAACCCACTAAAGTGTCATCCCGAATCGAATAAAAAAATGAATTCTTTCTGTCGCTAGTCAAATTAATAAAAAACTCGAAAAAAAAATTTTATTTGAAAATTGAACGGCTTTCACGAAACACACTGCGACTGAAAGCCAAGAATTCACTAAATAATTATTTGGGGAAGAAGTTTAATTGCTGTTTAAATACATTGGGAAATGGGAACTAAAAAATTAGCAAGTCAAAGGCTTCTACGGCATTGAACTACCACAAAATTCGAATCATATCATTTAGGCTATTTGGTTTAAAAAATAAAATAATGAAATGATTAAGATAGAAATGATAAAAAAAATATTGAAGTAGATAATGATAAAATAATATTATGTTTGATATGATTGTTAAGAATGTGATAAATAATAATCTTTTGATGAATTGACAAAATTGCCCTTCCAATTTTGTGGCGGCGGTCGACGGCGAAGGTGGTCGGCCGACCGGAAGCGACGGCGACGATGGGGGCGGTGCGGTTATCGGCCGGCGGTCGGCCGACAGGAGGATAGGGCGGTCGATCTGTCGGCGGTTGTCGATGGCAGCATCGACGGTCGGCGTCGGCTGGCGGAGACGGTCGGCGGCGAGTGGCGGTGGTCGGTCGGCGGCGATGGTGGTCGTCCGGCGGTCGGTGGAGGGAAGTGGTTGTGAGTTGGACTTAGGAGAATGGTAAAATTGGAAAAATAGGATGGATTAAGAGTGAGATAAATAATCTTAGGGGGTGATGAGTGATTATTTTATCACACCTAATATAACATAATCATTCATAGGAGAGATTGACTTGGTTATATAAAAAACATACCAAACAGGTTATTAGGTAGGTTAAAAAAAAATAAACATACCTAATCAATCAAACCAAACACAGTGTTAGGGTAATATCTTCACATAGGGTCAAAGGAACTGAGGGGAGTCCGTGCAAGTGGTGGAGCATGTGATTTAATTCGATACAAAACGAAAAATTTTAATAAGGTTTGACATGCCGTCGACAAAAGATCATCTTAAGATGATCATTTCATGGCTATTGAGACCGGATTAAATCAGATGGTTCTATTTCTCAATCTTTCTGACTTGCTCATACAGAATTTAGGTCGAAAAGATTGAAAAAAATCATTTATTCACAATGGGTTCCGGAGACTTTTTGATTCATCATTGGGTTTACCTACAACTACATTGATCTTGGTAAAATATCAATTAAAATTTTGAATTGGAAAAAATATCTATGAAACCACAATCTATTTACATGTATCTTATATTTAGGCATTTTCGTGATCTAACTTATATATTTATTATTTTTGATCATACTATCAGTTAATTTATACTCTTTTTTTGGTCTATTAATTTGTATTTTTTTCAATTTTAATTATTTTCTATCGAAGTACTGATGTTGAGCAATTTTCAATGATAGAAAAAGATTAGGATTGAAAAAATGTATAAATTAATGAACTAGTGTATAAATTAACTTATAATATAAAAAAAATTAAAAATATACGTGACCTAAAATATAACCTACAATTATTTCAAAACATTAATATAGTAAAATTATTATACCGCAGAAAATAAATTTCTGTAATAACACGAAAGTAAAAAATAAAAATAAAAAAATGATTTAAATATTACCACGGGTTTCGGTCAAAACCATGCCCAACTATCCATTATATAAATAAATTCTATGCCATGCACATATAGTATTTATCACATTCCAAAACTTGCTTCACCCACCAAAGTCTAGATTTCCCTATAATGCCGACCTCCAACGAATACTTCAACGTCCCCCTCCGCCATGTCGCCATCGGCGAACCCAATGAATTCCGGCATCCAGGTACCATGAAAGCGGTGGTGGCCGAGTTTATCAGCACACTCATCTTCGTCTTCGCCGGCTCCGGATCTGGAATGGCTTACAATAAGCTGACTGGGAACGCACCGGGCTCGCCCGCCGGCCTCATTTCCGCCGCGATAGCCCATGCTTTCGGGTTGTTCGTGGCAGTCTCTGTCGCGGCCAATATCTCCGGAGGCCACGTCAACCCGGCCGTCACTTTCGGGCTTTTTGTTGGTGGTAACATCAGTCTCATCCGCGGCGTCCTTTACATAATCGCTCAGTTGCTTGGATCTGTTATTGCTTGCCTGCTCCTCTCCTTCTGCACTGGGTGGACTGTAAGTTTTGTTCAGATCTTTAATTATTTATGTAGAATTAGTAGAATTAAGTGTAACAGTGAATTCATCCCGAAGCTGAACTCTGCATTGGCATTTATCTTCCATATATCTTGTGCAGCTAGCGCCTGCATTTGCTCTCACCGAGGGGTTATCCGTATGGAGTGCCCTCGTCTTCGAAATTGTGATGACATTCGGTCTAGTATACACTGTTTACGCCACCGCGGTGGACCCAAAGAAAGGCGAAATCGGCATCGTGGCACCCATCGCAATCGGCTTCATAGTTGGAGCCAACATCCTCGCCGGCGGCGCTTTCACAGGAGCATCCATGAACCCTGCAGTGGCATTTGGCCCAGCTTTGATCGGCTGGGCTTGGGCACACCATTGGGTTTACTGGGTAGGGCCTATCATCGGCGGCGGACTCGCCGGAGTTGTGTATGAGGTGTTCTTCATCAGCCACACGCACGAGCCGTTGCCGGATTTCTGAGAAATATACGGCGGTCCTTTTACTGTTTATGTTAATTAGCTTTTTGTGATGGAATTGGAATTGGTCAATTTTATTATTTGCAGTCATGTTATCAGCTGAATGATCCATCTTTAGTGGACAATAATGGGTTTTTTTTAAAAATTCAGTTTGGTAAATTATTTAGTTTTCTGTGTATTTTATTAGAGTTTTTCTTATATTAATGAAGATTTTTAAGATTTCTTTTTCTTATATTAATGAAGATTTTTCAGATTTTCTTCAATTTTTCGTTTTCAGCTATCACATCATTAATTGTGTTTTGAATGGACAAAGAAATTGAGTGCCTTTGAAAATGATATTAGTAATATATTTTCACTCACGATTTAGATGACTATGACGAATTGTCATTTTTTTAAAAAAAATTATATTTTATAAATAAATATTGATGTACGACTATGCAAACGCAATCACTATTTATAGAAAAAATTTAAAGTTACTTTTTCGAGTTATTTGATTTTTTTTTTAAGAATAGTTATTTGAATTTTTGTGTTAATCTAAATACACCATTGAAATTGACCCAAAAAACGTAAAATACAACTGGGTGGGGTTTTTTAATAGAATATGGTACTTTTCAAAAAAATTATCAAAATATAATGTATTTTAATAATCTATCAAACTATGACAAAAATTTAAAAAAATAAAATAAAATTACACTGCTCCACCTCTCTGCAATAAGAGCGGGACAGCAAAATAGAAAGTTAAAATAATTTTTTGGCCCCCGCCTCTTGCACATATTATATATAATATAAAAAATAAAATCGTATTTTTTTAACTACATTACTCGTAAAGTTTTTGTGTGAGAAATTTTTTAAATATAAATGTAAATTATTTTTAATTTTCTTATTTTATTATATAAAAAAATATTGTTCTTATTTTTAATAGTTACGACGGTATTAATTAAAATATTTTTTCTAATAATTTTTTTTATATAAATATAAATCTAACATATTTTTACTATTTTTTTGATGATTTTTCTTATTTTTTAAATCTAAATAATTTTTTTAAAAAAATTTAATGATGTATTATTCTAGTTTAATTTTAGGTTTTAGCGTTGGAACGTGCTTGAGGTATAGTTTTTCGACCTGATAAATTAGAATTAAATTAAATTGCGATGATTTTCATAGTTGTTGGAATTTACTGGAACAATAATTAGTTACATAAAATCATATTATTTGAAAAGTTGGAAAATAATATATTCGGGAGATTATTAGATATTTATAGTTGAATATTAGATTTAATTTGGAAATGGAGAATTATTTTCAAATAATACATAATTTGGTGAAATATTGAGACTGAATTTCGATAATTAAGTCGTTAAGTTGGATTTTTGACAAATAAATTCAACTTTAGTAACTTTGGTGATTAATTGGATTATTTTTTAGGTTTATTGTGAATTGTTGAATTGTTCGGTTTGTTATCATATTTGTTAGGCCGATGAGATAAAGTTGAGCTTCTGTATCGTTCAAAGTCGGTTTACGTATGTTACATTTTGGTAACATACGACGATAACGTATAATTTATGTTTTAAGCATATTTGTGTGTTGTTATGGTTGTTAACATGATTACGTGGATTGTATAAGTTTTCTATATGCTCATTGATTATATGTTTATTTTTGTTACATATTATGACATTTATTAGGGCATGATATTATGACATACATGTTGAGTTCTCTCATTCTTGTTAATGTCTTGTTATATTATACTCCTGGAACACGTGGTTATTTCGGAATCAGTTGGTGGCCTTCAAGCCTAGTTATACTTGAGACCAAAAATATGATTGTTTATTTCTTGATGCATTTTCTGTGTGATATGATCTTGAAATCTTGACATCATACGTTGTTTGTTATTATGTCTTCCAGTTGTATCGTGATCAGATGTATGGAGGTCGAGTCGTGGGTATTTGATTGGACACAACACGACATATCTCACATACTTGGCATGACGATTTAGTTGCATGATGATGATATAGTTCCTCTGTACGTTGTTGCTCGAGCAGTATTCCAGTTGTTATCGTACCGTTTATATTTAATTCTATTAAATAATGCATGATTGATTATTATTGTTGTTGTTTAACTATTTCATATCAGAATCTTGACATCATTATTTTGTACTACGCTGCTATCAAGCACCATGGTAGGTCACCCGAGTAGTTTTGCATTACCAGACGGAGGTTCTGCCAGTGGATCCCGTGAGTGAGATAAGATTTCTCGGTTGTTAGATGTTGGAGCCTCCCAATTAGTTTATACTAGTTACTCTGCACACGCGATACGTGTGTACAGTCTTTTTTATCATTATCGATGGACTAAAGTGAAATTTGACAAATTATGGAGGGACTAAATTGATATTTGAATTGTTGAAATAAAAAAATAAAAATAAAAGTGTGTGTTGAAATTTAAAAAAAAACAAAAAATAAAAGTGTAATATTAGTATCATATAAGGGTAAAGTTGGAAGAAAAAGTTGGTGTTCCCTAGCTGGTTACTAAGAAAAAGTTGGTGTCCCCTGAGTGGTTACTATCATGTCCTCACCCTTAATAAAATAAAATATATATATATATATTATTTCTAGTTTTTATCAGTTTTATGTCGTATTTTATTTATCAAGGAGATCCTCAGTATATCTGTATGATTATTTGAAGTTGATGTGGTGGGTATGGATTTATCTTATGATGTTTTGAGTCTTGGTGGCTTTATTTGAATTGTTGTTTGTGAATTGTTGATTTGTATCTGACCGACACTTTTGTGCGACTGTTTGTACATATAAAAACATCGTCCTTGAGTAATTTTCTTTTGACATGTATTTTAAATTTTTGATATGTCATATTTATGGGAAGGTCATCCTGAAATTTCTATAGACAATGAGGTCCATTTTAAGTACTTTAAACCAATTTTTCGCTGTAATTTTAAATTAATTATTATTTTTTGATAATTAATTGTGACTACAATAACTGGACATCACAATTAGTCCATTGTCCGGGACAACATGAAGACTCTACATACTAGTATGCACTTTGATCCATTTACTGACTCCATTGAGAGTCATCAAGTGGAGATATTAGATGTAGTTTTGAAATACGTAGGAGTCAATGCATTGTCGAGGATTCACCGTTCACAACGGGAGAAGATATCGTATATATGATTCGATGAGTTAACAGTACAAGAAATTTCTTGCCATAGTAGGACATGTACATTTTAGAAAGATGTTTCCTCAGTTGCACATATTATGTCACTATTATTATTCAAATATACATTACATCGTTATCGAATTCATTTACAACTCTCGATATACCATTGGTTGCAGATTTGATGAGGATATATGAGCTGAAAGGACCGTACTATACGTTAATTATAACTTAAAGTTCTTGCAGACACTATTAGTGATACCTAAGAGATCGATCATGAGGCGATATTACTAGACACTCTTACCATGATCCAATGGGTGCAATTAGACTTAAATTTTGACGTTCTTGATCAATGGATTGATGAAAAGAATGAGGTATTTTTTTTAAAATAATATTAAAAAATAAAAAATTTACAAAAGTAGAGTTATGTGGGGGTGCTTATGAAAACAATGCAATCAATAAAATTATGTCGCGGAATAATTTTAAAATAAAATATTTAGAAAAATAGAGTAATGTGGGGGTGTTTATGAAAATAGAGCAATCTGTAAAAGTATGTAGCAGATTCAGAATGTGCGACATACTTTTATGGATTTTTTAAAATATTTTTCATTTTAATAAATGGAAAAATGGTTTATAAGTACCCAAAAAAAAAGGTTTGGACTTGAAATTATAATACCAACAATTATTATTAGACAATACTATTATTAACATCATAATACCATAATTATTATTAATATTATTATAAATATACTATTTAGTGATATTTTTTTTAATTAAATAATATTATTATTTAAACCACCATAACATAAATATCAGTAATAATACATCATTCATAGCCCATATTTTTATTAGTATTGCCTTCTAAATTTGATTAGGATTGATAGAAAGATTAATAATTAATGTTAAAAAATTATGATTGCTATTTAAATTATTATCATTTCAATAAATATATTCATTAATATTGTTTAAAATATTATGATTTAAACCATTATTAATGTAGATATTAATATTTAGTATTATTGTTAATATTTGTGTTATACTACACAATTATTATTATTATTATTTGAAAAATAATTTTAATATTTATCATATTTAATTAAAAACCCAAAAATATTTCTTCAAAAATTACCACAACATATACTTAACAAATGATACAATTAATTAAAAATTAGTTACTATAAATAACTTTTTTATAAGACCTGGTCGAACTAATTTGAAAACAAATTGTTAAGACAAAAATTTTATATCTAAGTTTTGGTGATCACAAACTAAATCGATATAACTTAAGTTCATATTAATTCATACTATTAAACTAAACAGACAAATCAAACTGTTCAACTATTTCTATCTGACAGAATTTATTCATCAGCATAACTTGAACCAAGCTGCTTGAACAGAACGAATCCACTTGAAGTTTAGTGTGTCAAATATTTTCTGTTCTGTTGATTAATCCTTCTGTGAGGTCCGGGGCCGAAGAGGGCGGGGGGTGATCGCCGGTGCCATGAGGTTGCACGGACAATGAGCGGCTCCTGGCAGGATTCTAGGTGGAGAAAACATGAATGAACCGATCCCACACCGGAATGAGAGGGATTCCGAGACTGTTCAATGTAATGGACTGTACAGTGGAAGAGTGCTTAGAAGATTTGATTGGTACTACTCATATCACGAAGGTGCATCTTCTTTTCGGTAGCTCATCACATAAGAACTTCAAAGTTAAACGTGCTTGACTTGGGGCAATTCTGGGATGGGTGATCTCCTGGGAAGTTTCCTAGGGTGCGTGTGAGTGAGGACATAAGTACGCTGGAAAGACTCGTCTTGATACAGTGAGAACAATTGTCAAATCTGGGGCGTTACAGTTGGTATCAGAGCCGACCTCTCTTAGTACGGTGTGGTTCGGGGACGAACCAAGCGGGATTAAAAGATTTGATTGGTACTACTCATATCACGAAGGTGCATCTTCTTTCTGGTAGCTCATCACCTAAGAACTTCAAAGTTAAGCGTGCTTGACTTGGGGCAATTCTGGGATGAATGACCTCCTGGGAAGTTTCCTAGGGTGTGTGTGAGTGAGGACATAAGAACGCTGGAAAGACTCGTCTTGGTACAGTGAGGACAGTCGTCAAATCTGGGGCGTCACACATTCAACTAGTATCCGAAGGATTTGAAAAAGCTGAACCTATATATGACAAATCAATAAGGACATGTCGTTATATCAGCATAAATATCGGCTACCCAGTACATTTGTGAGTTCCAGATATATTTATTGTCGTTGGGGACCAACACGTATAAATAAGGAATGTAACAAGACTGAAAAGCTCTTGGAAAAACTACTATTGCTTTGGTAATCTTCATTGGGCATTCAAATCGCACATCTCTCAACAGACTAAACTTTAAGTTGTTCTGGCACATACTCAGTTTTCCATCAAATCGATTAAGGATCAATTTTGTACACTTTGTATTCTCACATAATTTTTTATACACGAGTGTTGTTGTACTATGAGAATCAATTGTGACCGTCAGAATCCTGTTTCTGAACATATCAAACTGAATAAAAAAAGTACTAGGAGTTTTAACTCATTAAGGATGTGGAACCGAGCTGAAGTGGGATTGTACAAGTCTTTGTACTGATAAAATCTTCTAGTGCAATCCTTCTGGAAATAGAAAAAAGGGAGACGTAGAAGCTTAGCTTTCGAACTTCCATAAACAATTTCTTGCCTCTTTATTTACTACAATTTACTTGATCCGCTAAGTTTATCATCTGTGCTGATAAGTGAACTGAATTAAATCGAGATGTTGTCTTTTATATCATATTCACTAAGTAATCTGAGCAGTTTTTTTAGTTAGAACATGTTTCCAGTAGCTCAAATTATTCAGTCTGATTGGAATATTGTTTTAAGTTTTTGAAAAAGATTAAGCTTAGCATATTTGACATAGTTTGTATAACAATTAATTCAATCCCTCTAAAATGTTATATTCGATCCTATCAATTGGTATCAGAGCGGGTTATTCCAATACCTGAATATCTGATATATCAAATGGCTTCATTATTAAAATCCTCATGTTTTCAAAACAAGAATATGATAATTGGAAAATTCGAATGCAGGCACATATATCAGCTCAAGACGATGACATGTGATGTGTAACCACGGATGGACTAAGAAAGATTATGAAAGAAAATGCAACCACTGTTGTAATAGATGGTTGTAAGGACCGTGTATCATATTATCGTAAATCTTATGTGATTATCGATAATTCATGAATTTGATATGTGATTATGCATTGATGTATATTTTGACAATGAAATTGAGAAAATGAATATTGAATATGAGTTGACGTTGTAAGAGCTCGAGTGGAGAAGTCGGACGCCAATATAGTACAAAAGTCAATATTTGTACAGAACATGTGGCGCCCGGGCGGTAGAAAGTGACCGCCCGAGCGCCAGGGTATGTAAAATTTGTGTTCGGGCAGAACACTCCGCGCCCGAGCGGTAATGTTTGATCGTCCGAGCGCGGCACAACTCACACTCGGGGACAGAATGTCTCGTGCCCGAGCGCGAGAATTCTACCGCCCGAGCGCGAGAGCAGTGGAGATAAGATTAAGTTTTTGTTCATTTCTTCCCTCACCTTCCGTTAGCGGCTTCGAGAGAGAAGAAA
Source organism: Primulina tabacum (assembly GCF_025594145.1). Lineage (NCBI taxonomy): Eukaryota > Viridiplantae > Streptophyta > Magnoliopsida > Lamiales > Gesneriaceae > Primulina > Primulina tabacum. Next base: position 761,333 of record NC_134552.1, on the reverse strand, counting down.
AGGAAATCGATTTTTTTTGTCCGAATCGACTTCGAAACGCTGTCTAAACGCGAAACCAATTATATATTCGGGATCTTCGCGTCGAGGGCTTCTGACTGAGGTAATTTTCTTCTGGTTCCAGCAGCTTGAAATATCAAAGTACTGGAATAACATGTATTTGAAGTTGAATTTCCTGTATGTAGTAGAATAACCGACAATAAACTCATATTTGAAGTCGGAATTGAATTATGATATGGTTATGATTTGATAAAATTTTTTTGAAGTTTCAAATATCATATTAATGATTTTGGATTATGTTATTGATTGGCATGAGTATGTTATTGATGTAGATAAAGTATTATACCGATATCTTCAGGCTACATCAACAGGAAACGAAGGATTGAGGTATGTTGTGACCGTGTAACATACGACAGGTATCTGTATTATATGATATATGTTGGATTGATTTGACTGATTGGATTGAGAATATGTGTCTATATGCCTTAATTGTTGAGTTTATGTGGCATACATGACATTGAGATTTGAATATCGATGTATAAAATAAATGTTTTGTTAACACACATCGTTTGATGCATACATCGATACATGACATGCACGTTGAGCTATGATCCTTGGATACCCTGATATGATTTGATTGGATTCTGGGGTTTGTGAACACAATGCTATGTTTGGTATTATATGACCCTTAAAGACATAGACATTTGTGGCCCCGATGATTGGATATGAGATTTGGGATTTGATGGCGCTTTGTCAACGCTATCATACGAGTATCCCTTATTGAGGCCGGTGTGCCAGCTCGAGCATTGATTTGATAGCGATTCGTTTGATTCTGACATGTGCTCAGTGGATGGGCATTTGACCTGATACGTCCACGACATACTTGCATTGCATACCATATCATTGTTTAGATATCTGTGGTATATATGATGGTTGTTCCATACGGAGCTTTGCTCACCCCCAAGGGGGGCTGTTGTTGTCTTTGTGTGTGGACAATGGCAGGTACTCCAGGATATCAGGAGACCGGAGAGGGTACTTCTGGAGGGAGTCACAGTTTGAGTTGAAGGTTTATATTTTGTTCCCAGTATATATGTATATGTGTCTATATACCGTTGCATGTCCCGAGGATATGAGTTGTTTGTATATGATTGGTTTTGATTACGTGTGGGCATGTTTATGATGTGGGATTAAATACTATTTTTAGTATTTAAATTATAGAAAAAATATTTTGGGCTCATTGTAAAGAAATTTTAAACTCGTTTTTTGCTGTAATTAGTTAACCCTAATCAAAGTGCATTGTAATAATGATTAGGAGTTAAGGGTCCCACACAGAGTGGTATCAGAGCATAGCTGGGAATGCTCGATTGAGTTTTGTGTACACTTGAATAGGCACAAATGAATTGTGCGTATGTGTTTGATTTATTTGTATTACTTGCTCTTACTTGATTTGATTTGAGTAAGTATCTGATGAGATTGATGATATGAGATGATGGTGTTGCGAAATTGATATTGAATTGTGATATTCATCTTTTGATTTGTAGATGCATCCCACAAATGAAACTGCGAGTAGCAGTACTGAGAGGATAGTTGGCAATTTGAAGGATTGTCCATGGATGTAGTGATGGCTCGATTCCAGGATCTGAAACCACCGAGGTTCTTTGGCACTGAGAGTGCTGAAAGAGCAGAGGCTTGGTTAAAGGATATCGAGCACTTGTTTAATATTGTTGAGTATTCCAAGGCTCGGAGACTGAAACTTACTCTCTATCAGTTGAAAGACCGAGCTAAATCTTGGTGGGAAGCCGCTGAGATTGGATTGAAAGAGGCCGGGATTGAAGTCACATGAGATGTCTTCAAGGCCCAGTTTTTGGAGCAGTATTCCCCTCCATCCTATTATACTGCTCAGGAAAATGAATTTAATAATCTGCAGCAGGGAACGATGACTGTTGCAGAATATGCTTCGAAATTTTCTACTCTGTTGAAGTATGCACCTCACGTAGCTGGGAATGCGAAGGCAAAATATAACAGGTTTGTGAATGGATTACATCCTGCTATATATACTTATGTTGTTTCTGGATTGCCTATCAGCTACGCAGAGGCAGTTGAACGAGCTAAGGCAGCCGAGGCTGGACTTAGGCGGGGAGGTCCACAGTATACTCCTCCACCTCCAGTGTCAGCTCAGCAGCCTACTTTGCGGCCGAGAGGTAAAAAGTTCAAGAAGACTGGTTCTGTTTCTTCGTCTTCTTCGAGTTCTAGTGGATCCCAGAGAGGGAGTCCCGCGATTGCTCCTTACTGTACCCATTGTGGGGGTAAACATACTATCGAGCAGTGTCGAGGTATGTTTGGTACTTGTTATCAGTGTGGGCAGGAAGGTCATTTCTCTCGTGTATGTCCGAATAGGGGTACGACTTCTTCTCAACCCCAGCCAGGATTTAGGGGTGGCCCCAGTATGATGAGACCTACTGTTCCTGCTCCATCCTTTCAGCAGTCGAGTGTCCCACGATATCGAGGACCGGGTGGTCAGAGTGCCCAAGTTCCTCCTCAAGTAAGAGTGCATGCCATGACCGAGGATCAGGCGAGAGAAGCTCCTGGTGGCGTGATTGCAGGTATTTGCACGCTTTGCGATTATCCTGCACGTGTTTTATTTGATACAGGAGCATCTCATTCATTCATATCTCATGCATTTGTTGCATCTCACGATATTGAGTGTATCCCGTTGTATGATACTTTGTCGATAGCCACGCCAGCAGGGAAGATTATTTTGTCTGAGAACGTTGTGCATAATTGTGTATTGATATATGAGGATAATGTGGTATTTCTGAATTTGATTGTCCTCCCAATGCACGACTTTGATTGTATTGTTGGCATGTATATCTTGATGACGAATCGAGCTACTGTTGATTGTTGTCATAGAGTGGTTCGATTTCGACCGATTGATGGACCCAAGTGGAATTTTTATGGCAAGGGTTCCCAAGCCAAAATTCCATTGGTATCTTCCTTGGAAATGTCTCGACTTTTGACTAGCGGAGATGAGGGTTATCTTATCTACGCTATTGATATATCTAAGAAGGAGCCTTCCTTATATGAGATTCCTGTTGCGAAATAATTCCCGGATGTATTTCCCGATGAGATTCATGAGTTTCCTCCTCATCGAGAAGTTGAGTTTAATATTGATCTTGTGCCGGGGACTGCTCCTATATCTAAAGCTCCTTATCGCATGGCACCTCTGGAATTGAAAGAATTGAAAGAACAATTACAGAATCTTCTTGATAAGGGATATATTCGACCGAGTGTATCACCTTGGGGAGCTCCAGTTTTATTTGTTCGAAAGAAAGATGGTACTATGCGAATGTGTATCGATTATAGGCAACTGAATCGGGCTACTGTGAAAAACAAGTATCCACTTCCTCGTATCGATGATTTATTTGATTAGATTCAGGGTACTTCTGTATACTCGAAGATTGATATTCGTTCTGGGTATCATCAAGTACGAGTTCGAGACGAAGATGTGCCCAAAACTGCTTTTCGTACGAGGTATGGCCATTATGAATTCTTGGTTATGTCTTTTGGTCTCACGAATGCTCCTGCTATCTTTATGGACTTAATGAATCGTGTCTTCCGAGATTATCTTGACCGATATGTTATTGTATTTATTGATGATATTCTTGTGTATTCGAAATCGAAAAAGGAGCATGCTGAACATTTGAGACTGGTGCTTCAAATTCTTCGTACTAGTCACTTATATGCTAAATTGTCCAAATGAGAGTTCTGGATGGACAAGGTGGTATTTTTGGGCCACGTCATTTCGAGACATGGCATATCTGTTGATCCTGCGAAGGTCGAAGCTGTATTGAATTGGCCGAGACCTACGAATGTTCCTGAGATCCGTAGCTTCATGGGTTTAGCGGGATATTATCATCGCTTTATTGAAGGATTTTCGAAAATAGCTAAACCTATTACTCAACTGACACAGAAGAATCAGCGATTCATTTGGTCAGATGAATGTGAAGCTAGTTTTCTTGAATTAAAGACGAGATTGACCACAACACCTGTGCTTACTATTCCCTCAGGTACCGGAGGATTTGTGATATGTACAGATGCGTCTGGTAAAGGTTTGGGCTGTGTTCTGATGCAACATGGCAAAGTGGTTGCTTATGCGTCTCGTCAATTGAAATCTCATGAAACTCGTTATCCTGTTCATGATCTTGAATTGGCCGCCATTGTGTTTGCATTGAAGATTTGGCGCCATTACTTGTATGGAGAAAAGTTTATTATTTATTCGGACCATAAGAGTCTGAAATATCTCTTTTCTCAATCTGATTTGAATATGAGGCAACGCAGGTGGATGGATCTCCTGAAGGATTTTGATTGTGAGATTCAATATCACCCTGGATCGGTGAATGTTACTGCGGATGCCCTTAGTCGGAAAGTTTATGATTCTGTTTTAGCTTCTGTTTGTGTCGCCAAAGTACACGAGGATATATGTACTTCTGGTTGGACTTTTCACTCGAATTGGAATTCTGTCACTGTCTCAGCATTGCAAATTGAGCCGAACTTGATATCGAAAATACGAAAGGCCCAACGAAGCGATGCTCAGATCCAAAAGTTGAAAGAGTTTGTATCTGCTGGACATCAGTTTGGATTCCAGATTTCTTCTGATGTTTTTTTACGACTTAATGGTCGGCTGGTAGTTCCTGATAATTCTGATTTGAAATCTGCCCTTCTTCGAGAAGCACATTGTAGCAAATACAGTATTCACCCTGGAGGCCGAAAGATATATTTGACATTGAGACCTCAATTCTGGTGGAAACGTATGAAGAAGGACATTGCTAAGTTTATTTCTAAATGTCTTGTCTGCCAGCAAGTGAAAGCCGAGAGAATGAAACCGGGGGGATTGCTCCATAGTCTCGAAATCCCGAAATGGAATTGGGAACATATTGCTATGGATTTTGTGACTCATTTACCTCGTTCTCCCAAGGGCTGTGATGCTATTTGGGTCATTATTGATCGGCTTTCGAAATCTGCACATTTTATTCCGTATGAACGGACTTATCCTTATAAAAGAATGGCCCGTTTATACATCGAAAATGTAGTGAGATTGCATGGTGTGCCAGTCTCAATTGTATCTGATCGTGATCCCAGATTTGCTTCTAAATTCTGGGGTAGTTTTCAAGAAGCGATTGGTACGTGTTTGGCTATGAGTACTGCTTATCATCCTCAAATTGATGGCCAGATCGAGCGTACGATTCAAACGTTAGAGGATATGTTGCGTGCTGTTGTGGTGGACTTCAGAATGGGATGGCAGGATGCCTTACCATTGGTTGAATTTTCTTATAATAATAGCTTTCAGACGAGTATCGGTATGGCACCGTTTGAAGCTCTATATGGGAGACGATGTAGATCACCGTTATTCTGGGATGAGATTGGAGAGAGACAATTGACTGGACCTGAAATGATACAGGAAATGAACGATAAGGTTCAGTTGATTCGGCAGCGGATGAAAGCTGCTCAGGATTGTCAAACGAGTTATGCGAACAAACGAAGACGACCCTTGGAATTCCAGAAAGGTGATAGAGTGTTTTTGAAAATATCTCCCTTTAGAGGCACTGTTCGATTCGACATGCGAGGGAAATTATCTCCTCGATATGTTGGTCCATACGAGATTCTGGATCGAGTTGGCGATCTTGCTTATCGATTAGCATTGCCACCAGCTCTATCTGCTATTCATGATTTGTTTCATGTTTCTATGTTTAGGAAATATGAACCGGATCCATCACATGTACTTGCACCTGATGAAGTTGAACTTGATCCTTCTCTTTCCTATGTTGAACAACCTGTTCGCATTATGGATCGAAAGGAAAAGATATTGCGAAATAAATCGATCCCTTTGGTTCGAGTACAATGGACACGACATGGTGTGGAAGAGTCGATGTGGGAATTGGAAAGCAAAATGCGAGATTCGTATCCGCATTTATTTGATACTAGTCCATCTGTTCCATTGTATTCGATGTATTCTGATCCGTTTACTGATTTTAGTTTTGATATGTACTATAACTATTAACATATATATGTTTGCCAATATTATGTATATAGAGATGTTTGAGATTTCGAGGACGAAATCTTTTAAGTGGGGGAGAAATGTAAGGACCGTGTATCATATTATCGTAAATCCTATGTGATTATCGATAATTCATGAATTTGATATGTGATTATGCATTGATGTATATTATGACAATGAAATTGAGAAAATGAATATTGAATATGAGTTGACGTTGTAAGAGCTCGAGTGGAGAAGCCGGACGCCAATATAGTACAAAAGTCAATATTTGTACAGAACATGTGGCGCCCGGGCGGTAGAAAGTGACTGCCCGAGCGCCAGGGTATGTAAAATTTGTGTTCGGACAGAACACTCCGCGCCCGAGCGGTAATGTTTGACCACCCGAGCGCGGCACAACTCATACTCGGGGACAGAATGTCTCGCGCCCGGGCGCGAGAATTCTACCGCCCGAGCGCGAGAGCGGTGGAGATAAGATTAAGTTTTTGTTCATTTCTTCCCTCACCTTCCGTTAGCGGCTTCGAGAGAGAAGAAAAGGAAATCGATTTTTTTTGTCCGAATCGACTTCGAAATGCTGTCTAAACGCGAAACCAATTATATATTTGGGATCTTCGCGTCGAGGGCTTCTGACTGAGGTAATTTTCTTCTGGTTCCAGCAGCTTGAAATATCAAAGTACTGGAATAGCATGTATTTGAAGTTGAATTTCCTGTATGTAGTAGATAAAGTATTATACCGATATCTTCAGGCTACATCAACTGGAAATGAAGAATTGAGGTATGTTGCGACCGGGTAACATACGACATGTATCTGTATTATATGATATATGTTGGATTGATTTGACTGATTGGATTGAGAATATGTGTCTATATGCCTTAATTGTTGAGTTTATGTGGCATACATGACATTGAGATTTGAATATCGATGTATAAAATAAATGTTTTGTTAACACACATCGTTTGATGCATACATCGATACATGACATGCACGTTAAGCTATGATCCTTGGATATCTTGATATGATTTGATTGGATTCTGGGGTTTGTGAACACAATGCTATGTTTGGTATTATATGACCCTTAAAGACATAGAGATTTGTGGCCCCGATGATTGGATATGAGATTTGGGATTTGATGGCGCTTTGTCAACGCTATCATACGAGTATCCCTTATTGAGGCCGGTGTGCCAACTCGAGCATTGATTTGATAGCGATTCGTTTGATTCTGACATGTGCTCAGTGGATGGGCATTTGACCTGATACCTCCACGACATACATGCATTGCATACCATATATCATTGTTTAGATATCTGTGGTATATATGATGGTTGTTCCGTACGGAGCTTTGCTCACCCCCAAGGGGGGCTGTTGTTGTCTTTGTGTGTGGACAATGGCAGGTACTCCAGGATATCAGGAGACCGGAGAGGGTACTTCTGGAGGGAGTCACAGTTTGAGTTGAGGTTTATATTTTGTTCCCAGTATATATGTATATGTGTCTATATACCGGGGCATGTCCCGAGGATATGAGTTGTTTGTATATGATTGGTTTTGATTACGTGTGGGCATGTTTATGACGTGAGATTAAATACTATTTTTAGTATTTAAATTATAGAAAAAATATTTTGGGCTCATTGTAAAGAAATTTTAAACTCGTTTTCCGCTGTAATTATTTAACCCTAATCAAAGTGCATTGTAATAACGATTAGGAGCTGAGGGCCCCACAATGGTACTCCCCAAATACTAGAGAAACCTAGGATGCAATGGACTGTCGATGACCAAAAAAAAAATCTGGACAACGTATCAAAAGATATCATTTATAAGACCATAGATAAAAATATGTTCAGTAAAATTTAAATGTCTTCAACTGCTAAAGAAATCTGGAAAAAACGAACTCAACTTTGTGAAGAAAATGATCAGACAAAGAAGAACAAGATGGTGGCCATTCAGAAATTTGATAATGTCAAGATGAAAGTTGGAGAAACAATGAACGAATTTGATGAAAGGTTCAGCAACACAGTAATCGATCTGGAGGCTCTAGGAAAGGACAACATCAATAGGGAGTTGAACTTAAAGTTATAAAAACCTTACCTAGAGAGTGGGACGTCAAGACCATATCCATGAGAGATTCAAAGGATATGAACAAAGTTGAGTTACACGATCTGTTTGCTGACGTAAAGGCTTTTGAATTCTAGCAAAGAACTAGAAATGAAGAAGAACCATATGTTCGACAAGTTACAAAAGCCCTTGTCACAATAGAAAAATCCCCATCCATGTCAGCAGGACAGTTGGGGAATGACTTAGTGCCACTATTTGTCAAAACGTTTGTGAAATTCATGATGAAGAATCATTCTAATTTTCAAAACACTTATAAAAATAAAAATTATAAGAAAGAATCAAACTCTTCTGATCAAGCGTTCTTTAATTGTGGCATAATTAGGAGTGAGAAAAAATACCGAAATACCGAAATATCGAAAAACCGTACCGAAAAAAATACCGAACTTACCGAAAAAATCGGGATACCGAACATTTCGGTACGGTATCATACCGTACCGAAATGTTCGGTATCGGTATCGGTATCGGTATGAAATATTTTTTTTTCGGTATTTCGGTATATACCGAAAATAATTTTTTATTATTATTTTTTTAAATTTAAGTTCGGTATACCGAAAAAATGTCGGTATACCGAAAACATTTTCGGTATACCGACAAAATTTTCGGTGTCGGTACGGTACCGGTATGAATTTTTTCCATACCGAAAATTCGGTATACCGAATGTGCGGTATACCGAAATTTCGGTATCGGTATCGATATGAAAAAATTCCATACCGATATTTTCGGTACGGTATATGGTACCGTAGTTCGGTACGGTATACCGTACCGTACCCACCCCTAGGCATAATAGGCCACTTCATTACCGATTACACTAGGCCAAAGAAGGAAGACAAGAAGAATTACTTTAGAAGAAAAAGATAACGTAAGGTCTTGCTGGCAGAAGAAAGTAAGAGAAAATGGGTCGAGACAGACTCAGAAACCACCAGCTTAGATGATGACTCCAGTGACAGTGATGAAGAATCAGTTAAGTGTGTAATGGCCAATGAAGATCAGGAATTCAACCTTGATGAGGTATTCAATTTCACTTCTAATGAATTCACACGAGACGATATGATAAATGTACTAAATGAGATGGTAATGGATTACGAAATAATTTCACAAACATTTGAGGAAGTCAAAGAAGATAAAAATGTCTGACATATAATTCTAGCAGCTCGAGCTCTGAACAGCTTGATGAACTGGATAGTCTTAAGACAAAAGAGTATGCTCACGACTGAAAATTTTAAAATGCCGTATGAGATCCAAGTAATAATGATTAAAAATCAAAGGTTGACCAATCTATTCAACACTTGGACACATTCTTCTATTTCACTTGAAAAAAATGCATGAAGGTCAAAAGCAAGCTGGTGACAGATCAGGCTTAGGCTTTGTTCATAATATATGCAACATTTCTGAAATAAACAATTAGTTGACTCTAGAGAAAGACAAATATAAAAAATAGATTTTTTTCAGATCAAGCACAATATATGAACATTCAAAACCTGAAAGCTTGGTACCGGGTCTGCCCAACATTGATTTGTCAAGATTCACATGAGATGTTTTTCTAGGATCAAAATATCATACCAGCTCACAATTGATAAAGATATTAAAGTGACTACACAATGAGAAAACCACAATGGCATATAGGATAAAAAATGATTGAGGAACTGAGTTTACCAACATATTGCTTACAACTTAACTAGAAGAAAATGGAATCAAACATGAGTTTTTTGCTGCCGTATCACCTCAACAGAATGGTGTTGCCGAGAGACGTAATAGAACACTCAAGGAAACAGCTCGAACCATGTTAGCAGACTCTGGAATTTTTCAGCGATTTTGGGCTGGAGCTGTCAACACTTCCTGTTATATTCAGAATAGATTGATGATCAACAAAATGCATGGAAAGACACCATATCAGATTTGGAATAAAAGTAAACCATAAATCTCATACTTCAGGGTATTTGGGTGTAAGTGATTCATTCGTAACAATAATCAAAATTACTTAACTGTGTTCGATGTTAAATCAGATGCTAGAAGATTTTTAGGATATTCATTTGTTAGCAAAGTATATATTTTTTAACACTAGAACTCTATCTATTGAATAATCTGTTCATGTAGTGTTTAATGAATCATCAATTATTCAAAATGTACACAACACTCCCTTAAATTATCTTTCGAATAGAATGTAAAATATCAATCTTCAATCAGACAATGATGATGAGATACAGATTAGACGAACAAATGAGTTGTACTGTGAGCTTGATATTCCTACAAATCAAGCTGATGAAAACACAAGTCAAAACTTGGAAGATCAAGTTGGTAATTAAAGAAATAACAATACAACAGATCGAGCTGATCCATATCCAAATGAACCAATTGAAGACCAAGTTCTATATCAAAGCGAATATATTGGAAGATAAACTGATCATATTCAAGAACTAAGTCCTACTACGAAAAATTCAAATCCTCTTGGACAAAGTTACCGGTGGAATAAGAATCATTCAGCTGTGCTGGTCATAGGTAATCCTTCTGCTCCCTTAAGAACTAAGAAACATATTATTAATGAATTTTTGCATATTGCATTTTTATCTCGGAATGAACCTAAAAAAATTGATGAGGTTCTAATAAACTCAAATTGGATAAGGATAAATCTCATGCAAAAAAAGTTGATATTTGGCATTTAGTTCCCAGACCATCAAATCAATATGTAATAGGAACAAAATGGGTTTTTCGAAATAAACTTGATGAAAATGACCCTGTGATCAGAAACAAATCAAGACTTGTAGTACAATGGTTATTCTGATGTAGATTATGCAGGTTTTAAAATATATAGGAAAATCACAAATGGAACTTATCAATTCCTAGGTGACAGAAAACCTCGATTGCTACTTCAACATCTGAAGCAGAATACCTAGCTGGAGGAAGTTGTAGTGCTCAGCTGTTGTGGATACAACAACAACTCAAAGAATAAGATGTTCAAGACGATGAGTTTCTTATATTCTGTGACAACATAAGCACTGTAGCAATTATATATAATCCAGTGCTACATTCAAGAACCAAGCACATTGAAATAAGACACTACTTTATACGAGATCATGTCATGAAGAAGGGCATCTTACTGGAACATGTTTTTACAGTTCAACAAGTTTCAGACATTTTCACCAAGTCATTACATGAGACTAAGTTTTCACATTTTAGAAATATTTTAGGACTGATAGATTTAAATTGATTATGCATGATCTTTTTGAGAAATTTCAGATTAATCTGATAGAATAGCAGTCGAGGTCATAAGCTCAAATGATTTGCCAACTCGAGCTGTCCAATAGCTCAAGACGGTGATGAGCTCAAATTTATCTTATAACTCTTATCGGACAACAAGTTACCAAATATAAAACTAACAAAAACTATCCTCGTTATTATGACATGTATCTCATTTAATTTTACTCGACAAATTTATTTAATGCCTTAAAAGATATGACCGTGATGTTTCAGTTTTATCTTTCAAATTTTAAAATTCTCCACAAACATTTTGAAACGTATACTGACATGGCTGTCTTACATGATCATATATAAATCCATGAGTTTTTAAATTCATTTTCTTTAACAGTTACTAATTGTCTTCCTTACTAATCAAGCTTACAAACACTCGTATTTCTCTCAAAACTATTCACTAACAATCAAAATGTCTTCATTTGTCAGCAACACTCATCTAATCGACTTCGAGGTAGTTTATCTATTGGTGGATGATGACATGGTGGCCATGTTCAAAACTATGGAAACCACTGGATTGAAAGGATTTCTTGGTTGCTCTAGCCATATCTATGAAGAATGGAAATCTCAGTTCTATGCATCTGCAAGAATTGAAGATGAAGCTATTGTCTATAATATCGCTGATACAAACCTTCTCATTTAACCAACATTTCACCGACACCTTCGGTCTGCCAACAGAAGGAATCACTGAGTTCAACAAATTGTCATCTGCAACCATTGAAGCAATGTAAGTCAAGTTTTCTCTATCGGGTGCTCCTCTCAAATTATTCGGGAAAAAGAAAGAAATGAAGATTAAATTCAGACTGTTGAATGACAGTGTCTAAAATTTTGAAAGCAAATGCAGGCTTCTCGATGCCTTCATGGTAGAAAGATTGGAAATGATGATTGTTATCACTGCAAGTACTCTTATTGAACCAACCTAGCTCTTGTCCACTATTCAAACGGATATCAATCTGGCCATGCAGGAAATGGAAAACAGATTTCAAATTCAGCTAAAGAAATGTGATAAATAGGCAAACAACAGGATGTTCAGACATTATTCAGAGATCAAGACTCTAAAGAAACTCGAACAAATGATAGCTCAAGAAAATAAAATTATGGAATGGACTGAGACTCTGGTCATTCCTCTAAAGGGAAGAGATTTTTTGGCCATGATGACAAGAGAAAGTGGTTTAAGGCTCCAAATAATCAAGGAGATAAAAAAATTTAATTCTCAAAATCCAACAGCACATGATGACTCTGTAGTCATCAGTCAGTTAGAAATGAATGCATAAGAGATGTCCATGAGAGTCAATTTATTGAGAAAAGAGCTTCAACTGCCTCTATCTATTGAAGCACTTCATGAAGACAATCCTTCAGATCACATGGACCTGGAGGAAAAAATCAAACAGTTTGATAAAGCATAAGAAACAACAAGTCAAGCTGACCAAAAACCAATATCTGATCCCACCATTGATCAGATTCTCAATGAGGTTGTGCACTTGCAACAAGATGAACACCTTAAGAAAGACTCGGTGACCAAGCACTATTCAAAAGCTATTCCTGAAATTTCGCTCTTTACAACAGCAGATATGCTGTAGACCCTGGACAACACAATTACTCTTTAAATAACTTCAACATTTGCTCCAAAGAGTGATGAACTGATCACAATGGCTATACCACGACAATAAGTAGAAATAGTTGATTCCAAGTTTGACATTGCATTGCCGAAAGAACAGACATGCGTCTTATATCTTCAAAATATCCACACGACAGATTATACAAATATAGCATCTTCGATCAGCTCTCATCTGTTGATGAACTAATTCGCAACATGTTTCAAATTCAGTCCATCCTTACTCCACAAAGCTACTGGCTCAAGAAGCAGGAGGCGCATGAACTTGAGATGACACTCACTTCTCCACCAATCTCTCCTCCAAAGTTCCAGGATCAAGATCAATGATATAATCCAGAATTTTCACAATTTTATGGAATTCACTTAATTCATCAATCATTAATGAATATGCACAATGACATCACTGGATTTAGGGTTGATAAGATGGCATCTTCTGTGGATATTGATCTTTTCGAAACAAATCTCTTTGAACAGATTACTGAAGTACTCAAGATTAGGAATACGCATTCCAGTTAGATTTATGACCCTAAACATACTCAAAACATGCATACTGCTGATCTTATCTGCAAAATTGAAAGAAAGAAGTTGTGCTAACAGGACATATTGAAACCCTTGGGACTCAGATCTCCAAGATGGTTACATTTTTACAAGGTGGAAAGGCTGACATCAAAAAAGGGGAAAACCAAAAGATCAAGACAAATCTAAACCTTCAACTTCGTCATCTCAGCATAAGAAGCCACATGGAAGTTCTGGTGGCAGTGGTCGTGGTCATCGTCATAGTAGCTCAAGTAGCACATGCAAACCAAGGCTTACCTTGCCCCTCATCAACCATTCAAAAAATCATAAATCGGGAAACATAATTTTTTTTCAAAGCTTTCATAATTTATTGATGGGCATTAATATATGTTGTTATAATAGATAGCTTAGTTTTGACATCATAAAAAAGAAAGAAATTGTTAAGACAAAAATTTATATCTAAGTTTTGGTGATCACAAACTAAACTGATCTAACTCAAACTCAGATTAATGTAGACTAATAAACCAAACCAATAGATCAAGTTTAACTATTTTGATCTAACAAAGTTTATTCGACAACATAACTTGAACCAAGCTACTTGAGCAGAATGGATCAACTTGAAGTCTAGTATGTCAAGCATTCTATGTTCTGTTGATTACTCCTTCAGCTAGTATCCGAAGAATTTGAAAACGCTGACACTATATCAGACAAATCAATAAGAACACGTGGATATAACCACATAAATATCGACTACCCAGTATATTTATGAGTACCATATATATTTATTGTCGTTGGGGACCAACATTTATAAATAAGGAATGCATCAAGACTGAAGAGCTCTCGGAAAAAATACTTTTGATTTGCAAATCTTCATCAAGCATTCAAATCACATGACATCTTTCAACAGACTCATCTTCAAGCTGTTCTTGCACACACTCGGTTTCTCATCAGATCGATTGAGGATCAATATTGTGCACTATATTCTCACTTATTTTTTACACACGGGTGTTGTTATACTGTGAGAATCAATTGTGACTGTTAGAATCCTATTTTTGAATATATCAAATTGAAGAAAAGAGTACTAGGTTTTTCAGCTCATTAGGGTTGTAGAATCGAGTTGAAGTTGATTTGTACAAGTTGTACTGATCAAATCTTCTAGTAGAATCATTCTAGAAACAGAAGAAGGGGAGACATAGAAGCTTAGCCTCGAACTTTCATAAACAACTTCTTGCCTCTTAATTTACTGTTATTTACTTGATTCCGCTAAGTTTATCATCTGTGCTGATAAGTGAACTGAAGTAAATCGAGCCGTTCCCTTTTGTATCATATTCAATAAGTCATCCGAGCATTTTCCACACTTAGAACACGTTTCTAGTAGCTCAAATTATTCGGTCTGATTGGAATATTGTCTTAAGTTGTTATACAACTTAAGCTTAACATTATTTGACAGTTTTCGTAACATTTAATTCACCTCCTCTAAACTGTTATTTTTGATCATATCACAAACTCAAAGAACATATCATAATCTGTTAGTATTAAAAAATATTATCATATTATTAAAAAATAAAATAAAATCATTATAGAAATCATAAAAATATCGTTTATATTATAGATTACTTGTCCACGTGTAAATTTGAAATAAGCCAAAACAACCAAATGAAAAATTTAAAAATCTACGAATAAAGTTTTTGTCATCAAAAACAAAAAAGAAAGAATTACGGATTCAATCTCGATTATATAATAAAACTTCTATCAATTAATAATGTTGGGATCACATAAATTTATTAATTTAGAGATGTATTAATTAATTGATAAAATAATAATTTATTGTTTTACGTATTATTATTTTTTATCTAGCAAACATAAATTCATAAAATCCTAAAAAATCGCGTTTCACAAGTGTTTATATCATATTCTATGAACAATATAAAAAATAAAATTTATTGTAAACTATATTTAAATTTATAAAAATAAATAAATGATATTAATTGTTTTTAATAATTAAAATATATTTAATAAGTTATGATAAAACACTTATCACTAGACCAAAAAAACACTTATCACTAGGCCAAAAATTATAATTGTTAGCCAAATCACAATTTTTTTTATACTTGTGATATGACAGAGTGCACATATTTGTATGTTAATGAATCGGGTTGTTAGGTCCATGAGTTCGGGTAGATGCATTCTATCTGTTGGTGTTGTTTTGTATCTCTATTTACCATTTTCCTGCTGCCGACTATTTTCTCAATAGAGACAATATTATCCGTAAAGATCTGACAGCTGTCTTTTACGGTCCACCTAGCCAATCAGATCAAACTGCGCAACGTCAAAAATTTGACGCACGAAAACTTCCCAAGATGTCACACATCTCATTATTACTTTACTAATATACGACTAACACAACATAATATATTGACTGATCAAATAAAATTTTCCGTTCAAAATAAACAACAATGCAAGTTAAATTACAAGATCTAAATTTCAAGAGAAACAAATAACACAATCATATTTTGCTAAATTCTCTTAGTTATGTTTGT
This sequence comes from Primulina tabacum, assembly GCF_025594145.1. Lineage (NCBI taxonomy): Eukaryota > Viridiplantae > Streptophyta > Magnoliopsida > Lamiales > Gesneriaceae > Primulina > Primulina tabacum. The sequence continues at coordinate 745,257 of NC_134552.1, read as the reverse complement.
GTTTTAGAGAATTAAAAATTTATGACATTGATGGGTCATAGATTTATATGAGGAACGCTATTTGATTGTTGATCAAGGTTATAATGAATTTACAATTATTTATTTCGTTAAATTTTTTTTTCTTCAATCGTGGGCCTAATTTGGAGAACTGAAGAAAGAGTTTACTCAAGTTGATGGTTTGTTGGGATTTACAAGAAGAACTATTACCATCTAAACATTGGATAGTTGAAGCCGATGTTAAATACGAAAAAACAAATCAAATCTAAACGTCTTATGAATGATTTTAAATCATACTACAATCAATAATTTTTTGATAGATTATTCACGCTATGCAAGTGCCGAATTCTTAATAAAAACTAGTAAAAGATGCACATGCATTGCATGTGCTATTATTATTTTTAATTTGATTAAATAATACTAAATAATTAACACGAAATTATTTTCGATTTAAAAGGGAAATTTTGTTTTGATTTTTTTATATTTAAAATATGGAGTGATTTGAAAAGATTTTTAGTAGGGTAAGAAGGGTAATTATGAAATTAAATATTTTGGTGTCCTCAAATGTAGTTATTCTAAGGCCCTCACACTTAATATAATAGTATAAATAAAGTACTATCCGCTAACAGGTCATTGACAACAAATACATTTTTTAAAATAAAGAAATTCTATATATTTTATTCAAACCGTCTTCTAGAAACTTACTATAGCAAAAGCCTCATGCCAAAAATTTAATTAAAAAACAATGGTGAAATGAGTTATATATTCTACCAATACATGTTTGATAGATTTATTTTCATTGTTTTGTTTTTCTTATTGTAAGAATGCAAGTCCCATTGGATAAAACTTACATTGGAGACGAAAACCGGAGGCATTATTTTACTTCGAAGTCCCCACAGCTTCAAATATGACAAGAGACCAGCCCGGCTTAAGGCAAACAAGGGTCGATGAAACACAAATCCTCGGCCATCGCACGTTGATATTTCTGTGTGTGAGGATGCATGTGATCGGCCCCGAGCGGAGACTCTCCATGTAGTGAAGCACTTACCACAATTTTTAATTAAAAAACAATGGTTAAATGAGTTTTTTCAGAAGCCAAGAGCTTGAAGTTTTTGCACAATGAACATTGTTAGTTTAAGTAGGAATTCCGGTTTATGGTTGTTAGATAGAAGTCAGCCCAGTCGCTAAATGATACATACGTTGATTGAAAGTGACGTTTTCGATATATAGGATAACAATACAAATGATTGTTGAAAAACAAATCTGACCGTTGGATTTTTTGAAATATATATTTGCAAATTTCAAAGTCCAAGAACAAGGCTTTTTAGTTGAATCATGATTACATCTTTCAAATTTGTATTCTTTCAAGATTCCTGAGTACACTTAATAGATCATATTTCAAATTGGTCAACTAGCACACTCATATCAGAATATATCATATCTTAAAGGATCACTTTGTGCTACCCCAACCAATTCAAGCCTTTCAAGCTAACCGTTGAGTTATATTGTATATTTCTGGTGAACCGATGATTTTTAAACATCTAGAATTTTTTGAAGTAAATATTAAGAGTTTTAACTTGGGCAACAATAAGTCCTAGTTGAAGTCAGTTTTTACAAATAGTTGTATAAATTAAAGTATTTTAGTGAAATCTTTTCTGAGTGAAAGCAGAAGTGACACATGATTATTTATCTCCGAACATCCATAAATATTTGTCTTTTTACAATACGTATAATTTACTATTTTTTCATATCTATCCGTTTTTTAAATGCCAATTGCATTATATATAATTTATCATTAGTCAAATCAGATCGTTTCTGTACTTATTTATTTTTCAGTGGTCCAACTAAGTTAGTCATTCAAGAGTACACATCCTAAACACAAGGACAACTCAAAGTTTAGAGAAGTTTAAAAACACAAATTTGAATTTGCTCGCTTCGGTTCTACTTTACATGTGACGATCTAAATGTACATAAATTTAAAATTATCATATATGATAGGGAACAAGAAATTTTTTCCAGCATTAATTTTTTATTTTCAGTTGAAATAAATTTAGACGGTTGATTGGCGAATTCCGAAGGAGAATTATTTGGCCCATAAAGATTGGAATATACCAGTTCTACAACAAAAATCTTTTAAATATTAATTATCAATAATTTTACAAGATATTAAATGTAAATATTCCATAATAAAAATTTCAGTTTATTTCTTTATTATTTTATCAAACATTTCATTGCTTCGAGAAGTCAATCCATTTACGGAGATAGTGATTTATATATACGGATTTTAAGCACTTCATTCGTCAGACATTTTTACTTGATCTTATATATTTGACTCTTGTAAATTTAAATATCTATCTTTTTAAATTTCTCATGTATCTTTCAATTTTTTTACAATTCTAATCTCTTTTTCATGAGAACGTCAGATGTGTCATTGTACAGTTCCGCATTGTGTTGATGCTATATCAACACCACATGACTCCACACAAGCGTCACACCGAGAAAAAAAGGTATAATTTCAAAATAAACAAACAAGCAAGATCGCAGACACAAATTAAATTTGACAATATAGATGATCCAAATTACAAACACACACATATATATAATAGAACAATTAGGGAAAGTAAATTATGTTTTTACTCTGAGATTTCTCATCACATCTATCATCAGTTGGAAGTTATACTAAATAAATAAGTTGAACATTATTGTCATGTCGACATAACATTACCGCTGCCATCAACACAATAGATATCATAGTCAAATCGAGAAAATTAATAAAATTGAAAAAATATAAAGATAGAAAACTAATATCAAAACTTAATAACATGGATCATGTTCAACCCCTTCAACTTTTATGGTTTAAACTTTTTGAACCGCAATTTTCTTTCATTCAACTAAAATTTCTTGGTATATTATCCCATTTTAATTTTCAAACACATTGAAGTTAACCAAAAACTGAAATTTACCCCCAAGAAATGTTATTTTCTCAATGGAAAAAAAATGTTCTAGTTTCTTCATGATATAATTTACAACGCCGTTAATATTTCAACACAAAATTTGAGTAGTATCAACTATATAGCGGAATAATCAGTTGGTTAATTCAAACTTGAATTCGAAATCGGATTTTATTCAATATAATTTCTTTTGATCTCGAGCTTCATCAAACATGCCTGAACGACTTTTGTCTATATGGTGTTGGGCTACCAAAACATGCATGAATTGAAGTGCTAGCCTCATGCCAAGTACAAGCAAAACAATGTTTTATTTACCTGCTTAGTGTGGTTTGCTGGCTATTAGCCCGTGTGTTTAACAATTGGTGGCTATGGGTGGTTCTATCATAATTAAAAGAACAAGGTTAAGTTAATTTTTGTTCCTTTTCTTGAAATCGCAACTACTTTTCATTCATCATCTTTAATTTGCCAAGTGAAAAAGTTTTGACAGTACAAGCTATCAAAGAAAATCCTTTATAAAGCTTACGAAATCTTTTTTCACAAAGCAACTTGGAGTAGAAACGACAATAATATCCTTATCCCACTCCCACGTTAAGTTCAGATTCCGGCTTCCTATTTTAATTAGTGCTCAATTACATACTGAGCACCCCTTTTTGTTTAGGTTCTCCTTTCAAGTAAAAAGGATGCGATTTGGGGTAAACCAATTAATATTGCATGATCAAAGACTGTCATATCCCATCGGTACGCGAAGAGATTCAGAAGTAGGCAGAGTCGAAGGCGGATGTTTCGAAATCGAACCCTTGCTCAAGAAAGGTGCCAGCAATCCACAGCTTCAAATCTGACAAGTTCATTCCCAATTCACGTTCTTTAATCTGTTTTTCCATCCAACATTGAAGTTCCAGATTTAGTTTATCATCGTTTCAACATAACCTCAAAAAGATTATAATTACGACAATGAAAGAACGAACGATTTCGAAAAAATGATATATTCTTACATGACAAGTGAATGTCAGCACATAATTATCATCAAAAGCAGCCAAATTAGAGCTTTGTACATGAAAGCTTGGCAGTGAATCAAGAGCCCTATAAAGGAGCGCCGCAACACCTTTGTCTTTGTTGGACACTACTTTCACGTAAAACCCTTTTTCCTCTACTTGAAACACATTTAACTGCAAATTTATTTAGCAACTCTTAACTTTAAAATTATGTTATTCAGTCATTTTATTGGTATAGATAGATGTAGCATCAAATATATATATAATATTACCTTTGATATTCTCTTCACCACGGGATAGAAATTTGCTGCATCCATTTTCTTGGAATCTTGAATGGTTTTCACTTGGTATTTGTTATCTTGTTTCGTGAAAGAAGACTCGAGATCAGCAATATCAGATTTAAGCCTTTTAAGTTGCATTTGCAAGTCTTGTAAATATAACACTGCGTCGCCAACTATTGAAGCCTTGTCCATCTGAATCCACAAATGGTAAAATCATATATATTCATTACTAAATCATCATTATTGCAATCTCAAGCAAGAAGCCCATACAAACTAAGCTCTAATATATATTCAATTGAAAAATAGACTTTACATTTTATTAAAAAAATTATTCAAATAACATTACATCTATACAAAAAAAATTAATTTATTAAAATGAGAAAATGATTTTTTTTTTGGTCCATTAACTTGTCCAATTTTGGATTTTAATCAATTGAATTTTTAAAGTTTGATTTTGGTACACTAGCAAACTTTTAATTTTCGACTGTTTTGATTCAATTGCTTACATGAAATATGACAAGTTAGCAATTTTCGATGTCATGTAAGCATTTCTCTATCTCATAACTAAAAATTAAAAGTTAGTTAATCAAAATCCAAAATTGAACAAGTTAATGGACCCAAAAAAAATTTCCCTATTAAAATTATTTCTTATTTTAAAAAAGTAATGTAACTAAATGCATGCATCACAAAGCAAGGGTTATTACTTAATTGCTATTGAATTACATATATATGAGTGTTGTTTATGTGCATAATTAGGCAAGTATATGCCCCCACTTGGGACAATCTTGACAAGTAATATGAAAAAATCTGGACTAATTCATGTTGGTTGACATTTACATTAAATATGTAGATAGATTTTGTGTAAATTAAATATCTTATAGTTTCATAATTAAGAGAAATTATGGAAAGTAACTTTGCAATGCCTCGAAAAATAAGTGAATTATAGGTTAAAAAAAAACTTGAAATATTAATCATATTCGAACCTTGGTAATGTTAGGAACCAAAGATCGCAACGCATAGAGCTTCTCCTTCATCCGGCCTCTCCTTTTCCGCTCCGAAATCAGAGTTCTTGACCGATCAGCTTTGTTACCTTTCTTCTTCCCAGCCGCCGCACCGGTGGCCGTGGTGCCCGACGATTCCTCCTCATCCATTATTTCCTCCGCCTCAGCTTCAGCCTCCTCAGAAAATTTATTCAACGCATTATTATTGTTACTATTACTATTACTATCAATATGATTCATTGGAATATCGAAATCAAACAACTCTAACGGCGGTGCCGATGAAAAAATCTGGTCCTCAGCCAAACCAGCGCAGCCAGTATTGTGCTGATCACCGCCGTAGCCCAGAACGTTAGAGTTTATCGCAGAATCTGCGACATTTTCACCGCGGATGAGGTCAATAAACTGATCGAAAATGGCTTCATCCATGAAATCTATTAACCCAAAATCATTATGTTCTTGAAACGGGAATGTTTCCGATCCATAATGATTTCTATCCATCTTCTAAGTAATGAGGAAAACTATTATGTTGTTTGCTGGTAGTTATGGAGTATATCTGTATATTTATAGAAGGATAGTGTGAAAAGAATCGAGAAAAGGTATATTGGATGTATTTATTAAATTAAATTAATATTTTTAAGTTGAATTTAAATTATAATCTTTGAGTTGACAAAGATGTTTCCATAGTACACAACTTGTTTATTAATGTTTAATGACATTAATGGTATGTTAGACTTAAGTTTCTAGAGTTTATTCTAGTGTTAGATTCTCCAGATGTAGTCATGTGGTACAGAAAAAAACTAAATTTAATCACAAAAAAACAAAACTATATATATATATATATATATATATAGTATGGTTATATGTATGTGTGTGTATATTAGGGGTATAAACGAACCGAACACGTTCACGAACTTTTCGAGCCGGTTCGAATAATATTTGGTTCGAATTCGAAATTATCGAATTCGAGCCGAACTCGAACATGTTCGAATATTTTTCGAATCGAATTCGAGCTAAAATTATATTGTTCGATTGTTCGCGAACTGTTCACGAACTTTAGCATTATATTTAAAAAATAATAAAATATTATTAAGTATATATATATATATAATGTTCGAATATATATATAATATTATTATAATATTATTAAGTATATATATATAATATATAATATATATAATATTATTCGAGTTCGAATCGAATTCGAACTCGAGCCTCAGTTCGAATCGAGTTCGAATCGAAAATAATAAAAGTTCGAGTTTCGAATCGAGCTTCGAATATATTTATTCGAATTCGAGCTCGAGCTCGAATACTGAAAATTTCATAAAATTCGATTCGATTCGATTCGTTTACAGCCTTAGTGTATATACATACATATAACCATACCAGTCTATTGTTATTTCTTAAGCTTTTAAATAAGAACTCAGTTTGAGTAGAAATAAGAAAAAAAAAAAAAAAAGAACTCAGTTTGAGTAGAAATTATCTCAATTCCGTGTTGCATAAATAAGTTTCGGAATTGATTTTTTCTCATTTTAATATGAAAAGAGGTTAACTACATAAACTATCTTTGTGAAATCTCGAGAGTACTGAAGAACTCCATGAAAAAAATTGATAAATTAACTCTACATATTTTCAAATCTTGAAAAACGTACCCCTAAAAACACATACAGAAATGTGTTCAAGATTTGAAAACATTTTTTTCATGAGGGGTTTTTAGAAATATTGATATTTTACAAGGGTAACACAAGCAATTAACCCATAAAAATACGAAATATTTATAATACTTCTATTATTTATTTCAAATTAATTATAGGGTTCAAAGCTACGTATGCTATAATTTTGAACGGGTTATATTATCTTATATTTGTTGAGTATAATAATTCAAACGTCACTTTTGATTTGTACCATTTAAAATATTTGAATTGTATAATTAACACTAACTATAACTTTTAGTAAAACAACAAGCTTTTAGTTCTACAATATCTTATTCTTTTTTAATTGATTTTGAAGTAGATTCATAAATTATGAATCTGTCAATTAATTAATATGTCAATTAACAAAACTTATAGTTCATATATTGATTGAATTAATAGTAAAATTCATTTCTAAGATCATAAATTTTGCATTTGTCCATTAATTAAGATCTATTTCTATTAAGAATATGTCAAAGTCTATGCTAGTAAGATCTAACGCTTGCCGTTATGCTACAAGTTATAGCTATTAGTCAATACACAATTTTATTTCCTTTATACTTGTGGCAATGCAGAGCCTCATACTAAATGACAGATGGACATGAAGGGTTGCACTTACTTGAGTGCCGATGAGTCGGGCTGGGTCCATAAATCCGAGGAGGATGTGTTTATCTTCTGGTGTTGTCTCATGTTCCTTAGAGATCAATCTTATTATTTTCCTACCGCCGGTCCGGACACAAATAGAGACAAAATTAATAGTAAGATCTGTCGTTGCTCTTTTAGGTTCCACTTAGTCAATCAGATCAAACGGCACAATGTAAAAATCTTGACGCACGAGATATTTTCATGATGTCACTTATCTTAGTATTAATTTTACTATACATGTTTAACCCAACACATACTATTTGGATATTATTAACGAATGGAGAAATTGCAAATATTATTATGTACTTGGTATGTTTTTGTTTTGAAGGCATCAAATTTTGTTTTAGTGAAAAAATTTGATCTTTTCTTTTCGGAATATTGACATTATGAAAAACACGTGTGTTGGTAATATCTAATATCACGTCAGTAGTTAATATCCAACATTAGTAATGTTCGTACCACATAAGTAATATATATATATATATATATATATATAAGCAGAGTTTTTGCCAAAAATATTAATTTTTCGCCAAAATATCATTTCTAAAAAAGGAAAGATTTACATGAATATTGACACATGTGTACTGCAATAAATAATCACTTCAATTATTGTTTGCATTGATTACATCAATTCATTTAATTCAATTTCGAATTCAATTAATTTTTATATTAGTTCAAATGTAATTTATGTATTATATGTTTTTTATTTTTTTTACTCAAATTAAAACTAAACTCTATTAAAAACATAAACTATATTAAAAATTTTGCATTGATTATATCAATCAATTTAATTAAAAACTTTATAATTAAATTTAAAATACAAATGACTGAAATGTTCAGTATCACTCAAGAGATAAATCCTTCAAAAATAAATTTTTCTATTTTAAGTAATTTCATGCCCAAATTACTTGCTAAAAAAGAAATACAATATTTTATTAGTTTATTTAATTTTTCTAAAAAAAATTGGTTGAGTATAAAAGTTATCATTACAACAAGGTTTTCCAATGAACATTAATTTACCATTTAATAATCATAAATTTTTTTATCCCAAATACATATTATTTCGAAATTACCTTAATTTGAAAGAATTAATGCGTTGTAGTTTTCTTCCAAAACTATATGTATATTGTATATCTTGAATTGTATTCTTAAAAATTCAAATAAGAGAGAACAAAAAATTAAAAGAGATATATTCAAAAAAGTTTCAAATGGACGTTAAATTACACTCAATAAACTTGTATATTACCCTCAATAATCAGAAATGTTTGACACTCAATACATGCAATTAAGATTTCCATAATTTGAAAGAGTTGCGTTAATGTATGGTATAATTTTATCAAAAGCATAAAATGTATAATTTTTGTCCCTGGAGATGTCTTATTTGAATTTTTGTCGGAATACATAATAAATGTGAATTAAATAACTTTTCTGATTTATGCATAATTTACTTATGATCACATGTTTCATTTTTCTTTTAGAATAATAGGCTGTTGTATATATTATGAAGAGATTTTGTAAATAAAATCACAATCCATTTGGATAGAGATATTGATGAAACAATTATTGTTATCATTCAAATGTGTCGAACACGTGTCATGTCACAAAATTATTTGTGAATGTGGATTTAGACGAAATTACTGAATTTTTAAAAAATTATTTCTCATTAATTTTATTGAATGTGATTTAAAAATATTTTTTATCACATGTTAAAAAATAATAATATATAACTTCTTGAAAATTAAAGAATTAAATATGTATTAAGGTTGGTGGCCGACATCAATACACTAAACACGATAAGCATCATGTCATTGTCTTATGCTAACACAATCTAAAATTTTGATATATGATAGTGATTATTAGCCAAAAATTTAATCGACATAATTTGTATTCAAGAAATTTTTTTTTAAAATAAGCGAAAAAATAGTTTTTATTTTTATTTTTTTAATTATATTATTTTTTTCAATTTAAATATCTATTCATTTTTCACTAATTTTTAATAATATCATCCCGTACATCGTACGGGTTAAATACTAGTAATCATTAATACATTAGCACTTCGGGTAAAATAATGAAAAGTAAAACAAAAATAATTTATTTTGTCAAGTCACAGTTTGATTACTTACAACTGCAATTATTAAAACTAGAAGTGGAGAAAAATACCGAATTTTTGGTATATCGAGGTTACTGTACCGTAAAATATCGAATTTATCAAAAAATTTGGTATATCGAAATTTTTGGTACGGTAAATATTCGGTACGATAACGGTATGAAATTCGAAAGTTTTTATATATATTGAAATACCAAAATAATATATATAATAAAAATATATAAAATTTTTTTAAATAATAAAGTTAAATTTTTGAGAAATCTAAGATCTTTTTTTTTTTTTTATAAAACGATAAATATCGATATCGTACCAAAATAAAGAATTTAACTTCTGTTTGGACTTATTATGTTGGAATAGTCCAAATCAAAGTTGAGTGAAGCAACTCTACTCACATTTAAGAATTTAAACTGTTGAAAAATCTTATCTTTGTCGCCTAACCTTACAGCTAGTTAGAGGACTGGATGCTAGGCCTTGACTTGTTAAAAAGCAGACAGGTTTCAGAAATCACAGGACCTCAGAAATTGTTGCAAAGATAGCGGATGGAGAAATCGCACATGTTGCGGTTGAAGTTTATTGATGTTCATTGATGTCTTGGATCTCCAGACACATGTTGCGGTTGATGCTTATTCTCTTGATAGATTTGTTTTATATATATATTTCCTGGTCTCTTTGACTGTCTTGATGGATTTGTTTAATATTGGTGATCACTGGCCTTAGAATTACAAGAGAATAAATTTTTTATATATATATTTTCGGTATGGCGGTATTTTACCAATACCGTATCGAAACTTGAGCATACCGACTTTTCGGTATACCAAAAATTCGGTACAGTAACAATATTATTTTTCTCATACCGATATTTTCGGTACGATATACAGTATCCGAAATTTCGATACAATATATCATACCGACCACGTCTAATTAAAACGATTAACTTATAAGAGAAGGTCTCTTGTGAGACGGTCTCACGAATTTTTATCCGTGAGACGGGTCAACCCTATAGATATTCACAATAAAAAATAATACTTTTAGTATAAAAAATAATATTTTTTCATGGATAACCAAAATAAGATATATGTCTCATAAAATACGATACGTAAGACTGTCGCACACAAATTTTTGTTAACTTATAAAACATATTTCAAAATTTTCCGGAATATGTTGGCATTTTGTTTTTTCGTGTTGTGTAAGTTAAAATAAAAAACTTGCTGGGTTTTGTAAGATCTTTAATTATTTTTAAAAATATATGAAACATGTTGTTTAGTTGACTTTGTAGCATCCCAACAAAGTCAAAGTTCTGATGTCTACATTTTTTTTCCTAGGCCTCTCCTGTACGCTGTATCCACTCCTGGCATCTTACTATAATATGAAATTTAAAAATTATAAATTACTTGAGATTACTATACTACATTTTGATAGTGGTCCAAGACTGTGAAAATAGTAAAACATGATATAAAATTATGAATAATTAATCTTACGAAGATAGATATATATATATCTATATATATATATGTGTGAGATGATCTCAAATAGTTATATCCGTATGGTATGTCGACCCGATCAATATATAAAGTGAAAAGAATATTTTTGACATAAAAAATAATAGGAAAGGTCGGAGATTCGTCTCACAAAATTGATTTGTGAGAATGTCTCAGCATCACTAAGGTAACGTCTACCTATTGGATGTTTCAATAGGTGGACTCCATCTCAACTGTGCTCATTTAGGTGCCCACAGTGGGTGCCTTGGAAATTATATATTATTGTTCATGTGCACGTATTGTATGCTTGTATAATTATTTTGTTTAATAATATGATTCGTGATTACTTTTATATTTAATTATTGTTTGTATGACAATGATGTAACTATATTAAATATATAACTTGTCAGAGATAATGTGTGAATTTTTTAATTTCTAAAAAGTTGATATTAATTTGTAAGAGATAATGTAAGAATATCATAGGGGTAATTCGTAAAAATCATTTGATATCACAACACACACTAAATTCTGGCAATATAAGGGAATCTTGTTTAAAATAATAATAGGATAGATGTATATTAACTATCTTTATTAGCACCGGCCATGGTCACTTAGCAACCATTATTGTGCTGCTCACGAAAACTTAAATCTTGTTTAGGCAATACTAAGTGAATAAAGCACATGCATGATGCAACGTATGCATACAGAATATGTTTTTTACATTATATATATATATATATATATATATAATGTAAAAAACATATTCTGTATGCATACGTTGCATCATGCATGTGCTTTATTCACTTAGTATTGCCTAAACAAATATATATATATTCATTTATCTAAATAATTATAAATTAAGTTCATCTAATAATTTTATTTTTCAAGATTAATTATTGGCGATGGAGTCAGAGCGGAGCCAAGACTAGATACATGGGGGCCAAGATCAAACATGTTGGGATCAGATTAAAGTTTAGAGGAGGTGGATAAATTTTTTTAAAAAATGTACAATTGAACTGTTTTTTTTTTTTTTTTACAATTTTTAGGCTGTTAAGAGATATTCTTGAACGATTAGTTTTGTTGGACCATTGAAAAATAGATAAGTGTGAAAACAGTTTGACTTGACCAGTGATAAACTATATTAAGCGGTTTCGCAGTTTAACAAGAAACGACTTGAAATATGATAATTTGTAAAAATGTAAAGTGCATTGTAAAATAACATAAAAAAATTATGGATGTTAAGAGATAATATGTTGGGGATCGATGTAGAGTTTAGAGGGGGGAGGTGAATAAACTCTTCTCCTTTGATGATAGATTTTTACAAAGGGTGCCAGAATCCTATTAGAGATTGTAGCTGTTCTTGTTCGATTGTAATTCCAGTAGATCACTAAAATAAGTGCGAAAACGATCCAATGGAGTAGGGTGAAAAACAGTAATAGCAGTAGATAATAGAACAGTAGTTATTTCTGGAAGTTCGAAGATAAAATCTTCTACGTCTCCCCTTCTTCTGTTTCCAGAAGGTATCACTAAAAGACTTTGGATTTTACAGTACAACACTTGTACACACCCACTTCAGCAGGGCTTATTTTTTGCTCTTAGTAACTCAACACAAAATGATTCAATACAACAAAGTTTTGGAAAAGACTCTTTTCCAGTTTACAAACTCTTCTTCGAAATATGGTAAAGTGTTTTGCTTGAAGAGATGAAGAAACAGCAGTACAAAATAATCTCCAAAGATCAGATGTAATATAAAGCGTGTATTGTTTTTCTGTAAGTTTGAGCTTTAGAAGATGATGATTGATTCGCGGTTGCTCAAAGTAATGTTGGATAGATAAAAATAGTCAGCGATCATCTCTAAATAGTTTTGATCCATATATATAGATAACTTGAATCAAACATCTCTAATAAAAAACGGCTCTTTTGATTTCTGAAAGAAACAGCTTTATTCCTTAAATGGATCCTGCAAAAGGCTTTCAACACAATCAGTCTTTTTACTTACCAAAATGGGTAAAGCGAATTAAATGACTTAGTACAGCATTTAATGGTGCAATAAATACTTGTACTCGATAAAGTAACGGTAACATTTAAGACTACTTCCGTTAGCATAGAAGACGTCAAGTTATCCTAATTTCAGACTAGGTTCTGCTTCTGGTTATCTAAGTTCTGAAAACTTAGTCCTGCTTTTATATTGTCTACTGATTTTTAACTAACAGTCTGCTGGTTTTGATTCTTATCGCCACAATTAATTTCAGTCTAACAATTTCCCCCTTTGTGGTGATGCCAAAACCTGGATGTTAGCAAGGACAGATAATGACAATATAAAACAACAAAATATATTAAGAGACTTAAACAACAAAGGTTTTAGTTATCAGTGCTAATGTCCCTGAAAATAATTTCAACATCCTGATCATCAGTATTTAGATCTCTTCTGGCAGAGGATTCTGCCAAGTCTCCAGTTCGTCTATCTTCTGGTTGTCTTCCTTCTGGTACCGTCTTTTCCCCCTTTTTGGCATCAAAAGCCGTGACTTGAGCAATCAAGTAATCCATGCGCTCAGAGATAATTAGAACTCCATTGTTGAGCATCTCCAGATGTGGTGTATGATGAGATACCCGTTCACTTAGAGCATTGAGAGATTGAGTTTGAGACTCAATCTTGGCATCCATTAACTCCACGGTAGTAGAAACGGAACGAATAGCATCATCATGATCGGTGAGTCATTGGAGAATGTCAGTTTGTCCGAGCATGAGATTGCCTTGGCTTCTGGAAACAGCCTGTCTAAAAACAACTGTCTCAGCATGCATTTTGTTAACAGATTCCGCCGTGCGAAATATCTCTTTAGAGATGTGGTCTCTGAAAAATGTAGAGCCACTCACTTCTGCGGTATGTTCACGTGATATTTGTTTTATCATTTCCGATAGATTGTTGAGATTTCTTTGCAGAGCTTCTATCTCAAATTCTATGTTAAAGATTTCTGGTTCCGGAGATGGAGTTCTGGTGAGCATACGCTGCTTGATTTCAGCAACATGGGCAATATGGGCAGCAGAGTGAGTGACAGAGACAACCAATGCAGTAGAAGTTGTAAGCGGTGGTAAAGCAGTAGAAAGGTCTGCGACCAACATAGCAGTAGAAGGACCAGGTTCAGAAGAACTTGCTTCTGGAGTAGTAGAGAGATTATGTGCTGCAACAGTTTCCTCACCAGCAGATGGAGCAGGAGAGGTGACTGCAATAGCAGGAGAGTGCTCAGCAGCAATGATGTTGACAACAGATTGGTCAATAACAGAAGAAGGTTCAGAAAGTGTGCTTTCTACTGTTGTCACAACTTTCATGGCTTCCATCTGTTCGACGGGTTGAATCGGATCATTCAAAATTGCGACCATCTCCTCTTGATGTTCAGTGGAGAAAATCTCCAAATTTGGCAGGGCAGGAGATTAGGCAAAATGCGATTCTTCCGCTTGTTGATTTGCTGATTGGACTATTGGTTGAACTGATTCATCAGCTGGAATGAATTCTGGTACCGCAGAATCTTCTCGAGTGATAGATTGAATAACTTCATCTACTGATGCCAATTCACGAACAGAGATAAGAGAGGAGGACTGAGTAGGTACCTTGAGAGATGCAGGAGTACTGGAAACCTTAGCTTCTGCAGAAGCTATAGTTCTTTCCTCAACTGGCTTAGTCTGATCAAAATCTGAAATAAGACCTACTGAATATGGCTCAAACTCTCGAAAATTCTGTTCTTGAGCAAGAAGTTATTCATCCATGATTCTCAAATGCTCATTCAGTATAAGAATAAGGTTTTGATCTTGAGCATCAGTGGGAATAAATGCATCAAAATTAGACTTAAGAGTCTTTAATACTGATTCCAGCTTCTTACGTTTAATCTGCTCAAGAATAAAACTGCGACGTCTCATTGCTTCCATTACATTTTCTGTCTTTGCAAGTTCAAAGACCTTTCTCTCATATTGTACCAATCTTCCAAAAGTTCCTCGTGTTTTGAAAAATGATAGGGGGTGCAATACCCGAACCTTGTTCCACTCATCAAAGAAACTCATTTCTTCATTTGCAGAATTCTCAATTTCTTCCAAATGAAGAGCAATTCCAGTAGAAACAGTCGATTTGGCAGCTGAAAATTGTGGTTCTTCAAGAAGTTTTTCTTTGCCTTTTCCTGTTGATGAGGCACTCATCGTGGGTCGAAAAGCAGAAGACCCAGCAGTTGATTCACGAACAACGACCCCAGACACGGGTCTGACAGTTGAAGCAGTAGAGGTTGTAGCAAAAACAACAATTGGTTTGGAGACCGAGATGGTCGGTGGTGCAGTAGAAACAGCTTCTGGAAACACTTGTCTCAGTGGAACAGTGTCCAATTCAGAGATTGCTGCTGTCTTCTTGATTCAAAGAAGAGTGCGAGCTTTCTTCTTGCTGGGAGTAGGTGGCAGTGATGGTTGAATAGGAGCAGCAGACTCCTCAGAAACTGTTTTATCAGAATCAGTGGAGATAACCACTCTCTTTCTTTTGATTTTCTTTTGAGGTGCTAGAGCCTCAGCTTGAGTATCTCCTACTTCCTTCTTCAAAGCAATAAACTCAGCCACAGTTGGCTTTGGTCTTAATGCAAGCACATTATCAGCATCTACCATTGTGACGTATGATGCGTCCAAATCAGAAGTAAGAGCAAAACTAGCATCCTTAAGCATTCGACTGATCTGCACAGCGAAACCAGAAATCCTCCTGACCACCATTTCCTTCATTATTTTGAAAATAAAGCGACTCCAATCCACTTTATATTCAGAAGTAATGGCTACCATTACTTGAACCTTTTTTTTGGTTAGCCGATCGAACGTTCTGGCTTTGACTAACAGTGCTTTTGCAACAATATCAGCAAGCACTTGAAATTTCATCTTCAACAGCTTCTTGAAACAGGATGGAGATAGGTCTTCTTCAGAAGCTGAGAAATGCAGTAGAGCAGTAGACATTTCTTCTTTGGAAATATCAGAAAGTTCATTGATCCCTGAAAAAGGGAGAAAGAAGGTTGATCCAAGCAAAGCAGCATCGATTGAGATGGAGGCATCGCCCTGGGAATACATAATTTTTCCTTCTTCCACAGTCGCCTTAGCATAAAAATCCAGAAGGGCATTTGTATATCACAGCAGGTGCTTCCAATAATTTTCTGAGCCCTGATTTTTCAATAGTTTGGAACATCTTGAGAATATGTTCATCCTTGATAGTAAGAACAGACGCAAAGTTAACTTGGTAAGCATTCAAGGTGTAAGCTCCGGCCATTTCTGTAAGTAAGTAGGATTTGATGAGAATATGAGTGCAAGAGAAAGCAGTAGTCGATAATCAGAATATTGGAAGCGTAAAAGTGAAAAGAGATGAAAGAGGCGGTTAATATTCAAAAAATGTACAGCCGTCAGTGAAACATAAGGACACGTGTTAATATGTTTGCGGTTAAGTAACTGAAAAGTTAAGCAGAGGGTGTCAGCAAATCTAAACATTTTAAAATATTTTGAAAAGAGCGGGCTGTCCAAAAGGTTATTGAAAGTAATCAGTAGAAGATTTTTCGTTTTATGATAACGTCTGCTGGAAATGACAGGGTACTGAAATATTTTCAGCACTTTGATGAAACCAGTAGACACATTGTTTTATCGAAAAGACAAATATTCTATCTATTACTAATAAAACACGAAAATCTTAGTCTGACTAAGATACTGTTCCCCCTAAATCAATGCAACTAATAAATGCGAAGATACGATTTCTGAGGAACGGATAGATGAATCTTGGTATTCGTGTAGTTAAATCGCCGTCTCTTCAACTTCCCAAGACTCTGTATAAATACCTGCAAAGTCACAAGCTAATCATTCAATCTTTTCATCAAATCAAAACAAATGAGTAGTTCAAGCGATCTCTCGGAAGTCTTCTCCAAAGTCTGAATCAGCAGAGGATTTCCAGAAGCAACTTACAGCGTCTCGTAAGAAGATGTTTGAAGACATCATTTTTCAAGATATGAGGGCTGAGAAAAAAATCTTTAGATTATAATACGAACAATCAGTTAGATTGTTTGTTTTTATTAGGACTAAGCTGTGGAATAATCCCTTTCACGAACCACGATCATGCCAAAGAGGGATTCCCAGCAGTCCTTAGATAGGTTTCTGCTGAAGTACTTTGCACAAAAAAGTACTTCAAGCTGCTGATATTAACAAATGTAGTAGATAAACTCTATGTAATGTTTCTGGTTTTATGAATGAAAAATCTCATTTTGACATGTTTTGTTTATCTACTGCTTTTATTGAATGAATGATATATAAAAAAAATGAGTAAGAAAAACTCAGGTCTGTGTAAATCAGTAGAACGGTTCAGTTGACTTGAGACTCTTCAACTTCATCATCATTAAATGCAACATGTCTATAAATAAGATAACAACAATTGTTAAGGAAACAATAGATTGATATGTCTGATTCAAGCAATTCCGATGCCTGTAGCAGCACTCATGTCTTGGTAACACCAGAGACACACTTCCATATCTGGAAGCTTTGAAGAGAACCATAGAAGAATATGTCTGGATAAAGGTCATGTCCATGTGGTTCAAAGTGCAGGAGCTGCAGAGTGTGTATCAGAATGGTTTGACTTCTACTACTGCTCAAAGGGCAAGAGCAAGAAAGTACAAACGGGAGTTTGAGGTTGATCACGTCTCTGAGCTTGCTACTGATCGAGTTCTGCTTCAGATGATGCTTTGGAAGGAGTGGCATCTGATCGAGAAAATTTCCAGCATAGAGTCCTTTAAAAAGATTAGGAGTCATGAGTTGAATAACTGGATTTTGAGTGGCAGGATTCTATAGATGATGAACTGTCTAATGTAACCTGGTTTCGATTAATGAAATATCAGTAGTTATTGTAATTTGTCTTTTTATTCTTCTGCAAAGAGAATAGAGTTAGTACAGTAACACAAAATTGATAATAATTAACCAGATGATAACAACAATAAATCAAGTTAAGTCAATTAAACCCAATATATTACGAAAATAAGAAAACTTATTCTCAGGCAGAGGTTTTGTAAAGATGTCTGCTGCTTGTAAATCAGTAGAAATATATTCCAGACGAATGTCCTTATTCTGCACATGATCTCTTATAAAATGATGTCTGATGTCGATGTGCTTCGTTCTGGAATGAAGTACTGGATTTTGCGTGATTGCAATGGCACTGGTATTGTCACAAAAGATAGGTGATTCAGAGACATGAACTCCATAGTCTTTAAGTTGTTGTTGCATCCATAGTATTTGAGAGCAGCAACTTCCAGCAGCAAGGTATTCTGCTTCTGCAGTAGACGTAGCTATGGAAGTTTGCTTTTTACTAAACCAGGAGATCAGCCTATCACCAAGGAATTGACAAAAACCACTTGTGCTTTTCCTTTCTAGTTTGCAACCTGCATAATCAGCATCTGAATATCAAATAAGATTAAAAGATGAATCATTAGGATACCATAAGCCGACATTTTGAGTTCCATTTAAGTACTTCAGAATACGTTTAGCAGCAATATAATGGGATTGCTTGGGGTTAGATTGAAATTTTGCACAAATTCAAACAGCAAATTGAATATCAGGTCTGCTGGCAATAAGATACAGTAGTGAGCCAATAAGACCACGATACTGAGTTACCTCTACTGAAATTCCACTTTCATCTTTATCAAGCTTAGTAGATGAGCTCATTGGGGTGGAAGCAGCAGAGCATGCTTCCATACCAAACTTTTTCAGTAGCTCCTTGGTATACTTAGATTGATTTATAAAAATTCCAGTATCAAGTTGATTGATCTGCAGTCCTAGGAAGAATGTTAATTCTCCCATTATGCTCATTTCAAACTGATCCTGCATCAATTTAGCAAACTTTGCACAAAGTTTGGGGTTAGTTGACCCAAAAATAATGTCATCAACATAAATTTGTACCAATAGAATATGCTTATTTTTGACTAAAGTGAATAAAGTCTTGTCTACTGTGCCAATAGTAAAATCATGGTTGATAAGAAATTGAGATAGAGTGTCATACCATGCTCTAGGTGCCTGTTTTAAACCATACAGGGCTTTGTGTAATTTAAATACATGATGAGGTGAAAAATGATCAATAAAACCTGGAGGCTGTTCGACGTAGACCTCTTCTTGTAGTAGACCATTTAGGAAGGCACTCTTCACATCCATTTGATAAACTTTGAAATTCTTAAAAACAGCAAAGGCCAAAAATATTCTGATAGCTTCAAGCCTTGCTACTGCTGCAAAATTTTCATCATAATCGATTCCTTCTTCTTGTCTGAAACCTTGAGTCCACCAGTCTTGCTTTATTTCTTATCAATGTGCCTTCTTCATTTAGTTTGTTTCTAAATACCCATCGGGTTCCAATAACAGCTTGGTGAGATGGTCTAGGTACTAGAAACCAAACTTCATTCCTTTTGAATTGATTCAGTTCTTCTTGCATAGCTTCAATCCAACTAGGATCCAAGAGAGCTTCTTCAATTTTCTTTGGTTCTTCCTGAGAAATAAAAGCAGCATGCATATATTCATTAATTATTTGCTTTCTGGTTCTTAAAGGTGCTGCTGGATTTCCAATGACCAAAGATGGAGGATGTGATTTTCTCCAAATGAAAGGGTTTAAAGGGATTTCTTCTGGTTTGATATAATTGGATTGATCTCAGTTGAATCAATAGCAGGTTCTGGAGTGTCAGCTGCTGGTACTGGTAAGTTTGATGTCTGTACTTCTGGTTCCACTATTGGAATATCTGGTTCTGGATTTTGAACATCTTTGATACTTGGTTCTGTATCTTCTTCACTATCTGGTTCCAGATGAATCCTGTCTAACCTGTTACTCAAATTTGACATTTTAGACATTTCAGGAGCACTGCTGTCTTCATCGAAGATAACATGAACAGATTCTTCAACATTTAGAGTTCTATTGTTGAAGATTCTGAAAGCTTTGCTCACAGCAGAGTAACCAAGAAATAATCCAGCATCTGATTTTGAATCAAATGCAGTTAAATAGCTTTTACCATTATTGAGCACAAAGCATTTGCAACCAAACACATGAAAATAAGATACATTAGGCTTATTCCCTTTCCATATCTCATAAGGAGTCTGATTATGCCTCTTGTTGATCATAGTTCTGTTTTGCGTGTAACATGCAGTGTTGATTGCTTCTGCCTAGAAGCGCTGAGAGATATCTGCATCTGCTAGCATAGTTCTAGCAGCTTCTTTAAGAGTTCTGTTTCTCCTCTCAGCTACTCCGTTCTGTTGAGGTGTTCTGGCAGCTGAATATTCATGATGAATGCCCTGTTCATCTAAGTACAACTCGAGAATTTTGTTAGTAAACTCAGTACCCCGATCACTTCTGATTTTAACAATAGAAGACGATTTTTCATTTTGAATCTTTTTTAGAAGCTTGATCAAGAGAGTACTGGTTTGATCTTTTCCAGCAAGAAATATTACCCAAGTGAATCTAGAGAAATCATCAATAACAATAAGGGTGTACTTCATTCTCCTAAGCTCATGATAGGGATTGGACCAAATAAGTCCATATGCAGTAATTCCAAACACCTTGAAGTTGATTTACTACCTCTGTTCTTGAAGCTGGATCTGATCTGTTTTCCAAGCTGACATGCAGAACAAACATGATTCTTCACAAAATTAATATCAGGCAAACCATCAACTATGTTCTGCTTCTTGAGATTATTGATTGATTTGAAATTCATGTGATTCAATCTCTTGTGCCAGAGCCAATGCTTATCAGTAAGAGAAGCAACTAAACATGTAGGAACAGTAGCATGATCTAAGTTCCATGAGACTTTGTAGGTTTTGGCTTATCTATTTCCAGTTAATACAGTAGACTCAGTAGAATCTATAACTGTGCATATGTGCTTCTGAAAAGCTACAGAATAACCATTATCACACAGTTGACTAATGCTGATCAAAATATAACAGAGATTCTCAACCAGTAGTACATCATTGATAAATTAGGTTACCATGGATAATCTTACCCTTACCCACGGTTTTACCTTTTGAGTTATCTCCAAAGGTTATCTTTGGTCCAGTACAACTCATTATATCAGAAAGTAGGTTCTTCTGTCCAGTCATGTGTCTGGAACATCCACTGTCCAGATACCATGTAGAGCTACTTACTTTAGCTTTTTTCACCTGTTCCTGCAAACACAAATTTTAGTATCTGGTACCCAATCTACTTAGGTCCAAGCCTTATTAGTCCCTTAGGAACCCACATTTGTACAATTTTTGGTGATTTTGGACTTCGGGTATCCATAGAGGTGTGTGCAGCAGAGGATCTGTTATTTCTAACAGTATGCATATTGGGATGTTGTTTTTCCCTTCTGTTTGTTTTGTCTGGCCTGTATCTCTTCTGAATAGGTCTAGAATTATAGTATTGGTAGTTTTTAACCTTCATAAGGGTTTGTCATCCTGCGTTGAATCCTCTACTGGATCCAACACTCTGGTGAACTCTCCCATTTGGTTCAACATAGCCCAGACCATAATGCTTCCTTCTGTTCATCTGATTTACATTCCTTTCAAGTTGAACAGTTGGTACTTCAGGTTCATATACCATACTGTATTTAACAAAATTAATGAATTTTCCTTTGCCTTTATCCAGTTCTGGCTTGGTACTGGTTTCAGAAGTGCTTTCATTATTGCTCCGAGACCACTTCTGTCACCGGATTGCTTCTGCAATTCTTGCATCTTCTCTAAAGAAACGGATGACTTATTCCATGCATTTACCAGAACAGACATCTTTTGATTTTCAGATCTTATTGTCTGGTAATCTGCATTTACTCTTTCATTCTCAGTTCTCAACTTACTTATCTCAACTCTTAGATCATTGCAGCTATTCTCTTGTAAATAAGTGAACTTACTGACTTGATCTTTTAAGTTTTGATTTTCATTCTTAACTTCCTCGAATAATTGAGAAAGTCTCGAGTACTCTTCCACCATGTCATGCAGTGCTTTAATTAAGTCAGTTCGTGTAAATTCATCAGAGTCAAAGTCGAATACCTCTTCAGATGTCGAGTTTGGTTCAACATCCGCCATAAGACATTTGATCTCTTCTGCATCACTTTCGCTGGAATGACTTTCTGAGTCAAATGACTCAGAACTGGAATCCGCCCATTTAGATTTGCTTTCTTCAACAATCATTGCTTTGCGGTCTCTTCTGAACTTTTTGTCATTCCTTTTGTACTCTTTCTTCTTCTGGTCATCTTTCTTGGGCTTTGTACAGTCGGCAATGAAGTGACCAATCTTTTCACAGTTGAAGCACGCCATATCACCAGGTGGTGAATCCTTCTTGAAGTTCCGATTAGGATTTTGGTAAGCTCGGTGATTCTTCTTCATGAACCTGGAGAAATTTTTCACAAAGAGAGACATAGCATCATTGCTGATCTTTTCAGCAGTCATTTCAGAAGTACTCTCAATGAAGGTAGCAGGTACTGCTTGTGGAATGACTACAGCAGCAGCAGTAGAAGTAGTAGCAGCAGTGGCAGCAAGAGCTTTGGTTGGTAGACTTGTTGAGGGCTCTTCTCCGCTTCTTACTTCTAGCTCGAACTCATAGGCTTTTAAGTCGGCGAACAAGTCATGTAACTCCAACTTGTTTAGATCTTTAGAAACTCTCATAGCCATTGTTTTGACATCTCATTCCCTAGGTAAAGCTCTCATCACCTTGAGTGCTATTTCTCTGTTGCTATGCCCTTTACCAAGGGCTGCTAATTCATTAACTAGGCTGCTGAAACGTTCATCAAATTCATTTAAAGTTTCACCAGCCTTCATTTTAAGATTTTCAAACTTCTGCATTGCTACAGACAGTTTGTTTTCCTTTGTCTGCTCATTTCCTTCACATATTTGAATGAGCTTTTCCCAGATTTCTTTCACGGTAGAACACATCTTGATTTTACTGAAGGTGTTTTTATCAAGAGTTTTATAAAGAATATCCTTCGCAACATTGTCGAGATTAGCTTTCTTCTTATCTTCTCCAGTCCATTCATTTCTTGATTTTTCAACCATTTGTGGTGCTCATTCAGTAACAGCAATAGCTGTATTTGGCTTTAAGATCTTCAGTGGGCCGTCTATGATGACATACCACATGTCATCATCTTGGGCTGCAAGATGAGCTTGCATCCTGATCTTCCAGTCATCAAAGTCTTCCTTCGAGAACATGGGAACCTTGCTAAAATGTGCCATAACTATTGCAAATTTTCAGAACAAGAGAAATCTGCTCTTAAACCACTTGTTGGGGATCGATGTAGAGTTTAGAGGGGGGAGGTGAATAAACTCTTCTCCTTTGATGATAGATTTTTACAAAGGGTGCTAAAATCCTGTTAGAGATTGTAGCTGTTCTTGTTCGAGTGTAATTCTAGTAGATCACTAAAATAAGTGCGGAAACGATCCAATGGAGTAGGGTGAAAAAAGTAATAGCAGTAGGTAATAGAACAGTAGTTATTTCTGGAAGTTCGAAGATAAAATCTTCTACGTCTCCCCTTCTTCTGTTTCCAGAAGGTATCACTAAAAGACTTTGGATTTTACAGTACAACACTTGTACACACCCACTTCAGCAGGGCTTATCTTTTGCCTACTGAAACTCTTAGTAACTCAACACAAAATGATTCAATACAACAAAGTTCTGGAAAAGACTCTTTTCCAGTTTACAAACTCTTCTTCGAAATATGGTAAAGTGTTTTGCTTGAAGAGATGAAGAAACAGCAGTACAAAATGATCTTCAAAGATCAGATGTAATATGAAGCGTGTACTGCTTTTCTGTAAGTTTGAGCTTTAGAAGTTATGATTGATTCGCGGTTGCTCAAAGTAATGTTGGATAGATAAAAATAGTCAGCGATCATCTCTAAATAATTTTGATCCATATATATAGATAACTTGAATCCAACGTCTCTAATAAAAAACGGCTCTTTTGATTTCTGAAAGAAACAGCTTTATTCCTTAAATGGATCCTGCAAAAGGCTTTCAACACAATCAGTCTTATTACTTGCCAAAATGGGTAAAGCGAATTAAATGACTTAGAACAGCATTTAATGGTGCAATAAATACTTGTACTCGATAAAATAACGGTAACATTTAAGACTACTTCCGTTAGCATAGAAGACGTCAAGTTATCCTAATTTCATACTAGGTTCTGCTTCTGGTTATCTAAGTTCTGAAAACTTAGTCCTGCTTTTATATTGTCTACTGATTTTTAACTAACAGTCTGCTGGTTTTGATTCTTATCGCCACAATTAATTTCAGTCTAACATAATACTCATATGTCACCTCTTTTTCTACTTAGGAATGTTTCACTAAAAGACTTTGATTTTATAACGTCTTGTAATAACCCACCTCAGCTAAGACTTATTGTTGCATAAGCTGAAACTCATAATGATCAGTTTACAAATTTGTATGTTTAAGAACCCATGGTTCACCAGAAAAACAATACAAAAATCCAACGATCAGTTTTGACAGTTTGAGTTAAAAATGTAGCACAATTTAATCCTTGAACATATGATAGAGTATAATACGTATGTGCTTTGAGCAGCTTGAAATATGAAACCTTAAAGTGTGCTCTAAACTCTTGGAAAAATGCAGGCTTGAGAAATAATCAAATTGTAAGGCAGTTTTTTTCAGTAGTCTCTTCTCTTTGAAATTTACATATTTACAGTTGAAAATCTTCAATTATCGGATTTGCTTTTCAACGATCATATGTACTATCACCCGACAGAATAGACATGTCTCTTTCAATTTTCGCATGTATCATTAAATACTTATTTAACATTCCTTCGCTTTTGTGACTTCAATATCTTGTTTTTCCTAAAGTTGACACACTATGTCCGAAAATGGCAACTTCCTGATATTCGGGAGTTGGTAGGATACTGTGTAAACATTCTAAATAATGACTTTTGATCATCATTATTTGGCCTCTTGCAATCTGCAATGAAATGACCTTGTTTTCTACGGTTAAAACATGTTTGATTATCATCGGTTTGATCTTTTTTATGATAAGAGTTTAATTTAGACTGATTTTTCAAAATAATTTTTTTGACAAATAAAGACCAATTGGAATTGGGTTGTGGAGGCTAGAACTTTAGTTGGTTGTGATGTGGATGGCTTCTCTTCTGTCCGGATCTTCAGTTCAAACTCATATGCTTTAAGATCAGCAAACAAGTCGTGCACCTCGAGTTTGTTGAGATCATTGGACTCTTGCATAAGGCAGTGCTCTCATAACCTTTAAGGAAATTTTTTTAGTATTATTTACAAAGAGAGGAATGTTCAATAACGATACTACTAAATGGTTCGTCAAAATCATTAAGAGTCTTGCCAGGATTTATTTTGGCATTATCAAACTTTAAGATTACAACGGTCAGCTTGTTTTCATTGGTTTGATCGTTGCCTTCAAAAAGTTGTGTCAACTTCTCCCATATTTCTTTGGTTGTTGTGCAAGTCTTTATCTTGTTGAACATGTACTTTTCTAGGATCTCGTAGAAAATGTATTTGGCCACATTATCGAGTATGACCTTTTTTATCCTTAGCCATCCATTCAGACAAGGTGTTTCTCGATCATCTATGGAGCACCATAGATAATGCAACTGTTGTATCGGTTTTAAATATTTTCATTGGACCGTCGGTGATGACATACCACATATTATCATCTCGGGTTTCTAATGTGTCTGAATTCAAATTTTCCAATCAACGTAATCTTCTTTGAAAAACATCAGAATCTTGTTAAAAGATGTCACTTTAAACTATAGTTATCATAGTTCAAGAAAAACTCGCACTGAAACTACTTGTTTGGATTAAATTAAAGTTTTAGAGGGGTGAATACTCTTTTAAATTTTCTAAACTTTAAATTTTTCTTAATAGTTTTTAGACTATTAAAATATATTCTTGAACGACTAACTTTTTGTACCACTGAAATATAGATAAGTGTGGAAAGTGTTCGGCTTGAACAGTGATAAATTATATAAAGTGATTTGGCAGTTTACCAAGAAACAGTTTGAAATATAATTTGTAAGAATATAAAGTACGTAGTGAAATAACGTGAAATTTTTTATGAATATTTAGATAACACTTTTACGTCATCCCTTTCTTCTATTTAGAAATGTTTGTACTAAAAGACTTTGGTTTACAACGTTTTGTAACAACCCACTTCATCAAAACTTATCATTATCTACGATAAAACTCTTAGATATCACTTTACAAATTTGGATGTTTAAGAACCCTTGTTTCACAAGAAAAACAATACAAAAACCCAACAGTCAGTATTGACGGCTTGAGTTTGAAATGTTCATATATTGATCCTTGAAGATCTAATATAGTCTGATAGGCGTGTGCTTTGAGAGGCTTTAAATATAAAAGTTTTAAGTGTGCTCTAAACTCTTGAAAATATGCAGGCTTGAGAAAATAATCAAACAGCTAGGTAGTTTTTTCGGCAGTCCCCTCTTTCTGAAATCTGCATATTTGTAGTTGATAGTCGGATCTACTTTTCAATTATCATTTGTACTATCACCCGATAGAATGAACATGTCTTTTTCATTCGTCGTACATATCATTGAATGCTTATTTAATATTTCTTGTGTTTTTGTGACTTTAAGCTCTTGTTTTTCATAAAACTGACACATCTTGTCCGAAATAGGTAACTTTATGTCATTCGGAGTTGGTAGGATACTTGTAACATTCTAAATAGGCCAGACTTTACATGACTTGAATTTCAGTATGCTATATGAAATAACTCATTTCTAAACAGTGACAGTACGGTTGGATTTTCAATGGTCTGAACGCATATTGTGCCGATCCGATCAATTTGACATGAAATTTTCCAGCTAGAGTTTAGACAATCTGCGACTTGACTTTTTTGTCAAAACGGCTTGATCATCTGGTGCTCTGGTCTGAACGGCTTGAGCTAATCCAGCGTTCTGAAAACCTGACAAAATAATAAAAGAGCGGCTGGATTTGAAATATCTCGATTCTGTTCATTTTTCAATCATCAAAATTTACGGTAATAGAAATATTATAACAAAACATCATAAAAATATATTATTTATTATATATATTTAACAAAAAATACATCAATACCCACCATCGAAGATTCCAAAATATATCATTGTTTCCCAAATCAATTAGAATTTTAGAACGAATCTCTTCATGTGTATCACGACAATCATTTATAAGTGAATCTGTTCAATATACACTTGCAAACTATCATTAAGAAATCAATCTTCCATCTTATTGTGAAATGTATTCTTGACTATATTCATAGCAGAATTGAAATATCTTGAAATATACACGGCCACACATCTTCAAATATCTTGAAATGTTAGACAATTTTTTAGAGAATTAAATTAAAGAATTGGGATTATTCACTAGTGTTGTTTACAATGACTTTTTAAAGATAAATCAGAGTATCTCCATACGCTTGAATTCCCAACAATAACTTTTTTCAACAAAAAAAAAAAAGAAAATTCTACAAACAAGCAAAGATCATGTAAAAATAAAATAAAATTCATATCAATACTCAGTTAAGCTTTAATGAAAAACAAAATTATCAATTGAAAAAAACTTAAAACCTGCAAATTATTGATGAAAGTCTTGAAATTTGTTATTTGTTGAATAGAAGTTATAGTTTTTAACTTTGAAGGTGACGGACCACGACCGATGAGTTGGTATTGTAATTTGTGTAAGGTTAGAAATTAAAATTAGTATTTGTGATATCGATGTTAATTTTATAAACATATATTGAGTTTTTAATTTTTTATTTATTAATCAATTTTGACATTAAAATTGTAAATTTATATATTTGAAATATCTAATATACCTAATTTCAACAAATATTTAAAAAAAAAAAACACTAAAACACATATATATTAGTAATTATAATTTTGGGCCTCCTGAAAAATGGGGTCCTAAGACGACCACTTCATTCACTTATCTCATGTACTACTCTGAATACATTGCAACAAAACTACGTGAAAGTCGCCAAGTCTTGCAACAAATCAAACATCATGTCAAAAATTTCAAATTTTAAGATTTATTTGGCTGAAAATTTAGTTTCTCATAAAATCGCGGTGGTTTGCTCGGTGATTGATGTAGAGGCAATGAGCTCATGGAGATTCTCCAACGAGGAGCAGTGGCAGCAACGATGAGTTAGAAGTAGCGGAGAGGTGACTAGGGCTAAGCTGGATCCGTGTAGTGGGTCGTGAGTTCGGTCCATGGGTCTTCGGGCCATAAGAAACGAACCGGGTCATGATCCGTGGGTTTCAGATTTGGGCATGATTTGATGTTTTGGATGAGTAGCTTGGATTGATGAGTTATAGGATAAGCTGGACAATTACAATATAGATTTGAATCATTGAGCTGCTCGTGTCTTAAATGGACTATCAATTTATTTGTTCTTGCTTAATTATTTCTTATGTAGCTTTAATTATTATATGCATTATGGCAAAAATTTGTGTGAGACGGTCTCAAGAGTCGTATTTTGTGAGACAGATATCTTATTTGGGTCATTCATGAAAAAATATTACTTTTTATGCTAAGAGTATTACTTTTTATTGTGAATATCGGTAGGGTTGACCCGTCTCACAGATAAAGATTCGTGAGACCGTCTCACAAGAGACCTACTCGTGTATCATTTGTCATTTATGTATTATGCCATGTAGATTGCATAAACACCGCTTTAGATATTTTATTGTCATGCATTAAATTTTCTTTATCTTCTATTAGATGTTTAGTTTAGAGAACAAATATTTTTATTAATGATTAAATTATTTTGTGAGTTGAAATAGTTAGGATATTATTAATTGCTTAAAACTCAAAATTAAATAAAATATTAAATGTGATTAAATGAGCTCACGGTCTCCCTTATTAGACTATTAGTAAGAATAAACGTATGCTTTATGCCAAATTTATTGGTCTCACGGTAGGAATTAGGCTTTATTGTTTTGATTACTTGATTGAATCCATTATGATAATTATTTTTCTCTAGTAAAATTAATTATGCTTACCCTGTAGGTGACATAATTGATTTGGTACTTGATAAATAATCAATTTAAGGGTATAGACTAATTAAATCATATTGCGAAAACCTCCTATAGAATATTATTGCAATATCTTTTCATGACCAAAATCAAGCAATACTAAATTAATATTGCTTGAATTGCTAGGTACGTATATTAAACAAATTTAGTGAGAGGGGGTCCAACCTAGCTATAATTCACATTTTCTTTTCCTAAAGAAGAATATGGATTTCCATTTTGGAGTTGTAGGTAATTGTTTTAGTAGTAGGTCTCTTATGAGACGGTCTCACGAATTTTTATATGTGAGATGGATGAGTCAAACCTACCGATATTCACAATAAAAAGTAATACATTTTCATGGATGATCCAAATAAGATATATGTCTCACAAAATATGACCCGTGAGACCGTCTCATACAAGTTTTTGCTTTGTTTTAGTAGTTTTTGGGTCAACTCATGCATTTTCGTGCATAACACATCTCATTTATTGTATGCATTGCTCATTTAATTTTTTTTAAAATTTCAGAAAAATGTCTAAAAATTCATTGTCTATGATTTTAATTGACAACCAAGTAGTTGAAGAAAAGTACATTGATTGGAAACACAACTTGATTATTGTCTTAAAACGCAAATATATATGTGCTCGTTGAACCTTGTTCATCAGTGCCTATGGAAGAGTCCACAACAACTCAAAGGCGGATATGTTCTGATGAGATGACTTGTTGCTGCATTTTGGGATCCATCTCAAATGTGTAGTAACAGAAATATCAGAATAGTGATGATCTGTATGTCTTAAAGCATGTTGACAGCTCATTGCATCACACTAAATCCGACAAACAAATAAAATTATCTCCCATTAATGAAACCTGTTTTTGGCACTTTATACTTGGTCGTATAAACCTTAATAGGATTCGAAGTTTGGTAAAAGTGTTGAAGAGTAGGTGTCCGACAAGCTAACTTGTGATTAATGTTTTTATTAACTCTAATATAAAACAATCTTTTTTTAATAATATTTTACGATTTGTTTCGATTGTGGCATTATACTTTATCTGTATACTCATGCAAGCTGTATAGAGTATACAAATAGGTACCATCTCAATAGGTACCATGAGGTCTGCGTCGCAATGTAAGATTATGAAGCTAATTAGGAAGTGTACCGTATATTCTAAACAGGTTCATAGTCGAATCAGCCGCCTAAAACAAGGATAAAGGTCGCTCGAGCTCGAGATTAGCATCTGTGGTGTAAACGCCATTTTTCATTGGCAAGGGCATGAAGATGTCCATTCACACATATGGGTGATCATATGATGATGCACTGAACAACCCTTCCTCGAACTATCCATGCACTGCAAGAAAATACACATTCAACAACATATCAAAGACAACATTTTTTATTAAAACCGTTGTATTTTTACTTTTTAACAACGGTTTCAACAAAAACCGTTGTCGTAGCCTAAAAAAATCCGCTCATAGACAACAGTCTCTTTAAAATCGTTGTCTTTTATATATCTACGACAACGGTTTTTAAGAACCGTTGTCTATATGTGTTGTCTAGGGTCAAAGACAACGATTTGTTTATACCGTTGTCTTTCAGCTGGTTTTTTTAGTTCTACGACAACGGTTTTTGTAATATAAAATTTGTAGTTAATATTAAATTTTGCCACAGTTTTGCAAAACGTCGCTAAATTTAGCGATAGTTGTTTACAAAACCGTCATTAATTTAAAAATTACAACATTTTTGTATAATTGTCGCTAACTTTAACGACGGTTTTAAGAAATACGTCGTAATTTTTAAATTAGCGACGGTTTTACAAAAATATCGCTATATATAGCGACAGTTTAAAGCATAAACGTCGCAACTTTTAAATTAGCGACAGTTTGATAAATAACCGTCGCTAACACCGTCGGTATTACCGACGGTTACACCAAAAACCGTCGCAAACTATCTATAAATATTCGCGTTTTCGGTCCATTTTCCTCCACACTACTTCACAGCACTTAAAATTTTTTTCTCTTAAACGATTTTAGTTTCGATTTAGGGTAAATTTTTTCGCTTTAATTTTTGGTAAATTTTTAAGTGTTAATTAAGATCAGGAATATTAACCATCGCAAATTGTAGCTAGGACACCAACGGTGAAAACTGTTGTCTTCGAACGCACTCTTTAACCATAGGGCCTTTAACAACGGTTTTACAAGACCTACGACAACGGTTTTTCACCGTCGTCTTTAGACGTCTACGACAATGGTATTTCACTTTTGTCTTTGAGCACACCCTTTAACCACATGGCCTTTAACAATAGTTTTATTTGACCTACGACAACGGTGAAAAACCGTTGTCTTTTGCCTTTTTTGTAGTGAAGTGGTTCTCACTTATCGAGTGGAATAGTTCGCAATTATGGTTGTACACCATTAGTCCTTTGACCTGGGATAATGTAAGGACTATACGTACTAGCATGCACTTTGATCCGTTTACCGACTCCATTGAAAGTCATCAGGTGACGAGATTGGGTGTAGTTTCGAAATACGAATGAGCAAATGCATTGTGGCCGGGGATTTACCGTTCGCCTATGGGTGAAGATATCATATGTGATCTGATGAGTTAATATTGCAAGGAGTCTCTGGCTAGAGCAAGAAATATGCTTTAGGGAAATGTGTTTTTCTAGTTGCACATACCATGCCACTATTAGTACTCAAAGATAAATCGCACCGTTATCGAATTC
Organism: Primulina tabacum; assembly: GCF_025594145.1. NCBI lineage: Eukaryota > Viridiplantae > Streptophyta > Magnoliopsida > Lamiales > Gesneriaceae > Primulina > Primulina tabacum. The sequence goes on along the minus strand of NC_134552.1, from coordinate 713,375 downwards.
ATATGCAACTCTCGATATACCATTGGTTGCAGATTCGATCGGGATATATGTGTTGAAGGGACCATACTATACGCTAACCATGACTAAAGGTACTTGCAGACACTATCAGTGATGCCTAGGAGATCATGAGGCGATGCTACTAGACGCTCTTACCATGATCCGGTGGGTGCAATCAGAAATGAGTTCTGACATTCTTGTGATGAAAAAAATGGGGCTAACTAGGGTAAGCCCGAATAAAAATAAATGTTAGTCTGAATCACATTGAGATGTGAACCCACGGCTAGATGTATCCCTGAACCATTGAGGGTCACACAAGTATCAGATTTTGTGTTCCCGTTGAGATAGTCAAATTTCAAGGAGTTGGAATTTGGGGACTATAGTCTGATGGAGATAAAACAATAAGCTTATAAAGAAGTTTATGAGCTGATTTCATAGGATAGAACAAATGAAAGTTAGCATGACTGCTAAATAAGAAAGGAGAGTGAACTGCCAGTTTTGTAAAGAAGTTTACTAAAAATGGCAGGCACTCAATATGATGAGTGAAAATTTTGATATTCGAAATTTTCATTTTTCATTATATGAATAAAATTTGTATTCATAGAACATCGGCGCTCCCGGATCATCGATAGATGTTATAATGACACTACAAGAAAAAAGCCTAAAGACAATGGTTTTTAACCGTTGTCGTAAACCCTGAAAAACTGTTGTTAAAGCTCTTGTTGTTAAAGGATTCGCTCAAAGACAATGGTTAAAAATCGTTGTCGTAGATCAACGACAACGGTTTTTCACCGTTGTTGAACTGTTGTGTTTCAACGGTAAAGACGACGGTTAAATTTAGCGACGGTTTTCCATCAAGTCCGTCGCTAATTTTACTGACGGTTTTTCATAATTTCCGTCGCTAATTTTTTCGGTAAAATAAAAAAAATTATTTTTAATAATTTAATAAATCTAAAAAAATTTATAATCCGACTATGCTAACAATATTCATGATCTTAACTAACACTTTAAATTTAAAAAAAATTAATGCGAAAAAATTTACCCTCAATCGAAACTAAAAATCTTGTAAGATAGAAAAAATTTAAGTGTTGTGAAGTAGTGTGAGGAAAATGGACCGAAAACGCAGTATTTAAAGACAATTGGCGACGGTTTTTTGTTAAACCATCGCTATTAGCAACGGTTATTTCATTAAACCATCGTAAATTTAAAAATAGCGACGGTTTTCAGAACGGTTTTGCTGAAATCTGTCGCTAAATATAGCGACGGTTTCAGTAAAATCGTCGCTAATTTAAAACATGTTACAGTTTTACTTAAAACCGTTGTCGTAGCCTAAAAAAACGATCATAGACAGTGGTTTTTAAAAACCGTTGTTGTAGCCTAAAAAAACGCTCATAGACAGCGATTTTCGTTGTCTTTTAAAAACCGTTGTTGTAGCAAAAAAAAACGCTCTTAGACAACGGCTTTTAAAAACCATTGTCGTAGACACATCAAAAACAACGGTTTTTAAAAAACCGTTGTCTATAAGCGGGTTTTTTTAGGCTACGACAAGGATTTTTGTTGAAACCGTTGTTAAAAGAAAAAACAAAATGGTTTTAATAAAAACTATTGTCGTAGGAGTGTTGTTGATGATATATTTTCTTATAGTGTGAGTTCGGAATCATTTATTTAATGAATTGAGAATTTACTGATTAAATGATTGTACTAGTAGTAGTGACTATTAACATGTACAAATTCTCATACGTATTTTAAATGAGTCTAGAATTAAATTAATGTATTAGTTAATTATATAAATTAAATTATGATTATTTAATTTAATTAATATATATATATATATACATTTTATATGATGATATAAAATATATGTATATTTGGTATTAATATATCATGTATTATAAAAAGTCAATAAATTTGTTAGATATTAATAATATGAGAATTTAATTATAATGAAAATATAGAGTTCTTGTGGGAGAGGGACTCATAATTAGATTAGGAGTCTCACTCTATAAATAAATCATAAGATGGCATAATTCAATAGAGAATTTTTTCCAAAAAAATTCACAAAATTCCTTCCACAAATTGAAAGAACAACTCACGGCCAAGCTTGAATTGGAAGCAAATCAAGCCATGTAATTTTTTAATTATTGACTACATTAGTTTCCTTTGATTAAGAATCAATTAAAATTCTAACAAAGAATCTCTCGGCCACTTGATGGAGTTGGTAGAAAAAATGTTCGGCCATTTTGAAAAGGTGAAGAAAAATTTGGCCCCGAGTTTCTTCCTTGTGACGTGCCATGTCGTCACTACACCGACTCCGGATTTAGGAAATCGGACGTCCCAGTCTCAATGAAAAAATTGTTTGCGATTTCTAGTGCAATTCAAGTAAGGAACAAAGTCTCCGATCGTGGACCTGATTAGATTATCAAAGAGGAGAGACATTCGTAGGGATTTACAAGCAAGACTATCTCCGTATAAAAACTGTAATAGTTTGGAGTCCAAGCATTAAGAACGCAAATGTATAATTATAAATTCTAAATGTCCTATGAATGTTTTTAAACACACGACGCCAAAGAAATTTTTTTTAAACTTCTGCTGCGTCTTGGGTGCGAGAACACGATGTCCCAACAAAAAGATGGTCATTTTTAATGGTATAATCATTGCCCATATGTGAATATTGTTTGGAAGGTATGATAAGTAAGAGATCCTTTAAATCTAAAAGGCATAGAATCATTGAAGTTTTGGAATTAGTGTTCACTGATATATATGGATCAATTAGTGTTCAAGCTAGAGGTGGATTTGTGTATTTCATCACCTTCAATGACGATTGCTCTAGATACGGTTATGTCTACCTAATGTCTTACAAATCTGAATCTCTTGAAAAGTTCAGAGAATCAGAAATGAAGTGGAAAAACAACAGGGTAAGATTCTAAAAATATTTCGATGAAATCAAGGTGGTGAGTCTATATCCAATTACTTTAGAAAATACTTATCAGATAATGACATATTATCCCAATTAAGCGCACTAGCCGCTCTAAACAAAATGATGTATCTGAAAAGATAAATAATACTTTGTTGGACATGGTTAGATCCATGCTAGGTGTCTCTAAGCTCATTATATATTTTGGAGATGTGGTATTCAAACTGCAATATACTTATTAAACATGGTTCCTTCTAAGTTGGTCTCTAAGCCACCCCTAGAATTGTGGAATGGGAGTGTGCCTAATCTAAGACATATTTGGAAATGGGGATGCCCTGCATATATGCTGAAGAGAAAGATGGATAAAATGGTACATAGGTCAGAATTATGCGTTTTTTTTTGGATATCCTACCGGAACCAAAAGATATTATATCTATAATCCTCAAGATGAGAAGGTATTTGTGAGTACAAATGTAACCTTCCTAGAGGACAGATACATAGAAGAGAGTAAGGTTCTTTTTGGAGGAGATTGCCAAATCATCTACTTCAGAAATCTATATTGAACCTAGTAAGTTTGAATTCACATTTCTACCACCATTATTAACCTCTAGTTTCCGAACGACTAAAATGATGGAAGATGGTGTTCCCAATTATTAGTCACCTCGCCATTTCAAAATGGAAAATGATGAAGATCGTGAAGAAGAGAACTTGAGACGCGGACAATCAACTCCAATCAATCAAGAGCCTTCAAAACTTAGATGTAGTGTGAAGGTCACTTGACTACCTTCTAGATACATGCTCTGTGCAGAGTCATTAGAGACTGTATCCATTGAAAAATAATAAGATCCCTATTCCCATCACGTACTAAAAAACTATGAAGGATATAGACGCTGACCAATAGAGGAGTGATATGGACTAATAAATGAGATCCATGTACACTAACTCTATCCGGGACCTTGTGGACATGCCTAAAGGGGTAAAACCTATTGCGTGTAAGTGGGTCTACAAGAGAAACAGAGGAATAGATGGTTGCATGGAAACATTTAAGTTTAGACTAGTAGCTAAAGGTTTTAGCCAACAAGAGGAATTGATTACAATAAAACCTTCTTACATGTGGCTATGTTAAAGTCTATTTGGATCCTCTTATCCATTGCAGCTCATTTTGATAATGAGGTTTGGCAAATGGGTGTCAAGACAACATTTCTCAATGGAAATCTTGAAGGTGATTTTATGCAAAACGGTCAAGAACATAAATTATACGAACCAAAAAGTCTATTTATGGACTTAAGCAGGCGTCTAATTCTTGGAATATCAGATTTGATCAAACTGTGAAAGATTATGGTTTTGATCAAAATCATAATGAACCTTGTGTCAGTAAGAAAATGTTAGATGAAGATGTTATTTTTCTCATGTTATATGTGGATGATATCCTACTAATTGAGAATAATGTAGGGGTGATGATATATGCTAAGAAATAGTTGGATCAACAGTCAGACATGAAGGACTTGGGAGAATCAAATTATGTTCTATGAAATACATGAAACTAAGTTCTCTATGTTTCGGTTGTAAGAAGTCTCATGAATGCTATGTTATTCACTCGACCGTATATTTGGTATGCTATTGAACTGTTAGTAAATATCATTCAAACACAAGACCAGAGCACTGGATTGTTGTAAAGCATATTCTCAAGTATCTTCACAAAACTAGAGGATATATGCTGGTTATGAATTTCAAGCTGATAGAGCTCTTGTAAGTATACATCAGGATTTGTATTCACATTAGGTGGTGATTCCCTTTTTTGGAGGAGTATCATGCAATCTTGCATTGTTGATTCCACAATGGAAGCGGAGTATGTGGCGGCCTTTGAAGCAGCAAAAGAATTCTTTTATCTGACAAAAGTTTTTCTGAGCCTTGAGGTTGTTCCTTATGCATCAAAGGTGATTAATTTATAATGTGATAATGGTGGCACAATGGCAAATGCAAAGGAGCCCCGAAAACATCAACATGGAAGGGACAATGAACGAAATTATCATCTAGTGAGGGATATGGTTCAACGAGGATGTTTGTTAGTACAATGCCCATCGAGTACTTTTGTTATGCATTATGACAATTTGAAATTAGAATAAATTTTTACTCATTTGTCTAAATATATTTGATTTTGAGCATTGCATATGCCCATTGGATTGTTGTATTATTATAAATTGAGTATTTAAGTCGTTAAACACATAAAAATTCAATTTTGATTCGATCCAAAGCTTTATTGTTCACGATGGGTAAATAAATAAGGACAAATTACTTTGAAAAGATCCTCTCAGTTTTATTGAATTTTATCTTTGGCTTAGTAGTAAAAGTAGAGATATCTTTTGTTGTATTGGATTACACTACGTGAGATTTGAATTTGATTTGACCATATTAATTCAAATTCACTAGATTATCGTATAATGTAGCACTTTCATTTTGGGCGGGTAATGAACTTTGATTACTTACTTGTAGTTCTTTGAGACATCGATGGGTGTGAAATAACAAAGAACAAATATTCACAATATGGAATCCATCACCTAGGTAATAATTATAGGCAAAAACTTGTGTAAGACAGTCTCACGGGTCGTATTTTGTAAAACGGATCTCTTATTTGGGTCATCTATGAAAAAATATTACTTTTTATGCTAAGAGTATTACTTTTTATTGTGAATATCGGTAGGGTTGACCCGTCTCATAGATAAAAATTCATGACACCGTCTCACAAGAGACCTACTCTTACAAAAAAATGGAATGAAAATGAAACACAATAATAATTAGGGATGTAAATGAACCAAATCGTTTGCGAGCTATTCGAAGCTCGGTTTGATAAAAAGCTCGTTTGAGTTCGTTTATTAATCATATCAAGCCAAGCTCAAGCTCGATTTTGAGCTCGAAAATTTAATCAAACCAAGCTCAAGCCTAAAGATATTCGGCTTGTGAGCTCGCAAACATGTTTGATAATAGGCTTGCGAGCTCGGCTCGTTTAGGTGGCTCGTAAGCTCGAGTTCGAGCTTGACTCGTTTAGGTGGCTCGTAAGCTTTAACTTGGCTCATTTGTTGAGTTGACAAATAAAAATATTAGTACTAATGTCAATGGAAGGAATTGAACACAAGACAAATAAAAATATTAGTACTAATTTTATTATGAACTTTGCACGATAGTTGACTAGTTGTTATTAGAGATGATTTTGTAATTTTTTATTTTAATGGATTCTCTAACGCCCTCCATACTTTCTCACCAGACTTAATTGAAGTATTAAAGGGGTGAAATTATTTCATTGTTATTTATATGATGATATCAGTGTATAATGAATATTCTAGATGTATTATTTGGAATGTTCAATAATATACTGATTTATGTTTTTTTAGATCTTATTTGTGTCGTTTTGGTTATTTATGAATTAATTTATATTTTTATGTCTGATTTAAAATTATTTTATAGATATATTCAATTTTTAACAAGTTCGAATCAAGCTCAAACTCGAGCTCAATTCTATGCTTTACGAGCTCGAAAATGAGCCGAGCTCGAGCCGAGCTCAAGCCAAGCTCGTTAAACATGCTAAACGAGCTATTAATGAATCAAGCTCGAGCCCGACTTAATTAACATGCTAAACGAGCTTTTAACGAGCCGAGCTCGAGCTTTTCCCGATCTTGATAATTTCAAAACAAACCGAGCTCGAGCCTGATAATAAAAGCTCGAGCCTCAAACAATCTTAAACGAGCCAAGCTCAAGCCTGATATTGTTTGATTTGCTTTGAATCGTTTACATCCCTATAATAATATTGAATTTTCTTAGATAAGATCCTTATTAGAAGTATATCAAATAATGCTAATAATCCATTATCTTTAAGAATTAAAAATCAAAATAATAACAATATATCGGGTTAGATAGTCTGTTACGAGAAAGAAAAAAAGAAATAGGATTTAAGCTTCGGAATTTGAACTTTTTTATTTTAATAATAATTTGGAATATTGGATTTGAAACAATAAAAAAAGATTATTTTTTTTGTTTGTTTCGTTTTATTTTTATATAAACAATTGTTTTTAACACTCGGCCCCACCCCCATTAACTGATGACAACTCTGGCCAGTATTTATATAATTAATTATCCGATTTTAATCATCTTTAATATTGTCTTTTAAAGAATTTTTCAAATTCTCAAAAATGTCATCTATCTGAGAAAATTGAGGAATATCATCCTCAGGGTCTTGAGCATCCTGCATCTTCATAAGATGAATAAATTGATTTTCACTAGATTCGGACGCCATAGATTTATCTGATTTTGAATCAGCACCTCCAATATTCTGGAAAAGATCTTTTTTCATTTCTTCAATATAGATCTCGATCATTTTTTCTTTTGAATATATTTCAGAATATTTCTGAGTAAGAATCTTGAAATGACTCATAGAGGCTTTTTCCTTTTCTTGTTGATTATTAATTTCTTTCTGATATAAAGAAATTTTTTCTTCCATTTGATGAAGAGTTTCATAACCATATGGTTTTCCAGTTTCTGGATCATCTCTTAATAATTTGTCCCAAAATTTTGTGGAACTAACCCTCCATATGCAAGGGATGCCTTCATCAGTGTAACCGAATTCTGGCTGCCATCTCCAGATCCATTGGATTCCAAATTCCATGAAAAATAGACATAGAGTCTTTTCATCAATCCAATGTTCAGAAAATGAATTTTTAATACTTGGAGAAACATTTAACCAAGTATTCATGGATTTTATAAAAATCTCTGGCAAAATCTTTGCGGATGGACCAAATATCTTCCACCATATTAAAAACCAATTTGGAACTGGATAATGAAAAACATTTTCACAAATTTTTAAAAACCAAGTATGTTTTCTTTTTTCATTTTCATAAAACAAGGTTTTATTAAAACTTTCAATATAATCCCAAAAATTGAATTTAAAACTCATTTTATGATTTTCAGAATAAAATTCTTTTTCAACTAATGGAGATATACCCCATTCTTCAATAGATATGATCTTCTTGATGATAAACTTTGAAAAGTTATAACTTCCTTTCTGCTGAGTATTACTGAAAAAGTGAGTTATGTCAACACTTTTTGTAGATATCAGAAGATTTTCATAAAATCCTCTTTGCTTATAAGAACCATATACATATGATGTATTGTTTAAATATCTTTCCATTATAGTCCATGGAGTTTTTTCCCATTGGATATCTCTTTCTTCTATAAGAAGAATCAATTCTCGATGTTTTGTCTTTGTATATAGAGCTGAATCATTTTCATCCTCTTTGATAATATTAGCATATGATGCTGAAGATTGAGAATCTGTATTACTTCTCTGCTTTTGTTTCAAGAATTCATGAAATTCATTGTATAACTCATTATTTTGCTCAGTATTACTGGCTGATGAACTGGATAAGTTCTGGGCTATAAGCCTCTGTTTACCATGCTGTGCAATGATATTAGGGGGTTTTCCCCTACCACCTCGCCCTCTATAAGAGGACTCTCCTCTTCCTCCTCGGGAATACATATCTGTAGATAAAAACATTAGGATAAATATTCTCGAGTTAAGAAATCTGGTAAGTGATTATCTTCACCTTTTTTATAAATTATTTCAAAATCAAAAGGAGCTAAATGAGCCTGCCATCTTGCAAACATTTGTTTAGAAACATCATGTTTAAAATCTTTATTAAACATAAATTTTGCAGATTTACAGTCAGTTTTTATAATAAACTTTTGATTATATTTCTTTTTTAAGATTCCTCCAAAACCTATATCTGAGGCATCAGTTTCAACTATTTTATCCCATTGGGGATTAGCAAGCATAAGACAAGGAAGATTTTTAACCTTTTCCTTAATATTTTTAACAGCTATTGTATATCTTTCAGAACAAGGTAAAGGATTTTTCTTTAACCTATCATATAAGATAGCAGAATCTTTAGTAAGATTTTTAATATAGGGAGAAATATAATTTAAACTTTCTAAAAATCTCTGTAACTGAGTTTTATTAGTTATAATATCAGGAAATTTTGAACCAAATTCTATACTTCTTTGTATAGGAATTATTTTTCCTTTCTCAATCATATGACCGAGAAATCTAATATTGGTTTGAAATAAAATCATTTTAGATTTTGAGATAACAAGTCCATTTTGAATAACAATATTTTTAAACATATTTAAATGTTTAAAATGTATTTCAATATCATTAGAAAATACTAAGATATCATCAATATAAACAATTATAAAATTGCTGTAATTATAAAAAATATCATTCATAATTTGTTGAAATTCAGAAGGGGCATTTTTAAGGCCAAATGGCATTACTGTCCATTCATAATGTCCTATTGGAACATTAAAAGCAGTTTTATATCTATCAGATTCTTTTACCTGAATCTGCCAAAATCCTGATTTTAAATCAAATTTTGAAAATATGATAGCATTTACAAGTCTATCTAATAAATCTTTTTTATTAGGAATAGGATGTCTAATCCATTTTAAAACCTTATTAAGAGGTTTATAATTTATGACTAATCTTGGAACACCTCTTTCCTGTTCAGAATGTTTATTAACATAAAAAGCAGTACATGACCAAGGAGATTGAGAAGGCTTTATCAAACCTTTTTCTAATAAAGAATGAATATCATTCTTACATAATTCTAAATATTCAGAATTCATTTGACAAGGAGGAGCCTTGGTAGGAATTTTTTTTTCATCAAAATTTTCTTCATATGAAAGATATATAATATGCTTCTTTCTATTCCAAAAAGCATTAGGAAGATCATTACATATTTCTAATGAAAACTTATTATAAATAAGTTTAATTTTTTCCTGTAATTTAGGATTTTGTAATTTATCATCTATAGTTAATATATTAACTTCTTCTTTTAAAGAATTAATCTGAAAAGTTTTCCTATCAATCTTTTCTTGTAATTCATTAAGAATTCTATGAATAGGTTTAGTTATGAACTTAAAGGAAATAGGATTACCTTGAAAAGTTCCTATAATACCTGTTTCATCAACATAAGTTAAAGGATAAATTTGATAAATAAAAGGAAGACCAAGTATAAGTTTGCTAGAAATATCTTTTGCTAATAAAAAACTGGTTTGAATACAGTTTTTATCTTTGCAAATATAAACTTTTGGTAATTTATAATTTATTTCTAATGGTTCTCCTCCTGCATGAGAGAGAGAATGAGTAGTTTTATGAAAATATTTCGTAGGAATTAATCCTTCCTGTATAACATTTAAGTCTGCACCACTATCAATCATAGCAATGAAATTCTTTTTATAAGAATTTTCAATTAATAAAGTTATATTGGTATACCATTTTTGAGATATAATCATGCTTAAAACAGATAAATTTTTTTTATCTGGATCAGGAAAAGAAATATCTTGTAGATTATCAAAACTATCAGAATTATTAACTGAATTATTATTATTAGTTTCAATGATTGAAACACGATAATTTAAACTATTATTATTGTGTTGTAAAATCTTTACTTGTTCTTTAATATTTTCTATTTCTTTAACTAAATCCTGCATAGTAACTGGATTCTGTTTACTATATTTCTGTTGAAGAAGATTTTTAACTTCTTTCATAGAGTAAGCTTGTTCTTGTTTAACAAGAATATTATTATTATTATTGCTAGTTGAAGCAGTATTCTCCATTTGATCAATAATTGTGGATTTTAATACTGGATCCTTAATCATTTTAAGAAATTCTAAAATATTATTGTTAGTTAACACATTAATATTTAAATCATTGAATTGAGACATTAGTTTATAAAATTCATCATTTTTATCTTCTATATGATTTAAACAAGATTTTCCTTGTATACAATTATTACATTCATTTAAATCATCAGAAATATCTGATTCACTATCTATTATTTCTTCTGAAATATAAGATTCTGAAGAATTCTCAGTTTCACTGTCAGAATTATTATTTGAAATAATGTTTCTTTTAGATTATCATCTATATCTAAATTATTAATTTTATTTTTAGCCCAACATTGATTAGCATAATGTCCTGACTTTTTACATTTTCTACAAATTATTAATTTATTTTTGTATTTTTCTTCTTTCCGTAAATCACGGCTTTCTTTTCTTTTCTTCTTTTTATCTCTTTGTCTATCAGACAAATGTCTTTTCTTTCTATAAAATTTTTCATCTTTTTCTTTAATTTTCTTCTTACCTTTATTAGGTAAGTCCATACCAAATTGATCACAAAATTTACCTAATTGTTTTTTCTCAAGTAAATTCTGTCTTTTAATTTGATTATTTAATTTTAATTCATTACAGAGAGCTAAACTCTCTTTAATGCAAGTATTAATTAAATTTCCATAAGTATAATTATCATATGGAATATTAATCTCATCTTTTCTTAATACTTTTCTAATTCTTTCAGCAAATAGAAAAGGTAAACCATCTATAAATTTAGCTTTCCAGAAACTATTATTACAATCTGGTATCTCATATATACGAGATAAAAAGGTATCTTTATACCATCTAAAATCAGTAAGTGTTTTACATTTTAGATTACTTAATAAAATACGAATCTTTTCACTATCATCAGTGAATTTACCAGTAAAATGTTCAATCATAGTCATTATTAATGAATATACAACATTTTCTGATTGAATATTATTCTCTATCTTTATAGAATTAATAATATCTTCTTTTTGGAATTGATTTAAATAATTATCACACCAACCTTTAAGTTGACCAGTAAAACCTGATATAATCATCTTAGCGATATTTTTATCAGTATTGCCAGAAGTTTTACACACAGTACTATACATAAGCATTCTGTGAGCAGTATTATAAATTTGTTTATCACTAAAACCATCAATATTCCATTCATAAATACTTTTCCCATTATAACTATTAGCAAATATATATTCTTGTTCTTCAATAAGAACGTCCATGGGAGTAGGTCTATTATAATAATATTTATTTTGGTTAGGTCTATCTGCCCATTTAATTTTATTAATTTCTTCATCAGAATGATTCTCATTATTATCTAACTCTTTATTAAGAGTATTTAAATTAAGATTTCTAAATTTTTCTTCTAGTAATTTTTCTATATCAGAAACAGAAGATTTAAATTTAAAATCCTTTATATCTGGAGGGGATTGAATAGAAGAAGTAGCAATAGAAACAATATTAGTTTCTTCTTCTTTTGTTTGAATATGAACATCTGGTTTAATTTGATTAATGGCCAGAATTATTTTATCAATACGATCCTTAAGAAAAACTATCTCTTCTCCTATTATCGTAAGATACAAATTTGTATAATTCTGTTTTTCAATTATCTGATTAATATGTTTAACAGTTATTTGTAACATATCATTTTCAAATAATTTAGAAAAAGCAGTAAAATTTAAAATTTTATTATTCTTTTCTATAATAAAAGATTGTTGAGGAGGATAAACAGATTTTTGAATCTGTCCAGAAGAAAGTTTATAATTTCTTTCAAGAATAGAAATATAATCTATAATAAATGTTTTAAAAAACCAAGGAACAAAATGAATTAATTTATTCTGGTTTTCACAATATGTATAAAATTTCGAAACAATATACTCAAATTCTTCTTCAGAAAAACTTTTAAAATACCAATTTCTGAAAGATTCCCATTTGGGTAAATAAAATTCTGCATTGATCCTTGCTCTAGCAAGAGATCCTTTAGTAAAATCAATTTTAGATTTACTATCCATTAAATACTAAAATTCATTTCTGAAACGGTATCAGTTTCTCTAACTTTTTGAAAGTTACTTTTATGCACAATATTATTCTGATTAATAATTAATTTATCTACTGTATCTTGTACAGGAGACTCAACATCTTCTCTTATCTGAGAAGTAGAAGCTTTAGAAGTTTGAGGAATATCCACTAAATAATCTAAAGGTGAAATAAAAGAATGACTGGATCTTGATCTAGTATAGATAGAAGATGGCAATAATCTTCTTTGTTCATTATTAAACTGTATTTGAACAGATCCTTCATTATTTTGTATAACCTGTTGTAAATCTCTATTTATTATAGGATTTCTAGGAACAGCTTGTTCAATTATCCAGCTTTCTGGAAATTCAATTTCTTCCCATTTTATAGATCTACGGGTTGTAATATTAGATCTATTAAAATTAGTTTTTATAAGAATAGTTTCATTTAATTTTTTATCTATTCTTTTACACATAGGATTCAGTGTAAATAATGGTTTATAATAAATACGATAACAGATACATATAACTTCTGTACCAGGAGTATAATTATAACAATGAGTTTTAACATTTAATGTTAAAGAATCTAATATATTAATATCAGACAAAGATAAAGATAAATTTGGATAAACATCAAAATATACTGGACCATGAGCCAGACTAGATTGAATTATTCCCATAAGGGATTGTTTCCAATTCAAATTTCTACCATCTCTTAAAGCTGCTATGAAGCTTTCTGGTAGTCCTTCTAATGTTAGAGATCTAAAAGCTATTTGAATTAAACCTATATGCATGAATCTTTAATTTTTCCTATAAGGTAAAATATCTTTATTGTTTAACAATCTAATAACCATCTCATTATCATGAAGAGGTACTGAAGATTCTGTAGTTTTAACTACTTGTTTAAAACCAATTTTTTCAAAAGTTCCTAACTTATATATCATTTTAGAATCTATCTTAGGAATAGTCCATTTATTCAATAAATCTAAATTCTCAGGTAAATCATATTCTTCATTTAAACTGTTTTGAACAGTTTCTTTAAAATCGAAAATATTCATTTGAATAAAAGTGCTAAATTATTATCCAGACTATTTCCATGGCTCTGATACCATCTGAGACTTGGGATCAGAATGAGGAATCTGATACGTGGCTTTGTTTTACCAAACTTTTCCTTAGTGGCTTTCGCACACATGGAGGTTATTGGTTTCCAGCCTATATACCATATTCAACTCTTATTGAGCTAAAAAAATGAAAAATTTAAATCTCAGAATAATAATGAATATAAGATTCATATTTGGAACTATTACAAAACATAATATGATTTATAAAAGATATACCAAAGAAATTAAACAACAGAGGATTTTACCGAGTTCCACCTCAGAATCATAAATTCATAAAAATCACCCATGAACGCCTTAAACGCCATCTCTCGGCTAAGCAGGCTAAAGGGCTACAACATGAATTTATTTTTCCTGGTTAAACTCGAACCTTGTGTTTACCATTTCCTGGTTCATCTTTTTACCTTATGTTCTAACCAAAGACTCTTATATTACATTAAATTCCAAAAATTTAAATAGATCTTTTATTATCTCAATCTGATCTCAAGAACAAATAAATATAGATCATGTCATAGTAAGGTAATAATTTAGCACGAATGCTTTAGCCTGTCATACAGGCTCAACTAATGAAATATAAAAATTTAAAACAGTAAATAAAAACAGAAAATAAAAATAGTAAGAACTTACAAATTTGTTACCAGAACTTCAAACTTTTATTGATATAATTCAGAAGGGTTTTTAAAAGAGAGAAATGAGAGGGGAGCAAACTCAACCGTGTCCTCCTAAAGACACAGAATGAACCTATAAATAGATAGAAGAGCCGGACATGAAACCCCGGATTCCATCTAAAATAAAAACAGTACAATACTTTATTAAAGTAAATAATACAATGCATTATTAATGCAAATAGTAGTCAAAAAGTCTACAGTGATATGATTAATTATCGGGGAAAAATATAAAATATTATTAATTCTATTTAATAACCCTACTTATTATAATATAGTATAGCATTTAATACAGGATTAGCTTTGACTAAAAGACACACGGTTCTTGTGTGTTCAACTGTTACATTACTGTGCCTTAATCCATAGACTTGAATTAGGTAATATGGAATCTAGTCTCGCCACAGGACTTGCACGAGCCCGTATTAATTATATTATTTGACTCAGAATTTCCTCTAATTATAAACCAACAATTTTGATTGATTTCATGATGTAGTTTCAAGTCTCTCTAATTCTCAAATTTTCCATTTTCTCTTGGTTAAGCTATACGGGTCATAGGGGTCACATGGCAAAAGTTTTAGGAGGAACCTGGTATGATCTCTCTGTCGAGAAGAGCAATATTTGTCTTTGTTAAGAGAAATATCAAAATTTATCATTTGTTTGAATTGTATTGTTATGATCAAGTGTATGATCCTAAAATTGATATCAAATCTAATATCATATTTGACTGACTCTCGTGAATTGTTATAGGTGGCTACAATTAATTATTGTGCTCAGAATGTTGTAAAGTACATAATTTCTCCACGATGAGAAATCACTAAAAACATGGTGTTTGGGATTTCATAACTAACTTTGATTTTGGATAAATCATCATATACTCGAACGTACGATATCCATCTCGTTGAACATCTAAGTTCAAGTGAAGTAGATAATATCGTTCGCAAATCAATATGATAGAGTTGCTCAAAAATGAATAAATATGTTCAAACTTATAGTATCCAAGATGAGGTTTCGATTATTTTGGTCGTTGATGTTTTCTTCTCCGAAAAACTTGTAGATGTTCTTACACAAGATCTAATAAAAATATCAATCCGCAAAAGCCATGTTTATGAAAATAAATATAAGCTTCGGCTTAGCAAGTCAAATAAGCTTAAACTTCACATAGAATTGAGCGTATGTTGTTTGAAATTCGGGTAATCTATATTGTCAAAATTATGTCTTATCAATCATACATCTTTCGATTTTTTGCAATTATAGTCTTTTTTTTAAGAAGTATTGGTGTTATACTACATATATAAATATCTTGTTGGTGTTAGATCAACATCACAACAAAAAATGAACTGAAATCAATGAATAAATAAAAAATAACTAATCAAAAATGAAATTTGATAACAAAAATTATTGAAATCACATTAATATAAATTTAAACCATTAATTTTGATTTATTTAATTATTATAAATGTATCTTAACCAATTGATACTAATCTAATTTATATTATCTAACTTAGATTAAAATTAATACTTTATTTTATTTCATATAACTTAGGTTAGGTAATAATGATCCAAGTTATTGAATTATAGTATCTGGTAAAACTGAATTTTGAGTCAAATCCAAATATATCACGTGACGATACTAGCATTACTGCAAATGTGGTACATGTATATAAAATAATATATCAATCTTATGTTTTTTTATATGAATTATATATTTTTATTGTAAAAATAATTTATTTAATTGTGATTTTTTTCATCTAAAATGATAAGAAACAAATTGAACATCTATTTATCCTATTTATAGGAGTCAATAGGAAAAATGTGGAAAATTTTGGTAAAATACGATAAAATTACTAATAACATGGGATAAAATTTATATATATATATATATCAAATATAATATTTGGGTAAAATTGAAAAAACAATTTGGTGTCTCCTGTCATAAATCATATCGAAAGTAGTTACTCTAAATAAAATTAAAGACTGGAGTAATTTTTTAAAATAAAAGTTATAAATTATTGAAATTGAAATTGAAATGGAAGGAGATCGAATACAATATAAAGAAAAATACTATCAGAAATTAGTAAAGTGAAGTCGTTAGATTGATATTGATAAGCTTGAAGAAGGTGTTTTAGACAAATCTAAAATTACATCATGACTTTATATAATTATTAGAGTATGTCTCTAATGAGACAATCTCACGAATGTTTATGTGAGGCCCGGGGCCGAAGAGGGCGGGGGGTGATCGCCGGTGCCATGAGGTTGCACGGACAATGAGCGGCTCCTGGCAGGCTTCTAGGTGGAGGGAACATGAATGAACCGATCCCACACCGAAATGAGAGGGATTCCGAGACTGTTCAATGTAATGGACTGTACAGTTGAAGAGGGCTTAAAAGATTTGATTTGTACTACTCATATCACGAAGTTGCATCTTCTTTTCGGTAGCTCATCACATAAGAACTCCAAAGTTAAGCGTGCTTGACTTGGGGCAATTTTGGGATGGGTGACCTCCTGGGAAGTTTCCCAGGGTGCGTGTGAGTGAGGACATAAGCACGCTGGAAAGACTCGTCTTGATACAGTGAGGACAGTCGTCGAATCT
Organism: Primulina tabacum; assembly: GCF_025594145.1. Taxonomy (NCBI): domain Eukaryota; kingdom Viridiplantae; phylum Streptophyta; class Magnoliopsida; order Lamiales; family Gesneriaceae; genus Primulina; species Primulina tabacum. Next base: position 696,375 of record NC_134552.1, on the reverse strand, counting down.
AGGGCGTTACAGTTTATCTGTGAGACGGGTCAACCTTACCGATATTCACAATAAAAAGTAATACTCTAAGCATAAAAAATAATATGTTTTCATGGATGACTCAAAAGAGATTCTTCTCACAAAATACGACCAGTGAAACCGTTTCACACAAATTTTTGTCTAATTATTATAGGTGGCCCGTGTATTATATAGTAATAGATATTATCAAGTATAAATATGAAATCTTCTCATCGATCAACATATTATAAACATGTATATATTTTTCCCACATTCATACTATATATGCAACAAAATAAGTTAGGAAAACCAAACATAAACTCTTGAGTAGAAATAGCACATCTAAACTATCAAAGCTACTTGGATGTCACCAAATATCACTATCTTTTGTGTGTGTTTTCAAGCAGAAATTCCTGTATTCTGGCCACTTCGGTTAAAACCTTGTCGGTATATAGAGAGGCTTTCAACAGCAGCAAAACCTATCGGGGAAACACACAAGTTAAAAGACCATATCTTCAGGCACTGCACTGTCATTCTTTAAAAACTTGCACAAGATAAAAACGATTAGGATGCCTCGTTCATGGTCAAATTCATCACTCTCGCTTCTAATGTACTGAGTTTCTGCACGTTCAACTTGTTTAGCAAAGTAATGCTCTCTAGATATAGTCGATAAAGGCTTGAACATCAAACAATCCGTCACCATATAGGTTACCACCCCTTTCGCAAATCCACCTGATCCATTTGATGCTTGTTTCTCCGAAGGAGGAGCCACATAGGTCTGAGCTATGGTCATATTCCTGTAGCAATATGGAGAAACGGCATTTGGATCATCAAAGACATAGTTATTACTTGAGCCATAGCTACCACACCGATAAAACTTTTTGTTCGGTGGTGAAACCGTTTACTAGCAGTATGGGAAGAGAAGTTGCACAGGTTGGTAGCATTGGTTTCAGAAGTTTTTTTTTTTGCTCTGGCCTGGTTGTTTGAATTCGTCGTCCAGATTTTGTATGCTCGTATACAAGTTTTCCGGGCTACCAATCAATCCATGTAAACAGGAAATCCACGCAATCTTTGTTGGCCTCGGCAAACAAAACCATGTTGCTTTCAGTGTCAACCAAAAGCTTCATGCTAATTGTATTTGTTTCTGCAAAATATTTTCAAGGGGAATAAGGAAACTACCTAGCTCTCAGTGAAAGATTTGGAATGATACGTGCAAAATCATAAAATTAAAGAGCACGGATCCTCCGATTCAATTACAGTTAAAAGAAACCATCTATAGAGGAAATAGGAATTCTTCCTTAAAAAAACCATTCTCCATCTCAATATCCGTGGATTGATTATTGATTACCACGAATAATTACTATATCTTTGTATGTATGATTAAAGGAAAACAAGTGCAGTTCTGCACGGGTCAAGACCACAAATATTTTCTTGAAAACAACCTTTGGCGACACGGCGATCCATGCGATCTCGCGTAAAGCCTAAACAGAGATATTCGAGTTCGGTTAAACCCCAAATGCCACAAAAACTTGTGATTCTAAATAACTCGAATATGTCTACAATTCTCCGTCTTCTTTTCTTTTTTTAGGTACATTTAATTGCATCTTCTCTATTCACTGAATCTTGTAATACATGCAATCATCCTTTAAAATGAATTAAATAGGTATAATATAAATAGTTTGTATGTAAATTTTTTTAATCTGTATGAAAAAAAAAAAAACAAATAAGCCTTTGGGACGGAGGAGTATGAGATTTGATTTCTTTTGAGTTCAATTTTGTATTTCAAACAAAATCCATAAATCCAACTGAAATTAGTCTTCATCTATACTTGTAAAGCCCGAGATTATATCATTTTAATCCGAGATTATTTAATTTATGAATTTTTGTATGATGAATTAGATTCCACGGTTTTTGTAATTAATTAGGATTGAAATGAAATTAAAAAGAGTTATTGAGGGCTGAATTGCAAATAGTGAAGAATTCAGGGGCCAAAGTGATAATATTGGAATTTGAGTGGGACACATGTCTTGCCATGCACTTAAACGTGTAAACCCATCCATCCAATTCAGATTTCCAGCAACGAGAATTGAGAGAACCATAGCCTAAACCCTCAAGCTTCTTCATGTGTTAGAAATTTGATTTTTCAAGTACCGGCGATCTGATTTTTAATCCGAGCACAGTTCTGAGATCCTCTCGCCAAGAGCTACACAAAGATGTAAGTTTCATTGATTTCTAACAAGGTTTGAAATTGATGTATTAAGGGAATTGTGATTTGATTATCATTATGTGTTCTGGTGATATTAGTAATCGTATATTCGAAATCAGATCGAAGAACAGACAATAGATGAAATTGTTATGAATTTTCAGATTATATGATTGAGAATATATAGATTTGATATTGGACTTGTATTTGTTGATTGATTATGAGTTATGATATTGTATCTGTGATGTTGAGTTGACGGGGATATCGATATTGTGCTGTTATGCCGTCAAAATATCAGTAGATTGATATTGATCAGATTGACTATTGAATTGAGTGGAATATTGATATTGTTCTTATCGATATGACATTTCAGATTGTATTGACTGCCTTGAATTCAAAACTTCTATTTCTTCAGACTGAGACTACAAAAAGAAAGGTATAAATCGATGTTAATCGGGAGATTAACTTGAGTCAGATTGGACTCTAGTTTTCCTAAAACCACATACTTTATTTTATTGCAATTGTTTGACATTGATATGATTAATCTATTGATTTATTGAAACTAGAGAATAGCCGATAGCTATTGAGCGAGAGTCATTGACAGAAGGGCCAGACAGTGATAGAGTGGTCATTGGCCCATTGCACATTGTCACAGGATAGCTTTGGCGGATATGTCAAGTCTTTGGCGGATATGCCAAGACACTGGATTATTGACTTATATCGATATTGCTTAGGGGCGGATCGACTCCTATCGCTGAGATTCGATATATGTGTTAATGTCCAGGAACCGGGATCCCTAGATTAGAGATGAGTCGAGTCGGAGATGACGAGTTAGAGAGTTTTATCTATATTCACTAATGTGTCATAAATTATGATTCATGTTCTTAATACATGGTTTATGCTTTTGTATATGATTTTATGCATCGCATGTATACATTGCTTATACTGGGATTTTATTCTCACCGGAGTTATCCGGCTGTTTTCGTGTTTGTATGTGTGCATGGCAACAGATGGGACAGGATCAGGGTCGAGGAGATGATGAGAGATCGTGATTAGAGTGGAGACTACGGACTTTAACGTTGCTGTAGATAGGATTCAGCACTTGACATCTAGTTGTTGAACCTTAGTTTAAGTTCGATGTTTGTTGTACAAGACTTGTACTTTTATACTGATATGTATATTAAATTGAATTACATTACGTTCCGCAATTTTAAAAAAAAAATTAAATTTTTAGACCCAGATTAATTAATTGATCCATTTATCCCAATGATGATTAAGAAGATGATTAGCGTCCGGGTCCCCACAACAGGTGGTATCAGAACAGCTGATGGTCGTCTCCCTGTCTGAGACACTGATCCAGATGACTCTGCTCCCTAGAATCCCTGGGAACCTCTCTGGGGACAAACTCTGGCAAAATGTCCCTGCTGTCTGCATATACGGCAATTGCCAAACACTCTTTGGCACTGCTATGTGGAATGTCTCCCTCCACAAGTGCTGCAATAAGCTCCTGTATAACTCTGGCCCTGACCGGTCTGTCTCGAGCCACTAGAACTGGATGAACTGCTTCCAGATCTCTTGAATTGTTTCCCTCTAGCTTTCAACTGATCTTTCCTTCCACTGCCATTGCCACTCTCAAATCTGGGAGGAGGTTGTGGAAACTGAGCTGAGGATGGTTGTTGTGGTCTCGGTGTTGGTGCGACGTACGAAGCTCCTTTCTGTCTAATCAGACCAGCTTCCGGTCCCTTTGCTCTATTCAAGGCATCAGCAAAGTTGTTCGGTCGTCCAGTGTTCACCAATGTAAAAATGTCAGGATTTAGACCATTGATAAACTGATCCTCAGCCATGACCATCGACCCAGTCACAGCAGAGGCCAGGAAGAAGCCAAATTGTTAGCCAGCCTCCTAGACAGCAGGCCAGAGTATTTGCCTTGACAGAGGAGCAGGCTCAGGACGCACCTGTTGATGTTGTTGCAGGTAACTGTTTTATTTCTGGTTATCCTGCATATGTATTGATAGATACTGGTGCATCGCATACATTCATATCTGAGCGATTTGCATTGATGCATTCTTTGCCTGTTGAGTCATTATCTGCTGTAGTGTCTGTCTCTTCTCCTTTGGGGACAGGTTTGATATAAGTGAAGTCTGTGAAACGTTGTATGCTACAGTATGATGGGCATGAGATTGAGTTAGACTGTATTGTACTTGGATTGTCTGATTTTGACTGTATTATCGGTATCGATATGTTAACCAAGTACAGAGCCACTGTTGATTGTTTCCACAAGAGTGTGAGATTCAGACCGGATATGGCTGATGAGTGGAAATTCTATGGTAAGGGTTCTCAATCTAGAATTCCTTTGATATCCGTATTGTCTATGACTCGATTATTGCAGAAAGGAGCGGAAGGATTCCTTGTCTATTCAGTTGATTTACTGAAATCGAGTCCATCATTGGCGGATTTGCCAGTGGTATGTGAGTTTGCCGACGTCTTCCCAGATGAGATTCCGGGCTTGCCTCCAGTCAGAGAGATAGACTTCAGCATCGAATTGGTACCAGATACCGTTCCGATTTCTAGAGCTCCATACAGAATGGCACCGATAGAATTGAAAGAGTTGAAAGATCAGTTGGAAGATTTACTGGCCAAGGGTTATATCAAACCGAGTGTTTCTCCTTGGGGTGCTCCAGTACTGTTTGTGAGAAAGAAAGACGGTTCTATGAGACTCTGTATCGACTACCGGCAACTGAACAAAACAACGGTAAAGAATAAATATCCCTTGCCTCGCATTGATGATTTGTTTGATCAGTTGCAGGGTTCTTCAGTATATTCCAAGATCGATCTGAGATCTAAATATCGCTGAGAGTCAGGGATTCTGATATCTCAAAAACAGCATTTAGAACCAGGTATGGACATTATGATATTATTGTCATGCCGTTTGGTTTGACTAATGCTCCAGCTGTGTTTATGGGTCTGATGAACCGCATATTCCAGAGATATCTTGATGATTTTGTTATTATATTCATTGATGATATCTTGATTTATTCGAAGAATATGATTGAACATGCCGAGCATTTGAGAACTGTATTGAAAATTCAGAGGGCTGAGAAACTGTATGCTAAACTGTCGAAATGCGAGTTTTGGTTGAGACAGGTTGTATTCCTGGGTCACATCATATCCGGAGATGGTATATCAGTTGATCCCAGCAAGGTTGAAGCCGTGATTTCTTGGCCGAGACCGACATCAGTACCCGAGATTCGTAGTTTTATGGGTTTGGCAGGATATTATCGTCGATTTATTAAATATTTCTCGAGTATTTCCAAGCCTATTACTCAGTTGACTCAGAAGAATGCTCCGTTTGTATGGTCTGAAGACTGTGAGTCCAGTTTTCTTGAGCTGAAGAAAATACTGGCCAGTGCACCGATATTGACTATTCCATCCGGTACTGGTGGTTTTGTAGTTTATTGTGATTCATCTCACCGAGTATTGGATTGTATTTTGATGCAGCGAGGGCATGTTATTGCTTATGCCTCGAGAACAGCTGAAGCCACATGAGACTCGTTAGCCAATTCATGATCTTGAATTGGCTGCCATTGTATTTGCTTTGAAGATATGGCGACACTACCTTTGCGGTGAGAAATTTGAAATTTATTCTGATCATAAGAGCTTAAAGTATCTGTTTTCACAGTCCGAGTTGAATATGAGGCAACGAAGATGGTTTGATTTACTGAAAGATTTTTATTGTGAAATCAAGTACTATCCGAAAAAATCTAATGCAGCAGCAGATGCACTGAGTCGAAAGGTATATTCTTTATCCTTATCGACGATTGGTGTTTCGAATTTGATAGAAGATTGATGTTTGTCTGGATTGGTATTTGAGACAGATTATAGACTGATGAGATTATATGCTGTTCAAGCCGAACCAGAGCTGATTTTGAAAATTAAAGCGACTCAGAAAGTTGATCAGAATGTACAAAACTCAATTGAGATGGTCAGATCAGGTCATCGATCAGAGTATCAGGTACGTGATGATGTACTGTATATGAACAATCGTATTGTTGTGCCGAATGTTTTAGAATTGAGACAGCGGATACTAGCAGAAGCGCACAGCAGTCGTTTTAGCATTCATCCTGGTGGCAGAAAGATGCACAATGAGTTGAAAGGACAGTTTTGGTGGAAACAGATGAAGACTGATGTTGCAGAATTTGTTTCCAAGTGTCTGAATTGCCAACAGGTGAAAGCGGAAAGAAAGAAACCAGGAGGTCTACTGCACAGTTTATCGATTCCTGAATGGAAATGGGATCACATTTCCATGGACTTCGTGACGCAGTTACCACGTTTCTTCAGAGGTTGTGATGCAATTTGGGTCGTGATTGACATATTGACCAAATCAGCATGCTTCATTCCATATCAGATGACGTACAAATATGACCAAATGGCAGAAATCTATATCAGAGAAGTGCTCAGATTGCACGGAGTGCCGAAGTCGATTGTATCAGACCGTGATCCTCGGTTTACTTCGCACTTCTGGCAGAGTTTGCAGCAGGCTCTAGGTACGAAGTTACATCTGAGTACCGCATATCATCCACAGACCGACGGACAGTCAGAGCGGACTATCTAGACACTGGAAGATATGTTGAGAGCTATAGTGCTTGATTTTAGCACTAGTTGACAAGATGCATTGCCACTTTGTGAGTTTTCGTACAATAACAGCTATCAGACGAGTATTGAGATGGCTCCGTTTAAAGCATTGTACGGTAAGAAGTGCAGATCCCCTCTGTATTGGGATGATATCTCTGAGGTACCTGAGTTTGGACCTGATATGATTAGAGATATGACAGAAAAAGTGAAGCTGATTCAGAAGAGAATGAAGAGAGCTCAAGACAGACAAGCCAAATATGCCAATGTTCGACGTAGACCGTTGGTATTTGAGGCAGGAGATCGAGTATTTTTAAAGATTTCACCTTTCAGAGGAGTTGTCAGATTTGGCAAGAAAGGGAAGCTGTCTCCACGATATATTGGGCCGTACGAGATTCTCGAGAAGATAGGAGATCGTGCCTATCGACTCGCATTACCGCCTTCTCTATCTGGAATACATGATGTCTTTCATGTATCTATGCTGCGGAAGTATCTCCCTGATGATTCTCACATTATTCAGCCAGACGAGGCAGAACTTGATGAATCTCTGAGTTACATCGAGAAACCAATCCAGATTATTGATCGTAAAGAAAAACAACTCAGAACGAAGATTATTCCTCTTGTGAAAGTCCAGTGGGCTCATCATGGCATTGAGGAAGCTACTTGGGAGACTAATCAGATATGAGACAGGAATTCCCAAAGTTATTTCACTGATGTGAGCCTTTTATTTTAGCTTCTGTTATATCTTCTTATCTGATATGATTTGACTGCCTACGATTTCGAGGACGAAATCATGTCTCAGAGGGGTAGAATTGTAAGGCCCGAGATTATATCATTTTAATCCGAGATTATTTAATTTATGAATTTTGGAATGATGAATTAGATTCCACGGTTTTTGTAATTAATTAGGATTGAAATGGAATTAAAAAGAGTTATTGAGGGCTGAATTGCAAATAGTGAAGAATTCAGGGGCTAAAGTGATAATATTGGAATTCGAGTGGGACACATGTCTTGCCATGCACTTAAACGTGTAAATCCATCCATCCAATTCAGATTCCCAGCAACGAGAATTGAGAGAACCATAGCCTAAACCCTCAAGCTTCTTCATGTGTTAGAAATTTGATTTTTCAAGTACCGGCGATCTGATTTTTAATCCGAACACAGTTCTGAGATCCTCTCGCCAAGAGCTACACAAGGATGTAAGTTTCATTGATTTCTAACAGGGTTTGAAATTAATGTATTAAGGGAATTGTGATTTGATTATCATTATGTGTTCTGGTGATATCAGTAATCGTATATTCGAAATCAGATCGAAGAACAGACAATAGATGAAATTGTTATGAATTTTCAGATTATATGATTGAGAATATACAGATTTGATATTAGACTTGTATTTGTTGATTGATTATGAGTTATGATATTGTATCTGTGATGTTGAGTTGACGGGGATATCGATATTGTGCTGTTATGCCGTCAAAACATCAGTAGATTGATATTGATCAGATTGAGTATTGAATTGAGTGGAATATTGATATTGTTCTTATCGATATGATATTTCAGATTGTATTGACTGCCTTGAATTCAGAACTTCTATTTCTTCAGACTGAGACTACAAAAAGAAAGGTATAAGTCGATGTTAACCGGGAGATTAACTTCAGTCAGATTGGACTCTAGTTTCCCTAAAACCACATACTTTATTTTATTGCAATTGTTTGACATTGATATGATTAATCTATTGATTTATTGAAACTAGAGAATAGCCGATAGCTATTGAGCGAGAGTCATTGACAGAAGGGCCAGACAGTGATAGAGTGGTCATTGGCCCATTGCACATTGTCATAGGATAGCTTTGGCGGATATGCCAAGTCTTTGGCGGATATGCCAAGACACTGGATTATTGACTTATATCGATATTGCTTAGGGGCGGATCGACTCCTATCGCTGAGATTCGATATATGTGTTAATGTCCAGAAACTGGAATCTCTAGATTAGAGATGAGTTGAGTCGGAGATGATGAGTTAGAGAGTTTTATCTATATTCACTATTGTGTCATAAATTATGATTCATGTTCTTAATACATGGTTTATGCTTTTGTATATGATTTTATGCATCGCATGTATACATTGCTTATACTGGGATTTTATTCTCACCGGAGTTATCCGGCTGTTGTCGTGTTTGTATGTGTGCATGGCAACAGGTGGGACAGGATCAGGGTCGAGGAGATGATGAGAGATCGTGATTAGAGTGGAAACTACGGACTTTGACGTTGCTGTAGATATGATTCAGCACTTGACATCTAGTTGTTGAACCTTAATTTAAGTTCAATGTTTGTTGTACAAGACTTGTACTTTTATACTGATATGTATATTAGATTGAATGACATTACGCTCCGTAATTTTAAAAAAAATTAAATTTTTAGACCCAGATTAATTAATTGATCCATTTATCCCAATGACGATTAAGAAGATGATTAGCGTACGGATCCCCACAATACTTGTATACTAGTACTAGTATTTTTGCACGTATAATATAAATTTTTATATTTTAACTACATTTGTTATTTTTCACAATCTTAAATTAAACTTAAATAAAAAGACCTCTTTTTCCAACAAATTTTAATGTATTCTGAAACGCAAAAATAAAAATCATTGGTTTATCAAATTATCTATCGAGCTCGGTCAAAATCGGCTGTGAAAGTTTCCTTTCATCTCGTTTAAGTCTTAAAATAACATATTAAACCACAGAGCAAAACAAAATATTTTATGTCTCCTATTATTCTTTTAGGAAAAACAACCAAGAAGTTTTTATGCTTTGGAGCAAACAAACCAAGTTTAAAAATTGAAATTTGTTATACGAAGAGGTATTTTTTTAAAAAAATTAAAGAAATTATCAACCCTTATAATCATTTCACTGCTTACTTTTATTATAATCCATGTGTCTAATTATTATGGAAATGAAGAGATATAATTAAAACTTGTTGCTTTAAATAAATTTTATTTTATTTACAAACTATAAGACTATAACAATATCTATATTTTTAAATATATATTTTCTCTCTGAAGTTTTTTAATACAATGGCGATGGGAATATTCATCTAACTAACTACCCACACAAATGAGACTCTATTATTTGTTGTCATTAAATTTACTACAATGGGTTTTTATGATAAATGAGGAAATATTATTTTTTTCCTAAAATGATAATGATATTTTTGTAAAGTTCAATTGGTGACACAAAGTGAAACCACTAGTTGACCAGAATTGTTGCCATGATATCTTACATGTAAGTAAAGTCCAGTGCCACATTACCAATTTTTTATGTCACGTTATCATTTTCTGATGTCATTTTCGTTAAAAATTAGTAGATTAAGATTGTAAATAATATTATTATTGATAAAAAAATCAAAAATATAAAACTGACAAATTACAGGACTAAAATGAAAAGGAATAAATTACACGACAAAAAATGTTATTTTCCTTTGAAATTATTTATGGTTATTTTATTTTAGTTTGTAATCATAATTTTTTTAAAAAAAATTATGATGCACCCATGTTCAATATATTTGTAAAGTGTATATCTAACATGTAAAATTTTCAAGTCTTGAAAGTGGATGAGTCATGGTAGTTGTGGTAATTTATAAAAATATTCAAACAGATTTTTATGATAAATGAAAAAAAATTGATAATGGTATCTGTATAGTTCAATTGGTTGGACCAATAATTATTTCAGGGTTTATACGTCGTATGGATAAAAATCTATTACTAATCAAAGTATTTCATTCAATTTTTTGGTAAATCCCATCATAAGTCATACCATGGGTGTATTCAACCTATAGATTTAACGACTTTTAATGACTTTTTTTAATAAGAGACTTTTGTGGATTTGACAGACATTTGTAGAATCTCACAGATTTCTAAACAGAATTTCATAGACTCCTGTAGACTTTTTGCAAGACTTTTGTAGACTTCTGTTAACTTTTTCATATGAAAATCCATGACTCTTGTAATATTTTTATGGGGGTATATTCAATCTAGACTCTTCATTTGAAATATTATTATTATTATTATTAATGTAAATAAAATTTATTTAAAATGTAAATAGATTTTATTTGTGAAAACAAATAATGAATCACTAGTCAATTTAGAACTCAAAATTGAACTTATCGATCCTAACCAATTCAACATAAATTATTAATTAATCAAAAAATTTAGAATATATAACAATTTCTTTTTGTGAATATTAGATTAAAAAATCAAAATAGTAGGACAATTTGATAAAATTTCAACAGTAGTTTATGGAATAAAATCTAACTTATATTGACAATATGATCAACATCGCTCCACATTTGATTTGCTATAGCATCTCTCCATGCATTAGCATTTGTCCGTTGTTGTTCTTGTGTATCGAATAATTCACCAAAGTTGTCATCTTCGTAAACTTGTTCTGATGAAGATGGTGGAACTTCAATCTCGGTTTCAACTGGAAATTCATCAGAACGACACTCCTTGCGAAGAAAATTGTGTAATTCAGCACAAGCCAATACAACCTCTGTCTGTGTTGTATATTTAAACGGAGGAGCAGTTTTGAATAATTTGAACCGCGATTTAAATATGCCAAATAACATTTCAATTACGTTCCTCAAAGAAGCATGATGGAGATTGAACAACTCTTTTGCATCTTCAGGGTAGCGACCTTGGCCAGTGAAATCTTGGAGATGATAACGCACACCACGAAAAAGAGCCAAGAATTGACGTCGATTTGGATATCCACCGTCCACTAAAAAGAATTTACCTATCAAACCATATTTTGTAGGATCAAGTAACTAATGTATAGAATATATAATCCTAAAAAATAAAAAAAAATTAAATAAGCTAGTAGCATTAAAAAAATAACATTGTGTCACTTTAAGCCCGTTATTTCTTGATAAAGCATCTGTCAATACGTTTGAATCATGTGCAAATCCCTCCCATCCACTGAGCACATATATGAATTCTAAATCAAAGTTACATGCTGCTAAAACATTTTGAGAAATCGTCCCATGACGATTACGATAACTATTAGTATCATGCCCAAACACCGTGGCAGGAATATGAGTGCCATCAATAGCTCCAATGCAATCCTATAACAACAATATAATAATAATAATTACAACAACATCAATAACAAAAACAACAAAAAGAATTTCATTACTTACTTTGAAATAAGGATAAAATCTTGTACTCTCTCTTATTTTTTCGGGCACTGCAGATCCAGGTTTGACCATCATATCTGCTGCAATGCTATTTAATGCTTTCAACACCTTGTTGAAGTTTTGGCTTGTATTGTAGTGTGATCGTTCAAAGTTTTACGAATTAAGCAATATCGGGTATTATGACCAACAACGAGTAAAAATACGGCAAGCATTTCTTCAATACAAATGTATCATGTATCTTGTAAATGTGTTTTCTTTCTAAGGATGTTGCACAATTTTAAAAATACATCGAGGTACATTCTATAAATCTCTCGAAAGTTTGTTGGATCTTCTTTTAATATTTCATGAATATAATCGTATCCCCTTGAAGTTATTGGTCGTCTATTTAAAGGACGATGGACACGTTCACAATTCATGTTAGCTATATGTTTAGTAAAAGTATAGAGGCTCCCACGAACTTCAACTAACAAAAACCTAATAGTTTCGTGTAATTCTTCTTCAAATTCATCTTCTTCCATTTGTTCTTCTACTTCATCGACGTTGATATTTGACATTTAAATAAACTACCTGATATCAAACAGATAATTAAAATAAAAGAAACTCTATAAATTTATTAAAAACCATTCCATGTATCAAACAAGATATGTTCAAGAAACAACAAAAAACTTATATAAATCATCCAAAATTCAAGAGTTTTCTACTAGATCAATAATTAGAAAAACAATTCGAAACAATGCGAATAGAATTTTTAACATAAGGTAACTATTTAAGAATTGTGTTTCAAAACATACTCATTCATTCAATTTATAATCTATCCATCCCGAACGCTCTTCAATGGTCATTTTCAAGAAATCCATCTTTTTTGATCTGGTATTGAGTAAATCAAGCACCTTATATCGAGTACGATTATCCGAATTTGGGACCTCCTTGATAGCATCCCAACAAGTGTCACCTGCATTCCCTATTGATTCTATCTTAGAAACCACCTTCTCAAGACTATGGGAGAACTCATGCATAGCATTTGGGTCAATACTTTTGAATGTGTTTGATTTCGCTTCAAACTCGGTCCTATCCCGTTTCCTAGTTGTTGCTGGAACCTCTGAACTTATGGGCTGAGAGGGTAATGGTGAAATAGAGTCCTCGAAAAATGGAGGTTGATACGAAGATTATTGTCCATCGCTTTGCACGAAATATTCACCAATGTTGTGATCAAACACATAATCGTCTATTAAACTAGTTCCCCTATTTTCTTCTATCTCAAATTTTCTTGCATCAGTGTCATCTCCTACTCCAATTGAGTGTTTTCCTGTAGCAGTTCCAGTCCCAACCACAATTCTCAGGTCTTCATAATCCTCAAAAGTGTCTGTCCGATAGTGTTCATGTTTAGGGTGAGACTGGTAAAGAGCAAAAAATAACATCAAGTGTTAAGCTAGTTATAAATCTAATTGTAAATATAAATTTTATTTTTTTAAACTCGAAGACTCTCACCTTAAAATAATCTTCCCATACTTCGTCATTAGCCGTGAATTTCTTTGTCTCAGGATCCCATCCAAAACCAGAGTTATGACGCATAAGCTTACAATAACTGTTGTATCTTCCTTTGAACCACTTTAGACGACTTTGATATTGTGTAATAGTTTTTGCACACCCAATCTTGTCGTTCAGAGCGGGAAGTATTTTCTTTTCTACAGTTTTTTTGCTAAATACTCCATTCTTATCACGCCATCCTCTCATGGCAGCATCAACCATAATTTTTAGCAATTCATTGCTCTCTTCAATCGTCCACACATTATATTTTTCTCGTGAATCTCCCATTGATAATATTACTTGAATATGCATAAGATAAAATCTCAAGAACAACTCACAACAAATTTTATTAACATTCTATAATCCATAACAAACCTAAAACTATGCAATATACGCATATTGAAAACATGATATTTAAATAATAAAAAAAACTTACAGACTATTAATTATATTCATTCAAACCTAAAACTATGCAATATACATATACTAAAAACATGATATTTAAATAATAATAAAATACTTACAAATTAATAAAATACTTGCAAATTATTGATTATACTCATAACAAACCTAAAACGATGCAATATACATATATTAAAAACATGATATTAAATAACAATATTATTAATGTAGTGAGACATTTGATACAATTGTGAAATTAGGTTTGTGTGCATCGAATTATTCTCAATAGGATTTGTGTGAATGTGTAGACAAAATCGTGAAATTATATAGATTTATGATAAATAATCATGATCAAGCTGACAAGGAAAAAAGAAAAATGAAACATCATAATAATTGAGAAGTCAACTTGAATTTTACAACAACAAAAAAAAAAATCGTGACTGAAGAAGGTACCTTTGAAGGAAATTGTGCAGGGGGAAGAAGAGCGGCCGCCGATATGGGGTGCAAAAATTTGTTGATAAAAGTCTACCAAAATCTCTAGGGTGACTAGAAGAGATTTTTTTATTTCTAATTGTTGTACCTAGTGTTTTAAATTTTGTACATAAAGAAATCTATAAGAATCATGGAAAATCTATGGAAATTTTGGATACTTATAGATTTTCATAGAGTCTTCAAAAATCAAATTTGAATACCACTTTACTTTTAACAACTCTACAAATCCTAATTTGGATACCCCAAAACTTTTATAGAGTCTACAAAAATCCATGTTGAATACCTCTAGATTTCTAAAATCCATGAAAGTCATCAAAAGTAATTAAATTTCCTAGATTGAATATACCTCCAATAACGTTTACACATGAGAGAAATTGAATCAACTTTGTATTCTTTCCCTTACCACTCTAAACCCTACGTGTAGATTTGATTCTCGGTTAGCGACCGATGCGATCTTGCGGAGCTAGTGTCGTCTAGAGGAATCGATGAGAAGGGGAGGAAACTGAATCTAAATCTGATGTGTTGATGTACTAGGAAGTGGTAGAGAGTACAATGAAATTGGAAGGAATTAAGACAACACTTTAGCAAATAGGAACAAAATCAAAAGTTTCATGCATGATTGCCTAAAGCTATAAAGAAATTATTGGACCCAAAGTTTTGGCACTAAGATGTGTTGGACTTGCTCTGGTGTATTCATAGTGCTTGAGAGAATAATGGCGTGGAGAAAGAATCTAAGTGGAGTTTTAAGAAGCAGTATTGATTCACACAGAAAACAGATCCATGAAATGCAATCAATCCTAAAACATTACAAATACATAGCTCCGAGACAGTTTACACAGACCCATCAAGCATTATATTCCAT
The DNA here is from genome assembly GCF_025594145.1 of Primulina tabacum. NCBI lineage: Eukaryota > Viridiplantae > Streptophyta > Magnoliopsida > Lamiales > Gesneriaceae > Primulina > Primulina tabacum. The sequence goes on along the minus strand of NC_134552.1, from coordinate 681,072 downwards.
TCTTTAAATTTGAAAATGTGGTAGCTTTAACCATAGCTCATTCTGATCTCCTCATCTTGACATTGAGAGGGATTTCCTTGTAGGATTGAACCTTTTCAGCAGCTCTACGAGAAGGTCTCCCAAACAATGTTCTTGATTCATTGCCATCATCCCTAATCACGTCTTTTTTGGCAGAAGAAGAGGACGATCCGAGAATATGTGTTGGAGAATTTGATGGTATAGATATTGGAAACTTGCTATCATCAATCTCAAACAAATTCTCAGATGGTTCTTGGTTTTGAATTCTTGAACTTGCAGATTGTCTCCTCAGACGACGCCTACCAAAACTCGGTGATGTTAGCGACAGCAATGAATACAGCAAATTGTTATTTCAAATGAAAATAATAATTTTTTTTAGTTAGGATGAGTCGGCCACGAGTATATCAAACCTTTTGTTTGCTACCCCTTCCTTTTCAGCATATTGTGTGGATACTGCAGAACTGCCCAAAGCTGCATGTTTACTCTAATTAGACAGATTCCTCAAGCCATATTAGTGTGAACTATTGAATCGAATAAAAATTTGATTTTAATTTTTTTCTATATGTTCCGGAAAAATAATTTTTTCGTTCCAAAAGTACATTGTCAAAAAATTGCAACTAAAATCCTGGATTCCCACGGATGAAATTTTCATTCAGGAGCTGATAGGTCAAGGAACTTACATAGACTTCTTGAAGAACGCCTCCTGTTGGCATTGCATAGTTCACTATCTTTGTTCAATCCATTTTCTACAGCGACCATCTTTGATTCCTACATACCAGATGTGACCCGTATATATATATATAAGTGCTAATGCAGAAAAAAGTGTTGGTTTTTTCACCCCTAAATGACATAAAGATAACTGAAAAAAGATACTCGAGTGCCACACCTGCAGCAACTCATTCTTTCGAGGAATCGTTTCTACATGCCCCTGCAGAAGTCAGCCATTGAAGACTAGAAATGAACATCAAGTACCTCAAAACAATTAAGTATAACAATTATTGTACCTATCTTGGCACAAGTACTGCTATTCATTGATATGCCCCCATTAAATATAAGCTAAAAATCCAAGAACATTGGCCCAAAATCAAAATTGCAAAGATACCATATGCATGACGAAGGCCCAAAAGAAATAAGGACTAAAAACTAATTTAATGAAATTTAAAGGCCTAAAGATACTGAATTTCTGATCTCTGACTCTAACACCACTTTGGAAATTGTTTATGTTAAAAACTGGGTCTCGTGACAGAGGAGTGAATAGTTTCCTCATTTGACAAAGTTTTGCAAGTCCAACCGCTAAATAACTCACCTTTAAGCTTTATTTAACAAATGAAGTTACTGAAATTGTAATTCACACACATTCTAAGATATTGGATGACAGGAAAACAGAGTGGCATCTCAAACTCAACATTCAAATTAACAATTTGTAGGAAGAAATTGAGAAAGCAATTCGATTATAATAATGTAAACCGTGAATGAGTATACCGCTAATTCTAAATTCTTCGTCTTAAGAAGTGCATCCTTACACAAAAGCTCGTGCTGTAATGCTTTTATCTGGGACAAGAAAGATAAAATGATGACCCAATAAAATTTTTAAACCAGAAACAGAGAATCATAACAACTAGTTCACCTTGTCTTTGCCCAAATTAAGTTCCTGCACATATAACACATAAACTAAGAATTTGATAGACCTTCTGATTATAATCAAACAAACAGCAAAATGCAGGATTTGAACAATGGCCAACAGGACATATGAAAATGAATTTTTTTCCTTTGTTCGCGATCACTTAAGTACATCCCCATTGAATCCAAATGAGAAACTGACCGCTAACATTTGACTGTTTGCTTGAGCAAGATTCCAATTCTGCAGCTGCATCTTCTGAAGACATGACTTTAAATTCTGCAGCTCAATCCCGCTCAACTCTAAAATTTTACTGTATACAAACATTCAAACTGCGTCAATTAGGAAAAAACATCCAATCAGGCCCTCATGGAGAGCAGCACAAAGAAGAAGAATGTACTTTTTTTCTTGAATAAGCCTGATCAAGCCCATATTTTCCTGTACAGAGTTCATGAAACACGAAAGAAAATCAGTAAACATAAGACATGAAAAAAAAAAAACATAAACGAGATTGAACAAAGATGGAATATTTATACCTTTACAAGATTGTCTATGTATTCACTAGCGGAAGTTGCATCGGAAGGCAATTTATCAGGGATTACTGGAGATTTAGGCTGTGGCAGAGAATTACTGATATCTGAAAGCCCCCGTCTCATCATATTTCCAAAAGAAGATCTTTTCGCCATTTTATCACCTTTCATTCTACCCTCACAGTTATAAATATCTAATTCTACAAAGGAACGCGAAGAAACCCTTGTGGATTTTCAAGAAAAAAAATTCTCAAAGTAATTCTTCGAAAATTCGAATTGGGTTATTTGGTTTGTTCTTTACTCGAACAAGATAATGAAAATTGCCGGAGAAAATGGACTCAAAGTAGAGAGCAAAGAGATTATTCGCACAGGGGCGCGCACCACCACGCATCCGCTTCAATCCGTTACGAAGGGAATCTTTGAACAGCAAAAAAAAAAATTCAATTAAAGTGATAAAGGAAAGGGCTAATTGAAACTTAGGGCGAATGATTTGAAATTCTTTGGATGCAACGGCTTCCCGAACCAGTGATAAAGGGGTTCTGTCGCCGAGCCTCGCTTTAAACAGTTGGGGACAACCCGAACCAGATTTGAATAGGTTTGGTCAAGAATCTAGATCTATTCACTTTAATAATTTATCAAAAACCCAAACAAGTTATTTTTTAAAATAAAAAAAATTAAAATAACAAAAATCCATTCTACTGACGTTCATATTAACTCGATTTATTATATAAGAGAAAAAAAAAATTCCTAAATTATCTCCCGTTTGGATGGAAATATTTGTTTTCGTTTAATTAATGGGTAACTTTGGGGGTGATCAAATTTTATTAACAGTACAAATCGTCCGAATCGCATTGTACCGCGTCATTTTTTCTAATATTTTATAAAAACCGCGATTAAAAATAGAAATCATAAACCGTACCGCATTCGCGGTTCGGTTATTTTTTTTGCCAAGAACCGCACCAAACCGAACCGCTCAAACCGTTTTCCATAATATTTGGCCTAAGATTATAATAATTTGTAAATAACATATTCAATTAAAGAAGTCGTCTTTCATTATATTTCAACTCTCTTCAAAATATTACTCCTACAAAATAAACCTATCTTCATCTTAATTTATTAGATTATTTATTTCTTTTACAACAATATTTTTGTTTGAAGTTTGAAAATAAAATAAAAAAATAGTGTAAATGTCATTTTTATTGTGAGTGTGTTGTGTTGTTAAATTATTAACTTAGTTTTGAATCTTGATTATTGTTTTATCTAGTTTTATCTTTGTGTGATTTGAACTATATTTTATATTTGAAGACACTATATTGTTGTTGTTTTAAAATAAATTAGAATATAGGTTTTAATATTTTTCATTAAAAAAACCGTAAACCGACCGCAACCTCCTGAAACCGCTTAAAACCGAAAGATTAATTCTACATGTAAAACTGTGATTATTTTTTAAAATATTAACCGACCACACATGACAATTCAATTTTAATTTAAAAAAAAAAAAAAAACCACAAAATCATACCATGATCACCCCATGTAACTTGCTTTTAAATACCCAAATTCAACAAAATGGGTCCATGTTCAGTCCATGTCATGGAAAAAATGTTTATGTGCTGGCTGATTTACACAAAAAGTTTTATGAATTCTCTCAATCATCATTTTCTCATTGATGAAATCGATACAAAATATTAAAATTAGGGTACTAAGATATGATATCTGAGTACTTGATGTTTCATATCTGATAAAAAGATAAGTTTTTTAGTATAAAATTAGAACAAATTTATTGATATCAACACTAGTTACGCTTTTTTGATTACTCCAATATCATATATTAGTACAAAATCTAAAACAGTACTGAATACTCAAATACCATATATTATTATCACATTTTCAATGTTTTGTATCGATTTTCATTCAAAAAAATATATTTCAATAATATCATTTTTTTACGTATTTGAGCACTCAAAAATCATATAATAATATCATATCTAAAACAGTTGATACTCAAATATATATCAGTACTATATTTTCAATGTTTTATATCGATTTTGATCAGAAAAAACATGTTGGCCATGGAGTGTAGAAACATTTTTTTTTTAAATCATGGGATGCAAACACGTTTTTTTGATAAAACTTATCACAAATCTACTTTGAGTTTGGGGATTTAAAAGTAATTTTATTTTAATTGATTTTAGATGTTATCATAGTTTATTTACATTTGGACTAAATGCCTGTACCATATCGTGCACGATTTCTTACTTTTTACAATAAATTAGGATATAAGACCAACATGGATATGTATGAATCATCGACTAAACAGACAACCATCAAAACCTCCGCCTCCAAAGGTTTGATGATGAGCTCTGGTGGGCTCCTGCGTTTTTCGCGGACCTCATGACCACGGTTACAGAATCGTCCAATAAAATAAATCCTATTGCAATCTCTAATTGATGTGATCTCGATGAAATGGATGAAACGGATAAGGGGCTTCACCGGATCAAATTAATAATTTAGTGTTTAGGAATTTGAGTGAAGATAATGGCTTTGATAACACCTGCAAACAAAAAAAAGAACTCGTGAATGGGCGCCGAAGGAGTGTCCGGCGTAGTCACTTCGATGTTTAAGTCAGCAGGTTGAAGGTGAACACAAGCAAATATATGAGAGAATATATGTGAGTGCTTGAGAGTTCAAGGATTTCAGAATCTGTAAATGAGATTAATACCTACTATTTATAGTAGAAAATAGGGTAGGTACCTCGTTTACGGTGCCATCTACTAAGTATGGCAAGTCGGCTGACCATACTTTAGCTTCTGATGACTTCTTGAATACTTTAAGCCCAAGTTGCTCTGACAGATTAGACAACTTGTATCAATCACACTCGAGTGTGGAACAATTCTCGAGGTGGCCCGGGTGGTAAGGTACCCGGGTGCTTGTGACGAGGGCCCGGGCTATTGACTACCCGAGAACCGGGTTAATGATGACCGGATCCTTATGGGGTATCACTAATGAAAAATATAGCTCCAAGACCGACATATCATATTGATAACCAAGAAAACTCTAGAGAAGAAGCAAGCTCCAACGACTATTGTTTCATCAAACTTGCACATACATTTTTGGAATAGAACGTGAATGTATTTTGGAGGAGACTCGACCACATGTTTCCTTTCTCTGTTGCAACTTGCAAAATTTTCATCTGTTTCTACTAATAATTGCCAACATCACATGTCTTTCCATTTACTCTTTCGCATACACTAATAATATGCATATAATGCACCATAATGTGTTAGCATGTGCATCCACAGCTCATACTCCTCAGTAGGGTCAATGTATGTGCACAAAAGCTTATAAAACACCTTTGGGTTTTTATGACACGGTCCAAAATGCCCCCTTTTTTCGTTGCGGATAAATATAATCAGTCGGAGCAAGAGAATGATTAGTATATTATAAAGACAAAAACTTGTAGGAGACGGTCTCACGGATCGTATATGTGAGACGGATCTTTTATTTGGGTCATCCATGAAAAAGTATTATTTTTTATGCTAAGAGTATTGCTTTTTATTGTGAATATCGGTAGTGTTGACCCGTCTTACAGATTAAGATCTGTGAGACGCTCTCAATACGTGAATATTTGAGCAATGGTTATCAATCTTGATCCCCCTGGAAACAAAACTTTCTCGGTGAGTCTGTCGCACAGAATTTTCACTTTGATTTACCTGAGTAGCATGATTTTTGCAAGTCGATGTGTTTACCGGGGATTCACCTACCGAAAGGTAGCGTTGGGGTTAATTTTGAATAACACTGGAATGGTTTTTGAGATTTTACCCAAAAATTATATGGTTTGATAAAAGAGGTAGATATTTCAAAATATTCAATTGATTAATTTGAAATTCATTGATATAAAACTTTGCAAAAAAATAATATGGGGATTTGTAAGTCATTTAAAATTCTGAAGCATCCATTCCATTGCAAAGTTAGTTTTTCGTTTCTCAGAATCATTGTGTATAGGGATGTAATCAAGTCGAGCCGAGCCGAACTCTTGAATGTTTGAGTTTGGCTTGTTTATAATCGAGCCGAGCTCGAGTTTTATTTAACGAATATATTCATGGCTCACGAGCTTATTCAAGCTTTTATCGAACGTAAACGAGCTCAATAAATATGAATTGTACATTTAAATATTCATTAAATTCATTAAAAAATAAATTATACATTTAGAAAAAAATATAATATTCTTATTAAAATTTGTCAATTTATTATAATAAATAAATTTAATAGATTTTTATATATATTTCATAATTAATGTGTTAAATCAATAAATTAAATATCAAAATTATTATTTTTCATCTAAGATATTACTTATGAATTTACTAACGAACATGTTCACGAGCTAACGAGCCAAATATCGTAGAGCTTGAGCTTGGTTCGTTTATCTTAACGAGCCTCATTAAACGAGCTTTTATCGAATCGAGCTTCGAATAGCTCACAAACGGTTTGGTTCATTTACATCCCTAATTGTGTATCCTAATGTAGTATACGATTAAGCATTTCGAGCCAATTTTCATTCTCTTTGCCATAATTCTTACTATTAATTTAAGTTTTCATTGTTTCCAAAAATTTTTTTTTTTAAAATTTTATTCTAATATTGTCTATTATATTTCAATATTTTAAAATACCACTACGCTGCTAACCATGGGTTGTGTAAAAATAGATCCAAATTCACTTGATCCACATGGATGATTGATCATTGATCAGAAGTTCGATTCGCTTTGTTAAAACATTTTCAAGCGAAAAAAAAATATTACCCAACCTAATACACATTGAATGATAGCGGCTACTAATTCTCACTTTATGACAAAATTGTGATACAATCCTCTCTATAAATAAATACCGATGTGACTGTTGAAAAATATATTTAAAATGTGTGTATTGAATATTTGAATGTTGAAAATAAGAGTTGTAAATATTGAAAATTAGTGTGTGATGATGTAGGTAATGATGTATTTTATTTTTGGATTATTTGTAAAGATTTCCTATAAATAGATCTCTCATTTGTGAAAAAAATCACAATTGAGTAGAGAGAAAAATATTATAAAGTGTGTAGTTTGGTAAATTTTGAGAGTTTGAGATTTTTACTTTTTACCATAAATTTTTACTTTTTCACAACACGTTATCAGCACGAAGCTCTAAAAGTCCTCCATCCTTTTCCAAGCTCCAAACAGAAGAAAAAGGTAACAAAAGTAATAATATTTATTTTACTGTTATTTATTTATTGTGTATATATTTAATATATAATATAATGTTATTATTAATAATAAAAATAAATTTTTCAAAAACTTGTTATAAATCCTGAGAGGATGTTAAGACGACATCCCATACTCCCGGTAAGGGATACGACAAGTATAAAAGCCTATAAGATTTTTAAATAAAATATCTTATGACACATCATTATAATAATATGATATGATATACATAATTATTTAAATATGTCCAATATTATATACACCATATTATTACCATAAAATTATACAAATACATACCTTTATTTTTTTATACACCAACGGTCATAAACGGTAACAAAACGGCTAGTTTTTGCCCTATAAATATGATCTCATAAACACATTCAATCACTCCAACTTTCTCTTCTTCTCTAAAAATTATTCTTCACTAAATTTTCGAAGAAAAAAGAAGATGGCTTTCTCAAGGTTATTTTTAATTATTTTGGTTATCATACTCACGAGTCTTTTATTTATTGGAGAATATCCTCCTCGTGTGTTTTTTTATTTTTACAAATGCTTGTACTTGTTGTTTATCCATTACTTTGTATTGCAATATTCATTAACTAATAAAATGCATCGTAATTTTTTTAGTACCACCATGTCAAATTTGACAAAGCTCGAATTTGTTGCGCTCGGCATCACGGGAAAAAATTATATGTCATGGACTCTCGATGTAGAAATGCATCTTGAGTCATTGGGTCTAAGTGAGACAATAAAAGAAAATGGCATATCGACATCACAAGAAAAGGCAAATGCCATTATATTTTTGCGTCGACATCTTGACGATGGATTGAAATGTGAATATTTAATTGAAAAAGATCTCATGGCTTTGTGGAAAGGATTGAAAGAAAGATTTGAACATATAAGGGAAGTTATACGTCCGACCGCCCGTGATGAATGGAATATGTTAAGATTCCAAGATTTTAAGAAAGTCAGCGATTATAATTCAGCGATGTATCGAATAATCTCGCAGCTAAAATTTTGTGGACATGAGGTCACAGAATCGGAAATGCTTGAAAAAACATTTTCCACGTTTCATGCATCAAATATTACTCTACAGCAACAATATAGAGTACGTGGATTTGCGAGATATTCTGAACTCATCGCCTGTCTTCTTGTGGCGGAAAAAAACAACGAGCTATTAATGAGAAATCATCAGTCCCGACCCACTGGATCAACAGCATTTCCAGAAGTAAATGCTGTAAGTAAAAATGAATTTAAACCTGGAAACCAAAATCAAATTCAAAGACAAGGTTTTGGTCGAGGTCGAGGTCGAGGTCGTGGACGTGGAATTGGCCGTGGTCGTGGTCGAGGCTGTGGTTTTGAAAACAATAGAGATAGTTATTTTTATAATTCATCTCAAAAGAGCGTCCCAAACCATCCACAGAAAAGGCATCATGAGAATACAAGTGTTAATGAGAATCACTCAAAAAGATATGAAAGTTCTTGTTTCAGATGTGGTACTCCAGGACATTGGTCCAAAATTTGTCGAGCCCCTGAACACCTTTGTAAACTTTATAAAGAATCATTAAAGGGGAAAGAAAAGGAGACCAACTTCACTGAACGCAGTGACCATTTGAGTGATTCAACTCATTTTGATGCTGATGATTTTATGAATGATTTCTCTGGAAATGATCAATATGTTGGTGGGATAGAAATGAACAATATTGATGCTGCAGATTTTCTCAATGATTTCTCTGAAAATGAACAATATAGTGGTAGAATATAAATGTACAATAATTTATTTTTCATGTATCCATATAATGTTTTATTGTATAATTATGATATGTGTTATATTTAAATATATATTGCCAGTAATTTTATTTCATTGCATATTTTTTTGAAGTTCAAAAAATGGAAAATACTATGAGCAAAGCTGAAGTTTGCATACCCGATAGTGGTACAACGCACACTATCCTCCGAGATAAAAGATATTTCTTGGAACTAAAACCAACAAAAACAACGGTGAATACAATATCAGGACCTGTAGACTTGATTAAAGGATGTGGTAAAGCAAAATTTTTGTTACCTAATGGTACAAAATTTTTGATCAATGATGCTTTATATTCACCAAAATCGAAAAGAAATTTGTTGAGTTTTAATGATATATATTCCCATGGATATGATACTCAAACAATGAATGAAGGGAATAAGAAATATATGTGTCTTATCACATATAAATCAGGAAAGAAATATGTGATTGAAAAACTACCAATGCTCCATACTGGATTGCATTATACACATATAAGTCCGATTGAATCAAACATGGTAGTTGATAATTCTTCAATATTAACCAATTGGCATGATCGATTGGGACATCCTGGTTCAACAATGATGCGAAGAATTATAGAAAATACACATGGTCATCCGCTGAAAGACCAGAAGATCTTTCAGAATAATAAGTTTCAATGTAAAGCATGTTCTCTTGGAAAACTTATTATAAGACCATCACCAGCCAAAATCCAAACAATGGATTGGCTGAATCATTGATTAAACGTCTGCAAATGATTGCTAGACCAATGATTATGAAAAGAAAGCTCCCTATTTCTATATGGGGACATGCAATTTTACACGCTGCTTCATTAATTCACATCAGACCAAGTGCATATCATAAATACTCCCCATTGCAGCTTGCATTTGGTAAAGAACCAGACATTTCTCATCTGAGAATTTTTGGATGTATGGTGTATGTGCCTATTGCACCACCGCAACGAAAGAAAATGGGACCTCAAAGAAAGGTTGGAATTTATATCGGTTATGATAGTCCATCAATCATTCGATATCTTGAACCTCAGACAGGCGACGTGTTCACAGCACGTTTTGCTGATTGTCATTTTAATGAGGAAATCTTCCCAATGTTAGGGGGAGAACAGAAACATACCGAAAAGGAAATTACATGGCATGTATCATCATTGTTACATCTGGATCCAAGAACAAAACAATGTGAAAAAGATGTACAACAAATTGTACACTTGCAAAGAATAGCCAATCAAATACCAGATGCATTTGCTGACACAAAAGGGATAACTAAATCATATATACATGCTGCAAATGCCCCTGCTCGAATTGAAATTCCAAAGAAACAAATTGAAAATACTCATGATGTCATTAAACGCCTGAAGCGTGGAAGGCCAGTTGGTTCCAAGGATAAAAATCCTCGAAAAAGAAAATTTATAGAGAAACACGATGATCACAAAATAAAGAATGATGTTCCTGAAGAAACACATGATTATCACAAAATAGAGAATGGTGTTCCTGAAGAAACACATGATGATGAAAATATTCTGTCAGAACCACAAACTGACGAGAATCATGAAATCTCTATCAATTACATTAATACTGGAAAAATATGGAACCGAAAAGATATAGAAGAAATTGATGATATATTTTCTTATAATGTGGCAATCGATATCATAAATGATAATGAAGATCATGAACCAAAATCTTTTGGTGAATGTAAAAATCGGCATGATTGGATAAAATGGAAAGAAGCCATCCAGGTTGAATTGGATTCGCTAAATAAACTTAATGTTTTTGGACCTATAGTCCTTACACCTGAAGGTGTAAAACCTGTTGGATACAAATGGGTTTTTATTCGAAAGCGAAATGAGAAAAATGAAATAGTGAGATATAAAGCTCGACTTGTTGCACAAGGTTTTTCTCAAAGGCCTGGAATTGATTATGAAGAAACGTATTCTCCCGTGATGGATGCAATTACGTTTTGGTATTTGATTAGCTTGGCGGTATCTGAAAATTTAGAAATGCGTCTTATGGATGTTGTTACAGCTTACTTATATGGATCACTTGATAGTAATATATATATGAAAATCCCTGAAGGATTTAAGATGCCTGAAGCACAAAGTTCAAAACCCAGAGAATGTTATTCTGTGAAATTACAAAGATCATTATATGGATTAAAGCAATCTGGTCGAATGTGGTATAATCGACTAAGTGATCACTTGATGAAAAAGGGATATGTAAATAATTCAATATGCCCTTGTGTTTTCATTAAGAAAACAACATCCGGATGCGTAATTATTGCTGTATATGTTGATGATTTAATCATCATTGGAACGAATAAGGAAATTCAAGAAGTTGTGTCATACTTGAAGGAAGAATTTGAAATGAAGGATCTTGGAAAAACCAAGTATTGTCTGGGTTTACAAATTGAACAAAAAGAATGTCGAATGTTTGTTCACCAGACAAATTATACAGAAAAGATCCTTAAACGTTTTAATATGGATAAATCAAATCCTTTAAGTACTCCAATGGTTGTTAGATCATTAAACATAGAAAATGATCCATTCCGACCATGTGAAGAAGATGAAGATATTCTTGGTCCAGAAGTACCATATCTAAGTGCTATCGGTGTCCTTATGTATCTTACAAATTGTACAAGGCCTGATATATCTTTTGCCGTAAATTTGTTGGCAAGATTTAGCACATATCCAACAAAGAGACACTAGAACGGAATTAAACATATATTCCGTTATCTACGAGGAACGACAGACTTGGGACTTTTGTATTCAAAAGATGCTAATCCAAGTATAATTGGTTATGCCGATGCTGGATACTTATCTGATCCACACAAGGCACGTTCCCAAACTGGATATGTTTTTACTCGTGGAGGCACTGCAATTTCTTGGCGTTCACAGAAACAAACGCTCGTAACAACTTCAATCAAATCATGCCGAGATTATTGCACTACATGAAGCAAGTCGTGAATGTGTGTGGTTAAAATCAATGACCCAACATATCCAAATCTCATGCGGATTATCATTCGACGAGAAGCCTGTGATACTATATGAAGATAATGCTGCATGTGTTGCTCAAATGAAAGAAGGATACATAAAAACCGACAGAACTAAACATATTCCTCCTAAGTTCTTCGCATTCACCAAGGAGCTTGAGAAGAATAAATGTATTGATGTTCGTCACATTCAATCAAGTGAAAATTCATCAGATCTCTTCACAAAGGCGTTTCCTACGTCAATATTCAGAAAGCATATATATAATATTGGGATGCGCAATCTACGAAATTTGTGAAGAATTGTTCGTGTCAACATGAGGGGGAGTTTACGTGACTGCACTCTTTTTCCCTTGCTATGGTTTTTATCCTAATGAGTTTTTCATAGTAAGGTTTTTAACGAGGCAGTATAAAAACACGTAATGAAGACAATCATTATGATCATCATCACAAGGGGGAGTGTTGAAAAATATATTTAAAATGTGTGTACTGAATATTTGAATGTTGAATATTGAATATTTGAATGTTGAAAATAAGAGTTGTAAATATTGAAAATTAGTGTGTGATGATGTAGGTAATGATGTATTTTATTTTTGGATTATTTGTAAAGATTTCCTATAAATAGATCTCTCATTTGTGAAGAAAATCAGAATTGAGTAGAGAGAAAAATATTATAAAGTGTGTAGTTTGGTAAATTTTGAGAGTTTGAGATTTTTACTTTTTATCATAAATTTTTACTTTTTCACAACAGTGACATTATTGTAACATTATCGCCACTTCGACGCCAAATATAAATGGATAAATTATAAATAAATATTTCGGTTCGGTTCGGTTATGGCTAATTCGGTTCAGTCGATAACCGAACCGACCGAATGCTCACCGCTATGTACAACAAATCAAATTTAAGGAAAATCTGTGATGTAGTCCTGTATATTTATTTATTGAGTTTTTGATTTTTTATATTGGCAAAATTAGATTTTAATAATATAATATAAATTACTAATATATCTCTATTAATTAAACAACTATATTTGAATGAATTAAATATGATTAAAATAGAAAATTTATAAATAAATATGTTATTCTAATGATAATGATTTTCTTAATCTGTTTGAAATTAAAAAATCTTATATACTTGAGGTTGTGACACCGCTTAGTTGGAGTGATTATTTATATAATTATAAGTTAATAAAGTGTAGATAGATTAAAAAAAATGTTACGTGATAGTTTGATTGTTTGTATTAATGACGATTCTTCTAAATTTTTATGTTTGTGGGCAATAATAAAAAAAATTATGTTTGTGTCACCGAATCTTGGTTCACCCAATTTCATCAAGAAAAACCACATAGCATCCACTATCAAACCATCCACGTTTAGGTAAAAATTTGTGTGAGACGGTCTAACGAGTCGTATTTTGTGAGACAGATATCTTATTTAGGTCATCCATGAAAATATATTACTTTTTATGTTAAGAGTATTACTTTTTATTTTGAATATCGATAGGGTTGATCCGTCTCACAGATAAAGATTCGTGAGACCGTCTCATAAGAGACCTACTTCAAAATTTATTATTCTCTTCGTATTATAAATACCCATCATCTACTGGCAAAGCATTGTCGATTCCCAAAAAGTGATTCAACCTTTTCGTTTATCATTATTTTTGAAATGAAAATGTTAATTACTACACAAGATAATAGCATTTTTTTAAGCTTTATTAATGAACGAGTGTCGCAAATAAAATATATGTGTTACAAAATTGACACAAAAAATCGTCTCGTTGTTAACTAACGTTTTATGGTATGAGTATGTTAGTAATGGAACTCCATTGTCATTCGTTATCACACCAAAAATGAGATAATAATTGTCCTTACAAATTCCAAATAAGTCATATGCACGGTGTTTTCTGAAATTTTAAAAAACTCATAAAATGAATGTAAACATTGCCCGAAGCGTTTTTATTTAAGCTACACAGCTTTCGAGATCAAAATGCATGGAAACTGGCTGGCAAGTGCGCAGCTTTTGATATTTTCATGTGCAAACTGCAGAGGTTCGGCTTTTAGTACCTCCATTCATTCAATATCGAACGTTGGGTCTCCACACATTTCAAGTATATTTTTATCTTTTAAACGACTAATTTATATAGTATTTAATGTTAATTGATATAATTTTTAAATTTATTTAATAACAATCTTATTTAAATACATTTAAGTTTGATTTATTATTAAATTTGATATCTTTAAAATAACTAATTTTTAGTGTCATGATCTTTTTAATAATTATATATATTAATAAAGTGTTAAAACTTTAATATAAATCATATGTAACTTAGTAGATAAAATCTTTGTTTCTTAAATGTCAGGTTGTAGTTCAATTTTTACTTAGCTTTTTTTTTAAAAAATTTATATATCAAAATTAAAGTGTAATATCTTATAATTTTTTATAATAAATTTAATTCTTATTTAAATATAATTCAATTGAATTATAAAAAAATATTGTACAAACACTTCACGCGTTCTTGAAATGAACACTCGAATTTGAAATGAATCATACTCTTAGTCCAGTACTTTTTTTCCCAGTTTTTCAGTTATTGTTTTTCGTGAATATTGACATGATGTATGATATATTAAAGTTGCATCAAGATCAAATATAATGTTTAAATATTTAAAGTCAATAATATTAATGATCATAATCATAAATAAAAAATATATATAACCAAGGTTATAATTTTCCAATTAAATATCAAGTCGTGGGTATGGGATTCTGAATTCTCGTGCATAAATAAATTCGATTAATTGTTTCCACCAAAAAGCTAGCTGCAATTCCATTTAATCGCCTTCGGAAATAGCATTTATTTCTTGGCATAAAGTTGCTGTATCTACACACGTAGCCACATTAATTATTTGATCATAATAAATAATAATAATAATAATAATAATAATAATAATAATAATGCCCCCCAATTTTGAAAATTATATCTGGTCAACCAAATTTCATACAATAATAAGATCGCAAGAACAAAATATAAATATTTTACAGTTTTATTCAATCTCAAAAATAAATTTTTAAAAGTAATCCCTTTATTGATGCGTGTAATATTCTAAATTCAGGAAAAATTCAGGTAATTAGAAAGGCCCTAATTAAGCATTTGTGTAATTTAGGGTATGTCTTGAAACACTTTTTCTTATTGATTTTCAATCATAGAATCACGACAGCTTGTAATAATAATTAACTGTATAACACAAAAATGCATAGGAAGTTGTCTCACGAATCAATTTTGTAAGATGAATATGTGATCCGATCAAACTAATGAAAAACTAATTAATTATTTTTATATCAAAATTATTATTTCTACGACATATAAAAATCGAATCAAATCGTCTTACATGTATAATCAACTCAAGAGGCAGGGGAAGCGCGTTTAGCAGGGTAGTTAACTATTTCCTAAAATTATTTTTTCTAAGTAAAATATTCGTCAAGTGATTGTTATATACAAAAGTGAGATACATGTCGTGAACAATGTGAAGTAAGATTTAATATATGGTTTTAACTTTGAGCCCAAAGAAAATCCATGAAAAGTAAAGAAGATTACGAAAAGTTAACACATCACACACTCACCATCATAAACCGAGACTATCAAATATTTAAGTAATTTTTTTAATATAAAAAATCTCATTAAAAACTAAAAAAATAATAGACATTTGACTCACTCACGAAACATGCATCTAGGGATGTAAACGAACCAAACCGTTCGTGAGCTATTCGAAGCTCGATTCGATAAAAGCTCGTTTGAGGTCGTTTAATGAGGCTCGTTAAGATAAACAAACCAAACTCAAATTTTACAGTATTTGGCTCGTTAGCTCGTGAACATGTTTGTTGGTAAGTTCATGAGTAATCTTTTAGATGAAAAAATAATTGTTTTGATATTTGATTTATTGATTTTGCATATTATTTATGAAATATATAGAAAAATCTATTAAATTTATTTATTATAATAAATTTACAAATTTTAATAAGAATAATATATTTTTCTTTAAATATATAATTTACTTTTTAATTAATTTGATGAAAATTTAAATGTATAATTCATATTTATTAAGCTTGTTTAGGCTCGATAAAGGCTTGAATAAGCTCGTGAGCCATGCATATATTTGTTAAATAAAGCTCGACCTCAGCTCGATTATAAACGAACCAAGCTCAAACATTCAAGAGTTCGGCTCGGCTCGACTCGACTCGATTATATCCCTACATGCATCATAGAATCGAATACAATAATACTCTAAATCTTAAAAAAAAAAATTGAAGTTGATGGTCTCCCCGCTTGTGGTACAGAAGAACGACGACCTCGAGTAGTTCGATTTCAGATTATAGTAAAAAGAATTTCACCGTTGCATAAACGAAAAAGTTAAAGATGGAAGGTCACGACCAACAAGAAGTAATGACTTAAGGTAAATCAAAGAATCAAATGCTGCAAATTTTATGTAATCTATTTTGTTGTAAAAAATGAAATATCACGTATATTTCATAAAGTAAAAAAAAAAAACTTTAAGATGAATATGTAATAAAGAGGATGTAATTGTCATTTTAGAAAGGTGGGAAGCCCGACGGCTCAAAAATTCAATGGAAAATCCGATGTCTCTTCTGCTCCATCAACATGCATGTGACCTTTCTGCAACCTCTGTCTCTCTCTCTCTCTCTCTCTATCTATCTTCGAATAATAATGCATGACTTCTTCAAGACGACAAATTTTTTTTTAATTTCTTCCGTGGAATACATCAGAATTTAGCCAACCCAAGATCGATATACTTATTCGAAAAATTCGTTGTACATTCAGATCATCGTCGGAGTGTAGCCCAAAGTTTTGGTTCGTTCGTCAATTTTATCTGATTATTTTTCTTGAAGAAAAAGCGATATCTCAACAAACCCATTTCAAATATTTCATCATCCTCTGGTTTCTTAATCTCAAATTCGCCTCCATACTGAATACGGAAAGCTCTATTTCAACCACCCCATTCCTCAATCTCTCCCTCTGTCTCCCTGGGGAGAGGTTTTTAAGAGAGCGAGGGAGATGAACGAATCTGATAACCAAAGACCCATCAGAAGCAGAGGATTCTATGTGAGGATGAAGCTTTTACACGCCACAAGAAACAGCAGAAACCCAGAGAAAGGCTTCTTTTACAGATATTTCAAATGGATTCTCTGGTTTTCCGTTTCTTTCTATTTGTTCTCTTCTTTTCTAGCTTCACATGGCGATCCTCCAACCTCTATTTCAAGAACCACTGTTTCCATTTCCAAAGCTTCACGCGCTTTAGTCGAAGAGTCGTCCGCTAACTCCACCACCACTACCCATGTTCATGGTGTTTCGGGTTTGTTGAAGGGAATGAAGGTGTATATCTACGATTTGCCGTCGAGTTATAATGCCGACTGGCTTTCAAACGAACGTTGCCGCAGCCATTTGTTTGCTTCGGAGGTGGCCATTCATAAGGCGTTGATGAGTAGTGAAGTAAGGACATTGGATCCTTGGGAGGCTGATTTTTTCTTCGTCCCTGTTTATGTTTCCTGCAATTTTAGCTCTGTTAATGGATTCCCCGCCATTGGCCACGCACGTTCCCTATTGGCCTCCGCCGTCCGTCTCTTGTCGTCGCAGTTTACGTTTTGGAACCGCAGCCTTGGTTCTGACCATATTTTCGTCGCGTCCCATGATTTTGGTTCCTGCTTCCACACAATGGTATGGATAAAATTTGAGAAAAGACCATTTTTAATTATTTATTTGCAATTGGTTTCTGATTTTTTTTTTTGCCGATGCTAATAGGAGAGCGTGGCTACGGTGGAAGGAGTGCCTCAATTTTTGAAGAATTCTATAATTCTGCAAACTTTTGGGGTGACCTACAAGCACCCATGTCAAGAAGTGGAGAATGTGGTGATTCCACCCTACGTTTCGCCGGAAAGCCTACGAGACACGGTGTCAAGGTCGCCGTTAACTGGGCAGCGCGATATATTTGCGTTTTTCAGGGGAAAAATGGAAGTCCATCCCAAAAACGTTAGCGGCCATTTTTACAGCAAGTACGTACTTTCTCATTTATCATTCTCACCAACCATTTCATGCTGCGAAGTTGTTGACAGTAAAATGACACGATTTAACCCTCCAGAGATTTCTTCCAGGAAGGTGCGGACACTCATATGGCGGAAGTATGGGAATGACCGGAGGTTTTACTTGCGGCGGCGGAGGTTCGCCGGTTACCAGTCGGAGATTCTTCGATCAACATTTTGTCTATGCCCATTGGGTTGGGCTCCGTGGAGTCCAAGGATTGTTGAATCCGTCGTATTAGGATGTGTCCCGGTCATAATAGCCGACGGTATCCGGCTGCCCTTCTCCTCCGCCGTTCCTTGGTCGGAGATATCGCTCACAGTAGCGGAGGACAATATAGCCAACCTCGGCAAAATCCTGGAATACGTGGCTGCTACCAACCTTACAGCAATTCAAAGTAACCTGTGGGACCCAAAGATTAGGAATGCGCTGATCTTCCGCGATCCAATGGTCCGAGACGATTCCACGTGGCAGGTGCTGTTGTCCCTATCTGAGAAACTCCACAGGTCCCACAAAAGTC
This sequence comes from Primulina tabacum, assembly GCF_025594145.1. NCBI lineage: Eukaryota > Viridiplantae > Streptophyta > Magnoliopsida > Lamiales > Gesneriaceae > Primulina > Primulina tabacum. The sequence goes on along the minus strand of NC_134552.1, from coordinate 662,284 downwards.
AATAGTTCTCCGCCAATGAGAACTATCCACGTGTCATGACGAGTAGACTTTGCCAGCTAATATTCCGATTCTCGAAAGTGGGAGACAGCTGGGGTGAGTTGAATTGGGCTACGAGTATTTTGTTGTTTGCCATGTGGGATTGTGGAGCTGACATGGCTAGACGTGGTTGGTTGTTTTTGTTTTTGATTGGTGGGCCCGGTTTTGGTTGTACATTGATAATAGAGTGCATCTGTACATGTGTAAACGAATAATATATTTTCACACAGGAGAGGAGAGGGGTTAGTGTGAGATGGATCTCTTATTTGAGTTATTCATGAAAAAATATTATTTTTTTATTGTGAATATCGGTAAGATTGATCTGTCTTAAATATAAATATTCGTGAGATCATTTCATAAAAGATCTACTCTAATTATAATTGATTATCGAATATGATATTTTATTTTAAATCTGGAACAATTTTGGTTAGATGAATTATAAAGACATCAGTTTTACAATTTAGTTATATCTGTGTCTCAAATAAGAGATTTTATCTCATATAATATATATGTTTTTGTATTAAAAATATGTTTTGAATAATTTGAAGAAAAAGTATTATTGGGAATGAATTTTGTAATTTATTATAACAAGTTTGAAGAGGTATAATAATATTATATTTATTGTTGATAAAAGTATATTTTACGATGTGAATTTGTAGTTAATGGGGTTTGCGTACGGACAAAGAAGGGGCACGGCTGGCAGCAGCTCGGATGTGTCGGATGTTTTTAGGAGAAGCAAAACAAGTCACGGGAACCGCGGGATAATAATAATACACCCACAAATATACTACTACTTTATGTTCGTTCTTATTTCGTGTCCTTTTTTTTTTAATAAAATTTCGGATGAATAAGAGAGAAATTCAAGGGCAAGGTTGGTTTTTAGTTCAACTGCAGTTTCCGATTTAGATAAAATTTGAATCAAGGTCAAGGTTGGTTTTTTTTTTAATCAAATTATATTTGATGATGGTTGGGTCGATTGGATGAGGTGAGTGGACATTCTACCGAGCATAAATGTGACTTTCTTTGTGAATATTTTGACCTGGTGAGATGAGCTCGGGTGGTCTGATCTTCATTGCGATACTCTTGACTGCATAGGATGAGTTCAGATGACCTGACCAATACTGGACTGTGAGTACTTTGGACTGGGTAGGATGAGCTTAGGTGGTCCGACCTGATATATGAGTACTCTTGACCGGGTAGGATGAACTCTTTACTCATGTCATGCCTTCTGACAATAAGTATGACGACCCATATTGTCCCTCGTCTTGTCATGTGCATTGATTTGTCATGATAATGATTACGAAGTATGCTGACTCAACTTATGGACCTTACCCCAATCTCCTCATTGTTGCTCTTAGTAGGAAAGAACTGACCTAGACGGTTCATGCTAGTGATCGGGTAAGGTAAGCCCAGGTCATGGCCTGGAAACGTAGAGGGGAACAGTCCCCTTGATTGCTGGTGGACAGGGTCCAAGATCACTTAACTTAATCTTCTCAGGTATCTTACTTTTCCCGACCAGGGAAGACTCCAAAGTGCTGCAAGTGTCTGGGATACCAAGGGCTTCTGTACCTAGCCAGACACTTTTTCCACCCGGGCAGTACATTCAGCCATGTCTTGCCCGACCAAGAGTATGAACCCGGTCTTGTATGAGTCCATAGTGCTTTGATCTGCTTCCCCGGTTGTTGTATGCTCTTGGTTGTTTAAAAATGTTACTCTTTCTTTATCCGAATTGGCTTCGACACGATCTCTTCTTGGCTTCTCGGGACTAACTCTGGACTGATCCTGATTTCTTGTCTTCCTTCCCTAGTTCAAAGATGACTCGAACCTTTTCTAGGACAACAATATTCAATAAATTTTAAAAACTTTCAAACCAGCCAAATAATAAATTATTCATAGCCAAATCGAACTAAACCACGAATATTTGTTCAGTTTTGTTTGATATAAATGATCATTTTTAAGAATTTGCATTTTAATGTGAAGAGATAATTAATAATGAGATATTATAGTTTTGAAAAAATAGCAATTGACACATGATAGAAATAGAATATACATTTTTGTTTGATCATGGATTGAAATGATTATAAGTAAACTAGTAAGTTACATAATTTTACAACTTATAAAAAATCAAAATTTTTAGGATGTTGTTATGTTTTTTTTTATTAAAATCTGTAATAAATAAATTTTTTAAATAATTGGACTACTTACAAAGCTAACTAATGTTAGAGTACAAACTAAAAAAAAAAAAGAAGAATATTTCTATGAACAAATAAATTAAACTAAATTAACAAGTTTTATTACATAAAATTTTTTATATTAACATAATCGATTTGAATTAGCTTGATTTAATTTATTTATATCGAAAACTTAAACAAAACCAATTAATTTGGTTTGAATGATTTTAAAACCACATGATTTAGTTTTTGAATAAATAAAATCCCGATTTAATACTTGACAAATAAGTTCTCTTTGTTCTAGCTTTCTTTCAACTTTGAAGTAAGGTAGGGCAATTGGATCCAGTTTTTCGGTTTACACCCAATCTAAACCTGATCAGGTGTGATTTTTTGGGTAAAATCAGGATTATCCATACCTGACTATATTTAAGATTTGTTCTCTTTCTCATCATTATCTCATAAGATGTCATGGTAAAATCATTTCTCAAATATAAGTGATTAAAAATATAACATACAGTGTGTAGAGCCTCAACCCAAAACCGTTTTGAGATATTCTTTGAAGTAAGCATCACTCTAGCCATTTTTTGCAAGGTACGATTCTTCCAGTTCAAAAATATCATTTTGTTGGGGAGTGTTTGGGGAAAAAAGACCTAATGAGTTATACCCTTCTTATCACACAACGATGAAAACAGACAGTTCTCAAACTCCTTATCATGGTCTGGTCTAATTTTGATTACCTTCAAGTTATACATGTTAGTAATATTTTAAAATAAAATTTTAAAAGTAATGAAAAAGTCTGATTTTTCCATAAGAAACTTACTCATGTAAACCGTGAAAAATCATTGACACAGACAAATGAATGCTTTTTAACTCCACAACTTTCTACTTCCATTGAACCCATAAAATCCATATATAATAGTTCAAGATAGCGTGTTGTACCGAGTTTGATACGCTCTGCAAACATATGGTATCCTATGGATATATTGGGCATACCTCGTATATAATAATACTTACATTTTTCTGTGTTTGCATGACCCAACTTTTGATGTCATAGAACCAGTTCACTCACTTTTGCATATTTGCATGTCAGATCATCTTTTGATTGATAACAATTATTTGTAGATCTTATACCTAACATGACACACGTGTTAGTCTTATCAAAAACTTCACAATAATTTTTATCAAATTTAACATGCAAGTCATCATCACACAATCGACTAATGCTTATTGGGTTTGAGTTAAGCCCCTCCGCATAAAGCACAATGTGAAGCTTGGAGAGTCCTTCAACATTCATTGTTTTTTTTCCAACTATCCTTTCTTTTGCACCACCTCTATAGGTAACTCTTCCACTTTCTTATTCAACATAATTTATGAGATATTCTCTTAAACCTGTCATATAGTGTGAGCCTCTACTATCAAAGTACTGGAGACCTGCAATGTTACTTTTCAAATAATTATAAATAACATGACAATTAATTTTTGCCTTAAGTACCTAAAATTTCTTAGTTGAAGTTCGTTTGTTGGATGTGTTACGGTAGGTGTTGTGGGATACTTTGAGAAACATCTGATTAGATTCCCAGTACTTATAGTATTGTCTCAGCTTGAAACAATATGGTTTTATATGACCAAATTTAAGACAATAAAGACAAACAAAGTGGCGTCTCATTTGCTTTGGCTTTTGAGTTGGACTTGCATCTGTGGTGGGAAAACTTTGGCAGTGGTAGTAATCGTAGGTATACTTGACGTGTTACTGCTTTGTCTTACAAGTACAGATGGTTTTGATGATTCTCCAACTTCAATCATACTATTGTTTAAACCTACACCAGCCTTATCATCATTTCTCGTAATCAGTATAGAGTCAGGCTTGGTTGTGTTTGTGCTCGTGCTTCATCAATTGCATAGATTTTGATATTGACACTCCAAAAGTGATCTTTATACCTTACTGACCAATATTTCATTTGAAATTGGATCATCAGGGCTAAACGCTTCATTGACCATCTGTCTCAGGCGACGATCATATTCGATGATTGTCTCAATTTATTCCATCTTCAAACTTTCAAATTTAGAGGTTAACATTATCAACTTTGTTCTTCGTACACTTTCAAATCATTTACACTATTTTTTAAGGATTTCTCATGCATCCTTAGCAGGAACTCAGTTAGTTATCGGCTGAACATGTTTATATCAACTGATGTGAACATGACATTAAATGCCTTTGAATTGTGTTTAGACTTCATCAGTTTTATAATCACTTTTTGGTTTGATCAGACTATCATCATTTTCATCAACTCTTTTCGGTGAAGTCCAACATTTGACAACTCTTTGTCATGTTTTTTTATCTATGGAGTTTATATAAAATCTTAGTTTGACTTTCCAAAGAGAGTAGTTGGATCTATCCAAGATAAGTGATCGAAGTGTAGCGTTGACAAGTGACACGTCCGTTACATTTTACTTTGAAACAAAAAAACCAGAATCTCACTTAGTAACATCAAGAGTTGGCTCTAATACCAAGTGAAAGTATTTTGTTTAACATGAACGGTAATAATTTTTTGTATCAGATAAGCGTTGTCATGATGTTGTAATACCTTGTGTTGATCTTGACAGACTTGAATATATTCCAACAAAAAAAAAAAAAAGTAACCTTTCATTAGAAAACAAATTCTTCTAAATAATAAAGATCAAATTTAGAGTTTAATAAAATCAATATTCTAGAAAGACAAAATCTTTATGCACAATTTTATCAAAAAATAAAAAAAATTAGGAGATAATTTGTGTATTACAAAAAAAGTTATGTTTCCTTTCATATAAGAATAAGTTGAATTTAAAGTTAATAAATAGTCACGGAAAAAATAATTGTTCAATCTGATGTATGTAAAAGAAAATTTAGATTAAGCCAATAAGATAAGGACAATTGTCAATTAAATAATAATAACTATTAAAAGCAACTTTGATTAAATTTTTTTGAAAAGATTTGGTTAAGTACATAATAAAAAAAAATAGGAGGGGTTAGACTAAGAATTTTCATAGAATTGGAAAAACTTTTGGTTCAAGACCATAGGAAATAGGGGTGGCTATTACCTGATGCAAATATTTAATTAAGCTCAAGCTTAGCAATTTCATGTTTGACACAGATATGTGAGATTGTGTCAATGAAATATTTAATCAAATACTTTGAAAATAGTCACTTAATGCAAAGTGGAGAAGCCAACATCCAACGATTGTTAACATTAAAATTTTATAAATAAGAATTCAAAGTAGGATTTTTTTTTGCTTTCGATTATATATGAATTGTTTACTTTACGAGGCTTACGGTTGGATTACATTAATAAAAATTTGAATGCATGTATTTCAATATATTTTGAGTAGATCTCTTGCGAGACGGTTTCACGAATCTTTATCTGTGAGACGGATACACCTTACCGATATTCACAAAAAAAAAGTAATACTCTTAGCATAAAAAGTAATATTTCTTCATGGATAACCCAAATAAGATATCCGTCTCACAAAATACGACCCGTGAGACCGTCTCACACAAGTTTTGCCATATATTTTTTAATTGATTAGTATTAGCTGGTATCCCTAATAAATTTAAAAGTATAGAATAATAATAATTTTTATAGTATAGTGGAAAAAATTGTCGATTCAAATTTTTATAGAATATCCCGAGTCAAGATCGTAAATGTGTCGTCAAACTCGAAATCGAGTTCGAGTCATGGATTATTTTTAAATAAATTTATATAAATTTTCACTCAAAAATACTTTAAAGGGTGAAAATCACCAAAATTCTTGAATCCTTTCACTGAAATGGAGAGAGTATGGGGGAGGTCGAAAACTGCAAACTGTATATTATAATATAAATTTGGGCCAAAAGGAGTTGGCTCACAAGTACATTCCCAAAACAAACATTGGGCCTTAACAAATGGAGAAAATGGGCCGATTGGATTCTAATTTTGGCCCCTTTCAGCACACAAGTCCAATAATTTCCACTACATATCACAAAACTTACAGCTCCAAACAGCATGAAAACAACAATACTCGCCACACAATTCAATTAATTTCTTCACCAATTGCCTAAAAATTAGGCCCAAAACCCTAAAACTTCAACACTCAGGTGTGAGCCTATGGTCTCTCTGTGAGTCCTCACAATAGTCATAAAACTTGTACCTATTTTGGGCCCAACTCATTGCAGCATATTGTTGGCTGCTCAGCCCGCCAGAACCGGAGGGCGTGGCGGTGATGAGGCGGCACGAGGCGGCCCCTTTGCAACCACTTATCTTGAAGTTATTGTACTTTCCGACGAAGGGTTGATAGTTGTAATCCGCTTTATACCGGCCGTTTTCGGTAGCCCATGAAGAAGCATCCCATATGGATCCATATACATACATTGGCCTTAATGGAAAAGTGGCATCACTTTTCCTAGGATACATTCTAATGGGCACATCATCCACAAAAAATCTGCATTTCAACAGAAAAAATGTCTAGAAATCGTCTTATTTCTTACTTTTTATACATATTCCGTTTAAATGACATAGAAAATCTAAAATCAATTAATGATCAATTGGACAATGACGGGAATGATTAAATAATATTCTTGAAAAGTTAAAGAGCTATCTAGTTGGCTGTTTTCTTGTGATGAGAATGACTGGTGACCATTATGCATGTCTTTTCAGAATCTTTTTTTTATTTCAAGTTCTTTCAATATATCATCTTTTTATCAGATTGATTATATGTTTATAATTAAGCATGTAAAATACCAACAAAAATTATATAGCATTTGATCAAATTTGTATAAGAAATTCTGGTTGGAGTGAAGTCGGTACATGATCTCGGATGGGTTCCAGAGAATGGCGTAGTTGTGGAAGGCTTTGGTGGGATCGAACCAAAGGTGAAATCTCACTTCTCTCCCTATGATATTGTTGCCATCCCCACTCCCTCTCATGTAAACATTTGTTTGCAACACATAAGGCTTGTCCAGCGTCGTTCCCAAGAACTCGATGTCGATTTCATCGTGATCCCCTGGATGGTCTTCATTGTTTGAAAGCTGCCATTTTCAACATTCATTAATCCACCAGTCAGAGATCATAAAAAATTTAATATATATATATATATATATATATATATATATATGAATTTATCTCACGTACGTAGAAAGATGTAATAACTCCAGCCGTGTAACCAGGTTGAAGCTTGATTGCGGCACCGAAATAACCAGATGAATAAGAATCAAGTGATTTAAATCCACTTCCTGCCATGAAAAATTTAAATGTATCAGCCTGTTATAAAATGTTGGGAAATCATATATATTCCACCAAAATTTGTTGTGTATTATGAAAAAAGTGAACTATCTACCATCAATTTACATATATATATTTGATGTATATTTGATACAAGATGGTGGTGACTGTGTTATATATATTTAATATTTGCCATGTGAAATATCGAAAAAGCATAAAACCCGAGAAAGAAGAAGATAGGTAAATGAGCTTTAGCTAGCTAGTACGTACCTGAGGTCCTATCAAGCCAAACAGTGAGTGTGCCTTGGTCGAGACTTTGATGCTGAGGACTCCAGCGATTCCTGAACCCTTGGTCGAAACCGATCGATCCTATTATAGTGGTGGGATAGTAGCCTGGAGAAGGCGGACCCTGTGCATTGCTACTTCTCAGCATGAAAACAAAGCCGATCCACGCTAAAAGAAAGAGAGCCATCGGGGAAAAAATTAATTCCAAGGAAATGTGTATTAAATTAATTGTTGGTGGAACTGATTTATTTAGTAGTTTGAGAGAGTTTGGTTGGGGGGGGGGGGGGGGGGGGGGGTGGGTGTTGGGGGTCGGTTAAGGCTCGATCGGTTAGTGTATATTGTTAGTCTATATATATATATATACATATATACAAAAAGATTATGCATGGGGTCCCATTTGGGTTTTATTTTATTTTATTTTTTTGAAAAACAAAGGACAAGTTATAAAATATTCACGGCCATTTATACAAAGGGGAGCATAGTTTGTTTTTTGAATTTAATGTGATTTTTGTCATAATTTTGAATCGACCTCAAAGTTGCTCGACTACGTTTACAATGATGCAATTCTGATTGGGAAGATTAATTATACAATTTTGATAACAAAATCTTTTCGCTTGAAATAGTTAAATTGAGAAGTGTTAAATTGATCACGAATAACATCAGCATTTTCAATGAAAAAATTAAAATAGTCAAAAATCGAGAAATACATAATTAAAACTAAATTTCGATAATATATATGACCAAAATTACAGAAAAGCAAACACACAAAACCAAAAAATTCGATTTTCGATCTCTAATATTTACGCTGATAGGCTAGCTAAACTGATACTCAAATATTTTTTGTGGTTGATATATCCTAATCAAAGCATGATATATTGGGCGGATTTTCAACTACTATAAACAGTATATAAATCTTTCAATTTTATTTATTTATTTTTCTTTTAATTTTTCGTATTTGCTCTTCAAAAAAATTCGATTTTTTTATTTTTTGGGTATACAAATAATTTCTAATTTGTAACTTATATGGATAGCTAATTACTTCATGGTTATGCCTACATATTTTTCGTCAAAGAAACTATATAATATATATATATATAAATTGAATCGAGATAAAAAGAACACTTGTGACAATATATATGAAGTAATAATTTTTAAACATGTGGATGGTTGAAGAATTGAAGCAATTGGGATGCAAATAGAACATAGTATAATCGAAATTTTTATATAGAATTATTTTCAAAATTTAAATTTTAATTTGTAATATTTATTTATTTTAAAATCAAATGTCAAACTCATGGCTCAGAATGACAGAAAAATGAAAAATGTATCTAATTTGGGTTAATTGTATGTTACCTCTAGGAATTTGATACAAGTATGCATCCAATGGTCTTTTTTTTTCTCTTTATAAATGGAGCAGGTCTCTTGTAAGACGGTCTCACAAATCTTTACATGTGAGACACACTACCGATATTCACAATAAAAAGTAATACTCTAGCATAAAAAGTGATATTTTTTCATGTATGACCCAAATAAGATATCTGTATCACAAAATACGACCCGTGAGACCGTCTCACACAAGTTTTTGCCTTAAATGTCCAAACACAAACCTTCCCTCATTTTCGAGAAGTATGGGGTGTTTGAGTTTTAAGGAGTGTTTTATTTTGGAAAGAATATGATTAATAGAGAAAAAATGAATGTTAAAATCAAAATATTCAGAGTGAAATATTTTATATTCTCAATTCTTTTGTCTCTCTGCTAGGGGTGGGCGTCGGTCGGTTCATTCCAATTTTTCTCTATAATGGTTCGGTTTTTCGGTTTTCGGTTTTGAATATATCTAGTCCAAAACCAAACCATTTTATTACTGTTCGATCCGGTTTTTTTGTAATACGGTTCGGTTATATGGTCGGTTATATACGATTTTATAATATCTTGTTAAGAAATAAAATTATACATCAATTGATGCTCGATGGATGCAACACATATAAAAAAAAATGATAGTAGATGAGTAGAACATATACGATTACAATACACTTATGACTTAACAATCTAAGCTTCAATAACAATTTGAAATACAATTTCAAACAGTAGTTCTTCCATAAAAGGATACACAGTTGATGCGATCTCGCTGAAATGGGTGAGCCGGGTTAAGAGCTCCAACGGATCAAATTAACAATTTATAGTGTTTGGGAATTTGAGTGAAGATAATGGCTTGGATTGATACCTGCAAACAAGAAAGTAACTCGTGAATGGGCACCGGAGGGTGTCCGACGTAGCCACTCCGATGCTTAAGTCAGCAGGTGGAAGATGAACACAATCAATATTTGAGAGAAAATATGTATAATGCTTTGAGAGTTCAAAGATTTCAGAATCCTTTAAATGACATTAATACCTGCTATTTATAGTAGAAAATGCGGTAGGTACCTCGATTTTCGTGTCACCTACTAAGTATGGCAAGTCGGCTGCCAATACTTGTAGCTTCTGATGACTTCTAGGACACTCCAAACCCAAGTTGTTATGACAGATTAGACTGCATGTATCAATCATACTCGAGTATGATGCAAGTTTCGAGGTGGCCCGGGTAATAGAGTACCCGAGTTGTTGGCGGAAAGCCCGGGCTTACGCTGATGATTGCCCGGGAAGTGCCGCAGTGCCCGGGAAGAGAAGACTTGCCCGGGTCTTTAGGAAAGTAACCGACACATTGGCAATGATCTGGGCTATCCAAGTACCAAACCGGATTAATGATGACCTAGATCCTTATGGGAGTATCACCACTCATCCCTAAAATAGTCGGGCTAGAGCTTGACTCGCTGTCCCGATCAGTCATATTTGTTACTTTGTAGGAACATAATTCAGTGTGTAAGAGCACCGGGGGCTTCATATATCCATAGATGAAATGGGATATCGGGGTCTGATACAACCCGGGTTTCGAATATTTGTCATTTAGTATCCTCGGGAAGTCCAAGGGGTGTCATTATGACGCATGCATTAGCATTAAATTCCCGCCGAAAATCATTTCATATTCCGAGAATCTGATAAGTCTGACACATCGATACGCGTGCACGTCCTTTCATATGCCCGGTTCAATTTACGAGGCGCATCTTGATCGTCCACGTGTGCTTACATCAACGGTCGAGATCTCCCCCCACCGCCTATATATATTAGGCCTCCTATTTCGAAAAAACACTTGCAAATTCACAAACTCGGCGAAGCCCTTGCAAATTTTTCTCTCGAAGCTCCTCCGCGCAAGCTTTTCCACCTCCGACGATCCTCTGCCGCTGCAATCAGCAATCTCTCCTTTTCTTAAAATCGTAAGTTCTCTCTCCCAACCATGTCTAATTCTACTTCTTCTACCTCTGGAGCCAATGCGCGAGGCTCTCCCAGTGATGAGTCCACTGCGATGCGCTCCAACTCCTCCTCATCTCCCCCTTTCCGTCGTCTCCTTACCCAAACTTCTCAAAAATAAAAAATTCTTCAAACCAAACCCTCCTCTTCAAAACCTTCCTTCTCCAAACCCTCCTCCTCGAGCACCTCCCGCGTCTCCAAAAAGGACAAGGGTAAGGGAAAAGCCGGGACTTCTGACCACCCTTCCACGGAGACCCCTGGAGTTCCTTGGTTCTCCTCAATGAGCAGTTCTCTGCGCTCGGGGGCGGACGAGGAACTCAGAACTCTGGGGTCTATTCCTTCTTCCTATTCCATCATAATTCCCGGGGTTTCTGACAGGGCAGACAGTCCTCCCCCGGGTTATACCACCTTTTTCCGAGACCAAGTCAGAAATGGTCTTCGTTTTCCCCTCCCTCTTTTTTATATTCAAGTCGCCAAGTTTTTTGGCGTGCCTGTCAACCAATTTCATCCCAATTCCTTTCGAATCATGGCTTCGGCCTATGTTTTATTCAAAATGAATAATCTTCTTATCAACCACCTTGTTCTTCAGTATTATTTTTCTTGCCGGCTCGGGGATAATGCATTTTCCCTGACCACCCGGCAAAATGCCCGATTCCGAAGGGATGGAAAGGAAGATATTTTTTTATTCAACTCCCCGGTCCTCTTCCTTGTCTGACCGGGTTTCTTCCTTCCTTTCCTACTCAACCTGCCCTTCCCCAAGCCTACAAATTTGAGGAACATTTCCTCATGAGTCAAGCCTTGGTGGAGGGCCATAAATACTCCTCCTCCGTCCTTATCTCGAATGAGAATCTGTAAGCTTATGGGTTGAGTGCCCGGGTTGAGGACCCTTTGGACAGGGTGATCGACGAGGTTGCTGGCTCGGGTGCTCAACCTGGTACATTTTCTTTCAAACCTGTCCTTTAATTTTATTTTTATATAAATTCGCAATTTGTACTGACTGTTTACTTTTCCTTATTTGTGCAGGTAACTCAAGAATGCAGGAGGCCTTTATGAAGAAGTGGGCGGCTGAAAAGGCGGCCAAAGAGAAAAAGTTGGCAGCCCGAAAAGCTGCCTTGAGAAGAAACAGGCCGAGGAAGAAGGCGGCCCGGCAAGCTGAGTTGAATCGGGCGGAGGCCCAACAAGAGGAGGAGGCCACCCGAGATGAATCCCTGGAGGATTCTGAGGATCACGTTCCTCTGACCCAGAGGAAGCGAAAGGCTATCACAAGCCCGAAACAGATTCTGGTCGAGGATAATCGGGAGGTGTGTCAAAGCTCCTCTCAAGCGACCCGGTCAACCACCCCTCCCCAGCAGCAACCCGACCAACAGCCTCCCCTCCTCGAGCAGCCTCCCCGAGCCAATATCCTTGAAGAGGGATCCTCGGCAAGGGGGCTGAAGATTCTAGAGCTGCTCCTCACTCCTGATGAGGAGGACAGCCTGAAGAATTCCTGAGCCTCTTGCCAAGCTTTTTGAGGGATCGAACAAGCTCTTGGCGGTAAGTTCTCTCCTTAATCTTTTCTTGCTCTGATTATTGTTTATTCTTGCTGACCTTTTTTCTTGAACAGGCTGCTCACCTCCTGATCTCGGCCTTCGAGTAGGTTGCAGGGGCTACCACTGTCTCTGGCAATCGAGCCCGGCACTTCCAAGATAATCAGGAGAGACTGCAAGAGGAGTTAGCCCGGGCTCGAGCCACTCACGAGGAGGAAGTGGCTAATCTGCGCTCGGCCTTGGACAAGGCCCAAGAGGACCTCAATGAAGGCCTTGTCCGAGAGGAACGTCTGCAAGGCTCTCTGTCTGTTTCGGAATCGAGGATCCATGCCTTTCCGAACAGGTAGAGGTGCAATTACACCGGGTCGAGACAGCTGAGAGTGCTCTGGCCCTGGCTGAGTACAATAAAGGCAAATGACAGGCTTCCTTCCTCCAATCTCCCGAGTTTAAGAAGGCCGTGGTAGACAAGGCCTACCCTCTTTTTCAGAGCGGCTTTGAAAAATGCCGGGAACAATTTGAGGAAGCCAGACTCTTGCCCCAAGATAAGGAAAACATTCCTGATTTTGGCCTGGCTATTGCATCCCTTCCCAAGGATGGCGAGGAGGAGGAGGTGTAGGACCCGGACGCTAATTCATATCCTAATCATTATTAATGTCAAATATAACAATTAAGAAAAGTGAGACTATTTTTTTTTTCTTTTTAAATTATAAATGCGGAAACGTAATAGTAATCTATCTGATATACATATCAAAATTAAAGTACAAATCATGTACTACATGTCTCTATCTCAACTAGGTTCAACTACTATACATCCAGTGCTGAATCCTATTCTGCTTCTGGGCCCGGATCTCCACGCTAACTATAATCTCTCATCCTCTTCCTGATCCTGATCCTGTCCCACCTGTTGTCATGCACACATACAAACAAGACAACAGTCGGATAACTCCGGTGAGATATATATATCCCAGTATAAACAATGTAAATATGCAGTCATATAAAAACATGTATAGAATCATGAAACACATATCAATAACAAGTATCAAATCTGAACAACATGTATCAATACGAACTCTGAATCACACTCTGTGACTCCTAGACTCTGACTCGATTCATCCTAATCTAGGGATCCCGATCTGAATAAGAACGCAACGTTCTCCCATCTACTTTACTCGAACTAGATGGTGGTACGTTCTTAGTCCAAGACTTTGGCGGTCTATATCGAAGATCTGCAATAGGATTCGGTCTTCTCCTCAGTCTATCGATATATATCCAAAAGTCCAGTGACTTGGCGGTTCTGCCAAAGACTAGGCGGATCTGCCCAACTCTAACTCATGCTTTTATAGAATTCAATAGAGTAAGCATATCAATATCAAGCATTGCAAATATCAAATGCAATAATCATTCAGTATGTGATTTTGGGAAACTCAAGTCAAATCTAACTCGAGTTGTGCAATCCCGAATCAACATTTATTTATACCTTTCGTTTCTTTCTGTCGATCTGACTCTGTCGAAGTCTCAAATTCACTGCCTGTCAAATCAATCTGGCAATAACAATATCGAATACACTGTATCAATGTATAACTCAATTCAAGACCTGTTCTGGTCAATACTCAAATCAAACATAATCTGATCAATGTCAACGATGCGATGATACAATCTCAATAACCTCGTCAATTTCAACATTACCGATATAATAACACAGCTCATAATTAATATCAGTACAACCCATATTCTCAACAATAACAGATCATAATCTCAAATCTGTACAAGCTCGCGATACCGGCAATACAATATCAGTATATACGAATCAACAACTTATCTGATCTGACTCTGAATAATATCAATATACCCAGCAATACAGTATCAATCAAATATCAATACCAAAATCTCATAATCGATAACAACACAATTCTGATATCAAATCGGTCTAATCACAATCAAATCGACTTTGAAAATTCATAACAATTTCATACGATATCTGTTCTTCGATCCAGTTTCAATTATACGATGTCTGATATCGCAAGAACAACATATATCAATCTTATCTAATTCTGACAGTATCAAAATTTCAAATCATATCAAAATTCAATGAAACTTACGTCCTGTTATAGCTGTCGTCGCTAGGAACACAGTACTGTACTCGGATTCAAATTCGGACTGGGCGGATTGTACCGAATCACAATTAATCTCTTCGAAGGAATAAAACCATTCTTCTGAATTCATTTCTCGATTTCTTCTGAGAATCAACGTGTATATGTGTATATATATATCCCAAGTGCATGCCAAGCCACGCGTCTTATTTTTCACACTGCACGTTTCACGCTCGGGCCGACATAAAGTTCCACCCGGGCGCGGAACTCTCGGCCCTCGCAATTTAACAATCGCGCTCGGGCGGTCACAAGTTACCGCTCGGGCGCGGAAGTTTCTGTCTAGATACTCAGCTGATCATCTCCTGGCGCTCGGGCGGTTATATTCTACTGCTCGGGCGCCAAACATTCTGTCCAATGAGTTTATTGGCGCTCGGGCGGTTTTTTCTACCGCTGGGGCGCCAGATGTTCGGTCCAACATCTTGGCTTATACTGTAACGATGCCCTGCTTCTTCATTTGAATTCCTATAACCTCAATTCTGTCAATTAATCAACGTCTGATTACAGTAATTAAATCTCGGGCATTACATTTCTCCCCCCTTAGATATGATTTCGTCCCCGAAATCACAGACAATCAAATTAGATATCAAATCAGATACAAAAAGGAGATACACAGAAGCCAAGAGAAAACTCACCCTAATGAAACAATTCTGAAGTTTGCTGTCTCATATTACTTTGTTGTACTTTTAACAGCAGAATAGTCTTCATTCTGAAGTATCTCTCTTTCACAGATTTCTGATTTCAATCTGAAATAATAATTCAAGAAGTATAATATCATAATACCATTTGAAATAATTTTGATAGAATCGATCTCAAATACAGGTTATACAGCATCCGTATATACCCATCAACAGCTCATAACAAATCAACACCATTATCTGCTATCAATCTGTTCAATCCCAGTCAATTCCAATATGTACTCTTCTGTCTCAAATACCAACGGTCATCATCCGACGTTGGTATATTTAGTGTGTCTATTCTGAGCTGTCTTTATTTTCTTCTGAATCAACTTCACTTCTTCAGTCGTATCTCTGATTATATCAGGTTCAATCTCAGGAACCTCAGAGATATTATCTCAATAAAGAGGGGATCTGCACTTCTTGTCATACAACACCTCAGAGGAGTCATCTCAAACTCGTCTGATAGCTATTGTTGTATTAAAACTCACACAATACAATGAATCTTGTCAACTGGTGCTAAAATCAAGCACTACAGTTTCAAGGATATCTTCTCATATCTGGATAGTCCGCTCTGATTATTCCTCAGTCTGTAGGTGAGATATAGAAGAATCTGCTATACATTCTGCCAAACGTGCAAAGCTAACCAAAGTCATGGTCTGATATAATCACCTTTCGGTACTCTGTGTAATCTGACCACTTTTTTAACAGAAATCTCAATAATCTAGTCATATCTGTACGTCATCTTGTACAAATAACACATGCTGCTTTGGTCGATCTGTCAATCACACTCAAATCGCATCGCAATCTCAGGAAGAATATGATAGCTTTATTACGATATCCCTGGAAATGTGATCTCATTTCCATTTAGGAATCGATAAGCTATATAACCAATTTCCTGGTTTCTTTCTTTTTGTCTTTATCTATCGGCAATTCAGACCTTTCATTACAAACTCTGCCACATCTAATCTCACCTGTTTCTATCAAACTGTCTTTTCAAATTATCTTTCATTTCTCTGCTATCAGAATGAATGCTGAATCATCTACTGTGTATTTCTGACAACATCAGTCATTTCAAATTTGAAATATCTGGTACAACCCATCGGTTATTTACATACACTGCATTATCACCTATCTGATATTCTGATCGATACCTTACTCTGACTATCGATAATCAAGTTCTGCCCATTTTGATCAACTTTCTGACCAGTTTTAACTCTCAAAATCAGCTCTGGTTCGGTTTGTACGGTATCGAATCTCAACTGTATACAATCTGTATCAAATACTGCTCCAGAAATAATAATTCTCAATCAGATTTAAAACAACAGTCAGATATAATAGCTTGCTAAACTCATGCAATTACAAATTTCTGACACTGATATCAATCTCAGCCAACTAATCACGGTTTCACTGTGCTAGATCAACAGATATATCATCTTCAGATATAACAAGCTCTGAATACAATCTGTCTCAGTCAAGCTACACATTTGAACAATTTCTGTATACAACTTTTCAGTTCCCAGAATATTCAATACAATACTCCGATATTCAATAAAATCAATCATAATCTTCGAATATACCAGAATATCATAGATTAACAAATCAGAGAATCATCAAAATATTCTGAACACAGAGTTTATCAGCTCATAAACATAACTGAAGCATCCCAAAGAAAAACACTCAATCAGATGTGACTCTCTGACAGTAAATCTTCTAACTGATATTTCACTTCTTTCAATTCAATCAGTATCATTCTGTACAAAGTTTTAAAAAATAAGAACAGTACCTAGCACTTACTCAATGCTGGAATCTATCTCTCAAATCAGAGGCAACCCGGAATCTAATCTGAAACAATATTAGCAATTCTAGTATCTTTCATGCCACTGGCAAATCATCCAGGGTTAAGCTCAATCTCAGTAAATCAACTGAATGCACAAGGCATTCCTCTATTTCTTTCGACAATCATCAAATCATGAACTTCACACATATCAAAGGAATTCTAGATTTAGAATTCTTACCGTATAATGTTCATGCTTCGGCCGTTTAAGTTCCGAGTCTTACCATCTTCTGGAAACAGTCTACGATCAGCTCTGTACTTGGTCAACATATCAGTATCGATAACGTAGTCAAAGCAGGCAACCCAAGTACTATACCATCTAACTCAATCTCATATCTGTCATACTGTAGCAGACCATGTCTAATATACATCACTGGTACAAAACCTCTCCCAAACAGAGAAGAGATTAATACTACAGTAGATAATAGCTCAATAAACAATCCATATATCAATGCAATTCATTCAAAGATAATCGTATGGGATGCATTAGTATTTATCAATACATATGCAAAATAACCATACAGTAAATAAGTACCTGCCACTACCTCGTCAGGTGTGTCCTGGCCTTGGTCGTGATTGAGGAGTCGTCGATGGTTGGAATGAGTGAACAACCGGTGATTGTCTATCAGGCGGTGCCACTGGTCCAGATGGTTCTGCTCCCTGAAATCTTCGGGAACCTCTCTGTGGACATACTCTAGCAAAGTGTCCTGATTGTCTGCAGATCCGGCAACTACCGAACACACCTCGGCATTGCTCTGTGGAATGTCTTCCGCCACAAGTTCTGCAGTACTCTCCTGTATAACTCGGGCTAGAACTACTGGAGCTAGACGAACCACTCCATAGTTTCTTAAACTGTTTCTTGCGAGCTTTCAAGAAATCTTCTTTCCCCTTACTACTACTACCACTATCAAATCGAAACGGTGCTTGTAAGAATTGAGCTGGAGGTTGTTGTTTCGGTGGGTGAGCAACATACAACATTCTTCGTTGTTGAATCACTCTTGCCTCAGCTCTCTTTGCCATGTTCAAGGCGTCAGCAAAATAATGGGGTCGTTCCACATTTACCAATGCAGATATTTCAGGATTCAATCCGTTGATGAACTGATCAACTACAGCTTTATCATCCATAGCCACTGCAAAGGCGTAATAAAGTAGAGAATTTTGCCACATATTCATTAATATTCAACTGGCCCTGTTTCAGGTTGACAAAATCTGTACTCTTATCTTGTCGGTACGATACTGGAAGAAATCTTTTATGAAACTCAACCTTAAAGATTTCCCACGTAATCACGGTACCCTGTTGTTCTAATGCTTCCTTGGTTTCAATCCACCAACTCCTTGCAACCTCGTGCAACTGATGCCCAATCAATCTAACCCTGCGTTCATCTGGGTAATCAAGTGAATCAAACAGCATTTCAATATCCTTCAGCCAACTCTCACAATCGTCAGACGTCTCAATATCCCTCAGAATCAGCGGTTGAAATGACTGAAACCTCTTCAACATTGGTTCCATCGAAGTTTCTGACACATCCATCTGATAAACTGAAGTACCACCTGATTCTTTAATTCTTCGAGGAGGTATATCTGATTACCAAAAGAATTAGTAACCAAATACAACAAACCTGTTTCAGTCCTCCTCTGATCATCTTACTGCTGATCAAGAATCGGTTCTGATTCATTCTCAATAACACATGTTTATAAACAAATCAGATAAGCAAGTAAACATGTATTATATAAAGAAGTAACACATGTTAGCATTCAAAAGCAAGGAAAGAAACTCATTCTACCCCGCTCACTAGCTCCTATTTCCGTCTAAAGGATCTATCGCTCTGATACCACCTGTTGTGGGGACCCGGACGCTAATTCATATCCTAATCATTATTAATGTCAAATATAACAATTAAGAAAAGTGAGACTATTTTTTTTTCTTTTTAAATTATAAATGCGGAAACGTAATAGTAATCTATCTGATATACATATCAAAATTAGAGTACAAATTATGTACTACATGTCTCTATCTCAACTAGGTTCAACTACTATACATCCAGTGCTGAATCCTATTCTGCTTCTAAGCCCGGATCTCCACGCTAACTATAATCTCTCATCCTCTTCCTGATCCTGATCCTGTCCCACCTGTTGTCATGCACACATACAAACAAGACAACAGCCGGATAACTCCGGTGAGATATATATATCCCAGTATAAACAATGTAAATATGCAGTCATATAAAAACATGTATAGAAGCATGAAACACATATCAATAACAAGTATCAAATCTGAACAACATGTATCAATACAAACTCTGAATCACACTCTGTGACTCCTAGACTCTGACTCGATTCATCCTAATCTAGGGATCCCGATCTGAATAAGAACGCAACGTTCTCCCATCTACTTTACTCGAACTAGATGGTGGTACGTTCTTAGTCCAAGACTTTGGCGGTCTATATCGAAGATCTGCAAAAGGATTCGGTCTTCTCCTCAGTCTATCGATATATATCCAAAAGTCCAGTGACTTGGCGGTTCTGCCAAAGACTAGGCGGATCTGCCAAAGACTAGGCGGATCTGCCCAACTCTAACTCATGCTTTGCTACAATTCAATAGAGTAAGCATATCAATATCAAGCATTGCAAATATCAAATGCAATAATCATTCAGTATGTGATTTTGGGAAACTCAAGTCAAATCTAACTCGAGTTGTTCAATCCCGAATCAACATTTATTTATACCTTTCGTTTCTTTCTGTCGTTCTGACTCTGTCGAAGTCTCAAATTCACTGCCTGTCAAATCAATCTGGCAATAACAATATAGAATACACTGTATCAATGTATAACTCAATTCAAGACCTGTTCTGATCAATACTCAAATCAAACATAATCTGATCAATGTCAACGATGCGATGATACAATCTCAATAACCCCGTCAATTTGAACATTACCGATATAATAACACAGCTCATAATTAATATCAGTACAACCCATAATCTCAACAATAACAGATCATAATCTCAAATCTGTACAAGCTCGCGATACCGGCAATACAATATCAGTATATACGAATCAACAACTTATCTGATCTGACTCTGAATAATATCAATATACCCAGCAATACAGTATCAATCAAATATCAATACCAAAATCTCATAATCGATAACAACACAATTCTGATATCAAATCGGTACTAATCACAATCAAATCGACTTTGAAAATTCATAACAACTTCATACGATATCTGTTCTTCGATCCGGTTTCAATTATACGATGTCTGATATCGCAAGAACAACATATATCAATCTTATCTAATTCTGACAGTATCAAAATTTCAAATCATATCAAAATTCAATGAAACTTACGTCCTGTTATAGCTGTCGTCGCTAGGAACACAGTACTGTACTCGGATTCAAATTCGGACGGGCGGATTGTACCGAATCACGATTAATCTCTTCGAAGGAATAAAACCATTCTTCTGAATTCCTTTCTCGATTTCTTCTGAGAATCAACGTGTATATGTGTGTATATATATCCCAAGTGCATGCCAAGCCACGCGTCTTATTTTTCACACTGCACGTTTCACGCTCGGGCGGACATAAAGTTCCGCCCGGGCGCGGAACTCTCGGCCCTCGCAATTTAACAATCGCGCTCGGGCGATCACAAGTTACCGCTCGGGCGCGGAAGTTTCTATCGAGATACTCAGCTGATCATCTCCTGGCACTCGGGCGGTAATATTCTACCGCTCGGGCGCCAAACATTCTGTCCAATGAGTTTATTGGCGCTCAGGCGGTTTTTTTCTACCGCTCGGGCACCAGATGTTCGGTCCAACATCTTGGCTTATACTGTAACGATGCCCTGCTTCTTCATTTGAGTTCCTATAACCTCAATTCTTTCAATTAATCAACGTTTGATTACAGTAATTAAATCTCGACATTACAGGAGGCAACCCAAGACAAGCAGCCAGGGCCCGAACATGTAGATATAGACTAGGATTGTATTTTTCTTTTCCCGTTTTTATTTGTAATCTCTCGGCCTTCGGGCTTTTATTAATGAAAATTTCCATTTCCCTTTATCTTTTTTGCAATCGTATCCTTGGTAAATTTTCGACAACTCGGGTGACATGATTGCTGGTGTACAAAATAATCAGGAAATTTTTCTAAGTGTTGTAGATTAACCGGTAACTTCAAATAAATACCCGGGACCTTGATCCTTGTAATGAATAAAATGCTTCATATTCAGCCAGTGATCCTAGTGTAGGCAACCTTTAAACTCGGATATAAAACCTTGATGTATATAATAAACATGGAAAAATCGGTCAAGAGAACATATCTTCGGGATTTAGAATGGTCGAGGTGTGGTACCCCGAGCCAGGGTGTAGTGCCCTGGGCTTTTCAGAACCAAGGTGCGGAGCCTTGGGCTGAGGATCATGTCCCGAGACTTGGGAATGGTCGAGGTGTGGTGCCCCGAGCCAGGGTGTAGTGCCCTGGGCTTTTCACAACCAAGGTGCGGGGCCTTGGGCCGGGGATCATGTCTCGGGACTTGGGAATGGTCGAGGTCTGGTTCCCCGAGCCAGGGTGTAGTGCCCTGGGCTTTTCAGAACCAAGGTGCGGGGCCTTGGGTCGGGGATTATGTCCCGGGACTTGGGAATGGTCAAGGTGTGGTGCCCATAGCCAGGGTGTAGTGCCCTGGGATTTTCAGAACCAAGGTGCGGAGCCTTGGGCCGGGGATCATGTCCCGGGACTTGGGAATGGTCGAGGTGTGGAGCCCCGAGCCAAGGTGTAGTGCCTTGGGCTTTTCAGAACCAGGTGTGGAGCCTTGGGCCGGGGATCATGTCCCGGGACTTGGGAATGGTCGAGGTATGGTGCCCCGAGCTAGGGTGTAGTGCCCTGGGCTTTTCAGAACCAAGGTGCGGGGCCTTGGGCCAGGGATCATGTCCCGGGACTTGAGAATGGTCGAGGTGTGGTGCCCCGAGCCAGGGTGTAGTGCCCTGGGCTTTTCAGAACCAAGGTGCGGGGCCTTGGGCCGGGGATCATGTCCCGGGACTTGGGAATGGTCGAGGTGTGGTGCCCCTAGCCAGGGTGTAGTGCCCTGGGCTTTTCAGAACCAAGGTGCGGGGCCTTGGGCCGGGGATCATGTCTCGGGACTTGGGAATGTCGAGATGTGGTGCCCCGAGCCAGGGTGAAGTGCCCTGGGCTTTTCAGAACCAAGGTGCGGGGCCTTGGGCCGGGGATCATGTCCCGGGACTTGGGAATGGTCGAGGTGTGGTGCCCCGAGCCAGGGTGTAGTGCCCTGGGCTTTTTGTTAACAACCGGGGCTTAGTACCTCCCGTCATAAGATAACAGAAACATTAATAACATTCTTTGAGAAAATATGTCTTTCAGTTATTTCTTCCATCAAATAATTGCATCTGTCATGCATAGTTACTTCTTTAAATTAAATACATTTCAAGGTCTTTTGAGGAGATGTCCTTGAGCATCTTCTAAATAAAAGGATCCCGAGCTGATTTTCGGGTGATTTTATAAGGTCCTTCCCACCGTGCTTTCAGCTTCCCAACATCCCCAGCAGGGTTGACCTTCTTCATGACTGAATCCCCTACTTGGAAGTCTCGGATCCGTACCTTTTTTACTATGATTTCATAACCCGGCTCCGATATGCTTCCATTCGAATGAAAGCTCGATCTCTTTTTTCTTCCACCAAATCCAACTCCATAGCCCGGCCTTGATCATTGTTGTCCGGGTAAGATTCTAACCGGGAAGATGTTTGCCCAATTTCCATTGGAAGAACTGCTTCAGAACCATATACCAAGTTAAAAGGAGTTTCTTGGGTAGGTGCTCAAGGAGTGGTTATGTATGCCCAGAGAACACTTGGTAATTCTTTCACCCAATCCTTTCCTTTGCCTTGTAGCCTTGTTTTCAGTGCTTGTACAATGATTCTATTGACAACTTCTGTTTGACCATTAGCTTGAGGATAGGCAATAGAGGTGAGAGATTGAGTGATCTTCATTTCCCGGCACCAGGACATAATTTCTTTGCCCTGAAACTGTCTTCCATTGTCCGAGATAAGTCTTCTGGGCACTTCAAACCGGCACACAATGTTCTTCCACAAAAATTTTAAAACTTCCTGCTCAATGATTTTAACCAAGGGCTTAGCTTCTACCCACTTGGAAAAATAATCGACAGCTACTAACAAAAATTTCTTTTGAAGCCCGGGCAATCGGGAAAGGACCTACAATATCCACTGCCCCACTGATCAAAGGGGCAAGATGCCCAAATAGGCTTCATAAGAGTGGCCGGGCTGTGTCGAAAATTTGAATGATGTTGACAGCTCTCGCAAGCCTGGACCACCCGAGCAAAATCTTGACTAAGAGTTGGCCACCAGAACCCGGCAAGCATTGTCTTCCGGGCCAAAGATATTCCTCCGAGGTGCTCAGCACAACACCCTTCATGAATCTCTCGGAGGACATAATCCACCTCTTTCTCAGATAAGCATTTAAAAAGAGGTCCCTGGAATGATCTCCTGTACAAGATATTATTTAAGAGAACGAACCTAGAAATTTGTCTCTTAATTTTTTGAGCTCGGGTTTTGTCCTCGGGTAGTTCATTATTTACAATGAACTTAATCAGAGGTGTCATCCAGGAGTCCTCGGGTAATGGTAATATTTCTTCCTCGGTGGACAGGATCAGTCGAGAAACATGCAGGACTTCCCGGGTGCTTACTTCTGATAAAGAAGCAGCCATTTTTTCCAGAGCATCTGCCTCACCATTCTCTTCCCTAGGTATTTGTTCAATACTCCAATCAGCAAAGACTTCTGCTTAGGCTTGGATGAGCTGTAAGTATTTTAGCATCCTGTCATCCTTAGCTTCATACACGCCTTTTATCTGTTGAGTGATTAGTTGCGAATCAGAGTATATAATAATCCGGGAAGCTCCGACTTCCCGGGAAGCTCGGATATCAGCCAGAACAGCCTCATACTCGGCCTCATTGTTGGTCACCTGGGAATCGATCCTTGATGCTAATTTAATTTTTCTCCCGGGGGAGATATTATTACAACCCATACCCCACAACCCTGTAAGGCTAGACGCCCCATCCAAAAATACCCTTCATACTTCTTCTTTCTCGGGTTGAATCATCTCGGATAAGAAATCTGATAAGGCTTGTGCTTTGATGGCCACCCGAGGCTTGTACTCTATGTCATATTCTCCCAACTCTACTGTCCACTTGATCATCCGCCCGGATACTTCTGATTGAGTCATGATTCTGCCAAGAGGACTATTGTTAAGAACAATGATTTGATGTGACAGGAAGTAAGGTCGTAGCTTCCGGGCGGTCATGATCAAGGCCAAAACAATTTTCTCTATTTCACTGTAACGGAGCTCGGGGCCTCTTAGAGCATGGCTGACATAGTAGATAGGCTTTTGATCAGAGCTTTCTTCTTTTATTAGAACCGAGCTGACAGCATGCTCTGTAGTAGAAAGATAAACAAATAGTTTTTCCCCGGGCTCCGGCTTTACCAACACAAGGAGCTCTGCAAGGTGAATCTTCAAGTCCTGGAAGGCCTGTTCACATTTCTCATCCCACCCGAATTGTTGGGCCTTCCTTAGAACCTGGAAGAAAAGATAACTCCTGTGTGCTGATCGAGATATAAATCGAGACAGGGAAGCAATCCTCCCGGTCAGCTTCTGTACTTCTTTGAGAGATCGGGGAGATGGCATACACAGCACGGATTTGACTTTTTCCTGATTCACCTCGATCCCCCGATCTGTCACTATGAATCCCAAGAATTTGCCACTCTTTATGCCAAAAATACATTTGGCAAGGTTGAGCTTTATCCCGTAACACATTAGAGTGGCAAAGGTTTCGTTCAGATCAATAATGAAATCCGCAACCTCCTTGGACTTGCCCAAAATATCATCCACATAAACTTCCACATTTCCTCCAAGCTGCTTCTCAAAGACTTTGTTCATTAGACGCTGGTAAGTATCCCCTGCATTCTTCAACCCGAAAGGCATTACAATATAACAAAATGTACCTCCCGAGGTGATGAAGATGGCTTTATCTTGATCACTCTTGGCCAGGGGAATTTGATGATATCCCTGGTATGCGTCCATGAAACTTAGTAGTTCAAAACCTGAGGTAGAATCCACCAGCTAATCAATCCTGGGTAGGGGATAATGATCCTTGGGACAAGCTTTATTAAGATCGCGGAAGTCTACACACATTCGTCACTTCCCGGTAGATTTAGGCACCAGCACCACATTCGAAAGCCATGTAGGAAATTGAATTTCTCGAATGTGGCCGGCATTCATCAGCTCCTTCACATGTTCATTCATAACTTTGTCTTTTTCAGGACCAAAGTGTCTCTTCTTCTGTTTTACCGGGTGAGAGCCCGGGAGAATGTTCAATTGATGCTCCGATATCAGGGGTGATATCCCTGTCAACTCCTGTTGGGACCAGGCAAACACATGAATATTAGCTTTTAAACAATTGATCAGACTAACCCGAGTGGATGTACTGAGGTCCCGAGCCACCCGGATTTGCTGCACTGGTCCGATTTCTATCATCTCATGTTCCTCCTCTGCCACAAAATGTACCTCTCCCTTCCCAACTACTCTTCATCCTTCTTCGTCCACTCTTGCTTTCTTTCCTTCCCTCCTAGTTTTGCTTTGATCAGCTCGGACTGCCTTCACATAGCACTTCCGAAAAGATTGCTGATCCCCCCGGACTTCTCCTACCCGGGTACCAACAGGAAATTTTATTTTTTGATGGTAAGTGGATGTCACGGCTCTTAATTCATTCATAGCCGGCCTCCCTAAAATGATATTATATGAAGATGGGGAGTCCACTACAGTGAAAGAGGTCATCACTGTCTTTTTGAGATCCTGAGAGCCCAGGGTTAGTGGTAAGACAATCTCCCCTTCTGGGTAGACCACATGGCCAGCAAAGCCAAATAGGGCAGTTTCCACCGCTTCCAGGTGAAAACTCTGCAAATCCATCTGTACAAAGACATCTTTAAAAATTACATTTACTGAGCTGCCTGAGTCAATAAAGACCCTCAAAATGTCATAATTTGCCACCCGGGCTTGGATAATCAGGGCATCATTGTGGGGTAGATTCACCCCCTTCAAATCCTCCGGGCCAAAACTGATGACCGCCTCATCCCTCCTCGTCCCCTCTATCTCCATACATTCCCTCCTACTCCTTGGTTTTCTCACCCGATTGGAGTCTCTATCAGTGGAGCCTCCTGATATCATTTTAATCAACCCCGTAGCAGGGGGCAAATTCTTTTTTCTCTCGGGCTCGGGCTCGGGCTCTCTTCTTCTCCCGGGCTCACTCCTCGGAGTACTCCTCATACCTCCTCCTCGGGCACTGGATCCTGGCTGTCGAGATGTCCAAGGTGGAAATCTCGATCTCTTGTTGTCGTGACTGGGTCCCGGGGAGGAAGGTAAGACATAATCTTCCTTCAGTGTCTTGCAGTCATCGGTGTTATGATAACACACTCTGTGGAGAGTGCAAAATCCTCTTTTCTCTGGTCGGGACAATTGATGGTCCTGGGCCAGGTCTCTACTGCATTCTTGCACTTTCCTTTCCCGGAAAATCTTTAGAGGCACGTGATGAAAAAAGTGCCCTGGATTACTCCTCTTCTGTCCTCTCTCCTCGGGCTTAGACACCCGGTCTCCTCTCTCCTTCTTTACAGCTTTCCTCTTCTGCTTCTGAGATTCTTCCATATTGATATACTTCTCTGCTCGAGACAATAAGTCTTCGAAATCCCCGGACACTTTCTTGGTCAATGATTTGAAAAACTCACCCTCCCTCAAGCCCTGGGTGAATGCTGTAGTCTTTGTTTCAGTGGCACAAGTGGGAACGTCAAGAACCACTCTATTGAATCTTCTGATATAAGCCCTCAGACTCTTCCTCCGGGCTCTGCTTGACTTCGAAAAGACTAAAAACAGTCTTCTTGTACTTTTTGCTGCTGCTGAAATGGTGTGAGAACGCCTTTTGGAAGTCTTTGAAAGAACTAATACTTTGAGAAGCCAATCCCTCAAACCACCTTTGAGCCGAGTCTACAAATGTTGTCAGGAACACCTTACACTTAATTCGATCATTATAACAGTGTAACATGGCCATATTCTCAAACCTAGCTAGGTTCTCCTCCGGGTCTGCGTTACCATCATAATCTTTCACTTTGGCCGATTTGAAATTCCCGGGAAGAGGTTCCCGGACAGTTGTTTCAGTAAACGGGCATCCCTTGGTGACATCCGGGGAAGTACTCCGTCTATCCAACTACCCTTCCAACACCTTCATCTTCTGCCTCAATTCCAACAACTCTTCTGCCACAGTAGGAGATTTGGACCCGGTACTAGACTCCTCGGCCTCCCGTCTCTCCTCCTCTCCTTCCAACTCCTGCTCTTGCTCCTGCTCACGTTCATGTATATTTTCGGGCAGTGTAACATGCTGAGAAACTTCTTTCCTGGCCATAGCTTGCTTTACTGCATCGGATATCATCTTTTTCAGTTCTTCCGGGGTCATGGTAATGAGATTTGGTCTGGTGTTATTAACACCAACTTGTCTTGAAGTCTGCCCTTCATCATCCTGGGCCCGAGAATTATCTTGATTGGTTCATCTTGTACGAGCCATATCAACATCTTAATCTCAGGTTCCCACAAACGGCGCCAATGATGCGATTTCGCTGAAATGGGTGAGCCGAGTTAAGAGCTCCAACGGATCAAATCAACAATTTATAGTGTTTGGGAATTTGAGTGAAGATAATGGCTTGGATTGACACCTGCAAACAAGAAAATAACTCGTGAATGGGTGCCGGAGGGGTGTCCTACGTAGCCACTCCGATGCTAAATTCAGCAGGTGGAAGATGAACACAAGCAATATTTGAGAGAAAATATGTATAATGCTTTGAGAGTTCAAAGATTTCAGAATCCTTTAAATGACATTAATACCTGCTATTTATAGTAGAGAATGGGGTAGGTACCTCGATTCTCGTGCCACCTACTAAGTATGGCAAGTCGGCTGCCCATACTTGTAGCTTCTGATGACTTCTAGGACACTCCAAACCCAAGTTGTTCTGACAGATTAGACTTCCTGTATCAATAATACTCGAGTATGGTGCAAGTTTCGAGGTGGCCCAGGGTAATAAAGTACCGAGTTGTTGGCGGAAAGCCCGGGCTTACGATGATGATTGCCCAGGAAGAGCCACAGTGCCCGGGAAGAGAAGACTTGCCCGGGTCTTTAGGAAAGTAACCGGCACATTTAGCAATGATCTGGGCTATCCAAGTACCAAACCGGGTTAATGATGACCTAGATCCTTATTGGGGTATCACCAACAGCCATTAAATTCCAATTTTCAACTCCAAAATGCACATAGATTTTGCATCTCAAATCTCAATACATTTAACAATATGAGCTTCAATAAAAATTTGAAATTTCAATTGTCAATATTGGACTTGTCATATGACTAAGGCCCATTTATTAGCCCATTATACAAAAAGATCTATAGTTAAATATAATATGGTCGGTTCGGTTATTTCGGTTTTCTGAGGATCAAAACCGTAAACCGAACCGAAAAACCGAATTTCTTTAATTTTGAAACCGTAAGCGGCCGAAAAACCGATAAAACCAAACCATTTAAACCGAATTTTTCGGTTCGGTCGGTTATTTCGGTTTTAACCAAACTATGCCCACCCCTAGTTATTAATAAAGAAGTGATCTCCTTGAGAGTTTTTGAGTGGACGTAGTCTAATTTTGAAGTGAACTACTATAAACATTGGTGTCAATTTTATTCAATTTTTTATATTACTTCTGATATTTTGGTGCAATATTAACTCGTTTAATTCTTCGATATGTCAATAACAGAATGTCCCTCGATAAGGGAGAGGTATGCCAAGGTAGACTCAAGCTCGTTACAAGGATAACATGATGAAATTTTCCGTACTTATAAACATTTACAATTGCGAAAATCTGCAGACAGCCTCTTTTCTTGATTATTGGATTCTCAATTAAATACTTACATCTCTGTTTTTCCCCACTCGTTGACATTGTCATTGTGAGAATTGGCCACATTTACTTGATTGCATCCTTCTACATTTATTTTTTCCGTCCTAACTATTTTCCCCATTCATTTGTCATCTCATTTATAATTTAATACAATTATATATTAATTATAAAAAAAGACGTAGCACAAAATCTTTACAAAATCAATTTCTGTTCAAATTGATACGGATATATATATGCAATAAGAGTAGATATCTTGTGAGATGGTCTCAGCGAATCTTTATCTGTGAGACGAGTCAACCTCTACCGATATTCACAATAAAAAGTAATATTTTTTTTATATATGACCCCAAATAAAAGATTCGTCTCACAAAATACGACTTATGAGACCATCTCACACAAGTTTTTGTCATACAACCATGTAACAACAAATGAATGATTTGGTGGGCAATGACTTTCAAAATTCATGCATCCCTTGAATATCATATATATTTATTTATTGAATCTTATTTATTTTGACAAGAAACAAGATATATATATATATATATATATACACACACACATATGGAATGTCATAAAATTGTTGAATTTGAGACAAAATGGGTTTGGTTGGCGGCTTCTGTACATGAAATGGGGCCTATTTGCCGACACTCCCTAACTTTGCAATGTTTTGGGTATCTTATCACTATAAATTAGACTTAGGACCTTCAAATATTAGATAGGCTATTATTTCTACGCTTTAGTTTTCAATGTCGGGAAACTACGAGAAACCTGGCCTACACACACACACACACAGAGAGAGATATATGACAAGGAAATTATATAATTCGAGATATTATTGTGATATGATTTTAATGAATAATTATGTGAAGATACTTTCTAACCAGAAAAAAAGAGAAGAAAACGACATCATATATAATCAATTGTAAATGTTTTAAAAGAGACATTTGATCTATTTCTCATTCACTTTGGAGAAGTCAGACAGCGAATTAACGAAGGGCAAGTCTTAGGTTCATGCACGGGCTCGTCACGACAAGCGTGACAAAACAATAGTAATCTTAATTAAGTTTCACCGAGTGTGTTACATCTGGTGTATCACGCCAACACGATCTGTGTATCGATGTGAACCCCCACATGCTATGATTAGACTTGCAGATGTAACATAGTCTCAACCCGACCTTATATATTGTATCCTTTAGTATTTATATTAAATAAAAGAATTTCACATATAGTTTATTACATAAAATCAATTCATTTAGCTAATTTTAATTATTACAATATTTCTTATTTTGGTACATTTATGTCAAGGTAATAGATTTGAGTGTAACATACAGAGAAGGATTGTCAAAGTCAATATATACAACTTCCAAAAACTTATTTTAGGCGATGTGAGGCAACCAACACGCTCACTCACACTCATTAATTAACAATTGGATCATAAAGTTTACAAGACGTTATCGGATAACTTTTAAGAGTATTTCAACACATAACGGGGTGACCCTTAAGCTACAAAATCTAGTTCAAGGAAGAGAATTATTCAAGTTCATGTATATATTTAAATATTTTATAATTTTCCTTGAGAGGAAAAAGAAAAGATTCTTGGTCGACCTAGCCCAACAACGATCAAAGGACAAGAATTGAACTTTCTTGATAAAATTTTTTATATTAAAATTTGTCCTTATTTATATGAATGCGTAATGGAGGTTACAAATTCAGTTGATAAGTTTTTTAATTACTTTTTTTTAGAAACCCTGCGGTCAAAAATTGGTACAATACACTGTGTGTGACGCAAGACTAATCTCAAATTTATAACAAATAATATTAATTTAGATTAGTGAATAAGGAATTATATTAAAAATCAATTCATTTCTCTAAAGTTCGGTAATCCTTTTGAACTGTATCGAACCTATGAGATGACTTGTATATGCAGATTTGTAATGCAACATCAGTTTTATCGATGAGAAAGTACAAAAATTAGCAAAAATCGAAAGACATAAGATTAAGAGTGAAATTTTACAATATAGAATACCAAAATCGAAAAAACAAACAAACGAACATGTAAGAAAAAAAACGCTATTTTCCCATCTCTATAATTACATGTGTTTGAAATAGAGTTGGAATTTATTTAATATATGCATAGGAAAAAAATTCAAACTCAATAAAACATCATTTATTATGCATATTTACATGACTAGTTATTAATTATGCCCCATAGGTAAACAAACAGTGGAAGTGGGACAATAACGATAATAAATATATAAAATATGATCTACATTTAAGTTTTATAATTCTACGTTACGAAAACAACTCACAGATGACAAGATACTTTTTTTATGGTGTTGAACTATGAAGTGTTGAGAAATTATAGCCATAAAACATTCATTATGTTAGGGAAAAAAAAAAGATTTAATTGATGAGTATATGTTTAATATATAGCCTAGGCTCCGGCTTTTTATTTGACTGATCCTTGGAGATGATGGTATTCTCTCTGGTTCGTTCTCTCATATAAATTTAGATACGATCATAATTTATATACATTGGTTTTTTGTTTGACTAGTCCTGAGAGATGATGTTATTCTCTCTGGTTCGTTCTCACAGATAAATCTAGATACGATCATAATTTATATACATTGAGAGTAGAAGTTCCAAGCACTTGTATTCCAAATTAAATTGTCTTCAAAATATGACCAACTTTTCAAAATAATTTCATCTTTTAAGACGCAGAGTGGGGAGGATTCGAACCCCCAAGACTTTTGTTATCCTCCTAGTGTTTAATCATTTC
This sequence comes from Primulina tabacum, assembly GCF_025594145.1. Classification (NCBI taxonomy): domain Eukaryota; kingdom Viridiplantae; phylum Streptophyta; class Magnoliopsida; order Lamiales; family Gesneriaceae; genus Primulina; species Primulina tabacum. Next base: position 630,257 of record NC_134552.1, on the reverse strand, counting down.
ATATGTATATATGGGACTATACATATAAAATCGACATAAAATCTAGAAATTATGTCATAAATGATAAGCAATTATTTTAATAATAATAAGAACGGATCTTTTGTGAGACGAGTCAACCATATCCATATTTACAATAAAAAATAATAATTTTGCTATAAAAAAGTAATTTTTCATTAATTATCCAAATAAAATATATATCTCATAAAATTGATTCGTGAGATCGTTTGAGTATTTTGTGTAATAATAATATGAATAAATGACTAAATCATAAAGTTTATTAAATTCAAATATATCGTACAATGATTGTAGGTGACCATTGTTAAATATGACCTAAAGTCGATAAACATCAATTACTAGATTAGAGGCGCATGCCCTACCGACAGTTTTATGATGTAACACTAAATTCCAAGCTTAGAAGTAATTTCTGTTTTTCAAAGACAAGGACACTCTGATATTTGAGAATATATTAAATTTTAATATTTGTACAGAAAAGATAACATAAATTTCACACTTATCTGCCGTATGAAGTTGAAGAAAATATTTGATTTATATTTGTTAGGGGGGGTAATTTTTTCCTATCAGGAACATGAAAGTATTTTTTTAGGGAAAAAAATATTGTAAATTAGTGTATGCAAATATTTTAAAAATAAATACTAATTCTTTTTTTACGAATTTTGCAATATTATAAAAAAAATTGATAATATTTTTTAAGAATATTTGAAAACACTTCCCAGAAATCAGAAAATATAATTCGGGCTTCTACTTTTGTCATCATGACTTCATTTAACTACTGATCCAAGTATTCAAACATTTTATGCCTTTATTTTTCTAAATATTCAACTAAGCTTATTTAAATGTTAAAAAAAAAGATTATCTCGCTAAACGACCCTATAAATTATTAAATCACCAAATTTTGACTATTTGTTTCTCTTTATATATGTGAATTAATGGATATATAGTAGTTTTCACATCAAATATTTTGGAACTTAATTTTTATAGAATACTCCATGATGCATGTTTTTTTTTTATACATATAAAAATTAAACTGAATCACTGTTTAATAATATAATTATTAAATAAGTAATTTAATTGATATACAGGAAACTTTTCATTTTTATTTTAGGTAACCTTTAGTAAAGCGATAAACGTCGATCTTATAGTTAGTATTAAAGCCAAAATCATGCGTTTGATTCTCATTGATTATAAGAAATACAATTATTAGGAAGAAAATTGTTGAGGTGCAATAACTTGAACTGCTATGCAATTTAAATTTAATTTAAAAGATTTAAATTACATCATCACCACCAACTATAGTTTTTTGTTAAACGACAAAAGCTCGATCTTATATTATTACAACTTGAAACTTTAAAATTTGGTTAAAGCCAAATGAATATTCAGAATTAATGGGTTTATTTCGTTTTCTGGTACAAAATTTGTTGAACCAAGGATGATATTCTCCAGGTTTTATAGAAGAAAGCATAAGCAAAAATATTCAATCAAACAGAATCCAGCCCTAGGATCTCTTTATTATATATCATTCGATTACCTATATTAAAGATAACATCTTTTTTATTCCAACAGTTGATTCAAGGATTCATGCATCCAAGATTACATGCCAAAGATTCCAGTTATCTTTTTTATTCCAATAGTTGTTTCAAGGATTCATGCATCCAAGATTACATGCCAAAAGATTCAAAAACATTCTCCAACAAATAGATTTCAGGCGACGAAACTCAGAGCACATGAAAACCTGTGATTATTTCAAGAAAACACGGATGGAGTATAAATAGCACCGACTAACGGAGCCATCACAGAGCATTTGGGTGCACCCCTGTTAACAAAAAAAAGGAAACGTATAAGCTTGTGGTAGTCTTAAAATTTTCGACAATGTTGGAAGGTGCTTGGAAAGAATTCAAAATTTACAATTGTGCATGCCAAATTCCCAGACTAGATCATGACGGTACAATTACAATATATATTAAAGAAAAATAAAATAGTTACCCGAAAATAGGTAGCAATGGATCAAACAGCAGCACTAGCAGTTGAATTTGCAATCGTGGTAGTGTCAAAGATTTCAATCCAGTAGCCATCTGGGTCCTTAATAAAAGCAATATCCTTCATTTTTCCTGAAACAAGCTCACAGCTGGCGTCATTTGTATGCAGAAAAGAAAGATGATTTGAACTCAGTTCAACTTCTTCAAATGACTAAGCATGTATATAAATACACATACTACTATAATAACAATCCTAAATTGTTAAAATCCTTTTCCTTGTCGCTTAAACTTTCTGATGTATTCTGATTGTGATTGGCTTCTTTTACATCATTATAATATAATATTATAAAATTTCAAGGCAGTCTTTCTACAAGAAATTCACAATTACAAGACTTGATTCAACATCTCCCGATGGAATAACAGTGCATGCTTGAAAACTAAAGTTCAGGTACTTTTTGTATGATTTCCAAAGTTAAAAGGATTAGAATCAACCTAGTACTCAGAAAAATACTCCCCCCTATCCTGGCCTATTAAAGTTAATGCTAATGTCATAGCCCTGTGTGAATTAGGTGGTGTCACCCTTTTTCAAGTTGAAGAAACATAATCACAGCTTGTATTTCGATTGTGACAGCAAACTTTGACGATGAAAAAGAATAGCACATTCATACCAAAATGATACATATGATAATTGAAAACAGAATTTTCATTAACAAATCAAAAGAGAATTAGATACTCAAAAATGAGAAGCCACCTCGTACAAGAAAATGAAATTCAAGCATAATAAACTACCTCTATCTCATTTAAGGTTCTCATGCTGATAAATTTGTTCATCTAGGCCAGAGATTGTGAGAGAGAGAGAGAGAGAGAGAGAGAGAGAGAGAGAGAAAAGCAAAAAACACCTTTAGATGCAATGATAGGACTTGCCAAATACCGAAAATTCAACATTAAGAAGCTAATATTGCGATAAGACGCTTCATGTTACAGGTAATGCACAAATTGGAATAAAAATAATACACTTTATTTCAAGTATTAAAAGGGATAAGCTACCATCAATGGGTTTCTTCACGAACTCCACTCCTAAGTTTTCAAATCTTTTGCAAGCCTCGTGCACATCATTGACGGTGATACCTATGTGTCCTGAAAGCATGATAAGGCATGATAGTGAGGGGAATCCAAACATGAACTAAATGGGGAAATTAATAATTTGTCCCTATGGGCAAAAAACAGATTCCCTTATTTACAGAGCTTGTTGAAACACATGACCAGTTATTTTTTCCTGACTTAATTCAGTGTCAAACCTGTTAACAATTTTACCACGAGATGTAAATCGTGATTTAATATAAAGCAAACGAGTTTTTTTTTTTTTTTTATAGGCAAAACTGCACCTGAAAAAATATAAATGGTGAACAGGGTTCCCAACAAATACACTAATTCCAGCCACCACAAAAGAAGGTGGAATGCTGGACCATGGGACCAAGAAGACAACATAATCAAGCTCACACCAGTCTGACAGTTCAAAACATTTTTGAACAACGTATCACATCTGATGCACTAGAGTCCAAGAGAATACAAGCATCCAAAATTAGCTAGATAACGTAAAGAATTTGCAGATTTGATAGTTTCACTGTAAGAGCTTATTATTGAAAAATTGTCTTTAATAACTCTCTTATATCTTTCACCACTTATGCAAACTTCGCAAGCCTATGAACAAAAGAGTCGAGACTTTATAGGAGATATAAAATGGCACACAAACTATAGAATGTTACAGGTAATGTGTTCCCCTCACCAAAACCACGAGGTTCTGAGTTCCCATTGTGATAACCCTTGAAATCAGGATCAGATTCAGTACCCCAGTTACTGTGAAAAAAGTCCGATACTTTAGTATAATAAAAGATCTCATAAGAGGGGTACACTGTAGCGTCAAAAGAGGCTAAGTCTTACTGAGTGAGCTCAAGAACAGCTTTCTGACCAAACGTCCAAGACGTGCGCTCGACAGGATCAGTGGGAGCCAATGATGTATCCTAAACCATCCATTCATTGTTATATTAAGTTAGACGCCCTAAAAGATCATCATCTCCAAATACCAAGATGCATTCACATGGTGAGCACCCACAAATTCATTAAAAAACCACAGCATTTTGAAGCAGAGAGTGAGAACTAGAAAAGCCTACCATAACAAAGCCGAGATATTATACCTGGTATCCCAAAAAGTATAAAGTAAACTTCATCTCCGGAAAATCCAATCTCTTAAGCAACCTGACACCAGTCAAAGGGCCCAAAAGAATGAATCCCGTCTCTCTTTCCAATCAAAAGTTTGAAAGAAGGGAAATGTAGATCAGGAGCAGGCTAACTTAATAAGATCGGTTGAACCTAAACCATCCTTACATAGTAAAAAATGCATCGTCGCCGAAGATAAATTATCAAATACTGATAATTAATAATCCACATACTCGCCCATGAAAAGAAAATTCTGGATAAGATTCCCTTAACAATACCACAAAGATTGTTGAGCCACTAGAAAAAAGAGTAACGACTGAACCATCTTTCGAAAACCCAATTTATTTTTCGTATCATGATGCAAGAAAATAAATTCTGTGTGACAATCACACAAGGAAATTTTTGAACACTTACGACATTCCCATTATCCGAGAGTAGAAATCAAGACTAACTTTGGGGTCCTTTGTCCGAAGCATCTGAAGGAAACGATACACTTCAATTAAACAAAAGTATCATATGCATAAATGAAAGTATCATCAGTGTTGGTTTAAACCACTTTCTCTAAAGTTCAAGTTTACGTGAGATTGCTCCACCATAATGTTTACAATTTACACTGTCACAAGTCACCCCCGTAGGCACCACTTTTTTCTTTTTCCGTTTTTTAAAATGTGAATTTACATTTGAGCATACATTTAGCTCTCTAACTGTATCACAGAATCTTTTGAATTGATTTCTTCACTCAGATGTAGTGCAGGACCAATCTAACTGCCTACTTTAAAAACATAATATTCAATTCGTGGCGCCAGCAGTACACACCAAGACTCGTGGCCACTCAATCCTAACATTGTAAAAGAACAAATTTCGCAATAAGAATAATAATGGATTACTGGGGAGCTTACAGTTTGTTGCAAGAAATACCCTTTGGTGGCCTCATCAATAGCAGCGTGGAGCCCAGGATTATTGGAAGCTGATTCTTTAGTTGCCATAGCTGATTTGAACAAAGTTGAAAGAAGAGGAAGACAGGAAAAGGTCAAATCAACGATTCTTCCAGAGAGTTGCTTCCGTGTACCTTTCTGGGTAATCTTGGGCTGGGTGAGATGCCGAGCCCCGCTTAGGGTTGGGTTGGGTTGGGTTGGGTGTCTAAATGCAAGTCTTAAGCCGAAAACCACAATCCCAAATTGAAAAAATAAAACAAAATAGAATACTTCTTTTCAATTTACATCAAAACCAACTTAACTTTTAGTTAGTTTAGTTAGTTTAGTTTCGTTTCGTTTCGTTTCGTTTGGTTTCGTTTGGTTTGGTTTCGTTCGGCTTGATTCGGTTTATTTGGCAATTAATTTGGGTTCGGCTTTGGTGGTTTCGTTTTGTTCTGCTTGATTCGGTTTATTTGGCAATTAAATTGGGTTCGGCTTTGGTTTTCAAAAATAACAAAACCAAAACGAAAATGACGTGAACGATGAATCAAACAGATAATTCAATATCCACATATCCCTTGGCTAACTTGGTCTAGTGACAAAAGTAAGTTTCCAAGACAAATATGGTATTCATTTCAGATACCATTTGTATGAGTAGTGGCAAGTAATGTTTTCATGATCGGATCGGTAATCGAGCCAATCAACTTTAAAAAATTGTTCAGTTGGTCTGACCGGTTCAAACAAACGATCGGATAAAAAACTATTATATCATATAAAATAATAATATAATATTTTAAATAATATATTTTAAATTCTAAATATCTAAAATTTTATATACATAATAATAATAATATTTATTAAAATTTGAAATCTAAACGATATAGATATAATAAATATAATAATATATATATTTTTAGACAAAAAATAAATCAAAATAATCTTTAATATTATTGAAATAATACTTTTGATAAAATTCAAATTTAAATAATGATATACATAATTAAAAATAAAATTTTAAATATAAAAAATAATATTTTTTTTGAAGGAGTATAAGAAAATAATCAAATTATAAAAAAATTTAAAAAGCTGGTTCAAGATCGGTCTGATTGGTTCCGATAAGCGTGACCATAAAAACCAATGATGGAAATTTTCTCCAAATCTGACGGAATCTCAAATATCTGGCTCGAATAGAAGAGGGTATGAAGATGATTTTTTAGTTGATTAAATAAATAGGTTATCGGGTATGAGAATTGAGACGGATCTTTAAGAATCCTACTCAAATCCGATCTTAAAGAATCCTACTTATTATTGCGACTATGATGTTAATTCTAATATGTTTTGTTGAATGATATTAATTGAATGAAATGAAAAAAATTATAATTATAGAGTTAATTTCATTTTTGTAGAATAATGTTGGATAAATTATTTATAATATTTTGTTATTTATTTTATAATATTTAATTTGTTAATTTTTATATTTAGTTTGTGTTCCTTATTATTCAATTTAGTAAATATACATAGCGTACTCAAAATAATTCAAATGTGAGAAAATACAATTATATGTGATAATAAGACATTTGAGTATAATATGTATATTCAATCATCCTAAGCATTTATGAGTATAAAGATAAAATTGAATACGTAATAAGGATGAAGTGATATGATGATGAATATAATAAATGAGGACGGAGACGGATGATATGAAATTATATTCAAACCCAAATCACTTGTCATTTCTAGTAAAAACACTTATTAGACTTGGTCCAAATCAAATCAGTGACCAGTTCCTGCTTAAACTGGTCACTTAGGCTGACCAATCCCATTTAAAAATATTGATAGTTAGATTAGATAGAAAATTGTTCAATTTTATTTTATATATTTAGAAAAGGCAATCCAATAAATTATAAAATAAAATTTATTATCCAAAAATATCCCAAGTACGTCTACCATCATCCCACTATTCCTCGGGGATGACTTTTTTTATTTCCGTGATATCACGATATCGACAGATAGCTACCCAAAGCTAACAAATTAGTTATATGTTCAAGGAAAACAAAGTTTGTATTACACTATTTTTTGATGAGACGTGATTGATTTTCTAAACAAAAAAAAAAAAAAGAGTCCAAATTCATTTTATTCTGTTGATTAAATCGAATTTGACATATGGTTTTTCTTGTATTTTATTTTTTTTCCTTTTGGAGTCTAAAAGCTAATCTATGAGAATATTTCTATTACCCTAAGTCTAACTTTTGGTGATTAATAAAATAATAATATTGAGTTGTTTCAGGTCTAGACGTTCCTTAATTGTTTTTTCGGAATTTCAGATCGCTGGATCAGTTCAAGACTTTCAGACTTATCTGTCAAACTTAGGGGTGAGCATAAAACCCGAAAAAACGAAAAACCGACGGAACCGAATAATTAGGTTTAAATGATTCGATTTTATTAGTTTTTCGGTCGGTTATGGTTTTAAAATTTATGAAATTCGGTTTTTCGGTTCGGTTTCGGTTTTAATCCCCCAAAAAACCGAATAACCGAACCGGCCATATTATTGTTAAGTATATTTTTATGTATAATGGGTCATATTATTGTTAAGTATAAGAATTTTTATGTATAATGAGCCTATTAAGATTTAGGAACTTAGTACCATTAACATTCAATTTTCAATCTGATCGTTTTCTCTTCTTTCTCACCACTCACCAGTCGACGTTTTCTTTTCTTTTTTGTATATATTTGTTTAATTTTTTCGTAAGATGATTGGTGTTTCATTCGAGCAGGTTGATACCTTGTTATCATTCCCTATTATTGAATATTCCATTGAATTTAAAGACATAAAGTGACGTATAATTTTATTTCTTAACAAATTTTAGCTAACCGTATATAACCGGCCGTATAAACTGAACCGTATAACAAAAAAATCGAACCGAACCGTAATAACATAGTTTGATTTTGGACTAGAGATATTCAAAACCGAAAACAGAAAAACCAAACTGTTATAGAGTAAAACCGGACCAAACCGACCATTACCCACCCGTGTCAAACTGATTAGCATTACACGTGTTCAATGCGTTGGAGATCCAACCGCATTGCCACCGCTCAGAATTAGTTATCTCAAATATGATACTAGAAGTCAAGCCGTTCAGCTGCCCTATTTAAAATGATTACACAAGTATCATACCAACTCCTAAATGACAGAAAGTTACATATTTCAGATATGGTGTGTTATGTTTATAAAAAGCAAAATCTTAGAGTCGCGAGAGCGCAAGGAGCATTAAATAAGCTTTAATGATACGTAAGATGATTGAAGGCAATATGTCCATTTTGTCGAGTGATAGTACATATTATTGTTAAAATAAATCCGCTAGTTGGAGTTCTTCAACTATAAATATGCAGAATTTTTTAAAAGAAGACTACCGATCATTTTTACATAAACTGAACTATTCTCAAGCCTGCATTTTTCAAGATCTTCTAGCACACTTAATCTTTCGATACCAAGTTACTCACTTAGAACATCTTTTCAGTTTATATAATTTCATCAAGGATCATTTTGTGCTACACCAACAACTCGCTGTTAAACCGGCCGTTGGGTTTTTGTATTGTTTTCTTGGTGAACCGAAGGTTCTTAAACATCCAGATTTACAAAGTGATATTAAGAGTTTTAGTCTAAGTAGTGATAAGTAATAACTGAAGTGAGTTGTTACAAGATGTTGTAAAACTATAATTTTTTATTGGAAATCTTCCTAAGTGAAAGAATGAGTAACGTAAGAATTTTATTTTCGAACATTTATAAAAATACATGTGTTATTTTAGTAGGCACTTCACATCCTTGCAAATCATATTTCAAATTATTTCTCATTAAACTGTCAAATATAGTTCATCACTAGTCAAGTTGGATCATTCCACACTTACTCACTTTTTAGTGGTCCAACTAATCTTGTCGTTCAATAATATTTCTTGACAATCGAAAAAATGTTATAAAATTTAGAATATTTTATAAGAATTTATTCATCTATATCTAAACTCTAATCTGATCCCAATATTATTATGCCTAATTAGAAATAATTCTTCTGACAGATGACAATATTTAATTTTTGATTGAAAAACTTAAGGCAAAAATTTGTGTGAGACGGTCTCACGAGTCGTCTTTTGTGAGACGGATCTCTTATTTGGGTCATCCATGAAAAATTATTACTTTTTATGCTAATAATATTATTTTTATTGTGAATATCGGTAGGGTTGACCCGTCTCACAAATAACTATTCTTGAGACCGTCTCACAAGAGACCTACTCAAAACTTAATGGTAATCCACGATTTATATTTGTTTCTTTCATTAAATCCAAGAACCCTTTCACCCAATCTAAGTTGTATTAATCATCGTTTACCAATATATATACTATATTATTAAATTTAGTATCTCATACTAATTAACTTTAATATGTCAGTATGTCACAAAAATTTCTTTATAATTTTATCCTCATAATATTAGCTAATTTTATTGGTATGAATTTTTAATAGTTTTTGTACATCTCTCTATCTTATTCTGATTTTTTCTCCAACTTTTCTCTAATTTATCTAAAAGTTTAAACTATCTCAATAAATCTTATCTAATCACTAATATAAGTATCATATCATAATAAAATAATATATATTTTTTGCATAAAAATTATCATACACAAAAAATTTATTCATACCACATAACACTAGTAGTATGTTAGCTTCTCTACACTTGCAACTTTTTATTTTTAAATTAAAATAAAATTATTGTGCTGGATTCGATAAAAGCAATTTTAGAATTTGTCACACATATATTTGCAAAATAAATAATACGTACATTTCAAATAAAACTCTGAATTATAATTTATTATTATCTTTTAAATTCCGGCAACATTACAACCAATTTTCATATCATAATCATAATTAAATAACATATATGGTATTATACTCGATATTCAATCATTTTATTCACGTATCTTTAGAAAAATATCTTGTACCCATGTCGACCATTTTTTATGACGTGAAAATCTGCATTCGCTATTTTTTAGTGTACACTAAGTAAACTTTCGGGCTAACGCAATAACTTGCAAACTATGTTAACCATGTATATCGCAATGAACAAGCCTTGCGCAAAAGACTCGCTCAAAAAGGTGTCGACAGATAGAATATAATTCATGACTATTGACCAAACATTCATATATTTTATCAACTCAAACATCAGTTGAAGGCCATGTCGACCATTTTGATAGTATATAGCATGTTGATCATACAATCAAATTTAAAAACTATTTTTAAGTATTTATTGATTATTTAATATTTAAAATTTTATGTAATTAATTATTAAGATTAGTAAGTATTAGTATTTGAATAAATATTTAAAATTATTGATACAATATAATGGATATTTTTAAATTTAAAATATTATTATATAAAAATGTTTATAACATTTGAGATAAAGCTCAAATGAAAATAACAATATTCTAACGTTAAATCGATTTTTTTATCTTGACGATTGAAGCTGTTATTAATAAAATGAATAGAAAAATATTTTAAAAATCAAATGTTATTTTATCAAAATTTTGAATAAATATTTTCAAAAAAATCAAAATTTTATCTATTATTAGATGAGTAAATTTTGATTAAAATTTTTTTTATTGATTTTTAAGATATATTAAAACTATTTGTATTAAATTTATAATTAAGATACATAATAAGAACAACAACAACAATAATAGTAGTAATAGTGTTGGAACATTTTATGTTCGAAATCTTGATTTTGGTGTTAACAAAACTTGTTGTTTTGTTTCTAACGAATTTACCTAAGTGCGCAGAAAGCTGAAAGTGATCAGGCTTTGAACTAATAAGTTAACGAGCAAAAACTGAAGCTATCGAGACGCAAACTGAAAGTGCCAACTGATTGCCCAAACTGAAATATCAAAGAACAGTTCAGCTGATAGGTGGTACATCAGAAGATCTTCAGGAGCCCGGCCAGCTGATGAAAAGTTCAACTGATGAAGAGCCCAGCTGACCAGTTCAACTGAATTAGTGAAATCAGTTTAGCTGACGAGCCAAGTGATTTCACCAAATCAGATGAAGACCAGTTCAGCTGACCAGTTCAAAGCATCGGTTAGGAGCCGATTAGTTTGCAGAACAAGACAAGCTTATCTAAGTGGAATCCAGCTGTGCACAAGGGTATAAAAGCAACTGTACGATCAAAGGACAATAATGAACGTTGCAGCAAAGCTTAAAGTCGAGACATTCCAGAATGGCTTGTCAGAAAGGACAAAACACAAATTTCGAGGAACAGATTCAAACTGCAACGAACACATTTGATGAGTCTTGATATACGGTCACATTGCCTCTCTAAATACGAGATCAAGACCATCAACAAATAAGTGTGAATAATAGAAAGGAGAGGAAGATAAGGCATGCATATCAGCTTACAAGAAGCAACCAGCCCAGATTTGATGGAACATTTCAACGTGTTATCAGCTTAGATTAGAAGCACAATTCACTCAGTGTGTGAGAACACTTTGTGTTGTATTCATAGATCAGTTCACACACGCACACACCATCACTCACATATACACAGAGAATTGAGCGTATTGAAAAGCTGAGTGAGTCTTGCACAAAGATATTAAACCTGTGTATGTAGTCTTTGACACATAGACGTTAAACAAGTGTTGGCTGGAAAAGTGCTACCTTCAGTCTATACTAGGATTTCAGTTAGGTAATAGCATAAGTCCTAAGCTGAGTGGGTTTGTACAAGGTGTTGTATAAATCAAAGTTTTCTAGTGGATTCTACACGAGGTGGTAGAATTGGTGACGTAGGAGCAGTTGCAATCTCTGAACATCCATAAATATATCGTGTGTATTTAACTGTTTAACTTTTGTTTTTAAATTGATTTGATCAGTTCGAGTTGATATCAGTTCAGTTTTTACCATAACTGAACTGATACAAACAAGAACTGAACCCCCTTATTTCAGTTAATCAATTGACACAAGCTAAAAGCTCTAAATTGATCAGCTTTCTTAACAAAAGATTACTTCGAGTATTTTTCCGGTTGGTTTAAAACAAAACTAGATTTAATTCATCGGTGTTTACATTCTTAGAACACAAGCTATTGTAGCTCATTGAGAATATTGTGTTTGAAGCACCATCGCAGGTGCCTAGAACTGATCCCATCAAATAGTAATAGTAATTTACTGACAATCAATATACCCAAAATTCACGACGACACTCTATTAAAAAGTTAAAAACTTAATATTATTTTAAAAATTATATTTTATTTAATATGATAGAGAGTAGTCAGAATTAAATATATAAAAATAACACGAAAATAAATTGGAAAAATTCATATTTAATTACATATTTATATTTCAAGGGACATCAAATTCAAATTCGAATTAAAAAAATTGATAAGAATTCATATTTATTAATGTTGGATCCCTTAACTTTGGTGATAACAAACAATATTTATTATATTAGATCAAGCTGTATTTGCAATATATTACAAGTACTTGACAACCCACTGAACATTTAGAAATAGTCGCTCAACCGGTCTCAAGATGCAAATCTATCCAAAGTTTTATCATCAAAGTATGTTTGATATACTCAACCGCTCAAGTGTTCAAGTATGTAGCATAAGGATACGTTCACCATATCGAAGTACATCTATAAAAGTAAAGTCATCTTCAGATACAAGCCACATCTCTTACAAGTATCTCACTTACTTTATCAGAAAAGTTGGTAGACTAATCATGCATGCAAATATGATATCAGAAGATCATATTGCTTTCCTAACAAGTCTACGCTCAGAGCTAATTACTTTTTGTTGTCAATGGTCGTTTCTTATCGTATTTGGTATATGTCAAATTGCTTATTAATTGAAGTGTATGATAAATTAACACGACGACGACAATAGTGCTTTTGCATTGATACTCATTTAATGAGTTACAGTCAAATGTTGAATGGGAAGATTCAAGAAGTGCTATAAATAAAAAATGCCAAGAAGAGTTTCAAAGACTTAAACTTTAACAATTATGAGATTTTACACACTCAAATCATTATCTGGAAAAGATTTCCGACACTCATAACTCTGATATCAACGACTGCTCATCAGCCCTTACATCGAAGATCATTTATCATATAATCAAGGATTATCATGGGCTTCTGTCAAACTACTCGACTGTTTCGGTCTAGAATGTTTGAAGAGTTGTTCGATAGTTTGAATCCAAGGATTCACTTCTTTACTTTATTTATGTTGTATTGGTTGTTAGACTGTATATCTCAACCGTTTAAGTTAACTATGATTTTCGACTTAGGCAGTGGATAAGTCCTGAGATTGAATCGGGTTATTACAAAGAATTGTACAACCAAAATATTCTTTTGAAATCCTTCTTAAGTGGAAAAAAGATTGACGTAGAAGCTTGAGTCTCCGAACATCCATAAGATTCTTGTGTCATTTCCTTTACTGCATTTACTTATCTTGTATATTTGCTATAGTTGAGTATATAATATTCATAAGAATCATCATACTGTTTTTCGCACTATTTTTAGTCCGAATGTTTCTCAAAAGTTGAAAAAATCAGGTCTTATATAGCTAACCCTATCAATGCCGATCGCATTATTTGTTAGTTTTATAGAGAATTTTTTTAAATTGTTTATTCACCCCTCTAAACACATTATGATCATAACAAGTGGTATCAGAGCAAGTTTTTATCGACCCCTGACATACATATACTCAAATGACATCTTTCAACAAGATTCTAGTGTTTTCTAAAGAAGATTATGACGATTGAAAAAATTGTATGCAGACACATTTATCTGCATAAGATGATGACATGTGTTATATCATCACTGATGGTCCTATGAAGATCCTAAAAACAAACACAACTATTGCAGTTTCTGAGGGTTCTCCACTGATAGTGGAAAAACACCGGTCCGAGTGGACCACCGAGAATACGAAGAAGCCCAATTGTCACAATTTGGTCAAAAATATCTTTCATAAAACTCTTGATAAAATATGTTTATTAAAATTAAAACTTATTCTACAATTAAAGATATTTGGGAGAAGTTGACCCAACTTTGTAAGGAAAATGACCCGTCAAAAGAGAACAAATTGACTGTGGCTATCCAGAAGTTTGATAGTGCAAAGATGAAGCCTGGATAGAATTTCAATGAGTTTGATGAATGATTTAGCAGTATCATTATTGAACTTGCATCCCTGGATAAGGAATGTTGGACGTAGAAATGGTGGCCATGAGAGAATCCAAGTATTTAAGAAAACTTGAGTTGTATGACTTGTTTGCCGACCTCAAACCCTATAAGTTAGAACTATGGATTCAAAGTGAAAAAGAGCCATCTACATCTCAACTGACGAAATTTCAGGTTGCGACTATTGTTGAAGCTCCGGTCGAAGAAATTTCAAGCAAGAAGAAATCTGCTGAGCAACTGAGCAATGAAACCATATCATTATTCATTAAGAATTTTGGTAGATTTATGCGCAAGAATCATTCTAAATTTACTAAATTGTATCATAAAAAAGACAAGACATAGGATGGCCAAACCTATTTTAACTGTGGCAAGAAAGAACACTTTATTGCATATTGTAACATGTACAATAAAGATGAGAAGAAGCCATTTGAGAAGAGGCAATCAAAGAGTGAGAAAAGATCTTTCAAGCAGAAGAAAGATCAGAAAGTACTTGTGGCTAAGGAAAACATGAGCAAGTGGACAAACTCAGAGAGTGGGTGTTCTGGATCATAAACCAGCTCAAGTGATAGTGATGATGAGTCGGTCGAGTGCCTGATGACAAATTCTGAATCAGAAGAAGATGATGAGATATATGATTTTAGATCTACTGAATTTACACGAGCATACATTGTTAATGCACTTCATGATATGACCAAAGAGTACAAGATTTTGTCTCAATAATTTGAGAAGTAAAATAAGAGAAAGTAAGACTACAAGATAAGTCGAATGAATTTAGCAGATTGCAGCGAAATGGACTCGAAGGTCTCAAGGTGAAACTAAGTATATTAGCTACTGAAAATGATAATATGCGGAGATTGCTCTAAGCCACTGTGAATAAAAATCAAAAGTTGCTTAATGTAATCAACACTTGGGACAAATCTTCAAGTTCATTAAGTAAGATGCAAGAAAAACAATAACAAGATGGGGATAAAATCGGCATAGGCTTAGGTAATGATGACCACAACTCTACTGAAACATGCACTAAATCGTATATGGAAAAAAGACAAGTCTAAAATGATAAACCTGTTCGGTCCAATACAATATATGAACATGATATGCATGAAATCCAAGCAAATTAGAAAGTACTATGTGAGAACAAGGCTAAGCATATAGGACTGAGATACGTTGAATCTACGGATTCCAAGTCTCGAAAGAAATGACTAAATCAAATATCAAATGGAACTGGACAAGGTAACCATTCGAGTTCTAACCGGTCTTGGAAGAAGCCGTTTCAATCTAGAAACAAGAATTTAAAATGGGAAATCAAGACACTACTTTAATTGCATGCTAGTTCAAAAGAGGTACAAATTGGTTAGCAATGAAAAACGACCTAAACAACATCTGGTTAAATCTAGAACACCGCATAACACTACACACAACTTTACTCGACCGCTTAAATTTCTTGAAACACACATTGATAGGCCCATAAGGGTAATAAAAGCGTGGGCCTGGAAAGGATTAATATGATCTGGACCCAACTAGATATAAAAAAATGTTTTGTGCTGTTGACAAGTACAGAAGGAAAAAGGTCGAATAATCAACCTGTACCTTGATAGTGGATGCTCAAGGCACATGACAGGAAACGAAAAACTTCTCTCAGAAGTGATTGAATACAAAAGATCAATAATCACATTTGATAATAACTCAAAAGATAGAACTATGAGTAAGTGTAAAATTATCCTTGGTAAAATCATTATTAAAAATGATATGTTAGTTGAAAACTTATGCTATAATTTGATCAGTGTTAGCCAGTTTTGTATTAATGATTATTTGGTTGAAATTCACAACACACTTACACCGTGAAAGCTTTAGCATTGGTTATATTATGCTATCTGGACTATGAGAATAAAAAACCAACAAAATAAGTTGGAAAGATGATCTACTTCTCTCTCCTACCTATTTTGTTGTTCAAAATAGTGATAAACATTAGTTGTTGCACAAGTAACAGAATCACTTAAATTTCTAATCAATTTCTAATGTGATTAAACAAGATTTGGTGACCGGTCTGCCCAAAAAGGTTTGCAATAAAAATAAGATCTTCGCCACATGCCAGTTGGGCAATCAAGAAAGATATACTTTTAGAAATAAAAGTTGTAACTCTTTTACCAAATGCTTGGATTTACTGCACATGCACATATTTGGCCTTATATCAGTAAAGAGCATAGGGGAAATGAGGTATACTCTAGTAATAGTGGATGATTACTCCTGATTCACTTGGGTAATCTTCCCTACCGTTTGAAATTTGATCAAAGCTTTTAAAATGGTTGCAAAATGAAAAAAATATATTGTGATAGATAGGATAAGGAGTGACAAGGGTACCAAGTTTACAAACAGAACCATTGGATTCTATCTTCTAGATCAGGGAATCAAACATGAGTTCTCAACCACCCGGTCTTCTCAATAGAATGGTGTTGCTGACAAAAAGAACTAGACTTTAAAAGAACTATCTAGAACAATGATTGCTGATTCAAATGTTTCTCAAAGGCCTTTGGCGAAGCAGTCATACAATTTGTTACACTCAAAACAAATCTATGATTAACAAAAGACATAGAAAAACTCCTTATGAAATCTGGAATGACATCAAACCAGATATCTCTTATTTCAAAATATTTGGATGCAAGTGTTTCATTCACAAAATGACAAAACTCACTTATTTGCCTTTGATGCTAAAGCTGATGAAAGATCGTTTATTGGTTATTCATATGTCAATAAAGCTCATATAATCTTAATAATAAGTCTCTGACCGTTGAAAAAGTCGTTCATTATATTTGATGAATTTACTGTTTGTGGAGCTCAAGAACAAGTGAATATAAGTAAGCTAAGTCAAAGATTTGAGAATACAAATCTCATCTATGAAAATGACAGTGAAATTGAACTAAGAAGATACAATGAAGATGTAAGGACCGTGTATCGTATTATCGTAAATCCCATGTTGATTATCGATAATTATGAAATTGTCATGTGATTATGTATATGATGTATATCATGACAATGAAATTGAGAAAATGAATATTGAATATGAATTGACGTTGTAAGAGCTCGAGTGGAAAAGTCGGACGCCAATATAGTACAAAAATTTATATTTGTACAGAACGTGTGGCGCCCGTGCGGTAGAAAATGACCGCCCGAGCGCCAAGGTATGTTAACTTAGTGTTCGGGCAGAACACTCCGCGCCCGAGCGGTAATGTTTGACCGCCCGATCGTGGCACAACTCACACTCGGGGAAGAATGTCTCGCGCTCGGGCGCGAGAATTCTACCGCCCGAGCGCGAGAGCGGTGGGAAGATAAGAACAATTTTTGCCGTTCGTTTTCTTCATTTCATTTCAGAGGCTTCGAGAGAATACGAGGGAATTCGAATTTCTTTCGTCCGAATCGACTTCGAAACGCTGTCTAAACGCGAAAAAAATTATATATTTGTGATTGTCGCGTCGAGGGCTTCTGACTGAGGTAATTTTCTTCTGGTTCCAGCAGCTCTAAATATCAAAGTGCTGGAATAGCATGTATTTGAAGTTGAAATTCCTATATGTGGTACAATAACCGACAATAAACTCATATTCGAAGTCGGAATTGAATTATATTATAATTTGGATTTGATATGAATTTTTGAAGTTTCAAATGATATTTGAAACTCATATTAATGATTTTGAATTATGTTATTCATTAGAATGAGTATGTTATTGATGTAGATAAAGTATTTTACCGATATCTTCAGGCTACATCAACTGGAAACGAAGAATTGAGGTATGTTGCGACCGTGTAACATACGACAGATATCTGTATTATATGATATATGTCGGATTGATTTGATTGATTGGAATGAGAATACATGTCTATATGCCTTATTTCTTGATTGATGTGGCATACATGACATTGAGATTGAGATATCGATGTATAAAATAAATGTTTTGTTAACACACATCGTTTGATGCATACATCGATACATGACATGCACATTGAGCTATGATCCTTGGATACCCTGATATGATTTGATTGGATTCTGGGGTTTGTGAACACAATTGCTATGTTGGTATTATATGACCCGTAAAGCATAGACAATTGTGGCCCCGATGATTGGATATGAGATTTGGGGATTTGATGGCGCTTTGTCGACGCTATCATACGAGTATCCCTTATTGAGGCCGGTGTGCCAGCTCGAGCATTGATTTGATAGCGATTCGATTGATTCTGACATGTGCTCAGTGGATGGGCATTTGACCAGATACCTCCACGACATACATGCATTGCATACCATATATCATTGTTTAGATATCTGTGTTATATATGATTGGTTGTTCCATACGGAGCTTTGCTCACCCCCAAGGGAGGCTGTTGTTGTCTTTGTGTGTGGACAATGGCAGGTACTCCAGGATATCAGGAGACCGGAGAGGGTACTTCTGGAGGGAGCCACAGCTTGGGCTGAGGTTTTATGTTTATGTCTTGTTCCCAGTATATATGTATATGTATCTATATACCGGGACATGTCCCGAGGATATGAGATGTTTGTATGTGATTGGTTTTGATTACGTGTGGGCATGTTTATGATGTGAGACTAAATACTATTTTTAGTATTCAAATAAAATGATTTGTGCTCATTGTAAAGAAAAGTTAAACTCGTTTTCCGCTGTAATTAGTTAACCCTAATCAGATTGCATTGTAATAAAGATTAGGAACTAAGGGCCCCACACCGAGTGGTATCAGAGCATAGCTGGGAATGCTCGATTGAGTTTTGTGTACACTTGAATAGGCACAAATGAATTGTGCGTATGTGTTTGATTTATTTGTATTACTTGCTCTTACTTGATTTGATTTGAGTAAGTATCTGATGAGATTGATGATATGAGATGATGGTATTATGAAAATGATATTGATTTGTGATATTCATCTTTTGATTTGTAGATGGATCACACAAATGAAACTGCGAGTAGCAGTACTGAGAGAATAGTTGGGCAATTTGAAGGATTGTCCATGGATGTAGTGATGGCTCGATTCCAGGATCTAAAACCACCGAGGTTCTTTGGCACTGAGAGTGCTGAAAGAGCAGAGGCCTGGTTGAAGGATATCGAGCACTTGTTTAATATTGTTCAGTATTCCAAGGCTCGGAGACTGAAACTTGCTCTCTATCAGTTGAAAGACCGAGCTAAATCTTGGTGGGAAGCCGCTGAGATTGGATTGAAAGAGGCCGGGATTGAAGTTACATGGGATGTCTTCAAGGCCCAGTTTTTGGAGCAGTACTCTCCTCCTTCTTATTATACTGCTCAGGAGAATGAATTTAATAATCTGCAGCAGGGAACGATGTCTGTTGCGGAGTATGCTTCAAAATTTTCTACTCTGTTGAAGTATGCACCTCACGTAGCTGGGAATGCGAAGGCAAAATATAACAGGTTTGTGAATGGATTGCATCCTGCTATATATACTTATGTTGTTTCTGGATTGCCTACCAGCTACGCAGAGGCAGTTGAACGAGCTAAGGCAGCCGAGGCTGGACTTAGGCGGGGAGGTCCACAGTATACTCCTCTACCTCCGGTGTCAGCTCAGCAGCCTACTTTGCGGCCGAGAGGTAAGAAGTTCAAGAAGACTGATACTGTTTCTTCGTCTTCTTCGAGTTCTAGTGGATCACAGCGAGGGAGTCCTGTGATTGCTCCCTACTGTAGCCATTGTGGGGGTAAACATACTATCGAGCAGTGTCGAGGTATGTTTGGTACTTGTTATCAGTGTGGGCAGGAAGGCCATTTCTCTCGAGTATGTCCGAACAGGGGTACGACTTCTGCTCCACCCCAGCCAGGATTTAGAGGTGGCCCCAGTATGATGAGACCTAATGTTCCTGTTCCATCTTTTCAGCAGTCGAGTGTCCCACGATATCGAGGACTGGGTGGTCAGAGTGCCCAAGTTCCTCCTCAAGTGAGAGTGTATGCCATGACTGAGGATCAGGCGAGAGAAGCTCCTGGTGGAGTGATTGCAGGTATTTGCACGCTTTGCGATTATCCTGCACGTGTTTTATTTGATACAGGAGCATCTCATTCATTCATATCTCATGCATTTGTTGCATCTCACGATATTGAGTGTACCCCGTTGTATGATACTTCGTCGATAGCCACGCCAGCAGGGAATATTATTTTGTCTGAGAAAGTTGTGCATAATTTTGTATTGATATATGAGGATAATGTGGTATTTCTGAATTTGATTGTCCTCCCAATACACGAGTTGTATTGTTGCCATGTATATCTTGATGACGAATCGAGCTACTGTGGATTGCGGTCATGGAGTAGTTCGATTTCGACCGATTGATGGACCCAAGTGGAATTTTTATGGCAAGGGTTCCCAAGCCAAAATTCCATTGGTATCTTCCTTGGAAATGTCCCGATTGTTGACTAGCGGAGATGAGAGTTATCTTATCTACGCTATTGATATTTCGAAGAAGGAGTCTTCTTTATCTGAGATTCTTGTTGCGAAAGAATTCCCGGATGTATTTCCTGATGAGGTTCCTGATTTTCCTCCTCATCGAGAAGTTGAGTTTAGTATTGATCTGGTGCCGGGGACTGCGCCTATTTCGAAAGCTCCCTATCGCATGGCACCATTGGAATTGAAAAAATTGAAAGAACAATTGCAGGATCTTCTCGATAAAGGATATATTCGACCGAGTGTATCGCCTTGGGGAGCTCCAGTTTTATTTGTTCGGAAGAAAGATGGTACTATGCGAATGTGTATCGATTATAGACAATTGAATCGGGCTACTGTGAAAAACAAGTACCCACTTCCTCGTATTGATGATTTGTTTGATCAGCTTCAGGGTACTTCTGTATACTCGAAGATTGATCTTCGTTCTGGGTATCATCAAGTACAAGTTCGAGACGAAGATGTGCCCAAAACTGCTTTTCGTACGAGGTATGGCCACTATGAGTTTTTGGTTATGCCTTTTGGTCTCACGAATGCTCCTGCTGTCTTTATGGATTTAATGAATCGTGTCTTCCGAGATTATCTTGACCGATTCGTTATCGTGTTTATTGATGATATTCTTGTATATTCGAAATCGAAAAAGGAGCATACTGAACATCTGAGACTGGTACTACAAACTCTTTGTACTAGTCATTTATATGCTAAATTGTCCAAATGTGAATTTTGGATGGACAAAGTGGTATTTTTGGGCCACGTCATTTCGAGACATGGCATATCTGTTGATCCTGCTAAGGTCGAAGCTGTATTGAATTGGCCGAGACCTACGAATGTTCCTGAGATTCGTAGCTTCATGGGTTTGGCTGGATATTATCGTCGTTTTATTGAAGGATTTTCGAAAATAGCTAAACCTATTACTCAACTGACACAGAAGAATCAGCGATTCATTTGGTCAGATGAATGTGAAGCTAGTTTTCTTGAATTGAAGACGAGATTGACCACAGTACCTGTGCTTACTATTCCCTCAGGTACCGGAGGATTTGTGGTGTGTACAGATGCGTCTGGTAAAGGTTTGGGCTGTGTTCTGATGCAACATGACAAAGTGGTTGCTTTTGCGTCTCGTCAATTGAAATCTCATGAAACACGTTATCCTGTTCATGATCTTGAATTGGCCGCCATTATGTTTGCTTTGAAAATTTGGCGTCATTACTTGTATGGAGAAAAGTTTGTTATTTATTCGGACCATAAGAGTCTGAAATATCTCTTTTCTCAATCTGATTTGAATATGAGGCAACGCAGGTGGATGGATCTCCTGAAGGATTTTGATTGTGAGATTCAATATCACCCTGAATCGGTGAATGTTACTGCGGATGCCCTTAGTCGAAAAGTTTATGATTCTGTTCTAGCTTCTGTTTGTGTCGCCAAAGTACATGAGGATATATGTACTTCTGGCTGGACTTTTCACTCGAATTGGAATTCTGTCACTGTCTCAGCATTGCAAATTGAGCCGAACTTGATATCGAAAATACGAAAGGCCCAACAAAGTGATGCTCAGATCCAAAAGTCGAAAGAACTTGTATCTGCAGGACATCAGTCTGGATTCCAGATTTCTTCTGATGGTTCTTTACGACTTAATGGTCGGCTGGTAGTCCCTAATGATTCTGATTTGAAATCTGCCCTTCTTCGAGAAGCACATTGTAGTAAATACAGTATTCACCCTGGAGGTCGAAAGATGTATTTGATATTGAGACCTTAATTCTGGTGGAAACGTATGAAGAAGGACATTGCTGAGTTTATTTCTAAATGTCTTGTCTGCCAGCAAGTGAAAGCTGGGAGAATGAAACCTGGAGGATTACTCCATAGTCTTGAAATCCCGAAATGGAATTGGGAACATATTGCTATGGATTTTGTGACTCATTTACCTCGTTCGCCCCGTGATGCTATTTGGGTCATTATTGATCGGCTTTCGAAATCTGTACATTTTATTCCGTATGAGCGGACTTATTCTTATAAAAGAATGGCCCGTTTATACATCGAGAATGTAGTGAGACTGCACGGTGTGCCAGTCTCAATTGTATCTGATCGTGATCCCATATTTGCTTCTAAATTCTGGGGTAGTTTCCAAGAAGCGATGGGTACGCGTTTGGCTATGAGTACTGCCTATCATCCTCAAACTGATGGCCAAACCGATCGTACGATTCAAACGTTGAAGGATATGTTGCGTGCTGTTGTGATGGACTTCAGAATGGGATGGCAAGATGTCTTACCATTGGTTGAATTTTCTTATAATAATAGCTTTCAGACGAGCTATCAGTATGGCACCGTTTGAAGCTCTATATGAGAGACGATGTAGATCACCGTTATTCTGGGATGAGATTGGTGAGAGACAATTGACTGGACTTGAAATGATACAGGAAATGAACGATAAGGTTCAGTTGATTCGGCAGCGGATGAAAGCTGCTCAGGATCGTCAAACGAGTTATGCGAACAAACGAAGACGACCCTTGGAATTCCAAAAAGGTGACAGAGTGTTTTTGAAAATATCTCCCTTTAGAGGCACTGTTCGATTTGGCATGCGAGGGAAATTATCTCCTCGATATGTTGGTTCATACGAGATTCTTGATCGAGTTGGTGATCTTGCGTATCGATTGGCATTGCCACCAGCTCTATCTGCTATTCATGATGTGTTTCATGTGTCTATGTTGAGGAAATATGAACCAGATCCATCGCATGTACTTGCACCTGATGAGGTTGAACTTGATCCTTCTCTTTCCTATGTTGAACAACCTGTTTGCATTATGGATCGAAATGAGAAGATATTGCGAAATAAATCGATTCCGTTGGTTCGAGTACAATGGACACGACATGGTGTGGAAGAGTCGATGTGGGAATTGGAGAGCAAGATGCGAGAATCATATCCGCATTTATTTGATTCTATTCCACCTGTTCCATTGTATTCAATGTATTCTGATCCGTTTACTGATTTTAGTTCTGATATGTACTATAACTGGTGACATATATATGTTTGCCAATGTTATGTATATAGAGATGTTTAAGATTTCGAGGACGAAATATTTTAAGAGGGGGAGAAATGTAAGGACCGTGTATCATATTATCAAAAATCCCATGTTGATTATCGATAATTATGAAATTGTCATGTGATTATGTATATGATGTATATCATGACAATGAAATTGAGAAAATGAATATTGAATATGAATTGACGTTGTAAGAGCTCGAGTGGAAAAGCCGGACGCCAATATAGTACAAAAATTTATATTTGTACAGAACGTGTGGCGCCCGGGCGGTAGAAAATGACCGCCCGAGCGCCAAGGTATGTAAACTTAGTGTTCGGGCAGAACACTCCGCGCCCGAGCGGTAATGTTTGACCGCCCGAGCACGGCACAACTCACAATCGGGGCAGAATGTCTCGCGCTCGGGCGCGAGAATTTTACAGCCCGAGCGCGAGAGCGGTGGGAAGATAAGAACAATTTTTGCCGTTCGTTTTCTTCATTTCATTTCAGAGGCTTCGAGAGAATACGAGGGAATTCGAATTTCTTTCGTTCGAATCGACTTCGAAACGCTGTCTAAACGCGAAACAAATTATATATTTGTGATTGTCGCGTCGAGGGCTTCTGACTGAGGTAATTTTCTTCTGGTTCCAGCAGCTCTAAATATCAAAGTGCTGGAATAGCATGTATTTGAAGTTGAAATTCCTATATGTGGTACAATAACCGACAATAAACTCATATTCGAAGTCGGAATTGAATTATATTATGATTTGGATTTGATATGAATTTTTGAAGTTTCAAATGATATTTGAAACTCATATTAATGATTTTGAATTATGTTATTCATTGGAATGAGTATGTTATTGATTTAGATAAAGTATTTTATCGATATCTTCAGGCTACATCAACTGGAAACGAAGAATTGAGGTATGTTGCGATCGGATAACATATGACAGGTTTCTGTATTATATGATATATGTCGGATTGATTTGATTGATTGGAATGAGAATACATGTCTATATACCTTATTTCTTGATTGATGTGGCATACATGACATTGAGATTGAGATATCGATGTATAAAATAAATGTTTTGTTAACACACATCGTTTGATGCATACATCGATACATGACATGCACATTGAGCTATGATCCTTGGATACCCTGATATGATTTGATTGGATTCTGGGGTTTGTGAACACAATTGCTATGTTGGTATTATATGACCCGTAAAGCATAGACAATTGTGGCCCCGATGATTGGATATGAGATTTGGGGATTTGATGGCGCTTTGTCGACGCTATCATACGAGTATCCCTTATTGAGGCCGGTGTGCCAGCTCGAGCATTGATTTGATAGCGATTCGATTGATTCTGACATGTGCTCAGTGGATGGGCATTTGACCCGATACCTCCACGACATACATGCATTGCATACCATATATCATTGTTTAGATATCTGTGTTATATATGATTGGTTGTTCCATACGGAGCTTTGCTCACCCCCAAGGGAGGCTGTTGTTGTCTTTGTGTGTGGACAATGGCAGGTACTCCAGGATATCAGGAGACCGAAGAGGGTACTTCTGGAGGGAGCCACAGCTTGGGCTGAGGTTTTATGTTTATGTCTTGTTCCCAGTATATATGTATATGTATCTATATACCGGGACATGTCCCGAGGATATGAGATGTTTGTATGTGATTGGTTTTGATTACGTGTGGGCATGTTTATGATGTGAGACTAAATACTATTTTTAGTATTCAAATAAAATGATTTGGGCTCATTGTAAAGAAAAGTTAAACTCGTTTTCCGCTGTAATTAGTTAACCCTAATCAGATTGCATTGTAATAACGATTAGGAGCTAAGGGCTCCACAGAAGATGCTCCTGAAAACGGTCCAGTGATTACAGAAAACAATCTCACCAGACCAGATCAAGAGCTCATGGAACAAGTCGTTGAGACTAATCCAGGAAGAGGAGAAGAAGAGGTTATACTGAAGAAGATCAAATCCAAAAATATCCACATCCTCTTGGACCAAACTATCAGTGAAGTAGAAGCCATCCATCCAATTTGGTTATTGGTAACATTTCTGCACCTCTTAGAACTAGGAAGCAAATAATTGATGAGTTTTTGCCTGCATGTTTTATCTCTCAGTTTGAGCCAAAGATGTTCGACAAAGCATTATAAAATCTAGCTGGATAGAAGTCATGCAAGAGGAAATCAACCAGTTTCAGCACAACAAAATTTGGCATATAGTCCCTCGATGGAATACGCAATATGTTATTGAGAGAAGATGGGTGATCAGGAACAAACTGGATTAGAATGGACTGGTTTTAAGGAAAAAGGCTTGTCTTGTAGCCCAAGGGTACATACAAGAATAGGCATGGACTTTGATGGGTCATTTGCACTGGTTGCAAGACTTGGGGCCATCCGAATCTACCTTGCATTTGTTATTTTAAAGGACTTCAAAGTCAATCAGATAGATATGAAGTCAGCATTCCTAAAAGGTCTTATGCAAGAGAAATTTTATATTGAACAACCTCTAGGTTTTATCAATAGTTCTGGTCCTAATTATGTTTTTAAAATATATTAAAACAGGCACCTAGAGTTTGGTATGATATTTTCCTTAAGTTTTTAATTTATCATGATTTTGTGATAGGAATGGTCGATAAGATCTTGTTCAAATTTACCAATGGAGATCATAGCTTGTTAGTCCAAATATATGTTGATGATATAATATTTGGTTCTACTAACCCCAAAATTTGTGAGAAATTATTTAAGCTTATGTAGGAAAAATTTGAGATTAATATGATCAATGAGCTTACATTTTTCCTTGGGTTGTAAGTCAAATAAATTGAAAAAGACATTTTCATCAATTAATCTAAGAACACCAAATAGCTCATTAAGAGGTTTAGAATGTATAATTGCTCGGTTGCTTCAACCCTTATGAGCGCATCAATTAAGTTAGATAAAGATGAATGGGAGATTACCGTCGAGGTAACAATGTATCGCAGTCCCATAGGATTACTATTATATCTAACCATTATTCGATCGGATATTATGTTTGCAGTTTGTCTTTGTGCTGGATTCAAAGCTTCTCCCAAACAATCTCATTATACTGTAGCTAAATGTATCCTAAAATATCTTAAAGATACTATCAATGTGGGTCTTTCGTAACTCGAATATTCAAGTTTTAACCTTATTAGATAATCTGATGTTGATTATGCGGGTTGCAAGATTGATAAGGAAAAGCACCAACTAATCATGTCAATTCTTTGGATATAGACTGATCTCCTGGTTCTGCAAGAAGCATATATCCACAGCCACTTCAACCTTTGAATCGGAATATCTCACAGTCAGATATCGTTGTGCACAAATCCTAGGGATTCAACAACAACTCATAGACTATGAGATTCGGTCGAATGAAGCTACCATCTTCTGTGACAACAAAAATGCTATTGAAATAACATACAATCTCGTGATGCATTAAAAAACAGAGCATATTGACATAATCACTTCATAAGGGATCATGTCACGAAGAAAAATATTCGACTAGAATATATATCAACTGATAAATAGGCAGTAGATATTCTCACCAAACCGTATTCTCACCACACCGTTACCGAACTTTAAGTTTTTTTATTTTATAAATATTCTTGGTTTGGTAAATTTAGCTTAGTGCACATGCTTAGGGGGAATACTCCTTGAAATTTATGCATTATAATGAAGTAAAAATGTGTCAAGCTTGATGAAACAATTGTCCAGCCGGTACATATATTTTCAATTAAAACAGTTGAATGACTTTTTGAAGCTGTGACTTATCTAACCGCCGACACTTAATAACTTCATTATTATTTTTAAATATTGATTTGAGAGAAAAAAAGATTCATATTGACTTTAAAATGATTTCCAACAGGCTCTTATATGCAATTATCACGTGATTAAAGCCATTAATCACAAATTTTTATTTTAAAACATCTAGGTGCCATTATGTAACCGAAGATTGACTCCATTTCATCTGTGTTGGAGATACTTGATGCTTTCGGTATGTGGAAGTTCCTCACTTGTGGGTTTGTTCTGAACCTATCTCTGGTGAAACAGCTTTCCGCCTTCCCTAGGATGGAGCATGGAAGTATCATTTGCACCATCAGTGGGACAAACTATATAATTTCCCAACAGAACTTCGGAGATGCCCTGGAACTACCTACAACTTGTTTGGCGGAAGTTTCAGATATTCCTGGTCGAAATGCCGATATCTGGAGTGCTGGGTTCTCTTTGGTTGGAAGCTCTATCTCTACTCCGAGAAAGAAGCATATGGATGACAATGGGTTTAGTCTAAACCCAGACTCATATTAAAACCGCCCCGGCAGAGCCGGTTTAAACCCGGCCTAGCGGGTCTACGAGAGGGTCCGGGGCGGGGCGGGTCTCGGGTTTGGTCGGACCTGCCCCGGACCCGCCCCCATCAAAATATACCTATATATTTAAAATATAATTTATTATTATTATTATTATTAATGATATAATTATATTTTTTAGAACAAATAATTAATACCTTAACTATAATTTTAGTTTACAAAATTTTTGAATTAAAATTATATTATTTTATTATTATATTTTTAAATGAAAATATATCATTACAATTTTTTTTAGCTTTTAATTGAATTCAATTGGATATATTTTAACTTGTGATAATATTTTTTTCGTCCTGAATATTATTAATATAAATATGGACATATAAATTTAATGATTTGTTAATTTTGAAATTTTTTTATTGAATAAATATAAAATTATATAATTTTGATTGGTCTAACAGGTCCAACCCGAATTGGACCCTCGGGTTCAAAGGACGAGACGGGTCGAAAGGAAGACAAGGGCGGGTCTCAGGTTTGGTCAAACTCGTCCCAACCCAGACCCATTGTGTAACGCCTGGAAATCTGCCTACGTAAACCACATGCATGAAAATTATTTAAATCGCTTGTTTATTTTATTCAATTAATTTTAAATACTTAAATGATATAATTTATATGATTTCAAGAAATTAAATATTTTGGCCGGATATTCAATATTAGGCCGAAGAAAGGAGACTGAGGACGAACCAAGATTAAAATATTTTTCGATAAATATTTTTAAGGCTCGATAACATGCTTAAATAAGATTAAAAATTTCTAAAAATACCGGAGTCCAACGAGTCGATACTCATTTTATCTGAGAAGTCGGTTTTAGTCAAATGAAAGACTTTTAAGGGCCCGAAAGTTTTTATTTTCAAAATTTTCTTTAATAAAATTTTATTTTCCAATTATATGGGCCTTAATGGGCCTAATTTACCTAGGATTGATGAGTCAAATTATTCTTAAACCAAAACCTTCGAAACCCTAACTTTTAACACATGAATTTCGAAAATTATAAAACCTAGACTAGGCTTCGAAGACTCTTAGTTGGCTGCTGAAAACACACACAACACACAATAAAATTTTGAAAATGTCAAGTCAAAAAAATCAAAGGCAAGTCGCTTCCCGTTCACTCCCCTTCGCAACCTGCAGCCAACGATTGAATATTCGAGCGTTTTTAACGCAAAGGCACACTTCTAAACTTTCATTTGCACCATTCAGATCATATTATGCATGATTTACGTTTTTAAGCATGAAGAGTGTTTAGATCAAATTACTTAATGGTTGGACGTATATTTTCAATGTTTTGACGTTTCTATACATGTATGAGTCGTGTTATATGTTCTAAGGGACACGCTGCCAATACAAGAGATTTAAGGGACGAGAAAAGGGTTGTATAAGGACACGATGAAGGCTGGACAGAAGCTAGAAGGGGTCGCGCTTGGGAGAGGCTAGAACCTAGGGTTTCCTTGCTTGTTTTGGATTGTAGTGATCGGATGGGGGCGCGACTCGGTTAGGGCTGGCCAAGTAGAGTCCGGTAGAGTCCTAGATGGGTTCCTAAGCGGCTATGATAGGATGGCTCGGAGGAGAACAAAACTGCGAGCCCTAGGAGCCTTTGCGCATGCGTGCGTGCGCGCGACTGGCTGCAGAGGGCTTGTGGATGGTACGCTGGTCAGGGCTGGTTCAGTTAGGGTGCAGGAGGGTCTGGGCAAGGTCTGGTCCAGGGTGGCTCGTGGTTTGGGTGATGCGAATGGTTCGAGGGAGGAAGTAAGCTCGATTTTGGCTAGGGAAAGAGAATAGGCTCAAACCATGGTTCACGGGGGTAGTTTAGAGATGAAAAGTCTAAGTTTAAAATTTGGGAAGAAAATATTAAGTTTTGAAATTATTCGGATTTAAAACACTTCATGGTTTATCTATTAAGTCATTAAATCAAAAGGCTCGAGTTTACGTCTCAGAAAAATATTATTAGTCAAATTTAAGCTTATATGATGGTTCGGGATAAGTTCAAGTCAAGAGAAGTAAGAAAAAGTCAAAACTGGGAAGTTCGAGGTCTAGAGGTAAAATGGTCATTTTACGTCTCGGGTAGTTCGAGAGGTCTGACAGTGTCCTGAAGAATCATAATACATGCTAAATGATATTTTAAAAGGTTTATGATGAAAATATGATATTTTTACGATATTTGCTGAGGCTGAACGATTTTCCCCGAAAATGATATTTTTCGATTTTTGAAGGACACGATATTTAATAATAAATGAAATAAAAATATTTTGAAGGATGTGAATGGACTATGATACTGATGATAAAATGAGAATATCATGAGAAAAAATGCCTCAAAGGGAGCCCGTTTACGGGAGAAGGCCCAGAGGGAGCCGACGAATCGTACTTTCATATTTGGCCAAGGCCCAGTGACTGAGAGTTGCTGATGCCTCGCTCCCAGGTATTTGGTGTATATAGACTGATCAGTCGATCAGAAGATGAATGATAAATGATAAAGGATAAATGATAGTCACTTTCAAGTATCAAACTTCACCCAAATTGATATATGATGAGGAAATGATTTATGATGTTATATGAGAAAATGATTTATGATGTTATATGCTAAAATGATTTACGCTGAGGAAGCTGAATGATATTACATATTTAAATATGTTTACGAGTTCTTACACCATCTTATTTTATTACAAAATTTATTTTAAAGCTGTACGTGCCTGTATATATATTATTTGATATGTATAGTTAACGTGCTGAGTCATTAAACTTATTAGGTTTGAATGGTTGCAGGTGAGGATGATTTTGAAGGAGACGTTGATGTTTGAGTGGCTCGGGTCCGGCAGTAGACTCCGAGAGACTTTTAGTTTCTTCATTAGCTTAAGATTTAAAGTTTTAAAATAAAGATTTTGAGGATTATTTTATTAAATATTTTACGTTTTGTTTTGAAGTTTAGTTATTGGATTATTTTAAATGGACATATGATTTTACGCTTGACGTTTTACGAGATTTTATGCAGTTAAAGATTTTTTTTGAAACGTTGAGTTTACTTTTAAGTAAGGATTTCGAATTTCATGATTTATGAAAAAAATTAGTAGTGTTTTAAAGTTTAAAAAAGAAGAGACATTTCACTTTGTCATCCCCAGAGAAGCATAATCTGAAGGCCGAATTCAATTTTCTGGCCACCATCGTCTCCAAAGCCCTACTGGACAAAGCAAGGGCCTATGAAAATATCACTCAGGAGAAGTTCCAATGCATGGCGGTGATTACATCAAAGATTAGTGTCAACTAGTTGGACATCCAGTTCGGGAATCTTGACGAAATGACCAAGGGAAAAGGTCAATGTGAAGGGTTCACTCTGCAGATCTACTTCGACAGTTGAAGGTAACGTTTGGTATTACTGAGCTGCTGCATCCCAAGAAATGGTTCAATGATGTGACTGTTGCAGAATTTTCGCTAAATGAAATGGGCGTAGAAGAAGAATAAGTTAGAAAAGAAGAGGAAAAAAAAAGAATGAAACAATTGTCCCAAACAACAACGGATCCCATACCAGAGAGTGGCCCTTCCACAATCTCTGAAGCTGAGAAAGGGGCGGTTGAAGAACCCTCTTCAACAGCTACAGACAATGCAACCACTGATCCTGCTTCAACTATTGGGGAACCCAATTGGATGTACCTCTCTCTTTCTCTAATTTTACTAACCCTGAAACAAGTCCTTCCACAGTTGCTGAGATGGGTGCACCACTACATGAGGTTTCTCTGACCTCAGTGGATGAAATGGTGAAGTCTATGTCAGACTTCGATCTCTTCGGTAACCGATCCACTCACATGGACACTGAAGACATCGCTTCTAAGAGTGCATCTTCTAATACTATATTTGAAGAAGAACCTCTGACGTCCCCACTCTCTCAGAAGATAGCTGAAAATGCTAAATCTCCAACTCTTTGTCCTCCATCGGTAGAGTCCGACATACCAAAATATGTCTTTGCCATTCTTCCCAATCACGAAGTAACCTCTGGAGCTGATAAGATGGAGAATGTTGAGATGGGTATTGATAATGAAGACGACTGGTCGGAACCTAATGGAAGTGAGACTGACCCATCACACACAACTAATCAAATTGCGGTCAATGCACACTTTGCATAGGTCACTTACCATCTTGAAAAGGTCCGAAGCCTCATGGTCGACTTTGATTCTTGTCTGATGGCCTCCAATATCGGTATCTACAGTATTCGCCAAGATCTTATGATAAATGTGTCTGAACTCAAATTAGATATCAACATTTGCATGAATGAGTTCAAGAATTTAAAAAATCACACAAAGATGCCACAATCACTTTGTCTTGATAGTTAACCCAAATCGAACAAAGACTTGGGGCTCGTATTGACGGTCTTTAGGCTATCCTTGACACCCAACTACAAGAAATGTTGGATCATTTTCTGAAAGGTGATGCCAAAAATGGGGAAGAAGAACATCAGCGGCAAGAAGAGGTCAGACGAAGAAAAGATGAAGATAGGAGAAGAGGAAAAGATAAATAGAGAACAACACAAGAGAGGTTGATGATTAGGAGGTAGTGGAAGTTTCTAGTTTAGGAGGTAGTATAGATGTTTATATTTTTATGCACGTAGGTGTATTAAGATTTACTGTTTTCACTCTTACATTGTAACAGTGAAATTCATTATCTCAATGAAATTCATTTTTCTTATAACTTATGTTTCTGGGGATTAGGTTTTGTCACTACAAAAAGTGGAAATTTTTAGATCTCTTAGAGTCTTTGATTTACTCAACCGCTTAAGCATTCAAGTCTGTAGCATAAAGATTACTCGACCGTTCACCGTATTGAAGTACATATACAAACAATTGAGTACAGTCATATTCAGATACAAGCCATATGTCTTACAAGTATATCACCTACTTTATCAGAAAAGTTGGTAGACCTGATCATGCATGACAAACATAATATTAGAAGATCATATTGTTTTCTTTAAAAAGTTTATGCGCAAAGTTAGTTACCTTTTTATGTGAGTGGTCGTTTCCTATCACATTTGAAAATGTCAAATTGCCCATTAATTGAGGTGTACGATAAATCAAGAAAGGATGATGACAACAATGCTTCTGAATTAATGATCATTTAATGAGCTACAGTCGAACGTTGAATGAGAATATACAAGAAGTACTATAAATGGAAAATGTCAAGAAGAGTTTTGAGGACTTGAACCTTAACATTACGAGATTTATGCACTCGAAACATTCTCTGAAGAGATTTATGAGCACTCATAACTCTGATATCAACTATCACTCATCAGCCCTCACATCAAATATCATATATTAGATCATAAAATATAATCAAGTGCTTCTGTCAAACTACTCGACCGTTTCTATCTACAACGTTTGAAGAGTTGTTCAATAATTTGAATATAAGGGTTAACTTTTTTACTTCATTTGTATTATATCGGTTGTCGGACTGCGTGTCTCAACCGTTTGAGTTAACTAGGAGTTTTGACTTAGGTAGTTGATAAGTCCTAAAGTTGAATCGAGTTGTTACAAAGAATTGTAAAACCAAAGTCATCCAAAATCTTCTAATGAAATTCTTCGTAAGTGGAGGAAGGGGTAATATATGAGCTTGAATCTCCGAACATCATAAGATTCTTGTGTCATTTCATTTACTGCTTTTACTTATCTTGTTTATTTTCTATATTAAGTCATATAATATTCATAAGAATCATTAGACAATTTTTCGCAATATTTGTGGTCCGACCGTTTCTTAAGAGTTGAGAAAATCAGGTCTTATATAACTAACCATATCAAGACAGATCGCATTATTTGGTTGTATTTTAGAGAAAAAATTTAAATTGTTTATTCACTCACTCTAAACATATCCCCGATCCCAACAATTATATATTTATTTCATATTTGTTTTCAAATATTTAATACAATATATAAATTCATTAATATGATCAAGTTGAAAATGTCAATTTACCCTCAAGCCAAAGTCAAAATACTATTAATAAATTCAATTATGTATATATTTTTATTTTTAAGATTATTTAATTTTATTTATTTTTTTAATAAAAAAACTATGATAAATAATTATCAACTCAAATATACAACTATTTATTTTTATCATATTGATAAAAATATAATAAATAAATATATGTGACTAGAGTCTGGAGGTTTGTTTTCGATAATGTTTTCATAACGAGACCTATAATCGAATCGATCTATCTTAAAATAGCAATTCAACCGGTCGGACATATTCAACCGAACGCTCGGACACCAGAACACTGTTATATCATATAAAATAGTAATATAATTTAGTAAATAATATATTTTAAATTCTAAATATTTTAAACATGTATATAAATAATAAAAAAATATATTTTCCGGAGTTTAGAAAATCAGATAAGCTATAATAATATTAAAATAATATTTTTAACAAATTTCAAAATCCAAATAATTATATATATATATATAGATAACAAAAAATAAAAATTTAAAATTAAATAAAAAAATTGCGAACTCGTTCATTGGTTCAATACAGATCCGATCGATTCTTGATTGATTTTTGACTGGTATTCTCGATTAGGTTTTGACCGGTAAAATGTGTTTGGGCGATGTCCAAACTAGACCTGTGATCGGTTCTTTGTTCATCCCGGCACAGTATCTTCAAGTTCCAATCACTTATTTTATTAATTACATTTTTATTAATATTATAAAAAAATAGTTGTAGATTTGAGTTGATAATTATTTATCATAATATAATTCTAAAATAAATATATTTTTTTAAAAATTAATCAAAATACATACTTAATTGAATTTATAATTGGACTTAAAAACAATTTAAATTAATAATAATTTAAATTAATAATAAAATTGACTTTTTAACTCGATCAAGATCAATTTGCTAATTTATAAATTGATGTATTAAGTTATTTACAATAATATATATATAAAATTTTCAATAATTTGTGTATTAAAACAAATTTTTTTCAATAAATTTTGTAAGTTTATAAAAAAATGATGTAAAAATATGCTGTTATTAATTAATTAATTAATATCTAAATATTCGATCCCGAACTAACTCGAACCCCTTTCCTTGGTATTGCAAAATCATCAACAGAAGAAAAGATGGAGAAATCTGGGTATGGTCGCGATGGAATCTACAGATCTTTGCGGCCACCAATGTTTCTTCCCAAAGATCCCAACCTCTCCATGGTCTCGTTTCTCTTCAGAAACTGTTCATCTTTTGCGGATAAACCAGCCCTTATAGATTCACACACTGGAAAGATTTTGACTTTCAGCCAGTTCAAATCCATGGTTTCCAAGGTCTCTCATGGTTTGCTCGAACTGGGCATCAAGAAAAACAACGTCGTGCTCATCTACTCCCCCAATAGCATTCAGTTTCCTCTCTGTTTCTTTGGGATCGTGGCTTTAGGCGCCATTGCTACGACTGTCAACCCACTGTACACTGTTTCAGAGTTATCTAAACAGGTTAAAGACTCAAAGCCCAAGCTTATTGTTACTATTCAAGATTTGTTGCCTAAGGTTAAAGATTTTGATTTGCCGGTAATTCTCTTGGAGGACGAAAAAATTGAGAAAGAACAGAATTTTAATTTTCCTAAAAAGGTTACTCTTTTCAGCCAGCTAGTAAATAATGAAGGGTCTGTGAATTTGGATGGTATTGTTAATGGTGTCAAGCAAAATGATACTGCTGCGTTATTGTACTCTTCGGGTACGACCGGTACGAGCAAAGGTGTTGTTCTTACCCATAGGAATTTCATATGTGCATCATTGATGATTTCTGCTGATCAAGAATTGGCCGGTGACATCCACAATGTTTATTTGTGTGTTTTGCCTATGTTCCATGTTTTTGGCCTTGCTGTGATCATGTACACGCAGCTGCAGCGTGGTAGTGCGATTGTTTCCATGTCCAAGTTCGATTTGGAAATGATTTTGAGGTTCGTGGAGAAATATGGGGTGACGCATATGTGGGTTGTGCCGCCGATTATACTAGCGTTGGCTAAAAATAGTACGATCAAGAAGTATAATTTGTCGTCTTTGAAGCAGATTGGTTCAGGGGCCGCTCCTTTAGGGAGGGAACTGATGCAGGAATGTGCAAAGAACTTCCCTCAGGCTGTTGTTTGCCAGGTAATTATTGTTACCCTGTGGAATTTATAGTAGAATTGGTTAACATTGTTACTTTTATGTAAAATCTGTAAAGCATTTGTAGATTTTGTGATGGAGAGCTTAAGAATTGGGCGACTCTACTAAGCCTGTTTTTCATGGGACTAATTTGGAAGAATAAATCTGTTCACAGTGGTGAAATTCCACTCACTTGATAGCACTCGAAGAAAATAACTGAAGGATGATGCGTTGGACAACTGATTTAACGCACGTAATAGCATTAAGATATAAAGAACATATTTTATCTTTTGGGAGCTTATAATAAACTGAAAGGAGACAAGACCTTGCTCTTGGCTCAAACTACTTGGATGATTATGAATTTTTCTGCTCATCTTGAGATCATGATGCCAAAAAACTCATAATTTTTTGCCAAGTTCTGAAAGCTATTGTCTGAGCTGCACCATAATGTAGATTAACTACAAATAATTTTGCATCTGTCACAGTTGCCATTAAGTTTGTCCAGTACTTACGGCAGAATCCTCATTTTCAGGGCTATGGTATGACTGAAACTTGTGGAATTGTGTCGCTTGAGAATGCATATGCAGGGCCTCGACACTCTGGTTCTGCTGGAACTCTTGTTTCGGGAGTGGAGTGCCAAATAGTTACTGTAGATAAGTTGAAGCCTCTTCCTCCAGGCCAGGTGGGGGAAATATGGGTACGAGGACCCAACATGATGCGAGGTTTGTTCTCCATTTGAAGTTTTTCATCTCCTAGAAATGTTTCATACATGTTTTGCTCATTCAAGTGTTTCGTAAATGATATCATTTTAGGTCACTCCATACATGATTAAATTTGACTTTGAGTGTTAGATTATTCTGAACTTCTAGTATATTTTAGTTTTAGTTTGATTTTTTTGAACTTTAAGTATAATTTAGTTTAGTGTGATTGTTTTCAACTGAGAAGAGGTTGAACCTAATCTACAGTTCAAATTAGATTAATAATCTGTTTCATTGTGTTTTGTCTTTGTCCTGACATTCAGAAAGAAAAATTCCCCTTTAGAATTTTCTGCAACAAAATCTATGAATTTTCTACATGCTGTAAATTTCTGTATTTTATCAGTGGCTTGAGTGAGCCTTGTGTTATGACTTATGTCTATTGCCTCATAGTCAAGTATTATAAATTATTGTTTATGAATAGATATGCCTTTTTTTAATCGAGCTAATTATATATTCATCAATCTTCAATAGATATTTATGAAGATGTTCTAATTATTATTTAATAAAGAAATTTCTTGCCACTGCTGTATTCATACATTCATGGAGATGGAATCTTGGATTTCCCTTTATTTAAAGGTATACACTTCAATTTCAGGTTACTTCAACAATCCACAGGCCACAAAGCTTACAATAGATAAACATGGTTGGGTGCATACCGGAGATCTTGGATACTTCGATGATAATGGACAGCTTTATGTGGTTGACCGTATCAAAGAACTCATCAAATACAAAGCTTTTCAGGTGAGTTACCCTCTAGAAATTACAGATTCCGTTATGCCTACAAGTTTTGAACATCATTTGATTCAAAGATCAATGTATGTACGGTAATGGATTGTTTTTTTGATTTTCTTTGGGCAAGGCCATTTTTCAAAGCTGTGATTAACAGAGTTGTCTGTTCCGATTGTTGGGTGTTTTAATATATACAAGAAGAATCTATAAATTTGGAGGCTAATGTATATTAAAATGCAATTTATTTCAATAGAATTCTTCCATTACAATTCTATTGATTTTAAAATACACTCAACTATTCTAAATAGGTGCTCTCGAACTCTCCCTCCATGCTCATGCAGTAGAGTCTTACTATGACCATACAGTATGTACATATTATTATTTTTTTACAAATGACTAGAGACATTTATAATAGAAATACTTAATATTAAAGCAAAATAACAAAGGATATATTTGGATGCTTTAAGTGGCACATAAGGCGATCAACTTGATTGTTTCATCATGTGTACGTGGCTCTTCCTTTTGCATCAAATATGGGCGACTCCATTCATTCTTGGCGGTGGGATTTCTTCTCCAAGGTTAGATGATGCACTTGCTTAATATATCTCATAGTTGTCAAGGCGCTAGGCGACGTCAAGGCGACGAGCCACTGCTTAGCGCCCCAACGCCTAGGCGACAAAAGGCGATCGCCTAGCCACGAGGCGATAATATAGAGAGAATGTATTATATATTTATGTTCTACTAAAAATCAACTATTAATAATAATGAACTATATGAAAACCTAAATATATAAAGCTTCAAGTAACAAAAAACAAAAATATCTCAATATTGTCGATAAATCAACACATTCAAATCTTATGCTAGACAATTTAATTTTTCCAAAACAATCTAGACTCAGATCAATCACTTTCTAGTTCAATCATTTCATCCACATCACCATCCTCCACATTTTCATCAATGTCTGAATAATCATCTTTCAACACATCATCATCAAACTCTCCCTCGTCAGTTGATTCTTCATCTACATCCATTGGTGATTGTAGAGCATGAGTAGTTTGGCTTGTCACCCGACCTCTTCGTCCTCCCCTACCTTTGCCTCTAGAAGTTGAAGCTCCCCTATAAATAGGGTTCGAGGTCTGTTGTTGTCTAGTATGTCTGGTTTCTTCTTCTAGTCCAGCAGCCTCTGCTACAACGTTCCATGTCAAAGTATCATCATCATCATCAAAAACAGGTTCCTTTCCAGCTTCCATCATTCCAATCAACCACTCATTATTACAATCATCAATATTCCTCAAAACTATAGGATCTCTTTTATCCTTCTTAGCCGCACGAGCCTTGAGTGTTTGATTGTACTTCACATATACCAAATCTCTTAGTTTCTTGTGATCTAGTCTATTCCTTTTCTTTGAATGTATCTGTGACACGAATGACGAAACCATCATAAACTATAAATTGAAAAGAAAAGTGAAAGAAGTCATGTAATACCGTAATAGTATTTACTCACATGCTCAAATATGCTCCAATTCCTTTCACAACCCGAAGCACTACATGTGAGGCTAAGAACTTTGATAGCAAATTATTTCAAATTTGGAGTACCATTGCCAAACATTTTCCACCAATCCGCTGAAAAAAAAATGTATCTCATCATTTTCATTTGATATTTAAGTATTTAACTATTTAACTTCTTGCAAAAAAAAACACATACCAGGCGCCATTGGTTGGTCTTTATTATTCCTTGCTCTAATGGCAAATTCGTTGCCGAACAATGACTCCGAGTTCTTATATACCGGCAACTCCTCCATAATAATCTTATCCCTCACGTCATGGCTTGGAATCAATCTTTGTATGCATGCAAACAACCCATTTGTGACTTCTGCATCCGTCTCAACTTTCGGATTGTGATAGTAAAAATATGGGTTTAAGTAGTGTCCTGCCGCGTGCAAAGGATGATGAAGCTGATTATCCCATCTAGCATCAATAAATTCTAACACTTTTTTACATTTCTCTCTGTTGTTATCAAAGGACTTGAGAATTGTTTCTTTTGCTCTGTCCACAGCTTCATAGATATAACCCATCGCTGGCCTTGTTTCATTATCGGCAATGCGAAGAACCATCACTAGAGGACACATCACTTTAAGGGTGTATGTCACATTATTCCAAAATGAAGGCTTGAAAACAGTATCATTTGCCTTCTTACCCTTTATATCATTTGACCATTTACTTTCTATCCACTGTGTTGATATGAACATTCTCTTCAAAGCCTTTTGTCGTTTGTGGAGGCTTTGCAAAGTGAGAAATGTAGTAGCAAAACGGGTGACTCTATGTCTTGCCAGCTCTTTGTTTCCAGTAAATTCTCTCATGTGCAAAACACCTCCATGATTCTAAATGTAACCAACAAGAGCAATTGCTCTCGAAATAGTCTTCCGAACCACCTCAATTTTGCCAATATCCTCTAGCATCAAATCAATGCAATGAGCAGCACATGGAGTCCAAAACAAATTCGATCTTTTTGCTTGTAGAAGTTTACCTACAAAAAAAAGAGTACAAAACAAAAAAGAATCAATTTATGTTATATGTAATATAATATGCAAGGAAATAAGATTTCAATACTTTACTTACCCGCTAAAACATAATTGCTGCCATTGTCTGTAATCACTTGCACGACATTTTTCTCTCCCACACACTCTACAAATCTATCAAGCAACTCATATAACAGGGTTCCAGTCTTGACATGGGCGGATGCATCCACAGATTCCAAGAACATTGTTCCTTTGGGTGAATTGACCAAAAAGTTGATCAATGTTCTATGCTTCCTATCAGTCCACCCATCAGACATAATTGAGCAACCATATTTCTCACATTCATCTCTGTTTTCTTTCAACAACTCATTTGTGTAGGCAATTTCTTTCTGTAAAAGTGGTACCCTCAATTCATGATAACTTGGTGGTTTCAAATTCGGCCCGTACTGACCTATGGCTTCAATCATTTCCTTGAAGCTATCTAAATGGGCAGCATTGAAAGAAATCGCAGCTTGATACATGAAACGAGCTATCTTTTGAACTGTTCGATCTCTAAGCTCTTTATCACAAGCATCGTTTATGTTTGTTTGCCTCAATTTCCCCCCTTTGGTTTTCTTTTTCGTGATAAAGAGATCCATCGGCCCTTTAACACTGCCACTGCCACTGCCACTTCCAGTTCCAGTCTCGTGTATGGAAGTCAAATTTCTCTTTTTGCTTGGTTGTACATCTTCTTCATCGTCTTCATCTTCATCGATATCAAGAAAGGAAAAATCTTGCTTCATTCCACCGCAAGCTCTCAATGTTTGCTATTTTTTTCATTCATATAATTCAACAGCTCATCACGGACACTTTGAGGACACTCTTTGCATTTTCTGACATTTTTTGAATTCCCAGCAATATGTTGTTTGGCTCGAAAAATTCCTCCATTGAACGTGAAGCCACAAAACCTACACGTCACACTATTAGTATCATTTGGATTTTTCAAATAACAATGCTTCTAACCGGGGTCTTTCTTATTATCCCCATCTGGTTGTGTGTTTTCTGATTGAGGATGAGAAGCCATACTAGGCTATTTTTTTAAAATAAATGCAAAACAGATAAGGCAAAAGAGAAGAAGCCTGCGGCAGAGAAGAAATCTTCAATCGGTAGGGGAGAGTGGTGTGCGCAGATAAGGCAGAAGCTTCAATCGGCAGGGGAGGAGAATACGTATCGACAAATCGACATGCAAAACTAGGCTTTTGTTAAAAATAAATTACTTATGGGCTCAAATTAGTTATGGGCTTATTTAGTTGGGCTTTGGGTCATTAAAAAATAAAGGAGAAACCTGCGGCAAAGAGGTGGAACGCGCTGCACAGAGGCGGAACGCCTGGAACGCCCATCGCCTGGAGAAAAGCGGCTTCAAGGCGATAAAGGCGCTCGCCCAGCCATACACGTCGCCTGGTTGTCCACAAGGCGCTGCAGCTCTGAGGCACGCCTTTGACAACACTGATATATCTTGAACCCAATTAGATAATTTTAGGAACAACTTAGGCGATCAATTGTAGTCCACAATTTTGCTAGCCTTGCCAACCGACTTGGAAGGTATAGTAATGAAGCAATTTATGTTGCCTAATGCATGATGATTCAGCTGCTTGTAGATGATGATTTGAATTTCAAATCATCTAATTTAACACCTCCTCTTAATTTGTAATCCGCTTCATTTCTTAGCTGCTCAAATATTTCTGCAGTGACTGCTTTTGTCAATCATACTGTTTTTATCTGGATTTCTTCTTTTTCAGCATCTTCAAAATTTTGTGGCTCACAGGCAAAGAATGCCATATCACATGACTCATATATTTCTCTGAGGCTTCTTACTTTTCTTATTGGGATTTCTGATTCTGGATAGAATTCTTCTGATGATGAAAATGAGCTGGAGCTAGGACTTGAACTCGTGCTCGTGCTCGGCTGATCTCTTAAATCAACTTTAGGCACAGTTGGACTGGGCACATGTCTAACCTTTGTCTTCACCTTCTTTTCTTCTACCCAATTCCATGATTGACTTTCATCAAATATAACATCTCGAGATATAATAAGCTTATTTGTTTTTGGTTCTAGTAAACGATATCCCTTGGATTCGTCATATAGCGAACAAAAATAAGTTTTTCTCCTTTGTCAGCAAATTTATCTCTTTTTTGGGAAGGCATTTGAGAATAACCAATGCAACCAAATACTTCAAGATTGGCTACCTGTGGCTTTCTACGATGCAATGCTTCACATGGTGTCCTATTTGGAACCGCTTTCGTTGGTAAGCGATTCACAATATAGACTGGTGCATTTAATGCTTTTGCCCAGAAACTTTTTGGTAGTCCTTTTCCGATCACCGTACTTCGAGCCATCTCAAGAATAGTGCGATTTTTTTCGCTCTCCTACTCCATTTTGTTGTGGATTATATCGAACAGTCAGCGGCCTATGGATTCCTTTTTCTTTGCGATAGTTCATGAAGGCTTTTCCAATTAATTCACCTCGGTCTGTTCTGAGAGTCTTTATTCTTTTCACTCTGATTTTCAGCTCTTGCTTTGAACTCCAAGAACTTTTCAAATGATTCTGATTTTTTGCTTCAATATATAGATCCACATCATTCTGGTACCTGTTGTCGTTGAGAGATGGTGTTGTGTTGGTCCACAAATATCTGCATGAACTATTTGAAGAGGTGCTTTGACTTTCTAAGCTATTTTTGGGAATGGTTGGTGATGCATTTTGCCATAAATACATCCTTCACAGGCTTTATCTTTGTCTGGAATATTAGGAAAGCCAACAACCATATTCTTTTTCTTTAATAAATTCAAACCTTTAAAGCCCAGATGTCCATACCTTAAGTGCCAGAGATCATGATCTTCATCTGTTGTGCTCTGCAGTACAA
Source organism: Primulina tabacum (assembly GCF_025594145.1). Classification (NCBI taxonomy): domain Eukaryota; kingdom Viridiplantae; phylum Streptophyta; class Magnoliopsida; order Lamiales; family Gesneriaceae; genus Primulina; species Primulina tabacum. The sequence continues at coordinate 587,067 of NC_134552.1, read as the reverse complement.
CTTTCTCGGACAGTGGTAAATTAATTAAGTTGAAAGACTTTGTTTGAACTCATCTTAATTTTAGCCATTCCAAGATTCTTCTGTTTGTCAATAATGCTGCAATGATCATTATTGAAATCAACTCTGTAATTTTTCTCCAGCAACTGGCCAACGCTCAAAAGATTTTGAGCCAAATTTGGAATATATAGGACGTTGCAGATAATATTTCTTTGGCCATCTTTTGTCTGGACTGCAATTTCTCCTTTTCCATCAATTTTGTGAGCTTTGCAATCCCCGAGCTTTACTTCAGATTAGTATGACTCATCCAATTTCACGAACATGTGTTTATTCTTGCCAATGTGGTTGCTGCACCCACTGTCCACATGCCAAATGTTCTGATAATTTTGTTGAGAATTTAGGCAGGAATAAAATACATGACTTTTTCTTGTTCTAAGAAGTTTGCTTTGTTCTTCTCTTCCTTGTACCAGCAATCTTTATCTGCATGATTTGCATTTCTGCATCTTTTGCTTTAATCGTGGCAATCTTTGGTGTCATGACCGTTTCTTTTGCAAATTCGGCGGTAGGATTCTGAATTTTAATTGAAGTTTCTTTGATTAAAATTACTACTCCCTCGACCTCATGCTCGAAAATTTGAATTTCTGCCATGACCTCTTCCTGTTGGTCCTCATTGAACATAATTGCTCTTTTTTTCGTTCTCTTCATCTTTTTTATTCTTCTGCCATGAAATTCTAGCATTCACTTGAAAAACTTGCTCCAAATTTTGAGTGTTAAAGCGACTCATTCTTTTCTCATGTGCTTCCAAGGATCCCAAAAGTTCATCCAAAGACAATTTTGATAAATCTTTGGATTCTTCAATGGCTGCAATGATGTGCACAAATTTTGCTGGCAGGCTCCACAACTCATTTTCTATTATCTTTTTGTCCTCAACAGTAGCACCATATCCTCGAATCTGATTACCATTATAGACACTCTGGAGGAGAACTGTTGGACTTTTTCATTGTCTTTCATGGTTAAGTTGTTAAATTCTCATCGTAAATTTTGCAATTTGATGGAAATCACCTTCTCATAGCCTCCAAATTGATTCTTTAAAATTTCTCATGCGCTTTTTTATGTTTTATCCGCCGTGATACTCGGAATTATAGAGCGGCTAATCTCTTGGTGCATAAAGGACAAGGCTCTTGCATCTTTGGTCTTATTCTCCCTGTGCTCTTTTCTTTTGGCTGTTGTCAATGCGGCTTCTTCTGCTGGAGTATATATTTGATACCCCTCTTAAACGATATCTTAGAGTTCATGGGTCATGAACAACGACGCTCCGTAGCTCATAATCTTGACCAACAAAGATCGGTGCGCCTTGTTGGGAATAAACGAAGGCAAGTTCGATGCTACTTGTTGACTGCCATCTTTGTATGTGTATTGGATTATCAGGCCAAGGGGTGGCTCTGATACCAAATTTATGTTGGGAATTTTCATATATAAAAGAAGAATCTATAAATTTTGGGCGGTCAACTTGATTTTTCATCATGTGTACATGGCTCTTCCTTTTGCATCAAATTTGGCCCACTCCATTCATTCTTGGCGATAGGTTTATTCTCCAAGTTTAGATGATGCACTTGCTTAATATCTCTTGAACCCAGTTGGATAATTTAAGCAGCAACTTAGGCGATCAATTGTAGTCCACAATTTTGCTAGCCTTGCTGACCGACTTGGAAGGTTTAGTAATGAAGCAATTTATGTTGAATAATGCATGATGTTTCAGATACTTGTTGATGATGATTATGGATTGCAATTATGTAATTTAGCACTGGTCACTTGGATCTTGTCAGCAACACAGTTGACGACATTAATTTTGATGGATTTTGATTTTTATAATTTCACCGTTTGGCTGATGCTGGATAGAGATAGAGTTGAAAGGAATAACGAGGATCATGCGGTCAACAAGATAAGTATGAAATAAGGCTTTGTTATGTTGGAATTAAGTCAGTGAGTTTAAAACTAACTAAATGGAGCAGAATATAAACAAGACTATTGAACTGAGCTGGGTTGACATCTGAGTTAGATTTTTAAACATGCTCAAGCTTGATTCGAATTTGATGACCAAATATTTCATATTCAAGCTTAGTTTTTGAGCCATTGTTTGGGATGTGTTGAGATTGATGAGTTTAAACTTTAAATTAGAAACGAATCCAGTTGAATACTACTCATTTTTTCAAATTTGAGTTGGGGCTCAACTTTTTAACTTTTTCGAAACTCAATTCAAAGCACGTGAAGTAAACTATTTTTGCATCGAGTTCGCTCAACTAGGAGTTTGGATTGGGCTTGATTTATTTGCTTCTATGTTATAACTTAGTTAACGAACTCTGTTGAGAAAGGTTTAAATACGAGTTTGAGTTTATGAACTTGTGTAATTTTAAGAATGAGCTATTAATATATTAGAGTGTGTTCAAGTTCGGTTCAACTTTGATAGTTTTGAACACGAATCAAAGAAATTTGAGCCTGCTTGAAAAGGTTATAAACCTGTTCGATCCGTTTGCTTTCCGATTCCCTTACTTAAAAATGAACTATTCGAATCAATGAAGTGAAACAAAAACACAAATGAAACAAAGAAACACATTAAATTTTTATTCTTTGGAGTCTTTCGACAGTTTGTTCAGTTTATGTTTCCTATCGCCGGGGTTGGTGTTATATTTTCCCTGGCCAAAACGTAACGGGTCTATCGTGTAATAACTTATTTTAACTTAATGCTAGGTTGCTCCAGCCGAGCTCGAAGGGCTACTCATTTCTCACCCTGAGATTTTAGATGCAGTTGTCATCCCGTATGCCACTCACACAAACTATCTGCTTGTTTCATCTTTACAAGTTGAAATTTAAACATTTTTTTGTTTCTGTTAACCACATACCGAGTTTATGCCCCTTTAAGGTGTCCCGATGCCGAAGCTGGTGAAGTCCCGATTGCGTACGTTGTCCGGTCCGCTACTAGCTCTCTGTCCGAAGAAGATATCAAGAAATTCATAGCGGATCAGGTATTACAACAGAAACCCAGATCATTTTTGTTATTGCTATGGTTAGGAGTCGATTGATCTGAAAGAAACCAAACCAAATGTGCTGTTTGAACATCGTTTCTTTGAAGAGCTAACACGTTTTTAATTACGTACTTCAGGTTGCTCCGTTTAAGAGATTGAAGAGAGTCAGTTTCGTAAATAGTGTCCCGAAATCAGCATCTGGGAAAATCCTCAGAAGACAACTTATTGAGAAGGTCCGATCAAAACTATAGGTTCTTCATATTTTTTCCTGCTCACATATTCAAACTTAGATACGCGTGCTTCGTCGTGGCTCAACCCGTTGTTACTTGAATGTAATGTATCCGATTTCAGTGAGTTTGGGATCAATGTTTGTATTACCTTGAAAATAATTATACAGTGGACGAGTATTTTAATTTCTGAATCTTGATAAACTTTGCCCTCTGAAAAGGTCTTCTGTTTTCTTTCAAGTTCAATGCCTTTGTAATATATATGGGATATTTCCCTTTTTTATTTTTCTTGTGTCTTTTTCTCTTGAACACAATGTTGTGTTTGTGGCTAATTAGGGTTGGGAACCCCATTACTTGTTTTGCATTAAAAAAATAATCTTGGTCAAACATTTTTTTTTTAAAAAAAACTAAGCTTTTTATGTGTGTTTGAATTTAGGGTACAAACGAATCGAATCGAGATAAATTTTAGTAAAAATTTCAGACTAGAATTCGGTTAAAATAAAGTATATTTGAATTTGAGCTCCATTTGAAGCAAACAAATTTTAATTTTTTTTAACTCGAGTTCAACTCTAAATATTCAAATCTATCTGTTAGTTTTTTGAACTATTGCTCGAAATTTAATGTTCAAAATCTCAATTGAAAATATATACATATTTAATATATAATTTTATTAATAAAATATTAAAATTTGCGAACTGACTCAAAATAAATAATTTTCGCTCGATTCGAGCTGACTCAATTGAAATTTGGTTCGAGTTCGTTTAAAAAAAATGTTGAATATGTTTGAATTCGATTCGAGTTCGATAAATTCAAATAGAAATCAAATATTTTGTGAGCCGGCTAGAAAAGTATGTGTGAATCAACTCAATTCGTTTATACTTTAATTTAAATACATTCAAATACACGTGTCAGGTTATTTTTCAATATTTTGATATTTGAAATTTTTTGGTCTCCACGTGTTTTAAACTATTCTGTATGCATTTTATTCATTTTTTTTTAAAACTGTATGCATTTTATTCATATTTTCATAAAAATGGACCTTTTTGAGAGTAAATATAATAACGATGCATCACATTGCAAGAATGTATCATTTTCTCAAAGCATATTTAACTATATTTTGTTGAGAATAGTTTTTTTTAGAATAGTTCTCTTGTGAGACGGTCTCATGAATCTTTATCTGTGAAAAGGGTCAACCCTACCGATATTCACAATAAAAAGTAATACTTTTACCATAAAAAAATACTTTTTCATGGATGACCCAAGTTTTTACCTTTTTTTATTATAAGACGTCTCACACAAGTTTTTACCTTTTTATTGTAAATATCATGTCATGATAGAATTTGTTTGGTTATTAATTTTTTTAAAAGAATCAATTATACTAAATGTTTTAACTTTTTATATATTATATACTATAATTATTTTTTAGAATTGTGAAAATTTGAAGTAAATAATAATTATATCGAGAAAAATGAAAGTTTAATCAAAACATTTTTTTTATTAAAGAGCTTAAAATTAATATGGATATGTTTCTTCATATTTCTCAAATTTATTTTTAAGAAATTGAACAAAGGTAACCTTACTCTTAGTAATAATTTACAAAGTAAGATTATTTATCGGAAGAAAATTAAGTCCAAATAGATTCAAATATGGATATAATTTGGATGGAATATCAGAAAACTTTATATTGTAGGTGGGAGATGCCTCTCGAGTTAGTTATGATCCCTATCTACTCTAATTTTTTTTTTTTTTACAAAGTTCATTACCGATGAAAATATGAAATGTAAGTATTTCAATTTATTTTATTTGTTTTGAACTTTTTTAGTATCGTTAGCTTGGACGACGCAATATCACGTTCTCGCACAATGAAGTAATTTAAAATCTATTTCACAAATTCTTTTTCTCAAATCCAAATTCAATTTGAAAGAAATATCTTATTCCTTATTTAATTTTTGGGTTTTGTAAATGATTTAGAATTTTTCTAGTGATTATTTGTCATGAGACATTGTACAAATATTTATATTTGTACATAATCCGTCTTATTCTAGTTATTAAAGTCTATGGGTATCATAAATAATACATTCCACTGCATGTTATGAATATATGTTGTCAACACTGATACACAACACCAAAATCTGATACACACAAATTACTTTGTTTTTGCACTTTTATGTTAAAAAACATTTTCAAGTGGTATCAGAGTCAACTCTTGATATACTAAGTGTTGATTCTAGTTATTTTTATGTTTATATATGCAAAAGTGCAATGGACGTGTTGTCTGCTAACTCTGCCTTTCTACCACCAATTCTAGATGGATCCAACTATGTGCTTTGAAAAGTCAAGATTAGAGTTTACATTAAATCCATTGAAGTAAGGGCTTGCTTGGTAACGAGTTTTGGATGGTTGGTCTCCTCCTAGAATTGTCGGCGCCGACGGAGATAGTCGCATCAAACCAGAAACTGCGTGGACAATCGATGAAGTCCAAACCTTAAATTTCAACTCGAAAGCGCTTAATGTTATTTTCACTTCTGTTGATGTCAACATGTTCAGCCTAATAATCAATTGCACCTCCGCCAAAGAGGCATGTGATATCCTTCAGAAGCACTGCGATAATTTGAGAGTGTACAGAGAACCAAACTAAGGATGTCGACCTCCAAATTTAAAAGCTTGAGAATAGAAGAAAATGAGACTATTGTTGAATATGATCGAAGATTGCGTGATAATATTACAAATGAAGCTTTTAGTCTCGATGATCCTATGTCAAATGAAAGACTGGTTAGCAAAGTCTTGAGATCTCTTCCAGAACGCTTTAACATTAAAAGATGTGCTATTGACGAGTCTAAGGACACTTCTAGCTTAACCTGGAGGATTTGATAAGCTCGCTTAGAACATTCGAGGTGAATCTAGACTTACAGAAAAGAGACATATGGAAGATTGTTGTATTTTTGACGACTCACTGGTAAAACTCATGGTAACTCGAGCAATCAAGAAACGCAGGATGTCGACCAAGAAGAACTTACCTTAGAAAGTGTGCAGACCATGTATCTTCAAAAGAAATAAGAAAAATTCGATCCTCTCAAAAGAGAATGCAGATATAAAAGAGTGTGTCTCGACTTGAAGTTGTGCTAATTAAAAAATATCTTAAGCTTTGCAAAGTCAAGAATAATCTCGAGAAGACATCAAATACACTTTCAAAATTCAACTCGAGTTCAACAAAACTTGATTCAATTTTAATAATGAGAAAGGACAGTAGAGCTAGTCTTGGATACGTAAAAAGTACATATGAACATGAGAATCTTACAACTCTGGATTACAATCAACTATTTTTGTAAAGGAAAGGAAAGTCACTCCGATCCCTTCGAAAATTGATCTTGTGGTGAAGACTCTTCCAACCAAGAGGACATATTCAGTGCAAAAAATGAAACAAAGAAAGCGTCGTTTTTTTTGTCATTATTGTCATATGTCAAGTCACATCAAACCTTTTTGTTTTAAAATGAGAGATGACTACATGAACTGGCATAAAAATCGGGTATTTCCCAACACCAAGAGCAACACAGTAGTCAAGAAACCACCCGTGAAGAAATTTTGGGTACCCAAAGTTGTAATTCAATGCAATGTCATTTATATGTGATTCAAAACTAACATTGCAGGTATATGGTATTTCGATAGTGGTTACTAATGCCACATGACTGGATCCAAGGAATACCTCACTGACTATGTTGAAGTAAGAAATGGACGTGTAACTTATGCAGGTGGTGCAAAAGGGAGCATTATCGGTAAATGAACCTTAAATATGAATGGACTTCCTAAACTCCACAATATGCTCCATGTCGAGGAACTTAACTCAAATTTAATAAGCATTAGTCAACTATGTGACGATGACTTACATGTTAAGTTTAATAAAATAACTGTGAAGTATTTGATAAAGCTAATGTTTGTATTATGTCAGGATCCAGATCTGCTGACAATTGCTACCAACTAGGTGAACATCATGCTTACCGAAATAGAAAAATAAGTGAACTGGACTTATGACATCAAAAATTGGGACATGAAAACTTCAAGACTTTGAAGAACCTTAGTAATATGATGTTGTACGAGATACGCCCAATTTAAGCTCAGGAACTGCATACGATTGTGGACCATGACAAAAAGTTAAGCAAACCTGTGTTCTGCACCAAGTGTTTCAACACTTTGGGACAACATGATGTCTTTAACTCTTGTATATAGATCTCATGGGTCCAATGCAAGTGGAAAGCCAGAGTGGTAAGAAATACTCATTTTTCTGTGTTGACGATTTCTCACATTTTACTTGGGTAAGTTTTCTTAGAGAGAAATAAGACACATTTGATGCTTTTAAAAAACTACATGCTATGGTTACAAATTTTCACAATCTGACTATTCGTAAGATCAGAACCAACCATGGTAAGGGGTTTGAAAATTTTCAATTTGCATCTTTGTGTGATAAGATGGGGATAATTCATTAATTTTTAGCCCCAAATACCCCTCAACAAAATAGTATAGCTGAAAGGAAGAATCGAACCTTGCAAGAAATGGCTCGAGTAATGCTAAGTTTTAAAAATATCTCAAAACATTTTTGGGTCGAGTCCTTGAACACGACATGCCATATCTCAAATCGTGTATATTTAAGGAATGGTTCAACAATGACCTTCTATGAAATTATCATGAGAAGGAGGCCAAACCTTAATTTTTTCATATCTTTGAACGTGTATGTTATGTGTTAAATGATCGAGATCATCTAGCAAAGTTTTATTCCAAAAGTCACAAATGTCTATTCCTTGGATATTCTACAAACATTCGTGCTTACTGTGTATTTAATCTGAGAACCATGACTACTATTGAGTCCATTAACGTTGTGTTTGATGATCTTGCATATCTGACAAGTAAAACAATAGAGGATGATGTAGAAATATTGCTGGACACGTGCGAGCCACTGACCAGATCGGGTGTTGAGGTCGGTGTTGAACCAAGTGCTGCAACACCCAGCATAACACTGCTACTAAATTTCACAGAAACATTGGAAAATGAAGATGATGATGATGGGGTAATCAATGGTGGAAAGATATTCTCAGCAAAATTCAGAAGAATCACCCACGTCACAAATCATTGATGAAGTACATGAAGATGTGCAAACTAAGGAAAAATGAGAAAATCGACTATCGAAAGATGATTGGGTTAGTATGCATAACTTCTATATACTCCCAGGTAAGTCACTCTTGCTTCATGTCACAAGTTGAACCAAAAAATATAAGTGATTCATTAAAAGACGAATTTTGATCAATGTTATGCATGAAGAACTTGAACATTTTGTTCGCAATTATGTGTGAGATTTAGCTCCAAGACCTAAAAATATAAATGTAATCAGAACTAAATGGATATTTAAAAACAAGACTGATGAATCTAGTAGGATCATTAGATACAAAACACGATTGGTTGTTCAATGATATACATAGGTTGAGGGGGTGGACTTTGATGAAACATTTGCTCATGTAGCCGGAATTGAGTCTATCCGATTACTGCTTTCCATAGCATGCCACATGCATATTAAGTTGTATCAAATGGACGTAAATAGTACATTTTTAAATTAGATTTTAAATGAATAAGCTTATGTAAGTTAAAAAAAGGATTCGAAGATCTACATCACATGGACCATGTTTACAAGCCGAAGAAAGATCTATATGCATTGAAACAGGCTCCACGAGCATGATATGATAGGTTAATTGACCTGATTAACTTGGGTTTTAAAAGAGGTGGAGTTGATAAAACCCTATTTATTCAAAAATCAAATAATGATATTTTGATTTGTCAAATTTATGCAGATGACATTATCTTTGGTGCTTCATCACATAAGCTTGTTGATAACTTTGTTGAATGCATGTCATCGCAATTTGAAATGAGCATGACAATCGAGTTAAATTTCTTCCTTGGATTGCAAATCAAACAACTACATGATGATATATTTTTATGTCAATCCAAGTATGCCAAGAACTTGATCAAGAAATTTTCAAATGAAAATGCTAAGCACATGAGAACTCCCATGGAGTCTAGTGAGAATGTAACGTCCCGAAAAATTTGAAGGTTCACGTAAACCACATGCATGCAAGTTATTAAATTTCTTTGGTATTTTATTAAATTCTTTTAAAGCATAAAATGCATATTTATTTTATTAATTTGTGTTTAATTATTTTTATGCATTACTATTGCATGATAGAATTTATTTCACGAAATTTTAAAGGTATATGTATTAAAGATTTTTAAGTTTCATTTCACGCTCGAACGAGGATCGGAGACCGGAGAATTTTCAGGAAAATTATTTTAATTACATGATTTGTTTTTAAATATTAATTTAAGATGTTTTAAAGGTATTTTTAATTTCAAGAATTGAGATTTATTGTGTATTTTTAACCGCAAGATTTTAATTTTTATCAGTACAGCAAATTTTATTGAATTGAGAGACTTTTTGAGGGTTCGGCTAATATTTTCAAAATTTTTCAACGTGAAATATTTTTCGGGAGTGTGTTTGGATTTAATGGACCTACTTTTAATCTTATTGGGCTAAAAACCCTTTTTATTTTAATTTAGGCCCGTTAGTTGACAATTTAATTAACCTAAACTATACTTAAAATAAACCTAAACCTACCCGACACCTAATAAATGGAAGCAACCGACACTCCCCTCCAATTATCACTATTCTCTCCATTTTCAGCGTACCCCAGCTGTTGAGCATCTCGGTTTTCAGAGCTTTCATCAAGAAAGCTTCGGTTTTCTCTTTTCTTGCAAGGAGAAATTCATCCGGCGTCTCCTCTTCTCGTTCTTGTTCATCAAATCATCCAGGCACGCATTGTACTTTCGTTTCTGCATCATTCACGCCATATTTATGTTTAATGTGTGTTGTAACATGTAGAAACTTTCGATCCAATAGCTGTACATGAGGATGTGTCGGTTTTGTTTTGTTTCATGCATTTCCACATTTACCACTCACGTTTTCGGATCTTGGTGCAAAGGGCTGCGACTCTGGATTGTTTAGGGGCTGCTGGCGATGTCAAGATGCTGTCTTGAGGTTTAGAGGGGTTACTGGACGCTGCAAGGGAAAGACGAGAGGAGAGTTTCCTTTAGGGTGGCTCGTTTCTTTGGGTTTTGAGCGTGCAAGGGTCGGCCAACAACTCAAGGACTTCGCCGAGCCTTAGACCAGACCCTGGTGGGTATGAGACATGGCTTAGGACGACTCAAACGTTGCTGGAACTGCCCACAAAGCCAACCGATCGGGTATCGTAGAAAACCGCCGCGGGTAGTGCTTCCTCGGAGACTTGCGGCCGTTGGTAGAGTCTAGGCTGCAGCGGGCTGTAACCGTGATTCATGTAGGTCCAGTAGGGTCTAGTAAGATGCTAGGAGTGAGCCATGGGTGTGTGGTTGAGGGAGGAGCTCGATCATTGGGAGGGTAGCTCGATCGAGTTGTGTAGGCAATATTCGATAATTTTCTGTAAATGGCTTTGTGCAGCAGCAAATGTATCGGTTAGGCTTGGTTTAGGAGGTTCATGAAGGTCCTTGGTGAGTCATAAAGGCTAATTATGGTGGTAGGAGAGTGGACCGACGGAATGAAGGGGTGGAGTCATGTGTTGGATAAAGATGTGGCAAGTGGGGGTGGCCGAGAATTTATGGAAGGCAGTAGGATAGACCGAGAATTAGGAGCTTAATATGAAGGATTTAAAGGCTGCAATGCGAGATTTAAGAGTGGTAACAAATGTGGGAAAAATTTGGTTTAGTTTCGAGTCGGGTTAAAATCTAGACCCCGGTCCAACTTTTAAAATGAATCGATTAAGTTTTGAAACGGACTAGAGTTTACGTCTAAGAAACATTTATAAAAAAAAGCCTTGGGACATTTTAAGGAGTTTGGTAAGCTTCGGGTCAATTTTAGAGGTCCAGGGGTGAAATGATAATTTTTGGGTTTACAGGAGCAAAATGCTCATTTTGCACCCGGGGTGAGATGTTGGTCCTGGCAGCGCTCTGAGCACATTTTATCATGTTTTTAAATGTTTATGCATCACGTTCATGAATTTTATGGAATTACGATAAATACATTGCATGTTTGGTTTAAAGGAAAAGTTATGTATATACATGTTTTTATTAAGTGATGATTATGATTCTATTTTGAATGATGGGATTTGGTTATGACTGACGATGTATATGTATACGATGATATGAGATATGATGAGCTGAGGCCCGGGCTCAGTGGACGGGTAATACTGTCGCTGATGTCCCTCGCCGCTGGGTACCACGGTTACATGTAGATGGATCCATCGATAGAGCTAATACGATAGAGCTGTTACGAAAGTCACATCTAATGAACTGAATTCAATTAAAAAAGAAATGTTTACGTATGTGATGACATGAGTTGACATGCTTTAACACGTATATGTTGATACGATGATACATGCTATGATTATTATCATGTTTTGAAAGGATACGACACGTTTACGTATATGATGACATGATATGACATGCTTTGACATGATATGATTTTACAGAACACGTTTACATTATGCTTTTAAGTTCATGAAAGATATGTTGAGTATGATATTTTTCACTGCTGTGTGCTATGTATATGTACTTGTTATTCCTGGTACAGGTGTGTTGAGTCTTTAGACTCACTAGGCGTGTGTGATGCAGGTGAGCTAAAAGTTTTAAGGAGACTGGAGGTGCCGAACTCTGAGTAGGCAGACCTGGTGCGGTGACACAACCTGAGGACCACATGTTTTCCGCATTACGATTTATGCAATTGAGAGGAGATGCACATTTTCTTACGATGATGATTTTATGATTTTTACACGTTTACGTTTACGTGGTTTTGGACGAGTTTGGTTATTTTAAACCGCGCTATTTTTGTGGTCAAATAAATATGATTATTTTAAATGTAGATTTATAAATGCTAGCCTTTAAAAAATATATATATTTCCGCACTTTTAAAATGAGCGAGACGTTACAGAGAAACTGTGGGGACCCGGACGCTAATCAAGTTCTTAATCATCATTGGGACTAATTAATCAATTAGTAATACAGGGTCTAAAATTTTTTTAAAATGCGGAACGTAGTGACATAAAACATATATACATTTCAGTATAAAAGTACGAATCCTGTACCACATACATTTATTCAACTAAGGTTTAACAGCTAATATCAAGTGTCTAACCCTATCTCTAATCCAAGTCCGGAGTCTCCACTCTAATCACGATCTTTCCTCATCTCCTCGACCCTGAGCATGTCCCATCTGTTGTCATGCACACATACAAAACAAGACAACAGCCGGATAACTCCGATGAGAATAAATCCCAGTATAAACAATATAAACATGCAATCATATAAAAACATATACAAAAGCATATAACAAATATCATTCACATGCAGCCAATCAACAAACATGTATGATATCAAAACTGTAAATCAACTAGTCGTATCAGACTTGACTCAAACAACGCGTCGTCTCAGACTCGACTCATTCCTAATCTAGGGATCCCGGTTTTGAATATTGAGAATTATATCGAATCTCAGTCGATAGAAATGACTCAACCCTAAACGGCATCGATATAATTCCTATATCCAGTGTCTGGGCGAAACAGCCACAGAATTGACGAATCAGTCAAGGATTAAGCGAATCAGCCAATAATTAGGCGAATCAGCCGATGACTAGGCGAATCAGCCGATGACTAGGCGAATCAGCCAGTAGCTAGGCAACTCGGCCGATAGCTAGACGAATCAGTCTATGACTAAACGAATCAGTAGTCAAAACATGCAGTGGCTATAAATCAATAGACTACAAACATCAATCTCATCAATTACAAATATCAATGCAATAAACTAAGTATGTGATTTAGGGAGACTCGAGTCAAACCTCACTCGAGTTGTGCAATCCCAACTCAACATTAGTTTATACCTTTCTTTCTGATACTCTGACTCTGTCGAAGTCTCGAACTCAAAGCATGTCAATACTCAATCTGACAATAACAATATTGAGGGTACGGTATCAATACACCACTCAATCAATACTGGATATAATCAGAATTCAATCAAATTCTGTTTCAACAATATGATGTCATCATTTCAATATATCCAGCACTACCATATCAGTCAGATATCAATTCTAACACCTCATAATCGATAACAATTCAATTCTGATATCCAATCTCAATCAACTCAACTCTGAAAATCATAACAATTCCATATGGTATCTATTCTTCAGTCCGGTTTCGATTATACGATGTCTAACATGTCAAGAACATCATATATGAATCATATCAGATTCTGACAATACCATAATTCCAGAACATATTAAAACGTAGCAAAACTTACGCCTAGTTGTAGCCTACGTCGATAGGAACTCAATACCGAAGTCGGATTCAAAATCGGACGGACGGATTTCTCACAAAAGGCGTAAGGATTTTCTTTCCCTTTCCTCGGCCCTTTCTCGATTCTTCACTCCTCCTTTTTCCTGAAGAATTCGTGCATATATATATATATATATATATATATACATACACTAACATGCAAGAAGGCAAATGGCACATTCTTCACGCAACACGTCTCGCGCTCGGGCGGTCGAGAATTACCGCTCGGGCGCTTGCTCGGCGCTCGGGCGGTTAAAACTTACCGCCCGGGCGCAGGAGGTTCTGTCCTCCACAATACCCATTGGCGCTCGGGCGGTCAAAAACTACCGCCCGGGCGCCACATCTTCTGTCCGAAGCACACTTTGTTGAACATTGGCGCTCAGGCGGTTACTTTCTACCGCTCGGGCGCCACTAGTTCTGTCCAAAACTTGTACCATTCATATGCTTTGCCCAATCTGGTCTCAAAATGGCCCGGCTATAATCACCTCAATTCTTAATCAATAATCTCAGATTAACAGAATCAAAATCTCGGGCATTATATTTCTCTAATCTCAATTCTGTCAATTAATCAACGTCTGATTCCAGTAATTAAGTCTCGGGCATTACAGAAACTGTCTAGAAATGATGTTGACAACACTCTCTACCGCAACATCATTGGTAGTAATTTATATCTAACTACTAGTCGCTCCGATATCATGTTCAGTGTGTGTCTGTGTGTCAGGTACCAAGAAAATTCTAAAATATCGCACTTAAAAGATGTTAAACGCATTCTAATATATATTGCATGTACTGTAGATTTAGGATTGTACTTACACGCAAGAGACCAACATAAATTTGGTAGGCTTTTTTGATGTTGACTGGGACCTAGATGATAGGAAGAGTACAATTGTCGGTTGTTTTTACCTAGGGAATAATCTAGTGTCATGGTACAATAGGAAGCAAAATTGTGTGTCTCTACCACTACTGAGTCTGAATATATGGCAGCTGGTAGTTGTTGTTCCCAACTTGTGTGGGTGAACCAAATGATTGAGGACTATGGCTTTTGCAGCGATATCATGATTATTTACTGTGATGATTCTAGTGCCACTGATATTTAAAAAATCAAGTCCAACACTTTCGAACAAAACACATTGACATAAGACACTACTTTATTCGAGATTTGGTTGAAAATGGTATAATTCGGATGGATTTTGGTGGGACTGAGAACCAACTGACTGATATATTGACGAAACCTTTAGATTTTGAGATATTTTTCAACCTTCAGAAGTCTCTCAGCTTGTGTGCTCAATGATCACTAACGTATGTTGTCTTGGGCATTGCAACACCTGTGACAACACCAAGCGTACATGATCGTTTATAGGATGCTAGATATATTGCATATTCACATTCATCTTGTTTTTTTTTGTAAATTCTAAACAGTGATGACAATTTCTGAAAGATACTCTCTGCTAAGTGTTCAAAATTCCAATTGAGTATTGAAGAGTGATTTATGCTCAATCTAAATCATCGAATAGTTGAGGATATTCATGGAATTCATGATCTCGTGTAATGTGAAAAAGTGACTTGAAAAATGTGAGCAACAAGGAGAAAAACAGAAAAGAGGAAAATAAAAATATAGCTTAGAAGAAAATGAAAAAGCTACCTAGAGGAGTCCATTGAAGACCGTTTTTCTAGTGTGGGGCTATCAATTCTAAGTCAAAATGGTAATAGAAAAGCTACCTAAAGTAGTCTATTGAAGACCGTTCGTCTAGTGTGTGAGCTACCATTTCTGAATCAAAGAAATTTCATGGAAGATTGACTCAAACTCAGAGGTATTGCCATTTAAGTGTTACCAACACCAAGTTCAGATATACCACAACTTGTACACTGCCTGATTTTTATAATAATTCATCATATTTTAAGGCATAATTAAGACATGCGTCATTTTTTGTGTGAATTAATCGTGGTAAGTAAAGTCTCAACTTCTAACCCATGACATTCGAAGAAAACCTTGATTTTCTTGATTTTGAATTAGAGTGGTTGCGTATACATCAGTGGGTTATATTAGATGTGGAATTATAACTAAATTAGTAGGATATCACTGCATTAATTTAAATTTATTTTACCATTGGATTAGGGTGAACATTGTGTTTAGCAAATTGAGTCCGTTCTAGAAAATTATTACCGTTACAGAAGAGATAAATCGATGAGAACTTTGTTTTTGTTAAGATTGAGAGTATATATATGTTTTTATCATTAAATGCTCGATTCATCACCTGTTAATTACTTTAAATTTTTCTCAAAAATCTTCTTTGATCTCCTTTCTCTCCTGGTGATATATTGTGTTTAATTGTTGGTATTATCTGTAATTTTCGCTTAAATCTTTCGGATGGCTGAAACCGGATACGACCCTCAGGATATTCGAAGCGAAATGGCTACAAGTGCTGGTGTTTCACCCTGTGTGACAACACCGCCTACAGAACATTCCACTGACAGTCTACGGCAGATAGTTGCGGTCACATAGGACATGATTCCTCTTGAAACCATTGCCCCTAGAGAACCGGGAAATGAAATAGATGTTGATAATCCACCAAATTTCGAAGAACTGAATCGTGATTTCCCTGTTTCTCCACAACCCAGACGTTCAAAAAGACAGGGGGGGTGTGACCCAAATTTTGTGCCCTCCGAGAATTTTCGAGCCTCCTCTTCTACCTCAAATCTTTTGGATCCTGATTTCTTATCCGAAGATGACTTCGATGATGAAGACTTTGAATTGGTCGCAAGACCTAAACCTACTGTTGCAGCAAAGAACACAACAACATCCTCCACTGTTGTTTGATCTTTCTCCGCAAAAGAGCCAAACGATGTCTCAGGACCTAGTGATCATGTTGTCTCTTTTGATGATGAACTATCCTTGGCTGAGTTTCTTTCTCGCCTAAAAGAAGAAAAAAGGGAAAAAAGTCACCTCTGATGACGATGAACCTGATGAGGAGATGATACGAGAGTTTGATGACAAGCGACCAGAGTCGTATCACAATTCCTCTTATGAATCTGACTTTGAATAAGAAGAACACAATCATGATGATGAATCCGAAAGAACTGATGGTTATGAGAGAGAATCCAATGCTGATGTTGCTGTGGATGTTGAATCCAATGTTGTCAATATTGAAGACAACATTGACTCTGAGGACTATGAAGTGAGCCAGTCCTTCTCAGAGAAGTTATATTCTAAAGATGATTTAGCCTTATGGCCTCTATACATCAATAGAGAATTTATAGAATAAATAAATATTGATGTGGAGCTTATGGACAACAGAATCTGAATGTCTTCTTCCGAGATCGAGAGATGTTTGCCACTGTGAGCACTGCAATTCCATATGCCAGAAGACCTGTTATGAAGTTCTACTGCAATCTTTTATCTGGTGTTGTAAATGCAAGATCTGTGAAGTTTTGTAGGGTGTCTGTCCGTGACATGATTTTTAGCTTTAATCCCAAGGTGATTAATGCTTTCTACAATACCCTTGCAGAAGATGAAGACGAGGAAGCAACACCTGGCTTCAACCTTATTGCTGCTATCCTCACTGCCTGTTTAATCAATGTCTTCCCAGACCACCCTAAAAGGTTTTCTGCGGCGAATCTGACTTCTTTTTATTTTGTGTTGCACAAGAATGCCATTCGGAATTGGATGTCTTCGACCAACACCACGGTGGTTACCAAACCACAGGCCATATAGTTCTTTATAGGATTGGTACTGGGAGTACCACTTTCAATTTTGGTCGTTTGTTGCTTCGTATTGTGCTACAGTTTGCCGATTGTTGATTTAAATCCACTAAATTGCCGTTTTCGTCATTGATTTATGGGATATTGGAATCCCAAGGCTTTATGAAGGACGTTGATGAAGAATTCACTGAGATAGAAGGCCAACTGAAGATTGCACCGCCATACTTTAAGGGGAACCGGAAGGTCGATCTCGCCTGGATTACCTCTGGTATTACCCAGGATGTTGACAACACGGGTGCGTCAACATCTGGAACCACACTAGGAGTCGCTGAATCTGTTTCGAAGGAGACACACTCTGAGTATATGATGCTTTATACCACCCACATTCAAGCCCAAATCGACTTTGGCAGCCAACAGATTCGGAATGCTCGAGAGACTATTGCCTTCTATGAAGCCCAAGTGGCTGATTACGAATTTCTTTTGGAAGTCGGCATACATTCTGGTAAAAAAAAGGGAGTAGTTCCAAAAATGAAAATGAAAATGAAAATGGATAATGGTGATGCTGAAGCGACTAGAGCTGACGATACTGACGAGCTTACAGATAGAGATGAAGATCAAGAATAGATGAATAAGCTCCGTCATCTGTGATACTTGATGTGCTTTAGATGTTTTAATGCGGGTGTAATATCTGTTAGCATTCCAGTAATATGAATTTTTTTCTTATGTCTTCAAGTGTTCTAGGTTCGTGTTGACAACACTGTCAACAACACCAACCTCACAACACTGCGCCAACGTAGTAAATTCAGGGGGAGACGAACTTTAATTCAGGAGGAGATAAACTCTAACTCAGGGAGAGCTTAACTGAATGCTGAGATAATCAAGATAATCATTTCTTGATGTTAAGTCCAGAAAGACAAAAAGAGAGAGATTGAAAGGAGTATCTTATTATTTATTTATTTTTTCGGTTGTATGGAAATATTATATATAGAGTTTTGCATTTCTGTACTAACAATATTTGTTTTTAATTTGGTATTTATCTCCTAGATATTGTATCTTTGATTAAAAGAGTTTTATTCCTAATAAAACAAATGAAACTCTTGTTTCCATCAATTGTAGGACTCTTTTATGGAATAAACTCTAAGTCAAGTAAAGAGTATAACTATAGAGAACATGGACGGCCGCTGTGTGTGGTTTTTGGTGAGAAGAAAAACGAAGTGCTAAAAGCTTTTGAGCAGAAGAATTTTGGTGATAAACTCATCGTTTTCCTGTGTTGCCAACTGGTGTTGAAGACACTCGAAGAACAACACTTGTGTGAAGTGTTGGTTTGAGAGTTCTTTGTGATTATTGTTTTAATTAAGAAACATAATAACTTGCATCTGTGATTTGATTTGGGTTATTTTAGATGCAATTTGTTTCCTTGGGTTGTCAAGGAATGCAGTTTTTATACGTGTTACTAGTTTTGGATTTTGTAAATGATTTACAAGTTTTCTGGTGATTATTTTGACATGAGGCATTGTACAAGTAAATACTTGTATATAATTTATTTCATCCTATTCTGGTTATTAAAGTTTATGCTTGTAATAAATACTACATTCCCCTGCATGTTGTGAACATGTATTGTCAATACCGATGCACAACACTAAAATTTGATACACGCAAATTAATTTGTTTTTGAATTTTTATGTTAAACAACCCTTTCACAACTTAATGATTTATTTGAACTGTAATGTTAGAAATCTTATGTTTGGTTTGGACAAGTACTTATAAAACATTTTTATAAAAATATTTTTTTACAAAAGTTTTATAAAAATGTTTTAAAAGTTGTTTTAAGACTAAATTAATATGCTTTGGACAACTAATTATCTATAAAAATGCTTTTATAGTTAAAAATAATCAAAAACGTGTTTTTACGACTATTTTATCAAAAAACTTTTAATTGTAATTTATTTTTTATCATTTTTTTCTTGTTTCCGATTTGTTACATGTTTGACCGATTTTTTTTTTTTTTTTTTTCGAAAACAAAAAAAACATATGTTAGTTATTCTTTACAAAGAATAATTGGAGAACAATTTTTAATATTTTTTTTCATAAATTTTATACAAAAATCTTGTCCAAACACATATTTTTCTAATTTTTTTTCCACTTATAAAACATTAAAAACGTCTTTAATCACTTGTCCAAATATTTCAAATCCATGACCTTAATTAATCCGTTAGATTTGATCGGATGCGCTTGGATTTCATGGATTTTGAAGCAGTCTCATCCTATTCTAGCCTATTTACATATGAATATGATGAAGTTTAAATTGTTATACAATTAGTCATACACCAAATTCTTCAACCAAATCCAAATCATTCCATTCTAGAGTAACCTAAAACTAGCCCTTCATTCCCTACGTACCACCTCTTGTAGTACTCTTTAAAATAGCACCAATAATGTTGTCGGAAAATAATGAAGTTTAACAGTAAATGAGCACAAGGGCTGAATGAAATTTTGTTAGGCGAGTGATCACTCTCGTGCATTTTAATTAATGGATGAAAAATCCAGAATTCATTGATTAAAATTGGGAACTAAAGTAAGCACGTTATTGAAGTAAGGAGAACATCTACTAATGAGTCTAATTCAAAGTTAGATAGAATATAACCCATATATGAAGGGGTTGGATATGAATAATGTTAGATGTTATTTCTGGTTATCTTTATTTTTTAGATTATTTGTCAAGAAAATTTAAATATTGAGCCTTTTGGAGATAATAAGATAATTGCAGAGGATAAATATTTGAATATGTTTAGTGATGTGTTGAAGATATGTTGAAGATATCGGATAACAGTATCATGAAAGATATAGTGCAAGATTTAAAAATATAATGTATATCTTGGAAATGATCATGTCTTTAATAAAATAAGAGTTTTATTTCATTTTGAAGATTGACGAGGGTGGCCATGTGTGCCAAGGGAGGTTGATGTGCTTTCATTGTCGAATATATTTTAGAGTATTTTGTTGATTGTTTCTTATTGTTTTATGCACTATATTCATTCAGATATTCTTCGGGAGAAGAAACTGAGTTATCGGGAGACATTGATATTTTTTGCATAGATCATACTTTATGTTGTGAATTTTTCAGGTTGGTTGGGTGCTAAATTAACGAGCTAGCCAAAACGGAACTGTCCATTCTAATGCCGCGACATGCTTCTGACAGTACCACATTTATCATTATGTTTTGAGAGCTTTTCAATTGCTGACAGTACACATATACTCTGAGCCTCGTGATTCATTCCCCAGGAGAGGAAGATGAAATTATCGAGATAAAACAATCCGCAATTTAGAAAAGAGTTCGGTCAAAACGGAGTTGAAGACGAGTGATGTTCGATTAGTGAAATCTACTGAATCTATTCATCATAGAGACGTCATTAGAAAAGAAAATAGTATATTTTTTTATAAGTCCTTGTATTATTGTAATTGTTTATATTTAGCGGATTTGTTTGATAGTTGGACGTGATCCATAGATATAGGTCTTTTGGACCGAACCACGTTAAAATTGTCAGTGTTCTTATTTTTTCTTTTGGTTTTATATTTTTCAATTGAGCTAGTTATGAAAAGTAAGCAAAAGAATAGAAAATCGGATAAAAAATATATAATATTTTACCCGAAAACAACAGAATTTGAGCCCCTTTTAATCTTTATTCTTATTTCTTCAGTTCATAATCAATAAAATCTGCCTACAAATATGTAATGCCTGAAGTAAATATCACAATTTGTTGATTTAGTAATCATTTGATATTACTAAATACTTAACGATTTTTAAAGAGGGAAATATGACATATTTTGGTCATATGAAGTCCAAATGATTTGAAATTTGGATATAACATAGAACACTGAAAGATATAGAAGTTTCATGTTTTGAGTTTTGAAAAATTTGATCATTTGACTGGTCCAAAGAAATATACCGGTGCTAAAATGTTAAATATTATATTATATTATTTTATTAATATAATATAATATTTGATTTTAAAAAACTTTTAAAAAAAGAAAACAATGAATCGGTGGAATTCATATTGAACAGAGATAGCAACGAAGCCAGAGAAATAACAGAGGGTTTTGAGATTTTCTTTTCGATCTTGTGATTTATCGATTTATCTAATCGACTAACCGACTTCAGTTTTGGGATCGTTGACACGAGATCTTCGATTTGAGGTATAAATTTTATATTTTGGTGATGTTTGAAATTCGTCGATTTCTGGAATAAATCCAATAAATTGTTAAATCATACTGAAATTGAAGACTGTTGAGTAGTGTATGATTTTAACGAAGTAGAGAAGATTATTGTGTTGTTGTTTTGAATTATTCCTAATTTATTATAATTAGGGATTTTTAATCATTGATTGAGATTGGAGAGTTGTTTGTCAGTTGTTATTAATTCTGATTATATATTCGAATCTACGAAGTATAGGCTACACGTTGATATAAAGTTTTCGTAATTTGACGGATGTTATAAAATAGCCTATTATTTGAAGTTAAATTAATTAGGGTGTATTTGATAATAGTATCGTGATTTAAATACACCACAATATTAAATTGTTGAACAATACAAATTTATAATCGAGTTTTATATTTTGTTGAATTAATTGTTGTTGGGGTATTTGATGTTATATATTGAGGCTGTTATAACTGTGTTGATACGGAGACAATGATCTGATAATTATTGTTGAATTATTTAGATACATCACAAGCCTCAGGATCAAAGAAATAGCTAGATTGTATATATACTCGATTATCAGGTACGTGTTGACGTACGAGCATATGTTGTTATTGTTTAGTATTGATGAATACTATTGTGTTGAACGACGATAAATCACTGGATTTGGGTGATTTGATATTATATTTGTTGTTTATTATTGTTGATGTTGTTGGTTATCGTTGTTGGGAGACGTCTCGTTGATGTTGTTCGTTCAACGATATTTCTGTCGCCGGTGTTGGGGTGCGA
This sequence comes from Primulina tabacum, assembly GCF_025594145.1. Lineage (NCBI taxonomy): Eukaryota > Viridiplantae > Streptophyta > Magnoliopsida > Lamiales > Gesneriaceae > Primulina > Primulina tabacum. The sequence goes on along the minus strand of NC_134552.1, from coordinate 564,743 downwards.
CGTATCGTTGATGTTGTTATTCGTTGACGATATTGCTGTCGCCGGTGTTGGGGTGCGACGTATCGTCGATGTTGTTGTTCGTTCGACGATATTGCTGTCGCCGGTGTTGGGGTGCGACGTATCGTCGATGTTGTTGCATTGTGATGTTGTTGAGGTTGTTGTTGGCTGATTGTCCAGAAACGGCAAAGGGGGTATTTCTATTATGATTTCAGTTATATTTTATGTTGTTAATATAACTGTTATGTATTACGATGATGATTGTTGTATATGCTCACCCTTTGAGGGCTGTTTCTGTTGGGCATGTTACAGGACTATGCGTGAGACAGGATAGTGGTGAAGGACTAGGTGTGTCTAGTCAAACAGTCTTGTAGTTGATAGTAGATAGAGACAATATAGCTTATTGTCTTATTTGAGTTGTATGTGTGTATTTATTATACTGTTTCTGCTACACTGACGTAGATAGTGTGGTGATTGCACTTTTTTGTTTTATATGCATTATATTATTACGTCGTCGAAAAGAAAAAATTTTATGCATATGACGTCACATGTTGCATGATTACGTGGCGAGGTTTGGGGCGCCACATTTGGTGGTATCAGAGCATATGTTAGATGTCTGAGATGGTTAAGAGTTGGGTTTGTGATGAGGGAGTTGGATGACTATATTATCTGCGTGTGTCTGTGCATTTGACTTGTTATTGATGATTTCTCGATATGATTGATTGTTCTTTAGTTGCGTGTACTTTCGTGCGAAAGGTGTGATGATGATTGCTGGATTGTAATTGTTAAATGTTATGATTAACAATTTGATTTCCGGTGATGGCAGCTAGAGAACAGGTACATCCACACGAGGAAACAGACGAGGTTGACAGTGGATTTGGACAGATAAATCTATTGCCACCTCCTCCTATGGGACATGCACCAGCAGATCAGCCTTTATTGCCTGGTGAGTTGACTTTGGCACAGTTCAGCAGTTATCTTCCTCCGAGATTTGATAGTTCTGAGACCGGTGAGCGAGCAGAGGAGTGGATTGAGAGGATAGAGCAGATATTTGTGGCTGCACCGTGTGCTAGGTCTGCTTGGTTACGATTGGCTACATTTCAGCTTTCGCGGAATGTACTATTGTGGTGGCAGATGACTGAGGTCGGATTGAGAGCTCAGGGCCGTATTGTTGATTGGGATGTGTTTCGGTCTCGTTTTCTTGATAAATATTTTTCTATAGCAGCCAGACAAAAGAAAGAGAAAGAATTTGAGGATTTGAGACAGGGTAGTATGTCTGTTGCTGAGTATGAGACTCGATATTCTGCATTGTTGAAATATGTGCCACGTATTGCTACGAATGTTCATGCTAAGATGAGGCATTTCTTGAAAGGGTTGAAGTTAGAGTTACTTGATCGTGTGCAATCAAACAACCCGGTATCATTTGAGGATGCAGTGACGAGGGCTGAGATGGCTGAGTTAGTTATGCAGGAGTATGGGTCTCAGGGACGATTATCAGAGCCGACTAGGGAGTCATTGCGACCTCAGGGACAGTCTTTTAAATATCAGAAGGGTTCATCTTCTTCTTCAGCATCATCTCGGAAGCGTCGATTTGATTCACGACGTGTTGAGAGTCGTGGGGGCAGTTCTCAGTCTGTTCAGGGGCAGAGAGGAGAGTCCAGAGCAGTGAGATGTTATCGTTGTGGGGGACCTCATCTGATCAGAGAGTGTACACAGACCGAGATCACCTGTTTTGAGTGTGGCGGTGTTGGTCATCTGGCGAGACAGTGTCCTAGTCGTGAGGGACAGCGAGAGCCTAGGAGTGCTAGAGGTAGATCCTCAGAGAGAGGAGGACGACAGCCTCAGCAGTTTACACCACGACCTTCTGGAGGACAGTCACGTATGCAGGGAGCTGGTCCGCCTCAAGCACAGGTGTATGCTTTGACACGAGAGCAGGCAGAGGAGGCACGAGAGGAGATGATAGCGGGTAAGTGTTATTTATGTTCTTATCCTGCTTATATTCTTGTTGATACTGGTGCCTCGCATACTTTTATATCGAAGAGGTTTGTGGTTGAGCTTCATATGCGCTCGTCTCCATTGTCTATGCCTCTTTCTGTTTCGACACCTTCTGGAGTTGATATATCAGTTGTATCTATGATATCAGATGGTATTATTTCTTATGAGGGCTATGAGCTGAGATCTGATATGATTATTCTAGAGATGACTGATTTTGATTGTATTGTGGGAATTAACGTGTTGAGGAGATATTGTGCGACAGTTGATTGTTATCAGCGGGTGGTATATTTTTATACAGATGAGAAAGAGCGTTGGACATTTTATGGGAAGGGTTCTCGTCCCCGTGTTCCGTTGGTATCTGCCATCCGGATGTCTCGGTTATTGGAGCATGGGCATGAGGGTTATCTTATTTATGCTGTAGATGTGACAGAAAAGAAGAAGGAGGTGGGAATAGAGGAGATACCTATAGTTGCTGAGTTTGCCGATGTATTTCCTGATTAGATTCCAGGCTTCCCACCAGCCCGTGAGGTGGAGTTTGGGATCGAGTTGATGCCAGATACTTCCCCTATTTCTCGTACTCCTTACAGAATGGCACCAGCAGAGTTGAGAGAGTTGAAAGCCCAGTTGCAGGACTTGCTGGACAAGGGATACATTCGCCCTAGTGTATCACCTTGGGGTGCACCAGTCTTATTTGTGAGAAAGAAAGATGGAACGATGCGGCTTTGTATTGACTATCGACAGCTGAATAAGGTAACGATTAAGAATAAATATCCCCTCCCTCGTATTGATGATTTGTTTGATCTGTTGCAGGGAACCTCGGTATATTCGAAGATTGATTTGAGATCAGGATATCATCAAATACGAGTTAGAGAGGAGGATATCCAGAAGACAGCATTCAGGACCAGATATGGGCATTATGAGTTTTTGGTTATGCCGTTTGGGTTGACGAATGCTCCAGCTGTGTTCATGAGTTTGATGAATAGGGTATTTCAACCTTATCTCGATCGATTTGTTATTGTGTTTATTGATGATATATTGATATATTCCAGGAGTGAGGCTGAGCATGCAGGGCATTTGCGTTCAGTGTTACAGGTGTTGCGAGATAGACAGTTGTATGCCAAACTCAGTAAGTGTGAGTTTTGGTTGGATCGAGTGGTCTTCTTGGGTCATGTTATATCGAGAGATGGGATTTCTGTTGATCCAACGAAGGTCGAAGCCGTGTTACAGTGGTCTGCACCTACATCTGTACCTGAGATTCGTAGTTTCTTGGGTTTAGCAGGTTATTATCGTCGATTTATCGAGGGATTTTCAAAGATTGCTAGGCCTTTGACACAGTTGACTCAGAAAGGTGTGCGATTTCAGTGGTCTGAAGCATGTGAAAGGAGTTTTCAGGAGTTGAAGCACCGACTGACGACTGCACTGGTGTTATCAATTCCTACAGAAAATGAGAGGTTTGTTGTTTATACTGATGCATCATTACATGGTTTGGGATGTGTTTTGATGCAGGATCGACATGTTGTGGCATATGCCTCGAGACAGCTGAAACCACACGAAACAAGGTACCCTGTGCATGACTTGGAGTTGGCAGCCATTATCTTTGCCTTGAAGATATGGCGACACTATTTATATGGTACCTCGTTTACGATTTATACTGATCATAAGAGCTTGAGATTTTTGTTTACCCAGACAGAGTTGAATATGAGACAGAGACGATGGTTAGATTTGCTGAAGGATTATGATTGTGAGATTGAATATCATCCTGGTCGAGCCAATCTTACAGCTGATGCATTGAGCCGTAAAGTGAGTTGTACTGCAAAGGATGTGAGTCGTTTATCAGCTATGATGATGTCTTGTTGTTCCTTGGGATATGATTTTGATATCTCGACGACTCCTATCCAGGTATCTACCTTATTAGCTGAACCTGATATATATGGTTGTATTCGTGATGCACAGATGACAGACGAGAGAGTTCAGCGATGGAGGGAGTTAGTTTCTCAGAAACAAGATACTCGTTTTAGAGTGGCTGATGATGGCAGTTTGAGGATGAATGATAGATGATAGTTCCTGATATATCTGAGTTGCGCCAGGGCCTGTTGCGGCGTGCACATTGTAGTCGATATTCTATCCACCCTGGTGGCAAGAAGATGTATAAGGATCTACGCTCTCAGTTTTGGTGGAAGGGAATGAAACGTGATGTGATTGATTTTGTACGTCGATGTCTTAATTGTCAACAGATCAAAGCTGAGAGGAGAAGGCCGGGAGGTGAATTGAGGAGTTTAGAAGTGCCGACTTGGAAATGGGAGCACATATCGATGGATTTTGTGACTCATTTGCCAAGAAGCACTGGAACTATTGATGCTATTTGGGTGATTGTTGATCGATTGATGAAAGTTGCACATTTTATACCCTATAGCATGAGTAGTACGTACTTGACAATGGCACAGTTGTATATACGAGAGATTGTACGGTTGCATGGGATTCCAGTGTCTATTATTTCTGATAGAGATCCTCGATTTACTTCTCATTTTTGGGAAGGATTGCAGACTGCGATGGGGACAGAGTTGAGATTGAGTACAGCTTATCATCCCTAGATAGATGGTCAGACTGAGCGTACTATTCAGACGCTGGAGGATATGTTGCGTGCGTATGTTATGGATTTTAAATCTGTTTGGCAGTCATCTATTCCATTGGTAGAGTTTGCGTATAACAATAGTTATCAGAGTAGTATTCAGATGGCTCCATTTGAGGCATTGTACGGGAGACGTTGTAGATCTCCGTTATACTGGGATGATGTTGATCGAGCTGCAGTTACCGGTCCTTATATGATTCATGAGATGGAACAGAAAGTAAAGTTGATACAGCAACGATTGAAAGCAGCTCAAGATAGACAGGCCGCCTATGCCAATAAAAGACGAAGAGCCTTAGAGTTTCAGCAGGGAGATCGAGTATTTTTGAAAGTTTCACCTTTTCGTGGCACTGTGCGATTTGGTATAAAAGGAAAGTTGGCACCGAGGTATGTTGGTCCGTATGAGATATTGCAGCGGATAGGCACTTTGGCTTACCGATTGGCTCTACCTCCATCTTTATCTGGTATTCATGATGTGTTTCATGTATCGATGTTGCGGAAGTATGAGCCGGATCCTTCACACGTGTTGGATATTTCTGAGGTTCAGTTAGATCCTGACGTGTCTTATGTTGAGAGACCAGTTTGTATTTTGGATCGATCTGAACGGAAGCTTCGTAGTAAGCTTATACCGATGGTGAAGGTTCAGTGGGAACATAGAGGTGTCGAAGAGGCCACTTGGGAGACAGAGCGGCATATGAGGGAGCTCTACCCCTACTTATTCTGATGGTATGACGTATCTTTTATTTGTGCATGTTATTACTGTTGTTGATTAATTTCGAGGTCGAAATTCACTTAAGGGGGGTAGAAATGTAATGCCTGAAGTAAATATCACAATTTGTTGATTTAGTAATGTGATATTACTAAATACTTGACGATTTTTAAAGAGGGAAATATGACATATTTTGGTCATATGAAGTCCAAATGATTTGAAATTTGGATATAACATAGAACACTGAAAGATATAGAAGTTTCATGTTTTGAGTTTTGAAAAATTTGATCATTTGACTGGTCCAAAGAAATATACCGGTGTTAAAATGTTAAATATTATATTATATTATATTATATTATTTTATTAATATAATATAATATTTTATTTTAAAAAAAATTTTTAAAAAAAGAAAACATTGAATCGGTGGAATTCATATTGAATTCCACCGAACTGTTCCAAATAAAGGAACAGAGATAGCAACGAAGCCAGAGAAATAATAACAGAGGGTTTTGAGATTTTCTTTTCGATCTTGTGATTTATCGATTTATCTAATCGACTAACCGACTTCAGTTTTGGGATCGTTGACACGAGGTCTTCGATTTGAGGTATAAATTTTATATTTTGGTGATGTTTGAAATTCGTCGATTTCTGGAATAAATCCAATAAATTGTTAAATCATACTGAAATTGAAGATTGTTGAGTAGTGTATGATTTTAACGAAGTAGAGAAGATTATTGTGTTGTTGTTTTGAATTATTCCTAATTTATTATAATTAGGGATTTTTAATCATTGGATTGAGATTGGAGAGTTGTTTGTCAGTTGTTATTAATTCTGATTATATATTCGGAATCTACGAAGTATAGGCTACACGCTGATATAAAGTTTTCGTAATTTGACGGATGTTATAAAATAGCCTATTATTTGAAGTTAAATTAATTAGGGTGTATTTGATGATAGTATTGTGATTTAAATACACCACAATATTAAATTGTTGAACAATACAAATTTATAATCGAGTTTTATATTTTGTTGAATTAATTGTTGTTGGGCTATTTGATGTTATATATTGAGGATGTTATAACTGTGTTGATACAGAGACAATGATCTGATAATTATTGTTGAATTATTTAGATACATCACAAGCCTCTATACTTGTGCATAATTTACATCTCGTATCTCGTATTATTATCATTATTCCAGCTACGTGTAGGTGTGTTAAAATCATAATTTCCGCTGCATGTTGTCGTGGGTGTTACAACACCTACGCACAACACCTACATTCTGATACACACAACACTCACTCTCAACTCACACATACACTGTGGAAACAGAACTTTCAATTGGTATCAGAGCTTCCACTTGACGCTACTAAGTGAGATTTTGTTTTGTTTTGTATTCAGAGTGAAAAGGAATTATGGAAGGATCAACAAATACTGTTTTTAGGCCTCCCGTGTTGGATGGATCAAACTATGCATTGTGGAAAGTAAAGATGAGGGTTTTTATTAAATTCATTGAAGAAAGAGCTTGGCAACGTGTACTTGATGGTTGGAGTCCACCAAAACTCGAGGATGCTGATGGAGACACACGGCTCAAACCTGAAAGTACATGGACTGTCGATGAAGTGCAAACTTCAAACTTTAATTCCAAGGCTCTCAATGCTATATTTTCATCTGTTGACACAAGGATGTTTAATTTAATCACCACTTGTGTATGCGCCAAAGATGCTTGGGAGATACTCCAGAAGCACTGTGAAGGATCCGCAAGTGTGCGTAAAACTAGGCTAAGGATGGTGACATCAAAGTTCGAAAGTTTGAGAATGGAGGACAAGGAGTCTATTCTTGAGTATGATAGCCGGTTGAGACAACTTTCTAATGAAGCTCACAGTCTTGGAGATCCCATGTCCAATGAAAGATTGGTGAACAAAGTTTTAAGATCTCTACCTGAGAAATTTAATGTCAAAGTTTGTGCAATTGAAGAATCTAAAGACACTTCAACAATCAACCTGGATGAATTAATGAGTTCCCTCAGAACTTTTGAGATGAATCTTGATTTACAAAAGAAGGATAAAGGGAAGACAATAGCCCTTGAAGTTTCAACTGACTCTTATGATGAAATCCTTCAAATATCTAAAGAACTGAATGAATCTGATTTAGGTGAAGATTCTATCTCTCTAATTACTAAAAAATTCGGTGATTACTTGAAGAAAATGAGAGAAAAGAAGAAAATTGGACAAAAATCTGTGTTGCCCAATATCACCACTTTTGCAAAAGCTCAAAAGTTAACTCCTATGAAAGGACAATTTCGACCAAAAACTGAATTGCAAATCCAATCAAATGTCAGAAATTTGGACTCAGTACAATGCAGAGAGTGTTCTGGATTTGGACACTATGCCAATGAGTGTGCCAATCGACTTCGAAGAAACAAAGGCATGGCTGTCACTTTGAGTGATGAAGAGTCTGATGATGATCAAGGATCAAGTGAATCTGAAAATCACACATCGTTATCTTCTGTGATCAAGGAAAAACGCTCAATGCAAATCAATCCTTTGGGTGTTGCCACAGGTGTTGCAATACCTGGCCGCAACACCTCTTCGAATTCAGTATGTCTTAAATCTACAACCCTTGCGGAGGCAAGTCAGTCTGAAACTCAAGAGGTAGATGATGATGAAGTCACTCTAGAAAGTGTGCAGACGATGTACGAAGAATTATATGAAGACTGGATCAAAAGAACTAAAGGAAATGCAATTCTCTCCAAAGAGAATGCTGAGTTAAAGTCACAAATTTCACGACTTGAAGTAATCTTAAGCAAGAAAGATTTGGAATTATGCAAAGTCAAAGAGAAACTTGGAGAAGCAACTCAGATTCTTGCCAAGATGAATTCAAGTTCATCCAAACTTGATTCACTTTTGATAATTGGACAAAATGACAAAGCTGGACTTGGTTATCCGAACAGTCTGTTCGAAATTGGAGAATCTTCCAATACTGAGAGAAAACCAACTGTTTTTGTCAAAGAAAGTGTTGAAACCTCAAATGCTACACAAACTGAAAAAGGTGCTCCATCTAAAAGGCAAATATCTACCAAGAAGTCCAAATCCAGAAAACGCCACTTTATCTGCCACTATTGTTTTAGACCTGGTCATATCAAACCCTACTGCTTTAAACTGAGAGATGATTACAAGAGATGGGAATCAGAACAGGTGTTGCCACAGGTGTTGTATAACACCCGACGCAACACTGCCAACAGAAAACCGACGGTAAAAAGGGTTTGGGTACCAAAGGCTAAGATTCAATGTTCCGTTATTTATACTTCATTAAAGACTAACATTGCAGGAATATGGTACTTTGACAGTGGCTGTTCGCGCCACATGACAGGTTCTAAAGACCATTTGATTGACTATGTTGAACTGAGGAGTGGTCATGTGACATATGGTGGTGGTGCTAAAGGAAGAATTGCTGGCAAAGGAACCTTGAATGTTGATGGACTGCCTAATCTACACAATGTGCTTTATGTCGAAGGGCTTAACTCAAACTTAATAAGCATAAGTCAACTTTGTGATGACGGTTTGCATGTTAAGTTTGATAAAGACAATTGTGAAGTGTTTGATAATTCTAATACTCGTATTTTGACAGGTACAAGGTCTGCTGATAATTGCTATCAACTTGGAGAAGACTTAGTATGCAATCATTCAAAGGTGAGTGAATTAAACTTGTGGCATCAAAAATTGGGACATGCAAACTTCAAGACATTAAAGAACCTTGGTAAGTACGATGCTGTGAGAGGTATGCCTAATTTATCCTCTGGAATTCCGTATGTTTGTGGTGCATGTCAAAAGGGTAAGCAAACACGTGTTCCCCATCAAGTGTTGCAACACTTTGGGACAACACGGTGTCTTGAACTCTTGCACATGGATCTTATGGGTCCAATGGAAGTGGAAAGTCTTGGAGGTAAGAAGTATTCATGCGTTTGTGTGGATGATTTCTCTCGCTTTACTTGGGTAAGATTTCTTAGAGAAAAATCCGATACATTTGATGTTTTCAAGAAATTACATGCTAAGATTACTAATCTACATAATCTGAGGGTTGGTAAGATAAGGACTGACCATGGTAAAGAATTTGAAAACTCACACTTTATATCATTTTGTGAAAAGAGAGGGATAACTCATGAATTTTCGGCCCCTAAGACTCCTCAACAAAATGAAATAGCCGAAAGGAAGAATAGGACACTGCAAGAAATGGCTAGGGTCATGTTAAGTTGAAAGAATATTTCCAAGAGATTTTGGGCCGAGGCCTTGAACACAGCATGTCATATTTCAAATCGTGTGTACTTAAGGAGTGGTTCTACTATGACATCCTATGAAATCATCATAGGAAAGAGGCCGAACCTTAAGTATTTTCATGTCTTTGGATGTGTATGTTATGTTTTGAATGACCGAGACCATCTTGCAAAATTTGACTCTAAAAGTGGCAAATGTTTATTCGTTGGTTATTCATCTAATAGTCGTGTCTATCGCGTGTATAATCTGAGAACAAGAACGACTATGGAGTCTATTAACGTTGTTTTTGATGATCTTGCAGATCTAACGGGAAAAACAATCGAGGATGATATTGATGGGCTGTTGAACGAAAGTGAGACACTGCCTAACACAGATGTTGCACCCGGTGTTGTAACACCGGAGACAACACCTGCACTGGCAGAATCAAATGATGAACTAGGAAAGTATACTGAGAATGATGACAGTGTAACCAATGAAGAGATTGATATTCCCAGCAAGGTTCAGAAAAATCATCAATCATCTCAGATCATTGGAGAAACATTTGGAGGAATGCAAACGAGAAGAAAGGAGAAGGTAGACTATCGCAAAATGATGGGACTAGTATGCATGACTTCCGTATACTCTCAAGTAAGTCACTCTTGTTTTGTTTCACTCATGGAACCCAAAAATATAAATGAAGCCTTAAAAGATGAATTTTGGGTTGATGCAATGCATGAGGAACTTGAACAATTTGTTAGGAATGATGTGTGAGATTTGGTTCCCAGACCCGATAATGTGAATGTTATTGGAACCAAATGGATCTTTAAAAACAAAACTGATGAATCTGGAATTGTTGTGAGAAATAAAGCTAGGCTAGTGGCTCAAGGGTATACTCAAATTGAAGGAATTTATTTTGATGAAACGTTTGCCCCTGTTTCCCGGATTGAATCGGTTAGACTTTTACTTGCTATTGCATGTTACATGGACATAAAATTATAACAAATGGATGTGAAAAGTGCCTTTTTGAATGGCATCTTGAAAGAAGAAGCTTATGTAAGCCAACCTAAAGGATTTGAAGATCCACACCACCCGAACCATGTCTACAAGTTGAAGAAAGCACTCTATGGACTTAAACAAGCTCCAAGAGCATGGTATGGAAGGCTTACTGAATATCTGCTTGACTTAGGCTTCAAAAGAGGTGAGGTTGATAAAACCCTTTTTATTCAAAAATCGAAGCATGATATTCTTGTGTGTCAAATTTATGTGTATGACATCATTTTTGGTGCTTCTTCTCAAAAGCATGTTGATGAATTTGTTAAATGCATGTCTACCACATTTGAAATGAGCATGGTAGGAGAATTAAGTTTCTTTCCTGGATTGCAAATTAAACAAATGCATGATGATATCTTTCTATGTCAATCCAAGTATGCCAAGAATTTGGTGAAGAAATTCTCTACTGAGAACACTAAGCACATGAAAACACCAATGGGGTCGACTGAAAAATTGTCCAAAGACGATGTTGCGGCAGGTGTTGACAACACCCAGTATCGCAGCATCATAGGCAGTCTTCTTTACTTAAGTGCAAGTCGTCCCGACATCATGTTTAGTGTTTGTTTGTGTGCTAGGTACCAGGCTGATCCTAAAGTCACTCATCTAAAGGCTGTCAAAAGAATTTTGCGATATATATCTGGAACAGTTGACTTAGGTTTATGGTACACCAAAGAAACAAACACCAATTTAGTGGGCTTTAGTGATGCTGACTGGGCTGGAAACTTAGATGATAGGAAAAGTACCACGGGTGGGTGTTTTTATCTTGGTAACAATTTGGTGTCATGGTATAGTAAAAAGCAAAATTGTGTATCTCTGTCCACTGCTGAATCTGAATATGTTGCAGCTGCTAGCTGTTGTTCACAACTTTTGTGGATGAATCAAATGATTAAAGACTATGGTTTCAAAAGTGACACCTTAATTGTATACTGTGACAATTCAAGTGCAATTGATATTTCAAAAAATCCAGTACAACACTCTCGAACGAAACACATAGACATTAGACATCATTTTATTCGAGATTTGGTTGATAATGGTACAATTCGAATGGAATTTGTTGGAACTGAGAACCAACTGGCTGATATCTTTACAAAACCATTGGATTTTGAGAGATTTTCCAATCTTAGGAAGTCTCTCAGCTTGTGTACACAATGATCACTCACGGATGTTGTCCTCGGTGTTACAACACCTGTGGACAACACCCAGCATGCATGTGCATTTTATTTTTAGGATGCTAGACATATTGCATACATCCTGCTTTGTGTGAAGCCTGTACAAGTGTAGGATTCTGAATGGCGTGCTCTCAGTTGTGAATCAAACTTTCCATCAATATTCTCCAAAGAATGGTGTGTGCTCAATCTAAGTCATAAAGCTGTTGAGGATGATCGTGTACCACATGATCTTGTCCAATGTAGATAATGACTTAGAAAATTCTTGAGCAATATGGTGAAAAATAGAAAAGAGAATAAAATAGAACAAAAAAAATGTTTAGAAAAAAATGGAAAAAGCTACCTAGAGGAGTCCAATGAAGACCGTTCTTCTAGTGTGGGAGCTACCACTTCTAAGTCAAAATACAGATGGAAAAAGCTACCTAGAGGAGTCCTATGAAGACCGTTCTTCTAGAGTGGGAGCTACCATGTCTGAATTAAAAAATGTTCAAGAAAATTTGAGTCCAACTTGTGAGTGTTGCCAAGAGGTGTTGCCAACACCTAAGTACAGACTGATCACAGTTTGATCACATGCGTGTGCATTTCATTTTTGATCATACTTTAGGCATAAATTTAAGTCATTCATACTGCTGTTATGTGAATTCATCATGACCAGTGGGCTATCAGTTTTTAATTCATGAAATATGAAGAAAACCCTAACCGACTTAATTTTGAAATTTCTTGATTTCTAACTGTTTGTGGGGTTAATTCGACGTGGTGTTTTATCCTGCCTGATTTCTTGAAATAATGATGGCACTGTTTCAGAAAGTTACCGTTGGGTGAGAGTAAAAATTGAGTTGAAAAGGTGCTGAAGTTGCGGCTCAACAGAATGTTACCGTTGGAGAGGTGTGCTTAAATATTTAGGGATAAATAAGGAACAACTTTACGGCTTACTATTTTCCCTCATATTCTAAAATCTCTCCTACCCTAACTATTTGTTTTCTTTTTCACGCAAAAGTATCTGTGTTCTTCGTAAATTTCTGTCTTCTTCGAACTTCCCTACTTTTCTATTCTCTATTTCGCAGATGGCTGGCTTTGATCCTCAAGACATTAGGAGTGAAATGGCTGCGAGCATGGGCGACAAATCACCTGACACAACACCCAAAGCCGCAACCGATGTTGTGGGCATGGAAATTGTGGGTGTACCAGAAGAACCAATCCCGCTGGAAATGATCGCTCCTGGTGAACCTGGGAACGAAATCACTGTCGAGAATCCCCCAAATTTTGAGGCCGTGAATAGAGCCTTTCCCCCTGCTCCTATGCGCCGTAAGTCAAAGAGTCAAGCAGGGTTCGATCCTGACTTTGTCCATACCAAGAAACCAAGGGCATCCACCGTCCCATTTATTCTGGACCCTGATTTCTCATCTGGAGACGACTCCAATGATGACGATTTTGAGTTGGTGGCTCGCCCCAAACCAACTGTTGCTGCTAAGGAATCTGGTTCTACTTCTGGTAGTCTAAAGCCAAACCCATTCACGGATTCTCATGAAGCTGCAGAAGAACAATCTCCTGGTGAACCTGAAGATGATGAACAATCTTTGGCAGAGTTTCTTGCTCAGCTCAAAGAAGATAAGGCCGCCCGAAAACAAATGGCTAAGGAGAATGAACCTGACTCAGAAATCATGAAGGAATTCGAGCAAAACCGGCCTGATGCCTCTGATGACTCCTCCTCATCGTCTGTATCTGACTTTGAATCTGAGGAACAAGGTGATGATGCATCTGAGGACATTGACTCTGAATCTAGCGAGTCTTCTGAAGATGATGCTACTGATGTTGCTGTCGGTGTTGAGGTGGATGTTGACAACACCGAGCACAACATTGACTCTGCTGACTATGATGTGAGTAAGTCTTTTTCCCCCAAATTTTATTCTGAGGATGCCTTGGCATTATGGCCGCTGTTTGTTCAGAGAGAGTTGGTTGAGGAGAAAAATATTGATGTCACTGCCTATGGGAAATACAACTTGGTTGAGTTTCTCAAAAACAGAAAGTTGCTATCCACAGTCACCATTGTTATGCCCTACTGTCGCCGTGTGGTGTTAGAATTCTACTGTAATCTTCTGCGCAGTGTTGGACATGAGGAATCGGTGAAGTATGGGAGAGTGTTTGTTCGGGATCATATCTACAAGTTCTCCCCGTCGGTGATCAATGAATTCTACAACACTCCGGATCTTGAGGAAGCTGACGAGGATCTTGACATACATGCTGTCACCTCTGTGCTCACTGGAGGTGTGATCCAAGTATTCCCCGACTATCCCAAGAAGCTGAGCGCTGCTAATCTCACGTCCTTCTACTCTGTCCTACATAAGACCTCCATTTGGAATTGGACCCCGTCAACAAATTCCACCACTGTGACCAGATCTCAAGCCCTGGTTTTGTTTAATATTGGCACTGGAAGGGCCTTTAATTTTGGGAGGTTGGTGTTCAGGACAGCATTACAATATGCTGAAGGGGACTTCAAGAAGACTAAGCTACCATATCCCTCACTGATCTATGGGATCTTGGAGTCTCAAGGGTTCATTAGGGACATTGATGAAGATCTCTGCCTTGTTAGAGACTCCCTGAAAATTTCTCCTGTGTATTTTAAAGGCAACAGACAGATTGATCTGCCGTGGGTGACTTCCAGTGTTGCTCCGGATGTTGGCAACACTGATGATACAACATCTGAACATGTGCCTGAGACAGCTGAACAGCCACCTACAGATGTTCCTCCTACTGGTTATGTCACACTGTCTATCTCCTACATTCAAGCTCAGATTGCCTATGGTCGACAACAGATTGAAAATGCCAAGAAAACCATTGAACATTATGAAAATCAAGTGGCTGACTATGAGCTTCTGCTGGGTGAAAGTGTCCACTCTGGACAAAAAGGGGGAGTAGATACAGATATAGCTGGAACCAGTGGAGCAAAAATGGCTGATGATGATGGCAGTAATGAAGGATAATGGGATTTTGAGTTTTTTTTTCTCTCTTGATGGTTTTAGTATTTTAGTTGTCCTTTTATTCTCTCTGATCTTTGTCCCTCCTGATTAATGAACTATTTCGGTGTTATGATCTGAATGTTGCAACATCTAACATACAACACCTGTGTGAACTGTATTTTTCATCAGGGGAAGGCTTAACGGTAGAATTCATGGGGAGTCAACTAAAGTTGGTTGAGTCACTGATTTGCTAATTCAAGGGGAGTCAACTAAAGTTGGCTGAGTCACTGATTTGCTAACTCAGGGGGAGCTGAGATGTACAACCATTTTTGGGTTGTTTTGTCCAGAAAGGCAAAAAGGGGGAGATTGAAAGGAATTTTATTCCTTGATATATTTTCCTTTTTTATCTTTAATATTTTGCCTTTCTAGACATGATGATAATCTCGAAATTGATGATATGATCTCTTATAAATTCAATATGTGATATAAGACTATATTTTGATATGACTCGTAATATCTTTAAGATATGATATCATAATATCTTTAAGATATGATATCACAATATCTTTAAGATATTATCCTTGTTTTAAAAAGAGTTTGTTTCCTAATGAAATTGATTTTTCTATGTTAAATAGGACTCAAAGGAGAAGAAAAAAAAGGGTGAGAGAGTGACGATACAGAGCAAAAACTTTCGGAGAGACAAAGATGCATTTGTACGAAGAAAAGGTTTTCTGATTGAAGCCATCTCGTGATTGATAACTTGTTGCTGTGAAGTGTTGCCAACATCCGAAGACAACACCTAATCACCGTGTTGATTAGTGTGTGGAGTTTTGAAGATTTTTTTCACTTCTCAGTTGATGCATCCTATGTATTTTGGTTATAAGGTTTGTTAGAGGTTTAGGATGCAATTTGTTACTCGCCTTAATAAGGGAGTTGTTTTATTCTTTCACTAGTATTGGTTTTTGTAAACTTACAAGTTTTTCTAGTGAATTATTTTGCCCTGAGGCAGCGCACAAGTATTTTATACTTGTGCATAATTTACATCTCGTATCTAGTATTATTATCATTATTCCAGCTACATGTAGGTGTGTTAAAATCATAATTTCCGCTGCATGTTGTCGTGGGTGTTACAACACCTACGCACAACACCTACATTCTGATACACACAACACTCACTCTCAACTCACACATACACTGTGGAAACAGAACTTTCAGGCATGTTACAGGACTATGCGTGAGACAGGATAGTGGTGAAGGACTAGGTGTGTCTAGTCAAACAGTCTTGTAGTTGATAGTAGATAGAGACAGTATAGCTTATTGTCTTATTTGAGTTGTATGTGTGTATTTATTATACTGTTTCTGCTACACTGACGTAGATAGTGTGGTGATTGCACTTTTTTGTTTTATATGCATTATATTATTACGTCGTCGAAAAGAAAAAATTTTATGCATATGACGTCACATGTTGCATGATTACGTGGCGAGGTTTGGGGCGCCATAAAATATGAGCACGACCTCAAATTCTTGGGGCCAAGAATGGCAAGTCCCATTCAGATTTTTGTAAAGAAAAGTTTCCAGGCAGATCCAATTAAATGGAAAATCTTATTTTGCTTTGATCATATTAAATGGAAAATCTTAATCCCATTCAAATTGTGTATATATACAACCAACAATATGCATAGATCAGGAGGGAATTATTGCCATTTGGGTAAGTGGAAGGAATTGAAGGAGCCTTTCCCATTTCAGAAAGAAAATATCACATAATAAAGAAACCAGCTGATTAAAACTGCAAAATATTTCATCCAATTAGTAATCAAATCAAATTAACCAAATGGACTATACCCATTAAAGCATCTTCTACGTACGAGGGCAAGAAAAGGCCGTTCCTTTTTCCTCGAAATCTCCATGAATTTATTGAACTAGCAAAAGGGTAAAACTTAGGGCTCCATTGTTTAGGTTACCTGCAGCTGACTTCGGGCTGAAATCTTTAAATATTGGTAAGTTTGAGAAAATCTTGATAAACCCAAAATCTGATACAATGAGAAGGGAATGAGGCGTAGATCAGGAAGATGGTACCTTCAGAAACTCGTCATCAGCAGAAGTTACTGTGGACCAAGTAATCTTCATTAAATTCTGCTGATCTGGTGAAGATATAGAGATCTAACAGCAGCCATTCACACCAACCTCAATTAACAACTAAATATAACGTGATGCGTGTGTGTTGAAAATCAGACGAGAAATCAAGATCAAGTAAAAGCTTACAAGCCAGCTCTGAAAAAATTTGCCAAAGTGGCATTCACCTGCATTTGCATCTGCACCTTCTTTTCCATCAATCCTAACATTCACTTTCTTTCTCGTCCATGCGCGTTCATACGTGGATGATAGAACGAATGACGGGTATGTGACGAAATTAAAGAAAAAGAATGAAGAAAATCGGGATACAGAAGGTGCAGGTGCAAATGCAGATAAAAGCAACATCTTGGCTTTTCCGTTACATATAATTGGCGCCTCACTCAGCTAGCAAACTGTATGTTATTTCGGTGCAGTTCCGTAGTGGTTTGCATGTGAATGTAAAGAAGACTTGTGTTTGCCATCACTCACCCAAAATATATAGTCGGAGCAAATCAAGATATGTGGCTCCAAATCGGAGACCAGGGTATTTGATTCTCTCAATATCTCATGTTTTCTGTTTTAAATTAAATATACATGGAGATGAATATTATTTTAATTATTATTATCATTATTATTATAAAGATATGCATTCATCTACGTACGAATATGGAAAACGATGTGTTTCTTTGCATGATTTTTGAATTTTTGGAGATCCACAAACTAAGAAATCCATTAATTAGTGTAAAGTGAATCCGTACCCGGCCAACCCTATTCCAAGACATCCACGGAAAAAAACTTATAACTTTATTAATTATGTAAGACCGAGCGTTTGTCGTTTAACCAAAAACTATAGTTGGTGGTAATGGATGCAACTCAAATCTTTTAAACCGCACATCAACTCAAACAACGGTTCGATCGCTCTTCCAACAAAGACAACTATTGCACCCAACAAACTATGATTCATATCATGATATTGAAGTAATTTACGGTTGTGACACATGATATTTTTTGAAAGAAGTCGATCGGTTACTACGAGAATATTGATTTGATAAGCATATTCGCGGTTTTTCGCGGACGATAAAATAGGATATTCGTTCATGCTTTTTAGTTGTACAAAGTTTGAACTTCTTGAATTCTTTTTATGCCTAATTTTGTCTAGAGAGGTCTTGGCCTAATCATATTCAGTTATATTCCAACATTAAGTGGTATGATGACAAAGATCCACTCTTCCTCAATAATGAAAGTTGTCTTATGGAATATTTCCTATACGTTAGATGAGTGAATTGAAAAGGAAAGATCTTAGTATTTGGAATGTAAATTTGCCAAAATAAGAATCATCTGGAAACTTTAGAATTGAAGAAGAAGGTTTCCCCCTCGGGAAACAAGTTAATTTTCTTTTCAAATGTGTAATATACATACTACTAGACTATATGTACATAAGATTCAAATAGATTTGTGTGTGGATAAATTTAAGCCGACAGGCTTTTTCCTTGAATAACAAACTTAAAAGAAATTCGCGATAAATATAGTATTGCATAGAAACGAAACATGACATCAAAATTTGTTAGCAGTGAAAACTGAAGTTTTGGTCATATATATAAGTTGCTTTACGATTTTGATATTCTATATTTTCTAATTTCAGGTTTAGTGATGTACTTATCTTTCAATTTTTGACAATTTTGGTTAATTCTCATCGAAATATGACATTTACACGTTGTTTCGGCAACCACATAGATATTATATAGTTTGACGCATAAACGTCACATCGGAGAAAAAAACTAAAATTATAAAAAAAACTAAAATAATATATAAAACCAAAATTTAATAATATTTTGAATAGCTAAAGTGTGTATATGCGGTTGATGTTGCTCCACATGAATCCATGAGTGGAAATGTGGAATGGAAAAAGAGAGGGAATTGGGAAACGCTGGCACCAAACATAGGACAATATCACAACCCGACAACACGAGATATTTAAACCCATTTCCTTTTAATTTAATATAAAAATTGGGGAAATAAAATAAAAGTTGTTGAATTAATGACTTGCCCACTATTCTCATCTTATCTGTCTCGTACGTGCTGGCCCCCTTAACCTAAGGCCACGTGAAATTCAAGGTCTCACCACGTGGGATTTTGGCCATTTACTAATCGGATGTCGCCACGTCGCCGATGTCACGTGGCTTTTGCTTCTATCCACGTGGTCTTTTTTGTTTTCTGACCTTTTGTTTTCTCATTTGTTGCGTAAATTCGAATCGAAGAATCAAAGGGTTGTAAATAAATAATTCATGACAAGTTGGTCGTGTCCAAATTTAGATCCATCATAATTATTATTATTATTATTATGTCTATGACTTTCGAGGAGAGAGTAACGTATATGTTTTAGCTAAAATTAAAAATTAATTTTAGTTTTTTTATATGATATAATGTCTAAGATTATCGGATATCAATATCTCAAATTTGAAACTAAATATCGAATTTGAGACTCATTGTAATAAATTTCATCTCAACTCTAAATCGTGTTGAGTTCAACCTACTGTAAAGATATTATCATAACCATTAAATCCAATATAATGTCTTTTTTTTATACCACATTATCACTATTAATATTAATATTATTCATATATCGAGATATAAATAATTAGATACAGGATTAAAATGCTGTCATTTATTATTTTAAATTTTGAAGCGATTCAAATAAAGTAAGTGATCGTTCAAGAAACAAGCGATGACTACTGGTGGCAAGATCTATTGTGAGACGGTCTCACGAATTTTTATCCGTGAGACGGGTTAGTCCTACTGATATTCATAATAAAAAGTAAAACTCTTAACATTAAAAGTAATACATTTTCATGGATGACCCAAATAAGAGATCTGTCTCACAAAATACGACTCGTGAGACCGTCTCACACAAATTTTTGCTTTACTACATTATTTTATTTTAAAAACAATAATGAGATGTGGGGTATGTATGATAGATATTATGATAATTGAAGTCGGCCTGTCATCTTTGATTTATATACATATAAGTTTGATATCTTAGATATATTTTGAATGTGTGTTCTAAAATAAATTTATGTAACAAATGATGCGTGTGATATTATATATAATACAAAAGTGTGAATATAAGAAATTATTTTTCGGAGTGTAATGCAAAGAAAATAGTTGTTCTGAGAATTAATATTGAAATGTAAAATAATATTTCCATATAATTTTTATACAGAGCATTACACGTTTATTACGTACCCTATCTAAAATGGCCAAAAAATAATTATAAAACATAGTAATTTTAAAATTAAAAATTATTATTAAATTTTTTAATTTGATAAAATATATAATTTCTTTTAACAGAGACTTACTTAACACCAAAAAAATATTATACACAGAGAATATGATGTCGAACATGTCAATAATATCTAATATTTTCAATGCCAGATCATTAATGTCCATTGCCCAGATTGCGTAAAAGGCTAATTTATACTGCATGCGGCATGCCGAAGATTTGAGCGAGGGGGAAGGGTCCCCATTAATTAACAACTGGGAATCTACCATCCACCAAACAATGAACTTGTAATGGTTGCTTAAACATGTGTATATATCCAAGTGGTGTGCAGGTGTACACGTTTGACTTGGTTTTCCCCATAATAAAATATTTCTTATTTAAACGATTTATAAAATATTAGTTTTGGGGGATGAATTTGTCGGTTTGACATTTACTGTAATAAATGAATTTGTCGTTTCGAATTTGGGTTTGAATGAGATCTTTTGATAACTGTAGGGATATAAACGAATCAAACCGTTTGTGAGCTATTCGAAGCTTGATTCGATAAAAGCTCGTTTGAGCTCGTTTAACGAGGCTCGTTAAGATAAACAAACCAAACTCAAGTTTTACAGTATTCGGCTCGTTAGCTCGTGAACATGTTCGTTGATAAGTTCATGAGTAATCTTTTAGATGAAAAAAAAATAATTTTGATATTTGATTTATTGATTTTGCATATTATTTGTGAAATATATAGAAAAATCTATTAAATTTATTTATTATAATAAATTTACAAATTTTAATAAGAATAATATATTTTTCTTTATATATATAATTTACTTTTTAATTAATTTAATGAAAATTTAAATGAATAATTCATATTTATTAAGCTTGTTTAGGCTCGATAAAAGCTTGAATAAGCTCGTGAGCCATGCATATATTCGTTAAATAAAGCTCGAGCTCGGCTCGATTATAAACGAACCAAGCTCAAACATTCAAAAGTTCGGCTCGGCTCGACTCGATTATATCCCTTGATAACAGATGAATAAGTTTTACTTAATTTCTTTTATTTACACCAAAACCAAGTTTCCTATCATTTTTCCATTTTTTAAAAAATATAAACAAAGATATGTTCTTCATCTTTGACAAAACTGATAAGTTCTTTGCGTATATCTTCGATGTAGAAACTGATCCGAAGCAGCTTTGTCAGAACTAATAATTTCCGATAAGCTTCCTTACCCATTATGTTCGGATCTTGTGGAATTCTTCCGATGATCAAGCCGAAATTGTTTATTCATATCAAGGAGTTTGAATAGATTTCATGATCGATAGTAATTAAATATTATGTTGAGATTGAATTAATCTGTTCTATATATTTTCATCAAGGCATAACTGATTAAACTTGAACAGATAATAATTTGAAGCGATTGATATGGTTAATCTGGAACTGGTCTCGTACGATCTGAAGCAAACGAATTATCCATTTCCTGTTCTTTGTTGAATCCACAACAGAACCTGAAAAGCTTATCTAAAACAAGTTATAAATGAAATGTAGTAACTTGAGTTACTACTACTGATTTATTACGACCGGTGTCTACCAAATCAATTTTAATATATAAGTTGTAGAACTAAGAACTAAGAGTGCAATTTCTTGTTGACATGATTATAAATGAAAAAAAAAAAAATAGGTGCAAGTTGTATGATAGAAAAAGTGCATATTACAAAGAAAAAAAATGTAATTATCTCTTTTAAAAATTCATATCCAAAAAACATGAAACTTTGTTGGATCAATTAAATGTTGGTGAATTAACAAGGCTAATGATTTAAAGTGAATTTTTTATAGAGCCTGGTTGAACTGAATTCATAAGAGAAACTGAACAATCATGCATAACTGATTTCTCGAGCAAAACTGATCTCCCTAATCCAACCGGTCTCAAAGCACAACTGATGGAAGATAACAGATCAAGTGTCACTGTAAAAGCGCTACCGATTATTCTTTTGAATCAATCATGCACATCAACGGACTAGTCTCTGAACATCTGCAGATCATACATTTTAAGGATCTTAGCACAACTGACATAGCAGATAAAATCTTTTGTACCTTAACAGCTTTATTGAATTGTTAATATATCATAGTCCAAATGAACTACCAAAGCATACTATCCGTCAGAAAGAACGATGATGTGGCACAAAGACATCTCTATTTGGAAAAAGGATATCATATTAAAAAAGAAGACTGTTGTAATCGAACCATATAAATAGATAAGATGGATGAACTTTCAATCCTCCTACAATTCTCGCGCACTATTCTGAATATCAAGTTCTTGATAGCCAAACTGATCGAAGTATTTTTACAGCACACACTTAAAAGTTTTTATCTGATCATTGATGATCAATTCGTGCTAGTATATTCTTTTGAGAAATACTTGTAATTGATATCAAGAGTCTTGCTAATAATCTTGTTTAAGTTGTAAGATTTCTAGGAGTTTCAGTAGACAAGAGATAAGCACTGTTGAAGTTGATTGTTGAAAATTGCTTGTAATTTTCAAAGCCTTCAATAGAATCCTTCCTAAGTAGAAGAAAGTGTGACATAAGAGTCATTTAAGTATCTGAACATCTAAAAACAATCACATGCATTTTACCTTTTGAATTTCAGTTGATTATGTGTTATTTTACTTGGCCATTTTTTTGAAAGTTCAGTGAAGCCTTTTTTTGGCTTGGCGCAGTACACAACCACTAACTTATTGATACCCAACCAACAATGATTACAATTTAGTGTTGTTAACCCAACCAAATCAATTTCCGAATTTGTTGAGATTGTTTATTTACTCTCTCTAAACTAAGCTCCTGATCCTAACAAGTTGTACTGAAGTTACTAACAAAGCAATGGATGCATATTTATCAGAACAGATAATTCAGAATTTGTATTCTGAAGCTAGGAAACCTCATCAAAATGGCGTTTTTGAATGAAGAAACAGAACCCCGAGGGAAGCTACTCGGACAATGGTTGTTGATGCTGGTGTTTCCCAAAGAATTGGGCAGAAGTAATCAATGATATGATTAGGGATGTAAATGAACCAAACCATTTATGAGATATTCGAAGCTCGATTCGATAAAAGCTCGTTTGAGCTTGTTTAATGAGGCTCGTTGAGATAAACGAACCAAGTTCAAGCTCTACAATATTCGGGTCGTTAGCTTGTGAACATGTTCGTTAGTAAATTCATAAGTAATATCTTAGATGAAAAATAATAATTTTGATATTTAATTTATTGATTTAACACATTAATTATGAAATATATAGAAAAATCTATTAAATTTATTTATTATAATAAATTGACAAATTTTAATAAGAATATTATATTTTTTTCTAAATGTTTAATTTATTTTTAATGAATATCCAAGCTGGTGGGAAACCAACTGAAGAGAACCAAACTGTTCCTACTCCGAACATTGATAACAACAATTTTTGGACTATGCTAAAAATGGATTAAGACTCAACTAGCCTCGCGGGTAATTGGTAACCCTTCAACACCCCTCAAAGCTAGACAACAAATGCTTAATGGATACTTGCATGTTGATTTTATTTTGCAATTAGAACCTAAAAAGATAAACGAAGCTCTCTTAAATAGTAGTTGGATAGAACCTATGCACGGAGAATGATATTAGTTTGATAGAAACAATGTTTGGTACTTGGTACCTAGACCAACTCATCAATTAGTCATAGGAACTCAGTGGGTTTATAGAAACAAACTGAATGAAAATGAAATTATGATTATGAATAAAGCAAGACTAGTTGCACAAGGATTTAGATAAGAAGAAGGCATAGGCTTTTATGAAAAATTTGCACCAATAGCCAGGTTTGAGGCAATTAATTATTTTTTTTTTGCTTATGCTTCTACAAAAATTCCAAATTTTCTTTGAGGCGGTTAGAATTTTTTTTGCTTATGCTTCCACATAAATTCCAATGGTATTAGAGAAGGTGCCCAACAATCTAACTTGTGACTTGAGCTTTGTTAAATCTTATGTAAAAACGATCTTTATTTTAATGATGTTTTACAATTTTATCAAATTATGATATTTACTTTAGTTGTATACCCATGCAAGCTGTATAGATAAAATCCCTGAATATATAATAAGTACATAAGGTCTTCCTCTCTCAACGTAGATAATGAAATTCATTAGTGAAACGACCTCGATTTTTTTTTCTAATATTAAATCATAAATTATAAATTACTAAATAAAATAATTTAACATAATCATGAATCATAATAGTTTAACAATTTAAATCTCAAGTGCATAAAATAAAATCCTAAACCATCAACTAACCAAAACTTCCTAAATTTACCTTTGAAAAAATCAACAAACAATAAA
This sequence comes from Primulina tabacum, assembly GCF_025594145.1. Classification (NCBI taxonomy): domain Eukaryota; kingdom Viridiplantae; phylum Streptophyta; class Magnoliopsida; order Lamiales; family Gesneriaceae; genus Primulina; species Primulina tabacum. The sequence continues at coordinate 540,252 of NC_134552.1, read as the reverse complement.
ATGAAGCATAAAAATATCTCTAATAAAATCATTAACAAAATCTTTAAATCTTTTATCTAACAAGTTAGTGCGAAAACATAAAGGTCCTCGGGTGTGTACTGCTGCACTCGATCCACTCGAGTGTCAGCACCTCCCATAAATCATTCAATCCTCCATCATACAAACCTAGTGAGTCTAAAGACTCAACACGTTCTAAACATGGATAACAAATAATACATATATATTCACATGCATTAAAATCATATTTTTATTTAAAATAAGTTTTGAACTTAAATAAACAATTTAAAATCATTTAAGCAAAATTAAATCATAAATCGTAAAATCATTTTAAAATAATGTTAAGCATAAATAAATCCTTTAAAAATCATTTAAAATAAGCTTTGAACATAAATAAATCATTTTAAAAATAGATTTAATCATCATCATAAATCATATATCATAAGAATCATTTTTATCATAAGCTTTCAATCATATATCATTTTTGGGTGAAGTTTGATCCTTGAAAGTGACTAGCTTTTATCCTTTGGTCGACTGCAGTCTTAGCTTCACATAGCCCATGGGGGTGTGCACTAGTCTCCACCGTGGAAGTATGATCGTCGGGGTCTCTCTAGGGTTTTTTCCCATACACGGGGTCCCTCTGGGGCCTTGGCCAGTAAACGGGGTGCCTCTAGGGCCTTGGCCCTCACGTCATCCCTACAAAATCATATATCATATCTTTTGTCAGCAGTCAATTTACATCCCTCAAAATATTTTTCCTTTTCTTTAAATGATAAAATAGCATAACTTTCCAAAAATAGCATTTTAGACAGTAAAAATTGCAAAGCTTTACCATAAATCATAAAAATACATATTATCATCAAAATCATCATTTTAAATCATAGAATATTATTTTACAAGCATTATGATCCTTTGGGACGCTGCCAAGCATTTAGATATTTTCTTAAGTGTAAAATTATCGTTTTGTCCCTGGACGTAAAAATTCTCGAATTTATCTTTTTCTCAATTTTAATGACATGGGCTTATCCTAAATAATTATTTAAGTTTAAATATAATTTTATGAAGTTTAAAACTAGGCTTTTTTCAATTAATTCTTTAATTAGCGTTTCGTGCGGCGATTAAATCCCGGATAAATCCAAAACTCCATATTTTGCTTTCAAATTTTAAACATAACATTTTTATTATTTATTCTACCCTTCCAAATTATGAGCCACATCTGTGGACCCATGAATTCAATTTTAGTCTTATTAATTCAAAATTCACCCTTATAGGAACATACCGAGCCATCTCCCAATTTACTCGAGCCACACCCGAGCCACCTCGAGCCAAACTCGAGCCACCAACCCATCTAGTCACCATCCTGACCAAGCCCAGCCCATAGAACCTAGCCCTAGCTCGCCCAAACCCTGTTGGAACCGAACACAAAATCTGTACATGGAAGGAAACTCACACCCATGAACTCCTAGCCCACTAGGACTCTTCCAGCCGAGCCACCCGCAACCAAACTGACCCTAACAATCCCTATACCATGCCCAGACCCAGCCCAAGCCCCTGAACCCGCGTAAGAACCACCTGAAGCCAGAACAAGCTGCGCGCCTCTCCTCACGTGCTGCTACTGTCAACTTGGTGGCGTGGAGGCTTCTACCCAGGCCACCATAACCCTTAGTGGACCGTCCTTGGCCACCGTCCAGAACACCTAGCCCAGCCCTCAACCAAGCCACCCCCTTGAAATTCTCGGCCGATCACAAACACCCTATGAGAAGAGTCATATGCAGCGTGGACTCTTCCCTAGCCTGGTATGGCTAGGACTCTTCCTAGGACCTAGACACGTCCCAAACGAGCCCTCTTCAAGACTTGGTCGAGCCCCTAAGCCCCATGCATCAAAATCGAACTCATGAAGACAACACACAAGCCAACACAAACTTATAGGTCTTGAGGAGGGCTCGTTTGGGATGTGGCTAGGTCCTAGGGTACCCGTGCGCGAACCACCTGAAGCCAGAAAAAGCTGCGCGCCTCTCCTCACGTGCTGCTGCTGTCAACTTGGCGTGGAGGCTTCTACCCAGGCCACCACCGAGCCCAGCCCTTCCTAACCCTTACTGGACCGTCCTTGGCCACCGTCCAGACCACCTAGCCCAGCCCTCAACCGAGCCACCCCCTGAAATTCTCGGTCGATCACAAACACCCTACGAGAAGAGTCCTATGCAGCGTGGACTCTTCCCTAGCCTAGTATGGCTAGGACTCTTTCTAGGACCTAGCCACGTCCCAAACGAGCCCTCCTCCAGACCTAGTCGAGCCCCTAAATCCCATGGATCAAAATCGAGCTCATGAAGACAATACACAAGCCAACACAAACTTACAGGTCTTGAGGGGGGCTCGTTTGGGACGTGGCTAGGTCCTAGGGTACCAACGCGCGAACCACCTGAAGCCAGAACAAGCTACGCGCCTCTCCTCACGTGCTGCTGCTGTCAAATTGGCGTGGAGGCTTCTACCCAGGCCACCACCGAGCCCAGCTCTTCCTAACCCTTACTGGACCGTCCTTGGCCACCGTCCAGACCACCTAGCCCAGCCCTCAACTGAGCCACCCCCCTGAAATTCTCAACCAATCACAAATGCCCTACGAGAAGAGTCCTATGAAGCGTGGACTCTTCCCTAGCCTGGTATGGCTAGGAATCTTCCTAGGACCTAGCCACGTCCCAAACGAGCCCTCCTCCAGACCTAGTCGAGCCCCTAAGCCCCATGCATCAAAATCGAACTCATGAAGACAACACACAAGCCAACACAAACTTACAGGTCTTGAGGAGGGCTCGTTTGGGACGTGGCTAGGACCTAGGGTACCCGCGCGCGAACCACCTGAAGCCAGAGCAAGCTGCGCGCCTCTCCTCACGTGCTGCTGCTGTCAACTTGGCGTGGAGGCTTCTACCCAGGCCACCACCGAGCCCAGCCCTTCCTAACCCTTACTGGACCGTCCTTGGCCACCGTCCAGACCACCTAGCCCAGCTTTCAACAGAGCCACCCCCCTGAAATTCTCGGCCGATCACAAACAACCTACGGGAAGAGTCCTATGCAGCGTGGACTCTTCTCTAGCCTGGCACACGAGTCCTAGCCATGCTAGGACTCTTCTAGGACCTAGCCACGTCCCAAACGAGCCCTCCTCAAGACCTGGTCAAGCCCCTAAGCCCCATGCATTAAAATCGAACTCATGAAGACAACACACAAGCCAACACAAACTTACGGTTCTTACTTTGTTTCCCAAGCTTGTCCAGCTTGGTTTTCCCTTTAATTATATCATGTTTTGTTCATATTCAATCATATTTTATCATGTTTTGGCAGCGTGTCCGTTGGGTTCATAACGATTTCTTTAAAACAAGCGTAAAATCGTAAAAACGTTGAAAATACGTATCATACCGTAAAATAATAGAAACCACCTATTTTTCATTTATAATCAATTAGTACACACATATTATGATTCTTATTATGTTTAAAAAAAGTTTAGGAACGTGCCTTTGCGTTTATAACGCTCGAATATACGATCTTCGGCGAGGGTGCGACGTTGGACGACCGGACGGCGAAGAACACAAGCTTTTCTTTCTTCCTAAATTTCGAAAATCTGATGTGTGTGCTTGAGGTGTATTTCGGCTGATGGGTGATGATTTTTGAGGTTTAGAAGACCTAAGTAACTTATTTATAAATAAATTAACAAGTTAAATGGGATTTGGTTTTGGGCTTGCATGCTTAAGGATAATTGGGCCTACTTAAATTAATTAAATTGAGCGCAATAACACTTAATTAATTAAATAATAAAATTTTATAAAATTAGTCTCTCAAAAATAATATTTTTGATCTTTTAAAACTCTTTGTTTGTCCAAAATCGGCTTCTGGGGAAAAATCGAGCTCGACTAGTAAAATAATTCGAACTCCAACATTTTTAGTAAAATTAAATCATTTTTAATCATATTAGGAAGCCTTGCCGTTATTTAATGAAAAATAAATATTCTTGTCTTGGTCGTCCCCGGTCTCCTTTCCCCTGCCTATTATAGAATATTCAGGGTAAAATCCTTAATTTCATGTAATCATGTCATATAATCATTTAATCGTGTAATAAATATCATGCTAGCATTTAAAAGCAATTAAATAAAACAATTAAGCAATTAAAATAATTTTGCATGCATGCGGTTTACGTGAACTGATTTTTCGGACGTTACAATTAGGAAGTGTACTGTATATTCTAAAGTAGTTTTATTCGATTCAGCTGCCTAAAGTAAGGATAAATGTTACTCGAGCTCGAGACTAGAATATATAATGTAAATTCTACGTTTAATTGGTAAAAGCGTGTAAATGTCCATTCATACTGATGATACTCATTTGATGAGACACTGAACAACCTTCCTTCAAACTTTCCAAGTGTTTATAACTTATCGAGTGAATTAGTCTGTGGTTATGGTTGTACATTATTAGTTTTTTGACCCAGGACACTTTTACTCGCTTACAAAATCTACTGAGGGTCGTCAGGTAATGATGTTGGATGTAGTTTTGAAATACGTAGGAGCCAATGCATTGTGGTCTGGGATTCATTGCTCATCTATAGGTGAAGATATCCTATGTAATCTGATGAGTTAATAATGCAATGAGTCTCTAGACAGAGCATGACATGTGTTTTAAGAAAAATTGTTTTCCTAGATGCATATACAATTTCACTATTATTACTCAAAAGTGCATATATCACATCGTTATCAAATTCATTTGCAACTTTTAATGTAGCAATGATTGCAGATTCGATTGGGATATATGAGTTGAAGAGACCGTTTCCCCCCAACAATTACAATAATGATTTCCCCCAACCACTGCATTAATTTTCCGACAATGTTTTGGTTACCAACGGGAAATACTTTATTTTATCAATTGCTTAGCTAAATCATGGTGTTATGTTCATTTTCTATTACATGGTTTGATAAGATAATGGAAAGACGAGTTTCGAAAAATTTCAAGAGCACTTCAATCATATGTTCGAGAGTGACATTGAGTCCCTCACATCTTATTCTGCTGCCTCTCCCACATCTTCTTCATCGCCCACACTGTTACTTTGACACATATTGTTCCAACAAAAAGAACTCCTTACAAATGAGCTGGGACAATCTGAAAGACCAAGATACTAAATTCGAAAGGTTCTGCACTGGCGTAATGTTTCTCCATCTTTCTAGGCACAAGCACCTGTGGATATTGAGCCGTCGTTTTCAATTGTGGGAGTTAGATGAGCGAATAGGGTGGTCAACCCTTCCTCAAATTTTTATGCATCATGTATTCGAAAATATGCGTGAATATAAGAAAAATTGTAATGTCTTTGTTTGACATGTGGACAGTCGAGAAGAAAGAGTAGCGTGAAGTGGTGAGGATTGGAAGAATGACAAGAAGTAGAAGACTTCACCGGGCCAAGATGTATTGTTCGACAATCACTCCACACTACTTAAAAACGAGTAGAGACACTTAAAGAAAATTAATCAGTGAAAATTCAGTTGCGTTATGGCACAAGAGATGAGATCATATATCTAAAAAAAATAAGAAGATTTTTGGCAGACGGAAATTCTCGAACCTTTAAATGAAGAAGATTTTAATAATTGTAGAAAGGGGAAACAAACCAGCAAAATGATATTTGAAGCCAACAAGTGTTCATGCATACATACTGATATTTGTGGATCATTCTCTTCGGTTTCTTGGAATAGTCAACAATATTTTATAACGTTCACAGATGATTTTTCCAAATATGACTTTATTTATCTCATTCATAAAATGCACAGTCATTGGATGCATTCAAAAATTATAAAAGCTGAAGTTGAAAATCAACTTGGCTTAAAGATTAAAAGCATTAGATCTGACTGGGGTGGTGAATACTATGGTAGATATAACGGTTTAGGTAAACAACGTCCATGACCTTTTGCTTAATTCCTAGAGGAATGCGGTATCGTCCAACAATACACTATGTCGGGTTTGCCCACTATGAATGTTGTTGATGAAAAACGAAACAGAACGATTAAGAACATGATGATGAGTATGATTAGTCATTCTACCTTACCAGAATCACTCTAGGGAGAAGAATTAAAGACCACAACATATATCCTTAACAGGGTTCCAAATAAGGAATCGACCAAAACCCCTTATGAACTTTGGACAAGCAAAAAGCCTAGTCTTAAACATCTGCACGTTTGGGGATGTCCAGTTGAGGCAAGGCCTTGTAGGCCTAATGAAAAGAAACTGACTCAAGAACGGTTAACTGTTATTTTATTGGATATTGTGAAAGATCCAGGGGTACAAGTTTTATGGTCTCACAAGGAAAGTCAAATTTTGAATTAGAAAATGTCCAGTTCTTTGAGGATGTTGAGTTTGCGGGGGGAGATAAAGCAAGGGATATTGTTTTTGAAGAGAAAAATGTAAATATTCTCACATGTGTCTTGGACATTGATCATGATCACATATCTCATTTTGACCAAGACACGATAGATAAATAAAATATTAGAGATCCTCCCATTCTAGATGAACAAACTCAAGAACCTTCAGAACCTATGCCATTAAGGAGATCCACTAGAGAGCGGAGAAATGAAATGTCAGATGATTACATTATATGTCTTCAAGAATATGAGACAGACATTGGACCAATGGAGGTGATCCTATCAACTTCTGTCAAGCCTTGGAAAGTTCTAACTCTCAAAAGTGGAATGATGACATGAATGAGGAGATAAATTCCATGAATAATGACGTATGAGATCTTGTCTCATTTCCTAAAGGTATGAAGCCCATTGGTTGCAAATGTATATTTAAAATCAAGATAGATTCGAAAGGTAATGTGGAAAGATATATGGCTCGTCTTGTCGTTAAAGACTTTACACATAAAGAATACATTGATTATAAATATATTTTCTCTTCGATTTCTTCAAAAGACTCTTTAAGGATTATATTGGCTTTGGTGGCGCATTTCGATCTTGAGTTTCATCATTGCGTTATAAATGGTGACATTGATGAAACAATTTACATGATGCATTCATAAAATTGTGTCCAAAGACAAATAATATGGTTTGCAAATTAAAGAAATCCATCTATGAGCTCAAGCAGATATCTCCATAATGGTATTTTAAATTTCATCAAATGATCATCTCGTTTGGTTTAGAGATAAATTTGGTCGTTCCTTGTGTGTACAATAAATTCAGTAGGAGTAATCATATTTTTCTGGTTTTCTATGTTGATGACATTTTTACTTGCTAGCAACAATATAGAATTGTTGCATGACACTAAGAGATTTCTAGCTAAGAATTTAGAGATGAAAGATCTTGGTGATACATATTTTGTATTGGATATCCAGATACATCGAGATCATTCTCGAGGTATTCTTGGATTATCTCACAAATGCTATATTGAGAAAGTTCTCAAGCGATATGGGATGCAAGACCGTAAACCAATAGATATCTCTATGGCTAAGGGAGACAAATTTAGTCTCACAAAATGTCCCAAGAATGATTTTGAGGAAAAAAAATTGTAGAAATTCTCTACGCATCTGTAGTGGGGAGTCTGATATATGCTTATATTTGTACATGTTCGGATATTGCGTACGTGACATGAATGTTGGGACGATATTTAAGTAATCCATGAGTGGAACATTGGAAATCAATCAAAAGAGTTTTTACGGTACCTACATAGAACAAAATATTACATGTTTACATGAGTGGAACATTGGAAATCCATGAGTGATGACCAGTTGGAAATAGACATGTTATGATAGCATTGCATGAAATTTCCTTGTTACACACATCCACTTCATGATCAATTTCATGCAATTGTGTCGGCATATATGACCATTGATGGGTCTAGTTACCTTGAGTGTAGCGAATACTGCTTTGATTATATGTTGATGTGATTGATGGATCCATATTGGTTATAGATATATTTCGGAATGACAACATCTTTTAGCTCATAAGATTATTTTCACAAACGTAATTATAAAGTTATACATATAGTCCAAGTGAGAGATTATTAGATCAATTTTATTTATATTAGATTATATGTGAATAATTATGTGTTTTGAGTTGTCTTTTAAGTTAAACTTAAAATAAAGTGATCAACTAATGTTTCAGTTGCAATTGAATTTATTATAGGATTTTATTTTGAGCTCCCTTGATTATGTTAGTGTGTTTATTGTATCTTTGGGGCATGTTAAATTTCTAATTGATTTTATGTGTTATAATTGAGATCAACATGATATTTTATAATAAGGTAACATAATTCATGGATTTACAACTTGCATATACATATCGATAGTCATAGTCCAATATACCGAAAGCTAGAAAAATCCATAGTTTGTTAATGTGCTTGATTGCAATTGTTAAATAACACAATTATACTTGGTTACCGTATTTTCTTTAATTAGTTTAATATAATTCGACAAGGTATATCGATAAATTAGGCAATTCCATGATAAACATGACTAGAATTGAAATTCAATCATCTGAGATCATTAAAAAATAAGTGATCTGAAATCGTAAGGTTTATTTATCATTTGAATTTAAATTATTTATATTGAGTTTGTTCCATCTTTTTATTCGAATTTTAATCTAGTTTAATAAATTTGCAGCTTTTCGTTAAAGTTCATTAAAGATTTTGTGTTTGAAGTAAATTTGCCATGTATCAATATACGTAGGATGAATATGCTCGTACATGTTACACTATATTAAAACTTGACACATAAACTTGCGGTAATATCGAACAACTTGGATAGATTTAATTGTTATGAATATTTATGTTAGAAAAGCTCGATCAATACCACGTGACAATTTTTACCAACAATTTCAGATTTGCACCGATGATACTCGTGCTAAGTGCAAAGGGTAAACTGCATTTTTAAACTGCCCAGTGCGACCTTTGCGATGTCTGCATGCATCGCTCCTTCGCGCTTGGGCACGCAGCACCATCCTTGCGGCTTGTGAAATTTGCAGCACGAGGAGCTTAATTTAATTTTTCCTTATTACCTTGAACAATATAGTGAAACATACTTAAATTATGGATTAAATTTGTGTCAAACCAAATTTTGCAAACCGATCTCCTGAAGTGGAACAAAACTTGACACTGGTGAATGCTGCACAAAAAGATTAATTAAAATTTCATGGACATATATCTATATTTCTATATATGTATGTGTGTATGCACGTACAAATTCATCGGGTATTAGACAACAAAGATCACAGTACACAAATTCATTGATGCTTACTGTTGTTTTTTGTTCCAAGAATACGGAACTTTTGATTTCCTGACATTTATACTATATATGTTGAAACCTCTTGTCCTAAAATTCTAACTTATAAAAACAACAAAATCAAATATGAAATATTTGGCAAAATCTTTGAACCACTCCTGACGGGTCGATGTCCAAATTTTTGGGAGAATTCGAATAAAGAGAGTTTAGAGAAGGCGGAGACAAAATGGTTTTTATGGGTAAATTCTCCTCCATTTCATCGTTGGAGAGTGGCATTCTATGTGGTCTAAGAGACGTAAAACTTGGGATCTGTATACAATTTAATCCCAACCATTCATAAAACAACAAATTTTTTTACAAGACTTGATTTTAACCATTCTTCAGGTACTAACTGTAACAACTATCATTACTAATGCTAATCAGATTCAGTCAAGAAGACCGTGACATCAATATGCGTTACAATTTCACAGAAAATTCTCTAAGAACATCAGCAAATTAAGGTGGAGAAATGAAACTTCTGTCTAAATTTATCCATGCTGCCGAATTGAAATCACATACCTATCCTCTTGTTAAAATGAATCCACAGACAACCGTGGCTCCTCAGTCCAATTCAAAACGTCCGGTTTCCTCATATTCCAATTTTGTACATTAAAGTGGCAATAGGAGTTTCCAGTTTACACAAGATCATCCATTAAGAATACAGTAAGACAAGGCAAAACGCTTTCAAAGACTGTAAAAACCTCACCTTCTGTCATCCATAAACTCATTTTCAGCATCATATCCATATCCAGAAGCAAGATTACTAGTACCGATATTATCATCTTCAAGAATTACTTTGACTCCATTATTCTTTAAGGCATTTACTAGTGCCCAGATTTTCGTGCTGTTCTTGAACCCTTTCTTTTCGACCTCCTTCTTCACAGCGACATGGATTCCTCGCCCTTGGCCATGTTCAAGGCCCTCTACTCTAAGTCTCATAGCTAACACTTCTCCCACAACTGTTGCTGCCTTTGCATTGCAAGACCGGCCACATTCGAGAGTATTTTTTAGAGCGTGTTCAACTGTTGATGCTGTTGCAACTATTCGCCCGTTGTTCCTGTCCACAACATTAGCAGTTATGTACTTTAATGATATGAACAGTCTCAGCACATATCTCTTCAGCACAGTCATACTTTGAACGTTAGATCTGCATTAGAAACGACGTGATTAATATCTCAGCTCACAAGCAACAATCATTCTGATACAACAGATAGTCAAGGCTAATTCAAGAAATCTCCGTGACAACTCTTAAAGTTCAAAGCAATAGACAAATGCATCAATTTTACAAGAATGAGAACCAACAAAAATTCATTTATAGCACCGATGCTGAGAGTTTATAACAGGGGCAGACCAGCGAACACATACATAGTCTACCTTTTTCCCATAACAAATGAAAAAAATGTAAGGTATGCTTTTAAGTACAATACCATTGTTGACAACATCCTAAAGCTCAAGGTTTAGGACAAATGACTTCTAAAATAATATTGCAGTACATGTCAGAATTTTAAAATCTTGTCCGTTAACTAAATTGGTTGGTGAGCTTATTAATGGAAGTTTGTTGCTTAATAACTGAGCAAATTAAAGACAGAGACTATCAATTTGAGGCATCAATATGAAAATAGAACTCAAATGAATCATGAAGTGCAAAGAATGAATCCCTGATATCTGAAAAAACCCAAAAAGACTGGCACTTTTAAACAAACAATTCACCAATCATTCCTCAAAGCCTGCAATTTCAGGAAATTTTTAACGAAATCACATTTAGCAGAAGACCCAATTACAACCACCCAAAAAAGGACAAAAACCCCATTAATCAAACAAACAGCGGAGAAAAGAAACTTCCCAAGCATAATCAGAAATGTTAATGACAAAAAAAATTCATAAAAGAATCTGTTCCCAAGAATTTGATTCACCGATCAGAAGTTTAGGCTGGAAAGAAAATTCGCAGCTGGTAGCGGTGGGTTTTAGAGAGAGTGGAATCCGAAGATGGAGAGCGGGGCTTATTGGGCTTTTATCTACAGATGGCCCAACTCCGATATATTTGGCCCAATGCCATTCGTAATTCGCCACGTGTTTGAACTCCTACCACTTGCTATAAATACTCGGAGTCCGCTTTCTCCCCGAACCCTCGTTCTCGGATTCTCGTATCATACGTTCCAGCTTATCTCGGAGACACGTTAGCCCTAGATCTCCCCGTACTTTATCCTTGTCCTGAACACCGAATTCCAATCCTTCAAGGTATGCGTGAATCTCAATTTTTTTATCTGAATTCTTTTTGCTGGAACTTATGATTGTTATTTGGTGAATGATGTCTGTATAGATGGTGTCTGATGCGAGCAAGAAGAAGGCGGCTCAGAAGAAAGCTGCGGCGGCCGCCAAGAGAGGAGGAAAGGCAGCGGCCGCCTCATCCAAGGCGACAAGTTCGGTTGAGAATGGAAGCAACGGCGACAGTTTGGCGAATGGTGTAGACGCGCTTCTAATATCAGATCGGACGTGTACCGGAGTTCTTTGCTCGCATCCGTTGTCCAGAGATATTCGGGTGAGCTATCCATTAGTATAGTTCTTATATAATATAGAACAGTTGGTTTGTGGTGATTCATATTTTTTAAGTTTGTGTTGTGATTTACAGAGTTGAATTAATTGATAAAAAGTGTGGTATCTATTCATTTGTATGCTTAAGTGAAAGCAGATTTATCTTAGGTTTTTGAAAGAGAATGAAATTTCATTATTAGTTTATGATTGTGAATTGTTGCTATGCAAGTGTATATCATGAAGATGATACTTGGAAGCGTTCTACAAATTAATGGATTAAATATGGTAACCATTAAAATTGAAAACGTGTTCTTGTTAATTTATTTGTCTGGTCTCCTCATTTAAATGTAATGAGCTTTAATGAGACTTTTCTGGTTTTCGTATCTGGAAAATTGCGAACTGATCTATTGTTTTATGGTTATCGGTAGATTGATGTATTTTTATACGTTTTGATCTATATCTCTCTTAAAATTGTTTGTATCAGTTTCATGAATATTGAAAACCTGACCCCTAAAGTTTTAGCAATAATTTTTGTTACCAGGAAAGTACTCCTGTAGTCCATTTCATTGATGATGGCATTATTATGATGATATTTTGTGTTAGACAGTGACTACAATAAGGAGTTCCTTACCGGCCATCCTTTACTAGCCCAATGAACTTATAAGATTTCGTAATACCGGCATGTCTAATTTCTGACTAAGAAAATATTTGTGGAGTTTGAAAGAAACATTCCTCCTTTCTGTTTATTATGACTAAAAGTATGTTATTATGGAAGTACTTGGTTACTGTCCAAAAATTTCAAATCGCCCGTGACACATTTTTGTAATCATCCTCAATTGAATTTTGTTTTGTAGATAGAATCTCTCTCACTCACTTTCCACGGGCATGATCTCATAGTTGATTCTGAATTGGAACTGAATTATGGAAGGTATGTGATGACTTCTCAACCTCTATGAATTTTATTGCAATTAATTTCTGATGTCATTAAGTATACCATCTCTTCTACTTTTTTGTCCAGACGTTACGGTCTCCTTGGGCTAAATGGATGTGGAAAGTCTACCCTTCTTTCTTCAATAGGTTGTCGAGAGCTTCCCATTCCAGAACACATGGATATTTTTCACCTTAGCAGAGAGATTGAAGCTTCTGATATGTCTGCGCTCGAGGCTGTTATAAACTGCGATGAGGAGAGGTTAAAATTGGAGAAAGAGGCTGAAGCGTTGGCTGGTCAGGTATAAGATGGTTAGATTCAAGAGCAAATGTATCTTGTAGAATGGACCATCCAATAAATTTCTCATGTGTTTGATTTGATTGTAGGAGGATGGTGGTGGAGAACAACTTGATCACATTTATGAACGTTTGGAAGCGCTCGATGCAGCAACTGCTGAGAAGCGTGCTGCTGAGATTTTGTTCGGTCTTGGTTTCAACAAGAAGATGCAAGAAAAGAAAACATGTGACTTCTCTGGCGGTTGGAGGATGAGGATTGCTCTAGCACGAGCTCTTTTCATGATGCCCACCATACTATTGCTTGATGAACCGACAAATCATCTTGGTGAGATTAGACTTCATTGTTGTTTGCAACATACTTGATATGATTTCTAATCTTCTATGAACTCTAATGTTATGGTCCACTTTGCTTATTTGAAATAAATACCGAAGGAGGCTTATTGAGACATCATATATCATGTATTTGCAGACCTTCCTGATATTTTTGTGTAGTTCATTTTATTTAAAGCACAGATGTAGAAAGGAGAAAGAGTTCATTCTGCATGTTTGTGGCTGCTTATGTTCTATGGAAAACCTATTGCTTTGCAACTGCATATTATTTATGAAGGTTCTAAAATGCTGCTAATTTTTATTTTGTCAGAAGAGGTTGATTTCACCTAAATCATAGGGAGTTTGTTGATCTCTGTTGCTTGCTTATCATTATCATAGCATTGACCAAATTTTTCAATTGCAGACCTAGAGGCTTGTGTTTGGTTGGAGGAGACATTGAAGAATTTTGATCGAATTCTGGTTGTGGTCTCACATTCCCAGGATTTTCTGAATGGAGTCTGCACCAATATCATCCATATGCAGAGTAAGAAATTGAAGCTCTACACTGGTAACTTTGATCAATATGTTCAGACCCGTGCTGAACTTGAAGAGAACCAGATGAAACAGTATAAGTGGGAGCAGGAGCAGATATCTTCTATGAAGGAATACATCGCACGCTTTGGACATGGCTCAGCTAAACTTGCACGTCAGGCTCAGAGCAAGGAGAAAACTCTGGCAAAGATGGAGCGAGGTGGACTCACCGAGAAGGTGGCCAGGGACAAAGTTCTTGTTTTTAGATTTACTGATGTGGGAAAGCTACCTCCTCCTGTTCTACAATTCGTGGAAGTTACATTTGGCTACAGCCCTGATAATCTTATCTACAAGAACATAGATTTCGGCGTAGACCTTGATTCAAGAATAGCACTGGTGGGACCCAATGGGGCAGGGAAGAGTACCCTGCTGAAGTTGATGACTGGGGATCTATTTCCTCTGGATGGCATGGTTCGGCGACACAATCATTTGAAAATTGCCCAATTCCATCAACATTTAGCTGAGAAGCTTGACATGGAACTGTCTGCTCTACAGTTCATGATAAAAGAGTACCCTGGAAACGAGGAAGAGAAGATGAGGGCTGCAGTGGGGAGATTTGGTCTTACAGGTAAAGCTCAAGTTATGCCTATGAAAAATTTGTCTGATGGACAAAGAAGTCGTGTCATCTTTGCGTGGCTGGCTTGGAGACAACCACATCTGTTATTGTTGGATGAGCCAACTAACCACTTAGATATCGAGACTATTGATTCACTAGCTGAGGCTTTAAATGAATGGGACGGTGGTATGGTTCTTGTAAGCCATGATTTTAGGCTTATAAACCAGGTGGCTCATGAGATATGGGTGTGTGAGAACCAGACCGTGACTCGGTGGGAGGGTGACATCATACAATTTAAGGAGCACTTGAAGAAAAAGGCAGGGTTGTCCGATTAAACAGGATTTGCAGTCATGGTTCCCCTCCTAGTGCGCGAAGAGATTTGCGTTTTTGATAGCGGGGTATCGTGTTCTCAGATGACTGGTCTTGCCTCAAGCATGGTGCCTCAAGTTCCTTGTGCTACTATAAGTTGAGTTAGCTATTATATCATAATTTGTATTTGATCATACTATTTATAGTTTTGCCTACAATTCTTGATCTTGGTCAGGGGCGGGAGTTGACAGGCCTCTCCACTGATATTCTTTTTTGAAACCCAGTGTATGCCCCACATATATTTGCGTATTTCTATGAATATTTATGCAGTACTCTCGATTATTATGATATGACTACTTTGTGATGTTTGTGTTCTTTAATATAATTCTCGTGCCGCAGACTGTTGTGAATGCAAATATCAAGAAAATACCTTGTGGGAAATTTGATGCGATGTTGATAGAGGCTTTTGTTTGTTTAATATATCCCCATGACACATGGTTCTTGTTTCTTTATTACTATTGTTATTATTGAATTATGTTATGTTAGGTTCAATTTGGATTAATGGATATGAAGCTAAGGATTTCACTATTTTATTTGTTTGAATGCTCTTGGAATTAATGGATATGAAATCCATTATTTTCCCAAATCATTATGTGACCGATGCTGAGGAATTTCAAATTCTCACAAATCGAGTTTAATGAATATTTTTTTTAATCATTGTTGATGAGTTTCATGTGGCAAACCATGGTCTTTTAGATGTAGTAAGTGGCAGTACCCAGCAGCTAGCATCGATCTTTCCTTACTGATTTAGGACATGATATTGATTCTTAAGCCTTGCTTAGGATTAGGGCGTCATCGAGCTGGTTCATAGGTTCATAATGACTCCATAAATATTTGATTTGTATTCAAATTTATCGAATTCGAACATGTTAGAACTTTTTTCGAGATAAACTCGAGCCAAAATTATTTTGTTTGATAATTTACGAGCCCAATTGAGCCTTATTATTTTTTTGATATAATATAATTAAATATATATAAATATCGAGCTTTCGAACTTTTCATTGTCGAATTTTATTATCCGAATAATATTTCGAATAGCTCGCGAATAAATTCGAAGATTTTTAATTGAAAAAATTTTCGAACTTCGAATCGAGTTTGAACTCAAATATACTTTAAATTTTTATTAATATTCAGTTCGTTTCGGTAGCACCCCTGCCTAGGATCTAGATAGACTACTTTTTAAAGTTCACTCTTGTGCGTTATCCCTGAATTCAGACTGTTTTCTCTTTTTGACTTCATTACGCTGAATATGTGGGTAATGTACTTGATAGATTCTCAAGCTAATTTCTGACATTTTTTTCATATTTCTGGCATGCGCTGCAAGAATGATTTCATTTTGTCATTAACATCACCATTGTTCGACCAGGTTGAACATGTTTCAACTGTTTTTAACCTTTATTTTGCACTGTTAGATGCCATGGTACAGTCCATTCTCATGAAACACTACAAAAATGGCTCTACGTTAGAAAATTGCTCTTACTCTGTAAAGCTCATTATGTCTAATTACAATAAAAAAAATAATAAAAAAGAGTAAATAGATATACAATTAAATTTCTCGATAACCAAGCATGGTAGCACATCATGTTTTGGGGGTACATCATGGAAAAAGGCCCAAACTGAGGCTGCAGAACCCGAAGTTTTTTTGGGGAATACAACTAACTATATTCTTTGTTATGACTTTGGTGTATGTCAGCTATATTTACAAAAGGTACCGGGGACACAGGACGAGGCACTAGCAACTTGAACCAGTTAAACCTGATATTTGTAGCATTTTCACAAACAGAGAAGACTGTAGAAAACCAGAGGTATGAAAGCATTATCGAGCTGTGCTGTGTATGCTTCTAAGAGTCCGCTGATGGTTACTGCTACAACCAAGGAGAACCAGTGCTGCAAAAACATATTGGCTTAGACGTCACAAATTAAGGATTGCACATGAGATAAGGGGGGATACCATTGTGAAAATGAATCCAGTTGCAGCTAGAAGTGGAAGAAGAACAAAACATGCTGCAAGAACAGAGGTAATGCCAGCAGCAGTGCCTTCAATTGTTTTCTCTAGAAAGAGTAAATAACATTTCAGCACAAGGAACTTATTTATTGAAATAAGGGAAAATCAAAGAAAGGGTGAAAAATGTACTGCCAGTTTTACTCCATCGAAGGACTCCATATTTGTGGCCAACCATTGAGGCCTGAAATTGAAACATGAGACGAAAATTTATCAAAAGCGAACGATTACTGGAAAAATACCTGCAAGTTGTACAACATTTGGAACATATGGATTGCTTCTTTTGGTAAAAAAGAGCTATAGTTCTGCCAAATCCATGAATCTTACTTCTCACATCAGTAATTATATAAGATCATGTATAGGGACCCTCAAAACTGAGCAAGTAAAAGTATCTGATAATAATTATCTACGAAACATTCGGTTGGATCAGTTTAGTGCAGACGACGAAAACCAAAAAATACATTTCATACATGGCAAATTGTCCATGAATGATAAACATGCATAAACCCAGTTAGTATTGACCTTACACTGGAACCACTATATAGGAATTAATCATGATTACTGCCTGACACAAAAAAAAAAATGAAACCAGAAAGAATATAGTCTAATTTTGCAGGAGAAATGCTCTAAGGTTTCATAGTGCTTAAAATAATGTCGAGAGATAAAATTTTCAATAACTTCACAAGATATTCAATACAAGAGATTATGAACAATAAAATCAAAGATAGGTACTTTACCATTGTATCTCCAATGCCCAGACTCAAAATTCCAGCAAATGGGGCCAGTGGTCGATCACTAAAATCAGATGACATCCAGATTGGTATAGCACATCCCAACAACAACGAAAAATGGCTGAAGAATGACAAAAAAGAAAAAAAAGGTGAAACTAATTGGACTATCAGTGGGAATTATGTGGTGCACAATGATGTGTAACAAGAGCAGAAACTACACACCTGATAATAAGAAGATCAGAATCACGATGGTCTGTAAAAGCATTCATGAATTTATGGACGTGCTGACCCAAAGGCCAAATTTTCCATATCTACACAGTAAGAACATATAGCTAGATCAGTGTACCCAAAAGATACAATAAATAATACTATCACCATATTATAAAGTAAAAGAAACAACTGAAGCACACAAGCTAGACACATTCATAAAAACTCTAACTTAATAAAGCAAAACCTCTACAGGTTGGCTCTTTGTTGTACACCATATATGAATATAGCCAAGCATTTTCACTGTGATATGATCTCAAGTACATATAATTGGTATATTCTTAAGTTTACTAAAAATCCAGTTGAGCCTTCAGAATTAAAACATTGTTCCTTAAGTAATATATCAAATTGTTTTAGTACATCTCATCATAATCTTGATCAAGAATAAAAAACAGAATATTTCGATAATAATAGATATCAAATAAACAAAATATTTTCAAGCGCCCAAAGTTATAAAATGCAAAGATCCATACTACTTCCTTTGTCATATCATGAATCTATACACAGTAACCACACTTGATTTAAACCAAATTTGAGAAATGAAGGTCATAATCTTTATGATGACTGATGAAATTTATTGGGTTTTTGAAAATTAAATATAGTTTACTTTCAGTTAAACCTTTTCAGGTACAAGTCTCCTGAAGCATATAGATGAAAACTTAAAGAAAATGGATTGTGAACTTTGAATCCCTATTGGTAGAGATTTCCTTTTAATGGAGAACCAAAAAAAAAATATTCTACACTTATCAATGTTGAGGAAAAGAATGTGAAAAGAACCATATTTTCATCTGAGTACCTGCGACAAAGTATGTTTAATGACTTACACGAATAATTTCCAACATGAGAAAAACTGCCAATGCAGCACCAAAAGCCAGATCAAGAAACTTCGCCTATAAATGAACATAAAACATTACCATTCAGAAAGATTAACAAAATACCAAGTAAAAACCTAGTTTATGCTTCAATCTTCGCACCTGGAATACAAGGGCAGGAACAAAAATTGAAACAGCTAACAGATGATAGTATTTGCGAAGAAGTATCCTCTCAGTCTTACTATTCTTTGATATATTGTAAAATTGTATAACTGCCACAGATATGACAACTAGCCAATAGATGCATAGTGTGAGTCTCTTGAGTGGTTCCGAGAAGACAAAATGGAGTGCCCTGATAATCCGAAAACGTACAACTGTATCAAATCAAAGCTAAGATAGAAGAAACAAACAAAGGCATGAAACTTCAACAATTTGGGTCATGACACCAATTCCATTGAGCACTTGCATAAAGGCAAGGTGGCATGAAGGAGCAGTTTCAGAGCCAATCCTTTTGGTAAACCAAAAAAAAGGTGGGGGGGCAGGGGGAAGAGAGAAAATCCAGAAAACATCAACTAAAAGTTTAAACTTCTTAAAAACATTTAGTTAAAATAATATTTTGTTCAGAAATTCGCATCAAAATGAGAAACATAGCAAAAATTTAACAGCTAGGGAAGCACTACGGAAACTGACAAAAGAATCTGCAAAAAGTTATACCACAACAAAGGATGCATGTGGAAATCGTGCACAAATTGCATCCATGATGGAACCACCACAACCAACATAGATGTGAGCAAAACGTAGAAAACAAAGGATCTTTGGATATCATGGTTTTCCCGAGCTCCATTGCTCCAGAAGATGGCACAACATTCCCACATTTGAATCACATATTTGTAAAACATTGGAAGGAGAAGAAGACCAAAAATCATTCCCTGCATGAAATAGATAATTCAACAATAATAATAATAATTCTCCACACACTGTTCAATGAAAATGATTTTCTAATAGCACAGAAATGACATCCCTATTGTTGTTAAAATTTGGTAAATATTACCTGAATAATGGTGCTTATCTCGCTTCTCTTGATCCCATATTGCACAGAGAATACCTGGGATTATATCAGATAACAAGGTATCTGTTAGAAAAGATATGTTTTAACTAAAAACTGAATAATTACTTTCTGTGAGATATGGAAAACTAAAAGATGGTGAAACTAGCCTTTGCAGCTGTACATGTCAACATGTCCCCGAAATAGATTACAAGTCCAGATGTCACCAAAAGGGATTCGCCTGCCACGATAAGCATAATCAATTACTGATACTACAAACCTCTTTATCACCTTCATTTCATAGCTCTGATTCAACATGTAATAGGGCTAAAAAGTAAAACTTACCAATCGAAGCACATGCAGGAAATGTGCGTAACATTTTTTGAAGTAACATAACTGCTGTCAGTCCATGACAGAGCACCCATAGTAGCATCAAGGACGCATGACATCCTGCAACAGCAGTAAATTGGAAGACAAAAGGTGAAGGTCAATATGTCTAGCAGTTAACTATAAACTAGATATATACTGTCATCAGAAGATATATTCATGAGTTCCAAATAATAACAAAAAAATGGACACTGAAAAATTCACTTACCCCCAAATAATGATGAAAAACAGAACCCTAGTATGGCTACGCAAATAAAACTATGCTTTGCATTCAAATTGATTTTAGACGAGATGAAATCAGCGTTCTTTGCCTGATGTCGACAAATGATGCAAAGAAAAACTAGCACAGTGAAGCAACTGGCTGACACAGCCCAAAATTGCAACTTCAGATATTCAAGCTCTGAAATAGACAAAAAACAAATTGCAAAATCTGTCAGATTCATGTGGTTCAAAAGGAAGGTAATCAATTCGCATTAAAAGTGGAAGAAATTAGAAAATTATTATATTGTTGAAATTAATATAGATGTAACTGGCAGCATGTACGAATTACATCGATAAAGACAAGATAAGGTACACATAAATCAAGAAATACAGCCATAACCATCCTGATTTTTCTCACCTAAGAAGAAACACGGGAAATCGATCTATTACTAGCCATGTAATCTAAAAATAAGGCATGATCTATGCGCAAGACAACCTAGCCTACCAATCATTGAGAAAAAACTAGGTGGCAACTAACAAATATTGATGCTTTCCTATCATTGTTTTTACCTTGGATGGAAAAGGTAATCGAAAACAAGAACACTTGTAAAAACAATATTTTAGGTCCCATTCGGTTTGCAGATTCTAAAAGATACAAGTCTAACATGGCAGGGTTACAGTAATTCCAGCATACCTTCGATTCCAACTTCATGAATTGATACCGCTCTTAAAATCTGAATCAAACGTGAAAACATGAGGCCCGGCAGTGTCACTGCACCCAGCAAAATTCCAGATGACGCTCCTGGTCTATTGGAAAAAAACACCCCAAATCAAAATTCCTAAAAAAACTGAGTGAGCTGCTCATTAATCAAAAGAAGGATAAACCTAAGACTGCAAATCAAGATCCAAAATATTAAGGGAACTCCAACAAAAATTTCAGCTAAATCACGGTCACCCTCACATTCCCCGAATCCTCCCAGAAAACAGAAATTAATAGACGAGAAGAAAACTAACTAGACCAACCAAAAAATCGAACTGAAGGAAACAATTCATATATCTAAGTAAAATCACAAAATGACATAAAATCACATCCGTCTTCACGAGTGAACGAAAAGCAACCTGGTTTTAAAGTAGTGCGCCAGAGGATTGGAGGCATGGTCAGCAAAGATCTCTACGCAGAGGGCGAAAAGGGAGAGTAGAGAGAGGGAAAATGCTTGAGGCATGAGAGACAAAGGTGAGGAAGTAAGGCATTCGAATAACATAAAGCAACACCACCGCTCTCTCGCCGTTGAGCTGCATAAGCGGCGGAGCCATGGATTCTTCCCGCCGATTTCTTCTTCGATTACGGATTCATCGTTGACAAATTCGCAGAAACGAGTAAAGATTTTCTCGCCCCATGGAAGGATTTGGCGCGTGCAATGAGACGCGGCTTTTATAGGAGACTCCTTCCGCGGAAATGTGTGCCGTCAAACACGATCAAGTCTTTTAAGGTTGCTTTTCCATTTTCACTATATATATTTTTAATAATTTTTTTTATTTATTATGTTAAATTTGTGAAAAATCTGTCAATTGATATTTGAATTATGATTCATTACTTAACAATAATTTTTTAAGAATTAGTATATGACAATATTATTATTTTATTTTTAACTTTCTAAAAAATCAAATTTATATTTTTGTCATTTTATTATTTAAATAAATATATTATTTTATCCATAAAAATTACAAATATTTTCTTTATCTAAAATATAATTTTTTAAAAAATATTACTTCTCAATTATCATGGAATAAGAGTAAATAATTATTTTAATATACAAAATATCTATTTTGGGGTTTCAAATACTTGATTTTGCTCTTTAAATACTCCAAATATATAGAAAATAATATATTTTCGAGTGATCACCACAAATTCAGCCATTGTTGGTCTTTTCATGAAAAATGCATTAGGATGATTTATTCATGTCATTTTATTTTAAAAAACATTGTTCATCAGTCATCATGAAATAAGATTAATTATTTATTTTGACATACAAAGTACCTATTTTGGAGTTCCATATGCATGATTTGACTATTTGAATGCTCCAAATGTGTAAGAAAATACTGGATCTTCGAGCGATCACCATAAATTCAGTAATTGTTGGGATTTTAATTGAAAATGCGTTAAGATGACTTATTCATGTCATCTAATTTTTTAAAAAAACACATTTTCTCACTCATCATTGAATTAGAAAAGTACTTATTTTGACCGATAAAATACCTATTTTGGGGTTCCAAATCTTTGATTTGATTATTTGAATACTTCAAATGCATAAGAAAATACTTGAGTTTCATGTAATATTAAGTGACTTTTGATGATGTCATTTGTGAAGTTAAAATGTGATACATAAATTGGTAGAAAGAATATTTAATTAAAGTCTACAAATACGTGATTTTATTCCCTAAATACTCATATCTAATTATTTGGAGATGTCAAAATATAGTTTGAAGTTAATATTGAGTGACACTGATGATGATATTCGTAAAGTAAAAATGTGGTACCTAAATTAATACAAATAAAACATAATTCGAGTCTACAATACTTGATTTTACCCTTTTAAATACTCATTTGTGAAACGTCTACTACCCATTTTTCTTCAAAATATATTAGAATTTTTTTCATCCATTTGGCCGAATCCATGCACATATATATAAATATATTTTTAAATATTTTTGCACCATTTAACAATAAACCAACCAACTATTATTTGAAAATCCAAAAGAACGTAATTCAAAATATAAAATCGTAAATCGTCAACTAAACCTAAATTTAACATTATTTCAAAAATAAACTTAACTCTAACATCCTCTCAAAACCTCTCAAAAGCATAATGAATCATAAAATCTTAAAAGTAACTTAAATCATTAGCATAAGTCATAAACATAAGCGCGGAAAACTAGCGACGATCCTCGGGTTATGTGCACCTTCAGTCCAGCTAGTTCAACCATCAAGCCCTCCATTAACATCAATATCATGCTTATCTGCATCGATCACACCTATTGAGTCTATTGACTCAGCAAACCTTAACCATGATAACAAGTAATACATATACATTCACATGCAACAGTGAAAATAGTTTTACTTAAAATAGTTTTTCATGAACATGCATAAACTTAAAAATTTTTCCTTTCATCGTATCATATCATTTTCCTTTCATCATATCATATTTCCTTTCATCATATACGTATACGTTTTCCTTTTATTTGAATTCGGATCGTTAATTATGACTTTCGTATCAACTGAAGGTCGATAGATCCATCTACGTGTAACCATAGTACTGGGCGGCGGGGACATCAGCGACACTCTCATCCGTTAACTGAGCCTTGGCCTTATATATCATCGTATCATCATAATCATCGTATCATCATATTAGTCACAATCACTTCACCTCCTTCAACTTTTCATATTTTCATCATTAATTTATCCTCAACATTCACTGTTTCATAATAGAAATGGACTAGGGATAACCCCCACAGTGATATACCAAATCAGTGCGATTATATTGTCCCATTAAACCTAGTTGTTGGAATCTAAAAATTCATGCACATATAAATCATTGTTCTTTTAAACCAAGCATACAACATGTCTTTTAGCATTAACATATCAACATATAATTTCATAAACATTTAAAATAAACATACTAACATTATTTACAGCATTAGGGGCACTACCAGAACGTTTAACATTTTCAGGTGTAAAATGACCGTTTTACCCTTGGATTTAGAATTTCTCGATTTTGACTTTTTCTTACTTTCATTGACTCTAGACCATCTCAAATAACTATTTAAACTTAAATTTAATTTCTAACGTTTTTATTTAGCTTAACTTTGAGGATTTCGATTTAATTTCCTATTTACTAATTCCTAAAGGGTTTAATTCCTGGATCAATTCAATTTTTAATATTTTAATCCCAAACTTTTATCATGAACTTTTCATACCTAAATTACCCTACGTGAGCCATGAATTGACCCCCGTGAACCATGGTTAGATCTTTTAACCATTAAACTTCAAGATCACGAACCCTAGCTAGTCCCCTCTCGAGCCATCTCACGTTTTACTTGAACCACAACCGATCAACCTCGATCAACCCCTGACCATACCACCTAAGGACCATACAGACCAGCCCTGACCCACTTAACCAGATCCCAGCCCATGCCACCAGTTCGAGCATGAGCCACGGTCGAGACATACAACTAGGACCCCTAACTCAATGAGGACTCTTCACCCGAGCCACCACCCAAGCCCGAACCCTCATGACCCTCACTGGACCACCCTCAGACCTAGCTTGAACCCCTTGACCAAGCCGTGACTCCCTCCGCACAGCCGCTGCTCTCGGGTCGCATGGGAAGAGTCCTATCTTGCATGGACTCTTCCCTAGCAGCTGCGCATGAGTCCTAACACTTCCTCACACCTGACCACGTCCATCCAGAGCCTTGGTCAAGCCCTAGTCGAGCTGCACGATTGCTTCCCCCTAGCCGAAACCCTAGTGCACAAAACATGAAGTTTTCGTTCAAGCCTTCTCCCCTACGTGTGCAACCTTTGTCTTAGCATCTATGGACCCTTAATATGTTATAAAAACATCCCTCCAAGATATCATACCATGGAAGCCCCTTTATTCATCATTAAAACAAGTTTGGAATCACAAAATCATGAGTTATATGCATGGGTATCCATAAAAACGAAAAATACATCAAGTTTATCATGTTTTTGCATGCAAACATCTATCAAGCAAATGTTATGGTGTGAAGGATGAGAAAAATGTATTAAAGCGTGTCTTTGCTTATTTTACGTATGAAAACGTTTTGGCGATTCGAGGGACCTCGACGGAGGGAACCTTGCTGAATTTTTCCT
Organism: Primulina tabacum; assembly: GCF_025594145.1. NCBI lineage: Eukaryota > Viridiplantae > Streptophyta > Magnoliopsida > Lamiales > Gesneriaceae > Primulina > Primulina tabacum. Next base: position 515,070 of record NC_134552.1, on the reverse strand, counting down.
CAAGCTTTTCGTGGCTTTCCCTTCAAAATCTAGCGTGGTGTGTGTGTTTTTTTGGTGGAGGGGAGAGTCCTAGTGTTTTTGTGAAGGGGTGGGATGTGAGTTATGGGGTGTGAATGGGTAGGGTTTAAGGCTTTTTTATTTGTTAATTAAATCATGTGTGCAAGCTTAGGCCCAGCAAAGTACACTCAATGTTGCTAACACTTGGAGTGTCCTTTCGCAACACGACTCATTGGCCTTTGTGCGTGCCGAATAACTTTTATTTTTTAAACCAGTTTCAAGAAATGTAAACGAGCTGAGCCTATTCACTAGCTTTTTGAACCAGCTCGAAAAAAACTTAAATCGAACCGAAGTTTTCTGTTTCTAAAATCTAAAACTGAAATCAAATTGAGTAAAATTGAAATGAATTGAACCGAACCAACCGATGAACACTCTGATCTCCTGTGAGACGATCTCAGAGATCTATTTCCGTGGGACAATCGACTCAACTCATATTTACAATAAAAAATAATATTTTTTGATATAAAATAATATTTTTTTCATGTGTCGGATCGAAAAAGATAGATTTTTTACAAAATTGATTTGTTAGACTATCTAAGTAGAGTTTTTATATTAAACATTTTGTGCCAATTACTTTTAAACATTTAAGTTTTTTAAAGTTATAACGAAATTTTTTTCCACGAATTTTAAAAAATTTTATTTCATTATTTTTTTGATTTATATTTAGTTTTTGTTAGCTAAAGTTTATCATTTTATAACTTAAAAATTTCTTTTTTCATATGTTTATAATTATATATATGTGTAGTTATATACGAAATTATAATTTTTTTTATTATGTTTATATTATTTATTTTAAGTATTATCATTCTCCCACCAATCTCTCCCCGATTTTTCCCCGCCTCATAGAATCCCCAATCATCGCCAATCCTTCCTCTCTCTTTTTTTTTTCCCTATCGGGAAGTGGCTTCACGAAAGATTTTCAGAGAGCTGCTGTTAATCGGAAGAGGCAGGGCTGGAGTTCATCTACATCAAGTCTATTGAGGTGAAAAAAGCTGCTTAAATCTAGTTACCCAGTCTTTGATGGTCAATTTTAAACATTTTGGTTGAGTAGATGCAACTACCAGGAGTATTCTTCTAGTATAATTATATACTTTTAACTTTGGCTTCTTCTTGAAGACAACAACCTTCAATGTATAAATAAATTGAAACAAATCCATGCTTGGATACGAACTTCTGTTGAAGTTTCCGGCTGAATGAATTATATATTAGGTTTCTGTCGAGTGTTTTGATTTGGCTACTAGGAAAATATAGCAATATTTTAAGAGAGAATATATTTACTATTGCTTTGTGTGTGTATTCATGAAATTCTTCCGTAACCATTACCAGAAGTTTTTATATGATCAGTCCATATTTGGTTCTTTTGTGATTATGAAATTAAAATTAGTCAAATATGTCTCACATCTCACAATGTTTAATTATTGCACAATTAAATATGACATTATTGGCTACCTATTATACTATAACATATTTATTGGCTACATAATATACTATATGGTGTGCTGTCGTTGACCACCAAATTAATTTCTACTCTTTTAAATAAAAACGAGTGTAATGATGAGTAGGGTCGAATCCACAAGGAACGGTAGATTTATTTCTTTTGATAATAAAAATAAAAAGAGGGAATTTGTTTTGATAATTACTAAATAAAATAACCAAAGCAAAAATTACCAAGCAAGAAAAAATACTGAATCTAGAAATGAAAATTAATTGACGAGAATAAAGTTAAGAATTTATTATGAGAAAATACTGATTCAAGGGGATTCTATTATTTAATTATCTCATTGTTCATCGGTTAACCAATCGTTTATTCATGTTATCCAAGCAATTAACCCTAGAATAATATGGATAGCCGCTAACATTATTGTGTTTTCCTAAATTAATTGACCAAACCCAGCATCCAGTCAAAACTTACCAACAATCAACTAGGCACGATAGCGTTCCATATTAATTAAAGATAGCATTTTAGTTTCGTGAAAACAGTTAATCCTAAAATCTAAAAACCGAGGTAGCTGCAATTGGAAGATCTAGTTCCGTCGATTTATTTAGATTACACATGTTATGATAGCACAACACATCTAACCTATTGCTACTCAAGTACCAATCGTTCATGACAATTACAGATCACTGAATTCATGGTTAACATTAGAAAATCATACATCAAATTAAATTGTCAGATTAATTGACGTATAACATTCATATAATTAAATCATAAATCAACGAATACTTGGGCAAACAAGAATAATAAATTAAAGTGCAAAAACCTCACAGTGATAAAATTAAAATAGTAGACCATCCCTTGAATCAGTCTTAGAAAATTAGCCAAGCATAGTTTGATCTACAATATCCATGAAAAATAAATAAGAAAACATAAAGAAATGCAAACTATTTTGTTGGGAGAAAAAATGGGAGTCCTGCGCCTTTTTTTCGTACGTGAGGATGGAGTGGTTGGAGAGTTCTTTCTCCAATCTAATTCTTCAATCTTGTGCTGCGGCTGCTTTTGTAATTGGAGTGGTAGGTTTGGATTCTTTTTTAATTAAGCTAAAAAAGCCCACTAATTTCTTAATTAACCCTAAATCTTAAAATATAAAATAATAGATAATATCTTATCTAGAGTTTCATTAATTCTTTCAAATCTTGCATAATCTTCACAAAATCAGATTTTTCATTTCTTGCAATTTTAGGCCGCTGAAACATAATCACAAGGCGTGGCCACGCCTTGTTCCAGGACCTCTTTTGGTTTGGCCATTCTATTTCAAAATCTATCTTGAAAACTTCAAATGTGATAAATATAACATTTTTCTCTCAAATTTGATCCAAGACCGTAAAAGTTCCTCTTACAATAAAATTACACAAAAATGTATCAATTAAACATATCGGAGGTTGGAATAATGAGAAATATGAAAATAAAAATACTAACTATTACGAGCCTATCAAAATCTCTCACACCTAAACGATGCTTGTCCTCAAGCATAAAAAAAATCAACTCATTATCTCAATTTTTCGTCCTCCTTCCGCTTCCTCTACTTATCCAAAACATTTTTCATGCAACAAGACATTTTAATTTCAGAGCATCTCACAAAATAACATCATGAACAATCACTGCAATCAGAATGTGTAGAGATTAAAATGCATGAGATTTAACAACTCCTCACAAGATTCGCTCATTCCGCTCATTAGTGTCTAGGATATATATCAACAAACTCTCATGTCAAATGCATTGAAAATTTTTACCATAGGCTTGCAAATATATCACATCCTTCCACTAAATGAATAAATTAAAATACACAAACAAAAAGGGCTATAAATGGGTTGTAACGTGGCTAGGGGGTAAGGTAGGATAAAAGGAAACAATGAGCTATGGAATTGGAGAAACCATAACAAACTTTTTTCACAAAAAAAAATGTATCCAAAAACTCTTATATCTCATTAAAACAATCAAGAGCATTTTTTTTATTACTGCTCTTCTTTTCTTTGTCACTTCGTCTATTTATCTTCTCTCTTTTTTCTTTTTTTACTTTTTGTTTGTTTGTTTGTTTTTTTGTTTTTCTAGACGGGGACTATAAGGGTTCGAGATTAACTAAATCCCAACAATTCACACTATTTTGGATTGAGTGATGCTATTTATGAAAAGTTTACATGATTCTCAAATTCAAGGTTCAAAAAGGGGGATAACCAACAAAAAGGATTTATCACGGCTTTTAATGTGGTTATTTTTATTCAAAGAAAAAGGCTGAGGCTCAAACTTGGTTCACTAGGGGTCTATATAGGAATTGTGTTAAATCCCACATACTTGTCCTCTCTAACTATCATCAAGAGCAACTTATTCATAATGCAAACGTGAGAATGCAAAAACATTTGCACGCAAAGAAAACATCATCATTTTTTTTTCGCATCGGAGGCAATCAGGATTCAGAATAAAGAGATAACAAATGAACTAGATGCTTGGAACTAACAACGTCGTTATTTTTTTTAAACCCAAAATGGTGAAAAATTAAATCAAAATACTAAAAAACAAATAAAATAAAAAAATTAAAAAATCCCACAGTCAAGTCAAACTTCTCATAATCAAATCAAAAACTCTCACACCTAAACTTTACATTGTCCTCAATGACAAAAAATAGATGCTCAAAGAAAACGATAAAATAGTAGGGAAAGTTAGAGAACTCCCCTGAAAAATGTTGAGCATCGTAAAGAAACATCATCTACTGCGGCGGTGGAGAAGTGAGAGCGCGGCTCGGTTATGGAAGTTAGAGCAGAAGAGCGACGAGTGGCTGGTGGGTCGCGACGATGCTGGAGAAGGTGGCGCGAGATGGGAGAGGGGATTTGGAGATAGGCGATTGAGACTGCTGAGAGAGAGAGAAAAAAAAAAGTAGGTTAAGAAAATTTGTTTTTTTTTAAAAAAAGGAAAAAAATATGTTCCGCAGTAGAGGTATTTCAACAAGGCGTGGCCACGCCTTGTGCGAAAACATCTACTGGACCAATTTTTTTTTTTAAAAAAAAATCAGTAGAGGTGTTTCAACAAGGCGTGGCCACGCTTTCTTCGAAAACCTCTACTGGAACAAAATAAAAAATAACAAGAACTAAAATTAAAAAAAAAATCAGTAGAGGTGTTTCAACAAGGCGTGGCCACGCTTTCTTCGAAAACCTCTACTGGAACAAAATAAAAAATAACAAGAACTAAAATTTGAGTTGCCTCCCAATCAGCGCCTCTTTTTATTGTCGTTGGCTCGACTTCATTCTTTCTTGTTGCTCATGGTGGTTCAAATATGGTCACTTTTTCCCCTTTATTCCACTTGAGTATTTTCATACCAAATTTCAGCATGTGACTGTTTTCTTTGAATTTCTTGGAAATCCATATCCCTGGAATATTTCCTCCTTTTTTTATGAGTACATGCTTGGGTCGATCTGGAGGAAGTTTTCGCGCAATTTTAGATGTCTGCGAATCAGAGAGAGAAAATATAATATTATAATTTTCAACAGGTCTTTCAATAATCTCCTCTAAATCATTTTTATCAACAATGTTTGAATTTTCTTATGACAAGTGATTAGCGATATCAAGAGTATTAATAGTGCTTTCACTAACAGGATATTTCATGGTATCATAAATATTAAATTTAACAATCTCACCATCAAATTCCATAGTAAGGGTACCACTATTAACATCTATGACAGATTTGAAGTTTTCAAAAATGGTCTTCCTAGCAAAATTTGACTGTTTAAATCATCATTTTCCATGTTAAACACATAAAAGTCCGCATGAAAAACCAAATTTTCAACTTTCACAAGAACATCTTCAATTACACCTTTAGGATAAACAGTGGACCTATCAGCCAACTGGATCACAACGTCGGTTTCAGTCAGAGGTCCAAGTTCCAAATAATTATAAACAGAATTAGGCATGACATTGATAGAAGCACCTAAATCCAACATACCCTTTTCAAGTCTAGTATCGCCAATAGTACAAGGGATAGAAAACATACCTGGATCACTGCATTTGATAGGAATAGTTTTTTTAATGACTGCAGAAACATGTTCTCCTACCTTTTCCCTTTTACACCCCTTTAACTTATGTCTCTTTTTTGTAGTACACAATTCTTTTAAAATTTTAGCACAACGAGGTACTGGTTTAATAGAATCTAATGAAGGAATATTTACCTCGCCTCTACAAAGAGTGTCATTCAACTCCTTAATACTTTCACATTTCCTTTTCAATGTAAGAGGGAATGGGGGAATAGGTTTATACTCAAATAGAGGAGAAAACTTACCATTCGGAGCGTCATCTTGATTGATTATTTTATCCTCAACTGTAATCTCATTCTCTTCCTTTTGCTTGGCTGATGCTTGTACCCCAATTTCTTGAACATCCAATTCTTTACAATTTCTCAAAGTAATTGCACTCACATTCTCTCTTGGATTCACCACTGTCTGAGAAGGTATATTACTTAAATTTTGTGCTTCCAACTTGTGAATTGAGGTCGCCAACTGTCCCACTTGAGTGCTCAAATTCTGAATGCTAGCCTTCGTTTTCTGTTGAAATTTTTGAGTGTTCTTAGCTAGGCCTTCACAATTTCATCTAGGGACATACCTGAGTTAGAGGCTTGCGCAAGTGACGAATGTTTGTGATAATTTTGTTGTGGATATCCCTGTTGACCTCCTTGATTCCTATAGCTGAAATTCGGGTAATCTTTCTATCCTGGATTGAAGCTATTAGAATATGGATCATATTGGCATTGAGGTTGTCCAGGAAATCCGTCGATTGCATTAACTTGTTGTTGGGGATCTTCCTGTAGTATAGGGCACATGTCCGTCGAATGTCCAACCACCATGCATACCCCACAAGCTTTGACCTGTTGTACCTGTCCTACAACCAACTTTTCCAAAATAGATGTCAAAGAATCTAACTTTTGATTGATATGACTAGTGCTTACCTAATTAACTTGTCGTGAGGGGTTATCTTGCCTAGTTCCAAACTGCTGTGCATTGGCATCCATGTTGGAGATTAGAGCTCGTGCCTCTTGAGGCGTTTTGTTCACCAATGCACCTCCACTTGCAGCATCAATCATGTTCCTATCAAAAAGCGAGAGTCCCTCATAAAAATATTGAACTAGTAGTTGTTCTGGAATCTGGTGTTGTGGACAACTGGCACATAACTGCTTGAATCTCTCCCAATACTCATACAAAGTTTCCTCGTGTAGCTGTCTAATCCCACAAATGTCTTTTCTAATATTTGCTGCTCGTGAAGCTGGGAAGAACTTCTCCAAAAATTGTTGTTTCATATTGTCCCAAGTTGTTATGGATCCAGAAGGCAAGTAGTATAGCCAATCCTTAGCCTTGTCGGCTAAAGAGAATGAAAAAGCTCACAGTGAAATTTGTTCCTCTGTGATCCCTTGCGGTTTCATGGCTGTGCAAAAAATATGAAACTCTTTCAGATGTTTATGGGGATCTTCACCTGCAAGACCACGAAAAGTAGGCAATAAATGAATCAAGCCAGATTTTAATTCAAAAGTAGCATCAATAGTAGGGAATTGAATGCATAATGGTTGTTGAATAACATTAGGATTAGCTAACTCCCTGAGTGTTCTTTGAGCTTGTCCTGCCATTTCTTCTTGGTCACTTTTACTTCTTTCAATTTCAAGATCAATGTCCGATTCGCTTTCTGTATCGTTGGAGTCCAATGATGCGTTCAAATCAGGAGATGATGATGATGGTTGCTTTTCGCGCCTTAATCTTGCTTCTTTTCTCAATCTCTTAGCTGTCTTCTCGATTTTCGGATTGTATTCGAGTTCACATGTACGAGAAGAACGAGGCATAAAAAATAAGAAAAATCAAAAGAAATTATCCTTACACCGTTCCCCGGCAACAACGCCAAAATTTGGTGTTCTGTCGTTGACCACCAAATTAATTCCTACCCTTTTAAATAAAAACGAGTGTAATAGTGAGTAGGGTCGAATCCACAGGGAACGGTAGATTTATTTCTTTTGATAATAAAAATAAAAAGGGGGAATTTGTTTTGATAATTACTAAATAAAATAACCAAAGCAAAAATTACCAAGCAAGGAAAAATATTGAATCTAGAAATGAAAATTAATTGACGAGAATAAAGTGAAGAATTTATTATGAGAAAATACTGATTCAAGGGGATTCTACTATTTAATTATCTCACTGTTCATCTGTTAACCAATCATTTATTCATGTTATTCCAAGCAATTAACCTTAGAATAATAGGGATTGCCGCTTAAGATTCTTGTGTTTTCCTAAATTAATTGACCAAACTCACCATCCAGTCAAAACTTACCTACAATCAACTAGGCACGATAGCGTTCCATATTAATTAAAGATAGCATTTTAGTTTCGTGAAAACAGTTAATCCTAAAATCTAAAACCGAGATAGCTGCAATTGGAAGATCTAGTTCCGTCGATTTATTTAGATTATACATGTTATGATAGCACAACACATCTAACCTATTGCTACTCACGTAACAATCCTTCATGACAATTATGGATCACTGAATTCATGGTTAGCATTAAAAAATCATACATCAAATTAAATTGTCAGATTAATTGACAGTATAACATTCATATAATTAAATCATAAATCAACGAATACTTGGGCAAACAAGAATAATAAATTAAAGTGCAAAAATCTCACAGTGATAAAATTAAAATAGTAGACCATCCCTTGAATCAGTCTTAGAAAATTAGCCAAGCATAGTTTGATCTACAATATCCATGAAAAATAAATAAGAAAACATAAAGAAATGCAAACTATTTTGTTGGGAGAAAAAATGGGAGTCCTGCGTCTTTTTTTCATACGTGAGGATGGAGTGGTTGGAGAGTTCTTTTTCCAATCTAATTCTTCAATCTTGTGCTGCGGCTGCTTTTGTACTTGGAGTGGTAGGTTTGGGTTCTTTTTTAATTAAGCTAAAAAAGTCCACTAATTTCTTAATTAGCCTTAAATCTTAAAATATAAAATAATAGATAATATCTTATCTAGAGTTTCATTAATTCTTTCAAATCTTGCATAATCTTCACAAAATCAGATTTTTCCTTTCTTGAAATTTTAGGCAGCTGAAACATAATCACAAGGCGTGGCCACGCCTTGTTCCAGGACCTCTTTTGGTTTGGCCATTCTCTTTCAAAATATATCTTGGAAACTTCAAATGTGATAAACATCACCTTTTTCTCTCAAATTTGCTCCAAGACCGTAAAAGTTTCTCTTACAATAAAATTACACAAAAATGTATCAATTAAACATATCGGAGGTTGAAATAATGGGAAATATGAAAATAAAAATACTAACTATTACGAGCCTATCACTATACTTTCAGATCTTCTTGTTAAAAATGATGCAACTCTAGTTACATTCTTGAGAAAATAACAATTGAATATCTCTCGAATATAAAAATGGTGTTCAAATGTTTGTAACACGAGCTATCGAGTACGTCAATTAATAGAGGAAAATAAGTTGCCAACATAATACTTGTTTAATTAATTTGTATCAGCCATTGCGCTTATTAGAGTCCACCTAATAAAATATGGGATACAAAAATTATACAAAGTGTCAGACTACCATGGTGAGCGATATGAACATCCACCGACAGAGCATGGAGTTTTATTTGATAGTGATGCTCAAGGTGAAATTACAGACGTTTTGATTGATTTAACTGAAACAATAGAGATAAGAGAATCCAGTGAGTCTATTCGACATCAAGGTTTGAAAATCGAGAATTTCGATGATATGTTGAAAGAAATTGAGAAAGAATTGTATCCGGGATGTGTACATTTCTCGGCGCTTAATTTCTTGGTAAAATTAATTCATGTGAAAGTACTGAACAAATGAAGTAACAAATCTTTTGATATGTTGCTTAAGTTATTGAAGCAGACATTTCCTCAAGCACAATTAACTGGCTCAGATTATAAGAGAAAGAGAAAGCTAAGTGAATTGGGATTGGGGAATGAGTCAATCCATGTATGCGAACATGATTTTGTTCTTTTATGGAAAAAGAATGTCGGGTTTCAAAATTGTCCTGTATGTGTAGTTAGTAGATGGCTTGAAAAAATACGAAAGAAAAAAATACAAAAAAAAAAAAAAGACGCGATGCTTTCCCTTAACTCCTAGATTAAAGCGTTTGTATAGTTCTAGGCGTACTTCAAGAGATATGAGATGGCATGACGCTGAGCGTCTAAAAGATGACGGTGTTTTAAGGCACCCCGTGGATGGTTCTGCTTGGAAGATGTTTGATGAGAAATTTCCAGCATTTGCAATGGATCCTAGAAATGTGCGGCTTAACTTGGTTTGGCAACAGGCGATTTTAATCCATTTGGTAGCATGACCCCGACTTATAATATGTGACCTGTTATGGTTGTTCCGTATAACACAACACCTTGGAAGTGTATGAAATCTGAAAACATGATGTTGTCTTTATTAATACATGCACTGACATCTCGTGGAAAAGACATAGATGCTTTTCTTCAGCTACTAATTGAAGAATTTAAAAATTGTGAGGAGGCATGAATACTAGAGATGCAGCGACTAATGATACTTTCTTAATGCGTGCAACACTTTTGTGGACCATCAATGATTACCTTGCGCATGCTTTAATGTCTGGATGAAGTACAAAAGAATAAAGCATGTCCAATTTGTAATGAAGAAACTCCTTCAAAAGGCATAAGAAGTAAGATAGCTTACATTGGGCATATGTGTTTTCTTCCTTTAAGTGATCCAATGAGGCGAAGCAAACAATTTGATGTTAATGTGGAACCAAGATCTCCTCCAAGACTTACCCGCTACAGATATATTAGCTCAGTTAGAACATGTGCATGTTGGTATTTCTGTGAAGTATAAGCATTATGGAGGTATAGTGTTCTCGGCACCTTGTTGAACATAGAAAGAAAATCAACACACACAGAAAAAGAAAGACTAGATCTTCAAGACACGGGGATCAGGAAATAGTTGCATATCTACAAAGATGGAAATTAATTGGAAGAAGCCACCAACAACATATATATTAAGTGCTAATAGAGACACATATTTTGTCAATTTATCAAATCGGTGAGGTTTCTGGATGGTTTTGTAGCCACCTTATCAAAAAATGTCAATGAGGCAATTGGTAAAATATCGGGACTTATATATCATGACTATCATGTTTTGCTCCAGCGTTTATTGCCAACATGAAACAGGTCATGCTTGAAGAAAGAAGTTCCTGAAACTATAGTTAAGTCGTGTAATTTCTTCCAACAAATATGTGCCAAGACTTTGAACATCAGTGATCTTAAATTGTCGGAGACAAATGTTGTTCTTATTTTGTGCAAGTTGGAAAGAATATCCCTCCAGCGTTATTTGATATTATGGTCCACTTGATACTTCATTTACCACAAGAGGCGATAATGGGTGGTCCTGTGTATTTTAGATGAATGTATTGAATTGAGAGAGCTATGATGTGGGGACCCGGACGCTAATCAAGTTCTTAATCATCATTGAGACTAATTAATCAATTATAAAACAGGGTCTAAAATTTTTTTCTTTTTAAAATGCGGAACGTAGTGAAATCAACTAATATACAACTCAGTATAAAATAAAGTACATGTCCTGTACGGTCTACAAATCAGTGAAACTAAGGTTCAACATCTAAATATCAAGTGTCAAAACCCTATATACATCCAAGTCCGAAGTCTCCACTCTATCACGATCTCTCCTCATCTCCTGGACCCTGATCCTGTCCCACCTGTTGTCATGTACACATACAGACAAGACAACAGCTGGATAATTCCGGTGAGAATAAATCCCAGTATAAATCAACGAAACATGCAATTATATAAACAAATATAAAGCATGTAATCAGGTAATAGATATATGTATCAAAATCTGAAACATAAACAATCGTAGACTGTCAAACATATACGTGACTCCACGTTTCAGACTAGACTCCATCCTAGTCTAGGGATCTCGGTCTCCAAATGTGGTATTCCTATATCGAATTCCGTAATAGAAGGAACTCTGTTCCTATTACTCGATATAACCAAATATGGTGTTCCTATATCGAATTCCGTAATAGAAGAATTCCAATCCTATTACTCGATATAACCAACATCCGGTGTCCTGACCTAACCGTCATGGACTGTAGCTCTATCGCTAATATCCCATCTTGAGACATCGTGCAATGTGCCCGTGGCGATCCCGCCACTGTCAGGCACTTCCGTCCCAAGATGTCTACACTATCCTGTAACATCGTGCAATGTGCCCGTGGCGATCCCACCACTATCAGGCACTTCTGTCACAAGATTTCTCCGTCTGATACCTGCTATCTATAAATCAAGAGAACAAGTATATCAATCAAATCAATGCAATATCAATGCAATAAAGTAAAGTATGTGATTTAGGGAAACTCAAGTACATCCTACTTGAGTCGATGTCCCAATACCACATTGACTTATACCTTTCGTTCGTCGGTTTCTGGCTCAGTCGAAGTTCTGAACTCACAGCCTCGTCTGGCAATGACAATACCAATAATTTCATATCAATATACCTTTCAAATCAATAACAATCTGATCAATCTTGATTTAATTCAAAATCAACGGTACAACGGTACAAACTCAGTATCTCCGTCAATATCACGTCACCAGATAACAATTCTCTCAATTCATAATCGATACTAACACAATCTGATATCATATCTCAATCAATTAACTTCAGAAAATCACAATAATTCCATAATCAGTCTGTTTCTTAATCTGACTTCGATTCTATGATGTCTAACATGTCAAGAACAACATATATGAGTTCCATTCAATTCTGACAATATCATAATTCTAAAACATGTCAAAATGTAGTAAAACTTACGTCCAGTTGTAGCCTACGTTGCTAGAAACTCAATACCGAAGTCGGATTCAAAATCAGACGGACGGATTTCTCTCAAAAGGCGTAAGGATTTTCAACACAATTCCTCAGACCCTTTCTCGATTTTTGGCTGAATGATTTCGAAGGGATAAACGTTATATATATATCCCAATTGCATGTTAAGGCAACGTGTCTCTTTTTCTTGAATCTCGGTCGGCGCTCGGGCGGTGCTAAACTACCGCTCGGGCGCGGCATTCTCTGTCCGAGCTCCTTCGGATTACACATTGGCGCTCGGGCGGTCACAAACTACCGCCCGGGCGCCACATCTTCTGCCCGAAGCGTGCTCCCGTTGCACATTGGCGCTCGGGCGGTTATTTTCTACCGCTCGGGCGCCAATAATTCTGTCTCAAAATTGCACCCTTCATATGTTTTGGCCAATCTGGTCTCGTAATAGCCCGTCTATAATTATATCAATTCATAATCAATAATCTCATATTAACAGAATCAAAATCTCGGGCATTACATATGAGTATTTACAAACAATATGTTAACAATAGAACACGTCCAGAAAGAAATGATGAAAGAGTGAACACATGCTCATCTCGAGTTCTTCTGTATTTAAGCATGTTGGTCGACTCTTAGGCAATAAAGAGGTCAACGTTCTTCAACTATCTTTATGAAGTAAGGCAGAGTGGTATGCTCTAAATAATTACCTAGAAATTGAAAAATACCTCGAGTAAGTCATATATAACTTTTTCAATTATTGACTTTATCTAAATTGTTGTTTAATATTATTATTTTAAATATCATGTAGATAATAATAATATTTTAAATATCATGCAAGGAGCATTGAAATGTTCTACTAGCTAGGGGAGTGCTGAATGTGGAACAAAAAATTGAATTTTCAATGTAGTTTAGGGATAACGTAAGTAAAATAACGTATTCAAGTCAATACGATAAATTATTAAACCCTAAATAATATTAGGCTGCATTTGAATTGAGTCATTTCAAATCAAATTATATCTATGTATCATACTTCTTTAAACAATTTTTAGGTCAATGAAATGCGAGAAGCTGTGTCATATGAGGCCACGTATGAATTGTATGCATTAGCTAATAGATCCAATTTCAGCGTGTGCTCGAACTTCGGTGCTATTACCAATGGCATTAAGTTTCTTATGAAACAAAGAGATGTGAGACGAACCACACAAAATAACGGTATTCTTGTACCCAATGTAGAAGGGCAAAACTTTTATGGTGTTCTTTAAGAAGTTATAGAGTTGTGTTATTTAAAAGATTGCAGTGTGTTGATATTCAAGTGTAAATGATTTGACACTTATCCTAGGAAGAGAAGAATTCAAGTAAAAAATATATTCACGAGTATCTATATTGGGGAAAAATGGCACAAGAATGATCCATTCATACTTGCATCGCAGACGAAATTAGTATGTTACTTGATTGATATCAAGAATGACCCAATGTGGAAAGGTGCATGCTTATACCTCACGTAATCAGTGAGACTATCCAAATATTGAAGTTGAAATGATTTGACACAACTAGTTTTGATTCTCATGTAATGCAATAAATTAATTCACAAAAATAGCAATTGTTGGTAGAATTACCAGAGTTAGATAATGCCATCTTCCATCCTGATGATGTTGAATCAATCGAGGCTATGAATATCGATCATTTGTTGCACAATTTAGGTGTTTTTGTAGTTGATGATGATGATTTTGAAGGCGACACATTAGAAGAATATGATGAATAAGATGGTGGAACTGTTGAAATTGACGAGGATGATGGTATTGAAAATGAAAATAATGACACTACTTCAGAAGAAGTACGAAAAATGTTTATCTAATCTTCGTGTTATTGTCCATTTATTCAATGATTTTTGATGTCATTCATTTATTCGTATTATTGATTTTCTAATAATTTTTTACATGATGTCTAGTTTGAATGCTAGTGGTTCTGTTACTAGAGAGGGTGGATCAAGAGGGGATGGAGGAGGCATACATATAACATGGAGACGACAATCTTGTAGTAAAGTTCTCGAGAAAGCATTGAGAAAGCGAAAAAATGATAAATTGGAGGTTGAGTTTGAAGAGTATACATGGGGTAATATTGGAGAAACTGGAAATGATTTAATAACTTGATAAATCAAATAATTCGAGATACAATATCTCCTCTATTACGGCTTGGGAGGATGTCATTTTGGTTGAAAAACAACTCATATTTGATCGTCTTGATGTAAGTTTTGAAATTTACGTTATGTTCTTTTAATGGTATAATTATAAGAATCTGTGTATTAATTATTTGTGTTTTTTTTGGAAGAACGAATTTATATATCCAAATATGAGTGTGGTGAAGGTGGAGGTAGAGCGGCTCTGTCACGCCCCGGGACGGGGGTTGGTTGACACCGGCGTTGCTCTCAAATTTACATTCGAAAACATCAAGTCTCAGAAGTACAGAATTCAGAAACCAGTCTTTTATTCGTAACTACTGAATATTCAATGTCTGATACAACTCAACTAATAAGTTTTACAGCGGAAATGTAAAACCAGAAATACAATGTCTGAATATATGCAGCGGAATATAAAATATAAATCAGAGCTGATAAACAACGGTCTTCTTCACCAGCCCCAGAATTGAATCTGCTCTTCTTCTTCTAACTTTTCTTCCTCGTTCTTATCTGAGATGGGTTTGGTGGGTGAGTGATATGGTTGTCACTCAGTAAGCAGGGGCGGGAATAACTCCCAATTTTGAAATCGTTTTCAACAGAAACAGTAATACAATAATATACAGAAACTCTTTATTTCAGAACGGAAATCAGTATTCAGAAATCAGTAATCGGAAATCAGTATTCGGTATTCAGTAATCAGAATTTAACAAGTAAGCACTGAGCACGTTCGTGAATTTCATGGCTAAACTGATATCAGTCCCCTGTATGTTCTCTCCTCTAAGGGGTGAGGCCAGTAATTAGTAATCAGTAATGTTCAGAATGTATATTCCTACCATTAGTTCACTAAGTTTCAGTGCTTCAAAATCAGATATCAGAAATCAAGAATATACTTTGCTTTAAAACAGAAATCATCAAACGGGTTTCAAGATATTTATACATAAGCCCACTTACCGTATTTTGCTTGAAGGATTTCGGTTGCAGTCTTTTGGAATCTGGTTGCCTCGCTACTGGATTTTAAAGCTTCGAAATATGCACTCTCTTAGCTCTAATTTCAAGTGATAACTCAAGGTTTTGGTAACATCAATTTCAGGGATTGAGGGTACTATTTATAGGCCAAAATCTGACTGTTAGCCTTCCAATTAATGACCATAATCTGCCATTAACAGCCTTTATTCCATGTTAAATGCTTCAGTTACCAGTCCTGAGCAGAACCAGTAGCTATCTGCTGGAATCTCGCTACTGAACTCTTCTGCTGCTGGATTTTGTCTGATGGAAAATACCATCTTCTGAAATATGAGTTGCTGCTGGAATTGATAGCTTCTACTGAAATCTGCTAGCTGCTGCTGTAAAATCCAAGAATTTTAAATTTTATCATTTAAGTTTTATCACGATAGTATATTTTGGATACCAGGATTTATCTCATTTGAGGATGTGAGATTTGTAAGATTTTACCAAGATTGAGTGAATAATAATATCGTGTATATTATTATTTGAAATTTCACAGATAAATGCCTAAGATTTGAGTTGATATGGAGATACCGGGATAAAAATCAGGCAAAGGATAATAAAATCCCTAGAATTCGAAATTTACAGTGTATATATTTGAGAATTTCGAAAATTGAGAGATAAAAGATTTAGAATTCGAATTTATATCACGGATAGATCACGATTCTCGATAAAGATTTGATTCAGATTCAAACGCGATATCACTCGATCACGATAGCAGCCAACCCCTATAAATAGGAGGGCCCTGTAGACTCGAAAATCACACCACATATCACACCAAATTTTCGAAAATTTGTGCTCTAGTCTCCTTAGGAATTTTCGAGCGCAGCGAAGCCCTGCCACCGTCCAACCAGTGAAGTGGGAATTTCGAAGAACCCTATTCTTTTTACGTTTTTCATCAAGAATTTAAGGTAAGTGGGCTTGTTTTAAATTATTGAATTTCGATGCATATATTTTCGGTTTTATAAAAATTCGGGCGAGTACAATTCTTCTTCTACACCCTTCTGGTTACGATATTTTGCATGAATAAATTTTTTGACACTGTGAGAATTCAACTTGATATGGGTGGGAATCCCAACCATACGTACCCTTACGCGGTGGGGGAGATAACCGCTATACGGCCTCGTCCCCTTAGAGGAGTAAAAATTAGGGACTGATATCAGTAAACCATTGAAAGTAGATGAATCTCAGTGTCGGGTTAATGATGCGCACGTGATAAGAATTATGTTTGCATGGTATGTATATTTCGAAATTGCATTTTGTTTTGTTGTACTCGAACGGCCCCCACTTGCTGAGTATTTCCCAAAATACTCACCCCTTACAACCTTCTCAGATAAATCCGAAGAGCAGATTGAAGAAGAAGAATCGGAAGAGTTGCTAGTAAAGAGATTTTTGAATTTTGGTACTCAAGTTTTATGTAAAAACGTTTCCGCATTTATTTCATTAGTTATTTCAGTTGTAAAGACTTTGGTTTTTGAGATTATGATTAATAAACTGGTATTTCGGTTTATACTATGCTACGAGGTTTGTTGTTTCAATTGTGTGATTGTTAAACGACGCCGGTGTCAAATCCCGAGTTTCGGGGCACGATATTTTAGTGGTATCAGAGTTGCCAGGTTCATAATCCGAGTGGGAAAAATCGAGTTTCAAAAAAAAAAAAAATCAAATTTCGAAAAAAAAATAAAAAATTCGGCCAAATAGCCCCTACGCGCGCCGCCGCTTTTTCGCCGATTCCGGCCGCTTCCGGTAGTGCTTCTTTGATCGGATACCAGATCTAGAACCGTCTCGATGAGACGAACAAAAGCCCTCAAACAATTTCCTATTTCGCGTTCGGATGAAACGGGAATTTCAGATCTACGAATTTGGCGTATGAACCCTAACCCGAAAATTATTTTGTCCAATTACCCTACCAATCCTACTCCGATTTTCAATTCCTTATAGCCAACCAATCTATGATCCATGAGTAACTTTTACCAACAATCAATTTTGAGTTCGGATCACCCAATCGAAAACGCCCAATTTCATTGAGTTAACCGAGTTGCGCGAGTTCCCCGCCAAATTAGGTAGTTTTCCTACCGATTCCTGCCGTGCCACCACCGGTTCTGTGATCCTGACCCCTTCGCCGTCATAAGCATTTGCTCCGACCATACTCCGACGAGTCAACCCGGCCGAGTCAGCGAGTCAACCCGCCAGCATACGTCCTTCGATTTTTTTTGTAGGAAACTCCGAATTCGGTTCTGTCAACTGTTCTGAAACCCTCTCGACGAATTCTTTCAATCCATTTGTTTATCTCTAGACTTTCCATTTTTGGAAAATATCTCGAAAAATCTCGTTAAACGCGTTTCTTGTAGTGCTTATCGGATTTTTATGGAATTTTATTAAGGAAACAATTAATATTGACCTATATTGTTGGGATTGTACTTATCTGAGATAAGTTGACTTAAGCTTCTGATTTAAGGTGAAATATTTGATTTGGGGACAATAAATTATTTATGGGAAGAAAAAAAAAACTAGTATGTGAAAATCTGAGATATGAGTTATAATAAGTTTTGGATATTCCAATATGGAAGTTGATTTTAGGCAATAGTTAAATGTGTAAACATTAATTTGGGTTCTTAAAGAACGCTAAGCGTTAACTTTAAATATGTATAATTTTGGGTTACCTTGTCTAAAAGGAAGTTGGGAAACAATATCTTAAGGTTTAATTAATTTATATTATTTTGGGATAACTTGTAGATTACGATCTTATATGAATAAATAATTGTGAGATTATTGCTGGATATTGAGGAAAGTAAGGTTTAGTGCAAGTAAGATTTAACAAAAGCATTAATTGATGATTAATTTCATTTATACAAGGTTGAATAAGATTTTATTTTCTGACGACTGAGTTATAATTTTTGGGATTTAAATCAATAGGGTATAGATTGATATTGAATTAAGTTCCAAGATTTTATATGGGTTTTTAGTTTTGAGATAGTAATCGTGATAATTTCAAGATAGAATAAAATCATCATCTATTCGTATATATTCAGTGCCGACTTGATTCAAAGCACTTTGGTAAGATTTCGACGTCATCATATGGATGGATTGGTTATCTAATAGCAGTGCAATAGCAGATTGCCGGAGAAAAAAAAAATTTCAAACTCCAAAACGCGAACCAAGAAGAAATAAGGTATCATGGCAATGCCAAGAGACAGAAATACATTCTTTCTGCTTCCCGGACTTGGAAAGCCATTAAATCGGGCAAAAAAAAAAAATTTTACCTAGCAATGGTGAACGAAGTGCAGGAAAAAAATTGAGCTCAAGCTAAAAGATACCCTATTAATGCGAGAATTTCCGAACGTTTTTCTAGAAGAACTCCCAGGGATAGTCCCGGACCGCGAAGTTGAGTTCGAAATTAATCTGGTCCCTGGTGCAGCACCAATTTCGAAAGCACCTTACCGAATGACGCCAACTGAACTCCAAGAGCCAAAGGAACAACTCCAAGAATTGCCAGACAAGAAGCAATTTCAACTGGGTACGTCTCCATAAGGAACTCCAGTACTGATTGTGAATAAGGAAGACAGAAGTATGAGACTGTGTATAGATTATAGAGAACTCAATAAGATCACAATCGAGAATAAATATCTTCTTCCAATGATAGACGATTCTTTTCGATCAACTTAAAGAAGTTACAACATTTTCCAAGCTTGACCTGAGAAGATGCTACTACCAATGGAAGGTCAGGGCTGAAGATATTCTCAAAACAGCTTTTCGGACAAGATATGGGCATTATGAGTTCATAGTGATGCCTTTTGGAGTGACCAACGCGCCTGCAGCCTTCATGGACCTAATGAACAGAGTTTTCAAGCCATTCTTGGATCAGTTCATAGTAGTATTTATTGACGACATCCTCGTCTATTCTTCCAACGAACATGATCACGAAGAGCATCTCCGCATTGCACTTCAGACCTTGAGAGAGAAGGAACTCTACGCTAAGTTTAAGAAATGTGAGTTCTGGTTAAAGAGTATATCCTTTTTAGGACACGTAATCATTGAAGCAGGAGTATCAGTGGATCCCAAGAAAGTCGAGGCAATTACAGAGTGGCCAAAACCTAAGAACGCCACAGACATCAGGAGCTTTCTTGGACTGGCAGGTTATTACAGAAAGTTTGTCGAAGGTTTTTCCTCAATCGCCATACCACTGTCTAAACTCATTCAGAAGAATTCCAAGTTCGTCTGGACGAAGGTTGCGAGAAAAGTTTTCAGATGTTAAAGAAAAGCTCCCATCCACGCCAGTACTAATCTTACCCACTGAAGATAAGGAATTCACCATCTACAGCGACACATCTAAGGAAGGTTTGAGATGCGTACTCATGCAAGAGGGAAGAGTAATAGCCTACGCATCAAGGCAGTTGAAACCGCACGAGCAGAACTACCATACGCATGATCTGGAGCTAGCAGCAGTTGTATTTGCCTTAAAAATTTGGAGGCACTATCTCTATGGCGCCAAGTGCGAAATTTTCACAGATCACCAGAGCCTCAAATACCTGTTCACCCAAAAGGAACTTAACATGAGGCAAAGACGGTGGATCGAACTCCTAAAGGATTACGACCTGACAATCAGTTACCACCCGGGTAAAGCGAACAAGGTGGGCGATGCTCTGAGTCGGAAGAATGAGAGAAAAATTACTCTGGCTTCACTCTCCGCGAGACCATGTCTGCAAGAGACCGTCAAGTTAAACTAGGATCGAGACCCTGAGCTAAAGAAACTTAGGGGACAAGTCGAAAGCGGGAAGTCTCAAGATCTACAAACTGACGACAAAGGAGTCATGTGGATGAAAGTGAGACTGTGTGTACCAAAATGCGATAACCTTCGCCAAGAAATACTGTCAGAAGCACACAAATCCAAGTTTTCAGTCCATCCAGGGAGTACGAAGATGTACAGAGATCTTAAAAGCAATTTTTGGTGGAATTGAATGAAAAGAGACGTGGCAGAATTTGTCTCTAAATGCCAAGTGTGTCAACAGGTCAAAGTAGAGCACCAACAACCTGGAGAATTATTGCAACCGTTGGAGATACCTGAGTGGAAGTGGGAACACATCTCCATGGACTTTGTGGTGGGGTTACCAAAGTCGAGGCAAGGTCAAGACGGAATATGGGTAATTGTAGATAGACTTACAAAATCTGCACACTTCCTACCCGTCCGTATGAACTATAATCTGGACAAGTTGGCTACACTGTATATGGATAATATTGTACGAATTCATGGAGTACCAGTGAGCATCCTGTCTGACAGAGACCCAAGATTCGTCTCACGTTTTTGGAAGAGCTTTCAGGGGGCCATGGGAACTAAAGTGACTCTTAGTACGACCTATCACCCACAAACCGATGGCCAAACCGAGAGAACAATTCAAACCCTGGAAGACATGCTGCGAGCCTGCGCTCTAGAATTCAGTAGCAATTGGAGCAATCATCTACCATTGATCGAGTTTGCTTATAATAACAGCTATCACAGCAGTATTGGGATGGCTCCATACGAAGCCCTGTATGGGAGAAAATGCCGATCACCCTTATATTGGGATGAAGTGGGAGAAAAAGCAATAGTAGGACCCGAACTCGTACAGATAACAATAGGCAAGGTTACAGTAGTCCGAGAGAAACACAAGGCAGCTCGAGATCGACAAAAGAGTTGGGCAGATCTGAAAAGAAGGCCAGTGGAATTCAATATCGGCGAGAAAGCCTACGTAAAAGTCTCGCCTATGAAAAGAGTGGTCCGATTCAGTAAAGCCGGGAAGCTGAACCCTCGTTACGTAGGACCCTTTGAGATTTTGGAAAAGGTGGGCACACTAGCATACAGATTGGCCCTGCCACCAAGCATGTCTAGAATTCACAACGTTTTCCACGTGTCACAACTACGGAAATACATCTCGGACCCAAGCCACGTGTTAGAAGCAGAACCGCTCATGATCGAAAGTAACTTGGGAGAAGAGTTGAAGTACGAAGAAGTTCCCATTATTGTGGACACCAAGGACCAAGTGCTAAGACGACGAATTATTCCCTACGTCAAGGTACAATGGTCGAACCACACCGAAAGAGAAGCCACGTAGGAGCTAGAAGAAAGGATGAGGGACCAATACCCGTACCTCTTCGGAGACCAAGCCAACCGAAGTTTCGAGGACGAAACTTCCCATAAGGAGGGAGGGATGTAAAATCCAAGAATTTTAAGTTTTATCATTTAAGTTTTATCACGATAGTATATTTTGGATACCAGGATTTATCTCATTTGAGGATGTGAGATTTGTAAGATTTTACCAAGATTGAGTGAATAATAATATCGTGTATATTATTATTTGAAATTTCGCAGATAAATGCCTAAGATTTGAGTTGATATGGAGATACCGGGATACAAATCAGGCAAAGGATAATAAAATCCCTAGAATTCGAAATTTACAGTGTATATATTTGAGAATTTCGAAAATTGAGAGATAAAAGATTTAGAGTTCGAATTTATATCACGGATAGATCACGATTCTCGATAAAGATTTGATTCAGATTCAAACGCGATATCACTCGATCACGATAGCAGCCAACCCCTATAAATAGGAGGGCCCTGTAGACTCGAAAATCACACCACATATCACACCAAATTTTCGAAAATTTGTGCTCTAGTCTCCTTAGGAATTTTCGAGCGCAGCGAAGCCCTGCCACCGTCCAACCAGTGAAGTAGGAATTTCGAAGAACCCTAGTCTTTTTACGTTTTTATCAAGAATTTAAGGTAAGTGGGCTTGTTTTAAATTATTGAATTTCGATGCATATATTTTCGGTTTTATAAAAATTCGGGCGAGTACAATTCTTCTTCTACACCCTTCTGGTTACGATATTTTGCATGAATAAATGTTTTGACACTGTGAGAATTCAACTTGATATGGGTGGGAATCCCAACCATACGTACCCTTACGCGGTGGGGGAGATAACCGCTATACGGCCTCGTCCCCTTAGAGGAGTAAAAATTAGGGACTGATATCAGTAAACCATTGAAAGTAGATGAATCTCAGTGTCGGGTTAATGATGCGCACGTGATAAGAATTATGTTTGCATGGTATGTATATTTCGAAATTGCATGTTGTTTTGTTGTACTCGAACGGCCCCCACTTGCTGAGTATTTCCCAAAATACTCACCCCTTACAACCTTCCCAGATAAATCCGAAGAGCAGATTGAAGAAGAAGAATCGGAACAATTTTGGGGCTGGTGAATTGTTTTAATCTCGAGAGTTGCTAGTAAAGAGGTTTCTGAATTTTGGTACTCAAGTTTTATGTAAAAACATTTCCGCATTTATTTCATTAGTTATTTCAGTTGTAAAGACTTTGGTTTTTGAGATTATGATTAATAAACAGGTATTTCGGTTTATACTATGCTACGAGGCTGGTTGTTTCAATTGTGTGATTGTTAAACGACGCCGGTGTCAAATCCCGAGTTTCGGGGCGTGACAGCTGCTGCTGCTACTGCTGGAATTTCAGGGTCTCACAGGCTCGCTATGAGAAAAATTTGAGAATGAAGATGTAAGGTGAGGAGGCGCTGGAAGCAACTCGATGGGTTGTAAAATGAAGATGCACCAAAGAGAAAACCACACAAGGGAGTAAGCCAAGATGATTGAGATTATCTTTGTGATTATTTTGGAAAGAATGAACAAATGATCAGTAATAATTAGATTATTTGATAAATATTTTAGTATTACTTTCACTAATATATTTCTTTATTTTTGTAGGAAAAATCAGAAGATTACAAATAATCAGTTTTGTAGACCACTTGAATGCGCTTATGGATCGAAGACTTTGGTTCAACATTATCACGCTGTTGTAAGTTTTATTTAAAATATTATTTATTTTTACATTTTATATGATAATAAATGTTTTATTTTTCAAGGCCGATCTTGTGATGGGAGAGCTTCCGAGCGTGTTTGACACCTTTTGAGTAATTGTTTCACAAAGGAGGAGAATATAATAATGATTGGACTACACAAAAATATGCAAGTATCTTTTACTATTATTTAGGGGGGCCATGAATACTAATTGTTTTGTTAGTGAAATACCAATTTTCCCTCTCAATGTATACATGTTTTGGTTTTTCTATGTTCACCGGTGTATATATTTTTTGGTTTGTTATTGGTGTTGAAATTTTTTGGTGTTTTTGAGTGTCTTCGAATAGTTTGTGTATTTTATGCTCTTGGCTTTTTTGGTACGGTCAACCTTCTTTGCTTGGATCATAGAGAATAATGGATTGAAAATTGTAGCGAATAATTGCCGATTTTGGCGAATAGTGGATTTTAGACGTCAAATGCTTTGTTTTTTAGTTTTAGAGCATATTTTCTTTTCGTCCATTATATTTTTAGTAACAATGGTGATGATCATAATTATTGTTTATGATTATAATTGTCTTCATATGCGATTTTAATGAATTTTAGTGTAGATTGATGTATAAAGTAATTAGCATATAGAGACTAAGTAACAGAAGAGTTTATGTAGCATTTATGTTGCAAATATTAAGAAATAAGGTGGACATGGATTAATGAACATATAAAAATTTACAAAAGGAGGTGATTTTTCTAAATAATAATAATTTAATTTCTTTTAAGATTGAAATGGTGGAAGTTCGACCGACTCAGCCAGAAGGTGAAGTGTCCGTTTCTACTATCGATAATGTACATCACCCTAAAGATATCGATATTATGATGCAAGTTTTAGGCTCCATATCTCGCTATGTCAAGGGTTTAGGTCCATTATCTAAACTATCTATAGTGGGTAGTCCTAAGGCCACAAACATCAGCTTAAAGAATAACGATGATGGTGAAAAATTATGACTATGCAACAAATGATTGATGAGCAACAATATACTATAGGTGAGCAGGAACCAAATTTTGATCCATTATTGCAACACTTGCAACAAGTCATTCCTGGTTTCTCTTTCGCGCCTCCACCGACAGGCTCTTCGACTTGATCTCCTCCACCATTTCCCTCGCCTTCGGCAACAACTATGTAGTTTTTTTTTAATTTTGCAATATTATCTAATTAGTGTTTGAGTAATTTTGTTTTGGACATAATTTTACTAGTTTTTTTTTTATCTTTTTTAAAAATATTTGATTATTGAATAGTAAATTGCACATCAATTAAATTTTATTATATATAATTATTTTATTTGATATTCATATTTAATAGACAAAAACAACATTGATGACACATTTTGGCGCCACTTTTAAAGTGTCGGTAAATGAGGATGAATAAAAAATAGAAAATTTGTAATGCTTGAAGAGCATCGCCAAATGTTTAATAACTTTGGTGATGAGTCTTTCGCGTCGTCAGTTACAATAATATACAAAAATCAAATCAAAAAATATATTTTGCGACGCAAGAGACGCCGCCACATGATAATACCTTTTGGCGACGTATGCGTTCAACGTCGCGAAATATGTACACCGTTGGCGACGTGTCCTTTACCATGTCGCCAAAGGGTTGATTGACATTTGCCAGCTCGATGACGAGTTCTTGCATCTCCAATTATTCAGCAGTGTGTTTTGCAATGTTCAAATGTAAATTTTCTTGTTGTGGTGGCTTTTATTTGAAGTAAGCTCTATTACTTTCATGTTTCAAAAATTTCTCCAATTTTTACTTTCAAAAAATTGGGATAAAAAAACATCACATTTGTTTACGTTATGTTGTGCCACAAGAAATACTTTTCCATAAACAAATCCAGCTCATTGCATATATAAAATAAACACAAAATATACATTCTTCGTTGATTCTCCACCTAAAGCTGCCTTTGATTTGTTGGATTGGGCTTTTTCCAATATGAATTGAAATTGGATAAGCATCTTGTGACCTTGATAAATGGATGGTAATTAGTGTAGAATGAATAATATCCCATATAAGAAAATAATATTAGCATAGATGAACTTGTATTGAGTTACACTTTTTGAATGTGTAAGAATGATTGGTCAAGAGGTCATCTCTCGTGCGCGCTTATGCAGATGGTGCAAATCAATGGCCCGATTTGCACTGGAAAATGCTTGACTTGTTGGTGCTTCATATGGCTGATTGTTGGATATGACATTCCACATATCTGATTGTTGGTGCTCCATATAGCTGACTGTTGGTACTCTAGTTGAGCAAACTTTTGAATTTAGGATGGCCAGTTTGTGACTACTCATATGGAACTCAAGTGCCTATATATAGAAGCAGCCTCGAGTCCTTCAAGCATCTCTCACCCTCGTATTGCTTTCAACTCTCGTCTTGTCTCTGCCTCCTGTTACTCTGCTCCAAATTGTGATAAAATTTAGGTACTTGTTCAATTCACTGTCATAGTACCTCCGTGTTAGGTTACTGCTGGTTGTTCCATTGTATCGTGAGAAACATTCGTCCAACTTGATCTTCAAAGCCTAATGACATTCTTCATTGGTTTCTGTTTGGATTTTTGTATCTTTTTAAAGTTTACAGTACTTTATTTCTCTTTGGAGAACTACAATTATTGGTTAACATGATTGACAGGAGAAATGTAAGGAGAAAAAATGGAGTTGCAAACCACTCGAGGAAGGCATAATGTAGGGATTTCTCCATGCTCTTTTTTCGTTGTATGTGTTTGTAGAGAGAGAAGGTGTGCTTATTTTTCTTTTCTTTTTTCTTTCTGGATTTAGGGAGATAAAAATTAAACTTGTGGAAAGTCGGGAGTGCAAGAGTTTAGAAGAGTGGGTTAGATACTGAACGTTAAAACAACATCAAGGAAATTGTCTCTCTTTCAAGTTCATATATACTATCAATTTCCCTTTTTTCGTTTCAAATTGTTCAAACAGAACTTCAATCAACATCTATCTGCATAAATGGTGACCCTCGTTGCTTGTATTATATTTTAAATTTTTGGTCTAAAATAGGGAAAAACATACGGTTTTTGTTGGATGCAAATGAGAACATCGGTAGACAAGAATATTTTCCTCATGATTCGACTGAATTTAACACGAAAATCATCTGTGCAACTTTCCACATAAAATAATCATCTCACGATTCAACCATTCAAAACCAAAAAATAATATGCGTATTTTGCATCTGCCAAGCAATGAAAACAAAGTAAAAAAAACTCACCAAAACCGGAACGAAGTAATGCACTGAACGGGGGAGAAGAAACGCACTCAACTACCATATAACTACAAAAAATATCGTCCAAACCAACCTGCATCCATTGTCTAACCTCGATCGGAATCTGGAAAGAGGGCTCAAATTTTTCGAATATGGGAGCAGTGTGGAGAAGATGAGATGCCCAAAAAATGACATCAGGGCTCGTGAATATTTTAGCTCAAGATAAACATTTAGAACTGAACCGGAGATTCAAACATAAGAGACTAAATCTGGACTTATCCCATTTGAATTTGTTATAATACAATTTGTCACGTCCCGAGACCGAGGCGTCGGTGACATCCAGAATTATTTATCAATTTACATGAAAACAATTAAGCCTCGTAGCAAATAGCCAAACACCAGTCTTTTCATAAATAAATATTGTCTTTACAATGACAACAAAATGAAAATTACATCAGAATTGCTGAAGCGAAATAATACAAAGTCTTGAGTCTAGATCTTTTGGTGCGATCACCAGCCCCAGAACGTCTCATGTTCCTCCTCGTTCAATTGTTCTTCATTCTTATCTGGAGAGAGATGTAAGGGGTGAGTGCTTTGAAAAACGCTCAGCAAGTGGGGGCTGATCGATTACCTTAAATACATATAAAAATAATTTTAAAATATCTTTTAACAGACTTTCAAAACTTATCATATCAAACATTAACCGAATCAGACTCAAAATGTGAAACAAAACATATCAGAACAGAACAGATCGGAACAAACGGAACACTGTTATTCATCTTGTCCTCCATGGTCAAATTGTCCCCCATGTATTAGTCCTCTAAGGGGTGAGGTCAAAACACAGTTTTAAACCCACTGATGGGGGCCATAACAAAATTTACAATCGTCGTTCCATATCCAACTTGAATCATAACAATGTATTACAAAATCAGATTCATCAAACAGTACTTATCAGAATTATAAGAGGACTCTGCAGATTCAAAGAACGTCGAGACCAGAAGAACATATCGTACATCGATCGAGATTTTTATAATACATAATATAGCATTTTTCGAAAATGATTTGACACACATACAAGCATGTCATATTTATACAAATTTTAAGTTACAAAGAAATACATAGCAAAAGTCCACTTACAGAGTTCGAAGGTGTAGTTTTCGAAATTTCGAAGTCCGGACGTACAACTCCCGTTGAATCTCGGTCAGACGGTGACCGAAACCTTGCAGTATTTTGCCTAGATTTATGAAGCAAATCTAGCAGCACTTCGATGTATCTTCTGATCACTCGGACTGCACGAAGCCTTCCCCCTTTAATTCTTGCCTTAGACGACGCCGAAATGGAGAGGAGAAGAGAGGAGAGGGACAAATTTTTGTGATGATTTTGGGTGTGGTCTCTTCAACAGACAATGGTGTATTTACAGGTGAGATTTGCCCTTTGAACTTCCTCATGGCCAACCCTTGCATTCCAAGCAAGCATTAATTGTATTCATTCATTCATCCAAGCACACCAAGAGTCACTTTTGTATATCAAGGGTCATTTCTTTCATAATAAATTAATCCAAGCATACCAAGAGTCACTTGGGTATATTAAAGGAACATTTCATGCATAATGAATTTGTCCAATCCCTTTGATCGAATTCGCAAATTTCGGGTTCTCACATCCCACCCTCCTTATTGAAAGTTTCGTCCTCGAAACTTGGTTCAACTCGACCGTTTGAAGAGATGAGGATATTGTGTGCACATCTTCTCTTCTAGTTCCCAGGTTGCTTCCCGTTCAGTATGATTCGACCACTCTATTTTGACATATGGAATGGTCCGGTGTCTCAACACTTGATCTTTTGTGTCCATTATTCGAATATGGACTTCTTCAAACTTCAGCTCCTCGTTCAGATTTCCTTCGATTAGTAGCGATGCAACTTTAAGAATGTGACTTGGATCCGAGACATTCTTCCTTAGCTATGAGACGTGGAAGACGTTGTGAATCCTTGACATGCCTGGTGGTAAAGCCAACGATAGGCTAGGTTTCCCACTTTGCCCAGTATTTCAAAGGGTCCGACATACCTTGGATGTAGCTTTCTATATTTGCTGAATCGAATCACTCCTTTCATACGGAAAACATTAACATAAGATTTCTCACCGATTTCAAACTCCAACGGTCTTCGCTTTAAATCAGTCCAGCTCATTTGTCGATCTTGAGCTGCCTTGAGTTTTTCCTTGATAATAGCTACTTTATCAACAGTTACTTGAACAGTTTAGGTACCATGATAGTTTTCTCTCCGATTTCAATACTTCCACGATAATTATTGTTATCGGCAAATTCAATTAAAAGGGGAGGGGGGATGTTTAATTAAATTTCCTCCGAAGTCTATGACACATGCCCTAAGAATATCTTCAAGAGCATGTATTTTTATTCTCAGTTTGTCCACCACTTTGGGATTGACTATCCGTGCTGAGAGTGATCTTGGTACACATGGCTTCCTGAAAACAATTTCCAAAATCGGAAAGAACTTTGGGTTTCTAGTGGACAAAATTCTTGTCGTAACACTATGTAGTCCTTTTGGCTTAGCGCATCTGCTATCTTGTTAGCCTTATGTCATAATCATTCAATAGTTCGATCCATTGTCTTATCCTCATGTTTAATTCCTTTTGTGTGAACGATATTTGAGGCTTTGATGATCGACAAATATCTCACATTTGGTACCAATGAATTTAATTCAATGGATCTTTGGCATCAATACAGTTGTGGCTAATTCACCATCATGTGTTGGATAATTATGCTCACATGGTTTTAATTTTCTTGATGCATAGGCAATTACTTGTCCCTTATTGAATGAGAAACATCACAATCCTCTTTTGATGCATAATTGTAAATTGTGAAATTCCTGTCTTATTCGGCAAGTACTAATAATGGCGTAGAAGCGAGTTTCATTTTCAAGATCTAAAACTCTTCTCACATTCTTCAATCTAATTGAATTTAGAGTTCTTCTGAGTGAGCTTGGTGAGCGAAAGAAAATTCTTCAACACATTTTCTTAATAGCCAACTAATCCCAGAAAGCTTCGAATTTCTATTCCATTTTTCGGTCAAGGCCAGTCCATGATTGTCTCCACCTTCTTGTGACCCACTAATATGCTCATTTCAGAGATTATATGACTCAGGAATGTGACGCTTTTTAGTCAAAATTCACATTTCTTACATTTAGTATATAGTTATTTTTCTCTGAGCATCTGCAGATTAAGACGAAGATCTTCCTTGCAGTCTTCCTCACTTGTTGAATATGCAAGAATGTCATTACCACAAACTTGTCGAGGAATTTCTTGAACACTTTATTCATGAGGTCTATGAATGCTGCTGGAGCATTGGTCAGACCAAAAGGTAATATCGTGAACTCATAGTCTCCATACCGTGTTTTGAAGGCTGTTTTAGGAATATCCTCTGTTTTCAACTTTAGTTGTCGTAGCCTGACCTTAGATTGAGCTTCGAAAAGATCATAGCTCCTTTTAACTGATTGAAAAGGTCATCTATTCTTAAAAGATGACATTTGTTCTTGATCTTATTGAGTTCTTTGTAGATCGACACACTATTTTGTACCTTCACCATTCTTCTGTACCAATAAGATTGAAGCTCCCCAAGGAGAGGCACTTGGTCTGATTCGTTTTTGTCTAACAAGTCTTGGAATTGATCTTTTAGCTCCTTGAGTTCAACTGAATAAGTCATTCGCTAGGGTTCCTTAGATATTGGTGCAGCACGAGCTATCGAGTTACTTTCGAATTCTACTTCACGGTCTGAGATAATTCAAAGTAACGCTTCCGGAGCTCTCGTACCACATGAATATTTTATATCTTAAGCTCAATTCCTTCTTTTGCTTATCTCATTATTGCTAGTTAGACTTCTTAGCCATACTCCATGGCGTTCTAGGTCTGAGAAGAAAAAAGGAAGGATTTATGTTCCTTATCCTTGCCATGAAATACAATTTATTCTTGGATTGGAGTTTGACATTCTTACCCCGACAATCTACCATTGCATGATTCTTGTCCAACAAATCAATTCCCATAGTACACAGAATAAAATCGGCACTGATTATATGCGTATACATACTTATTTTATCACGATTACTATCCCAAAACTTAAAACCAACATAAATCTTTATCAGCCTATTCACCCAAGTCCCAAGAATTATAACCTAATTAAAATTTCTTTCAACCTTGTACGGAAGAAACTAATTCCTCAAACAATTCTTCTATTACTAAATCTTTGTTTTTTTTTTTTGCAAGACTATGAGCCTAGCATGCTTTAACACAAACAAGTTTCGTTGGATGTCTTTCTCCTCAAATCTTCTCCCTACTTTTTTTGTACTATAAGGAGAGTCAAAACTTATTATGCATGTTACACTTTCCTCGATTTCCGACAATATCTCATAACTCTCTTTATTTATCTAAGGTAATGACCTTAATTTTTAACTTAAGTTATTGTTTCTTACCTTCATTAAATATTCCAAAATCCTACATATTTAAATTTATCGTTTAACATCCCAAATTTAATGTCCATACCGTTAATTCTACATCTGAATATCAAAGCTTATATAATTCTTATATCATATTTCCATAAACAAATTATTATCCCCGAGTCAAACATTTTGTCTTAAGTCGAAAGCTTATCTTCGATAGGTAAATTCCCAAAAATGTAAGTCAACTTATATCAGATAGGTGTATTCCCAAAATTACAAGTCAACTTATCTCTGATAAGTATATTCCCAAAAATATAATTTAACTTATCTCTGTACATTCCCAAAGAAATGACACTTCTTTCTTTTCATATCATATAACCATAATACCAGTCTAGCCTACTGCTCTTTTTCCACTACATCTATAGGTACTACTTCTTTCACATTTTCCACGACAAGGTGCATATAATTATTTTATTCTTGCAGTCTATCAATAGCGCCATGAAACTTGGCGATATAATGTTCTTGCTTTCTATCAAGGTCTTCATGTTGATGACGAGAGCGGTTAGCAAGATCCTTCTCAGTTTCAATCCTTACTATCAACTTTCGGTTAGGGGAAACTATTCGTACCACGTGAGATGGATTACTTAAGGTTAGGGAGAGCTGGCTCTCTGCTCGATCAAGATAATGGGTGAGACATTGTACAACAGTTTGAAGCAGGTTTCTAATCTCCAAGAGTTCTTGTTTCTTTTTTCTTCCTTTTTTTTTTCCAGCTAGTTGAATATTTTTTGTTTGGTTTCAATAATAAGTTGATGTATGCGAAGGACGGCTTGAGCACGAGTACGAGATGCAGTCATTTCTTAGAGAAATCGAACGAAAAAGGTTTAGAATCAAAGTAATGGCAAAAATAAAAATTACCGCATCAGACAAGTAAAATAATTGGATCGAACAAAATCTTTCGTTGGATTTTTCACAAGTGGAAAGAAGGGTAATTTCGCATAGATTGAAAGAAGTTAACGAGATTGAGTTTCGAGATTCCATGCGAAAGCATAAGCCATCCAATTACGGCGATAGCTTGAACTTGAAACAAACAGAGATGAGTGTGATGTACCAGAATGATTTGGATAGGAAGGCATGAGCTTTTGCCAAAATTTTGTCTATCAAACTCCCAGCCGGATTATGAAACTGGCGGCTCTGATACCACTTAAATGTCACGCCCCGTGACCGAGGCGTCGGTGACATCCGACATTGTTTATCAATTTACATGAAAACAATTAAGCCTCGTAGGAAATAGCCAAACACCAGTCTTTTCATAAATAATTATTGTCTTTACAATGACAAAAAAATGAAAATTACATCAGAATTGCGGAAGCGAAATAAATACAAAGTCTTGAGTCTAGATCTATTGGTGCGATCACTAGCCCCAGAACGTCTCATGTTCCTCCTCGTTCAATTGTTCTTCATTCTTATCTGGGGAGAGATGTAAGGAGTGAGTGCTTTGGAAAACACTCAGCAAGTGGGGGCTGATCGATTACCACAAATACATAAAAAAATAATTTTAAAACATCTTTTAACAGACTTTCAAAACTTATCATATCAAACATTAACCGAATCAGACTCAAAAGGTGAAACAAAACTTATCAGAACAGAACAGATCGGAACAAACGGAACACTGTATTCATCTTGTCCTCCATGGTCAAATTGTCTCCCATATGTTAGTCCTCTAAGGGGTGAGGCTAAAACCCAGTTTTATACCCACTGATGGAGGCCATAACACAGTTTTATACCCACTGTTGGGGGCCATAACAGAATTTACAATCGTCGTTTCATATCCAACTCGAATCATAACAGTGTATTACAAAATCAGATTCATCAAACAGTACTTATCACAATTATGAGAGGACTCAAAAGATTCAAAGAACGTCGAGACCAGAAGAACATATCGTACATCGATCGAGATTTTTATAATACATAATATAGCATTTTTCGAAAATGATTTGACACACATACAAGCATGTCATACCTATACAAATTTTAGGTTATAAAGAAATACATAGCAAAAACCCACTTACAGAGTTTGAAGGTGTAGTTTTCGAAATTTCCAAGTCCGGATGTTTAATTCCCGTTGAATCTCAGTCAGACGGTGACCGAAACCTTGCAGTATTTTGCCTAGATTTATGAAGCAAATCTAGCAGCACTTCGACGTATCTTCTGATCACTCAGGATTGCACGAAGCCTTCTCCCTTTTCTTCTTGCCTTAGACGCCGAAATGGAGAGGATAAGAGAGGAGAGGGACAAATTTTTGTGATGATTTTGGCTGTGGTCTGTTCAACATACAATAGGTGTATTTATAGGTGATATTATATTTTTCCCTTTGAACTTCCTCATAGCCAACCATTTGCATTCCAAGCAAGCATTAATTGTATTCATTCATTCATCCAAGCACACCAAGAGTCACTTTGATATATCAAGGATCATCTCTTTCATAATAAATTCATCCAAGCATACCAAGAGTCACTTGGGTATATTCAAGGGACATTTCATGCATAATGAATTTATCCAATCCCTTTGATTGAATTCGCAAATTTCGGGTTCTCACACTATTGACTTGAGCAAGGTCGTCACCAGTTATTCCAAGAAAGATAGAGTCTTTGATCGGTGAATAAGTGATTCTAAAAATAAAATACCAAACTTCAATGAAGTGTTTGCAAAATACAGGGTTTGATGGTGTAAATGTGTCGAATGATAATTTTGGATTAGACAAAAATCTTAGGTAGAAGAGTGTTCATAAAAAATTCCATTGATTTACCAAAATAACATAGTCTCTTTGAAGAATAATCTTCATTAGACCAATTTTTGGATTTCAATTTAATTAAACAGAATCAGAAACAAAAATTGAGGTTAAGAAACACAAAAAACCTTAAAAATTGATTTGTTTAATTGAAAATTGAATAATCACACTCCCTTAATTTCATAATTTTGGATTGGATTCCAATATTTGAGTAGATCATAAAGAAAAGTTTTTGAAGGAAAAATTTCAACTAAATTTTTTTTTTTATATAAATCCAACCCACTTATCTGATAATCCAGTATATTGTCAAACAAAGATAATTTCAATATTCAGTTTTTTGCAGAGTAAAAAAAAAAAAACAATAGCGATAAGTTAAAATTTCATTTTTTTTTTAAAATTCAAGTAACAAAATTTTAGTGGACATGAAGAAAACCCTTTGCAACATGTCTAAAAATTCTCACATAATTATCATATATGCGGTCATTAATAAGTACATACATATTTGGAAGTTAGGTTAAAATCGATTGCATGGTTATAAATTAATTCTTATATTATATGTGAATTAGTTTCACACGAGAGGCTACAACATCATATCCAACTTGTATGTGGGGAAATCTATAAGGAGTAAAGTAGGAGAGGTTGTGTTTTCTTGGATTTTCTTTCTTTCGGCCGGGAAAAACAATATCATGTTAAGTTCATATTCATAGTAGAAATCACATTGTTTCTTTTTGTCGATTTGTCTGATTTAGTAAAATTTACTTATTTTCGAAATCATATTATGATTTACATTAAAATTCGGAGTATGCTTGGTCACGTTTCTTGCATTTCCAAAATAACTTTTAAGAAATGTATTTATGAGAGATGAAATGGGGTATATATATATATATATATATATATATATATATATATATATATATATATATAGTTTTGATATGATATACAACCACTATGCATACTTATGTGAACACCGATAAAGTGTCACTCAACTATTGGATGTACAAATTTGATATGTTTCATTACATCCAATAGATGAGTGTCACCTTAATCGATGTTTACATAACTGTGCATAGTGAGAGTGCAACTTTTCAAAACTATTTATATATATCGATGAGTTGACACTCATCTATTGAATGTAATGTGTCAGTTTAATTATTTTTTAAAATTATAATTTTATCATTTACTTTTATAAAACAAGTTGTAGCATGTTATAATATAACATAATAATAGAAATAATTTTGTAGATATGGAAAAATTAAATATAAAATATGATGGTATGTGAAAATGAGGTGAACTATATTATTTTTCTAGGAAATTTTATACAATAATATGGTTATGTTTGTTTGTGTAATTGTATCAAGTCCAAGGCTCATGCAGGCGAGTTTGATCGCAATAGTCACTACTATTTATATTTTATATTCGTTTTCGTTCTATGGTAAACTCAATTTATAATTTATAATATAAGAGTTCATAATAATCCTTTATAAATAAATTAAATTACATCTCACATCACTAATTAATCAAGTAACAAACCAATCTTTAATAGAGTGTTCGAGTTGATGAAGTATGTGAGCGCTTGATTAGTGGTAGGAGTTCAATTCCTTCTGTCAACACCTTATCGGACGAGCATGTTGTCCAGTGCAATTTATCTTATTGATTTATTTTCAGATTATTACGTTAATCCGAGAATTTATCAATTACACACTAAATAATTGCGGCCGCGGGTTAAAAAAAAAGTAACAAAGCAGACAAATTTCATGTCAAATTACTTGCATATTCCTTATTAATAGCACGCCATATACACCCCTTCCAATTACACGTCTACCGTTTACTGTTCAATTTTCTTCCCCATTTTTCAGTTCTACTCGTGGTTGTTTCCGATCAAGCAAGAAGAAATTAATGGCAGATGTCAATGGCAGTGCTTTCAAAAGCTCTATGGTTTCCACGACAATCCAGTCTGATGACACCCTAAAATTCTCTTTACCAGTTGATTCCGAACACAAAGCAAAAACCCTGAGAATCTTCTCGTTCGAGCAACCTCACATGAGATCTTTCCACTTAGCATGGATCTCTTTCTTCACCTGCTTCATTTCCACCTTCGCCGCCGCACCTCTCGTGCCCATCATACGCGACAACTTAAATCTTACCCGCTCCGACATAGGAAATGCAGGAGTCGCCTCAGTTTCGGGGAGCATCTTCTCCAGGCTCGTGATGGGCGTAATCTGTGACTTAGTAGGCCCACGATATGGCTGCGCGTTCTTGAACCTGTTGACAGCGCCAATCGTTTTCTCTATTGTGTTCATATCATCAGCTCATGGCTTCCTTATTATCCGATTCATGATCGGATTCTCACTTGCCACATTCATTTCGTGCCAGCATTGGACAAGCGTCATGTTCAATAGCTCGATTATCGGGCTGGTGAACGGGATCGCAGCAGGGTGGGGAGATATGGGGGGTGGGGTGACTCAATTGGTCATGCCTTTTCTTTACCGTTTTATTGAGGTTTCTGGTGTAACCCCTTTTACTGCATGGAGGATTGCGTTTATGGTGCCCGGATTTCTCCATTTTATTGTAGGAGTTCTGGTTTTAACTTTGGGACAAGATTTGCCAGATGGGAATCTTAGTGAGCTACAAAAGAGAGGAGCTGTGCACAGGGACAAGTTTTCAAAGGTGTGCCTATATATATATATATATAATTTTGATATGTTGCATATCTACCGTATACACTGAGTACCAATTGAGTGTCATTCACTTATTGAATGTATAATGTTGATATGTTTCTTGAGATCCAATAAGTGAGTGTCACATCATCGGTGCTCGCATAAGTGTACAATGTAAACATGCAATATATTAAAACCGTATATATATGTCTTTAGAAGATAGACAAAATTGAGCAATATGCAAGCAATGGACTTTTCTATATTCTCTTTTTTGAAAGAAATTTTCTATATATCACTAGAGAAAATAATTTTTTTGTCTACTGACTTGTTCATTTTTTGGTATACTAAATTTTCTAAAGTTTGGTTTTGATGCACTAATTTTTAATTTGGTCTAAATTATTGTTGTGACATTGGAAAATACTGAGGTAACACCGAAAATTACTGACATGAAATCGAAAATTAGTGACGTGATATCGAAAATTGCTGGCTTGTCAGATGTCATGTCAGCGATTGAATCAACATAACCGAAAATTAAACGTTTATACTAAAATCAAACTTTGACAAATTAAAAGAGCAAAACCCAAAATTGAACAAGTTAATGAATAAAAAAAACATTTTCCCAGTATCACTGTCTCCACATCGTTTGATGTGTTTACTCTTTGGTTTTTTGTGCAAATAAACTAGTTTAATTTCTTGTACATATATATATATATTTCAATTGTAGGTATTGAAGTATGCACTCGCAAACTATATGACATGGGTTTTCTTCTTCGTCTACGGTTTTTCCATGGGGGTTGAGCTATGTATGAATAATATCATTGCAGAATATTTCTATGACAGGTATGCATTGATCAAATTTGCTTCTAACTAACTAGCTAGTTGTGGTGTATATAATTTAATTTTTTGACTCCAACTAATATTTATAACAAGCTCCACATATTGGAATGGGCATCAAATACAATACTTCTTCCAAATTCCTCGTTGGAGCGAGTCATATCGACACTGATTCGATGGTCTCCTGCCTTTTTTAGATCGTCACTCTCGCTACAATGATCCTCGACGAGAGGAACTATATCATGCTATAAGCCTGAGTTGAGAGTCCAAACTAAAATACTACCTTCCAAGATGAAAATGTCTTTCAATCTAGCTAGTCAGTCACTCCATAATTTGTCATGTCATGGAATCGACAAGGCACGCTACAAATTTTCTTCAAACATAAACTTAATTCTCTCATATATATATGAACATTCTAAATTTTTCAGATTCAACCTCTCACTCCACAGAGCTGGAATCATAGCCGCCACCTTCGGTATGGCCAACTTCGCATCCCGCCCGTTGGGTGGGTATGCCTCCGACCTTGCAGCTGTAAAATTCGGCATGAGAGGAAGGCTATGGGTCTTATGGACTGTCCAAACATTAGGAGGAGTTTTCTGCATCTGTCTTGGAAATGCAGACTCACTTCCTATAGCCATAACATCTATGATTCTCTTGTCTATCGGAGCTCAAGCCGCGTGTGGCGCAACATACGGCATCATCCCATTCGTTTCAAGAAGATCTCTAGGATTAATCTCGGGCCTCACTGGAGCTGGAGGGAACTTCGGGGGTGGATTAAACCAGTTGATCTTCTTCTCGACCACAAGATTCTCCACAGCAGAAGGTATTTCTTTAATGGGAATCATGGCTGTTATTTGCACTATTCCTATAGCTTTCATCCATTTTCCACAATGGGGAAGTATGTTATTTCCATCTTCAAGAAATGGGAAATACACCGAGGAGTATTACTATTCGTCGGAGTGGAATGAGGATGAAAAAGAGAAGGGTTTGCATCATGGAAGCCTTAGATTTGCAGAAAATAGTGCGTCGGAACGGGGGAAGAGGAAGGAGATTTCATTGGCAGCTGACCCGCCTGGAAATTCTACGCGGAACTGTGTTTAATTCCATGCGACTAGCTAGAAATCTGGGGAATGAATAATCTTTGAAGTAGTTATGAAGTTCAAGAAAAGGAGGATGAAAATGAAAATGGAATCATGTGATTCATTAATGTAATTAAATTATCACAAACAGAAAATGATTTAGTTGCACTAAATGAGTGAATATTTGGTTTCACGCACGAGCTCGAAATGAACGAATTAAGTTGCTCCAAATACTTTTTTTTTTAACGTGAAGTTTACAAGACGTTAGCGGGTGTTTCACAAGACAAATGCAACACATAACAAATACCATTAAGATTATGAAATTGAGTATAATTCACATCGACTGAATTAAGTTATTGAAAATTATAAATATGAACTTAAATAATCTTCCTTTAGCTTGTGTGGTGAAATTAGAGCCAAGTATATGATCTTAACATTTTCGTTCAAAGTAATTGTCAGATCAAATTATTAAGCAGCTTGATATGAATTGCACCAAAACAAATCTATTATTATAGAATAGGAGTCGATTATTTTGATAAATCTGCTCATCGTTTAGCATATTTTTTGCTAGTCCAATGAGTCGTCATTTTTTCTCCATTCTATTTTTGTCTTCTAGCTTGTGAAAGTAAGGTCTTTGTTCTCTATATTTATTTTTTTGGTAGTTTTAGTTTTATTTCTGTAAAGTGCTCACATGATGACGGCGAAAAATTACTGATATGTCCGGTACCAAGTCAACACTCCGATAAACGTGACTAAATACAAAACAAAAAATGAAAAGATTAAAACACAAAATATGAAAACTCAAATAACTCAATTAATAATTTTCGTATAGCGATTCTAATTAATTCAGTGTTGTTAAAATTTTGATTAAATACCCTGGCTTTCCGGGAAAATAAACTCTAAGAAATCGATGAAAATTATAAATGCTTATTTAATAAATATTACGAAAAAATGAATATATTTAGTTAAGACAGACGAAAATCACAAAGAGCGATTTTAATCCAAAATTGAACTCGACTCGATTATTTACTGAACAACTGAATTTGCCTTCAAAATAAATTATGCGTCGAAAACTCTTCAATTCCTTGATAAAATATTCCAACACACACATATATCTTTTTTTTTTTTTTTGAAATGCACGCACATATATCTTTGAAAACCGTAAAACACCATATTCGTGTTTCAATATTACATATTGTAAACATAATCTTTTTATTAAATTTATTGGACCCGTAATTTAATCGATACTGCAAAGTTGAAAATGAAACTATACGTATTTGAGTATTTATAAATTTGGGTTCGAATATTTGAGTAGATCAGTAGAAAATTTTCGAAGGATCAATTTTAACTAAAATTGTTGGATAAATGGTAAGCAGTGAAAGAAAGGAAGTGAGAATTGTTTCAAATTGAAATATGTGCCGAGAATATTCTTCCTTATTAGCTCCAAGTTTTAGCTAAGAGTTTGGACCCCAATGAACATCAGAAGTTTTTGGAAGGGGGAAGACGCTGATAGATTGTGTCTCGATGAAACACACACGCGTGGGGCCGGGCCGCTAAGGTCAGGTTTCTTGATCGTATTAATCTTTTTGGACAAAATTTATTTGAAAAATAATTTTTATTTCGAAAACTTTGTGTCCCTTCCGTATCAGTGAGTCCAAAAGTTTGCAACCTTCGGTCCGAACCAGTGCATCTCGTGTGACTGTCCCTTTAGCGCAGAACCGCACGTCCCATGGCTTATCACAGAAGGGAGTGTCCCCTGTCTTATCACAGCAGGTGACTCACTCTTTAAATAGTCCATCTGCAGGCATTCATCAGATACTTTTTACGTACATTTCGTTGCATTATTTTCCTCCAAATCTTAAAAGTTCAGACATATTATTGTTCGCTGACATCTAGAACTTGTAGTGCTTCATTTCTGGATCAGAGTTGTTGTATCTTGGAAACGATTGTCATTCCGTATAATACATACATATGGGAAAATTTGTCTTGCGGAAAAAATATTTTCCTTGCTCTGACTCATATTCTCCATGCAACCGAAAATAAGCAGAAAGACAAATTACAAAAATTTGTATAGATATCCGACCCACTTATCTGATCATAGTTCAATATATTATCAAACAAAGATAATTTCAATATTCAGTTCTTGGCTGAGTCAAAAAAAAAATCATAGGGATAAATTAAAAATTGTTTTTTTTTTTAAATAAAAAATGTAGGGAACAAATTTTAATGGACATGAAGAACACCCTTTGCAACATGTCTAAATATTCTCACATAATTAGCATAAATATGGTCATTAATAAGTACAAATATATTTTGAAGTTAGGTTAAAATTGATTGCATGGTTGTAAATTAATTCTAAATAATAATATGTGAATTACTTTCACACGAGAGGGTACAACATCATAGTCCAACTTGTACATGGGGAAATCTAATGTTTGGTTCGAATGATATGAAGATTTGTAATATGTGGTGATAAAATATGTAATGTCCGGATTGATTTTGTCACTGCCCCAGGGACGGGGTTGGTCGACACCGGCGTTGCTCTCAAATTTACATTCAAAAGCAACGAGCCTCAGAAGTATAAAATTCAGAAACCAGTCTTTTTATTCATAATATTGAATATTTCATTGTCTGATACAAACTCAAATAACTAATGTTTTACAGCGAAAATGTAAAACCAGACATAACAATGCTTAACAGATGCAGCGAAAAAACATAAATTAGAACTGAGAGACAACAGTCTTCTTCACCAGCCCCAAAAATGATTCTGCTCTTCTTCTTCTAACATTTCTTCCTTGTTCTTATTTGGGATGAGTTTGGTGGGTGAGTGATATGGTCGTCACTCAATAAGCGGGGACAGGCGTAACTCACAGTTTTCAAAATCATTTTCAACATAAACAGTAATACAAATAATATACAGAAACGCTTACTTTCAGAACATGAATCGGTATTTATGAATAACAAGTTTCAAAAATCAGAACTTAAATTTAGCAAGCAAGCATTGAGCACGTTTGTGAATTTCATGGCTATACTAATATCAGTCCCCTATATGTTC
This sequence comes from Primulina tabacum, assembly GCF_025594145.1. NCBI lineage: Eukaryota > Viridiplantae > Streptophyta > Magnoliopsida > Lamiales > Gesneriaceae > Primulina > Primulina tabacum. The sequence continues at coordinate 473,529 of NC_134552.1, read as the reverse complement.
TCTCCTCTAAGGGATACGACCAGTAATCAGTAAACAAAATTTCAGTAATCAGGAATGTTTCAAAATATATATTCCTACCATTAGTTTACTAGGTTTCAGTGCTTCAAAAATCAGAGATAAAAAATACATATACTTTGCTTCAAAACAGAAATTATCAAACTGGTTTCAAGACATTTATACATAAGCCCACTTACTGTAATTTGCTAGAAAGTTTCGGTTGAAGTCTGGAATCCGCTTGCTCTCGCTACTTGGATTTTTTTGCTCGAAAAAGACACTCTCTTAGCTCGAATTTCAAGTGATAACTCAAGATTTGTGTAACACCAATTCAGAAATTTGAGGGTGTTATTTATAGACAAAAATTCTGACTGTTAACCTCTCAATTAATGACCATAATCTGCCATTATGTGTCATTAACAACCTTTATTCCATGTTAAATGATTCAGTTACAAGTCATGGGCATAATCAGTAGCTGTCTGTTGCAATCTCATGCTACTGAACTCTTCTGCTGCTGGATTCTATCTGGTGAAAAAATATCAGCTTCTGAAATATTAGTTGCTGCTGCAATTGTTAGCTTTTGCTGAAACTTTTGCATTGCTACTGAATATTGCTAGCTGCTGCAAAATATTAGCTATTGCTGGAAATTCGGGTTCTCACAGATTTTTAAGAATATGATTAAGTGAGGATGATTTGGTATTATACCCAAAAAATCCTTAGAATTTTTTTTTTAAAAAGAAAAGTAATAAAATACTCTTCAAGCCCTAATATAAAATATAATATGGCCATTGTTGTCTATTATTAATGTTAAATCAAAATTCACTTATCTATTTACAAAAATTCACATTTAAAGCCTATTTATATGAATAAAAATCGATTTGAGAATAATATTTTATTTTTAAATTCAGGTTTATGCAATAATGAAGATTATCTGTTTAAAAAATTCTCATTTAAAGCCTATTTATATTAATAAAAATCAATTTGAGAATAATATTTTATTTTTAGATTCAATTTTATGCAATAATGAAGATGACATACAAATTTTGTTTCGATTTTTTAATTTGGACATGTATTTTGTAACATATTTTTATTATTATACTAAAACATGTAATATGCGATTACTGTAACCAAAACTCAAAAGCGAATTTCTTAGAATTTTTTTATTATCAAGCAAAGGAAACGGGTAATAAATAACTTTTAGTTGGTTTATTTATGTAGATAATGTGCATAAGAATGTACCTTTTCTAAAATAAATAATGCGTATAATAACTTTTTCTGAAATAAATAACGTGTATGATAATGTAAATTTTCGACCCAGTTCAAAGTTGGATTATTTTCGATTTTTAATACTAAGAGTATCACCTGTGGATATTCATACTCGAAATCAGATTTTATCTAATAACTATGTATAAATCTATAAGGTCCAAAAATAAGAAAACGTAATTCAACTGCATGCAAATCTAGGAAAATGAAAAATGATCAATTAAATGATCTTAATGACATGAGTTAATTGAAATATGCATGATTACATGTTAAAATATGATTTTATTATTTGAATGCATAAAACTGTATTTTTATAGGTTATTCGAGATGCGATCGAGGAATGGAGACCTATGACTAAAAAAAGGAAAATATTTTTATTAAATAATTGTTTTCAATTATTTAAAATAAGACTGATACTAAATGGTATTTTTGAAAATAAAGTGTTTTAAGGTGATTTTATACGTCGAGTCGTAACTTTTAACGATATTCGATTTTCAACGAAAATATGAATTTTTTGAAACTCGAATAATATTTTCACGAACTTTCCTAAACGAAATATTTTAAATATGCACTAATTGGGTTAATGGGTCTAGTATATTATACTAATGGGCCTAAACTTGCACACTTATGTATTTATCAAAATAAAAGCCTAAACCACCCCCACCCCCCACCCCCCAAACCCTCAAACTCACGTCCCCTTCCCCTAGATTTTACAAGGACTTTCCCCTCCCCCTTAAACACACGCACACACGAGAAATCATTAAGAAAGTCCACGGTTTTGAAGGCAAATCAACCAAGGGTCCTCCGTTCGTCGTCATTCTTCGTATCTCAACGTATTTGTCGTGCGTAAATTAGGCAAAGACACATCATAAATCTCCTTTTTCTCATCTATTACACTATAATACTTGTTTGAATTGTGTTGCATGGAAAAGATGATGGCCTTGCTTTTATTTTCGTTTTTATACATAGACATGTGTTTAATTCATGATTCTTGTTCCAAAACTTGACATATATTTGCGTGAAGGGGATGCCATGTTAAAGGATCACAGAGGGATGTTTTTACTTGAGTTTAAGGGCTACACAATGCGCGGACAAGGCAGCACACAAACTAGAATAATCTAGAACAAAAATTATCGCTTGATAGCACAAAGGTTCGGTTATAAGGGAAAACCATTGCATGGCTCGGCCAGGGCTTGACCAGGGCTGGCCTAGACGTGGTTGGGTGAGTGTAAGACTCAAGCTCGACGGCTAGGGAAGAGTCCAAGCGAGCTAGGACACTTCTCAAGGCCGCCCGAGAGTACAGCTATGCGCAGGGGTTTGTGGCTCGATCACGGTGGTCAGGGATGGTCTAGGCTAGGTCTCAGAGAGGTCCATGGTTGGTCCAGAGGGTGAGGGTGAGGGTAGTGGCTCGGGCGAGGGGTCCTTGCTGAACTAGGAGTGTATAGGCGAGTTGTAGATAACTAGCGCATCTTCTGTCTTGTGCAGGTGGCTTTGACGTAAGCTAGGGCTGAGTCCTTGGGGTCAATGTGGGTCTAGTAGGTTCCTAGGAAGGCTGGTCAGGGGCTGGCTCGGGTGCGTCTCGAGGGAAAAGAGAGTTGGCTCGAGGGGAAATGGGTGAGGGTTCGGTTTTAGGATTTAAGGGCTAAAGGGTCGAACCATGGTCCATGGGGGTCAAACCGTGATTCATGAGGGTAGTCTAGGTAATAAAAGTCTATGTTTAAAATTTGGGAGGAAAACATTAAAGTTTGAATTAATTCGGAATTAAAATGTTTCACGAATTAATAATTACGAAATTAAATCGAAAGCCTCGAAGTTAAGCTAAATAAAAATATCAAAAAATTTATTTAAGATTAAATAATTATTTAGGATGGTCTAGAGTCAATGAAAGCAAGAAAATGTCAAAATCGAGAAATTTTACGTCTAGGGGTAAAGTAGTCATTTTACACTGAAAAATGGGTAGACGTCATGGCAGTGCCGCGGATGCTGTAACATATGATAAAATGCTTATTTTGAATGTTTAAGGAATTTTTTGATAAAATATTAAGGCTAAAAGATATGTTGCATGCTTGATTTAAAAAGAAAATTGATATTTATATGCATGATTTTTAAGTGATAAAAATATGAAACGTTGGAGGAGGTGAAATAATTGTGACTATTATGATGTTATGATGATGTGATTGGGGATATCGCGAGGGAAAAAGCCCCAGAAGGAGCCCATTTACGGGAGAATGCCCTAGAGAGAGCCCGTCTATGGGAGAAAGGCCCAGAGGGAGCTCGTCTATGGGAGAAGGCCTCAGAGGGAACACGACGATGATAGGCCAAGGTTCGGTTGACGGCTGAGAGTGTCGTTGATGTCCCCGTCGCCCAGTACTGTAGGTTACACGTAGATGGATCCATCGACCTTATGATGAGACGAAAGTCACAATTAACGATCTGAATTCAATAAAACGAAAACGTATATGCTTATGATGAAAAGGAAAATGTTTATGATGAAATGATTATGATATGAAATGATGAAAGGAAAAATATTTATGTTTATACGTGTCCATGAAAAGTTATTTTAAATAAAAGTATTTTCACTGTTGCATGCGATTGTATATATATTACTTGTTATATAGATTATGGTTAGCTGAGTCATTAGATTCACTAGGTGTGATGGGTGCAGGTGAGCATGATATAAATGTTGATGGAAGTTTCGATGGTCGATCTTGCTAGACTGAAGGTGAACACAACCCGAGGACCAGCGCAAGATTTTCCGCATTATGATTATGATTATGATTTACGTTTAAGATCTGTTTTCTTTACGACTTTTATATGATTTTGAGTGGTTTTGGAGAGGATGTTAGAGTTAGATTGATTTTGAAATATTGCTAAGTTTAGGTTTGATAAACGAATGACAATATTATGGTTTGAATTATTTTCTTTTGAATTTTTAAAGTTAATTGGTATGTTTTAATTTAAAATGGTGTCAAAATATTTACATATATATGTATATGTATCGGCTGAATTTATTAGTATCGGAAAAACAAATTTCTAGTATATTTTAAAGATAAACGAGTATTGGACGTTTCAAAATCAACTAAAAATATTTTCCAATGAATACTCACCGTGTCCGAATTGATAAAATATGAGAGTGTTTGATCAATAATGATGAGTTCAATTTTTCAATAACTCCAGAATTTACCCAATGCATACTAAAAAATAATGATCTCGTGTTTCATAGTCATAATAAAAATTGCTTTTAATTTTTCGTGAAATTCATATTTCATCTTAGTAATGTCCAATTATGCATTTCATCACTACATATGCAATTCATTTTCTACGCGTATAGTTTTCGTTATCGAAAAATTTCGATTTTTTTGTGTGGTTTGATTGTTGGGATAAAAAACGTGTTTAGAGTACGTGAATAAACAATTTAAAAATTTATTTAAAAACTTAAGCTGATCTTAATAGATATTAGATGTTAATGCTTTTTCTAGAATGACTAGATATATCTTGTCTGCAAGAAGTTATTTAAACTACAAAACGGTTCGACTAGACTAGTGATAATATATATTCCATTTAACCAGTCTTTTAACATTACGGCTAGATAAGAAAATTAAAGCAGATAGAATAAAAATATTAAAGTAAACGACACACTATATTTATGGATGTTTGGGGATTACATCACTAATTCTTCTACTTAAGAAGAATCTATTAAAAGACTTTGATTTATACAATTCTTGTACAAATTCGCTTCAGCTAGAACTTATCATTGACTACATTGAAACTCTTAGTATTACCATACAAAAAAAGTTTTCTATTGAACCGTCGGTTTAGACAATTACACAATACAACTCTTGAAATGATAACTTTGAACAACTAGAGTTGATAAGGTAGCATTGATAGATAATCGATGATCTGATATGTAGAATGAGCAGGTGTAAATATGTGTCACTTGACATTGAAAGAATAAAAGAGCTCGAAATCTCCTAAATAGCATATTAAGAAAGCTTTAATATTTTGGTATCGTTCCGGTGTGCTTCTTGTCTTCAATATGCCTATTTATACTGAAATTTCTCCCAATAGTAGGAAACTTTTTCAACGATCATATGTACCTTCTTTCGACAGAAGGACATTGTCAACTTCTCTTTGTAGTATGACACATTTAATGATTTTCGTAATTTATGGCATTGGCTTCTGAAAAAAATGATTGATCCTTGAGTAAAAAATTGGCTTCGCGTGGCTGCAGTGTGCTCGGCGCTGGCTGGGACTGGTGCCCAGGGGTTGAGGCATGGTCCAATGAGAGTCCTAGTCGAGTATAGGACTCCTAGGCGTAAGGTTTCAACCGCGGTTCTTGTTGATGGCTTGTACAGTGAGGTCCAGGCGTTGTTTAAGTGCTGATTAATGGGTTAGGTGCGTCCAGTAGGATCCCTAGGTGGGCTGGTCAGGTGATGGCTCAAGGTGGCTCGACCATGGTCCAAGAAAATTGAGGGTTGGCTCGGTTCGAATCATGCATGGTGCGAATTATGGCTAGGAAGAAGTAAAGGGATCGAACCATGGTCCACGTGGGTTGAATCATGGCTCACGAGGATAGTTCAAGTATAAAGCTTAGGTTTAAAGTTTGGGAAGAAAATATTAAGTTTCGAATTAATTCGGGATTAAAACGCTTTACGAATTAGTAATTAAATAGAAATCCTCAAATTTACGTCAAATAAAAATATCTAAAATTTAATTTAAGCTTAAATAATTATTTTGGATGGTCTAGAGTCAATAAAAGTAAGAAAAAGTTAAAATCGAAAAATTTTACGTAAAGGGCAAAACAATCATTTTACATCTGGGTAGTATGAAAAGGCTTGGAGCGTCCGAAGGGGTCATGACACATGATAAATGATATAAAATGATGATTTTGACGAGAATATGGAATTTTATAATTAATGGTAAAGCTGTGCAATTTTTACTGTTAGTTGAGTAGCAAAAAAAAAAAAAAGGTTTTGCTCAAACAAATGATTGATCCTTGGCATTGTCTATGTTTTGACAACCAACTGACTGCTGAAATTTTTTTTCCCTTTTTGACGAGAAAATATGTTATTGATTATAACATATTTTAACGACATTGCAGTTTTTGTATGCTACGGCTACATTCAGATACTACGTAGGTGGCTTGGGTGTTGTTACATGATACCCTTCTCAATTAGGAGTTGTGGCGTTATACAAGGTTCTCAGCTACGGGATCTGGTATAAGGTATAGAAAGTAACTTACAGTTTTAGAAACTATGCATTATTCTAATAGCTCGGAATTTATCATTTTAATTAATAATACATCTTGCTCGATGTTTTATTTGCATTTCAATATCTTTTGAATTCTGATTTTCGACAAAACAACATCTTGACTTCGGATGAGTTTCTTTTTCTTCGGGTCGTAAAACCTGTAGCCAAGATCAGACCCGTGTCTTAGCACCAAGTTTCGACCTTTCATCTTTGAGAATATAGACAAAATTCTTAAACACAAAAACATGTAAGTAGGTGTTTAAGAGAAACATTCCTTCACGGAAAGACAACTCTGTTTCGTTTTTCAACCAAGTAGTGAAATCACTTTAGTTGAAATATTTTGGCATTTGAAATAACATATAAAATGCTTCAAGAATGTCTAACAAAAAAACAAAAATAATTAAATGTGATAAATAAAGATGCGCAAATTTGTTTGTGAATAATTCATATATTGACAACTCTTATGTCACTACTTCTTCCATTGTCGCAAAGATTTTACTAGAAGACTTTGATTTTACAACTTTTTGTAACAACCTACTTCGACTTAAGACTTATCCTTTGGCTAATCGAAACTTCAGCATCGAATATGGCTAGGACAAGAAGCCACGCAACCTAATACAAGCATATTATTTAATGTTTATATGCAAAGACTCTCACTCAACTATTCTATGAAATATATATCTCTTTCGTGTGAGTGGTATTTCTTCAAATGATGTTTTATTCTATTCTTGAACATGGAAGAATTTGCTACAAACTTGATTTGGTGTGGAGGATTCATCTTTGAAAAATCACATATCTTCTTGTTCCCCATACCTCACTTCCTGGGCATGTTTTCACTTTTTCTTTTTTTCTTTAATAATATGCCAATGCTTTTAATCCTCATCAAAATCTTATTGTTTGATCTTTAAAGTGTTGTATTTATGATCATCATGAATGATATAGATGTTAGATACAAGAATATGACTGTTTAGAAAGTTTATGTACTATTTATGACATTTAAATAATCATATTTAAATTGATGTTCATTTTTAATGTCTGGTTGGTTTTATAATGGATGTGGCTGGATATGTCTAGCCAGTCTAGATGGAGTTGGTCTGAGTCTATCTATGGCTGGATGTGGGTCTGGCTGGAGTCAGTCCAAGTCTAGCTGTGGCTGGAGTTGGTCCAAGTCTAGCTATATTTTTCTCTTGATTATAACTCTTTATTTGCCGATTTCTAAGTAAAGTGATGAGCATAATAGTTGTAGCTCTTTATCTTAGCTTTATGAAGAATAATAATCTCTCAATTTCAATTTTGTATGAAAGATATACTTGAAATACCAGACTGTATACAGTATGAAACTTTTTCTTCGTTCAGTGCAGAACCAACAATTTTATCGTGGTGTTTCATCATCTTAAGATCCGATATGGGCGTCAAATTTGGAAGATGATTTTTAGATAATTGTCTTTGCTTCGTAATTTATACTGAATCATCCAATTTCAATAATCGAGTTGAGAGATATGGCCAAAGCACCACAACTGTCCATGTATAGCTTGATGTTGTATCCGTGTCATCCAACTCGATCTTGTAGCGTCCAGTTAGTATAGATAAATTCCAAACTAGTCTAGCTGAATTGGAATATGACCTGTAGAAATTTGAGTTTTCGTTTTAGCGTTTTGGTTTCTACTCATTTTGATCTTTGAGCTATGAAATATTATCAAATACTTCAACTCGCTAGATTTCAAACTTGACTAAATTCGAGCTAACTTCTCAAATCTTCGAACTTGGCATTTATCAACTGCACACGTAATGAAATATGTCAGAAATAACAAAACAAATTTTTTTATCATCAAAATCAAGATCTCTAGCTTTTCCACAATTAAAAAATCCCCTCGTTTTTATGGTAACAAAACGTGGATAAAAATGATTTTGTCTAACATATTTCTCTTTTTTTTTTGCGAGAATAAAAGGATTGATTTTAAAACAAGTTAAAAAACATTTTTCTCCCTTCACGATATAAATTCAATATCTCCTTTGCAATTATAATGAGCGCTCCATCTATATTTTTGAATGTTTGAAATTGATAAAAGTATGTGGTGACTAACCAGTGGAAATATTTCAAAAGATGATATTTTCAAAATATGCAATGCGCAAATAGTAGACAAAATGCTATCTCAATTCACATTGAAATATATTTAACACACAAATATATAATTTTGAGTAAACGAGCTTAACCAAGAATAGACAATATAAACACAAATTTCAAGAAACACAAAATCAAGATAATTTTTCTACTCAAATATTCATTATACATTTAAGAGATTGTCTCATTGAACTAAGCACAATCATAAATATAAAGGAATTGTTAAGTATGTTAACACACAAGACAATGCTAGCACAAGGTAGAATATAATGTTGACACAAAACTCGAGTACTTTTTGTTGACGAATAAAAAGAATTTTATAATGACTGTACCAAGTTTTATCGATGATATGTGACTCAAATTATAATTTATTTGTCTCTTCGATTAATGAGTGCGACATCCTTGAGATTCTTGACCAAAACACCAACTTTGTGTATGCCCTGTTTTCTACCGCAGCTATGGCATTTGTTAATATATGTCCACATATTATTAGTTGCAAGTAATTATATATAAATAGGATTATGTACATGAAGATTACATTGTGGAAAATTATAACTTATATTTCCTACTAATCAACAAATTTTTTTCCCTCTTTTGAAGAAAACTTTTGCTCAATATCCGGTTGAAAGATTATATGTTCTGTCTAATAAAATGAGAATTTTTTTCTACTTTTGGTTCGCTTCTTGTTGAAAATTCAAGCCTAATTTGTATTCAAACCATTTTTCAAAGTTTGGTTCAAAGTTAGGCTACCAAACTTTGAAAATACATCCATCATTCACATCTCACCAAACCCAAAATTTTTCCTATAAATAACCATACATTTGCATTCATCCATTCATCCCAAGACAAGCAAAAACACAAGCAACTGAGTGTTGTATAACCTAGTCATTTAGATAAATTTTATTATGCTCTGTGGTTGCGGCAATGTTCGATCTTCCACATAAGAAAGAATTTTCTATGTGATTAGAGTTGTGTGAGTTCCAATTTGAAAGTGAGATTGAGTATGTCATCCAAGAATAATTATTCTTGAAGTTTTGGTGTCCCCTAAGTTGTTCTAGGGAGAGTTGTTGTTATCTCCTACTGTTGTAGGAACGATTTGTACCCATTATTGATATAATGGAGATTTCTTTTGTTGGACTTCGGTCTCGTGATTTTTCCCTAATTTGGGTTTTCCACGTAAAAATCTTTGTGTCATTTTCTTCATAATTATTATAATTGTTGATATCGTGAAAATATTTTGATCCGATATTACCGCTAAAGGAAAAAGAATCAACCCTTCCGCTGTAAAAAAAGTTATTTAATTGGCTATCTTTCCCAACAAGTGGTATCAGAGCACATTAGGATACATGGAAGAATCCATTGGAGGGATGTTTAAACTCAATGGATCAAATTATTCCATATGGAAGGCAAGCATGTTGGACCTGCTATATTGCAAATATCTGTATTTGCCATTGAGTGGTGATAGTGCCAAGCCAGAAAACCTATCAAACAAAGAATGGAATATACTGCATCAAAAAGCTGACGGTTTCATATGACGTTTTATCGAACACAATATCTTTCATCACTTCGCGAACGAGAATAAAGCTGATGCTCTATGGACCAAAATTGAAGCTATGTTTGAGAGAAAGAATGCCTTGAACAAAGCTTCGATTATCAGAAATCTTGCACGACAGAGATACAAAGAAAATGAAAATATGATAGAGCATCGGAATGCTTACCAGGGTCTAATCAACCAATCTATCACCATGAAGATTACCCTGGATGACGAAGTTATGGCACTATTATTACTGAGCTCTTTGCCAGATAGTTGGGATACTCTTGTGGTGTCGCTCAATAATTCTGCTCCTGATGGAAAACTGACATTACAAACAGTCAAAGATTGTCTTCTAAATGAAGAGTCCAGAAGAAAGGAGCAAGAAGCCAACTCTGAAACTAAGGCATTAGTTACAGAAATCGTTGATAATCGAGGAAAAAATTACACCAGAGGACCTCATAAAAGAAGAGACAAATCTAGAGGAAAGTCCAAGACCAGAAAAGAATTCAAGTGCCATTATTGTGGAGGTCCAAATCAGTATGAAAGAGAATGCAGAAAAAAGAAGAGAGATCAAAGGAATGGGACCAAGTCGGAAGAGAAAGACACGACTGCAGTTACATCTGATGGAGATATTTTCATCCTTGGTGATGATGCATGGGTCAGTATATCATACCCACAAACTGATTGGATTATTGACAAGGGAGCTTCATATCATATTACTCCACACATAGATATGTTTGCGTCCTACTCAAGTGGAAACTTTGGCAAAGTTAGAGTGGCCAATCAAGGTTTGATTGAGGTCGTTGGTATGGGGAGCTTTGTCTTGGAGACAGATACAGGGTGTCATCTCATTCTCAGATATGTTCGACATGTTCCAGATATTCGATTTAACATCATCTCTACAGGCAAGCTTGATGATGATGGTTGTTCCAGTCACTTTGGTGAAGGAAAATGGAAACCAAAGGATATCTTATTATTGCTAGAGGTATGAAGCAGAAATCTCCTTACCTCATGCCAGCAAAAATATCAATTGGAGAGGTTCATGCATCTACAAAAACCTCATCCATTGAGTTGTGGCACAAGAGACTTGGACGTATTAGCCAGAAGGGAATGGAAACTTTGGCTAAGAGAAAACTCCTTCCTGAAGTATATGGTATGCATTTGGAAACTTGTGTTGATTGTTTGGTCGGAAAACAACACAGAGTTGCATTTCAAAGTTTTTCTTCATCAAGAAAAACTCAACGCTTGGAGTTAGTACACACAGATTTGTGTTACATGAAAGACAGAACTCTCGGTGGTACGCTATATTTTGTGACCTTTATTGACGATTTCTCACAAAAGGTCTGGTGCTTTGCGCTGAAATCTAAAGATTATGTCCTTGAGGTCTTTAAGCATTTCCACGGCAAAAGTTGAAAGAGAAACATGAAAGAAACTGAAGTGTATTCATTCCGACAATGGTGGTGAATACAGGGGTCCGTTTGAGCAATACTGTATAACTCATGGTATCGGGCTTGATGAAATTTTGTCACCAGTGGTGAAGATGTCCTCTATCAGAGTTATTCGGGGACTTGCAGCTAGTATGGATCTGGAAATAGAACAACTCGATGTTAAGACTGCATTTCTTCATGGTGATCTGGATGAAGAAATATATATGGAGCAAGCGGAAGGATTCATAGTTAAAGGCAAAGAGGATATAGTGTGTCGACTAAACAAAAGTTTGTACGGGTCGAAACAAGCTCCAAGACAGTGGTAAAAGAAGTTTGATACATTCATGATGAATCATGGGTACAATCAAAACCAATTCTGATCATTGTGTATTTGTTAAGAAATATGATCAGAATGATATCATCGTATTATTGTTGTATATTGATGATATGTTGATCATTGGTCATGATCCAAGCAAGATAGAAAAGCTTAAGAGGGAGCTTAACAAGTCTTCTGCAATGAAAGACTTAGGACCAACAAACAGATTCTTGGAATGAAGATCTCTAGGGATATGGACAATAAGAAACTATGGTTATCTCAAGAACAATACATTGAGAAAGTTCTTGAAAGATTCAAAATGGATAAAACAAAGGCTATTGGTACTCCACTTGCAGGTCATTTCAAACTAAGTTCCATTCAATGTCCCACAAGTGAGGAAGAAAAGAAAGAAATGGAAAGGGTTCCTTATGCTTCAGCAGTCGACAGTTTGATGTATGCGATGGTATGTACGAGACCTGACATTGCTCACGCAGTTGGCATGGTAAGTCGATTTCTATCGAATCCTGGCAAAGATCACTGGTCAGCAGTGAAATGGATTATTCCGATATCTGAGAGGTACTTCTAGGCTTTGTTTGAAATTCGGAACTAGTCAAACTGTGTTAAAATGTTATACTGATGCAGATATGGCTGGTGATGTTGATTCTAGAAAGTCCACATCCGGATACTTGATGACATTTGCAGGGGGAGCAGTCTCATGGCAATCAAAACTTCAAAAGTGCTGTGGCATTGTCCACAACAGAAGCCGAGTACATAGCCACAACTGAAGCATGTAAAGAACTACTATGGTTGAAGAAGTTTCTACAAGAGTTAGGTTTGAGACAAGACAAATTTACGTTCTACTGTGATAGTCAGAGTGCAATTCATCTGAGTAAGAACTCCAGTTTACACTCAAGGTCAAAGCATATTGATGTAAGGTATCATTGGATCCGAGATGCGTTAAACGAGAAATTGTTACATCTTCAGAAGATACATACCGATGATAATGGTTCTGATATGTTTACGAAGTCATTGTCCAAAGAAAAGCTGGAAAACTGTAGAAATGTGGCAGGTATGTTTGAATCTAACAAACGAAGCTTGATGGGGAGAATTGTTGAAAATTCAAGCCTAATCTATATTCAAACCATTTTTCAAAGTTTGGTTCAAATTTAGGCTACCAAACTTTGAAAATACATCATCATTCACACTTCACCGAACCCAAAATTTTTCCTATAAATAGCCATACATTCGCGTTCATCCATTCATCCCAAGACAAGCAAAAACACAAGCAATTGAGTGTTGTATAGCCTAGTCATTTAGATAAATTTTAGTATGCTCTGTGGTTGCGGCAATGTTCGATCTTCCACATAAGAAAGAATTTTCTATGTGATTAGAGTTGTGTGAGTTCCAATTTGAAAGTGAGATTGAGTATGTCATCCAAGAATAATTATTCTTGAAGTTTTGGGTGTCCCCTAAGTTGTTCTAGGGAGAGTTGTTGTTATCTCCTATTGTTGTAGGAACGATTTGTACCCATTATTGATATAACTGAAGATTTCTTTTGTTGGACTTCGGTCTCGTGGTTTTTTCACGTAAAAATCCTTGTGTCGTTTTCTTCATAATTATTATCATTGTTGATATCGTGAAAATATTTTGATCCGATATTACCGCTAAAGAGAAAAGAATCAACCCTTCCGCTGTAAGAAAAGTTATTTAATTGGCTATCTTTCCCAACACTTCTTTTGGTCTTCTTTCGTCCAGTAGAGACCATTTTTGTATGACATAGAAATTTGTTTTTTAATAATCAATACAAATGTATTATCACCACGATAAACCAATATATATTTTGTAATAAAACAATGGTACAAGTTCATTGCATCTTTTAGTGTCGACATGATAATATATTATCCATTCTTTAGGATTTCTACGATTGATTAATCAAAGCTCGATCATCATTATTCTCGTCAACTTATCAAAATTTAAATTCTTTATTAATCAAAGCACGATCATCATTATTCTCGTCAACTTATCAAAAATTAAATTCTTTATTTTAGATAAGTATTACACGTCTTATCCCGTGGCTCTACGTTGTGATATCCTTAATCAATCGTATTTGTCCCCAAGTAGTGGACCACGTGTTATAAAAGTTTAGATAAACATTAATTAACAAAAACTTAGGTAATTTTTAGTTTATCATCGGCTAAATTAATTAGAATAATTTTCAATCAGTTGGACTATGGACGCTTGATGATGTGGCTGCCAAGTCAATATATATATTTTATTTTATTTTCAAAAAATAAAAAATTACACAAGGAAATTTGTTGACACAGGCCTCGACTTTCTTACACGTAGATCAACAATAGTTGGCATAGTGTTTTCTCAGTCTATATTTGTTTTCTCAAACTGTATATTTGGATTTGGTAGTCATTTGTGAATTTCAATGGCTTTGAATGTTTCTGAAGCATGTGTTTCTCGTAAACAATATGCATGAAAATACCATTAATTTATATATTTGTATGCACTGCAAATTTCCCGCTTTTGTTCTAGGAGATACATGATTTCTGTGTATTGATTTGGTCATACTTGTAAGAAACTTGGGAGCTATGCAATTTGTTAGTTTTTCTTTTCTTATAGTCTCCTGATTTGTTGGATTTTCGTATTCAAATACTTCATCAGTATTGTATATCCAGGCGTATATATTGCACGGTGATAATATGACAAGATGATTTTATGCCAGCAATGGAAGAAAATAGCGGTAAACATAAGCTATATGATCCCCTAGATGATGATCATGTTAGAGTAGGTGTCCGGCAAGCCAACTTGTGGCTCGGGCTTTATTGACTCTAATGTAAAACAATCTTTATTTTAATAATATTTTACGATTTTATTTGATTATGGCATTATACTTTATCTGTATACCCATGCAATCAGTATAGATAAAGTCCTTGATTATACTTTAATACAAATGAATCGTAATTCGATGTTGAAACTCATTTGTAAACACTGTATAATCTAAATTTGTTCATAGTCGATTCAGCTGCCTAAAACATGCATAAAGGTCGCTTGAGCTCGAGACTCGCATCTGTGATGTTGTGTACCGCGTTTCTTGGTAAAGGCATAGAGATGTCCAAACATGCAGATAGGTAGTCATATGATGATTATATCGAACTACCCTCCCTCGGACTTTCCAAGTGGTTATCATTCATCGAGAGGATAAGTCCGTGGTTGTGATTGTACACCATTAGTCCTTACGACCCGGAACAACACTGTGGCTCTATATGCTAGGGCTGTACTTTGACTCGTTTACCGACCCCAGGAGAGTCATCAGGTGGCGAGATTGGGTACAGTTGCGACACATGTAGGAGCCAGTGCATTGTAGTCGGGGATTCACCGCTCACCTACGGGTGTGGATATCCTATGTGATCTGATAAAATAATAATGCGTGGAATCTCTGGCCAGAGTATGAGATTTACGTTGGAGAAGGAGTTCTCCAATGATACATGCGATGCCACTATTATATGTATCACATAGTTATCGAATCAATATGCAACTCTCGATTAACCAATGGTTGCAGATTCGATCTGGATATATGAGATGAAGGGACCGTACTGTACGTTAATCATAATCGACTGGTTCTTGCAGGCACTATCAGTGAAACCTAGGGGATCATGGGACGATGCTACTAGACGCTCTTACCATGATCCGATGGGTGCAATCAGAAATGAGTTCTGACATTCTTGATCAAGGAGTTGATGAAAAGAATGGGGTTAACAAGGGTAAACCCGAATAAGAATAAATGTTATTTTGAATCACATGGAGATGTGAACCCACGGCTAGCTGTATCCCTGAACCATTGTGGATCACACAAGTATCGGATTCTGTGTTCCCGTTGAGATAGTCAAATTTCAAGGAGTTGGAATTTGGCGACTATAGTTTGATGGAGATCAAACAGAAGGCTTATAAAGGAGTTTATGAGTTGATTCCATAGGATGGAAGAAATGGAAGTTAGCATGATTGCTAAACAAGGAATGAGAGTGAAACTGTCTGTTTTGTGTAGGAGTTCACCAAAACAAGCAGCTGCCCAACATGGTAAGTAAAAATTTTGATTTTCAAAATTTTCGATTTTCATTATATGAACAAGACTTGTATCCTTGATACATCGACGCTTTCGGATTGTCGATCGGGGTTATAATGAGTTCGTAATCATTTATTTAATGAATTTTGAATCTACTAATTAAATGGTGGTGCTAGTAGCAGTGACTACTAACATGTAAAAATTCTCATAAATATTCTAGAGGAGTCTGGAATTAAATTAATCATGGAGTTAGTTTATAAATTAAATAATGTTTATTTAATTTGATATACATATACATGTATATATTTTATATGGTGATATAAAATATGCGTATAAGATATTATTATATAATGTATTATTAAAGGTTAATAAATATATTATATGTTAATAATATGAGAGTTTAATTATAATGAAAATATAGAGTTCTTGTGGAAAAGGGACTCCTAATTAGATTAGGAGTCTCATTCCATAAATACACTATAAGAGGACATAATTCTAGGAAGATTATATTCCTATAAAATTCAAAAAAATTCCCTTCCCAATCAAAAGGAAACCCACGGCCAACCCCTTAACGATTGGAAGAAATTTTGGTAATAAAAGCAAATTAGATTTGTTTAATTATGGATTAAGAATCTATAATATTTCTTAATGATTGATTAAGAATAAATTAGCCAAAAACCCATGATTTTGAATCATGTAACTCTCGGCCAAGACAAAGAGAAATTGGTGAGAATTTCGGCCACCTTCCTTCTTCCACCGCCGTGCCGCGTCGCTTCTTCTCCGGATTTTGGAAATTCGGATGCTACAGTCTCAACGCACAAATCGCTTGCGATTTCTAGTACAATCCAAGCGATGAACAAAGTTTTCGATCGTGGACCTAATTAGGTGATCAAAGGAGAAGAGCCGCTCGTAGGGAATTACAAGAAGCGCTATGTCCACCTAAACATCGGAATAGTTTGGAGTCCAGCGTTGAGAACGCAAATGTATAATTCTAAATGCCTATGAATGATTTTTTAAACACACGACGGCCAAGCAAAAATTTTTAAACTTCCGCTACATCTTGGGTGCGAGAATACGATGTCCCAACAGTGGTATCAGAGCCCGATTATTCTCAATCGTGTGTTTTAATTAAATTTTGTTGAGTTTATTATTTCTAACCGTGTAAGAATTTTTATGAAAAACTGCCACTTAAAATATTTTGAAAAATACTTTTTTGAAAAAAAAAAATTGGTCTGCCCGGAACTGTTCTGGGCAGACGCGCGTGCGCGCCCGCCGCGCGCTGCGCGCAACGTCTGTGCGGCGCTGCGCCGGCGCGACTGTGCGCGCGGCGGGCACACAGACGCGCCCGCCAGCGCCTGATCGGGTTGGGCAGCAGGCGGGCAGGTGCCCGGGAACGTCTCGGGCACCGCGCTGGATCGTGGGCTTGAATTGTTCGGTCCCAAGGGCGATTTTCCGATTTTTTAAAATTTTGGTTTAAATTGATATTTTGTGAAAATACGGATGATTTTACCCATACAACAATTTTGATAAAATCAGTTTCTTACAAAATAAATAATTGAAATATGATTTTAATTATTTATGGTAAAGATGTTTTACAAGAAATTTAATTATTTGAAATTAAATAAAAGTGTTTATTTAATTTTATAATTATGGCGGTTAGTGATAATTTACGAGATACACGATTTATTGATAATATGTGATATTATCGGATTTAATAATATATGATATTATATGTTAAAAGGATGATCGAGAGCTATGACCAATGTGTTAGGTGTATGTTATGATATTTTACGTGTTGTAATTTTTGATTATTTGATAATTAAAAGTGGTCTGGTTTATGGTCCGTTCCCACCCCCTTAAATTTGTATCCCAATGTGCCATGGATATTTAATGTAAATATTAGAATTAGTGGGAGATCAAGATTTGAAGACGGTGGGCCCGATCCTCGTAAAGAGTTTTGAAGATCGAAGACATGTAAAATATTGGAAGCTTATGTAATATTGCATTTGCATCCCTGCATTTACCTAGGTTATGGACATGGATCCGTATGTGGCTCGTACGGATCAATTAGCTCTCGGTTATCGATCATCCTTTATTATTTATGATGTATGTGATATATTATAAATAATCAGTATGTGCGTTATTATTAATATAATAACAAGAGTTGCATGAATCCGGCAATCATACAAACAATCATGGCACGAGTTTTAAAATTAATGATGAGACAAATTTTTAAAATTAAAATCTCTCATTTTGGATAAGATCCAAAATTTAAATCAAGCCCATTAAAAGGATAATTAAAAGAAAGTTTAATAATTCATTGTCCTTCCATCAACGGTGGTTGCATGATGAACGCTACCCGCGGTCAGTGTCTGGCTCATATTATTGGGGAGGCCTAGACGCCGGAAAGCTGTGACTTCCACTGACATATTTGATGTAAACTATGTGGAACTCCCATGACTTCGGCTCATATTATTGGGGGATCTCATGACGACCGTCCATTAATGTTCAACATTGATGGGTCGGGCTCGACACGTGAAGAGAAAGGGATAATATTATTGGACCCTCCTCAAACATGAGGCAAAATTACGTAAGGGTTGCAAAGAGTTGCAACTGGGCTCTACCTTTTGGAAGTTATGATTGACTGATATTATTCGGGATCATAATTTCGTAATTGGGTCCTTGCGTACTCACTAAGAAATTGGATTTCCCGTTTTTCATCAGAGGGTGGTGAAAATGTCAAAATAGTGGGAGTCAATTCGTAAAAACAAAAGTCCATATTTTACGTTTTAAAAATATTTAAAAATAGTCGGCAACGTTTATTTTGTTTCCCTATCATTATAATTATGATTTCGTCACGTAATTCATATATGTTATTAAAACAAGCTAACCGAACACTAATTTTCAAGATTGGTTGGGAAAATTGTTCTAAATTCGGAGAGAATAGCATACACACTAATGTCAGTCTTGCTGAACTGACAAAGCATGCAAGATGGTAGGACCATAATATGCAAGCTGAAGTGTAATATGCTCTCTTCAATGTCAAATGAACTGTAAAGACAGTTTGAGAAAATTTTGAATGCTGTTGACATTCAAATACACATGCAAGAGTTGCATAGTGCATGAAACTCGCATAATGATGCACGACACTTTCAAGAAACACGTGACTACACGCATGCAAGATGGGGCTCTTGCCCATGAGCATGGTGTAAGTATGATTGGGCCTAATGAGAAGGTGGTGGGCCTTGAATTTGACAAAGCCCGATAAGTCAGAACATGTTTGCTTCACTGCAAGAAGTCTGGACATAAGGAATTATCTGGGTCAGAAATGTTTTGGCAATGATAAATGAATGTCCAAGTAAACACAATTTCAACAACAACCAAAAGAAAACAAGATAGTCTAAACCAAGCACATTTGTGACACGTTAGGCTATGACATATTTCCCAAAGAAGGATCCACAAGCTAGTGGGAGAGACTCATCAGACATAAACTCTCTAAGAGACGTGTGAGTCCTGTCCGGAAGGAAAAATGATCAAGGCCTCTTTCCTAGGGAAAGTGGAACGTGCACATGATATGTTGGATTTGATCCATACAGATGTGTGTCGCCTGCTAAGTGTTAGTAAAAGATATGGCCATTCATACTTAATCACTTTCACCGATGACCGGTTTGGGTATGTGTATTTGATGAAATACAAGTCTGAAGCCTTTGAAAAGTTCAAAGAATTCAGAGCAGAAGTAGAGAAAAAGTTAGGAAGAGTATTAAAACACTACGATTAGATCGAGGTGGAGAATACTTGAGTACTGAGTTTCAAGACTACCTTAATGAGAATAGGATTCTCTCACAGTGGACTCCGCCTGCCACACCCCAGTTGAGTGGTGCGTCAGAATGTCGTAATCGGACATTGATGGACATGGTCCGATCTATGATGGGATTCACTGAGTTGCCGCCATCCCTTTGGGGATATGCGCTTGAAACAGAGGCAATGTTGTTGAATCAAGTCCATACAAAGGCAGTGAATAAAACCCCATATGAGATATGGATGAGAAAGCCGCCCAAATATTCTTTCTTAAGAATATGGGGATGCCCTGCTTACGTGAAGTAGGCAGTGGGAGACAAATTGGATAGTAGAGCAAATCTTTGCTATTTTGTGGGATATCCGAAGAACTCTATTGGATATTACTTCTATTATCCCAGTGAAACAAAGATATTTGTTTCAAGGAATGCCACCTTCTTAGAGAATGAGTTTCTATTGGATAAAAAAGGCGGGATGAGAGAACTCGATGAGATTCGAGAACCATTTACTACACAAATAGCATAACCCACACCCAACAGCCAATCAAAGAAACACAAGCTCTTATAAGATCCGAAAGGATCTCAAAGCCGCCTAATAGGTTGAGCCTGCTTCTTGAAGAGGGCCAAGATGAGCCCATTCCTGGATGTGATCCAAGAAATTTCAAGGAAGCATTGTATGATGTCGATTCATCTAGATGGCTTGAAGCCATGCAATCCGAGATGGACTCCATGTATTCGAACCAAGTATGGTCCTTAGTGGATCCACCTGAGGGAATTGTTCCCATAGGATGCAAATGGATTTACAAAAGGAAATTTGGAGCGAATAGGAAGGTGGTGACTTTCAAAGCTAGACTGGTAGCAAAAGGATTACTCAAAGACAAAGCGTTGTGTAATGCCCGAGATTTTATTCTGTTAATTTGAGATTATTAATTGATGAATTAATGTAATTATAGACGGACCACTCTGAGGCACGATTTGAGATAGCATGTGAAATTGTATTGTGCGAGGACAGAAGGTCTCGCGCATATGCGCGAAACGAGCCGCGCATATGCGCGAGCAAGGCAGAAGACCTCGCGCATATGCGCGAGAAGAAGGCGCGCATATGCGCGAGCATGTGGAATGAAGAAGTGCCGAGACAGTAGGTCTCGCGCATATGTGCGAGCATGTGGAATGAAGAAGTGCCGAGACAGTAGGTCTCGCGCATATGCGCGAGACGGGGCGCGCATATGCGCAAGATGATGAATTAAGAATCGCCGAGACAGAGAGTCTCGCGCATATGCACCGGTGAAGGACGCGCATATGCGCGAGACATGTTGTTTGAAGAGTAAGCACCTATCCTTGCCATGCATATAATATGTAATCTTCTTTCATTCCTTCAGACCTTCGGCAAGAAAGAACGAGATAAGTCCATGAAAGAATTTTTATGCTTTTCAATTTAGAAACTTGATTGTGCAAGATCCAACCATCTGATTTTCGATCCAAGCATAGTTTTGTGCTTCTCTCGTCAAAGGCTTCAAAAGGACGTAAGTTTTATTATGTTCTTGTATGATTCAAAAATATGACATTGAAGGGATCATGATATGATCGTTATTATGTGTTCATGAGATTATTGTAATCATATAATCGAAACCGGATTGAAGAACAGACACCGTATGAAATTGTTATCATTTTCAGATTTGATTGAGAATATATAGATTTGGTATTGGAATTGTATATCGATCGATTATGAGTTGTTGAGATTGGCCGTTTTCTGTTTGTATTGCCGGTATTTCGAGATTGTGCCGTTATGCCGTCAGAATTTGATAAGATTGAGATGTGTTGTTTGAGTTGTATATTGATATTGTACTCCTCAATAATTTCATTGCGAGATTGAGCGTTGACAGCTTCGAATGTAAGACTTCGACTTCGTCAGATCGACAAAAGAAAGGTATAAATCAATGTTAAACCGGGAAGATACGACTCGAGTCAGAGATAGCTTGAATTTCCGAAAACCACATACTTTATTGTAATTGCATTGATGTTCGCAATTCATGAGATTGATATGCTTAGTCTATTGATTTATAGCAAAGCATGTATAGGGTCTATGGCAGATGTGCCATGTCTTTGGCAGAGGTGCCAAGTCACTAGACATTTGGTTTATATCGATGTTGCTTAGGAGTAGATCGACTCCTATTGTAGAGATTCGATATAGAAGGCCAAAGTCTGGGAATAAGAACGCACGACCATCTAGCTGGGATGAGTAGATGGGAGACTGTTGCATTCTTATTCGAACCGGGATCCCTAGATAAGAGTCGAGTCAGAGATTAAGAGCCAAAGAGTTTGATTTACAGTTTTATATCGATTCATGTTTTTCAGATTATGATACATGCTATTGATAACTGTTCTATGCTTTTATATATGTTTATATGAAATGCATGCATGTATACGTTGTTTATACTGGGAATATATTTCTCACCGGAGTTATCCGGCTGTTGTTGTGTTTGTATGTGTGCATGACAACATGTGGGACAGGATCAGGGTCGAGAAGAGGATGATAGGATTGAGATTAGAGTGGAGATTCGGACCCAGAAGTAGAGTTGATTTTCATCACTTGATATGTAGTGAATGAACATTAGTTTGTTATGATTTTCTTTTGTACAAGACTTGTACTTTTGGATCATGTTGTAGATATTAAACTTGATCTTGTAAATTGAATGAGATGGGACCTAATTTATTATAGATTTTGTACACTTGTCAATAAGGTGTTCAACATTTAAAAAAAAAATTTATGACCCAAATTAATTAATTGATCCCAACTAATCCTAATGATGATTAAGAAGATGAGTTAGCGTCCTGGTCCCCACACGTTGACTATGAGGAAACATTTTCTCCAGTCGCAATGTTCAAGTCCATTAGGATACTGTTTGTAATAGCAGCATGGTATGACTATGAAATATGGTAGATGGATGTGAAAACAGCGTTCCTTAATGGAAATATTAAGGAAGAGATTTATATGTCTCAACCTGAAGGATTCACATCAGTAGGAAGTGAGCATAAAGTATGCAAACTTCAGATATCCATTTATGGACTCAAACAAGCATCGAGGAGCTGGAACCTCAGATTTGACAACACTATCAAAGAGTTTGATTTTGCCAAAAAAAAAATCCTGAGGAACCTTGTGTATAAAAGAATGTTAGTAGGAGTGCAGTGACATTCCTAGTACTTTATGTTGATGACATACTACTCATTGGGAATGATGTAGGGATGTTGCAATCAACTAAAGTATGATTAGCTGGTAAGTTCTCCATTAATGATATGGGTGAAGCATCATATATATTAGGAATTCAGATCTATAAGGATAGATCAAAAGGATGCTAAGGACTCACCCAATCTACATATATTGATATCATACTGAGGAGATTCTCTATGGAGGAGTCCATGAGAGGATATCTCCCAATGTCTCATGGTGTGAATCTATCCAAGTCTATGTGCCCTAAGACTGATAAAGAGATAGAGACCCTGAGCCGCATTTCATATGCGTCTGCCATAGGTAGTACTATGTATGGTATGATATCTACTCGACCTAATATTACATATGCACTGAGTGTTGCAAGCCGATATAAGTCGAATCCCGGTCCACTGCATTGGAAAGTAGTGAAGGACATTCTTAAGTACTTGAGAAGAACTAAGAATTTGTTCTAAGTATACGGGAGTGGAGAACCAAAATCGGAAGGCTACACTGATTCTAGCTTCCAGTCAGATGTGGATGATTCGAAATCAACCTCTGGATTTGTATTCAAGCTCAATGGTGGTGTTGTCTCTTGGAAGAGTTCCAAGCAGGACACCACAGCGGATTCAACCACTGAGGCCGAATACATAGCTGCATCGGCTGCAGCAAAAGAGGGTGTTTGGATGAGGAATTTCGTCCAAGAGTTGGGTGTCATTCCTCAAACAGTTGATCCAGTCCTGGTCTACTATGACAACTCCGGTGCCGTTGCGCAAGCGAAGGAACCGAGGTCTCATCAGTGATCCAAACATATACTGAGGAAGTTCCACATAATCCGGGAGATAGTGAGAAGAGGAGACATTTCGGTAGAGAGAGTCGCCTCCGCAGATAACGTTGCTGATCCACTGACGAAGCCCCTGCCAGGACCATTGATTGAGAAGCATCGCGAAACAATATGCCTAAGATCTATGGGTAGTTGGCTATAGGGCAAGTGGGAGATTGTTAGAGTAGATGCCCGGCAAGCCAACTTGTGGCTCGGGCTTTATTGACTCTAATGTAAAACAATCTTTATTTTAATAATATTTTACGATTTTATTCGATTTTGGTATTATACTTTATCTGTATACCCATGCAATCAGCATAGATAATGTCCTTGATTATACTTTAATACAAATTAATCGTAATTCGATGTTGAAACTCATTTGTAAACACTGTATAATCTAAATTTGTTCCTAGTCGATTCAGCCGCCTAAAACATGGATAAAGGTCGCTTGAGCTCGAGACTAGCATATGTGATGTTGTGTACCGCGTTTCTTGGTAAAGGCATAGGGATGTCCAAACATGCATATGGGTAGTCATATGATGATTATACCGAACTACCCTCCCTCGGACTTTCCAAGTGATTATCATTCATCGAGAGGATAAGTCCGTGGTTGTGATTGTACACCATTAGTCCTTACGACCCGGGACAACACTGAGGCTCTATATACTAGGGCTGTGCTTTGACTCATTTAATGACCCCAGGAGGATCATCAGGTGGCAAGATTGGGTATAGTTGCGACACATGTAGGAGCCTGTGCATTGTAGTCGGGGATTCACAGCTCACCTACAGGTGTGGATATCCTATGTGATCTGATGAAATAATAGTACGTGGAATCTCTGGCCAGAGTATGATATTTACGTTGGAGAAGGAGTTCTCCAATGGTACATGCGATGCCACTATTATATGTATCACATAGTTATCTAATCAATATGCAACCCTCAATGAACCAATGGTTGCAGATTCGATCGGGATATATGAGATGAAGGGACCGTACTGTACGTTAATCATAATCGACTGGTTCTTGCATGCACTATCAGTGATACCTAGGGGATCATGGGGACGATGCTACTAGACACTCTTACCGTGATCCGATGGGTGCAATCAGAAATGAGTTCTGACATTCTTGATCAAGGAGTTGATGAAAAGAATGGGGTTAACAAGGGTAAACCCGAATAAGAATAAATGTTATTCTGAATCACATAGAGATGTGAACCCAGGGCTAGCTGTATTCCTTAACCATTGAGGGTCACACAAGTATCGGATTCTGTGTTCCTGTTGAGATAGTCAAATTTCAAGAAGTTGGAATTTGGCAACTATAGTTTGATGGAGATCAAACAGGAGGCTTATAAAGAGTTTATGAGTTGATTCCATAGGATGGAAGAAATGGAAGTTAGCATGATTGCTAAACAAGAAACGAGAGTGGAACTGTCTGTTTTGTGAAGGAGTTCACCAAAACTGGCAGCTGCCCAACATGGTAAGTGAAAATTTTGATTTTCAAAATTTTCGATTTTCATTATATGAACAAGACTTGTATCCTTGATACATCAGCGCTCTCGGATAGTCGATCGGGGTTATAATGAGTTCAGAATCATTTATTTAATGAATTTTGAATCTACTAATTAAATGGTGGTGCTAGTAGCAATGACTACTAACATGTACAAATTCTCATAAATATTCTAGAGGCAGTCTGGAATTAAATTAACCATGGAGTTAGTTTATAAATTAAATAATGGTTATTTAATTTGATATATATATACATGTATATATTTTATATGGTGATATAAAATATGTGTATATGATATTATTATATAATGTATTATTAAAGGTTAATAAATACATTATATATTAATAATATGAGAATTTAATTATAATGAAAATGTAGAGTCCTTTGTGGGAAAGGGACTCCTGATTATATTAGGAGTCTCATTCCATAAATACTTCATAAGAGTGCATAATTCTAGGAAGATTTTATTCCCATAAAATTCACAAAAAATTCCCTTCCCAATCAAAAGGAAACCCACGGCCAACCCCTTCAAGTTTGGAAGAAATTTTGGTAATTAAAGTAAATTAGATTTGTTTTATTATGGATTAAGAATCTATAATATTTTTAATGATTGATTAAGAATAAATTAGCCAAAAACCCATGATTTTGAATCATGTAACTGTCGGCCAAGACAAAGAGAAATTGGTGAGAATTTCGGCCACCTTCCTTCTTCCACCGCCGCGCCGAGCCGCTTCGTCTCTGGACTTTGGAAATTCGGATGCTACAGTCTCAACGCACAAATCGCTTGCGATTTCTAGTGCAATCCAAGCGAGGAACAAAGTTTTCGATCGTGGACCTAATTAGGTGATCAAAGTAGAAGAGCCGCTCGTAGGGAATTACAAGAAACGCTATATCCGCCTAAACACCGGAATAGTTTGGAGTCCAGCATTGAGAACGCAAATGTATAATTCTAAACGCCCTATGAATGGTTTTTAAACACACGAAGCCCAAGCAAAAATTTTTAAATTTCTGCTGCGTCTTGGGTGCGAGAATACGATGTCCCAACAGATCATAGAAAGCCACAAATTGGGATGAAATTTGCATTAGTAGAGGATGCATTTTTCGTTCTATAATTGACATGCACGAGAAGCCGGATTTAGCGCGAGAACAAGTAATAACATGAAAAATAAGATGAAAAATGAAGTTGTTTGGAAAATATTTATATGTTTTAAAGAAGGGCATCCAGATGAAATCCGGAGAAATACGCAGTCACAAAGTGATCAACCGATAAAGGAAAGAGCTTGTGGCGAAATTAGAACTGGTTGCAATTCAAGAATGTCAATTCTCAAGGAACAAATTGGACTAAATTGGGTTGTTAGTTCTTTTAAGAAAAGTCATAATCATCCACTCTCGACTCCTTCAAATGTGCATTTGCTATGATTACATAATAATTTTGTTAGCAAAGAAAGCATTGACTCAACAATTTTCACAAGCCAATGCACTAATTTGTCAACAAATGTGGTTATTGGAGATATATTATGGAGGGTCTGAGCGTGTAGGTTGCACAGAAAGAGATATTAGAAACTTTGAGAAAGAGCTAAGAGATAAACAAAAGAGTATCGATGTCGAAACACCGATTGAGTTCTTTGCATCTGAGAAAGAGAAGAATGATGCCTTTTTCTTTGATTTTGAGACTGATTCAGATAACAGATTTACTAGGTGTTTTTGGCAGATTCTGTATCAAGAAGGGCATACGGTGTATTTGGTGATGTAGTTGTGTTTGATACAACATATAATACCAACAAATATGGGATAATCTTTGCACCATAGAGTTAACATTATAATCAGACAATTGTTTTTGGTTGCGGATTTCTAAGTGACGAGAAAACCGAATATTTTGTTTGGTTACTTAACAAGTTCATAGAAGCCATGCCTAAAGGTGCACCAAACTTTATCATTACCGAACAAGATCCTGCTATGACGAAATCCATTGCACATGCTTTTTCTCAAACATTGCATCGATATTGTTTGTGGCACATACTGAACAAATTCCCAAATAAATTAGACCCTATGACTTTTCGTGACAACTATCAATTTATAAAAATGTTATTGCAAATGCTACATCACCTGATGAATTTGAGAAATCCTGGGAAGATGTTATTATAGTGCAAAATTGGAGAAAAATGATTGGTTGTTATTGATGTATGAAATGCAACACAAGTCGGTGCAAACATATTTTAAACATGTAATTTCAGCTGGAATGTCAAGTAGTCAGAGATCTGAAAGTTCACGTTCATTTTTCAAGAGGTATGTTTCAAATAAGAACTAATTGATGGATTATATCACTCGTTTCAATAGGGCACTCATACACCAAAGACACAATAAGTTGGTTGTTGACCATACTGATATGAATGAGCATCCCAAGATAATGTGAAAATGGCCAATGGAAACTCAAATGATTAAGGAGTACACAAAAAAGAATAGGCTAAGTTTCAAACTGAAATAAGTTAGATTCATAGCTATTACGTGCAACAAGCCTATGGGTAGTGGTTTACAATGTGATGAATTTTCAAAGTTGTTCTTTTTCCAAACTAAGTGTGCTCACGCATGACCAACGAAGAGATTATGTATCGTATAGTTGTACGAATCTCGATGACATTTCATGCAGGATTATGTTAGCTTTTTTCATATCAACCAAGTGTTTCAATTGCACGATAAGTAAGGATAGATCAACATATGACATGGGTGAGGATAATATAAACGATGATCCAAAAAGGTTTTGAATGTCAAGACACTCGAAGTTATCCTTTAAAACTTCAATATTAATAGATGGTGAATCTTTGACTGATGAGGGGAAAAAATTCTAGGACGAACAATTCGATTAGAGTTCCAGCAAAATTAAAGATAAGAACAATAATAGAACATTAATAAATGATAGTCAAAAGAGGAAAACCATGGATGAGGCCACTGATATTATTGATCTTTCTAAAGAACAAAAGGGTGTGGAAAGATATTGAAATCATCAAAGGAGAAGTCAACCTCAAAGATCAGACTAGTGGATGTGAACGTCGAGGTGTGCAACATGAAAAACTTTGAATGAACATGTATGATTTTTACAATAGAATTGATTAAAAATGACGATGTGTTATGTACCAGATCTACCGTAGATAATCTTCATAACAGAAATGACAACGCTGATTGTAGTGCCCAAAAATCAGTACAAGTAAACTCTATGCATAATTGTTAATTTATTTATTTAATTAATAATTTAGATGAATGCATGCTATATGTTAAATTATATATATATAGGAAAGAAGATCGGAGACGATTGAGGTGTTAAAAAATTTAATATTGTATTTTTTATCTTAAGCCGAGAAATTATGTATTTTAAAGTATTTATGAATTTTGGCATCTAAGGGCTAAATTTAATTTATCTAGTGAAATAAAGACGTCAAACATTTTAATTAGTAAATTTCCAAGAGTAGGAGATTTAAAACGTTTCATTCGAGATACAATATTTTAATAATTATTTTATGACTTAATTAATTTAAATTAGTAGTATTTACTTATGGTAGAATTTAGGATTTGTAGGATTCTTAAATTGACAAATTTTAAAAATTATAAGGATTAATTAGTAAATAAAACTTTGAGTAATTAACCTAAACACCTAATAAATATTTTAAGCATTATAAAGAAGAGTCGCGCCCTAATTCATACACATCTCTCGCCACACAGACAAAAACATACTAACTCGCACACTCTCGGTCGAACATAAAGCTAGGCTTTGGGGGAATTTTTGTGGCTTTTCTCCTAGCAGCCTCAATATTCGATCATCATACAACGTTCTTTGATTAATTTAGTCCCTTTTGAAGCAAGAAAACTCAACAAACCATCTCCATTCGGCCTCCGTTGTTCCCCCGCCTAAGTTTTCGATATTTGATGCATTTAAAACAGAAAGGTATGTCTAAACCTTTCTTTGACACATCGATCATGTTACTTACTGTATTTTAATACAAAATATTCATAAAAACCCATTGATTTGATTATATGAATGCTAGAACGTTATTTAAAATCGTTTTTGATATATAATATTGTTGAACTTTTTTGTTTTCCCGAATTTTTGATCGCCAGCTTCGCTGAACTGATCCGAAGGCTTGTTGCTACGTATGGTAATGTTATGGGATGTGTTTAGATGCTTTT
The DNA here is from genome assembly GCF_025594145.1 of Primulina tabacum. Taxonomy (NCBI): domain Eukaryota; kingdom Viridiplantae; phylum Streptophyta; class Magnoliopsida; order Lamiales; family Gesneriaceae; genus Primulina; species Primulina tabacum. The sequence goes on along the minus strand of NC_134552.1, from coordinate 444,049 downwards.
AGGTGATCCGTGATAGGGCAAAAGGCTGCTAGTGCAGCAGAAGACGGTAGGAGCGCAAATCTGTGCACGGGTAATGATCGTGGCTACGGCAAGGTTTTTCATTGATTGACTGGACCAGGGCTAGTGGCTAGGGTCTATGCACGGTCTTAGGGTCCTGGGGTAAGCCTGGTATGGATTGGTGGGGGCTTGGTTGGTTAGCACAGCCGCTGGAGTCTAGGGCGCTGCATGCGCACGTTAGGTCGCGTGCAAGAGGGCTACGACTTTTGTGAGGTTCATAGGCTGTGCATGTGTCTTGGGCTGGAGAGGGTTGAACCAGGTCTTAAGTGATTTATAAGGGTCGAGTATAGGGCTTGGTTCGAGTTGGAATCGATAGAAAGTCGTACGGAATGCATAAGTGTCATAGTGTCGCTCTTTGGGGCAGCTTGTGTTTACATGGTTCGTTGTGCATGGTTGGGGGTTCAGACATGGTTTGGGGCTAGTTTAGGTCCTTGGGCAGTAGGTTGGGATGTGTATTACTTGTGGGTCGAGTCCCGAGTCAATTGGTAAGTCCTAAGTGGTTCTTTTTAATTCGGGATTTGTACGTGTCTGAATGCTTCTTTAGGGGCTGTTTTTGTATTTCTTTTAAGATGTTGTGGCAGCATGTCCAAGGACGATCTAACGAGGTTCACGATGTTCGTAAGTGTGTATGACGTGCAAAATAATTATTTTTGAGATTGCGATTTGTCTTGTGTCCTAAATTATATTAAGGGTTTGGAAGCCGGAGAACGTGTTCGGAGACCTCTCTAATTATGTTATGTTATGGAGTTGTCATCCAGTCCAAGGGATGTGGTGATCCCTGCATTGAACAAAATTCTATGCAAAATGATTCACGATTACGATTACGATTACTATGAAGAGCATGAAAATATTATTTTATGAAAATGTTTATGCAGAAAAGTAGTGTTATACATGTTTATGCTCATATTATGCTATGTACGAACTATGTTGAAAGTGCATGAATTTTTTTTATGTATTACTTATTATTCACGGTTTATGCATATTGAGTCATTAGACTCACTAGACTTGATCGACGTAGATGATGTTGTTGAGGAGACATGTGGTGGTGACCAGTGAGCAGGCTCGGTCCACTGGCAGTTCAAATCCGAGGACCTTGTAGTTCACGAGATTTATTATACACATTTTAAAACTATTTAATCTGATTTTATTGCATTATTTTTGGTGACTAGCATATTGAAACTTTTTACATTATGTTAGATTTTTTTTTTCCAAATTATGGTGATCGTTTTTAACTTAGAATTTTTATGGTTGTTGCATTTAAATGATGAAGTTTTAATATTAACTTTATTTTTAGTATGAGTGATAACCGTTATTTTATTTTATGAGTTATATTTATAATAAATTATTTAATAAAAATTTAAAATTTTCTATTAAAATAGTATTATTTTAAGTAACGGAGTCGACCTAAAGGAGTCAGTGGTACGTCCCAATGGGGAAACCTGGGAAGTTCATGCAATTGTTTACTGCATTGCTCGGTCAGTTCTTCAAGTCCTTGGCAAGCGAAGAGTTGAATTTGCAAGTAGTCCTTGACGTGTATTCTAGGATAAAACAAATACGGATTGGAAATTGTATTATTATCATCAGAACAATTATTTTATTTTTATACATATTGTTTTTTTTAGTAAATTATTACACATATTGTTGATGATTTTGAATATAAAATGTATTTATAATAGCATTAGTATGTTTGGTTGATCTTTATCAAATACACTTTAAAGGTAAATTTATAGTTATAATTTATTAAATGAATAACAAATATTAGTTTCAGGTTATTATAGCGTGGCAACTGAGGATGTCTTTTTAAAAAAAAAATAATAATTTATCCCTCGACATTTCTTAACGATCCTAAGGAGTGTGGGCTTCTCACAAAGGGACAAATTCTTCTGCTTTTGCTTCTCATAATTAGCCCACGTTAGTATTAACATCAAACAATTTAAATACAATAAAAGGGCATTGTGAATTATGGTTGGGGGATCTGCACACATTACAACACTTTCATTCCAGATTTTATTTCCTCAAGTTTGGATTACAGTACAAAACACATGAATGAATTACAGGATGAGATTCTCTCTTCATATTTCTCGTTGATCTTCTCCCTTTTGTGCTTGCATGTGTTCCTTGAGTTTCTATGCGAGATCTTGTTAGCCCGGATCAATTAAGTTTCAAGGCCTTTTATATCAGTCCACGACCCCCAACCGCTATACTTGACAGCTATCTTCTAGTTGTTTACCAAATCTAGCTAGCCCTTGCAACTAACTTCCCCTGTAAAATATAAGAATACATCATCTTTAAGAAACCATATCCCTATTAACTTGTAATACATCTTCAAATAAATACAAATTTAAATATCATTGATATCATATGGGTTCTGGTCTGTTGAAGGTATATATTTATCATTGATATCATATGGGTTCTGGTCTAGTACATTGACGTGATTGTAATCAGCATAGGATGTCTGAAATACAATACATAATGTATCTGAAGAACCTGTTTTACAACATACAGATGGATGAAGGGAAAGATATAAGGTAAAATCTGGATGATATTAATAAAATGATTTTTTATCTCAAGAACATAGATATAAAAGTCGTTGAAGAAGACCACGCAATCTTGCTTTTGAGTTCACTATAAAAATCATATGAGCATTTCGTGCTTTAAAATTATACTTAACTCGAATGAGTTACAGAGAAAACATGAAGGCAAGGAATCAGTGAGCGGAGAAGGATTAATGGCAAGAAGAGGAACAATGAAGAGAGATTACACAAATCGAAGAAACTTATATCATTAGAAGTCAAAGGAAAACTCGAATGTTTCATTTCCCACTAGGAAGGACATTTCAAGAAGGATTGAAAAATAAATTCTAGAAAAGAACAAAGACATTGGGGATGCAATATGGCTAAGATACTGACTGGGTAATGGATTCAGGTTGTTCATTTCGTATGAGTCCAAACTGAGAATGGTTTCATGATCTTGTAGAAATAGAGGCTGGAAGTTTTCTTAAACAACAACTCTTGTAAAATCATGAGAATTGACGATATATAACTGAGATTGGGTGATGGCTGTCAAAAGGTTATAAACTCAGTGCAATATACTCCTGAATTGAAGTGAAACCTACTCTCTATTGGCATGTTAAATGCAAGTGGATACATTGTCAAGTTAGATAAAGTTTTCATGAAAATTCTCAAAGGATCCTTGACAGTAATGAAAGGAACAAGCAGAAATGGACACTACATTCTTGAAGGAGAAACCATTATTGGTTCTACTGATCCAACAAGTGAACAAATGGATAAAAAAAACGGCTATGGAACCTATGATTTGGTCATGTAAGTGGATAGGGACTCGCTAAACTAAGCAAACAAAATGTTTTATGGGGAGACAGGACAAGAGAGTTAGAATTATGTGAAGAGTGTGCTCTTAGGAAGAGCTGTAGAGTAAGATTTAAAGCTTCAAACTTCAAAACTAAGTTTATCCTCAACTATATTCATTCAGATTTATGGGGTTCTACAAGGGTTCAATCAAAAGAGGGGTCAAGGTATTTCATTTCAAGAATTGATTATCACTCTAGAAAAGTTTGGGTAACAACAATGGATAAAACACGACTATTGCACCTATGATTGGGTCATGTAAGTGGATAGGGACTAGCTAAACTAAGCAAACAAAATGTTCTATGGGGATAAAAGACAAGAGAGTTAAAATTCTGTAAAGAGTGTGTTATTGGGAAAAGCTGTAGAGTAAGATTTAAAGCTTCAAACTTGGTTATCGTAATCTGTATATGATTTTTTGTTTCTGTAATGCCCGAGAATTTGATTATCGTAATCTGATATGATTTATTGATTATGAATTGATATGATTATAGCCGGGCCAGTCCGAAATCAGATTTGGGCAAAAATGTGAAAAGTTAAGATTTTGGGCCGAAGGGTTGGCGCCCGGGCGGAAGTCTTTGACCGCCCGAGCGCCATTGAAGAGGGGAAGAAGCCCGAACACCCCGCGCCCGGGCGGTAAGTTATATCCGCCCGAGCGCGACTGCAGAACATGAGAGGGCCGAGAGTTCCGCGCCCGGGCGGAACTTTATGTCCGCCCGAGCGCGAGACGTGTTATTTGAAGAATAAGCCACCTAGCTTGGACATGCATATATAATATGTAAAGCTCTTCATTTGCCTTCTGAATCCAACGAGAGCTTCCGGGGACAGTTGTAACTTCTTTGTGCTTCAAGTTTCAATCGTGCAAAATCCGCCCGTTAGATTTTGAATCTGACTTCAGTACTGTGTTCCTATCGACGCAGGCTACAACTGGACGTAAGTTTTGTTACGTCTTGAAATTATGATATTGTCAGAATCGGATATGATTCATATATGATGTTCTTGAAATGTTAGACATCGTAGAATCGAAGTCAGATTGAGAAACAGATTGATTATAAAATTGTTTTGATTTTTTTAGAATATATCGATTGATATTGAACAGATTTGGATTGTTGATTGATTACCGGTGGTATTGGATATTGGTTATCGATTTTAATTAATATCTGTTGAGATTGTATTGATCGGGATATCGGGATTGTGCCATTGTGCCATTGATTTTGAATTAAATCCAGGTTAATCAGATTGGTATTGATTTGAGCAGTATATTGATATGATATTATTGATATTGTCATTGCCAGATTGAGGGTTGACAGATTTTGAATTCCAGACAGGAACGACGTCCGAACTGCAATAAAAGAAAGGTATAAGTCAATGTGGTATTGGGAGATCGACTCAAGTAGGATATACTTGAGTTTCCCTAAATCACATACTTATTATTATTATGTTCATTGATTGGATTTGATATGCTTGTTCTATGAATGTATAGAAAGCAGGTATTAATCGAGTGATCTTGTGACATCAGTGCCGATAGTGATGGAATCGTCACTGGCACATTGCACGTTGTCACAAGATAGTTGAATTGGTGATAGTGCCACAAGTCTGTGACGGATAGGTCAAGACACTGGATGTTTGGTTATATCGAAGTGGATAGAATTGGATTTTCTTCTATTACTGATGTTCGATATAAGAATACCAACGTCTGGAAACCGGGATCCCTAGACTAGGATTGAGTCTAGTATGAGACGTGGAGTCACGAGTCTGATTTACGATTTTATATTGATTATGTTTCAGATTTTGATACATGTCATTGATATATGTTACATGCTTTTACATGGTTTATATGATTGCATGTTTCATTGATTTATATTGGGATTTTATTCTCACCGGAGTTATTCGGCTGTTGTCATGTTTGTATGTGTGCATGACAATAGGTGGGACAGGTTCAGGGTCGAGAAGAAGAAGATAGATCGTGATTAGAGTGGAGACTACGGACTTGGATTAGAGATAGGGTTTGGACACTTGACATTTAGTTGTTAAACCTTAGTTGAATGATTGTATATATAGTACAAGACTTGTACTTTAATACTGATATGTATATTAGATTGAATCTCATTACATTCCGCATTTAAAAAAAAATTTAGACCCTGTTTATTATAATTGATTAAATTGTCCTAATAATGATTAAGAGTATGATTAGCGTCCGGATCCCCACAACAGGTGGTATCAGAGCGATAGATCCTTTAGACTGAGATAGGAGCTAGTGAGCGGGGTAGAATGAGTTTTCTTTCCTGCTTTTGATTGCTAGCATGATTTACTGCTTTAATACATGTCTACCTGATTTATCTGATTTTGATATGGTAATGTGTATTATTGAGGATGAATCAGAACCGATTCTTGATCAGCAGTAGGATGATCCGGAGGAGGACTGAAACAAATTTATGGTATTTGGTTGCTAACCTTTTTGATAATCAGATATGCCTCCTCGAAGAATACCGGAACAGGGTAGCACTTCGAATCCTCCAATGGATGTGACAGCAACTCCAATGGAAACGTTGTTGAAGAGATTTCAGTCATTCCATCCACCGACACTGAAGGGTACCAAGACAGCAGTGGATTGTGAGAGTTGGCTGGACGATATTGAGATGTTGTTCGAGTCCTTGGATTACACTGATGAGAGGAGAGTGAAACTGATAGGGCACCAGTTGCATGATGTGGCAAAGAACTGGTGGATTACTACAAAGCGGGCCTTGGAGCATCGAGGTACAGTTATCATCTGGAATGTGTTTAGAACTGAATTTTATCAGAGATTCTTTCTAGTGTCGTACAAGAAGGATAAGGGAGCAGAATTTGCAAATTTGAGACAGGGTCAACTGAATATCGAAGAATATGTGGCCAAGTTCTCTACATTGCTACGATTTGCTCCACATGTGGCCGAGAATGACGCAGCCGTAGCTGATCAATTCATTAATGGCCTGAATCCGGAAATATTTACACTGGTGAACACGGGACGACCGAATAATTTTACTGATGCTTTGAACAGGGCCAAGGGAGCCGAAGCCGGTCTGATAAGACAGAAGGGAGCTTCGTTTGTGCCTCCAGCGCCGAGACCACAGCAACCACCTCCTCGGTTTGAAAGTGGCAGCAGTAGTGGCGGAAAGAAGGACTTCTTGAAAGCTAGAGGAAAGCAATTCAAGAAGTCCGGAGCCCGGGTATTTGCTTTGACAGAGGAATAGGCTCAGGATGCACCTGACGATGTTGTTGCAGGTAACTGCTTGATTTCTAGTTATCCTGCATATGTATTGATTGATACTGGTGCATCGTATACATTTATATCTGAGCGATTTGCATTGAATCATGCATTGCCTATTGAGTCATTGTCTGCTATAGTGTCTGTCTCTTCTCCGTTGGGGACATGTTTGATATCAGTGAAGTCTGTTAAATCTTGTATACTGCAATACGATGGGCATGAGATTGAGATAGATTGTATTGTGCTTGGGTTGTCTGATTTTGACTGTATTATCGGTATCGATATGTTGACCAAGTACAGAGCTACTGTCGATTGTTTCCACAAGATTGTGAGATTCAGACCTGAGATGGCTGATGAGTGGAAATTCTACGGTAAGGGTTCTCGATCTAGAATTCCTTAGATATCCGTATTATCTGTGACTCGATTGTTACAGAAAGGAGCGGAAGGATTCCTTGTCTATTCAGTTGATTTACTGAAATCGAGTCCATCATTGGCGGATTTGCCAGTGGTGTGTGAGTTTGCTGATGTCTTCCCAGATGAGATTCCTGGATTGCCTCCGATGCGAGAGATAGACTTAAGTATTGAGTTGATGCCAGGTACAGTTCTGATTTCGAAAGCTCCTTACAGAATGGCACCGATTGAGTTGAAAGAATTGAAAGAACAGTTGGAGGATTTGTTGGCCAAGGGGTATATCAGACCGAGTGTGTCTCCTTGAGGTGCTCCAGAACTGTTTGTTCGAAAGAAAGACGGTTCGATGAGACTCTGTATCGACTACCGGCAACTGAACAAAGCAACGGTAAAGAATAAATATCCCTTGCCTCGGATTGATGATTTGTTTGATCAGTTGCAGGGTTCATCTGTATATTCCAAGATCGATCTGAGATCTGGATACCATCAGCTGAGAGTCAGGGGTTCTGATATCTCGAAGACAGCATTTAGAACCAGGTATGGACATTATGAATTTATTGTCATGTCGTTCGGTTTGACTAATGCTCCAGCTGTGTTTATGGGTCTGATGAACCTCATATTCCAGAGGTATCTTGATGATTTTGTTATCATATTCATTGATGATATCTTGATTTATTCGAAGAATATGATTGAACATGCCGAGCATTTGAGAACTGTGTTGAAAATTCTGAGAGCTGAGAAACTGTATGCCAAACTGTCGAAATGCGAGTTTTGGTTGAGGCAGGTTATGTTCTTGGGTCATATTATATCAGGAGACGGTATATCAGTTGACCCCAGTAAGGTTGAGGCAGTGATTTCTTGGCCGAGACCGACATCAGTGCCCGAGATTCGCAGTTTTATGGGTTTGGCAGGATATTACCGTCGATTTATTAAAGATTTTTCGAGTATTGCCAAGCCTATTACACAGTTGACTCAGAAGAATGCTCCATTCGTTTGGTCTGAGGAATGTGAGATCAGTTTTCTTGAATTAAAGAAAAGATTGACCAGTGCACCGATATTGACTATCCCATCAGGTACTGGTGATTTTGTGGTTTATTGTGATGCATCTCATCAAGGATTGGGTTGTATTCTGATGCAGCGAAGGCATGTTATTGCTTATGCCTCGAGACAGTTGAAGCCACATGAGACTCGTTACCCAATTCATGATCTTGAATTGGCTGCCATCGTCTTTGCTTTGAAGATATGGCGACATTATCTGTACGACGAGAAGTTTGAGATATATTCTGATCACAAGAGTTTGAAGTATCTCTTTTCACAGTCAGAGCTGAATATGAGATAACGAAGATGGCTTGATTTGCTTAAAGACTTTGATTGTGAAATCAAGTATTATCCTGTAAAATCCAACGCAGCAGCTGATGCACTGAGTCGAAAGGTATGTTCCTTATCCTTATCGACAATAGGTGTCTCGAATTTGATAGAAGACTGTTGTTTGTCTGGATTAGCCTTTGAAACAGATTGTCAGCCTCTGAGATTATGTGCAATTCGAGCTGAACCAGAATTGATATTGAGAATCAAAGAGGCACAGAAAGTTGATCAGAATGTACAGAATTCGATTGTTATGGTCAGAGCTGGACATCAATCGGAATATCAGGTTCGTGATGGTGTTTTGTATCTGAATAACCGTATTGTTGTGCCAAATGTTTCAGATTTGAGACAACGAATACTGACAGAAGCGCACAACAGACATTTTAGCATTCATCCTGGTGGCAGGAAAATGTATAATGATTTGAAGACGCAATATTGGTGGAAACAGATGAAATCTGATGTTACTGAATTTGTAGCCAAGTGTCTGAATTGCCAACAGATGAAAGCCGAGAGGAAGAAACCAGGAGGATTGTTACAGAGTTTGTCCATTCCTGAATGGAAATGGGATCACATTTCAATGGATTTTGTGACGCAGTTACCGAAATCCTCCCGAGGTTGTGATGCGATTTGGGTCGTGATTGATCGATTGACCAAATCTGCATGCTTTATTCCATACAAAATGACATACAGATATGACCAGATGGCCGATATTTATGTCCGAGAGGTGGTCAGATTGCACGGAGTGCCGAAGTCGATTGTTTCATACCGTGATCCTCGGTTCACTTCGCACTTCTGGCAGAGTTTGCAGCAGGCTCTAGGTACGAAGTTACATTTGAGTACCGCATATCATCCACAGACTGACGAACAGTCAGAGCGGACGATTCAAACATTGAAAGATATGCTGAGAGCTGTAGTGCTTGACTTTAGCACTAATTGGCAAAATGCATTGCCGCTTTGTGAATTTTTGTACAACAATAGCTATCAAACGAGTATTGAGATGGCTTGTTTCGAAGCGTTGTACGGAAAGAAGTGTCGATCTCCTCTGTATTGGGATGATATCTCTGAAGTTCCTGAGATTGGACCTGATATGATCAGAGATATGACAGAGAAAGTGAAGCTGATTCAGAAGAAAATGAAGGCAGCTCAGGACCGACAGGCCAAATATGCCAACATCAGACGACGATCGTTGGTATTTGAGACTGGAGATCGAGTATTTTTGAAGATTTTACCTATCCGAGGAGTTGTCAGATTTGGCAAGAAAGGAAAATTGTCTCCACGATACGTTGGTCCATATAAGATTCTCGAGAAGATAGGAGATCGTGCCTATCGACTCGCATTACTGCCTTCATTATCGGGGATACATAACGTCTTTCATGTATCTATGCTGCGGAAATATCTCCCTGATGATTCTCAAATTATTCAGCCAGACGAGACAGAACTTGATGAAAATCTAAGTTATGTTGAAAAACCGATCCAGATTATCGATCGCAAGGAAAAACAACTTAGAACGAAAACTATTCCTCTTGTAAAAGTTCAATGGACTCGTCATGGCACTGAAGAAGCTACTTGGGAGATTGAATCAGATATGAGACAGGAATTCCAAGCATTATTTAACTGATGTGAGTTTTTTTTATTCAGTTGCTGTTATGCATTTCTTTCTGATATGATTTGATTGCATGTGATTTCGGGGACGAAATCAAATCTTAGGGGGGGAGAAATGTAATGCCCGAGAATTTGATTATCGTAATCTGATATGATTTATTGATTATGAATTGATATGATTATAGCCGGGCCAGTCCGAAATCAGATTTGGTCAAAAATGTGAAAAGTTAAGATTTTGGGCCGAAGGGTTGGCGCCCGGGCGGAAGTCTTTGACCGCCCGAGCGCCATTGAAGAGGGGAAGAAGCCCGAACACCCCGCGCCCGGGCGGTAAGTTATATCCGCCCGAGCGCGACTGCAGAACATGAGAGGGCCGAGAGTTCCGCGCCCGGGCGGAACTTTATGTCCGCCCGAGCGCGAGACGTGTTATTTGAAGAATAAGCCACCTAGCTTGGACATGCATATATAATATGTAAAGCTCTTCATTTGCCTTCTGAATCCAACGAGAGCTTCCGGGGACAGTTGTAACTTCTTTGTGCTTCAAGTTTCAATCGTGCAAAATCCGCCCGTTAGATTTTGAATCTGACTTCAGTACTGTGTTCCTATCGACGCAGGCTACAACTGGACGTAAGTTTTGTTACGTCTTGAAATTATGATATTGTCAGAATCGGATATGATTCATATATGATGTTCTTGACATGTTAGACATCGTAGAATCGAAGTCAGATTGAGAAACAGATTGATTATAAAATTGTTTTGATTTTTCAGAATATATCGATTGATATTGAACAGATTTGGATTGTTGATTGATTACCGGTGGTATTGGATATTGGTTATCGATTTTAATTAATATCTGTTGAGATTGTATTGATCGGGATATCGGGATTGTGCCATTGTGCCATTGATTTTGAATTAAATCCAGGTTAATCAGATTGGTATTGATTTGAGCAGTATATTGATATGATATTATTGATATTGTCATTGCCAGATTGAGGGTTGACAGATTTTGAATTCCAGACAGGAACGACGTCCGAACTGCAATAAAAGAAAGGTATAAGTCAATGTGGTATTGGGAGATCGACTCAAGTAGGATATACTTGAGTTTCCCTAAATCACATACTTATTATTATTATGTTCATTGATTGGATTTGATATGCTTGTTCTATGAATGTATAGAAAGCAGGTATTAATCGAGTGATCTTGTGACATCAGTGCCGATAGTGATGGAATCGTCACTGGCACATTGCACGTTGTCACAAGATAGTTGAATTGGTGATAGTGCCACAGTCTGTGACGGATAGGTCAAGACACTGGATGTTTGGTTATATCGAAGTGGATAGAATTGGATTTTCTTCTATTACTGATGTTCGATATAAGAATACCAACGTCTGGAAACCGGGATCCCTAGACTAGGATTGAGTCTAGTATGAGACGTGGAGTCACGAGTCTGATTTACGATTTTATATTGATTATGTTTCAGATTTTGATACATGTCATTGATATATGTTACATGCTTTTACATGGTTTATATGATTGCATGTTTCATTGATTTATATTGGGATTTTATTCTCACCGGAGTTATTCGGCTGTTTTCATGTTTGTATGTGTGCATGACAACAGGTGGGACAGGTTCAGGGTCGAGAAGACGAAGATAGATCGTGATTAGAGTGGAGACTACGGACTTGGATTAGAGATAGGGTTTGGACACTTGACATTTAGTTGTTAAACCTTAGTTGAATGATTGTATATATAGTACAAGACTTGTACTTTAATACTGATATGTATATTAGATTGAATCCCATTACATTCCGCATTTTAAAAAAAAAAATTTAGACCCTGTTTATTATAATTGATTAAATTATCCTAATAATGATTAAGAGTATGATTAGCGTCCGGGTCCCCACAGTTTCACAGCTTATGCGCATGCTAGACAAGATAAACTGCAAACGAAAGACAAGAAGTGTATTCTCTTTGGGTATCCAGAAGGAGTATATGGATGTAGGTTGTAGTGTGTTGAACCTAGAAATAAAAGGTGTATCATAAGTCGAGATGTGGTCTAATGAAAATGAGATATTCTTTAAGTTGGCAGCAGGAAATATGCACCATAAACAAAATCAAAGAAGTTCACAAGAGAAAAATGAATTATGAGGTATCTCAAAACTCTCAAACAAAACCTGAACTGGTTGAATCATCATCTAGTTAAAAACAACAAAAATCAACAGAACATGATATCATCTGGCAAGGAATAACAGAGACGAACTATCCAAGCACCCAAAAAGTTTGGGTCTGCTGACATGATATAATATGGACTATTGGAGGCAACAAAAATTGATGAACTGGAGCCTATAGACTATGAACAAGCTTCAGCATGCAAGGAAAGTGTAAAATGGATGAAGGCTGTGAAATAGGAAATGACATCTTTACAGAAAAATGAAACTTGGATTTTGGTTGATTGGTCACAAAATTAGAGAAAACGTGAAGGCAAAGAAGAAGTGAACGAAGAAAGATTAATGGCAATAGGGGAAAAATGAAGAGAGATTTAAAAAACAAAGAAACTAATATCATTCCAAGTAAAAAAGAAAACTAAAATGTTTCATTAGCTTCTAGGAATGACATTTCAAGAAGGATTGCCTCAATATAAAAAAAGAAATTCCAAGAAAAGAACAAAGAAATTGGGGATGCAGTATGGCCAAGATATTAACTGAGTAATGGATTCAGGTTGCTCTTTTCGTATGAGTCCAAACCGGGAATGGTTTCATGATCTTGTAGAAATACAGACTGGAAGCTTTTTTCTAGGAAACAACAAGCCTTGTAAAATCATGAGAATTGGAAATATGTAACTGAGATTGGGTTATGGCTGTCAAAAGGTTATAAACTCAATCCGATGTGTTCCTATATTGAAGTGAAACCTACTAGCTATTGGCATGTTAAATTCCAGTTGATACATTTTCAATACAGATAAAGGTGTCATGAATATTTTCAAAGGATCCTCGATAGTAATGAAAGGAACAAGCAGGAATCAACTCTACATTCTTGATGGAGAAAACGTTATTGGTTCTACTGATGCAATAAATGAGCAAATGGATAAAACATGACTATGAAACCTATGATTTGGTCATGTAAGTGGAAAGGGACTCGCTAAACTAAGCGAACAAAATGTTCTATGTGGAGACAAGACAAGAGAGTTAGAATTCTGTGAAGAGTGTGTTCTTGGGAAGAGCTGTAGAGTAAGATTTAAAGCTTCAAGCTTCAAAAATAAGGTAATCATGAACTACATTCATTCAGATTTATGGGGTCCTTCAAGGGTTCAATCAAAAGGGGGTTCAAGGTACTTCATTTCAATAATTTATGATCACTCTAGAAAAGTTTGGGTAACAACAATGGATAAAACACGACTATGGCATCTATGATTGGGTCATGTAAGTGGACAGGGACTCGCTAAACTAAGCAAACAAAATGTTCTATAGGGAGACAAAACAAGAGAGTTAGAATTCTGTTAAAATTGTGTTCTTAGGAAGAGCTGTATAGTAAGATTTAAAGCTTCAAACTTCAAAACTAAGGTTATCCTGGACTACATTCATTCATATTTGTGGGGTACTTCAAGGTTTCAATCAAAAGGGGTGTCAAGGTATTTCATTTCAATAATTGATTATAACTCTAGAAATGTTTGGGTAACAACAATTTCAAGCAAGGATCGAGCTTTTCAAGCTTTTAAGGATTGGAAAGTCATGGTGGAGAATCAAACAAGCCGTAAATAAAAAAAACTTTGTACCTATAATGGACTAGAATTTTGCAATGATAGTTTTAAAAATTATTGCAAAGAGGAATGCATACAAAGGCACTACACCATTGCAGGAACACCACAACAAAATGGACTCTCGGAAATGATAAATCTAACAATTCTTCAAAGAGTGAGGTGCATGCTTACCAACGCTGGATTATCAAGAAGTTTTTGGGCAGAAACTGTCAAGACAACTTGCTACTTGATTAAAAAATTCCCATCAGCAACTATTGGGTTTACAACTCCACGAGAAGCTTGGAATGTACACCCAACGGATTACTGAAACCTAAGAATTTTTTGTTGCACACCTTATGCGCATGCTAGACAAGATAAAATGCTAACAAGAGCCAAGAATTTTATTCTCTTCGAGTATCCAGAAGTAGTAAAGGGATATAGGTTGTGGTGTGTTGAACCTGGAAATGAAAGGTGTAACATAAGTCGAGAAGTGGTCTCTAATGAAAATGAGATGTTCTTTAAGTTTGCAGTAGGAAATATGCACCAGAAACAGAAACAAAAAAGTTCACAAAAGATGGAAATGAATTATGAGGCATCTCAAAACTCTCAAACAGAGCCTAAACTGGTTGAATCATCTTCTAGTGATAATATAGTGAAAAACAAAAACATCACAGAACAGAATGGTTATCATCTGGCAAGGACACAGATGAACCATACAAGCACCCAAAGATTTTGGGTGTGCTGATCTGATGTCATATGCACTATTGAAGGCAACCGACTTTGTTGAAATGGAGCCTATAGACTACGAACAAGCTTCAACATGCGAGGAAAGTGCAAAATGGATGGAGGCTATGAATAGGAAATGACATCTTTACAGAAAAATAAAACTTAGATTTTGGTTGATTGTCCATAAATTCATAAACTACTATGCAGTAAGTGAATTTATAAAAAGAAAGAGGGATCCTAAGTGAATTTATAAAAAGAAAGAGGGGATCCCAGGGGTAGAATGTTGGGTAATTACACCGAAACGATAATGATTGTGATGATAAAATAGTACCCAAAAATGCGGAATAAAATCAATCAGCAAGAACACAAGGATTTACGTGGTTCACCCAAGATAGGCTACGTCCACGGAGCTACTGCAAATCTTTATTAAAGGGAGAAAATATTACAAGTGTATACAACACTCAATCTCTCACAATCTCAACCCCGAGTATTACCGAGAAAATATTTTCTCTAACTCACACAAGCATAACACTCAATTTTTTTCTTCTCACTTGAGTTGCTCTCTTGAGCTTTGGATGCTTAGAAAGCTTATTGGGATTGGATATCTAGCAAATGAACAAATGAACCCTATATATAGCAAACTCTTTAAATGTAAAAGTCAGATGTAAATCCAAACTTTGCTAACCACCATTTGGATGGTAGTGTGTACGTTCGCATTGGACGGTAGTGCGGATGTTTGCATTGGGCAGCAATGTGAACATAGGCACAATTTTCTTGCCTACAATTTTGGTCAAAATATACATGTCCAAATCTTAACAATTCTCCCACTTGAAAACTTGATTTTAATCATGTCTTCACATCATCAATGCAGTAGCTCATATATCTCTTTTATGCTTGTAATCCAACTGAAGTTGAACACAACTTCAGTTTGTCAATAGTCACAACCTTTGTGAGCATATCGGTTGGATTCTTACTTCCGGAAATCTTCTCAAGCATCAAGACTCCATCTTCCAATACTGATCTGATGAAATGGTACCTAACCTGTATATGCTTTCTCCTAGAATGATAAACAAGATTTTTTGCTAAATGAATAGCACTCTGATTGTCGCAGTGTAATGTGCTACCTTCAAGCTTCTGACCCAATTCTTCCAAAAAAGATCTCAACCATATCATCTCTTTGCTAGCTCCTGTAACTGCTATGTACTCACCTTCAGTAGTTGAAAATGCAACTATCTTTTGCAACTTAGATACCCTGCTTACTGTCGTACCACGTAATGTGGACACATACCTAGTAGAATACTTTTCCTGCCATCCAGGTCACCACTCATGTCGGCATCGACAAAACCTTGTAAGCCCAAATTTGACCTTCTGAAGCAGAAAGATAAACTAGCAGTACCTTTCAAATACCTCAGAATCCATTTAACTGTTTCCCAGTGCTTGTTTTCCTGGATTGCTCATAAACCTGCTCACAACTCCCACTGCATGTGCTATGTCTGGTCTAGTGCACACGATTGCATACGTGAGGTTTCCGACAGCAGAAGAATAAGGAACGTTGTTCATATAAGCCTGCTCCTGCTCCGTCGATGGTGATTGTGTTTTGGTTAGTTTAAAATGACTAGCCAATGGAGTACTCACATGTTTAGCTTCATCCATGTTAAATATGCTAACCACCTTTTTCACGTACTTTTCTTGAGATAAATTCAAGATTTCGTTCACTCGATCTCTTAAGATCCTCATTCCAAGGATTTGCTTTGCAGCACCCAAATCTTTCATAGTGAATTATTTTGATAACTCTTTCTTGAGTTTATCAATCTCCTCCAGACAAGCTCCTGCGATCAATATATCATCTACATATAGCAGTAAATGATATAAGAACCATCAAACTTCTTCACATAACAACAGTTATCAGTTTGACACCTCAGGAAACCATTATTACTCATGAATCTATCAAACATCTTGTACCACTGTTTTGGAGCTTGTTTGAGACCATACAAGCTCTTCTAAAGTTTGCACACCATTTTATGTTTCCCTCGTACTTCAAAGCCATGTGGCTGCTTCATATAAATTTTCTTCATCTAGGTCACCATGAAGAAATGTCGTCTTTACATCTAACTGCTCCAGATGTAAATCTTCTTTTGCCACTAATCTGAGTACAGTCCTGATTGTGGTTAACTTAACCACTGGAGAGAAAATCTCAGTGTAATCAATGCCTTAATTTTGTTGAAAACCTTTTACAACAAGTCTTTCCTTGTACCTCTTGCTACCATCATGTTCTTTTTTTAACCGGTACACCTACTTATTATGTAATGCCTTTTTACCGTGCGAAAGTTCTGTCAACTCCCATATCTGGTTGGATGACAGTGAATCCATCTCATCTTCCATGACTAACTCCCACTTGATTGAATCGCCATTTTTCATACTCTTCATAGGTCTCCGGTTCACCTTTGTCTGTCAGTAAAATATTGTGAAGTGCAGGGGAGTATCTCTCAGGTTGTCTAATAGTTCGCGAAGATCTCCTGAGTTCAATCATCGGAGTTTTTGGGTCATCATCTTGTGCACTTGATTCTTCATCTTCCTGGTTATTGCTTTTTGATTCATTCACAGGAATATCTGTCAATGACACTTCATCTTTATTCTTGACTTCAGAACTTTCATCTTCAGTTCTAATGTCTGACTTGTCCTTGTAAAGAACTTGCTCATTGAAGATTACATCTCTGCTTCGAATGATTTTCCGGTTTTAGTCATCCCAAAAACGATAACCAAACTCATTATCTCTATAACCAATGAAGAAACACTTATTTGATTTTGGATCAAGCTTTGTTCTGCTAGCTGAGTCAATATGAACATAGGATAAACATCCTAACACTTTCAAGAAAGAAAGGTTTACTTCTTTGCTGCTCCATACCTCTTCGGGTATTCTGCAGTCAAGCTGATATCTAAGGTCCTCTGTTGGACAGATATGCTATAGTGTTAACAGCATCAGCCCATAATGATTTTGGTAATCCAGAATACAGTCTCATGCTCCTAGCACATTCATTCAGGGTCATGTTCATCCTTTCGGCTACACCATTCTGTTGAGGTGTACCAGGAATGGTTTTCTCTATCTTGATCTTGTTCTGTGCACAATATTTCTTGAACTCATCATCTTCATATTCACCACTGTTATCAGACCGTAAGCACTTCACTTTCAAGTTGGTCTCATTCTCAACCATGGCTTTCCGCCTTTTAAATGTCTCATAAACATCATATTTATTTATTTTTCATAAAATAAACCCAAAATTTTTGGCTCGAATCGTCGATAAATGTGACATAATATCTTGAGCCTCCAAGGGATTTCTCAGGAGATTGTCCCCATACATCAGTATAAATCAGCTCCAACTTTGCTGCTTTCGGTTCTCTACCGCCTTTTGAAAAGCTCACATTTTTCTGCTTTCCAAAGATACAGCTTTCATACAGCTTGTGTTCAACAGTCTTTAATTCCGATAGCTTCCCGTTTGTTACAAGCATCTTCATTCTCTTCTCACTCATATTCCCAAGCCTACAATGCCATAGACTTGAATTAGCTCCAGCATCCACGGCTGCTAATGTATCTCTGCAACTGAAAGTCATATAAAGTGTTCCAGTTTTCTTTTCTCGAGCAACAATCATGTCTCCTTTGTTTACTTTCCACGAACCATCACCAAAGGTCACATTATGACATTCATCATCGAGCTGTCCCACTGAGATCAAATTGCGTGTCAATTTTGGTACATGTCTGACTTTGTTGATTTTCCAGACAGATCCATTTGACATCTTCATCCGGACATCACCCATACCAACTATTTCCAAAGTATTTCCATCAGCAAATAAAACTTTTCCGTAATTGCCAGCGATGTAATTATCGAATACATCACGATTACCAGTGGTATGAAATGAAGCTCCTGAGTCCATAACTCAAGAATCAACTGGGCTTTCCATGGATAGTAATAGAGCATCATGTACCTTCTCAGTAACAACATTTGCATTATTCTCTGTTGATTTGCAATTCTTTTTTAAGTGACCAGTTTCACCACAGCTCCAGCACTTCAAATTCTTTTTAAAAGTGTTTTCGTCTTTTCCATTTCTTGACTTGGACCTACCTCGCCATCGGTTAGAACTCTTTTCGTCACTCCTGACTCTTCCTCTGTTCTCGATATTTGTTGCGACTTTGATTGTTGCACTCCCAAGAGCAGGTTGTCCACAAGTAGTATAACTCGGTGAGTCCGAATATCGTATCCACAGGGAAGCTAAGATAATTACAAGTCCACTACAATGTCTTTTTGTTTTTTTTTTTTTTGTTTTTTTCTTTTAATGGTTTGAATCTTTAATTAGTAATTTTTAATTGTTCAAATTTTAATGTAAGTAGTTGAGATTAAAGGATCCACTCTGGGTATTTTAATAAAGTTAATATTAATGAACATTATTGAAATCCACTTAACAAAATGGTTCCAATATATATTAAATAATCATATTTATATTATGTTATATATTATTATCTTATAAGTATATAATATATACCAAAAATTGTAAATGTTATCAAGTATTTATTGTGCTATATATATATTTGTAAACACTAAATCAAGGTTCCCACTTTAAATGGTTGGTAAAACCAAACAAACATTTAAATGATATCAAGAAATTAATATTATGATATTAATATATAATAAATTAAGGCATCCACTTTAAATGGTTGGTAATACCAAACTAACATTTAAATGGTTCCAAGAAATTAATATTCTGATATAATCATATATAATAAATCAAGGCATCTACTTTAAATGGTTGGTAATACCAAACTAACATTTAAATGGTTCCAAGAATTTAGTGTAACTTATGGCAACAATAAATCAAAACTCTCACTTATAAGTAGGGTATAATAATACTTAAAGAAATAAATATAACATAAACATTAAATAATATAAAACATAGATTCTTACATTTAATAACATTATTATCATGCCAAGAGTTTCACCTTTTCATCTCAACTTTGGGGAGTTAGCTACTCATTATTCAAAGTGTAAATCTTTGAATATGAATTTAACATGCTAATTATATTTAAATGAAGAAATAAAGGAAAAACAAAGAGAGAAATATTATGAACTCAAAGATTTGTTCATAAAATGAGGGATATCTCAATACATTACAATGCACCCCTATTTATAGCCAATTTGGGGAGACAACCACAAAAAAAATATTATTTTTTACAAATAAGTCTTTATTAGGTGTTCCAAGAAATTAATATTTTAATACACATCACTTTTGAAAATCTTCTCATCCGAATTTTCTTCTCCACATAAAACAAAACATGTAGATATCTGAGTTGTTTGAATTGTGGTATTTTTTTTAACCATTTGACCAAGTAATTTGAGAGATATGGTCAAAATACAAGAAAATAGGTAAAACTACCACTTCTTTTGGTAACTTTATTTGTTGCTTAATTTGATCACACTTGTGAGAAGATTTTTATCTCATGCTTGCCACCAATATTGTAGATATCAACATCAACTTTCTACATGTCCAAGAATCATCTTAATCTCATTTGCAACGCCAAGGTTATTCTTGTTTTATCGAACCTGTAAAAAATAGTAAAAACTTATAATTACAGAACAACTTATATTTTATACAATTTATTATAAAACATATAATATTTAAACATTTAATAAAACAAAAACTATAAATTTATATTATAAAATATTTAATTAATATACAATTTTTTATCTTTATCATACTCCCCAACCAGCTTATTGCTAGTTCCTAGCAATTTAAGCGTTAATAGCAACACAATACATATTGATTAATTTAAATAGAAATGTAATCAGAACTATCCAAGTGTTTAAATTAAATTTGAAAACTTTCGAAGTTATATCAAGATCATTATAATTATAATTTATGAAATAATATGAACTGATCAATTCAAAGCTTATTTTCAGGTAGTTAAATGTATATGACCTTCAGAAATTCCTAGTAAGAGTCTCAACTCCATATTCTCACAGGTTAATAAGTGTTTCAATTTATGAGAATGATTTCTCTCATGGAGTTGGAATACAGATAAATGCCCAAGGAAAATGGTTTACAGAATGCAGACAGACAAACGAGCCAAACTAATCAAAAGATAGGAAATCTATTGATTCAAAATCCAGTTGTTCTTATTATATATTTTTTCCTGATCTTTTTTTTATATCATGGAATCAGACTAAGTTTATGCTTCTTGACCACATATTTATTTAATTTGTACAATATATTTCTCTCTTTCTTTCTTTTTTTTCTTTTTTTTAATTTTATTTTTATGAGAGATAAATGGGTTGCAGCATATAACTTAAAAATTACATAGATCTTCAACATGTTTCTTTTTTTTTTTCTTTTTTCTTTTTTTTTTCAGGAAATAACATTTTTTTTTTCAAAATTATAACTCAAGATCTAAACAATAGATAGCCTCTCTGATGATCAACAAAGGCTCGCAAGCTGTTTTCTCAATCCTCTCCACTCACTCACAAAATATGTGTGGGTTTAAAAATTTTAGGCACTCTTATCAGGTATATATTGGGCCATATACTTTAATAACTGATTTTATCACAATGGTTAATCATTCAAAAAGATTTCATAAATCATATTTTTATAGTGATCAAAATATTAAAATTGACTTTTTTTTCAAATAAAAATTTAAACATCCTTAGATAAATTATTACAATTTCTAATCTAAACCTTTCAAACATGTAATGTATGATATTTTTGCAAAAATTACTAAGATACAAACAATAAACATGTTTTTATTTTAAAATATTTTTTTAATTTTTTTTTAAGTTTGTTCTCCCCCCAATCAGAATATGACATTGTCTCTAATGTCAAAATAACTATTAATAAAGAGTATATAATGAAAGAGATATCACCTGGAATTTTATTGAAGATAACAAATTGAAACAAACGCAAATCAATCCACGATTTTTGAATCAATGATCCAACTTTCTTTTCTTACTGCTTGATTGCGACCAATTGATATTTGTTAACATCTGATCAGGCTTATGAACAAAAGCTTCCAAATCATCAATTAATTGGTCGGCAGTCGAAGCACAGATGAGCATCCGTCGTGAATTTTCTGAAATGAAATTAATTTTCCTCTGGTTTTACGTTCAAAAACGGCTTCAACCCTTCTATGAGTCGAGGATATGCTTCCCATCCAATTTTCTTATAAATTGGCAAACAAGGTCTTTTTTAGTCGGATTCAAGCAAAACTTTTTTACCAATCTCAAAAGATTTTCTAGGAATTGTTTTATCATGAAATGATTTGGTTTTTGCTTTATAAATCCTTGAATTCTCATACGCTTCATTTTTTAGTTCATCAAGTTCATTAAGTTGCAATTTGCGCAATTTGTTGCAATCATCCATGCTTGAATTAAAAGTTTTGATCGCCCAATAAGCTTTATGTTCCAATTCCACAGGCAAATGGCAATGTTTTCCGTAAACCAACCTATAGGGAGACATATTCAATGATGTTTTAAAAGCTGTTCGATATGCCCACAGTGCATCATTAAGTCGCAGAGACCAATCTTTTGTATTTGAGTTAACAGTTTTTTCCAAAATTTTCTTTATCTCCATATTAGTTAATTCAACTTGTCCATTTGTTTGAGGATGATAAGAAGTAGTTACTTTGTGAGTAATACCATATTTTTCGTTAACGAAGCAAATGGTTTATTAACAAAGTGAGTTCTCCCATCACTTATCATGGCTCGAGGAATTCCAAATCTACTAAAAATATTTTCTTTCAAAAATTTGATGACGATTTTATGATCATTTGTTCGACATGGAATTGCCTCTATCCATTTGGAAACATAATCAACTGCAACTAAAATATACAAGTATCCAAACGATGGTGGAAAAGGTCCCATAAAATCAATTCTCCAACAGTCAAAGATTTCAATTTCAATGATAGGATTCAAAGGCATCATGTTTCTTTTTGAAATCGCACCCAATTTTTGACAATTTTCACAGATCTTGCAGATTTCGTGGGTGTCTTTAAACAAAGTGGGCCAATAAAATCCACACTGCAAGATTTTTGCAGCCGTTTTCTTTGAAGAAAAATGTCATCTGCATGCTTCTGAATGACAAAATTTAATGACACTACTTACCTCATTGTCGGGTATGCAACGTCAAAAAATTTGGTCTGAACAATACTTGAACAGATACGGATCATCCCAATAAAAGTTTTTTACCTCATTCAAAAATTTTCTTTTATCTTGGGAACTCCATTGCGGTGACATTTTTCCTGTCACAAGAAAATTTACTATGTTAGCAAACCAAGGTGTAGTAGTAACTGAAAATAGATGTTCATCAGGAAAATTATCGTTAATTGGTGTCATTTCACGAGATGATCCTGTTACTAGTCTCGATAAATGATCAGCTACGACATTCTCGGTTTCTTTTTTTTTATCTTTGATCACAATGTCAAAATCTTGGAGCAACAAAATCCATCGTATCAGTTGTGGCTTTGCATCCATGTTTGGTCAACAAATATCTAATAGCAGAATGATCTGTAAACACAATAGTCGTTGATCCAATCAAATAAGAACGAAATTTATCTAATGCAAATATTACAGCAAGTAGTTCTTTTTCAGTTGTGGAGTAATTCATTTGAGCATTGTTTAAGTTCTACTTGCATAATATATCACGTAAGGCTTACCGTTTCTTCTTTGACCAAGTACTGCACCGACTGCATAATCACTCGCGTCGCACATGATTTCGAATGGTCAAGAACAATCAGGAGGTTGCATGATAGGAGCTGATGTTAAATGTCGAACGATTTTATCAAAAGCATTTTGACATTCTTGAGTCCACTCAAATACAGTGTCTTTTGTTAAGAGGTTACAAATGGGTTTAGAGATTGAACTAAAGTCCTTTATAAACCTCCTATAAAATCCAGCATGTCCCAAAATGAGCGAATTTCTTTAATGGTTTTTTGAGGGATAAATTGGCAATGATATCAACTTTGGCTTTATCAACTTCAATTCCATGAGATGATACGACATGTCCCAAAACACCAGAAGTAATCATGTAATGACATTTTTCCTAATTTAAAATAAGACCTTTTTCCTCGCATTTTTTTAAAACTTTTTCCAAATTTTCAAGACAATTATCAAATATATTCCCAAAAACAGTTAAATCATCCATGAAAATCTCTAAACTAATTTTCAACCATGTCGCTAAAAATGCTTAGCATATACATCTTTGAAATGTTGCTGGGGACATTGCATAATCCAAATGGCATCCTTCTAAATGAAATGTTCCAAAAGGACATGTGAATGTAGTTTTATCTTGATCTTCGAGTGCAATGAGAATTTTATAATAACCTGAATATCTATCAAGAAAACAGTAGTATGGATGACCTGCTACTCTTTCTAAAATTTGATCCAAAAATGGTAATTGAAAATGATCTTTTCTAGTGGCATCATTTAATTTTATATAATCAATACACATCCGCCAATTAGATGGGACTCGACTTGTTAACAATTCACCTTTTTCATTTTTTATCACTGTGATGCCAGATTTTTTGGAACTACTTGTGTTGGGCTTACCCACTTACTATCAGAAATAAGGTAGATAATCCCAACATCAAGTAGTTTGAGAACTTCAGTTTTCACAACATCTTTCATGTGTGGATTTAATCTCCTTTGTGGTTGTTGAGATGTTTTAGCATTTTCTTTTAAGTGAATTTTGTGAGTGCAAATTAGTGGATTAATTCCCTTGAGATCTTTTAGTGTCCAACCAATTGCATTTTTATGTCTTTTAAGCATATCAACTAATTTACCTTCTTGATCACTTGCTAGTTTGGAAGAAATTACCACCGGATATGTTTCATCTTCTCCAAGAAATGCATACTTCAATTCTTCTAGCAAGGGATTTAACTCCAATATGGGTGGTTCGTCTTTGTTCTCTTATTTTGCCTCAAATTCTTTCTCTGATCCTAGTAACGAGTGATACCTGATAAAATCATCAAGATCAATTTCAATATTTTCTTTAACAGTTTCAATTGAACAAATATCTAATTGATCACGAGTACTCCCTTCTTGAATGTTTTCTTCCACAAGAGTTTCAATAAGATTTTCATCTTCACTTTCATCTCCTTTGTCATGTGGCTGCTTACAAAGATTAAAAACATTAAGCTCCAAGGTCATGTTACCAAATGACAACTTCATTATTCCATTCCTACAATTTATAAGAGCATTAAAAGTTGCTAAAAATGGACGACCCGGAATTACAGAAATTGCATTACAAGCTTCGATATATTGTGTATCTAAAACTATGAAATCGACAGGATATACAAAGTTATCAACTTGGACCAACACGTCTTCTACCATATCTCTTGGCATTTTAACAGATCTATCGGCAAGTAAAAGTGTTACCGAAGTAAATTTTAACTCGCCTAGATTGAGTTCTTGATAAACTGAATATGGAAGTAAATTCACACTAGCTCCAAGATCAAGTAATGCTTTCTTAATCTTTCGTTCTCCAATAATACATGGAATAGTAGGACAACCAGGGTCTTTGTATTTCAAAGTATTATTATTTTGAATGATTGCACTTACTTGTTCGGACTAAAAATGCTTTCTTTTTCACATTCAATTTTTTTTTCACAGTGCACAAGTCTTTCAAAAATTTGGCATATGATGGTACATGTTTTATTGCATCTAATAAAGAAATATTAACTTTTACTTGTTTAAAAATATCATATATATCAGAATCCAAATTTGATTTTTTTGTATTTTTCAATGCATGAGGGAATTGTGGTTACACTGTGTGTTGAACCTCCTCTTCGCAAGTTATGGGTTCCACTTCCTTACCCTTTGGAGTTGATTTATCGTCATCTTCATAAGGTTCAAGAATGGATTTTTCCACAACCTTACCACTTCGAAGGGTAATAACAGATTTTACCTAATCCAGCGATTGAGTTCCAGAAGTTCCAGTTTGTAAATGATGATCCTTGGGATTAGGCTGTGGTTGTGAAGGAAATTTATCTTTTTCATGAACATTAAGTGCAGATGCAAATTTAGCAAGAGTATCTTTCAAATCTGTCATGGTTTGAGCAGTTTGAGTATTGATAGACTCTTGCTTTGCAATGAAAGAATTCAATAAATCTTCCAAATTCTTTTTAGTTGGGGGAACATAAGGTGCATAATTTTGAAAATTTTGTTGAATTTGAAAATGTGGTTGCGGAAATTGTGCAGCATTCTCATTCCTCCAACTAAAATTTGGATGATTTCGCCAACCTGGATTTTAATTTTGAGAAAATGGTTCAAAATTTGGCCTTTTGAAATTATTCAAAACATTGGCTTGTTCATGGAGACATTCTTTAAAAGATGGCAAACTGGGACATTTTTTTGTAGAATGATCACTTGTATCACAGATGTGACACGCAATTTCTTGAACAGATTTTAATTGACCATTCTTTTTCAATTCAAGTTCCTCAACTTTTCTTGCCAAAGAGGTAAATCTAACTTGAATATCATGTTCATCTTTGAGGGTGTACATACCTCCATCAGATGTGGGAGATTGAATCTTGTTTGATGGTTCGATTGTACCTATAGTGTCCCAATTTTGAGCATTTTCAGCTAATGAATCGAGATACTCAATTGCCTCATTTGGATCTTTATCTTCAAATATTCCATTACACATAAATTCAACCATTTACCTATCTTTAGGTGTTAAGCCTTCATAAAATTGAGAAACAACTCTCCAAATTTCAAAACCATGATGTGGACAAAGATTAAGCAATTCTTTGTATCTATCCCAACACTGATAAAAATTTTCTCCTTGTTTTTGAGTGAAAGTAATGATTTGCCTTTTGAAAGAATTTGTTCTATGAGATGGAAATTTTTTTTTCAAAAATTGTTGTTGCAATTCAGTTCCAAGTTCGAATGGATTCCGATCTAAGATTTTATAGCCAAGTTTTAGCTTTATCTTTTAAATTAAAAGGAAAAAGCTTAAGTCAAATGGTGTTCATGCTACAATTTAGATCATTATATGTGTTGCACACTTCTTCAAACTCTCGTAAATGCATGTATGGAATTTCAGAATCTAAGCCATTAAGATTGGGTAAAAGTTGGATAATCCATGCTTAAAATTGAAATGAGATGCATCAGGGGAAAAACTAGATATGAAGGTGTACTAGTAGGTGTAGGATTCATGTGATCTCTAAGTGTTCTTCGTCTATCATGATCATGTTGAGATTGAATTTCATCTTCATTTTCTTAGATGAGTTCTTCCGCCATGTTTTGTAAAAATAAAGGGTTATTTCGAATGAGTCGACAACTAAGTGTACGTGACCAAATGCTCATTCAAATGCAAATGCAAAAGAATAAAAATACACAAAAGCAATAAAAATTCAAATAAAGAAAAATAAACTATAAACAAAATTAAATAAACTTGAAATTAAATTATACTTTCCCGGCAACAAGCGCCAAAAACTTGTTGCGACTTTGATTGTTGCACTCCCAAGAGCAGGTTGTCCACAAGTAGTATAACTCGGTGAGTCCGAATATCGTATCCACAGGGAAGCTAAGATAATTACAAGTCCACTACAATATCTTTTTGTTTTTGTTTTTTTTCCTTTTAATGGTTTGAATCTTTAATTGGTAATTTTTAATTGTTCAAATTTTAATTTAAGTAATTGAGATTAAAGGATCTACTCTTGGTATTTTAATAAAGTTAACATTAACGAACATTATTGAAATCCACTTAATAAAATGGTTCCAATATATATTAAATAATCATATTTATATTATGTTATATATTATTATCTTATAAGTATATAATATATATCAAAACTTGTAAATGTTGTCAAGTATTTATTGTGCTATATATATATTTGTAAACACTAAATCAAGGTTTCCACTTTAAATGGTTGGTAAAACCAAACAAACATTTAAATGGTACCAAGAAATTAATATTATGATATTAATATATAATAAATCAAGGCATCCACTTTAAATGGTTGGTAATACCAAACTAACATTTAAATGGTTCCAAAAATTAATATTATGATATAATCATATATAATAAATCAAGGCATCCACTTTAAATGGTTGGTAATACCAAACTAACATTTAAATGGTTCCAAGAATTTAGTGTAACTTATAGCAACAATAAATCAAAACTCTCACTTATAAGTAGGGTATAATAATACTTAAAGAAATAAATATAACATAAACATTAAATAATATAAAACATAGATTCTTACATTTAATAACCTTATTATCATGCTAATAGTTTCACCTTTTCATCTCAACTTTGGGAAGTTAGCTACTCATTATTCAAAGTGTAAAACTTTGAATATGAATTTAACATGCTAATTATATTTAAATGAAGAAATAAAGGAAAAACAAAGAGAGAAATATTATGAACTCAAAGATTTGTTCATAAAATGAGGGATATCTCAATACATTACAATGCACCTCTATTTATAGCCAAATTTGAGGAGACAATCACGAATAAAATATTATTTTTTACACATAAGTCTTCATTGGTGTTCCAAGAAATTAATATTTTAATACACATCACTTTTGAAAATTTTCTCATCCGAATTTTCTTCTCAACATAAAACAAAACATGTAGATATCTGAGTTGTTTGAATTATGGTATTTTTTTAACCATTTGACCAAGTAATTTGAGAGATATGATCAAAATGCTAGAGCATGGTAAAACTGCCACTTCTTTGGTAACTTTATTTGTTGCTTAATTTGTTCCAATTGTGAGAAGATTTTTATCTCGTGCTTGCCACCAATATTGTAGATATCAACATCAACTTTCTACAGGTCCAAAAATCATCTTAATCTCATTTGCAACGCCAAGGTTATTCTTGTTTTATCGAACCTGTAAAAAATAGTAAAAACTTATAATTACACAACAAATTATATTTTATACAATTTATTATAAAACATATAATATTTAAACATTTAATAAAACAAAAACTATAAATTTATATTATAAAACATTTAGAGCATATCTCGATTATATTCCTTCGCCCGAATCCATCTTGCGAACTTCTTCAGCAAGAATTTGATTTCTGACATCATTGAATTGTATCTTTCTTTTTCCAACAGAGGTGCTAACCGCTGCACGCATTGGTTCCCAAACATTTGGTAAAGACGTCAAAATAATAAGTGCACGAATTTCATCATCAAAATTAATTTCAACCGATGTTAATTAAGAAACAATCGTGTTGAACTCATTGATGTGTTTAGCCACCAAAGCACCTTCTCCCATTTTCAAGTTGAATAACTTTTTCATGAGATGTACTTTGTTGTTTGCTGATGGCTTCTCATACATGTCCGATAAAATGGACATCATTTCTTCTGTGGTTTTTGCCTCCGCCACGTTATGTGCCACATTCTTCGTTAGGGTCAGTCGTATCACACCTAACACCTGTCAGTCAAGGAGCACCCAGTCATCATCCTCCATCTTTTCCTGTTTATTTCCTGATAGAGATTGGTGCAGCTTCTTACTGTACAAATAATCTCTAATTTGTAACCGCCAGAACGAAAAATCTATTCCATCAAACTTTTTGATTCCCGGTCCCGATCCATCATCTCCGGCCATCGCTTCTCTAGCCTATAGAAAAAAATCTAAAAAGTCTTTTCTGATGTGGAAGATCAGACAAAGTTGCAACCACAGATCACACCCAGAATTCTAAGAAATTTTACAACAAGGCTTTGATACCAGTTGTTGGGTAATTACACCGAAACACTAATGATTGTGATGATAAAATAGTACCCAAAAATGTGGAATAAAATCAATCAGCAAGAACACAAGGATTTACGTGGTTCACTCAAGATAGACTACGTCCACGGAGCTACTACAAATATTTATCATAGGGAGAAAATATTACATGTGTATACAACAATCAATCTCTCACAATCTCAACCCCGAGTATTACCGAGAAAATATTTTCTCTAACTCACACAATCATAACACTCATTTTTTCCTTCTCACTTGAGTTGCTCTCTTGAGCTTTGGATGCTTAGGAAGCTTGTTGGGATTGAATATCTAGCAAATGAACTGAGCTCTATATATCAAACTCTTTAAATATAAAAGCCAGATGTAAATTCAAATTTTTATGGCCACCATTTGGACGGTAGTGCGGACGTTCGCATTGGATGGTAGTGCGGACGTTCGTATTGGACGGTAGTGCAGACGTTCGTATTGGACAACAATGTGAACATAGGCTCAATTTCTTGCCTACAATTTTGGTCTAAAAACACATGTCCAAATCTTAACATATAAGCACCAAGGTATAAGGCTCGATAAGTGGAAAATGAGTCTACTCAAAGAGAAGGAATAGACTATGGTGAGATATTATCACCAGTAGTTGTCAAAGAAACTTCCATAAGAAAATTTTAGAAATTGTTACAAAACTAGATATGGAAATGGATCAAATTGATGTTAAGACACTCTTAAATGGTGAACTCCAATAAACCATTTAGATGAAGCAATTGGAAAGTTTTGATCAAGGAAAACCAGGACAAGTTTGTCTAGTAAAAAGATCACTCTACGGTTTGAAGAAATCTCCAAAGAAATGGTATCTGTGGTTTGATCAATTCATAAAAAAAGACTGGGTATTTTAATCAAATATGACATATATATGTGTGAATTTTAAAAGTAATACAACAACAACCTAGTTATTTGCTTCTCTACTTAGATTATATGTTAGCGACTAGTAAGGATAGACATGAACTAATAGACTCAAAGATCAGTTGAAGGATAAATTAAAGATGGAATATTTGGGTCTTGTGAGAAGAATTCCTGGGAGAGATATAACCAGAAAAATTAAGGAAATGAGAATTTTTCTTTCATAAGACGATTATGTAACCAAGATGCTTGAGAAGTTTTGGATGACTGATTTAAAACTATTGAGAACAAATATTGCTCAACACTTTAAGCTTTCTATCACTAAAGAACATAAAATGATGTAGAAAAGAAATATATGGATAAGGTCCCATATGCAAATGTAGTTGGAAGCGTTACGTATTGCATAGTTTGTACAAGGCTGGACTTATCCTATGCAATAAGCTTAGCCAGCAAAATACATTGGCAAACACTCAAGTGAATATTAAGATACTTGAATAAAACTAAAAGTATTGGTCTTCATTATGGTAAAAATCATAATACATCAGAGGTAATAATAGGATATGTTGACTCAAACTGTGCATGATGTTTGGACACGAGGAAGTCTCTTTCGGGATACATATTATAGCTTATGATTGAACAATTAGTTGGAAAGTTAGTCTACAAAGATCCGTAGCTTTATCAAAAACTGAAGCCTAAAACATAACTGTGACTAAAGATGTAAAAGAAGGAATGCAGTTGCAGGGTTATGTCCAGGAGTTAAAAATCAGCTCAGTGTTAGGTAAAGTGGGGCCAACAAATTTAATACTAAACGTGTCAAATCTGAAGAGTTTAGTTTATTGGTGGCCGGAAGAAAAGGAAAACAATTTCCTTTGTTCATACGGAGGATTGCACCCATAAATAAGTGCATCCTTTGTATTGTAAACATCATCTAAAAAAAAACAGAAGCAATTACAAAGCTTTGAAAAATATAGAGAGCATTTGAGTGTTGAGTGTTCTCTTATGTGAGTTAGAAAATTAGTTTTTCGGTTATACTCGGGTTGGTAGTGAGATATTTAGTGTATTATTGTATACACTTGTTGTAATATTTATTCTGTTATAAAATATTTGCAGTAGCTCCGTGGACATAGCCTATCTTTGGTGAACCACGTAAATCTTTGTGTTATTGTTGGTTATTTTATTCCGCAAGTTTTTGGGTACTATATTACCATCGTGATCGGCATCGCTTCGGTTTAGTTTCCCAACAACTGGTATCAGAGCCTTGTTGTGAAAATTCTTAAGAATTCTGAGTATGCTCTGTGGTTGCAGCTTTGTCTGATCTTCGACATCACAAAAGATTTTTTAGATTGCTAAGGCTAGAGAAGCGATGGCCGGAGATGATGAATCGGGACCGGGAATCAAAAAGTTTGATGGAATAGATTTTTCGTTCTGGCGGTTATAGATTAGAGATTATTTGTACAGTAAAAAGCTGCACCAATCTCTATAAGGAAAGAAACCGGAAAAGATGGAGGATGATGACTGGGAGCTCCTTGACTGACAGGTGTTAGGTGTGATACGACTGACCCTAACGAAGAATGTGGCACATAACGTGGCGGAGGCAAAAACCACAGAAGAAATGATGTCCATTTTATCGGACATGTATGAGAAGCCATCAGCAAACAACAAAGTACATCTCATTAAAAAATTATTCAACTTGAAAATGGGAGAAGGTGCTTTGGTGGCAAAACACATCAATGAGTTCAACACGATTGTTTCTCAGCTAACATCAGTTGAAATTAATTTTGATGATGAGATTCATGCACTTATTCTTTTGACGTCTTTACCAAATGTTTGGGAACCAATGCAGGCAGCGGTTAGCAACTCTGTTGGAAAAAGAAAGCTGCAATTCAATGATGTCAGAGATCAAATTCTTTCTGAAGAAGTTCGCAGGATGGATTCGGGTGAAAGAACATCATCAAGATCTGCTCTAAATATCGAGAACAAAGGAAGGGCAGGAGTGGCGAAAAGAGTTCTAACTGATGGTGCGGTAGGTCCAAGTCAAGAAATGGAAAAGACAAAAGCAACTTCGAAAATAATTTGAAGTGCTGGAGCTGTGGTGAAACTGGTCACTTGAAAAAGAACGGCAAATCAACGAAGAATAATGCAAATGATGTCACTAAGGAGGTACTTGATGCTCTACTACTATCCATTGAAAGCCCGGTTGATTTTTGGGTTATGGTCTCAAGAGCTTCGTTCCATACCACAGGTAATCGTGATGTATTTGATAATTACATCGTTGGCGATTACGGAAAATTTTTCCTGGCTGATGGAAAACCTTTGGAAATAGTTGGAATTGGTGATTTCCGGATGAAGATGTCAAATGGATCTGTCTGGTAAATCAACAAAGTCAGACATGTACCAAAATTGACACGCAATTTGATCTCAGTGGGACAACTCGATGACGAAGGCCAAAATGTGACCTTTGGTGATGGTTCCTGGAAAGTAAACAAAGGAGCCATGATTGTTGCTCGAGGAAAGAAAATTGGAACACTTTATATGACTTCCAGTTGCAGAGATACATTAGCAGCCGTGGATGCTGGTGCAAATTCAATTCTATGGCATTGTAGGCTTGGGCATATGAGTGAGAAGGGAATGAAGATGGGAAGCTACCGAAATTAAAGACCGTTGACACAAGCTATGTGAAAGCTGTATCTTTGGAAAGCAGAAAAGGTGAGCTTTTCAAAAGGCGGTAGAAAACCGAAAGCAGCAAAGTTGGATCTGGTTCATACTGATGTATGGGGACCATCTCCTGAGAAATCCTTTGGAGGCTCAGGATATTATGTCACATTTATCAACGATTCGAGCCAGAAATTTTGGGTTTATTTTCTGAAAAATAAATATGATGTTTATGAGACCTTTAAAAGGTGGAAAGCCATGGTTGAGAATGAGACCAACTTGAAGGTGAATTGCTTACGGTCTGATAATGGTGGTGAATATGAAGATGAGGAGTTTATGAAATATTGTGCATAGAACGGGATCAAGATGGAGAAAACCATTCCTGGTACACCTCAACAGAATGGTGTAGCTGAAAGGATGAACATGACCCTAAATGAACGTGCTAGGAGCATGCGACTCCATTCTAGACTACCGAAATCATTCTGGGCTGATGTTGTTAACACTGCAGCATATCTGATCAAAAGAGGACCTTCGATATCGCTTGACTGCAGAATACCCGAAGAGGTATGGAGCGGCAAAGAAGTAAACCTTTCTTTCTTGAAAGTGTTACGATGTTTATCCTATGTTCATATTGACTCAGCTAGCAGAACAAATCTTGATTCGAAATCAAAGAAGTATTTCTTTATTGGTTATGGAGATAATGAGTTTGGCTATCGTTTCTAGGATGACCAGAACCGGAAAATCATTCGGAGTAGAGATGTAATCTTCAATGAGCAATTTCTTTACAAGGACAAGTCAGACATTGGAACTGAAGATGAAAGTTCTGAAGTCAAGAATAAATATGAAGTGCCATTGACAGATATTCCTGTGAATGAATCAAAAATCAGTAACCAAGAAGATGAAGAAGCAACTGCACAAGATGATGACCCACAAACTCCGGTGTTTGAACTCAGAAGACCTTCGAGAACAATTAGACCACCTGATAGATACTCTCTTGCACTTCATTATATTTTATTGACAGACAAAAGTTAACCGGAGATCTAAGAAGAGACTATGAAAAATGGCGATTCAATCAAGTGGAAGTTAGCCAAGGAAGATGAGATAGATTCACTGTCATCCAACCAGACGTGGGAGTTGACAGAACTGATCACTGTTGTTATGTGAAGAAGCTTGATGGTTATTTTATCATTCTACTGTTATATGTAGATGATATGTAGATAGCTGGAGCTTGTCTGGAGGAGATTAATAAACTCAAGAAAGATTTATCAAAAGAATTTGCTATGAAGGATTTTGGTGCTACAAAGCAAATCCTTGGAATGAGGATCTTAAGAAATCGGGTGAATGGAATCTTGAAGTTGTCTCAAGAAGAGTACGTGAAAAAGAAGGTTAGCAGATTTAACATGGATGAAGTTCCTTATGCTTCTGTTGTCGGAATCCTCATGTATGCAATGGTGTGCACTAGACCAGATATAGCACATGCAGTGGGAGTTATGAGCAAGTTTATGAGAAATCCTTGAAAACAACACTGGGAAGCGGTTAAATGGATTATGAGGTATTTGAAAGGCTCTGCTAGTTTTTCTTTATGCTTCAGAAGGTCAAATTTGGGCTTACAAGGTTTTGTCGATGCCGACATGGGTGGTGACCTAGATGACAGAAAAAGTACTATTGGATATGTGTTAACATTAGGTGGTACGGTCGTAAGCTGGCTGTCTAAACTGTAAAATATAGTTGCGCTTTCACCTACTGAGGCTGAGTACGTTGCTGTAACAGAAGCTAGCAAGGAGATGATATAGTTGAAATCATTTCTGGAAGAATTGGGTCAGAAGCTTGAAGATAGCACATTACACTATGACAATCAGAGTGCTATTCATTTAGCAAAAAATCTTGTTTATCATGCTAGGACAAAGCATATACAGGTTAGGTATCATTTCATCATATCAGTGCTGGAAGATGGAGTCTTGATGCTGGAGAAGATTCCTGAAAGTAAAAATCCAGCTGATATGCTCACGAAGACGGTAACCATTGACAAACTGAAGTTGTGTTCAAATTCAGTTGAAATGAAAGTATAAATGGAGATATATGAGCTGCTGCAATGATAGTGTAAAGACATTATTGAAATCAAGTCTTCAAGTGGGAGAAATGTTAGGTAAATTGGGGCCAACGTATTTAATACTAAACATATCAAATTTGAAGAATTTATTGGTAGGCAGAAAAGGAAAACAATTTCCTTTGTTCATACGGAGGATTGCACCTATAAATAAGTGTATCCTTCATATTGTAAACATCATACCAAGAAAACAGAAGCAATTACAAAGCTATCAAAAATATAGAGAGCATTTGAGTGTTGATTGTTGAGTGTTCTCTTGTGTGAGTTAGAGAAATTATTTTTCTCGGTTATACTCGGGTTGAGAGTGTGAGATATTTAGTGTATTATTGTATACACTTGTTGTAATATTTCTTCTATTATAAAATATTTACAGTAGCTCCATGTATGTAGCCTAACTTGGGTGAACCACGTAAATATTTGCGTTCTTGTTGGTTATTTTATTCCGCAAGTTTTTGGGTACTATATTACTATCGTGATCGGCATCGCTTCGGTTTAATTTCCCAACATTCAGGAGATGTGATACTGCACTGTGACCGTCAAAGTGCATTGCATCGAATGAAGAACCCGGTATACCATGAGAGGTCCAAGCATATCGATATAAAGCTTCATTTTATTCGAGATGTGATTCCAAGTGAAGTTATCAAAGTTAAAAAGATAACCTCAGAAGAAAATCCAGCCGATGTGTTAACCAAAGTCCTACCATTATCCTAGTTTGAACATTGTTTGAACTTGGTTAATGTCACCAAAGTGTAAACATACCGATGGAATGTAGCCAACATAAATGGAGGGGAAGGTAGTTTGGGCAGAAAATTAACCAAGGTGGAAATTGTTAATCATTTGGTCTTATTTGGAACTTACTAAAGGATGAACACTGAATGGAGGAGAAGCATGCAAGAAGAGTTAAAGTGGAATGGGCCCATGAAATCAATTTCTTAGCGGCTGGGTTAGTTGTTAAGTGCAATTGATGTGTGTGTGTCTCCATTCTTTAGTTTTTCAGTTTCTGATACATTTTCTCTGGTGCATGGTGTAATTGAAAAATCTCTCATTCAGATTAATAAAGAAACTCTCTCGTTGTCTGTCAAGGACATGTTGCACAATATATCGAATGGTATAGTACAGAAATATTTTGGCAAAGAAAACCAGCGAAAAGTATAGTGAAGAAAAATAGTAGAGAAATGCTTAAAATAAAGCAAACCAGGCCTGTATGAAATACAATGTCCTTAAAACATATTCTTTCCCTCCGGTATGTGCTTCGAGAATGTACTTAGACGTCTGTTTCCCAGGATACAACGGAACAACTAGCAGTAACCTAACACGAGACACCACTACAGCGAACTGAAAACATACCTTTACTTTATCACCGAGATTTAACGGAGGCCAAATGAAAAGATAACAATATGAAATGTAAGAAAATGCTTGAAAGAGATTAGATTTTCATATATTTGAAATGAGGAAATGAACTCATTATTTATAAGCCCCAAAATGTACACCAAGAGTCATGCAAGATTAATTAACTCAATTAATCTTCCCATTAACTCAAGAATATGTAGAGCCAAAACTCTTCAACTAACTCAAGAATGTGGAGAACCAAATGAGACTCTCACATTCACAAAACATAATTTTTATTCAAACCCTTAATTTGATTAATTTTTCAACATGACATAGGTCGATTGACCGAACCACATAATCTTTGTATGCTCGTTGTTTTAGTGCGTGGCAGTTCATAGAGTTTGATACTCAGAAACATACTCTGTTAAACTGCTCAAGATTCGTTCGAGAATGAATCAAACGGTTTTCTGTGTATATAAATTTGTTGCCATTGGTGTGTGTCATTTGATCATATTATTGAATAATCTTACAACAATAATCTTATTTTTTCATTATCGAGTTGGGATTCAATATAATTCAAATCTACTAATCTGATTCTTACGAGAAAAAAATATTCAACTTTGAATATATCTGAACATGATAATTTGGTAATGGCATCTTCGTACTAAAACCATTCATAATTAGGAATAAGCACATGGACACTAAATAATGAACCATGGTCCAACGAATATGGAATCAAATAATACATATCCTTTCAACTTCTTATTTTTCTAATTTTATCATTGAAACATGCTTAAGGAAAAAAAAATGAAACAGTTTTCTAATTGATTTCTTCCCTCCCACCTAAACAATTTTTCGTTCCATCGAAATAATAATCGTTTGGTCATGTAGTTTGCACTTTTTTAACTTTTAGTCCATTTTAACCGGAATACTGACGGGCACCTGAAAATGATAGTGTGTAATCGAAAATTATCGGTCTGATGTCAAACAGTGCTGACGTATTCAACGTCACGTCAGCGCTTCCATGAAAAATGACTAAAATTTGAAGAAAAAAGATGTAAATTAGTGGATCGAGACTGTAAATTCATCGTTAACACGAGAAAATACGAAAAAATATATAAACAAATTAT
Source organism: Primulina tabacum (assembly GCF_025594145.1). Lineage (NCBI taxonomy): Eukaryota > Viridiplantae > Streptophyta > Magnoliopsida > Lamiales > Gesneriaceae > Primulina > Primulina tabacum. The sequence continues at coordinate 406,701 of NC_134552.1, read as the reverse complement.
AAAATACCAAAAATATATGGTCATTGACTGTTATTCAGATAGTATTTCATTGGCTCCACGAAATAGAGGCGTGTGAGTCTAAAAGAGACAAAAGTTTAATCAGATTGTATGACTTTGATACCGTAAACATAAAAGTCAAATCTGATGAAAGTGGGACGAAATTTCTTGCGAATAAATAATTTTTTTTTGGTCTGCGAGAGATTAATATATGGGGGATGCATGAATTGTACATAAATGATTGAATAATGGAAGAGTTGACTGCATTAATAAGTACGGAGCATACAAATATTATAAGTACGGAAGCCAGTCATCATCAATCGAGGAATCCGATATATTTAATTACGTATGATAATGGAAGTTAATAAAAAAAATTATAATATTTAATTATTAGTGATTGTTGGGGACGATATCTTTTTTTTTTTTTTAATTTTATATTATAGAATGCATACGTGTTTAATCGGGTTTAATTTGTATGATACTCAAACTAATTGGTGTATTTAATTTAGGAAAAAATAGTTTTTTGGTTCACTTATAACTTTTTTAATTTTGAGTTTTGTAATAATAAATTTTCAAATTTTTTTACATTAAATTTTAATTTTCGACTATTTTTCACAATTTGAATCGTAAAATATATATTTGTTTATTATTATTTTATTATTTATTAAATATGAGTTTCAAAACTAAAACCCTAAATTTTAAATAATAATATTAGAATAATGGTAATAATATTATGAAATTTTTAATTTACATAATAAAAAAAGTAATTATATTTATTAAAATACAGTATTTAATATTTAGTGGCCAAAGTTTGAAACTTATAGTTAACAAAATATAGAGTAAATAAATTTTTTGAGTAGGTCTCTTGTGAAGCGGTCTCACGAATCTTTATCTGTCAGATGGGTCAACCCTACCGATATTCACAATAAAAATTAATACTCTTAACATAAAAAGTAATACTTTTTCATGGATGACCCAAATAAGAGACATGTCTCACAAACTACGACCCGTGAGATCGTCTCACACGAGTTTTTGCCAAATATTTTATTTAGTGTCCAAATCAGATAAAATGGTATTTAAGTCAAATATATCAAAAGGATAATTAATTGGTTTGATTTTATCCTGAAATAGAGATGATATTAAATTAATTTGAAATATCATGGATGATTTCGAAATTTGTTTCAAATGTGGGAGATGAATAAAAAATTTACCCGTACAGAAAATAATTGAGCCAATATATTATTCTATAAAACGAAATATGTTCTTTACAATCTTGAAAAATAAACTAGAATATCAATTGGTGGGGAACAAAGTACATATGCGAAAGATGCAAAATTAAAAACATAATACAACACCAATTTTAAAACAACATTATCACAACCCCAAAACTCAGTCAACTTATCTTCTTCGAGTTCATCTTCATTCTTACATGGGAATGAGAGACAAGAGGTGAATGTTTGAGTAAAGACTATGTAAACGGGAGCCGATCGAACATGATATTACCGGTACCGGTTCTCTAGCATTAACCTTCTTAGAGATAATGACAGAAAATTGGTTCACCCACCAAATAAGGGTGAAAATCATGAATGTTTGAAGTTGTTCGGGGCGTGAAAAATCTTCAAAAATCGCCTAGTCTTGTGCCGTCAAACTATTTGTAAGAAAATTCTAATAATTTTTGTGTGTATTTTACCCATGTGATTCACACGACATTTATAGGGTTAAAATCCGGGAGTTACATTTACTCGTGCATTTGGATTGATAGATTTCAAATCCATGGATTTCAAATATGTTTAAATGTATTTTTATAGTTAATTCACCTTAAAATTAAAGTTCACTTCTTGTATGTTTAAATAATGTTTCATGTTATTTAAGTTGAATTCAAGTTCATCTAATAATGGAGACATTTAAAATTCATTCTTTGTGTAACTAACGTGTAAATAAAAATATATGAATTTAAGATTTTGTTTATTGTTTCATTTTTAAACAATAAAACTATAATCAAAATCCATTAATTTCAAATCAATCGCACCAAATACAATCTAAGATATCTCCGTTGACGATTTACATAACACTAGTACTCATGCGCATGCCTGGTGTGTCTATGAATTAATTTTCAGCATACAATATTTCCCTATTAGATAATTTATTTGTAAAAAAATTGAAATTAAATAAGGACCTCGAGATGATTTTGTACATGATTTATATAAATAATTAAAATCGTTACTTGTGCAGTCAAATTTCTAACTTTTTTTTTTACAAAAAATTGGTATTTAATAATTATATTAGTGCACATGCATGTGAAATAATTAATTGCGCCATGATAAAAGGTGGTTACTCTGCACCTATCCCTCCCCTCCAACTCAAACACATTTATATATATATATATATATATATATATATATATGAGTAGGTCTCTTGTGAGACGGTCTTACGAATTTTTATCTGTGAAACGGGTCAACCCTATGATAATCACAATAAAAAGTAATACTCTTAGCATAAAAGTAATAATTTTTCATGAATGACCCAAATAAGAGATCTGTCTCAGAAAATACGACTCGTGAGACCGCCTCACACAAATTTTTGCCTATATATATAACTAACTTAACCACGCTTAATTTATAGATCAGTGGTTAAGTATTTAATTATTAAACTACCCTCCAATACATATCAAATTTGGTCATGACGCCTTCAAAAAATATAATAAAAAAATTGGGCATGACTCATGCTACAAAGACAAACCATCCAATAATTAATTACTCTAATTCATAGACAGCACGAACGGTCCTGCACCGTACACTTCTTTTCCCATTAACCTGTTTTAATTTATATGTGCGTGTAAATTGTCCAAGTTAAAAGATTGAAAATTGTAAATTTTCTGGACAGTTCACAACACTAATGTCTTTATCGTTTGCTCTTATTCTCATTTTTGTCCCTCAAGTTTTGTTCGTGTTACTGCTAATTATATCCTTCAAGTTTTAGAGTGTGTATCGATTTTTTCTTAAGTACTGTTAGTTTAATATTAAGAGTTGACGGCCAGTGTACATGAAGACCACATGACTTCATATTTTTTCCCCAAAATTTAACAGTCGATCGGAATCCTTAATACCTATACTTTCATCTCGCTCTGTAACATCGATACCTAATTTAAGCATTCAATTTATGATAAAAATAGGGATTATGGATGTTGATTGTTCTGTTTGGGAGCAAAGAATAAAATCATGCGGTCGTTATATGTGCAGACGAGCCAACTCTTAATCTTGAACTAATGGTTGAGACGATATTGTGACACAATCTAAAATTTGAGAGATGTAATAAGTACGTGCAAAACTTGAGGGACAGTGTCGGAATTATCCTAAATTTTCCCTTCTATATAAATTATGATCATGAATAAATTAATGGTAACAGTGATCCCCCGTCTTTATGCATTTATGTGTGTGTGATATAATTTAAATTTTCTTTGGAAATTTATATTTTGGATTATAGAAGTATGGAATTTTATTTTTGATTCAAAAAATTACACGACAGAAACTACCCAAAATTACTTTTTCTTATATTCTTATTTATAATATAATAGAGATGTCCGTTTTTGAATGAAAATGATTAAATTAATGCATTTTTTTTTTTGTCATTTTGCGTGTAGATAGCTACTGTGTACGTGTAGTTGCTAACAATAGAATTCATGCATTTCAATTAGACTAATCGAATTTAATTAATTTTCTTTACCTGACTTTTACATAACTACTGAAGTCATTCATGATCTCTGTGGTTAGAAAGTCGTAGCAAGTACAAATTATTAAAATCTTTGACAGTTGAACTTTAGATATATGCAAAACGTGCATGCATGGACATAATGTTTTACGTGTGATGTATATCTACAATATTTTATTCAACCTCCCGATTATATGAATTGATCAAATTTAAATGGATGATTGGCAGACAATAAAATCTATTAAATATATGTTGGTAGGGTTTTCTCCGATATCCTTCGTTAGACCTACAGCCTGAAGATGACAAGACTCATAAAATTATGTTAATAAATTTGAAATCGATGTAATACAGAACTGATCTTTGTCCATAAGGCGAATTTTCTTTGCGCTTGGTGCTCACGAGATTTGTTAATAGTCTTCCAAGATACAACAACTTTCAACTTGTGATAACAACATTACAAATCACAAGTTTCATAACAAAAATGAAACAAACTTTCTTTTAGAATAAAAGGAGAAATATGCAAAAAATGTAAGTGCAAAAGATGTTCAAAAAAATATGACCAAAGTTTTAATATTGATCATCAATCATTTATTCATAGATATCAGTTTGTAGTAACATGTTTCCTCAATGAGGTGTCTCTTCATCCAAAAATTAAATGAAAACCACCGAGGGACACCATTTGGATGCAAAACATCATGAAAAACTTACAACTCCAATCAAACAGTGCCACTTAACGACGCTTCCTCCACAAACTTGGAAAAATTCTAAGGCACGGAAGGAGGAGCTTAGCCGCCTCCCTACGGCTTGGATTGTTCCAGGTCGAATTTGGAGCACTGAAGCACCTCTGCTGGCACATGAAATCGTTTGAATTTTTTCTTAAATCTTTTGGCTTAATTTTCATTCATTAAGCATTAATATATTTTAACAATCTCATACATGAATGAAATTAATATATGAACTACAAATGATGTCGAAAGAGTGTTTATATAGAAAATCATCGCATCGAAAAAGATAGATTTTGGGTTGGAACCTTCCTTAGTAGAATGCAATATGATTTACTAGATCACGAAGTAAACATGGTGCCTTGAACTTCTTGGTGGCTTGTATAAAACCACACAATTGTTTCAACACAATTACTTTCCTTCCATTTTTATTTGATTTTATTGGTTATGTCCGTTTTGGCCATGGAACACTTCTTGATTTCATAAGTGTTTCGTTGAGGTGGTGTTCATCCTTACATTACATAGGCGGTCTCTTTTGAAAAGTATTCTACTACATCCCACCTTTAAAAGAAAAGGAACCATTTAAAATATGATGCTTAACCTCATTACATTGCCAAAAAAAAAAAAAAACAATACTTTTAAGATCTTCTCAAGTGAACAGTCTTATACAAGAATAGTTTTCGAATCTCTCTCATTCTGATGTGAGATCAGTTCATTCACGTTCTATTCACCCAGAAGCCTCCACTGCGTCCTAGATTGTTCCAGGTGCCTCAGCGCCTCTCCTTGCGCATGGAACAATCATTTAATTTTTTTTTCATATTCTTTTATTTAATTTACATTTATTAAACCTTATAAATTCCATCATAAAAAAATTTAATGGAAGATTCACAAGTATGTCTAGAAAAAATAGCAAGATGTGCATGTATATTAATTATATGTTCTACAAGATATATAAATAAAATATACAATTTATTTTAAAAAGAAAATATGTAATGTTAGCACTACATATATATGAACTAGATCTTCTTTTCATAATAACGAATTAATTATGGCATCAATATGTGCGTGTCCAACGATTTAGTACGTAAATCAATTAATTTCTCTACAGCCAGAGAACGGGGTTGAATGTTGACACTCGACACAATTATTAATGAAAATATTAATTATAAGTAATTGACCAAAAAACTCCCACGAGGAAAACCCACGACGGTCGATTACGATATTTGTTTTGCCTCTTAGAGTCAACGAATATATATATATATATATATATATATATATATATATATATGAAATTGTTGTTTAGTCATTTGTGTTTGCTTATTTGCACTTTTGGTATTCTATGTTGTTAAATTTTAGATTTAGTCCTTATCTTTTTTTTTTTAGTTTTGATAATTTTAGTCTTTTTCTCTTATCTTTTCCCTTACGCGGAACCAATGTAACGATGATGTGTGTAGTGTTACGACATAACTCTTAATGAAAAAGGGATAAAATTGTCAAAAAAAATAAAATATATTACTAGAATGTAAATTTATAATGTAGAATATCAAAATCGCAAAACATCAAATTTATAAGACCGAAAATTTAGTTTTCCCTATGTGTAATCCAAGTTTCACTTAATTTGTTGGAAATCTAAATCGAAATATTAAATTTTATATATCTACGATCATTTGAAGAAGTTGATCAATTATAAATGAATTCATTTATAATAAACTATTTATATTTCTCAATAAATTTATATTCGAATTCACAATTAAATTTGCTCTCATCTTTTTCGCGATATTGATCGCAACTCATGTAAATATTCAAGGAAACATACTACGCCTTCTAATATAATTTTAAATCATTATAATTATATACGAAAAATCATTAATTTAAACTTATATTATATGAAACAGAAATAAGAAGGCGTAATTTTTGGAATTTATTTTTTCAGAAAATAAATAATATTTCATCTCGAAATATATCACGGGAGGTGATTAAAAATAAATTTTTGAAAGATATTGATACTCACTAGAAATATAGGGTTCGCTTTCAGTAGGCGATGCTAGTCCAAATGCAGAACTTGAATTCACTCTAGCCTAAATCCACGAAGAAAACCATTAGAAGGAGGGCCGGGAGGCGTAGCTTTTCCGAAGATCAAGTCAAATACCAAAGACGAATCTGAGAGAGCAGCTAGGGACACTCCTGAGAATTAATATAGTGAATGAATGAATTGAACACTCAAACATGATATTTATAGGAGCGTACATGAGATCTACAATGGGTCACTTACCTAGGTTTGGAATGGGTCGGGGGTCCAAAGTCTTGTTTGAGCCTGATCTTGATGGGCCTATTCATAGAGTATCACCAGTCACCCCTCCCCAGTGGAACTGAATCGCAGGTTCGAAGTTCGATTAATTGTGTTGTCCTTGATTTGCAATATGTGAGCCGTGCATTCTTCTCCTGTTGTCCCTTAGTCTCCAAAAATTTGGAAACAAATTGAATCATCTTTCCCTTTTGAAGGGCCAGGTCTGCGTTGGGCTCCCCTATAAATAGTCATCCATTCCCCACTTTATTCTCCTCTCTATACACAATATTTCCTCCTCACCCTCGCCTACACCTGCCTCCCACCTATTCGACATATTGCTTCATCCCACTTCGCAACTCCTCCCTTGCCCTCGCTTGCGCTTTCTCACCTAACTTCCACTTCTCGCCAATCCCTCCGCCGGCCCTCACCCTTGCACCACAACCACGCAGCCTCGCCTTAGCCTCACCCTGCGCAGCATCACGCATGCTTGCTCTCGCCCACTCCACCCTCGCCACATCCTTGCCCGACGCCCTGCCTCGGTCTCGCCCAGCCCTAGCCGCCTCGCCCAGCTCCTCGCCTTGCCTCCATCTCCCCTCGCCCGCCACACCAACCCGAACTATTGCCTTCCTCTCCCCTCTCCTCGCCTCGCCACAGCCCTCGCCCCTCCTTGCGCATCACCGCCCTTCATACACCGCCCCTTCTCCATAGCCACACACCACAGCTCGCCCTCCTTGCCTCCATCTTGAAGGTCCTCTACTAGACTTTAGTCATAGTAGGAAAAATGTGAACCACCACTCTCCACACTTCATACTCCTCACCCTCCTTACATCAAGTTACTCGCCCTCTCACCACCTCAAGCTCGTCAACTAGACTCTAACCTTCACTCTCATTATCTCAAACTTCTTTACTAGGCTCCAAGCTTAGTAGGAAAATTATGAATCATTAGCCTCCGTATTTCAAGCTCTTCCTCACTACCTCAAGTTTATCTACAAGGATCCAACCTTCACCCTCACCACCTCAAGCTCTTCTACTAGGCTCCAGCCTTAGTAAGAAAATAAAACTTTCACCTCCTCATCTCGTAACTCTTCTGCTAAGCTGGACCTTAGCAGGAAAATTGAATGATCATTACCATATTACCTCCCCACATAACTCCTCTGCTTGATATAACATTAACAGGCAATATGAAAGACCCCTTACGACCTATCCCTTGACCTAACTCCTCTTCTAAGCATAGCCCAGATAATAAAAGTTCCACCTCCTCGTCCCATAACTCTTCTGCTAGGCGATGTCTTAGCAAGAAAATAAAAGCTTCACCTCCTCACCATGACTCCTCTGCAAGGCGATGCCTTAGCAGAAAAATAATACTTTCACCTCCTCATCCTCTGACTCCCCTGCTAGGTGATGCCTTAGCAGGAAAATAATAAATTTCAATCTCCACAACTCTTCTCTTCTACTAGGCATAGCCCAAATATGTAAGATTTAATTTTCAATCTCCTCACATATTCTACTCTACTAGGTATATCCTAAGTAGATAAAATTTAATTTTTAATCTCCCCAACTATTCTCCTCTACCAGGCATAGCTCAAGTAAGAAAATTTAATTTTCAGTCTCTCCACCTCTTCTCCTCAGCATCATTTCCCGCCTCTTCTCCTTTACTGGGCTCATCCCAAGTAGGTAAAATTTAATTTTCAGTCTTCTCATCTGGGCTCCTCTACTAGGATCAGTCCAAGTAGATAAAATTTAATTTTCAGTCTCTTCACCTCGGCTCTTCTACAATGCTCAGCTCAAGTAGGTAAAATTTAATTTTCAGTCTCTCCACCTCTCATCTACTAGTCGTAGCCTCAGTAGGTAAAATTTAATTTTCAATCTCTCCACCTCTTCTCCTCTACTAGGCGTAGCCTCAGTAAGTAAAATTTAATTTTCATTCTCTACACTAGGCTCAACCCAAATAGGTAAAATTCAATTTTCAGTCTCCTCAACTCGGCTCCTTTACTATGCTCATTCCAAGTAGGTAAAATTTAATTTGCAGTCTCTCCACCTCTTCTCCTCTACTAGGCTCATCTCAATTAGGTAAAATTTTATTTTCACTCTCTCCACAACTTTTCCTCCACTAGGCTCAGCTTATGTAGGTAAAATTTAATTTTCAATCTCTTCACCTTGGCCCCTTTCAGTTTCTCCACCTCTTCTCCTCTACTAGACATAGCCTCAGTAGGTAAAAAAATTTAATTTTCATTCTTCACACCTTTTCTCCTCTACTAGACTGAGTCTAAGTAGGTAAAATTTAATTAATGTCATCCTAATAATACAACAACATTCATGAACTTAATACAAAAAAGTAAATTTCAACCGATTACGTATGACAAATTCAAAAACAAAATACATCAACAATAAAGTCAAGAGTAATATTCTCTAAGGTGGTAAGCATTACAGGGCCTTTTTAAAGCATTTCCTTGTGCATCCTCCAAGTAATAGGCTCCAGAATTAAGCTTCTCGATCACTCTGAAAGGACTCTCCCACTTTGGGTCCATCTTTCCTCTCTGCTCCTCTTGCACCTTCCCCAGGACCAAATTACCCACTTAAATGCTTGTCTGAATGACTCTACGATTGTAAGACTGAGCTATATGATTTTTATAAGCTCCCATGCGAATGCTCGCTGCCTCTCTTTTCTCTTCCACCAGCTCAAGGTCAGGGACTATCTTGAGTGTCTTGTTCTTGGACCCCAACTCTACAATTTCAGGCTCTTCGTCCACTATCTCCTAAATCTCCTTCCTCATCACCGCTTCTTCCCCTCCTGATAATGTTTACTTCTGTATGCGCTCTCTTCCCCTCTCCCTTTACTATGCCTTCATAACACCGACGCGAAACTTTTTGGTCCTCGCACAAGACTCCAAATCTTTTTCCCATAGGAAACTTAAGCTTTTGATGATAGGTGAAAGCTACCGCTCTAAAATCTTTTAAGGCTGACCATCCCAAGATTCCATTATACGATGATGGAGTATCTACCATCGTGAAGGTTATCATCTTTGTTACCCGCCGAGGATCACTCTCCACGGATAAGGGAAGAACAATTTGACCCAATTGCTGAATGACCTGTCCTGCGAACCCATACAAAGGGGTAGAGACCGGCTCAAACTCAAATCCTTTCACTTTCATCTGATTCAACGTTCTCTTGAACAAAATATTCTTGGAGCTTCCATTATCAATAAAGATCCTTACCACTTCGTAATTGGCAATTATGGCCATCACTACCAAGGCATCATTATGTGGAGCCACGACACCTCAAAGGTCTTCCAGAACAAAGCTGATGATGGGATCTTGTGGTAAGTCCGCATCCATGGATATCTCAAAGTTCTCTAACCTTTTTCTGTGTAGTTTTCGAGCTCGCCCGGAGTCTCCATCGGTATTACCTCCCGAGATAATATGAATCATTCCTCTCGTAGGAGGGTTGTCCTCGTTCATTCTTCTCCTTGAATCGGCAGGCTCTTGAGGGACATCTTGAACCCGCCACTCCTTTCTCGACTCTACTAACCTATGGTTTATCCAAGGATGGCCCTAACCTCACCTAGGCGACGGGCGAGACCTTGGGCGACTCCCGGATGAGGATCCCTCTTGTCTATTGGACGGAGGCAATCTAGCATCATTTTCAACCCTCTGTGATTTTTCCCACCTCCCTTCTGTCTCCTTCACTTCCATCACCTTGTCACGGTTCTTATTCAGATGAACATGAGATGAGAATTTTCATCTACCTATAGCCTTATCCTCTTCTCTTTCACCTGCACCTCTCTTCCCTCCGCTCTCTGCTCCCTCAAACTTACTCCTCCCGAGTCTTTGTTCCATCCTCTTGTGCCGCTGAGCATCTTGTAGATTCACGTACTTTTCTACCTGTAGCTAAAAGATCATCATAGATCAATGGATGTTTCTTGAACATCGATTTGAAGAATTCTCCTCCTCTCATTCCTTGGGTGAAGGCACTTATCATGATGTCAGGGGTAGCCGCTGGTATTATGAATTCTCGCAAAGTCTTTGTCTCTTGTTGCTTCATAACAAACAGGCTTAGATTACTCTTCTTGTACCTCTTGCTGCTAGCAAATCGATGTAAGAAAGCTCTGGAAAAATCCTCAAAAGACCGTATGAAGCTGGGTTGCAGCGTGTTAAACCATTGCTGGGCTAATCTCACTAACGTGCCCAAAAACACCTCTGCACCTAACCTCATCTGAATACTGATGCAACATAACCGCATTCTCAAATCTCCCCAAGTGTTCTTCTGGGTCAGTATGCTCGTCGTACTCTCCCACGTTTGATCATCTGAAACTTGGAGGAAGCCCTTCTTCCAAAATAGCGGGGGAAAAAGACTCTCTCTCTTGGGCGCTGGAGTTTTGTTTCTCAATTGTTGCCTCAACATTCTTATCTCCTTCCATATCTCCTCCATCTCAGGATTATCCCCACTTGGAAGGGGCTGCGTCTCTTCAAATCTGCTATGATGGCCCTCAGCATTCTCTTTTTCATGGTGAAGAGCTTGTTCTTCGACAAATATAGACTTTTGGTTCTTCTTCATGGCTCGTCTATTGTCCTGGTAATGAATTGAAATAACTGTTCTAGGGTCAAGTTCACCACATTCTCATTGGGATGAGGTTGTTCAGGTCTCGTCTCAGGACGATGTTGCTCAGGTCTCGTCTCGAGATGAGGTTTTTCGGGTCTCATCTGAGGACGTGACGATACTAAGTTAGTTATTCTGCTTCTTCTCCGGCCTACCATCTCTACGTCTCAGCTCAAGCTTCCCATAGAGGTCTCCTTCATGATTTCAGGCCTAAAGTGAATTCAAGGTTTGCATTCGGGCTAACATCACCTACTGGAAGAGAACTTTATATTTCTAGTGAGTATCAAATATATATAAGTTAATGAACTAAAAAAGTTCTTCTTGTAAAACCACACCAATCAAAGATATTGCACCATGAACAAATTTTCGGAAAAAAATTTATTAAGCCAATACAAAAAATAATACAAATTAATGTAATAAAAAGTTATTTTTGGTCTCTTTTATTATTGTAGAGTAATGAAGAAGAAAATTATTTTAATCTGAATCTATTGTTGGGTGCAATAATTGTCCCTGCTTGATAGAGCGATCGAACCATGGTGCTTGAGCTGTTGTGTTGTTTAAAATTATTTGAGTTGAACCATTACCACCAGCTATAGCTTTTGATAAAGCGGCAAGCGTTCGGTCCTATAATTGGTATCAGAGCCAAGGTCACAGGTTCGATTCTCATTGATTGTAAGGAGTGCAATTATTGGGATGGAGATTATTGGGTGCAATAATTGTCCCTACTTGGTAGAACGATCAAACCGTGGTACTTGAGTTGTTGTGCGGTTTAAAAGATTTGAGTTGCACCATTACTACTAGCTATAGCTTTTGGTAAAGCGGTAAGCACTCGATCCTACAATTAATTATCCATGCTTGGTGAAGCGATCGAACTGTGGTGCTTGAGCTGTTGTGCGGTTTAAAATATTTGAGTTGCACCATTACTACTAGCTATAGCTTTTGGTAAAGCGATAAGCACTCGGTCCTACAATTGGTATCAGAGCCAAGGTCATGGGTTCGATTCCCGTTGATTGCAAGGAGTGCAATTATTGGGAAGAAGATTGTAAGGTGCAATAATTGTCCATGCTTGGTAGAGCGATCGAACCATGATGCTTGAGCTGTTGTGTGGTTTAAAAGATTTGAGTTGCACCATTACCACCAGCTATAGCTTTTGGTAAAGCGACAAGCGCTAAGTTCTACAAAAAATCACTCGGCTGCTTTTTTTTTCTTCCTTTCCTTTTCCTTTTTTCTCTGAGTAGTTCTCTTGTGAGACGGTCTCCCAAAATTTTATATGTGAGACGAGTCAATCCTACTGATATTCACAATAAAAAGTAATACTCTTAGCGTAAAAAATAATACTTTTTCATGGATGACCCAAATAAGTGATTTGTCTCACAAAGTACAACCTGTGAGACCATCTCACACAAGTTTTTGTTTTTTTTTTAATTTTAAAAAAACTAAAGTCTAATAACAAAGCAAAACAACTATGCAAGCATTTCCTTCCCCAATTTTTGTTAGATGAAGATTTTTTTTAAAAGTAACTATTTCTTTGATAAAAAAAATTTAAATTTTGAAGCAGTTTTTAAGATTCAAATTCTGGACTTAATAATTGTCATTATTGGAATAACTATATATAATGCATGACGTCTAAAATATTTGAATTTAATTTTATTTGGAAGTTTCTTGTCGATTTAAAATAACTTGTAGGATCGAGGTAGCACCGATGCATCATTAATTTACCAAAAACTAGAACCGACGATAATTCAATTATTTTAAACAACATGCATTACATATTTTTATAGTTATTCTAATACTTACATTTATTACGTTTATCAAAGTAAATTAAAAATAATATCTATATATATATATATATATATATATATATGTGTATATATGTGAAAACTAAAAGTCAAATCTCATGAAAGTGGGAGAACATAGGGATTGTTAGCTTAGAATTCAACAAAGAGTCGGTCGATCTCATATTGGTGTAATTATTATATATTTTCATAGGGTACCGATTGTAGAATTTTTTCAATTAATTAATTGCATCGAGATTCATATTATCATCCCAAATTTGCAAACTTGCCTTTCGATACGTTAGCTTTTTATATGTAATCAAGGATATATATATTGCAAAAGTACAACAAAGTGAAGCGAGAGTACAAACATGATAAGCGTACGTACTAAATATACCTAAGGCCTTTTCTTCTTCGACTTTAATTTATAAGCTATATATATTTAAACATTAATATTCGGCGTGGAGTTCGCCGGCGGGGTTGCCGCCGATGCAATCTCATTCCTCTTCCCACGTTCAGATGCGCTGTTTTCTGCAAATTTAAGGCTTCCATGATGCAAACCTTTTTGTTTTTCTTCCTCATTCCATTCAGAAGAATAGTAATATTCTTCACTGTATTTCCCATTTTTCGAGGGTGGAAACAGCATGCTCCCCCACTGTGGAAAATGGATGAAAGCTACAGGAATAGTGCAAGCTACTGCTAGGATTCCCATCAAAGAAAGCCCTTTTGCGGTGGAGAATTTTGTGGAGGAGAAGAAGATTAGTTGGTTCAATCCGCCACCGAAATTCCCTCCGGCACCGGTGAGGCCTGAGATTAACCCTAACGATCTTCTTGAAACGAAAGGGATGATGCCGTATGTTGCGCCGCATGCGGCTTGAGCTCCGATTGAGAAGAGAATCATGGATATGATGGCTATAGGAAGTGATTCTGCGTATCCTAGCCAGATGCAGAAAAGTCCTCCTAATGTTTGGACACACCATAGGACCCATAGCCTCCCCCTCATTCCGAATTTCTGGGCTGCTAGGTCGGAGGCGTATCCACCCAATGGACGAGCTACAAAGTTGGCCATGCCGAAGGTGGCTGCTATGATTCCGGCGGTGTGGAGTGAAAGGTTGAATCTGACAATTATTAATTTGAATCGTAATAAGTTCCAAATTCAATATGGCCCTACTTCTTGTATTGCACGCCCATGAAGGCAAATTCAAGAATTCGAGACTCGTTGGATCATGTATATATATATATGAAGACAAAAATTTTGAACTTTAAAAAATTATTCAAATTTCTTTAAAATTAATTATACCTGTCGTAGAAATATTCGGCAATGACATTGTTTATGCATAGCTCAACTCCCATGGAAAAGCCGTAGAGGAGGAAAAACACCCATGTCCTATAATTTTTAATTGCATACTTGAATATCTGTACGATATTCAGACAATAGAATCGTTGTTTAAGTAATTAACTCAATAAATATTATAAAAACCACAGATCTAACAAATAATACGTCTATGATACCTTCGAAAACTTGTCTTTCTGAACTTCTCCTCTCTTCTGTAGCATACTAAGATTCCCATCTGGAAAATCTTGTCCTAAAGTTAAAACCATAACTCCAATAATAACATGAAGAAATCCAGGCACCACAAACGCAATTCTCCATGCAGTGAAAGGGGTTGCTCCGAAATTCTCGATTAAGCGGTATAGAAAAGGCATAAGCAGTTGAGTCACCCCACCCCCCATGTCTCCCCACCCTGCAGCAACCCCATTCACCAGCCCGATAATTGAACTAGTGAACATGACGCTCGTCCAGTACTGGCAAGAAACGAACGTTGCGAGGGAGAACCCGATCATGAAACGGACTATGACGAAACCTTGAGCTGATGATATGAACACCACGCAAAAAACAACGGGCGCTGTCAACAGATTCAGGAACGCACATCCGTATCGCGGGCCGATCATGTCGCAGATTACGCCCATTGCGAGCCTGGAGAAGATGCTCCCTGAAACAGAGGCGACTCCGGCGTTGCCTATGTCGGACCGGGTGAGGTTTAAATTGTCTCGAATGATTGGTACCAGAGGCGCGGCGGCGAATGTTGAAATGAAGCAGGTGAAGAAAGAGATCCATGCTAAGTGGAAAGATCTCATGTGGGGTTGTGCAAAGGAGAGGATCTTGAGGTTTTTTGCTTTGTGTTCAGAATCAACTGGTAAAGAGAATTTTGGGGTGCTGATTTCAGATGGCGCCATTGATATTGTGAAGGTTTCTCGGTTAATTTCACCCATTTTTCGAATACTATGCTGGAGAAAAAGTGGAAGTAAGGAAATTGAGGAAGAGAAGTAGAACAAGAATTTAATGAAGGCTGGTTGTGTGTGATTAAAAGGCGTGGAGATGGTCTGCTATTTATACTGAAAATGGAAGTATTTTTGGGATTAAAATAATTATACGGTTAATCGAAATTATGATGCATGAATATTGCATGTATTCTGTGATATATATAAAATTAAATATTCGATAAGTTTACTTTCAGATATTTAATTTCTACACTGCTTATATACAAATATATCAACATGAAAAGTACTGTCAATATCGTATCCGATTCCAATGTGGTGAATACTAAAGTTTAACTATGCCGCACATGGTCAACAAATTGAAGCATATTCTTTTTAATAAAAATTTAACACTGGACAACAATTGTGGAAACATTTGGTCGAATTTGTCCAAGATTAGTGGAAAAATATCGTCGACAACATTTTCCGTAACATTGTCAAGTGTGAGTTTTTATTGGTATAACAAATTTATTATTTTAATACCGTTAGAAAAACAGTTGAAATTTGTCAAGTCTCAGGGACGGGGTTGGTCGACACTGACGTTGCTCTCAAATTTGCATTTGAAAACAACAAGCCTCAGAAGAACAAAATTCAGAAACCAGTCTTTTTATTCATAATAATGAATATTTCATTGTCTGATACAAACTCAAATAACTAATGTTTTACAGCGGAAATGTAAAACCAGAGTTAACAATGTCTTAACAGATGCAGCGGAAAACCACAAATTGGAATTGAGAAACAACAGTCTTCTTCACCAGCCCCAGAACTGATTCTGCTCTTCTGCTTCTTCTAACGATTCTTCCTTGTTCTTATCTGAGATGGGTTTGGTGGGTGAGTGATATGATTGTCACTCAATAAGCGGGGACGGGAATAACTTCCAGTTTTAAAAACCATTTACAAAAGAAACAGTAATACAAATAATATACAGAAACTCTTACTTTTACATCAGGAATCGGTATTCAAGAATAACAGGCTTCAGAACAGAAATCAGAACTTAAAATTTAGCAAGTAAGCACTAAGCACGTTTGTGAATTTCATGGCTAAACTGATATCGGTTCCCTATATGTTCTCTCCTCTAAGGGGTGATGCCAGTAATCCGTAATCAGGAATGTTTCAGAATATATTTTCCTACCATTAGTTCACTAGGTTTCAATGCTTCAAAAATCAGAGATCAGAAATAAAAAATACATATACTTTGCTTCAAAACAGAAATTATCAAACTGGTTTCAAGATATCTATACATAAGCCCACTTACAGTAATTTTGCTAGAAAGTTTCGGTTGAAATCTAGGAATTTGCTTGTTCTCGCTACTGGATTTTACTTATCGAAAAAGACACTCTCTTAGCTCGAATTTCAAATGATAACTCAATATTTGTGTAACACCATTTCAGAGATTTGAGGGTGTTATTTATAGGCAAGATTCTGACTGTTAGCCTCCTAATTAATGGTCATAATCTGCCATTAACAGCCTTCTTTTCATGTTAAATGCTTTCGTTACAAGTCATAAGCAGAATCGGTAGCTGTCTGCTGGAATCTCGCGCTACTGAACTCTTCTGCTCCTGGATTGTATCTGCTGGAAAAATACTAGTTTCTGAAAGATTAGTTGCTGCTGGAATTGTTAGCTTTTGCCGAAATTTTTGCATTGTTGTTGAATATTGCTAGCTGTTGCAAAATGCTAGCTACTGCTGGAAATTTGGGTTCTCACATCATTCCCTCCTTATGAGAAATTTCGTCCTCGAAACTTGTCTATACATGATCCTCAAAGAGATAAGGATGTTGTTATCGCATCTTTTATTTCAATTCCCACGTGGTTTATTTTTCGGTGTGATTGGACAATTGTACTTTCACATATGGAATAGTTCGTCGCCTCAGTATTTGGTCTTTGTTATCCACAATTCGAATCGGAATTTCTTCATACTTCAATTCTTCATTTAGATTGCCCTCAACCAACAGTGGTCCAGCGTCAAGAATATGACTTGGATCGGAAATATATCTTCTTAACTGTGAAACGTGGAAAACATTATGGATCCTTGACATATCAGGGGGAAGTGCTAATATCTAAGCAAGTGTTCCCACTTTCTCTAGAATTTCAAAAGGTCCAACATATCTGGGATTCAGTTTTCCAGCCTTATTGAATCGGATTACACCTTTCATGGGTGACACTTTCACATATGCTTTTTCTCCGGCTTCAAATTCCACGGGTCTTCTTTTCAGGTCAGCCCAGCTTTTCTGTCGACCTTGTGCAGTTTTTAGCTCTCCTTGATCATATAAACTTTATCCACTGTTTCTTGGATCAGTTCGGGTCCAACGATGGCTTTTTCCCCTACTCCATCCCAATATAGTGGTGATCGACACTTCCGTCCATAAAGAGCTTCGTACTGTGCCATTCCAATACTGTTGTGATAACTATTATTGTACGCGCACTCGATCAAGGGCAGATGTTCACTCCAATTACCACTGAAGTCTAGAGCACATGCTCTTAGAATGTCCTCAAGAGTTTGAATTATCCTCTCTATTTGGCCATCGGTCTGAGGATGATAGGCCGAACTGAGAGTGACCTTAGTTCCCATGGCTTATTGAAAGCTCTTCCAAAAATGAGATGCAAACCTCGGGTCTCTGTCTGACAATATGATGGCTGGAACTCCATGTAATCGTACGATATTATTCATGTACAATGAGGGTAGCTTGTCCAAATTATAGTTCATGCGGACAGGTAAGAAATGCGCAGATTTTGTGAGTCTATCTACGATTACTCAGATGCCATAATGACTTTGTGTAGACTTTGGTAACACGATAACAAAGTCCATGGAGATATGTTCCCATTTTCATTCTGGAATCTCTAATGGTTGAAGAAGTCCTCAAGGTCTTTGGTGCTCTTCTTTGACTTGTTGGCACACAAGATACTTGGAAACAAATATCGCAACATCCTTTTTCATTCAACTCCACCAGAAATTCTTCTTCAGGTCTCTGTACATCTTGGTATTGCCAGGATTGACTGAAAATTTTGACTTATGTGCTTCAGATATTACTTCTTGTCGAAGGTTATCGATGTCTGGCACGCACAATCGTCCTTTCAAAGTGTCAAAGCTTTTCTCACAATCTTCACTCCACTGAAATTTAGAGTTATTCTGTATGAGCTTGGTGAGAGGTATGGCTATTGAAGAGAATCTTTCAACAAATTTTTGGTAATAGCCCGCTAATCCCAAGAAGCTTCAAATTTCTTTCACAGTCTTTGGTCTAGGCCAATCTGTAATGCCCGAGAATTTATTCTGTTAATATGAGATTATTGATTATGAATTGATGTAATTATAGAAGGACCACTCCGAGACCAGAATTAGAAATGCATGAGTTTTGCATATGTGAACTCCAGTAGACTTCGCGCACATGCGCGCAGAGAGGCGCGCTTGTGCGCGAGTAGCAAATTCCGAGGCAGAAAACCTCGCGCATATGCGCGAAAAGAGGCGCGCATATGCACGAGCATGTGATATTGCCAAGTGCTGAGACAGTAGGTCTCGCGCATTTGCGCGGGGACAAGGCGCGCATATGCACGAGAAGTTGGAATGTTCATGCATTGAGACAGTAGGCGCGCGCATATGCGCGAGACGGGGCGCGCATATGCGCGAGCTGATGAATCCAGAATTTGCAGAGACAGAGAGTCTTGCGCATATGCGCCGCCGGTTAAGGTCGCGCATATGCGCGAGACATGCAGAGTGTAGATTGAGCCACCTATCCTTGCCATGCATATATTATGTAAATTCATTTCATTTCCTTCAGAACTGATCGAGAAGAACCGAAGAAGACTCCATAGAAAATCCTCAAATTCTTGAGTCTAGAATTTTATTTTGTACAAAATCTGACCGTCTGATTTTCAATCCGAGTTTGGTACTGTGCTCCTCTCGTGAAAGGCTTCAAAAGTATGTAAGTTTGATTTCTTTTCAGCATGGTTTGAAAATATGATATTGAAGTAATCATTATATGATCTATATTATGTGTTCCTGAGTTGGTGACAATTGTGTAATCGAAAACAGATCGAAGAACGGATACCGTATGAAATTGTTATCATTTTCAGATTATATTTGATTGAGATTATACAGATTTGGTATTGGAATTATGTTTATCGATCAATTATGAGTTGAGAATTGTATCTGTTGATATTGTATTGCTGAATATATCGAGATTGTGTCGTTATGACGTCGAAACAGAATTAGATTGAGTTCTGATCATATCCAGTATTGATTTGAGTTATATAGTGATATTGTATATTTCGAATGTCATTGCCAGATTGAGTATTGACAGCTTCGAATTCAAGACTTCGACTTCGTCATATCGACATAAATCAATGTTAAACCAAGAAGATACAACTCGAGTCAGAGATAGCTTAAGTTTCCCAAAACCACATACTTTATTGTAATTGCTTTGATATTTGAAATTCATGAGATTGATATGCTTAGTCTATTGATTTATAGCAAAGCATGCAGAGAGTCTTTGGCAGATGTGCCATGTCTTGGGCAGAGGTGCCAAGTCACTGGACATTTGGTTTATATCGATGTTGCTTAGGGGTAGATCGACTCCTATTGTAGAGATTCGATATAGAAGGCCAAAGTCTTGGAATAAGAACATACAACCATCTAGCTGGGTAGGGTAGATGGGAGACTGTTGCGTTCTTATTCGAACCGGGATCCCTAGATAAGAGTCGAGTCAGAGATTAAGAGTCAAAGAGTTTGATTTACAGTTTTATATCGATTCATGTTTTTCAGATTATGATACATGCTATTGATAACTGTTCTATGCTTTTATATATGTTTATATGAAATGCATGTATACGTTGTTTATACTGGGAATGTATTTCTCACCGGAGTTATCCGGCTGTTGTTGTGTTTGTATGTGTGCATGACAACAGATGGGACAGGATCAGGGTCGAGAAGAGGATGAGAGATTGAGTTTATAGTGGAGATTCGGACCCAGAAGTAGAGTTGTTTTCATCACTTGATATGTAATGGTTGAATCTTTGTTTGTTATGATTTTCTTTTGTACAAGATTTGTACTTGGATCTTGTTGAAGATATTCAGCTTGATCTTGTATTTGAATGAGATGGGACTTAATTTATTATAGATTTTTGTACACTTGTTTATAAGGTGTTCAACATTTAAAAAAAAAAAAATTTATGACCCAATTTAATTAATTGTCCCCAATTAATCCTAATGATGATTAAGAAGATGAGTTAGCGTCCGGGTCCCCACAACGGGTGGTATCAGAGCAGTAGCTGTAACTGTATGTTCCTTAGACTGTGATAGAAGTGAGTGAGCGGGGTAGATTGAGTTTTCTTTCCTACTTTTGTACTGCTGTCATGCTACAGCATGTTTTACTGCTTTGAAAATACATGTTTATCTGATTATCTAATATGATTGGAAACGTGTATTATTGAGAAATGAATCAGGACGGATTCTTGATAAGAGGTATGATGATTAGAGGAGGACTGAAACAGATTTGTTATATTGGTTGCTAACCATTTTGATAATCAGATATGCCTCCTCGAAGAATCCCAGAACAGGGTAGTACCTCTACAAATCCGATGGATGTTACAGCAACACCCATGGAAACACTGCTGAAGAGATTTCAGTCGTTCAAACCGCCGACTTTGAAGGGCACTGAGAATTCTATTGATTGTGAGAGTTGGCTTGATGACATTGAGATGTTATTTGATTCTCTTGACTATACAGATGAACGAAGAGTTAGACTGATTGGGCATCAATTGCATGATGTTGCAAAGAATTGGTGGCTCACAACCAAGAGGGCTTTGGAGCATCGAGGTACAGTTATTACTTGGAAGATCTTTAAAACAGAATTCTATCAACGATTCTTCCCAGTATCGTACAGAAAAGACAAGGGTGCAAAGTATTCTATCAACGAGGTTCTCAACGATTCCAGGGAGCAGAATCATCTGGATCAGTGGCTCAGACTGATAGACGATCATCTGCTGTTCACTCTTTCCAGCCATCACCTACTACTCAGTCACAACCGAGGCCAGGAGGAAGCCAGACTGTTAGCCAGCCTCCAAGACAGCAGGCCAGAGTGTTTGCATTGACTGAAGAACAGGCCCAGGAAGCACCAGATGATGTTGTTGCAGGTAACTGTTCTCTGTGTGGTTACTCTGCTTATGTATTGATTGATACGGGTGCATCCCATACTTTTATATCTGAGCGATTTGCATTGATACATGATTTGTCTGTTGAGTCATTATATGCTGTAGTATCTGTCTCTTCACCTTTGGGGAGAGGTCTTATATCAGTGAAGTCTGTTAAACATCGTATACTGCAGTATGATGGGAATGAGATTAAATTGTATTGTACTCGGTTTGTCTGATTTTGACTGCATTATCGGTATTGATATGCTGACCAAGTACAGAGCTACCATAGATTGTTTCCAGAAGATTTTGAGATTCAGACCTGAGATGGCTGATGAATGGAAATTTTATGGTAAGGGTTCTAGAGCTAGAATTCCTTTGATATATGTGTTATCTATGACTCGATTATTACAGAAAGGAGCAGATGGATTCCTTGTGTATTCAGTAGATGTACTTAAATCGAGCCCGTCATTGGCAGATCTGCCAGTGGTATGTGAGTTTGCTGATGTCTTTCTAGATGAGATTCCGGGTTTGCTTCCAATCCGAGAAATAGACTTCAGTATTGAATTGATACCAGGAATAGTTCCTATTTCAAAAACTCCATACAGAATGACACCGATTGAATTGAAAGAATTGAAAGATCAGTTAGAGGATTTACTGGCCAAGGGTTACATCAGACAGAGTGTTTCTCCTTGAGGTGCTCCGGTATTATTTGTCAGAAAGAAAGATCGTTCAATGAGACTCTGCATTGACTATATGCAACTGAACAAGGCTACGATAAAGAACAAATATCATTTGCCTCGTATTGATGATTTATTCAATCAGTTGCAGGGTTCTTCTGTTTATTCCAAGATCGATCTGAGATCTGGATATCATCAGCTGAGAGTCAGAGATTCTGATATTTCGAAGACAGCTTTCAAAACCAGGTATGGCAATTATGAGTTTATCGTCATGCCATTTGGTTTAACGAATGCTCCAGCGGTATTTATGGGTTTGATGAACCGTATATTTCAGAGATATCTTGATGATTTTGTGATTATCTTTATTGATTATATTCTGATTTATTCAAAGAATTTGAATGATCATGTTGAGCATTTGAGAACTGTATTGAAGATTTTGAGAACTGAAAAATTGTATGTCAAGCTGTCTCAATGTGAGTTTTGGCTGAAGCAAGTGATATTTTTGGGACACATTATATCTGGAGATGATATTTCTATTGATCCTAGCAAAGTTGAGGCTGTGATCAGTTGGCCTAGACCGACATCAGTGCCAAAGATACGCAATTTTATGGGTTTAGCAGGATACTATCGTCGATTTATTAAATATTTTTCCAGTATTGCAAAGCTGATTACTCAGTTAACTCAGAAGAATGCCCCATTTGTTTGGTCAGAGGCATGTGAGTTCAGTTTTCTAGAATTGAAGAAGAGATTAACCAGTGCTCTTGTGTTGACTATTCCATCAGGTACTGGTGATTTTGTTGTTTATTGTGATGCTTCTCACAGAGAAATAGGTTGTGTTTTGATGCAGCGAGGACATGTTATTGCCTATGCCTCGAGACAATTGAAACCACATGAGACTCGCTACCCTGATTCATGATCTTGAATTGGTTGTCATCGTATTTGCATTGAAGATCTGGCGTCACTACCTATATGGTGAAAGTTTGAGATTTATTCTGATCACAAGAGTTTAAAATATCTATTTTCACAGTCAAAATTGAATATGAGACAACGTAGATGGCTTGATTTATTGAAAGATTTTGATTGTGAAATCAAATATTATCCGGAAAAATCAAATGCAGCAGCTTATGCACTGAGTCGAAAGGTATGTTCTCTATCTTTATCGACGATTGGTGTTTCGAATTTGATTGAAGATTGCTGTCTTTCTGGACTAGTATTTGAGACATATTGTCAACATCTGAGATTGTATGCCATTCAAGTTGAACCAGAGTTGATTGTGCGAATTAAATAAGCCCAGAAAGTGGATCAGAATGTTCAGAACTCAATATTGATGGTCAGATAAGGGCATCAATCTGAATATCAGGTTCGTGATGAGGTATTATATGTGAATAATCGACTTGTTGTGCCAGATGTTTCAGACTTGAAACATCAGATTTTGACAGAAGCGCACTGTAGTCGTTTGAGTATTCATCCTGGTGGCAGAAAAATGTACAATGATCTGAAGAAACATTTTTGGTGAAAACAGATGAAATCAGACATTACAGAGTTTGTATCCAAATGTTTGAATTGCCAACAGGTGAAAGCAGAAAGGAAGAAACCAGGAGGTCTGTTGCATAGCTTATCTATTCCTGAATGGAAATGGGATCACATTTCCATGGATTTTGTGACGAAGCTACCACTGATCCTCCCGAGACTGCGATGCAATTTGGGTCATTATTGACAGATTAACCAAATCAGAATGCTTTATTCCTTATAGAATGACGTATAGACATGACCAGATGGCAGAGATTTATGTCAGAGAAGTGGTCAGATTGCATGGTGTGCCGAAGTCTATTGTATCAGATCGTGATCCTTGATTTACTTCGCACTTTTGGCACAATTTACAACAAGCTTTAGGTACGAAATTGCATTTAAGTACTGCATATCATCCTCAGACAGACGGACAGTCAGAGCGGACTATCCAGATATTGGAGGATATGCTGAGAGCGGTAGTGCTAGACTTTGGCACTAGTTGGTAAGATTCTTTGCCATTTTGTGAGTTTTCATATAACAACAACTATCAGACGAGTATAGAGATGGTTTCGTTTGAAACGTTGTATGGCAAGAAGTGTAGATCACCTCTCTATTGGGATGAGATATCTGAGGTACCTGAACTTGGGCCTGATATGATTCGAGATATGACTGAGAAAGTGAAGCTGATTCAGAAGAGAATGAAGACAGCTCAGGATAGACAGACCAAATATGCAGATATTAGACGTCAACCTTTAGAGTTTGAGCAGTGAGACAAAGTATTTTTGAAGATTTCTCCTTTCAGAGACATTGTCAGATTTGGCAAGAAGGGAAAATTATCTCCTCGCTATATTGGGCCGTATGAGATTCTAGAGAAGATAGGTACTCGTGCCTATCGACTTGCCATTCCGCCTTCTCTATCTGGTATACATGATGTCTTTCATGTGTCTATGCTGCGGAAATATTTTCTTGATGCTTCTCATGTTCTTCAGCCAGACGAGGCAGAACTTGATGACACTCTGAGTTATTTTGAGAAACCGATCCAGATTCTTGATCGTAAAGAAAAGCAGCTCAGAACGAAGACTATTCCGCTTGTGAAAGTTCAATGGAGTCGACATGGCATTGAAGAAGCTACATGGGAAACTGAATCAGATATGAGACAGAAATTTCCAGAGTTATTTTATTGATGTAATTGTTCTTATTTAGCTTCTGTATATCTCTTTCTTGTAAGTGATTTGATTACCTGTGATTTCGGGGACGAAATCAGATCTTAGAGGGGGAGAATTGTAATGCCCGAGACTTTACTCTGTTAATCTGAGATTATTGATTATGAATTGATATAATTATAGAAGGACCACTCCGAGACCAGAATTGGAAATGCATGAGTTTTGCATTTGTGAACTCCAGTAGACTTCGCGCACATGCGCGGCAGAGAGGCGCGCATATGCGCGAGTAGCAAATGCCGAGGCAGAAGACCTCGCGCATATGCGCGAAAAGAGGCGCGCATATGCGTGAGCATGTGATATTGCCAAGTGCCGAGACAGTAGGTCTCGCGCATATGCGCGGGGACAGGGCGCGCATATGCGCGAGAAGTTGAAATGTTCATGCGTTGAGACAGTAGGTCTCGCGCATATACGCGAGACGGGGCGCGCATATGCGCGAGCTGATGAATCCAGAATTTGCCGAGACAGAGAGTCTCGCGCATATGCGAAAGTGAAGCTCGCGCATATGCGCGAGACGTGCAGAGTGTAGATTGAGCCACCTATCCTTGCCATGCATATATTATGTAAATTCATTTCATTTCCTTCAGAACTGATCGAGAAGAACCGAAGAAGACTCCATAGCAAATCCTCAAATTCTTGAGTCTAGAATTTGATTTTGTACAAAATCTGAACGTCTGATTTTCAATCTGAGTTTGGTACCTTGCTCCTCTCGTGAAAGGCTTCAAAAGGATGTAAGTTTGATTTCTTTTCAGCATGGTTTGAAAATATGATATTGAAGGAATCATTATATGATCCATATTATGTGTTCCTGAGTTGGTTACATTTGTGTAATCCACAACTTTGAATTCAAGACTTCGACTTCGTCAGATCGACAAAAGAAATGTATAAATCAATGTTAAACCGGGAAGATACGACTCAAGTCACAGATAGCTTAAGTTTCCCAAAACCACATACTTTATTGTAATTGCTTTGATATTTGAAATTCATGAGATTGATATGCTTAGTCTATTGATTTATAGCAAAGCATGCAAGAGTCTTTGGCAGATGTGCCATGTCTTGGGCAGAGGTGCCAAGTCACTGGACATTTGGTTTATATCGATGTTGCTTAGGAGTAGATCGACTCCTATTGTAGAGATTCGATATAGAAGGCCAAAGTCTTGGAATAAGAACATACAACTATCTAGCTGGGAAGAGTAGATGGGAGACTGTTGCGTTCTTATTCGAACCGGGATCCCTAGATAAGAGTCGAGTCAAAGATTAAGAGTCAAAGAGTTTGATTTACAGTTTTATATCTATTCATGTTTTTCAGATTATGATACATGCTATTGATAACTGTTCTATGCTTTTATATATGTTTATATGAAATGCATGTATACGTTGTTTATACTGGGAATGTATTTCTCACCAGGGTTATCCGGCTGTTGTTGTGTTTGTATGTGTGCATGACAACAGGTGGGACATGATAAGGGTAGAGAAGAGGATGAGAGATTGAGTTTATAGTGGAGATTCGGACCCAGAAGTAGAGTTGTTTTCATCACTTGATATGTAGTGGTTGAATCTTTGTTTGTTATGATTTTCTTTTGTACAAGACTTGTACTTGGATCTTGTTGTAGATATTCAGCTTGATCTTGTATTTGAATGAGATGGGACTTAATTTATTATAGATTTTTGTACACTTGTTTATAAGGTGTTCAACATTTAAAAAAAAATTTATGACCCAATTTAATTAATTGTCCCCAATTAATCCTAATGAAGATTAAGAAGATGAGTTAGCGTCCGGGTCCCCACACAATCTGATATTGCTTCTACTTTATTAGGGTCCACAGCTACTCTTGCTACTGATATTATGTGTCCCAAGAATGTGACGCTTTCTAGCCAGAATTCGCATTTCTTGAACTTGGCGTACAGTTCCTTTTCTCTCAGTGTCTGGAGGGTGAGACGAAGATGTTCTTTGTTGTCTTCCTCACTTGAATAATATACCTGAATATCGTCGATGAATACCATGACAAACTTGTCAAGAAACGGTTTGAACTCCATGTTCATGAGATCCATGAATGCTGTCGGAGCGTTTGTTAACCCAAACGACATTACCATGAACTCATAGTTTCCATACCTTATTTTGAAGGTTGTCTTCGGAATATCGTCTGTTTTGACATTTAGTTGGTGGTAGCCTGACCTTAAGTCGAGATTGAAAAAAGACTGTAGCTCCCTTGAGTTGATCAAATAGGTCATTTATCCTTGGGAGTGGGTACTTATTCTTTATTGTGATCTTATTCAGTTCCATGTAATCAATACACAATCTCATGCTTCCGTTCTTTTTCTTTACAAATATAACAGGAGCTCCTTACAAATATAACAGGAGCTCCCCACAAAGAAGCGCTTGGTCGGATTTGCTTCTTATCCAACAATTCTTGAAGTTGTTCTTTGAGCTCTTTCAACTCTGCTGGAGCCATTTGGTATGGTGCTTTTGAGATTGGTTTAGCATTAAGTACTAAATTAATCTCAAACTCCACTTCGCAGTCAGGGATTGTGCCAGGGAGTTCTTCAGGAAAGACATCCGAAAATTCTTGTACTACCGGGATCTCTTCTAGTGCAAGTGTGATTTCTTCTTTTACCTCACTTAACATAGCTAGGTAAACTTCTTCTCCACTTTTCATGGTTTTCCAAGTTTGAGAAGCAGAAAGAAGAATCTTTTGTTCTTTTGTCTTACCATGAAATAAAAGTTTCTCTTGGTGCGGAGCTTGGATGGTTACCGTCTTTCCATGACAGTCTACTAAACATGATTCTTGGCTAACCAATCCATTCCAAGATTACATCGAATTCCATCATGTTTAGTTGGATTAGATTTGCTTTGAAATTCTGATTTTCTATGAGAACACTAATATCCCGATATAGAGTGCGGGTTTCTAACATACGATTTGCAGGAGTTGCTACTCTATATGGTTCTTCTAAGTTATCAGGACTTAGTTCCTAACTTCTTGGCAAATCTCTTAGACATGAATGAATGCGTAGCACCACAATAAAATAACACATAAGCATGTATATTATTGATTAGAATGGTACTCGCTACGACATCATTTGAGTTGTCAGCCTCTTCTTGAGTGAGAGCATAGACTCGAGCATTTGGTTTGTTCTTTTTAGGCTTGTTTGGAGTTGTTCCTCCTACTGAACCATTACTTGGATCTGGAAAAGGGCATTGAGCAATGCGGTGGTCCACTTTTCCACAACGGAAACAAGCTCCAGAATTTCTACGACATTCACCAGTGTGAGTGAATCCACAAATTTGGCACTTGACTCCTTCTTTGCTTGATTGAGAAGAAATGGTTCCTTTGGCTGGAGCACTGGTGAATTGATTGCTTGATAACCTAGCCTTCTTGAATTGTTGGCCCGGTTGGTACCGGCTTGACTAAGGACGTTTGAGTTTGTTCTCACCTTCACGCCTCTTGATGTCATTCTCAGCCCTGATGGCGGCTCCCATCAATTCATCAAAACTATTGGGTTCGATAACAGCAATGGTAGATTGAATGCGGTTGTTCAATCCCTTCTTGAAGCAATGTATCTTTAAGACCTCGTCTCCCATGATGGTTGGGGAGTAAGTTCCCCATTAGTGGAACTTGGATGAATACTCCACCACTGTCATGTTTGGTTCTTGAACCAAGTTTTCAAATTCTGACAGCTTCTGCACTCAAACTGATGTCGGGAAGTACTGCCTCAGAAATGCCTCTCAGAACCTTTGACAAGTGATAGGTCCCGTCCCTAACATGGCTGGTGAGACTCCTTCCAACCATTTGGCTGCTTTATCCACAAGGAAAGGTGTAATCACATCTACCTTGATCTCTTATGAAACCTCAAGTAGTCGAAGATGATTCTTCACCTCCTTCATCCAATTTTGTCCGACCTCGGGATCGGAGCTTCCATCGAAGTTTGGGACTCTTGCTCTTCGGAGAGACTCATAGTGCTGCTTAGTCCCATTTTGAGCTGGAGGTGGTGGCGATGGCTGATTAGCATTAGGGTTGACAAACCCTTGTAGCGTGGTTGCCACAATCGTGGCTATAGCCATCAAATCCGCCTGACTGAGGCCAACTGTTGGTGGTGGTTATTGTGCATCTTCATCATTGCGGTTGTTATTATGATTGTCGTTGCGGTTTCCATAACTGAGAGTTGCGATTGTTTCTCACGGGTCTTCCGTCCATTTCCTACAAATATGACAGTTCTAAGGTTTTGGCAGAATATAGACTAAACAAAGGAAACAAAATGACTGAGTAATTGCTCAAAAATTAATATGAAACCAATGGATAGAAATGAATTTTATTCAATTCCCACAAAAGTGCAATTACAACTAAACTTTGAAAATGCTAACAGAAATGCAATTGGAACCAGTGTTATTACAAATAATTACTACTGATGGTCTAATCTATCACTTCTTCAAATCTCAAATACATAGGATCCTCTTCGACTTCTTCTTCTTCGGGATCCTCCTCGGGTTCGTCTTCATGGTTGGCTATTACTATTTCCAGATGTTCAATATGACAATGCAGAACTTCATTCTGGTTGCTAAGAACTTCAACAGTGTTCTGCAACTCTTGAATCTGAGCATCAGTCTTCTCACAATACTGATTATGCTGGTGCACGAGTTGGTGATTTTGATCCTTAAGCACTTGGATCTTCTCAACCAAGGTATCACGTAACCCGATTAACTTTGCAACAGTATCTTGGGAGATTTCGAACTCTTCTTGAGCTTTCCTATTCTTCTCTTCTGCCTCATGCAAATAGTGAGTATAACGTTGGACATCATCTCTTAAGTGTTCTGCTCTACGCTGTAATTCATCTTTGTCCAGCTCTAAGCAATAATTATGTCTCTTGAGTTTCTCTATCTTCTTCTCTAAGCTCTTAATGTAGATACTCTGGTCAGCCATATTCTACATCCAAAACATAAGAGTCAAAGTTCAGAAATGATCTCAAGAGTATAGGTCGAGCTATAGACAATTACTGGAATGAACAGAATCAGTACAGCCTATAACATTTAAGAAAAGAAAATAGATCAATATTTTTTGGTCTTAGAATCACGTGAAAAATTTACTAAAAATCTCTCACATCATGAACATGAAGTGTACTATATTTGGTGCAAAAACACTGAGCCTTTTGGAAATGAAAATTCCTCAAAGTTTCGACAAATCGGAAAATTTTACGGAAATGACGATATCACTATCTAAACAAAGGATTTTGGGGTTGATCGGTGGTGCTATATGATAAGTGGTTCTACGTTGGGTTCTTCTCGTTGAGAGCTTTCCAACGGTATATTGCAATAGTCAAAATTCCTCATGGATCAAAAGTTATGGCTGTTTGAAGTTTGTGCGAAAAACACCTCAACTTCCATACAATTTGCAAGGTCTACTACATGTGCTTGCTAGAATTCACTTTCTGCAGTAATTCCGATGCTACTGCAATCAAGTCTGCTGTTTTCCAGCACTGTTAGAATCAGTCTGCTGCATTCCGGGTCTAATGACCAAGTCTTCTGCATTCATATCTACTGATTTCCATCTGTTGGTTCTGATTTCAGACTACTGGTTTGATGCTACTATTTTTCGATCTACTGATTTTGCCTACTGGTTTTTTTTTTTCACTCATTTCAGACATGCTGCTAAAACACTCAGAGCTCTAATGCATTCTGATTTGTTTCCCTTACTGATTTTCCCAACTGTATGTAGTTAGTCTTTTGTTTCAGTAGTCTATTACAGTAGTTTATTTTCATAAGTCTATCAGAACTTATTATTTCTAGTTCCTCATCCCCAGATTATGAAACCTGGTTTGCTCTGATACCACTTCAATGTCACGCCCCAGGGACGGGGTTGGTTGACACGGGCGTTGCTCTCATATTTGCATTTGAAAACAACAAGCATCAGAAGTACAAAATTCATAAAACAGTCTTTTTATTCATAATACTGAATATTTCATTGTCTGATACAAACTCAAATAACTAATGTTTTACAGTGAAAATGTAAAGCCAGACTTAACAATGTCTTAACAGATGCACCGGAAAAACATAAATTGGAACTGAGAAACAACAGTCTTCTTCACCAGCCCCAGAACTTATTCTGCTCTTCTTCTTCTAACGATTCTTCCTTGTTCTTATCTGAGATGAATTTGGTGGGTGAGTGATATGGTTGTCACACAATAAGCGGGGGCGGGAATAACTCCCAGTTTTCAAAACCATTTGTAACAGAAACAGTAATACAAATAATATACAGAAACTCTTACTTTCAGATCAGGAATCAGTATTCAAGAATAACAGGTTTCAGAACAGAAATCAGAACTTAAAATTTAGCAAGTAAGCACTGAGCACGTTTGTGAATTTCATGGCTAAACTGACATCAGTCCCCTATATGTTCTCTCTTCTAAGGGATGAGGCAGTAATCAGTAATCAGGAATCAGTAATCGGGAATGTTTCAAAATATATATTCCTACCATTAGTTCACTAGGTTTCAGTGCTTCAAAAATCAGAGATCAGAAATCAAAAATACATATACTTTGCTTCAAAACAGAAATTATCAAACTGGTTTCAATATATTTATACATAAGCCCACTAATAGTAATTTTGCTAGAAAGTTTCGGTTGAAGTCTGGAATCTGCTTGTTCTCGCTACTGGATTTTACTGCTCGAAAAAGGCACTCTCTTAGCTCGAATTTCAATTGATAACTCAAGATTTGTGTAACACCATTTCAGAGATTTGAAGGTGTTATTTATAGGCAAGATTCTAACTGTTAGTCTATCAATTAATGACAATAATCTGCCATTATGTGCCATTAACAGCCTTCATTCCATTTAAATGCTTCAATTACAACTCATAAGCAGAATCAGTAGCTGTCTGCTGGAATCTCGCGCTACTGAACTCTTCTGCTGTTTGATTGTATCTGCTGAAAAAAATACCAATTTCTGAAATATTAGTTGCTCTTGGAATTGTTAACTTCCGCTGAGATTTTTGCATTGCTGCTGAATATTGCTAACTGTTGCAAAATGCTTGCTACTGTTGAAAATTCAGGTTCTCACAAAATTTGTCACATGTGAGAACGAATTATTAATGTAACTGATAATATTATAAAAAAAATTGTAGATTATTTTCTAACGAGAAAGGTCGAGAATACCATCTGTATGAAAATATGACATTTTTATGTCCGGAATGCACGCACGCTTTATGTAATATATATATATATATATATATATATATATATTCTAAATAAATATTGTATATTATTTGACAAATATATTCCATCAACATATAAATATCTGATTGGAGAACAAATTGATTATATGATTTAATGTTAGTTTTTATTATTAACCGAGATACTAGAATTTACATGCACTCGTTGAGTTTCGAATTAATTTTTAATTTCACTTTTCATTATCGTTTATTTGATATAAATTCCCATGTGTAAATAAATTAAATACCATTTTTAAAAATAGGGTAATCAAGGAATTTCAAATTATTGTCCGTACTCGAAGCTAGTCATTTGTATATTATATATTTACAAATTTTATTAAACATTTTAAAGTTATTATCATATATATCTATATTATCTATACTATTTTATTAAGTTTGATGACATTTAGAGTAACTAATTTTGGTGTCATGGTCTGTTTTAATCATTATATATATTAATAAAATGTTAAATTTTTTAATGCAAGTTATATGTAGTTTAGTGGATAGAGTCATTGTTTCTTGAGTTTAGGTTATATGTTCAATTTCCATTGAAGTCATTTTTTTATTCTTTTATTTTTCAGATTATTTTTTAATTTATATATCAGAATTACAGTGTAGTCCCTCATTATTTCTTATAATTATATTTTGATACTCATTTAAATATAAATCAAATGAATTATAAAAAATTATACAAGCACGCAACGTATGCGTCGATATATATATATATATATATATATATGTGTGTCCCCACTGATACCACAAAATTAATAAAATAAATATTTGGCGTGTAAATTATGCAAAGAGTTGGGACATTTTGTTAGTTGAACTGCCACGTATTGTATGTTGACATTATCATCACATGCTATTGCTCCTGAAAGTCAGCAATAATAATAATATTATAATAATTATAATAATAATAATATAACTATTTTTTTTTAGAATAATAATATAACTATTGCTATCGTTAACTTTATTATTATTATTATTATTATTATTATTATTATAAAAAGGTTAAATGATGAATATTCATATTTCTCAAAAGATTATTGTCGACTGAAGTTTTATTGAATTTTATGTTTCATTAAAAAATATTTCGTTATTAAGTGTAACTTTTTTATTTAATATCAAGTTTATATATGTTTCTCTGTGTGTTTGGAATAAGTTTAAATAATTTTTAAGGATCGACTTAGTAGCTGTTATCAATTGATGTATGTTGAATGATAAATTATCGTGTTAACACAATAACTCATAGATTATATTATTCAAATAAATCGCGAAACCTAACCTGAATAAGTTATAAATGTAGTATATATTAAATTTTTGAACGGAAGGGAGGAAGGGAGGTGCAGAAATCATGGAGAGATCGGATATTCCAAAGCATCAATGGATAGAATTAAAAAATTCAAGTCAAAAAGAGTACGTACGGCCAATAAGGCACCGTACTTTTCATTTAATAGTACTTAAATCATCTAAATATTTTTTCATTAAATAAACTCAATTGATATATATTTAAAAAAAAAAAGGAAAAGTCGCTAATACCCCTGAGTTTGAACATCTCGATTAGTCAAGGGGGGCCGTATTATATTAAATGGTTATAGTTATAAGAAATTAGGACGGAAAAATGCAATTACTTTATTCAGAAAATTACTCAAATTTGGGATTCAATTAGCAGTACATGTACCCTTTTGATCAATGCATAAAGATATAGATTAACGGTTCAGAACTTAGAGGGTATTTGTAACCTCTAAAAAATAGTTATTTTTTAAATAAATTTACAAAAAAATATATAATTTTCAGAATACTTATGTTACTTAAGTTTAGATGATTGACAAATAATAGTATCGAGTTGTTTCAGGATCCTATTGTTCATCCTTTGTATTTATAAGTTTTTTCGAGCGCTCGATCAAATTAGACCACTCGAGTATTTTATCATCTCAAGATGCAAGATATCATTTGAATTCTAATTAATCAGATCAAGTCATACATGAATTGTACGAGTATAACTACTCCAACTGCACCGGTCAGATATGAGCAAATTGAGATGGATGCTTTGAACTCAAGCTGATATAGATAAAGCATTATATTATTTCACAGTATCCAACCAAATCTCATTGACATATTGTCTACCAAAGTGTCCAAAATCAATCAACTTTCCATAAGCTGTAGGGCTAAAGACAAAAAACAAAATGGATATTAAATGAAATTTATTACGGTGTACGATGTTGAAAGTGACGAGATCATTGTGTAGGCAGATATTACAGATAATCATTGAAAATAAAATCTGATTGTTGGAGATGTTCAAATATAAATATACAGACTCAAGACATAAGTAAGAGATCTTAGTTAAACGATTAAAAAGCTTACATCTTTCAAGTGCAATATTTCCAGATCTTCGAGAACACTTACACGACTATATTTCAAGCTGGTCAACCTAGCACATGCATAACTGAGTCTATCATATCTTCAAGAATCATCTTGTGCTACCATACCAACTAAAGTTGTTCAAGCTGACTATTAGATTGTAGTCTTCTGGTTGAACCAATGATTCTTAAACATCCATAATTTTTTGAGTGTAGACTAAGAGTTACAAATTAAACAGTGATATGTCATAGTTGAATTGAGTTGTTATAAAGTATTGTAAAACCAAAGTCTTTTAGTGAATCTTTTCTAAGCGAAAGAAATGATGACGTAGAAGTATTCGTCTCCGAACATCCACAAATATCCGTCTTCTTTACCTAACGCACTTTATGCTATCTGTTTGCATATCTATCCATTTTTTGTTAACCAGTTTCTTGCATCAAATATATATATATCTTATCACTAGTT
This sequence comes from Primulina tabacum, assembly GCF_025594145.1. Taxonomy (NCBI): domain Eukaryota; kingdom Viridiplantae; phylum Streptophyta; class Magnoliopsida; order Lamiales; family Gesneriaceae; genus Primulina; species Primulina tabacum. The sequence continues at coordinate 371,739 of NC_134552.1, read as the reverse complement.
AAGCCCGACCATTTCCAAACATGTTTAATTTCAGTGGTCCAACTAAGCTATCCATTCAAGAATTTTTCATAACAACCTAAAAACTTTAAGGACATCTCAAGTTTTACAAAATATTTTAAAAGTTCACCCCATTTAAACTCTAATCTGATCACATCAAGTGGTACAAGAGCGAGTATTTTTCAACTCTGAAAACTATAAATTTATGATATCTTTTAACAAGATTTCAATGTTCTCAAAAGAATAATATGATTATTGGAAGATTTGTATGTTGGCACACCTGGTTGCACAAGATGATGACATGACATATATATGTCATCACTGACGGTCCAATGAAGATTATAAAAACCAATACAGTAGTGACTGTGTCTGAGGGTGCTCTGCAAATGGTGGAAAAGAACCGATCAGAATGGTAAATCTCGATAATATGGCCAAAGATATAATTTATAATACACTTGATAAAATATGTTCAATAAAATTAAAACTTGTTATGCTAGCAAAGAAATTTAGAAAAAACTAACCCAACTTGTGAAAACAATGATCAGACTAAAGATAACAAGTTGATTGTGATCATTCAGAAGTTCGACGACATAAAAATGAAGGCTGGAGAGACCATGAGTTAGTTCGATGAGAGATTTAGCAGCATTGTGATCGAGCTATTTGATTTTGGGAAAGAGTACAACAATAGAGAGGTTGCACTTAAAGCGATGAGAGCTTTTCCAAGAGATTGGGATGTAAAGACCATATCCATGCGAGAGTCCAAGGATATCAACAAAATCGAACTACATGATCTATTTGCATATCTTAATGCTTATGTGTTCGAGTTGGGGATCTGAACATAATAAGAGCCCTCTACTCCTCAACCGACCAAAGCTCTAGCTCCCACAACTTTAATTCCAACCACTAGCAAAGAATCTTCAAGCAGAAAATATGCTGACCAGATTAGCAATGAATCAATGTATTTATTTGTTAAGAAATTTGAAAAAATTATGAGAGAAAACCAATCTAAATTCAATTCTTATCGTAAAAAAAAAAAATCAAACTAATGATAATCAAGTTTTTTACTATGGGAAGTGTTGCGTGTTTTCTTGATTGCTCGCAAGCGCACGATATCAAGTTATAGTAAAATGAAATTTTGAGTACGAGTGTCGATCCCACGATGAGTGTAAACTAAAATTATATCAATGCTTGTAATTAAAATAGTGTCAACTTTATTTAGAAGAATAAAAAGAGATTTGGTTTACTTAATCGAAATAATTGAAAACAAAGAATTAATCTAATCATCGAGTTGAGGAATAACAATGAGAGAAAATATCTAGAGAATGATTTCACCAAGTTTCCACGATAATTATTCACAGTTACATTTATATTCACGAATTCCAATTATTTAATGACCAAGAACACTTAATTATTTTATTCCCTCTTTCTCAAGTGAAGAATAAATTGTATCAACCAAACTTCGATTCAATTATTCCTAATAAAATCTAGGTTTAATTGATAAATGCAAACAATATTCTTACCTAAGCCTCGCTAAAGTTATACGCCTTCCGAACGCTATAAACATTCAACGATGTGTCTCTAATGATCTTTAATCCTAGTCCTTCTCCCGAGTTATAGAATTAATCAAACAACAAACAATTTATGGCGAGTAAATTGCAGTGAGATAAACACAGAGAACACAATTAAAAAAAGCGGAATTCAATCAAATAAACAACTGCGTCAAATTATCGTATCAACAAAGTTACGCATTCTCTAGACTAGAAAATTAGTTCATGACGAATTCTAAATAAAAACAACACATTTTCGAAGGTTTAGACATCGAGATAAAGGAAAATATAAAAGCGAGAGAATAGATGACAAATCCGAAGTGTCGTCTCTGCCCCAGATCCGTCGTTCTTCGTATTTGTGATTGTTCTTTGCACTCTAGATCTTCGTCTCCTATCTGTGCCTCTATCCTGTGCGTTTTTCTCTCCGAAACTAGTGTTTTTCTCGTGTGTTTCTTTCCCACGGTGGCTACCTCCGTTTCTGACCTATTTCGCGGCTTTATATACTTTTCTGGACGCACGGCGCGCGCGGTTGCGCATGATCTCGCGCGGATGTGCGTGCCATTCTGCCGTGTGGCTTGATGCTGCGAGCACGCGGATGCGCGTGAAGTGGCGTGATGGCGCGCACCTCTCGGGTCTTCATGTTGTATCTGTGCGTGCGATCGCACAAGAAGTGACGCGGTGGCGCGCAAGTTGCTGGTTTCTCACCTATGTTCTTGCGCGCGCGGTTGCGCGAGGAGTGGCGCTGCTGCGCGCGCCTCTCGGGTCGATGACTTGCGTGTATGTGCACGCGGCTGTGCGTGAAGTGGCGCGGCCGCGCGTGCACCTCTATCCGTGGGTGTGCTCTTGGCTGCGCACTACTATGTTTTCTTAGTCCACTTGGTTTCGTGCCCACTATTTTCTCCATTCCTGAAATGACAACGAAAACAAACCTAAAACGCATAATTCTGTTCGAAACAAGCATAATTTCAAAATGGATTCTAATATAAATTAAGTGCAAATCTTGCACTTATCAAACCCCCCAAACTTGAACTTTTGCTAGTCCTGAGAAAAATAAAATAAAGGCTAATAAACAAGGAAAAAAAATTACGCAAACTACTATAGTCATGGATATGCGAAAAGTGATATTGACCTCCGACTTATCTAATTTCATGTAATTCACGATTTCTCAAGAGTCACGTGCGTGTGCGATATGTCAATATTCATTTACCCAATCGAATGCTCAAATAGAGTTGTCATATCCATTCGCCTTACAAACTCAAGAAATCATCAGCTCAGTGCAGCTCACACTTCATTAAAATACGAATTCAATTTCATAGATCACATAGGACTTTATCGGTGATTAATTGGATCAATAAATATTCAACAAAAATATATCAAAGATGAAATCACATAATGAGATGCTTGCATGCAAATGATTAAAGTCTATACTCGTTAACCATGTTTATCAGGTATCCATAAGCTTGACTTGAACAACTTTTCTCCACTAGTATATTGGATAAATGTGACAAGGTTAATAGGTCTTATATGCTTGTAATGTTAGGCTACGGCTCATGGCTACAATAAAGGTATGGAGATCAAAATTTGAGAGAAATATTTGAGCTTCATCAATTTCACTCCTTTACATTCTCTTTTCATTCACCAGCCACTTATTGTTTTCTTCTCATTCATATCCTTCATCTCCCATATATTTTCTTTTTCACCACTTTTGATTCACGTTTTTTTTGTCTCTTTTCAACTCCTTTTAGTACATTTAACTTTTTCTTTTCTTTTCAAGGAGTATTTGAATCATTACAACACCCATAAACTTATTTCTCTCAAAATTAGGTAGGACAATAAGTGTATACGCTTCATTAGGTAGTCATTGTGGGATGTAGAATAGATACAAGTGGGGGCTAATTGTATGTCATTGACATACACCACTTGATTTTTAGTAGGCTCAAAATAGGACACTAGGGATATTTCATGTTCATTTGGTAGGCTCGAAGGCTCAAAACGGCTCCAAAGATCGCCTAAATCATTTCTATGTCACATATTATCTGTATTTCGCCGCGAAAAGTGCTCAAACAAGTTCTAGATTACAGTCAATCCATTAGTCATCTCATACAAACTAATCTCATGCATTTGTTCAACAAAAAATGATATATGAGTTAGGTACAAAAAGAAATTTTAAGCATCTCAATCAACTCGTAGCTCAAAGGGCTATAATTGACAGTAAACAAAGAACCCAGGCCCAAAGATATTGCGAAAAATTGCCTAGATCATTTCTATGTTTGCAAAAGTGTCCATCAATGTCATGCAAGAATTACTACGAAACAGATCTCCATCGTCTATTTAGCATCACAGGCATGCAACTCGTCTCTAAGCATCAATATTATCAATAAACATGACAGTGCAAAATAATTGTGACTCCCAAGTTATCATGAACACATATACACTTCAGGACCATAAATCCATTTTCATCATCGGCCACACATTTCACTTATCAATGACTCGTCCTGACAATTCTAACAAAAAATAAATAAAAAATAAAAATAAAAAAAAACTCGACTAGACTCCTACTAAATACGAAAATGTGCAAAAAATAACTAAATTAACAATGAATTAACAACTCAAACAATTGACCCCCCAAACTTGTAGTATGCATTGTCCTCAATATATAATTTAAACGATAAATGTGACAACACATACCTCACGCACGAGTGTCAGAACTCGTTGCTCAAGTTGTCGTCCGCAGCATCTTCATCATCCTCGTCCATGTGTTGCGGCGGTAGATCTGGTGGTGGGTAAAATTAACAACTAAGGGAGTAAAATAAAATAAAAACAAAACGAATGCTAAAAAAAATTGTGGGTTGCCTCCCACACAGCGCTTAGTTTAACGTCGTTAGCTCGACTGTCACTACACTGCTCAAGGTGGGCCGTGAGAACTTTCAGATGCTTGATTTCCATCCTTTGACCTTCAACATCCATGGTCAACTTTCCTCGTTTCACGTCAATGATGGCTCCAACAGCAGCCAATAATGGTCGTCCTAGAATGACATGAACGTTCTGACTATTCTCCATGTCAAGTAACACGAACTCTGCGAAAACCTTCAATTTGTCGATCCGAAGTTCAACATCTTCCACGATGCCCAACGGTGTCCTGATCGATTTATCTGTCATCTGTAAGCTTAGTCCTGTGAGCCTCATCCTGCTCAATCCAAGTTTCTCGTAGAGAGAACTTGGCATTATATTTATGCTCGCTCCTGAGTCACAGATAGCTTTTTTCATTAAATGACCCCCTATTTCACATGGCATAATAAATTCACCGGGATCTAGCAACTTCTGAGGACGATTTCTTCGTGTTCTTTCGGTAAATTCACCTTCCACCTTATCTGCAAACTCATTATTAGTGTGTAGGCTCTTGAGATCTTCAAGACCTTTTTTCTTTTGAAATTCAGCTTGTAATTGTAAAAATCTCTGGGGGTAGGGAAGTAAAGAAATATCAATGCATTGATTTAAATCATACCTCTCATATTCTTACCTCGGGCTCTTTTGGTTGGAGTTGGCTTTTCATCCCGAACAGGTGTGGGTTCAACCTCCTTCTCTTCTCTGCCTACCACACCAAACTCTTCATGCTGTATAAAAATGGCATTCACTTCTCTCAGATTTGGATCTGCAGTCTTTTGGACTGCGCCTGACGGTTGAGACGTGAGTTGCTTTGTTATCTGCCTCACTTGCGATTCAAGGATTTTCAAGGTCGCACCAATACTTGCCATGTAGGTCTCTAGGTTGTCAAGCCTAGACTCAGTCCTAACCATCCTCTTACCAGATTCAGAAACGAATGTCCCAACCAAGTCCTCAAATGATGGCTTCCCTTCCCCATTTGATGTATTGAACCCCGGTGGAGGATTCATCACATTCTTATTATTTGCGTATGAAAAATTCTCATGATTTCTCAATCCCGGATGATAAGTATTAGGGGGAGGGTTACCTCGATATCCTCCATAGCTTCCAAAATTCTTGTTGTTGATGTATTGCACTTCTTCAGGAATTTGCGATTCTTCAACAACAAACGATGCTCCCTCAGTGTTTGATGTACTCACTTTATTCATAGTCGCTATCTGTGTAGTCAATGCTGATACTTGTGCAGTGAGTGATGTGATAGGATCCACAGCATAAACTCCAGCTATCCTCGGTACTCCTGACCTCTCAGACGACCATTGGTAGCTATTAATAGTCATCTGCTCAAGCAAGTCATAGGCTTGAGCACGAGATTTGGCGAAGATTGTGCCACCTGCCGCTGCATCCACTGTTGTACGCGTCTGACCATTCAATCCATTATAGAAAAGCTCGGTTTGTACCCAGTCTTCAAAACCATGATATGGGCACTTCCGCAACAACTCCTTGTACCTTTTCCACGCCTCATAGAGTTGCTCAAAATCATTCTGCCTGAAAGTACTGATCTCAATCTTCAACTATGCAGACTTTGGAGGGGGAAAATATTTAGACAGAAACCTTGTTGCCAGCTCTTGCCACGTTGTGATGCTCCCCAGCGGAAGTGATTGGAGCCATCCTCTTGCTTGGTCCCTGAGAGAAAATGGAAACAAACGCAATCTAATAATATCGTAAGGAACATTATTAATTTTTACCGTATCTGTGATTTCCAAGAAGGTTCTCAGGTGAACGTGAGGATCTGAAGTAGCAGTTCCAGCAAACTGGTTTTGTTGAACCATATTGATCAGGGCAGGCTTCAGCTGCAAATTTTTGGCATTTATGGTCCCCCGAGCAATGCCAGAATAATGTGCATTGATCACTGGTCTGAAGTGATCTCTGATCGGTATAGCCTTTGGCGACATATGTCTGTCATTCTCTCTGTTCTCAGCCATGGCTAGGATTTCTTCTCCTTTTAGCTTTTCTTAGCCTCCGTGCAGTTCTTTCGATTTCTGGATCAAAGATAAGCAAGTCAGGGCTTTGCGATCTTCGCATGCACTGTCACACAGAGAAAAATGAATGACTCAATCGATATAAAATAAAAATAAAGTTCTAAATTAAAATCTAGACTAATTGGTAACAATACTGATATAAATTCAAATTTTGACACTCCCCGGCAACGGCGCCAAAAACTTGTTGCGTCTTTTCTTGATTGTTCGCAAGCGCACGATGTCAAGTTATAGTAAAATGAAATTTTGAGTACAAGTGTCGATCCCACGAGGAGTGTAAACTAAAATTATATCAATGCTTGTAATTAAAATAGTCTCAACTTTATTTAGAAGAATCAAAAGAGATTTGGTTTACTTAATCGAATTAATTGAAAACAAAGAATTAATCTAATCACCGAGTTGACGAATAACAATGAGAGAAAATATCTAGAGAAATGATTTCACCAAGTTTCCACGATAATTATTCCCAGTTAAATTTATATTCACGAATTCCAATTATTTAATGACCAAGAACACTTAATTATTTTATTCCCCCTTTCTCAAGTGAAGAATAAATTGTATCAACCAAACTTCGATTCAATTATTCCTAATAAAATCTAAGTTTAATTGATAAATGCAAACAATATTCTTACCTAAGCCTCGCTAAAGTTATACGCCTTCCGAACGCTATAAACATTCAACGATGTGTCTCTAATGATCTTTAATCCTAGTCCCTCTCCCGAGTTATAGAATTAATCAAACAACAAATAATTTATGGCGAGTAAATTGCAGTGAGATAAACACAGAGAACACAATTAAAAAAAGCGGAATTCAATCAAATAAACAACTGCGTCAAATTATCGTATCAACAAAGTTACGCATTCTCTAGACTAGAAAATTAGTTCATGACGAATTCTAAATAAAAACAACACATTTTCGAAGGTTTAGACATCGAGATAAAGGAAAATATAAAAGCGAGAGAATAGATGACAAATCCGAAGTGTCGTCTCTGCCCCAGATCCGTCGTTCTTCGTATTTGTGATTGTTCTTTGCACTCTAGATCTTCGTCTCCTATCTGTGCCTCTATCCTGTGCGTTTTTCTCTCCGAAACTAGTGTTTTTCTCGTGTGTTTCTTTCCCACGGCGGCTGCCTCCGTTTCTGACCTATTTCGCGGCTTTATATACTTTTCTGGACGCACGGCGCGCGCGGTTGCGCATGATCTCGCGCGGATGCGCGTGCCATTCTGCCGTGTGGCTTGATGCTGCGAGCGCGCGGCTGCGCGTGAAGTGGCGCGATGGCGCGCACCTCTCGGGTCTTCATGTTGTATCTGTGCGCGCGATCGGGCGAGAAGTGGTGCGGTGGCGCGCAAGCTACTGGTTTCTCACCTATGTTCATGCGCGCGCAGTTGCGCGAGAAGTGGCGCTGCTGCGCGCACACCTCTTTTCGTGGGTGTGCTCTCGGCTGCGCACTACTCTGTTTTCTTAGTCCACTTGGTTTCGTGCTCACTATTTTCTCCATTCCTGAAATGACAACAAAACAAACCAAAAACGCATAATTCTTTTCGAAACAAGCATAATTTCAAAATGGATTCTAATATAAATTAAGTGCAAATATTGCACTTATCAGGAAGAAAGGTCATTTCATTGCAGACTGTAACATGCATAAGAAAGATGATAAGAAAACCTTTGAGAAGAAACAGTCCAAAGATTAGAAAATATCTTACAAAAAGAAGAATGATCAGAAAGTGTCAGCTAGTTGCTGCAGAAAGTAAGAGAAAATGGGCTGACTCAGATTCAGATAAATTAATCTCAGACACTTAAATAAGCGAAAGTGATTATGATAAAGTCCAGTATCTCATGACAGATGTTGATCCGGAGACAACATATTTAGAACTGGATAATGCCGATGATGATCTGGTATTTGATTTTGATTATGATGAATTTACACGTACATATCTTGTCACGACACTACGTAACATGGTAGATGAGTACAAGAAACTTTTGCAATCATTGGAGGAAGTCAAAGAAGATAATAGAAGCCTACTAGATAAGTCAAGAAACTTTAGTTGTTCATAGTGAAAGGAACTTGAGGGTCTGAGGGTGAAACTCAATCTGTTAGCAGCTGAGAACGATGACATGCGAAGAGTGTTCTAAGAACTATCAATGAGAATAAACTATTGAAAATTCTAGTCAATTCTTGGAACAATTCATCGGCTCCCATTGATAAGATACATGAATTTCAGAAACTAGACTGAGACAAAACTGCTTACGATTTGGTAGTTCGTCTAAGGAAAGTATTCTATCATGTCTAGATAATAACAAATCTAAAACGATAAATTTTGTTTGATCCACCATGATATATGTACATGGTCAGCTTGAAATCCAACATCATCGGAATGTGAATTTTTAAAACAGTGCCAAGCGTAAAGTTTTAGGCTATGTTGAACCGGAGAGTTCTAAGTCCAATCGCATATGGCTAAAACGTAGAAAATATCAAGCTGGTTACACCATATCAAGTTGTTCTCATAAGAAACCACGTCCAACCATACATTACTCTATGAAACGAAAACTTGGTCGTTATCACAACAACAGGCCTGCTCAAAAGAGATACATAATAAATGGGAAGGATGAACGACCTAAAAAACACTATGTAAAATTAAAAACAACACACATCACCACATTTTATCGCACAAAATCTTACACTTTTGGATGCACAGACAAGTAGGCTTGTTAGGCTAATTCAAGTGTCCGAAAGAGTTAATTTGTTTAGGACCCAATTAGATTTGGGTACCAAAAGTTTATTTTATTGATTGCAGACCTCAAAGAAGAAGTTTATCAATGAATCTGTGTATTATTTGGACAATTGGTTGCTCAAGACACATGGTCGGTGATATCAAGCTGTTGTACGTAGTTATTGATCACAAAGGACCAAGAATCACATTCGCCGACAATTCTAAGGGTAAGGATGTGAGTAAATATAAGATTATCCACATCAAGTTAATAATTAAATATGTGTTATTAGTTGAGAATCTTTTCTATAATCTGATTAGCATTATCCAACTATGTGACAGTTATATTTTTGAATTTCACAAATATACTTTCATGGTTAAATATGCAAATAGTGATATTATGCTAACTTGACTAAGAGAACAAAACACCTATAGAGTTAGATGAAATGATGAAAATCTTGCTACTCCTACATGTTTTGTTGCATTATATGGTAAAAAAAACTAATTATGTCATAAACGACTCAATCACTTAAACTTCACATCTATTGTCAATCTCAGTAAATAAAAATTGGTCTCGACGTTACCTAACATTGATTTTACCAAAAATAGGATTTTTTTCGCTTGTCAGATAGGTAAACAGGTCGTATCAACATTCAAGAACAAAGAAAGCAACTCAAAGGCTCGATATTTGGAACTTCTTCATATGTCTTATTTATTCTAATATTCGTGATAAGCTTAGAGAAATAAAATACAACTTGATTATTATTGCTGATTTTCAAAGTTTATATGAGTAATTTTCCTGAGTTCCAAATATTATTGTCCATCTTAAAAAATAATAAGGAGATTTCAATATGAGAGAATTTCAGTGGTGGATAGGAAGGCGATCGAGAAACTGAGTTCACAAACAATATCTTTTCAATCTATCTAGATGATAATGGAATCAAGCATAAATTTCAGCTACAAGATCATCTTAGTAAAATGTTGTTGCTGAGAGAAGAAATAAAACACTTAAATAAGTTGCACGAACTATGCTAGTTGAATCCGATAACTCTCAAATATTTTAGGGAGAAGCTTTGAACACTGCGTGGTACACACAGAATAGATAAATGATTAACAAGAATCATGGGAAGACCCCCTGAGAGATTTGGAATTAAAAACATCCAGAAATCTCCTACTTCCGTGTTTTTGGTTGTGAGTGTTTCACTCAAAACAATGGTAAAACTCATTTAACCGTTTTTATGACAAATTTGATGTTTGTGTATTTTTAGGATATTGTTCTACTAATAAAGCATATATGGTTATAATTATATAACTCCAATCATTGAGGAATATGTGTATGTTGTATTTGATGAGTCTTCTATTAGTCATGATAAATATAAAAACAATATACATGATTGAAGCAATACACTATATGCTATTAACCTTGATTATTGCAATTATAATGAGATAGATTTAACAAGAACGATTAGATTCATTCCTGAATCAAGTTCAGCCAGACATGAAGAAAAAACACATAATCAAGCCATTGAAATAGTAAAGCCAGTGAACAATCATCAGACAGATATATCTCAACAAGAAGATGTTGCAGTTATCAATGAAGATACAACGGTCCTACAACAAGATACAAATATATTTGGACCAAGTCCCCGATAGAACAAAAATTATCCACTTGAGTTGGTCATCAGTAACCCGACTACTCTTCTTAGAACTAGAAAATAAATGATTGATGAGTTTATGCATGCTGCATTTTTTTTCTCAACTTGAATCTAAGAATATTGATGAGGCCTTAAGAGATTCAAATTGGATACATGCAATGAAAGAAGAATATCATTTTGAGAGAAGTAAGTTTTGACATCTAGTTCCCCGACCATCTAATTAAAATTTTATTGGAACTAGATGAATGTTTAGAAACAAAATAGATGAAAGTGGATCAATTGTAATAAATAAATCTAGATTTGGGTCAAGGATATACCAGGGAAAAGCACATAGACTTTGATGAATCATTTGTTCATGTAGCTAGACTAGAGGCTACTAGAATATTCCTCACATTTGTTGCATATAAGGACTTTAAGGTCTACCAGATGGATGTTAAGTCAATATTTCTTATTATTTTCTTAATTAAGAAGTATATGATGAATAACCTCCTTATTTTGTTATCATATTTATCATAGTTATGTGTATAAACTTGATAAGATATTGCATGGATTGAAACAAGATCATCGTGCATGGTATGAAACACTGTCTAAATTTCTGCTTGAGCGTGATTTTGTGTTTGGAATTGTTAGACATTGTTTAAATTTACTAAGGTTGATCATTACATATTAGTACAAATTTATGTTGATGACATTATTCTTGGCTCAATTAAATATAAACTTTTTGATAGACTCTCTAAGGTAATGCAAAAGCAATTTGAGATGATCATGATGAGAGAATTAAAATTTATTCCTCATATTGCAAGTAAAACACCTAGACACAGGAATTTTCGTTAACCAGGCCAAGTACACCAAAGAATTATTGAAGAATTTTGGCATGGAGAATTGTGTCGTGCCTTCCAATCCAATAAAATCATCAATCAAACTAGACAAAAATGAAGGTAGCAGCTCACAAAACAATGCAAAGATGGTTAATGGGATCATTATTATCTCGGACCGCTAGCCGATCAGATATCATGTTTGCATTTTATTTATGTACTCACTTTCAAGATAACATTAAAAAAATGTCATTATAACTACAGCTAAATGCACACTTAAATATCTTAATGGTAATCCATGTGTGTGTATTTGGTATCCAAAGACTCAAGTTTTAACCTTATTACTTATTTAGATGCAAATTATGAAGGTTAAAAGATTGACATGAAAAATACCAGTGGATCATATCATCTCTTAGGATATAGAATGATCTCTTAGTTCAGCAAGAAACATACATCAATTTCTTCATCAAGAACTGTGCAAAACTATTATAGATTCAATAACAATTAAGATACAATGAAATTTAAGCCGCTTAATCCCAAATCTTATGTGATAACACAAGTGTCATAGCAATCATCTACAACATTGTCTTACATTCTCAGATCAAGCATATTGATATTAGACGTCATTTCATCTGAGATCATGTAATAAATAAGGACATTCGGCTAGAGTACATCTTGACAGACAATCAAGCAAGTGATATCTTCACTAAACAACTGTATGACACTAAGTTTTATTGTTTTCGAAATATCGTTGGCTTGATTGATTTAAATTAAATGCCTAAATTTATGGAGAATAAAAATCGAGCTGACAAAACAATGTATCAAGTCGGTACGCAACTCTGACGACTCCAGCTAGAGTTTGTGTAAACTTGATATTATCACATTATCTAATTGTTTCTCTTTAAAACAAACCAATCCCTTTGATCATTCGATATTAAAATTTTCAAATTTTAAATTATTTTAAATATGCATTTATTGTGCAGTCGGTTACTATTCTCTTGATTATATCACACGAATATATCACCCGCCAAAAGTTATTATCAAAATTTTCTAATTTTCAAATTTCAACATGTGATATACAGACATGTGGATCATCATGTCTATCAAATCGGATCATATATATACTTATGGTTTGACTTACTTTATTCTTTATTATCACTTTACAACTCTTTACATTCTATTATCCTCGCACTCTTGCTTTCTTTCACTCTAACCACTTTGCATATTAAATCTGTCTGTTTCACTCTTTCAATTCACAAAAATGACTAGCTACTCCAACAATACCCTTGCTATCCACTTTGCATATGTTCTGGCCATGAAGAATGAGCCAATGGTGAACATGTTCTGGATGTTAGAAGCTCTGGTCTCTGAAATTTTTTGGGATGCAACTTTCAAGCATATGAGGCCATGCTCAATGAACTATTCGAAAATACAAAGCATGAGCATGGATCCATCTTGTGCATTGTCCAAGGATCCAACCTCTACACATACTCAAGTTGTTTTCGGAAATGTTGGCCTACCAACGGTCGATTTAAGCTTTTTCTCTACTCTACCAAAAAGTAATTTCTCCCTTTGTAAGGTGGAGTTCTCATTGTAAAGATCACCACTTTCTTCTCCCAATTGTCTGAAGAAATACCTCAAGGTGCAGTACAAGATACTGGCGAACACTGTTAGCAAGACTATTGGCCAAGGCAGGGGCTTTCGACAAAGTTACAACCGAAAAGTTCACAACAATGGTGAATAAAGAAGCTCACTCTCTGGGGTTTACCATCCCTCTGTGCTACTTGTTGGAACAACGCAAGATCAAGCTAGTGTAAAATGTCAAACTTCACTTCACCAAGCTAATTGACTGGAACTCAGTTGAAACTTATCAGAAGAAAAAATTGACAACTGGTTCTGAGTTGTTGGCATTAAAATTGAGAAAAGAAAAGTCTTGGCCTCTGAAAAGAAGGATAAAGGCAAAAACTCAAACTGTTTAGGGCACCGGCTAAAGAAATCAAGAGAAAATTGATCATTTCCTCGGGATCTGACTCAAACGCATGATCGAGAGAAGATAACATTGACTTAGGTGTAAGCGCATCCAAGAAAGTGGCTGATAAACCCATGGAAAAGGCTGAAAAATCCGAAGAAAAAATGATCAAGTTGATCAAGTTTGTCATCGAGCCACTCAGACTAGCTCATATTCTAGTCGTACTCATTTCCATTCTGAGCGTGACGTCTCCTCCATGAGATCTGGACTACCTCTTATCGACCCTAAAGCCAAATGGAAATCCTTATTAGTGGAAAGGCCCAAACTATCAACTGTTCAAGCTGACATCAATCTGTCCATGCTCCGAGTTGATGAAATCGCTAAGGGGAGAATGAATAGGTTTGATATGTGGGTAGACTATTGAATCGATGTTCATTTTAGCCTCATATGAAAGGAGAAGAAGCTCAAAGATGTTGTTGATATAGAAATCAGATTTTTAAAATAGCAAAGACTGACCTCATTTTTTAAGCTCACCAATGATGAGAATGAGAATTCATCGAGCTATAAATTAATGAAGTGCCCTGCGGCACTTTTTGAAATAGAAAAGGGAGAACTTTGTTGCTCATGGTCCAACCGCGAAAGATGATGCGGTATCATAAGTAAGCTGAAGATGGACGCTCTGTTTACTGTCCATGATGGTGATAGTAAAAAGACAAGAGTATGAGCTTCCAGCCATTGAGGAAGATAACTCTGAGGTGACTTTTGACCTATGACAAAGTCAAGCCAATGCTCATCCTGTTACTGAAGAGATCCCAGCTGGAGTTTGCGAAACTCAAGCTGCTGAAGAAAATATGGAAGACAACAGACTCAGACGCTAACATGTAGAATCAGGAAGAGTCTACTATTCTCCCATATGATCCAAATGCCTTTTCATCTCTTCTTCCTACCATTAATCAAGCTGAAGATCTCCTATAAATGCCACTAATCTCTATGGATGATGTGGTCCGATCATTGTCTCAGTTTGATTTTGATAAATCCTAAACAAATGAGAAAGATGACGTGTTTACAGAAGAACTGATTGTGGAATCCTTGGTTACTGCTCCAGCCACTGCAGATATGCAAGAAGATCATATTACCTCTATAGAGAATCTAATTGGTAAGGAGATGGTAATTCATAGTGCATTAAGGTCGGATGATGCAAAAATAAAAGAAGTTGTTGATCCGCAGCCCGTTCTTGATCAAGCAGCTGCAACTTCAACTGTTCCCATAATAATTCCAGCCGCTAAACATTCATCTTGTGGAGAATTAATAATTTTAACTATGTCATCTCATTCTGTACCACCAAAAAGGATGAATCCCCTCCTCATATTAATTTGAACGTAGTCTCAAAATACCAACACTCAGGTTATGCTTCAAAAAATCTTTTCTCGGATGAAGGACTTGTCGAAATATGTGACCAACATCTTTGCACTTACAATTGATTTTGACAATTTTAAGAAACAAATTTTTCTTGAGCCCATTTCTTTAGAAAACAAGTTTAAGCCGATGGCCACAGATCAAGAAGCTATGAAAAAACAAGTCGTCAGAATGAATGTTGAATTATCGGGCTAGATCATTCAAATGAAACATCATATGGATATTCGAATCGATAATATCCAAGCAACACTTGGTAATAAGCTGCTAGAAATTATTGAATTTATGTAGCGTGGTGATGTCAAAAAGGGGGGAGACCATGAGAAAGATGAAAAACAAAGAAAAAGAGCTGAGTAGAAGATAAGATTTGAGAAGGAGGCTAGAAGAAAAAAGGACGTGGAAGCAGCGGTGGCGATTCAAGTACAAGTTTTCGTAGATATGTTATTTTATTTTTTTAGGTGTAATAGGATTTTTTCATGCATACGTTCGAATGATATTTCATTTATTCAATGAAATTCATTTGCTTTGAATAATATATATTTCATAAAATTTGCTTTGAATAGTATATATTTCATAAAAAATTTCTATAGTTATTGTATAGTCTTGTAGATTGGTTTTGTTATCACTAAAAGGGGAGAATTTATTAGAATATTTTGGTTATCTTAAGATTTGGTGATTGACAAGTAACAACGTCGAGCTGTTTCAGGATCCAGCCACTTATCTTTTGCATTTGCGGGTTTTCTGATCACTGGATCAAGTCAGACCGATCAAGTATTTATAAACTCAAGTTGCAAGAAATCGTTTGACTTTTGACCATATCAAGTTTTAAATGAAGTCCACAAGTATAACCGTTAAAATTCAAAACATACTGCATCCAATTAGATATGAGCAAATTGAGATGGATACTTTGAACTCAAGCTGATACAGATTCAGTATTATTGTACAATATCCTACCAACTCCTGATTAATATATTGTTTCTCGAAGTGTCCAAAGTCAATCAAATTTTCAGAAGCTATAAGGGCTGAAGCCAAAAAAAAAGAAGCAAAAAGACATTAAAATTCCATCTATTGCAGTGTACGATGTTGAAAGTGACAAGGTCGTTCTGTTGGGAGATAGTGCATATGTTCGTTGAAAAGAAAATCTGATTATTGGAGCTTTTCAACCATAAATATGCAGACTCAAGAAAAATAATGAGATTTTAACTTAACGATTACAAGCTTTCATTTTTCAACCTTGCAATATTTCATGATCTTCAGGCACACTTAAGCGATAATACTCTAAGCTACTCAATCTAGCACACACATATCAGAATCTATCCTATCTTCAAATATCATCTCGTGCAACTCTATCAACTCAAGTCGTTCAAGCTGACCGTTGGATTGTGTAGTTATTTTCTAGTTAACCGACAATTGTTAAACATTTAGAATTTATTGAGTTTACACTTAGAGTTTCAACTTAGGCGGTGATAAGTTATAGTTGAAGTGTTTTGTTACAAAATGTTGTAAAATAAAATTTTTTTAGTGAAATCCTTCTTAAGTGAAAAAAGAAGTGACGTAAAAATATTCATTTCCGAACATCCATAAATATTTGTCTTCTTTACTTTACGCACTTTATAATATATGTTTTCATATCTATCTGCTTCTTGTTAACTAGTTGTTTGCATCAAAAATATATTTTATCACTAGATAAGCCGGACTGTTTCTATACTTTTTTAATTTCAGCGCTCTAGATAAGCTAGACGTTAAAGAATTTGCCTTAATAGCCTAAAAATTGTTAAGCACAGCTCAAGTTTTGTAAAATATTTTAAAAGAATTCATTCATCTCACTCTCAACTCTAATCAGATCCCAACACTAATAATCATTTTAGATCTTGCTAACATTCAGTTAAAACGTCTAAAAATTATAAGTTATTAGACGGACATTACAACAGGAGGGACCAAAATGACTTTAGGATTATATGTATTTTTGGATACTAACTCCTTTATTATACATGTATTCTTACATATTAATACTCTAAATAGGTGTGATCTATGCTATGTTGGATAGAAACATTTCCTAAATGTTGCAAGTCATTCGATGTACACAAATATATAGTTCTATATACAAAAACATGATTCGATTTCATAAATTCGATATTTTCCGTATAAAATAAGTGTTTTTTCCGATATAATATCGATGATATACCTCTAAATATAGCCAATAATAAGTAAAAACCTCTAAAATAACCAGCAGGGTACTTGAACAAAGAAATGAGACGAAAAGAGAGAAGAAATTTTATAAACAAGATCATGGTTGATGTATTCAATTTATGACGGATTATCATCAGAAATCCATCATGTGAAATATGGGCTAGAAATGCCTCAATTTCGTACACAAAATTAAGTAGGCCAGACCTACATAAAAAGCTCCAGTATTGGGCCGTAATCCATACTGATTTTGATACTCTTTTTTGTTTTATTTATTTATTTACTTTTTGGTACAGCCATATTTTAGAATCCACATTTTGATTAAGTCAATCAAACTGTCCTAGTATTCGAGTTGATAAAGTGTGATTATTTGTTCAGTAGTTAGGAGTTCGATTTTCCAGTAATATCTTTCCAGACGAGCTTGTCATACAGATCTTGCATAGTATGGTTTACCCGACTAACATAGTTTACATGTTATTGTATTACCTCAATGATTTACCTAGTACGTATTGAAAGTGGTAAGTTTCTGTGTTATAAAAAAAACTAATCAATCAAATCCATAATTGCAATATATTATAAGTTATTTGGAAATTACTAATCAATTCAATATAACATTTTTTCAATCTAATGTTAATATATTCAATATTGATGTCATCTAAAACTATTATTTAAATTATCTATCGAGACAAAACATTTATATCAACTCAAATCCTTATATCCAACATCATTATTATTGTGAAAAAAGGGTTGGACATTTTAGCTTCTTGGAACCATTCAACTCAATGTAATTATTTTACAAATAGAATTTGCAAAATTCGATTCAAAAAATTGTTTTCAACTTAAAATTTTACATTCAGTTTGATGCAGCTAAAATAAATGAGTCACGTAGACTGTGTACGCGATATCCGGCTGATTAGTAAACTAGTACACTTGGCCCGTAAATGAGCTCACCTGGCTGGTAAAATGATACACGTAGACAATACACAGTTAATTTGCGGGGCGTCACCTGCTTCACGAACACTCGTCAAGTGGGCGTCGGGAAGGTTCTCGACGCTCTGATGCTCAAGTCAGTAAGCAGTTCAAAGAAAACTCAGAGAACAAGAGAAATTTTATAAAAATGAGAGCATACCTTGAATTGTCCGGAAACTCCTCTATTTATAGATTTTTAAGAGAATACAATGGGCTTGGGCTTCTGCAAGCATAATCAATATTTTGGACTTTAATAGTGCTAAACTCAATTGATTTTATTAACCCAATAAATAATTGGTCTTATATCCATCACAGTTATCATGGATCCGCTCGTACCATCTTCACAGCTAGGAATAATATTCGAGTTCCACCAAAATTCGTTCGTTTGGAATTAACAAATAGATTAAAACCAACATCTAAATCTCAGGATCTCATGTTCAATCATCAAGAAATTTAGATTGACCGGCGTACGTATACCTGAATTCATAATAATTAGTATTTGTGTATATTTTTGTGGTTTCGTCTTTCACAACCATATGAAGTATTACTACATTTTCTTGAGAATCATTTTCGATACTCGCACTCTTTTTCGAAGTATTCTTTATCGCCACATTTAAAGTAATATATATTTTTCTTTTTACTCCTCGACTTTGAACTATCTCACATTTGACTCTCACTGCAGCCACGGTCCATAAATCTCCGTCTTATCTGTGATACCCTTGTCCCACATCTGAAAAATGAAAGATTTAAAATGAGTTTATAATGGATTACAATGGACTTCTATAGCAACTTGGATTAATCATTTTCGTAAAGCGAGGAAGAATACGAAGTAGTTGCTATAGGAGCCCATTGTGCAGTCACGCAGACGCGGACCTGGGCTCGGGGCATGACAGAATGGTATCAGAGCCGGTCACCGGCATGGAACACCGAGAAATAAGTGCTATGCAGGGCAAAGTGCTACGTGCATGGAAGCCACCTCTTGAACCTGTGGGGCAAAGTGCTACATGACGGGAGCCACCTCTTAAACCTATAGGAGCCACTTCTAAATTCTCGGCGCTGGTGGATCAAGGGGTCAGGCCGCGACGAGGACGTCGCGTTCTGAAGGAGGGGTGATTGTGATACCCTTGTCCCACATCTGAAAAATGAAAGATTTAAAATGAATTTATAATGGCTTACAATGGATTTTTATAGCAATTTGGATTAATTATTTTCGTAAAGCGGGGACGAATACGAGGGGATATAACCGCTATACGGCCTCACCCCCTTAGAGGAGTAAAAATTAGGGACTGATATCAGTAAACCATAGAAAGTAGATGAATCTCAGTGCTGATAAATATTATGCATGTGATATGAATGATGTTATGCAAGTAATGTGATTTTCAAAATTATGCATGTTGTTATATTTTGCTCGAACGGCCCCCACTTGCTGAGTATTTCCCAAAATACTCACCCATTACTCTACCCTCCCCAGATAAATCAAAAGAAGAAATAGAGAAAGAAGAATCGGACATCAGTTTTTGGACTGATAGTGGACGCATAAAGAATTTTAATTAAGAATATGTTCTTGTGAGTTTTAATTCAAGTTATAAACGCTTCCGCAGATTTTTATCGTTTTCAGAGTTACAATTGTAAAGACGATTCTATTTTTGTGGTATTTATGATATAAACTGGTTTTGGTTTATGTTGTACTATGAGGCTTGTTGTTTAGCAATTATGTGATTGTTGAATAACGCCGGTGTCGACTAACCCTGGTCTCGGGGCGTGACATTTTAGTGGTATCAGAGCCGGTCACCGACATGGAACACCGAGAAATAAGTGCTATGCGGGGCAAACTGCTACGTGTATGGGAGCCACCTCTTGAACCTGGGGAGCAAAGTGCTACATGACGGGAGCCACCTCTTGAAGCTGTAGGAGCCACCTCTAGATTCTCGGCGCTGGTGGATCAAGAGGTCAGGCCGCGACGAGGACGTCGCATTCTGAAGGAGGAGTGATTGTGATACCCTTGTCCCACATCTGAAAAATGAAAGATTTAAAATGAGTTTATAATGGCTTACAATGAACTTCTATAGCAACTTGGATTAATCATTTTCTAAAGCGAGGACGAATACGAAGTAGTTGCTATAGGAGCCCATTGTGCAGTCACGCAGCCACGCGCCCGGGTTCGGGGCGTGACAAAATGGTATCAGAGCAGGTCATCAGCATGGAACACCGAGAAATAAGTGCTATGCGGGGCAAAGTGCTACGTGCATGGGAGCTACCTCTTGAACCTGCGGGGCAAAGTGCTACATGACGGGAGCCACCTCTTGAACTTGTAGGAGCCATCTCTAGATTCTCGACGCTGGTGGATCAAGTGGTCAGGCCGTGACGAGGACGTCGCGTTCTGAAGGAGGGATGATTGTGATACCCTTGTCCCACATCTTAAAAATTAATGATTTAAAATGAGTTTATAATGGGCTACAATGGACTTCTATAGCAACTTGGGTTAATCATTTTCGTAAAGCAAGGACGAATACGAAGTAGTTGCTATAGGGGCCCATTGTATAGTCACGCAGGCGCGGGCTCGGGCTCGGGACGTGACTTTATCATATATAAAACAAATATCTGTTTTGAAGTTACAAACCAATCTTCCTTAATTCTTGCGTCGAATTTCTTCTTCGGTAACCACAATTAGGACGTCGTCGAATTTTAGAGAGAACATGAAGATGTATTTGTTTAAATTGATGATAAATTGATAATATGAATCTAGTAGACATTGAAGTAGAAGCTCCGTACGTTCATTTTCCTCTATTTTATGTCACATAGAGGTGATTTAAGCAAAATAAAATATTTAGTATGTTGATATGGTTGATCATCGATGAGAATTCCTCCATCCGAAGAACATAAAGTCTTCTCTTTAGGAAAATATTATTGTGTAATGACTTGTTCTTGTACATTTTCATATGGATATCCCATATATATTTTTCCATCTTTATCTCAGAGATACTTGAAAATACTTCGTCTACTGTGGCCAATTGTAAATTGGTAACAACATTATCATCAATCTCATTCTATTTTCCATGGTATGTTATTTCTCTCGGTCTATCTCTAACAGTCGTCTAGCAATTCTCTATTATTAAAACTGTTTGTATCTTTATTTTTCACGTCATAAAATTGCTCCTATTGAACTTTGTTATCTCATACCGCCATCATTTTGTCTATAATAATTTAGTACACCAAAATAATCCCAACTTAATAAAAAAAATATTTTCTGATGTAAAAAATTAGTCAAGACTGCAACCACATAGCATACTCATAATTTTAAATAATTTTAAACCCAGAATCTAATGTCACTTGTTTGTTACAGATACGGTTTCTTGAGATACAAATATAAAAATTAAAAAAAAAAATTGGAGACTGAGATTTACGTGAAAACCTCTAAAAATTATTATGTTAAAAACAACGAGTAAGATGAAAATATTTCAATATAATATTTTGTAGATTAAAACCTCTCACTGTGTTTTCAAATAGAACACACATTATCTTAATACATGTGAACAAATACTTTAAAACTATTATAGAACTAAACACTCAAATAGAAATGCTCATAAAATCGGATAGTGATTCTTGAGATTAGGATGAAGAAAATGAAGGAATAAGGTGCATATTTATAGACGAATTTTTCGTGTCTGAACGTATCAATTATTCAGTTACCAATTATAAATCACCACCCACCCCCATTACTTGTCGACATTATTGTCAACGACTAGGCCTCGATCTCTTCTCCACTCTAGACATAAAGGACCATTAAATTTAACGAGTGATGGTCGATTTTAATGAGTGATACTCGATTTTATTAAGATCTAGCGTTCTCCGTTGAATTTGAAGCTTTTGTTCAAGTTTCTAAATTTAATCTGCGTTTCAAACCTCTTCTTAAAGCTTGATGCAGAATTTTCAAATAGAAGCGAAATTTGATCGCATATATTCATAAGTAAAGTTAATTGGTTGGAACTTCAAGTTGCTTAAATTCATGACTGCTTCTTTGCTTAGAAAACCGAATTTGGAACAATTGCTGGGCGATATATAATGGGCCTATATTTTTTTTGTTTTCATGGTACAAGTTTGCCTCCAACTGTTCTACAATCCCAATTTTCTTTAACAAAATAATGAATCATCTTATTAGGTGTATGATGTGAGCTCATTCATAGAAGAACGTCATGGAGGCGAAGAAGTTATGCTGTCATCTATGGGAGCCACCTCTAGATTCTCATTATAGGTGAATCGAGAGTCGGGCTCAACGAGGAAATGGAGTTATGAAGAAGATGAGATTGCAATGGCCAATCTCCTATATTAATACGAAAAAATTAGTTTAAAATAGTTTATAGTGAATTGTGTTATGACAATTTGAGTTATCCACTTTGGTAAAAGCAACGAAGATGAACACGAAGACTTGCAGTAAGAGCTCGGTTCGTGTTTATGTCGGCCTAAGCTTGGAACAGGACACTTCGGGTATGCATGTGTTTGGTTGGGTGTCTATTCAAGTTGCGGGAAGACCATACCTGTTGCCATCGCAATAGCAGAGATAATGATGTGGGCAGCTGTCCATACTGGGCCCAAAAAACAAGATTTTGTGTCAGCCAGTTGCCTATACTTGGCCCAATTATTTTAAAAAAAATGATTTTGAAGCCTGCTGCTTAGACTCGGCCCATGATCCAAACCAATATTTTTTAAAAAAGATTGGGTCTTACACTAGTATTGATAGCAACCCAAGCCAATAATTAAGCACTTGGCCCAATTGTTTGTTTAAAAAAGTCTCTCGAGATCTCAAGCTGTCATCTCTTCAAAGGGCGGATCTAAAAACTCTCCATAAATGTCATCCTTCAAATATTATCGTTCGGCAACTACACTGAATCAAAATCCTAATTTCGCCTCTCGGCATCCCTATTCTAAACAAATTGTATATGGCAATTCATACATTTTTTAATATCCATGCATATGTATGTATGTATGTTATAATGTGGAGTAGGTTTCTTGGGAGACGGTATCACAAATCTTTATCTGCTGACAGGTCAATCATACTCATATTCACAATAAAAAGTAATACTATTAGCATAAAAAGTAATATTTTTTCATAAATGACCCAAATAAAAGATTCGTCTCACAAAATACGACCCGTGAGACCGTCTCATACAAGTTTTTGCTTATAATGTGCAAGTTATCTGTTTCTTTTAAATTGTATTTCTTATTTTGTATATTTCTGTCAATTAGAATGATGTTTAATCAACACATACCGACTCATAATTATTAAATATATATTCTTTCTGCGTTTGTTGTTTATATAATGGAATATACTTGATGATGGAATCCATTTTCTACTAAAAAAAAGGAGAAAAGAACGATTCCGAGCACCTTTGTCCCCTTGTGATTGGCGTATTGCTTGTCTGCACACATGTTTCTTTTTTAAATTTCCTTCCATTAATATACGTTAAAGCTTGGTAAATAATTAATATTAATCAACACAGTTTACAATACATATTTAAATAATAATATATCATTACATTTAATCTGAAGGGTTGATTGAAAAGTGTTTTTATACACGAAATATATAGGAAATCATATCTTCTTTAGGTTGTATTTAGGCCAAAGGATTTGTGTAAAAATCGAAAAATAAAAATATATTTTTTTTAACTGAAATCTACGGTTGCTTAATGTCATGCCAATAAGTCATTAATCTGACCTTAAATTGTGTCAATCAACTATTAATCTGACCTTAAATTGAGCCTATATTCAGCAACTATATCAGCAAAATTATGTTCTATTCGTTTCAAGATTATCATTTCTTCGTTTCATGTTATGTTCTAAGATTTTGCTACAAAGCACTATTATGATTCCATTTGATATGAGATTGGATTTCCGAATTTTGATAAGATATGACCCTTACACGGTGGGATTATAATCGTTATATGAACTCGCTCTCCCTGGTTAACAACGAGGGACTGATATCTGTAAAGATTTTTGAATGATGATAAGATATGGCCCCTATACGGTAGGATTAAAATCGGTGTATGGCCTCGTCCATTATAGAATTAATAATTAGGAACTGATATCAATAAAACATGAAAACGAGATGAAATTTCAGCGCAATATGACATGTCTATGATATGTTTTGAGCTATGTTTCTCATTCTGTTTATTCCATGTCCCAACCCTTGTTGCAACATAACACTTTCGAATTTTTAAATATGTTATTGGGATCAGATTAGAGCATAGATGAGGTGAATAAATTCTTCGATTGTTTTCTAAACTTTGAACCGTTCTTAACCGTTTTTATGATTTTAAGAAATATTCTTGAACGTTTAGACTTGCTGGACCATTAAAAAGTTCAAGTGCAGAAACGGTCCAGCGTGGCTAGTGATAAACTATATTTGACAGTTTAACAAAAAACGACTTGAAATAAAATTTGCAAAAATGTTAAATGCATAAAGAAATAATACAAGTGTTTTTATGGATGTTCGGAGATAAAACTCCTACGTCATCCTTTCTTCCACTCGGAAAGGTTTCCATTAAAAGACTTTGGTTTTACAATGTCTTGTAACTACCTAATCCAAATAGGACTTATCAATGCCTAACTGAAACTTTTAATGATCACTTTAAAATTACGAATATTTAAGAATCCTCATTTCATAAGACAGCGAATGCAAAACTCAATGGTCAAACTTGACGGTTTGAGTTGGATTCTGTAGAAGCAGAAGATTTGTTCCATCACCAGCTAGTTTTTGTAACTCATGCATCTTCTCCATACATGCAGAATATTTGTTCCAAGAATCGACTAGAAGTGTCAATTGTTTATTTTCATTTAAAGTCGCATGGAACACTATTCATATATCATCATTTTTAGCCACTAGCATATTGGGTTTCTTAAAATCATCTACCATGTCATGCAGTGTCATTACAAGATCCTCACGTGTAAATTCATCCAAGTCAAAGTTAAATACAAGTCCATTTGCCCTTGCTAGTATTTGTCTCTGAACTTGATTGTTCTGAGTCATCATCAGCTTATTTGCTCTTACTTTCCTCAGCAACAAACACTTTCCAGTCTCTTTTCTTCTTATATAATCTTTTCTTATCTATGGACTGTCTCTTCTAAAATGGCCTCCTATCATCTTTCTTTGGCATTTTGCAATCTACAATGAAATGGCCTTTTCTTTCATAGTTAAAACAAGCTTGGTTATCATCCACTTGGTCTTGTTTACAATAATAGTTAAATTTAGATTGATTTTTCCTTATAAATTTTTCAAATTTCTTAGCAAATAAGGACATAGACTCGTTGATTATCTGGTCAGCATATTTTCTGCTACAAGCTTCTTCGCTGGCGGTTGGAGCTGATGTAGTTGCGACTAGAGCTTTCGTAGGTTGAATAGTTGATGGATCTTCTTCAATCCGGATTCTCAACTCAAACTCGTAGGCTTTAAGGTCAGAAACAAGTCGTGCAACTCGAGTTTGTTGAGATCCTAAGAGTCACTCATAGCCACCATCTTTACATCTCATTCTCTGTGAAGTGCTCTCATTATCTTCAAAAAAATTTCACGGTTAGAGTATTTTTTTACGAAGTGAAGGGAGTTCAATAATAATACTGCTAAAACATTTATCAAATTCATTAAGAGTCTCGCAAGGCTTCATTTTGACACTATCAAACTTCTGGATTGCAACGTCAGCTTGTTCTTCAGGTTTTCCCATATCTCTTTAGTTATAGAACAAGTTTTAATTTTACTGAATATATTTTATCAACTTTTATAAAGTATATCTTTGGCCAAGTTATCCAAGCTTACTTTCTTTTTGTCTTCAATTTCGACTGGTGCTTCTCCACCATTTGTTGTGCACCTTCAAATAATGCAATTATTGGATTGAATTTTAGTATCTTTGTTGGACCAGAAGTGATAACATATGACATGTCATCATCTTGAACTGTTAAGTGTGCTTGCATTCGAATTTTTCTATCATTATAATCTTTTTTTGGAAGATATTTTAACATATTAAAAGATTCTCTTTTAAAATAATGTTATCAGAGTTCAAGAATAACATATCTGATACCACTTGTTGGGATTGGATTAGAGTTTACATGGGAGGTGAACAAACTATTTATTATCTTCTTACTTTGAATTGTTCTTAACAGCTCTTAAGCTATTAAGAAATATTCTCGAATGGATAGACTTGCTAAACCACTAAAAATCGTAAGTACAAAAACAGTCTTGCTTGACTAATGATGAAATATAATTAACTGTTTAACAAGAAATGAATTGAAATAAAATTTGTTAATGTTAGAATATTATGAGTTTCAGAGTTTAACAATTAAATTCGTAAGAGAACTCAAGAACCGAACTGATCAAATAAATCGTAACTGAAATAATATTTAAAATCGATTACATAAATTTCAGTGAACGAATTGATAATTAGAAATTGAAGACTTCACTTAACTGAACTGGAAGAATCTTCATCAACCGAAGTATCCAAGCTGAAATGACATCAATTTGAACTGAAAATTTCATGCTGAACTGATTTGCCAATAAGTTGACTTATGATAAGTTAACCACGACTTCAGTTGTAATATCAGCTGATAGATTGACAGTTCGTACACAAGCAGAACAGATGTAACAGAGCAGAACAGTTTGATATTTTGTACCATTGTCAGATAAAGTCATCAACTTGAAATAAACAACAATTGAACGGATATTTGTTATTAAATGCATTCAATGTGACTGTTGGGATAGAAGACTATATACAGCCGATCAACTCAGTTGAAGAAGGTTGGTGAATATACTGAACACACTATCATCGATCATCGATCAGTTGCGATACTTTCTTCGAGCATTTTCTTAATCTACAAATCACACACTTACGTTCTTATTTTCATTGTATCAATTCATAGCATTCAGGCTACTAGTTAAGAGCGAATTATTTATTTTCTTTCGGGAATTTGAAAAACTAAGAGTTTCAGTTTTGCAGTGTATAAGTCTAACTGAAGTAGATTATTACAATCTGTTGTAATACATCAAAGTATTTTAGTGAAAAACCTATCTTTGAGATAAAAAAGATGACTTAGGAGCATTTGAAGACTATGAATATTCATAAAATTTATGTGTTCTAGTTCATTATCTATTCAGTTTTTGCAGTATCCTCAGTATTCAATCTATATTTCAATTTATTCTTGCATTATTATTAGTTGATTGATTTATATCGAAAAACAAGATTTCAGGATCAGTCAAATAAAAGACTGATTCAAACTTAAAAAGGTTTCAAAAAGCGTGAGTGTTATTCAACTTCTTCTAAACACTCTAACTGCATTAGCCGATTCTATCAATTAAGTTCGTATGAAATAACACAATTGTTTTTATGAATGTTCAGAGATAAAGTTCCTAGGCCAGCCCTTCTTCCACTTAGGAAGGTTTTCACTAAAGATTATTTTTACAATGTCTTATAACAACATACTTCAATCACGACTTATCATTTTTATTGAAACTCTTAGTGATTATTTTACCACTGTGGATATTTAAGAACTCTCGGTTCACCATACAACAAATACAAAACTCAACGGTCAGATCAACGATCAGACTTGACGGTTATGTTGGATACGCTAGCACAAAATGATCCTTGGATGACCTGATGTATTCTGATAGGTGTGTTCTAAGAGAGAAATTATTGTTTTGATCACTTAAGAGTTGTCAAAAAACTTTTGATAATGTAGATTGTAAAATGCGTGAATTCCAAGGGGATTTTTTTGAGTTTGCAACAACATATTTATAGTTGGGAAGTTTCAATGGTTGTAAATACTTTCCAACTATCACTTGTACTATTTCGTGACATAACGGACTTGAGTCTATCAGCATTGTACAATGTAATAAACTTCATTAAATGTTCCATTTTCTTTATCATCTTGTAGCTCCTAGCTTACAAAAAGTAGTTTGATTAAGTCACTTTTGGGAAACATTCCGTCACACCAGGGGTTGGCAATGTACTGTTACTTTATGCCAAAACTAGTAGTCTCTGAGCGGTTGAAATAACATATCTTCATTGATTTGCACACTTCTGACTTTGAAAAAAAAAACGTATTGTATTTAATACAAAATGGCCAGATGATAAATAATCTGCAACTGGTAATGAATAAAGCATTGAAGCATGTAGACGCTGCATCAGCGGCCGGAAATCTAAAATACAAAACAATGTAGCGGTTGGGATTGGATTAAAGTTTAGAGGAAAGGTGACTAAACAATTATAAAATTAAATTTGTTAACTCAATAGAATTTGGGACAAAGTAATGTGATTATTTACTCAACCACTCTTCTAAAAATCACTCGATCATAACAAGTAGTATCAGAACGTGGTCAATTTTCGTTTCTGAACAATATATATTTAATGGCCTTGTTAGTAAGATCCTCATGTTCTCTAAAAAGGATTTTGATTATTGAAAAATCAGATGCATGCTCACCTGGCTGCACAAAAAGATGATAGGTGGTACATTATTACTGATGGACCAATGACTATAATGAAGGCTAATAAAATTGTTGTGGTTACTGACGTGCACCTCAAATGATTGAGAAGCCAGAGCTGAATGGATGAGTGAAGATAAGAAGATATCTAATTAGGATAATGTGGCTAAATATATACTGTACAAAACTTTGGAAAAAAAACATTTTCAGTAAGATCAAGATGTGGAAATCTGGCAAAGAAATATGAGATAAGTTGATTCAACTATGTGAGAGAAATGATCAAACTAAATAAAATAAATTATATGTCGCAATACAAAAGTTTGATGGCATCAAGATGAAGCCTGTCGAGTCTATGTCAAGCTTTGATGAGGGATTCAATAGCATTGTGATTGAGCTAAGTGCTCTAGGAAAAGTATATAATAATAATAAAGAAGTGGTATTTAAAGTTATTAGAGGATTTCTAAAGGAATTAGATATAAAAACCATAGCAAAGCGATAATAAAGATCTAAATAAACTGGAACTGCATGATCTGTTTGCAAATCTCAATGCTTATGAGTTTGAATTAGAAGCAAGAGATGGTGAAAAGTCTACCACCCAACTGAAAAAAGCCTTGATTGCTATAACAATGGATCCATCGGTTTCAAAAGATAAATCAGCTGAGCAGTTAATTAATAATTTTATGTCATTGTTTGTGAAGAAATTTAGAAAATTTCTGAGAAAGAATCAAGAAAATTTTCAAAGTCCTTATATAAGGCCACATCACAAAAGAGAATCCGCTGATGAGGACAACTCATGTTTCAACTGTGCCAAGATTGGTCACTTCATAGCTAACTGCCCAAAGCCCAAGAAAAATAATAGTAGAAAAACTAACATGGACAAGAGGTATTTTGGTAAGAAAAAGAGATCCAAATATGACAAGAGATCATTCAAGAAGAAACATGACCATAAATCTTTGGTGGCTGAGGACAGTAAGGACAAATGGACAAATTCTGATTCATTTGAATTCGAGAGTTTAATAAATGGGAATGATGAAGAAGAGATTCACTGCCCCATGGCTGATGCTGAGCAAGAATCTACCAGTGAAGAGGTATTCAATTTTAGCTCAACTAAGTTTACGCGAGATGATCTAATCACGACATTACATAACATGGTAAATGAGTACAAAAGGCTTTCTCAATCATTTGAGGAAGTCTAGACTAAGCAATCAGTTATGCCTGACAAGAATACTGAGCCTAACTGGGAACAATCAGGTGAAATCTCTAAGTAGAAATTGCAAAGCTAAAGACTGGGACTGGGTGAGTATGAGTTGAGTATCAGTAGTTAAGTTCATAGAATAAGAAATAAAATGAACTGATCAAGATTTGAAGCAAGTCATCAGTAGTCTAGTGGAAATGAAAGTGTTACAAAAATTATCTTGAGATAGGACTGGTCTTTATTTTAATAATGATGAAAGCGTTTATAAATCAAGTATCAAACCGAAACTGAGCTTGTGTAGAAATACATTCATTTTGTTAAATCCAGTACAAAATATGAACATAAAGAGACTATCCATCAAGTTGAAAAACATGTTGAATAGACGAACAAAGTCAACAAGTTTGGTATTGGTTACAAACTTGAGAGTGCTAATGTCAAACCTAACTGAATTGATAATAGATTAAGTTTAGCAAGGCATAACTATGTGAATGATAAGTCTTACCGATACGATAACTACATGCCTATTCAGAATAGATACAGGTTGACCAATGAAGATAGAAAAGGCAAACAACATTTATTTAATTCACACAGAGCACTGCACACACATGTTTTTGCACAACCCTTTTAGAACAAACAACTAGGTAAGTCTGTCAAACTGGTCCAACCGTGGGTTCCTAAGGGACTAATTCCAATTGGACTCAAGTAGGATTGTGTACCAGTTAAATTTTACTTGTGATTGTAGATTAAAGGAGAAGAATGACTAAGGGAATCATTTTGGTATTTGGGTAGTGGATGTTCAAAGCACATGATTGGTAAAGCACAAATGCTAACCCAACTAATCAGATACGAAGGTCCAAAATCAATACGAAGGTCCCAGAATAACATTTGGTGACAATACAAAGGGTCAACTGAAACGTCTGCTACTCGTTTTCTTAAAACGAGCTAGAAATTTTTTTTCTTCTCCTTAATCCCCATAATTCAAAATATACATATATATAAATACTTCAAAATACCTTGACACCATTTTGAAGTAAACAACCAACTAACATTTAAAAATACAAAGGATATAGTTTAAACATAAAATCGTTAAACTTTTTACCAAACCTATAAACATTATTTGAAAAGTATAGCACATACTCTAACCTGTCAAAAATCACTCATACACATAAATAAATTGTCGTAAAAATATTCTTAACATAAATCATAATCATAAACTAGTGCGGAATACTAGCGTCGGTCCTCAGGTTATGTGCACCTTCAATTCAGTCAGATCAACCATCAAGACCTCCAGTAATATTAGCATCATAATCACCTGCATTCATCACACCTAGTGAGTCTAAAGACTCAACACACCATAATCTTGATAACAAGTAATACTTATAAAATCGCATGCAACAGTGAAAGATACTTTTACGTAAAAATAGCATCTTCATGACATGCATAGCATAAACCTCAACTTTTCATTTTTTCTCATTTAATAACATAAATCATTTCATCATGAACATAAACATTTTTTCTTTTTGCTAAATTAAGATCGTTAATTGTGACTTTCCTCATCCTCATAAAGTTGATGGATCCATCTACATGTAACCACAGTATTGGGCGGCGGGGACACCAGTAACACTCTCACCAGTCAACTGAGCATTGGCATATCCTCATCGAATAGATATACGATCGTCGGGCTCCATTTGGGGCATTCTCCCATAAATGGGCTCTCTCTAGGGTCTTTTCCCTCACGATATCCCCATTCTTATCCTCATATCCTCAATAGTCACAATTACTTCACCTCCTCCAATATTTCACATTTTTATCACTTTACAAAAATAATGCATTTAATATCCTTTTCATTTTTAAAAACAAGCATGCAACATATCTTTTAACGTTATTGTATTATCATAAAAACCCATAATAATTTAAAATAATCATTTTAGCATATTAAAAATCCATAAACATTTAAAATAACATTTTAGCAGCATAAACGTTTAAAGTAACATTTTGACATATTAAATCATAAACATTTAAAATAAACATTTTGACATAAAAATCCATAAACATATAAAATTTCATAAACATTTAAAATAATCATTTTAACATATAAAATTCCATAAAAATCCATAACCATTGAAAATAATAATACTAGCACATAAAACAACATTCAGGACACTGTCATGACGTTTTTAAATTTTCGGGTGTAAAATTATCGTTTTACCCTTACACGTAAATTTCATGTTTTTGGCATTTTCTTAATTCCATCGACTCTAACATGTCTCAAATAATTATTTAAGCTTACATGAATTTTCTCATATTTTTATTTAGTATAAATCGAGGAATTTTAGATTAATATTTAAATATAATATATTAATGCGTTTTAATCCCGAATTAAACCAAACCGTAATATAAAATTTTCAAATTAAAAAATTATACTTCTAATAATTATTTGAGCTTAAATATAATTTTCCATAATTTTATTAAGCTTAAATCTAGGTTTTTCTGTTAATTATTTAATTAACTTTTCGTGCGGCGATTAATTCTTGGATAAATCCAAAACTCATTATTTTGATCCCAAATTTTAAACATAACATTTTATTATTTATTCCACTCTTCCAAGTCATGAGCCACACCCGTGGACCCATGGATTAAATTTTAATCTTTTAATTTTCGTTTTTGACACGTAGACGAACACACCGAGCCATCTCCCAAAATACTCGAGCCACCTCAAGCCAAACCCGAGCCAACCCACCTAAGAACCCTCTTGACCAAGCCCAAGCCCCTGAACCTAGCCCAGGCTCGCTCAACTCACATGGAACTGAGACCTAATTGCATGTGTTGTGTGTGCATGAGTCTCCTTCCCTTCCCCAAGACTCCTAACCAGTTAGGACACCTCCAGCCCTCTAACCACAGACCACCCATGACCTTTACTTACCCTAGACCAGCCCCAAACCTGAGCCACCCCCAGCCCGAGCCCCTGAGCCACGCAGCTAGACACAGCAGCCCGAGCCCCTCGAGCCAGCTGCCAGCCCAACCGCTCCATCCCCTGGCTCGACCCCTACCCATGACCCTAGGACCCTGATGGAGCACCTTGGCTTGCCCCCAGGCTAGCCGCGAGCCCCTCTCTCAGCCCTTCCCTCTTGCACGCTCAGGAAGAGTCCTTGCTTAAGTGGACTCTTTCCTAGCCACTCCCCTTGAGCCCTAACCATGCAAGTACACTACCTGACCTTGAACCGCATCTAGCCCAGGCCCCCAACCCAATCCTGGCCAACCCGTGAGCCCCCATGCAAAGAAACAAGCCCCTTGAACCAAAACATGCACACATACTCTTCAAAAGCCTCTTGGTTCCTTTTCCTTTAACCCACGTTTGTTCCAGCTTGTATTGCTCATGTTGCAGCGTGTTTGTGCGTGTTTCTATCCTTTTAAAATTGTGTAAAAAAATCTCATATTACTTCCTAATCATGGCAGCCCCTTAGGTACATGAATTTCATGATTTTTGGATCAACAACATGCTTTAAAAATTCACCTTTGATGCATAAATAAATTTATTTGAAAGCTTCACTTGTTTTTCATGCAAAACATAATAAAATAAATACTATGGTGTGATGGATGTTTGAAGAAAAGAATATGACGTGCCTTTGCGTATTTTACGTATGAAAACGAAGCGATGATGCGAAGAACCGTGACGTAGACACCTAGGCTGAATTTTTCCCTTGAAGAACCTTCGAATTCTCCTCTAGTTGCTGTTGGCGTGTGTCGTGTACTTGAAGGAGAGAATTGTGATGCTTTTGGGGGTAGTGGGCGTGACATATCATGGCATGGGGTAGGGTTGTAAGGCTTTAAAATATTAATAAAATCCTAACCAAACTCTAATTTCTAGTTTAGATTCATTAACAATGTTAATTAGGCTCATATAGCTCATTAGTGTTTAATTAAAATATAAAAATTATTTTGTTTAATAAAGTTTGTGAAATTATTAGCCGGGTTGCTAAAACATTTGCATTTTTGTTGAAAAACCAACACCGATAAAACTTACGTCCCGGCGTATAAAATCACCTCAAAACCTCATATTTTCACAAATAAGAAAAATTATCAATCATATTTTAATAATTAAAAACAATTATTTAATACAAACATTTTTCATTTTTCAGCTCTCGGTCTCCGTTCCTCGATCGCAACTCGGATATCCTTTAAAAATATATTTTAATGCAATCATGTAGAAAAAATATATTTTAAACATGTCAATATGCACAACATAATTAATTTATGCAATTAAAACAATTAATTGAAAGACATAAGGAATTTAATAATTTATATACATGTGGTTCGCGTGGATCTTCGAACTTTTGGGACATTACAAAAATCGTGGGTAAGAGTAAGATTACCCATGAAAATATTACCATTAATGATATGTTATTTGTTCAAAATCTATCCTACAATCTGACTAGTATTAGTCAACTTTTTGATAATGGTTACTTAGTTGAATTTCAAATAATATATGCCTGATTAAGGATGCCAACAATCAATAAGGTGAAACGATTATCACGACAAAAGCCTCCTCGTCATAACGACGAGGACACATATAAATAATAACTTGAAGGACCTTCCACATGAAAATTCATTTTGAACATTATGAGTAAATGATGATAGCACGTCTTAAATAAGTGATATGGGTTGTAGTTTAGCTATGTTAGATTACATATACATTTAACATATTTTTGTTTAAAAAAAGTTGCAAAAGAAAAGTTGTCTAGTTGCAGTCAAAGAAAAATCATCTTCCAAATCTTGTCTAGTGCATAGTTGTCTAATTGCAATCAATACAACTCATCTTTCACATGTTTTCACCCAATCATAAATTAGCTATACAATATATTAGAGATACATCTTAAAGTCAAAATATATTTCTTTAAATATACACATTCATATCACACTTCAAATCCCTGAGAAATCAATCTAACTATTCCGAATTTTTACCATCAGATCAGATATCGTCTAATTTAAACCATTGAGCCAGATTTATTATCCAATTTTTGTAGCTATAAATTGAAGTATCATTTGTAGCATTGACTTATATCATACAAATAAAGTATTATTTAAGATCAAATGTCTTCATCTAAACATGGTGTTGCTTTCTCAATAGAAGAAGACAAACTCCTCGTGCCGGCTTATCTTTACGTCTCGCAAAATCCAATAATTTGTGTAAACCAGTCACATGATATGTTGTGGTCACGAGTGGCAGCTAGCTACCACGAACAACTCACTAATTCATCAACAGAGTCTCCTGAAAAAAACTTTGTGAGTAATTAATTGTGTTAACATATTTGTGCCAAAATATATTTTTTACCTTCTATAACTAACATACATGTCACTCATGGTTACGGTTGGATCAAGCGAAAGCCTTATATATACAATCTGGGTCAACTTGGAGGTTGGATCATGTTTGGCCGTTAGTTAAGGACCAAGAGAAGTTTAGAGCATCCTAAAATACTACGGATGAAATGCTCTATTTCCTAAAACACTACGGATTAACCCAATGTACATTGATGAATCATTCTGTTAATGCTTGCTCAAAGAACAAAAAAATTGGCAGAGAAGAGCAGCGAGAGGGATGACTCTAACGAGACTTCTACTCCATTTAGACATTTTTTTGAAGGAACTTCTCCATCCGAGTCCGATTTTTCAAACTATCAGTGTGTTGTCATGATTCAGTGAACTAAAAAAATTTGTCTATTTTTATTGTTTGTGAGTGTTTTTTTAATTTGTTGGTGGCATTTTATTTAGTAATTGTTTATTTTTCTATGTCCAATGCTCTCACATGTTTAATTCATATCAATTTAAATTAAGTCGATAACAAATGCTTGAAATAAATTGTGTAATGTATTATTTCATGATATTGTTCATCATTTCTCTTTGACGTTGATTACAAATAGTAAAATTACAATAAATTAATGGAAAAATAACACTTTAAATAATTAAAAACAAAAAAAATAGCATTGAAATTATTTAAAGAGATTAAAAAATGAAAATGATCCAAACATAAATTTAAAGTAAAAAAGGATCATTTTACAATCTTAAAGGATGTCATTTTCGTAATTTAAATCTTCTTCCAAAATCATACTTCATTCTTACCTTTGTCCTCCAAATATATATATTTTTGTAATAAAAGAGGATTCGAGATGGCCTTAGTCGAAATGCAATCTAACATTCAAATACGAATTTTAACTTTATGAAAACACAATATTTCACCTAAATATTTAATTTTTATCTTTTCGATAAATTCAATTGAAAGGGAAGATGAGATTGGTGGTGGGCTTCCCCATGAAATGAGACGAATAAAGAATTGCACAGATCGACGTCAGATTGTACGGAATAGGGCCCACATTTCAGGTGGAGGATCTCCGGGATAGAATCTCATTATAATTCCTAATTATTTGACTTTTTCTTTTGCTTTTTCTCCCTTGATTTTCCAACGGTTAATTTCAGGTTCTTAGCTTTGATTTTTTGCCACTTTCAAACCTGCTAAGTACAAAACCCTAGTTGTCTTGATCGATTGCGTCTTTAATTAGTGAGATTAGATTTAGATAAATCTTACATTTTCATTGTATTTTTTTTAAAAAAAAAACATATTTTTACCATGCATGGAGCTGATGCTTCGAGAAACGAATTCTTCAATATGTTAGATAAATATTTGAGTAGGACTCTTGTGAGACGATTTAACGAATCTTTATCTGTGAGACGTGTCAACCCTACCGATATTCACAATAAAAAATAATATTCTTAGCATAAAAACTAATACTTTTTCATGGATGACCCAAATAAGATATATGTCTCACAAAATACGACTCGCGAGACCATCTCACACATATTTTTGTCTAAATATTTTTATTTATAAAGTTTAAATTATTTTTAGATAAATTTTTCCATTAAATGCCCATCTTTACTTTTATGGAAATGATTCAGATCAATATATTATTTATTTATTATTCTTAGAGTTTAAATCATGCTGTCTCATCATTTTGTTGACTTTAAAAAAATTACGTCAGAATGCATAATATATCACTCCAATCTTTTAATACAAAAAAAATATCAAAATATCCATAAATATAGAAAAACCCTGATGCCAAAAATCAGTATTTTTACTCCTAAAATAATTATTACCTTTATTCCTTTTAGTTATGCTTTATTCTAAAAAATTAATGATATCAATATATTGTTATTAAAATTTTATATTATTACTTATTTTATTTCAACGGAAAAACTCATCCTAAATTTTTCTATATTTTTTAGTGCACTAAATTGAAAGTGAGATTAGATAAAAATACATTGCTTCTTATTAGTGTAACTAAGATTTAGTTTTAATAAAAACAAATAAAGTGGAGAGATTCTTATTATGTAACCAAAATTTAAAAAACAACTCCAATCAATAATTATTGCAACTGTAATAATATTTATTTGAAGAAATAACGATATAGAAGTTAAGATGAATGGACAAGTCTGTAATCGATAAATTTTGTAAATATTATTATAGGAAAAACATTTATTCCACAAATTCTTATTTTTATTTGTTCCATAAAAAAAGGTGAATATAGACAAGGCTGTAATTTAAAATTAAAATAACAAAAATCGAATTATTTTTACCTATTTTTCACTCTATTCATTTTCAAAAAGTATATATTTTTTAAGAGAAACATAAATTAAATTACTTTAATGTATTTTATGAAGAGTAGATCTTTTGTGAGACGGTATCACGAGTATTTATATGTGCAACAGATCAACTCTACCGATATTCATAATAAAACGTAATACTCTTAGCATAAAAAGTAATATTTTTTCATGGATGATCCCAAATAAGATATCTGTCTCACAAAATACGACTCGTGAGATCGTCTCACACTAAATTTTTACCTTTTATAAAATAAGAATAAGATATAAAAATTAGAGTATAACTAATGTTCGATTCAGAATATACCTTATCTATTATAAATGTACACCTCCCCTGAGTGTGATTCCCTGACCCTTGTTCAAAGCCGCCCTTCTCTTTCTTCTTCTTTGACCTAACAGGCTAACACATATATTTATCGTCAATGGCCGAAACTTCAGAACTTTTTTCATTTTTTTGGGTTTTTCCATTCACTATTTGATGCTCTTCATCTTCAGTAATAGCTTGGTTTTCAATTCATCATACGTGTATGTATATGTATGTATGTGTGGTTGTTTTTGTACATCTCTCTTTTCAAGATTTGATTTCCAGCAGCCAATTGTGTCAGTATATTTTTTGACACCGTCTTTGTTTTCCCTTCGTGAAAGGATTTAATTTCCACCCGCAGAGGAAAATATTATCTTTTGCTGGATCGCCAAAAAAATAACTAAAAGATCGTCAAATCTGGAGCAGATTGTGATTTTTTTTCCACAAAATGTCAAAGTATTTTTTTTAACCATAGATGATATTGATATGTTTCACGAATAAAGATACGTTGAGATCGTTTAGTGACATACCTACTCTATCTTTTTGTTCACTGCTAGCTGTTTTCGTGAATAACTTTCCTGCTTGCAATTTATGTAATTTTTTTCTGTCCATTTAGGGTCTCAAACGTACAACACACACCTTCAAATT
Organism: Primulina tabacum; assembly: GCF_025594145.1. NCBI lineage: Eukaryota > Viridiplantae > Streptophyta > Magnoliopsida > Lamiales > Gesneriaceae > Primulina > Primulina tabacum. The sequence goes on along the minus strand of NC_134552.1, from coordinate 333,305 downwards.
TGTGTTCTCTGATACATTTTACTCCATTGATCTCTCATCGTTTTCATATATAGTTTCACATGAATATTATATGGAGTGTGAAACTCTGAGTCGGCTAAAAATGAATTTCTGGTTTAGTCCTTGTTTTATAAAAAATGAGATGAGATTCACAAGAGGGCTTTTATTTTTTCGATCTGCAAATAAATCTTTGGGATCTTTCGCATGGATCTATAGATGGAATGAAGATACAGTCGCTGTTTTCTGGTGTAGCATCATCAAGATTCACACATGCAAAGGCTATGGTGCTGCTCTTCTCTCTATTTCTAAAATGCCTTGCTTTCTCTGTCCACACCAAAAGCTTTTTTAATTGGTGAGAATCTTGATGATGCTGCATCGGCAATAAACGACTAATTAATAAGTTAAAGCAGCAGAACTCGATCTGTCAGGTGGCATTTGCGCTACTTTGCGGGAACTTGATATTTTAATCAATGTCCTTTTCTTTTATTTATTTCTCAACACACACACACACATATATATAATGCGTTTTGTCACATCTATGGAAAACTGACACAAAATGACTACTGAGAAGGGATGATTCAACGCTGATCAATATATCTGTGATTATTCTCTCTGAGGAACAAAGTTTTGAGGTGATGGAAACTTTTACTTGTCCCCAAGAGAGTAACAGAGATCCTGCTCACAAGTTCAAGATTTTGGGAAAAATTTTAGATTCCATTTACATTTATCTTTCTCAAAAGTGATTATTTATTATAACCACTTTGAGATGCTTATCAAATTCGATCTTTTATGACATTTTCCAGGACAAAAAATTTATACGTGGATTCTTGAACTAAACACAGGCAAAGTTTGTGAGTTAAATAAAGACTCCATGGTTCTTTAACACAAAGATCCGAAGGGAATCGAAGGAAAGCTGAAGCGAAACGAAAGTTTATTAGTTCTTTGCATGTTCTCTGCTTATAATTTGTCCAGTGATTAATGAGTTGGTGATCAAATGGATGTAAGTTTAAAATATTTGGGAGAAATATATTTTCCCAGGAAAAAAGTACACATTAAATATCATGAAAGGATCGCCTCCCTACTCCTTTCCCTTCATATAAAAATGTTATTGTATATATGGTAATTATTGCTCGAACTGATCTGTGGTTTTATGTAGAACTGTGCTTATACGTTGGGATTAATTAAATGTATGCATTTTTATTGATTTATGACTGCATTAATATATGGTTCTTGTATACTGCAAATCTCGAATCTTTTTTTCAAAAAACAAAATATAGAAATGTAAATTGTGATATATAAATCGTGAAATATGTTTATGCATGCGATCGAAAATTATGACGATTAGTCTCTTTTTCCTGGTTTTTATTGCCTAATCTTTTTTGTTTCAACTTCATAGATTTTGTCAGAATTTTTATCAAAATCATGTTTATACAAATCTATGAACATGATAAACAATATACGGAAATAGATCGAGCGTTATCTCCGGCCATCAAATGATTTGTAAGTTTTCTGATTTCTTCCTATTGAAGCCTTCTAAGCACTCCAAAACTCTCTGTAGATTGTGTATTTTGTTCTTATGAGGTGTATACTTAGGGAACTCAATCACCAGTATTTATAATCCTTTCATACTATCAATGAATGATTGTGGGAGCCTTATTGTCAAAAAAAGAGACGCATGTTCGTCTCAATTTTGTAAAGTTTAGGCGGCGTACGCATATTTTTTAAAAGATGTAGGCATGGTCGTCGCCATTTCCTACTCGTTTATTCTTCTCTTTTTGAATTGATACGTTCCATTTTTTCTTACATTCTCCCACTTGACTCATATCTCATTTTCCACAGGAAGAAACAAAAAATATGAATAATGGCGATAGCTCGTCTTAAAACGTGTATTATCTTCCATGTATTACAATGTATTATGTATCTCAAATCTGTATAACTTAATGAATAAATTTTATGTTTATTCGAGGTCTTTATTAATATTTTTAGAATCAAATAATGTGCACACAATAAATATGAGAAAATATCACATCACAGTTTCATTAATTTGTTTTTACAACAAAATTACATAAAAGATTCAAGTCTCATTCTTTGTTTATGATCCTTGAATTTTAATAGTGACATGTCTTTAGTCAAAAGATTTGCAATCATCAATTCAGTGCTAGTGTGTTCGATAATTAATTTCTTATCTTTAACATGTTCTCGTATATTGAAATACTAAATGTCGATGTGCTTGTTTCGACTACCACTTTTGTTATTTTTAGCCATAAAAAATAACAGCTGAATTGTCACAATATATTCTTAATAGCCTAGATATAGAATCCATAATTCTAAGCCTCGAAATGAAACTCTTCGACTATACACCATGTGAAGTTGCCTCAAAACAAGGTACGAACTCAGCTTCCATAGTGGAAGTAGCAGTCAATGTCTGCTTTGCACTCCTCAAAGATACAGCTCCACAATCTAGTATGAAATATATCCTGAAATGGAATTTCGGAATCAATGTAATTAGCGTAGTCCGAATCAGAGTAGCCAATTACTTCCAAATTCTCAGTTTTCGTCTAAATTACTAGATCATTATTTGGGCATTGGCTTAAATAGAACTTATCTCCTTTCACAATGGGAGCTATACTTGGTGAACAATCTTTCATTCGATATCTTTCTAAAACTTTGTTGATATAGGTTTCTTGAGATAGACCTAGAATACTTCGAATATGGTCTCTATGTATCTTAATGCCAATGTAATAAGATGCATCACTCACATCCTTTATATTAAATTTTTTAGAGAGAAATTGTTTCACCTCATTTAACAAACCATTATCATTAGTTGCGAGTATTATATCATCCACATATAAAATAAGAACAATTTTTTACTTCCACTGATCTTCTGGTATATACACTGATCCATGATGTCCTCTACGAATCCGAATGAAGAGATAACATAATGAAATTTCACGTACCATTGACATTATCTTGTTTCAATTCATATATAGATTTCTTAAGCTTATATACCAAGTGCTCACCATTACTAGAGAATAATTCTTCATGTTGTTTCATATAAACCTCTTCCTCTAATTCTCCGTTGAGAAAAGCTGTTTTCACATCCATTTGTTGTAAATCTAAGTCAAAATGTGCAACTAATACTAGAATGATACGGAGAGAATCTTTCTTAAATACAAGAGAAAAAGTTTCCTTATAATCGATTCCTTCCTGCTGAGTGAATCCTTTAGCTACAAGTCTTGTTTTATATCTCTCAATGTTACCTAATGAGTCATTCTTTATTTTGAAGACCCATTTACATCCAATAGCTTTTACATCATCAGACAACTGAATAAGATCTCAGTTCTCCCTTAAATGACATAGAATTCATATCTTTTTTCATAGCATTAAACCATAATTTTGACTCATTACAACTCATGGCTTGTAAAAACGTTTTAGGATCATTTTCAGCTCCAATGTTAAAGTCTGACTCTTGTAAATACACAACATAATCACTAGATATAGCTGATCTTCCTATTCTAGTAGATCTCCTTAGGCTGTTTGGTTGATCAACAATTTCTTGTTGTTCTTCATTAACAACTTGATCTACTGTATTTTTGTCAGTGAATTGTGGAACTTCATTAACCAATTGTCTAACACTCATTTGGTCTTGAGGGGTATCATTTGAATAAGAGGCTTGTGAATTAATGTGATCTTTCTCAAGAACTGTGTCATTTGAATGATCACTCCCACTAATCAAATCATTCTCAAGAAATTTTGCATTTATTGATTCCACAATTCTAGTTCTGTGAGATGGACAATAGAATCTGTATCCTTTGGATTTTTCGGCATACTGATAAAATATCCACTTATAGTTCTTGGATACAGTTTCTTTTCATGTGGATTGTGAACTCTTATTTCTGAATGACAACCCCAAATGTGTATATGTTGCAAACTCGTTTTCCAACCTTTAAATAATTCAATGGCATCTTTGGACATCTTTAGTTGGAACTCGGTTTAATATATACACAACTGTCGTTAGAGCTTCAGTCCACAAGGATTTAGGAAGTTTGAAGCTACTAAACATGCTCCTCACCATGTCCAATAATGTTCGGTTTCTCCTTTCAGCTACGCCATTTTGGTCCGGAGAACCAGACATAGTATATTGGGCAACAATCCCATGTTCCTGGAGAAATTTCGCAAACAAACCAGGTGCTTGTACATTCTCAGTGTATCTACCGTAATATTCTCAACCTTTTTCGGTTCTCACAATCTTAATCTGTTTTCTACATTGCTTCTCCACTTCAGCTTTAAAAACCTTAAAGGCTTCAAGTGCTTCGTTTTTGTTATGAAGCATGTAGATATACATGTATCGTGAGTAATCATCGACGAAAGAGATGAAGTATTTCGGACTTTGCATGTCCATATCTGGACAACAAATATCTGAATGTATGATTTTTAATATTTATGTCCTCCTCTTGGCACCTTTTTTACACTTATTAGTCTGTTTTTCCTTTATGCAGTCCACACAAGTCTCAAAATCAGTAAATCTAAAGTACTAAGTACTCTATCATTCACTAATGTTTTAATTCTCTCTATGGAAATGTGTCTCAATATCTTGTGTCACAATACAGAGGATTCTTCATTTATAATGCATCTTTTAATACCTCTCTGAACATGCATACTGGTGTTATTATTTTGTAAATAAATAGAGAAAAGACCATCAATCATTGTACCATTTCCAACAATATTTGTTTTAAAATAAATTTATTGATTTATCCAAAATCTGAAATGAATAACCAAGGGGTACAAGATTTAAAACAAAAATTCAATTCCTAGAAAATTAAGAACATAAAATACATTTTCCAGTTTTAAAATAAAACCACTATCCAATATAAGGCAGCAAGTCCCAATAGCATCCACATGTGAAGACATCTTGTTTCCTGAATAGATATTATGTTCATTTCCTTGAGGTTTCCTTAGGCTTTGCATATCCCGCAAGGTATTTATAACATGGATTGTAGAACCAAAATCAATACACCATGTGTTATAAATCATATCAATCATATTATATTCGTAACAGACAAATGAAATAGGAATACCTTTCTTTTCAAGTCAATCTTTAAATTTATTGCAATCCTCCTTTACGTGGCCCGTATTTTTACAAAAGAAACATTTGGATTCTTTCTTGATGTCAGGTTGAAATGGAATTATTCATTTCCCTTTTCCCTTGACTTTGGCTTGTTTCTTATACTTTTCTTGTGTAGTCATAAAAACATTATCACTCATTTCCATTATCAATCTTCCTTCCTCTTGAACACTAATAGTCATTAATTCATTTATTGACCACTTATTCTTACGTGTATTGTGGGAAATTTTAAAGAGTCTATATTTATTGTAGAAGAGTGCATAAAAAAATTTTCAGACATTTCCACTTCAAATGTCCTTAGTCGAGCCTCTATGTCCCGCATTTTCATGATGTGATCTCGCACATCTCTCACACTGGTGAGCTTTAATGAAGAGAATTCCATAATTAGGGTGCTGACAAGTGTCTTATGTGAAGACTGAAACTGTTCATCAATAGCTTTCAGTAATTCTTTGATGTTATTATGCTGATCGATAGAACCACGCATACTAGCAGAGATTTTGGTCTTTATGAACATTACGCAGAGTTAATTAGATCGCTCCCATTTTTCATAAAGATCAACAACATCTTGAATGTTGTTTCCAGTAATAGTAGATGGTTCGTCTTTCTGTATATCATAATTAATATCCATTCACCCTAATTGAAGAAGAATTCTTTCTTTCCATATTTTATAATTATCGTCCTCCAGTTCAGGAATTTCACATTCAATATCAGAAAAACTCGCAAGTTGCATAACTGCATAAAAATATAATATGCTTATTATTTTTAAAATTTTGAGGTAATATCGTGTTTTACCAATGTAAATAACGTTTTGAAAAATTTAGTGACATAAAATTTTGTTGGGGATCGATATCGAGTTTAGAGAGGGGGTGATTATACTCGTTCCTTTGTTTGACGTTTTTGCAAAGGGTGCTAGAATCCTGTTAGAGATTGTAGCTTATCTTGTTCGAATAAATATTCAGTAGATCACAATAATAAGTGCGGAAACAAACTGATGATATGCAGATAACGGTACTCCGTGACTCTCATAGTCGGTTAAATCAATTTCCCACAATTGTTGATACAAAAATAAAAAAAAATCATTTCTTTTCTTTTCAAAATGGATGAAAATCTCTCAAAATTTGTAAATATTTTCCTTCTGTTTCTGAAAATGTTCTAAGAAAAATTTATGCAGGTAGGTGTGAAAGATTGAGATTGTTAATGCAAAAAAGAATTCCAGAAGATATTCGTCTTGTAATAGAAGCTAAGGTCCGATTAAGAGGAGAAGTTCCACAATCATTGCTCATTCGATATTTGTCTGGATTAGGAAAAAGCACTTATGCGAAAAAACGAAGGGCCAAAAGGTTAGGGGTTTGTCATAAGTGTGCAAGATGGACTTGTGACAAACGATGTAGATCTTTGGAATGTGTTTCCGATAACAGAGAAGATAAAATTGGTTTCATTAAGAATGAGCTAAGTAAGGAGTCTTTAGATAACATCTTATTGACTCTTGAGACGCATTCTAGTGGACATGTGAAAATTGAACTTCTCCATTTATGGAAACAATTTCAAGATGAGCGTCATAGTCTTGGAAATCCGACTAAAAAATACCATGTTTGCCAATTTATAAGAAAATTGGATGGGAAGCATATCCTCGACTCATAGAAGGCGTTGAAGCCGTTTCTGGACATAAAACCAGAGGAAAATTGTGAGCCACAATCACACTACTGTTTATATGCATGTGTGTCATTATTATTTTTACTGTTTATTCTGATTATTCTGCTTACAGCTATGACCCATAGTTTTATCATGATAATATATTACCCCTATAAAATCTCTCATCTTTTTCTCTATTTTCGCAGACCAAAAAGAAAGTAAAAACATGGTTGGATCCTCTGCACAAACATTGAAAAATATCTGTGTATTTTGTGGGTCGAGTTCTGGAAAAAATGAAGTATTTGTAGAAGCAGCGAATAATCTTGGAAAGATATTGGCTGAGAGAAAAATTCACTTGGTATATGGGAGAGGTAATATTGGGTTAATGAGATCTGTTTCAACATCTGCTCATCTTGGAGGTAGTCAGGTTTTAGGTATTATTCCTACAGCTTTAGCTGAAGGAAATATTACAGGTGTTACGATTGGGGAGGAATTAAAAGTTTCTTCTATATATGAAAGAATCACCAAAATGATTGAAAATTCTGATGCTTTTATCGCACTACCAGGTGGTTTTGGTACATTAGAAGAAATTTTTCATATTGTTTCTTGGGCACAACTTAATATCCATAATAAACATGTGGGCTTGTTGAATATCAATAATTATTATGACAGTTTGTTGACATTTTTTGATAAAGCTGTGGAACAGAATTTTATTGCAGAAAATTCACGACGGATGCTCATCTGTGCTTCGACTGCCGACCAATTAATTGATGATTTGGAAGCTTTTGTTCATAAGCCTGATCCGATGATAACAAATATCAATTGGTCGCAATCAAGCAGTAAGAAAAGAAAGTTGGATTATTGATTCAAAATCGTGGATTGGTTTGCGTTTATTTCAGTTTGTTATCTTCAATAAAATTCTAGATGATATCTCTTTCATTATGTATTCTTTATGAATAGTTATTTTGACATTAGGGACAATGTCATATTCTGATTGGGGGGAGAACAAACTTAAAAAAAAATAATTAAAAAAAATTATTTTAAAATAAAAACATGTAAAATTATTTTAAAATAAAAAATTTTTTATTGTTTGTATCTTAGTAATTTTTGCAAAAATATCATACATTACATGTTTGAAAGGTTTAGATTAGAAATTGTAATAATCTATCTAAGGATGTTTAAATTGCTATTTGAAAAAAAAAGTTAATTTTAATATTTTGATCACTATAAAAATATGATTTATAAAATCTTTTTGAATGATTAACCATTGTGATAAAATCAGTTATTAAAGTATATGGCCCAAGATATACCTGATAAGAGTGCCTAAAATTTTTAAACTCACACATATTTTGTGAGTGAGTGGAGAGGATTGAGAAAACAGCTTGCGAGCCTTTATTGATCATCAGATATGCTATCTATTGTTTAGATTTTGTGTTCTTATTTTGAAGAAAAAAATTGATATTTCCTGGAAAAAAAAAAGAAAAAAAAAAGAGAAAGATGTTGAAGATTTATGTAATTTCTAAGTTTTATGCTACGACCCATTTATCTCTCATAAAAATATAAATAAAAAAAGGAAAGAAAAAAGAAAGAAAGAGAGAAATACATTGTACAAATTAAATAAATATGTGGTCAAGAAGCATAAACTTAGTCTGATTCCATGATGTAAAAAAATCAGGAAAAAAATATATAATAAGAACAACTGGATTTTGAATCTATGGATTTCCTAGCTTTTGATTAGTTTGGCTCGTTTGTCTGTCTGCATTCTGTAAACCATTTTCCTGAGCATTTATCTGTATTCCAACTCCATGAGAGAAATCATTCCCATAAATTGAAACACTTATTAACCTGTGAAGATATGAAGTTGAGACTCTTAGTAGGAATTTCTGAAGGCCATGTACATTTAACTACCTGAAAATAAGATTTGAATTGATCAGTTCATATTATTTCATAAATTATAATTATAATGATCTTGATATTACTTTGACATTTTTCAAATTTAATTTAAACACTTGGATAGTTCTGATTACATTTCTATTTAAATTAATCAATATGTTTTGTGTTGTTATTGACGCCTAAATTGCTAGGGACTAGCAATAAGCTGGTTGGGGAGTGTGATAAAGATAAAAAATTATATATTAATTAAATGTTTTATAATATAAATATATAGTTTTTATTTTATTAAATGTTTAAATATTATATGTTTTATAATAAATTGTATAAAATATAAGTTGTTGTGTAATTATAAGTTTTTACTATTTTTTACAGGTTCGATAAAACAAGAATAAACTTGGAGTTGCAAATGGGATTAAGATGATTCTTGGACCTGTAGAAATTTGATGTTAATATCTACAATATTGATGCCAAGCATGAGATAAAAATCTTCTCACAAGTGGGATCAAATTAAGCAACAATTAAAGTTACCAAAGAAGTGACAGTTTTACCATGCTCTAGTATTTTGACCATATCTCAAATTACTTGGTCGAATGGTTAAAAAAAAAATACCACAATTCAAACAACTCAGATATCTACATGTTTTATTTTATGTGAGAAGAAAATTCAGATGGGAAGATTTTCAAAAGTGATGTGTATTAAAATATTAATTTCTTGGAACACCAATGAAGACTTATGTGTAAAAAATAATATTTTATTTGTGGTTGTCTCCCCAAATTTGGCTATAAATAGGGGTGCATTGTAATGTATTGAGATATCCCTCATTTTATGAACAAACCTTGAGTTCATAATATTTCTCTCTTTGTTTTTCTTTTATTTCTTCGTTTAAATATAATTAGCATGTTAAATTCATATTCAAAGTTTACACATTGAATAATGAGTAGCTAACTTCCCAAAGTTGAGATGAAAAGGTGAAACTCTTGGCATGATAATAAGGTTATTAAAAGGTAAGAATCTATGTTTTATATTATTTAATCATTATTTATTGTTTATGTTATATTTATTTCTTTAAGTATTATTATACCCTACTTATAAGTAGGAGTTTTGATTTATTGTTGCTATATGTTACACTAAATTCTTGGAGCCATTTAAATGTTAGTTTGGTATTACCAACCATTTAAAGTGGATGCCTTGATTTATTATATATGAATATATCATAATATTAATTTCTTGGTATCATTTAAATGTTTGTTTGGTTTTACCAACCATTTAAAGTGGATGCCTTGATTTATTATATGATTATATCATAATATTAATTTCTTGGAACCATTTAAATGTTAGTTTGGTATTACCAACCATTTAAAGTGGATGTCTTGATATATTATATATTAATATCATAATATTAATTTCTTGGTACCATTTAAATGTTTGTTTGGTTTTACCAACCATTTAAAGTGGGAACCTTGATTTAGTGTTTACAAATATATATATAGCACAATAAATACTTGACAACATTTACAAGTTTTGATATATATTATATATTTATAAGATAATAATATATAACATAATAAAAATATGATTATTTAATATATATTGGAACCATTTTATTAAGTGGATTTCAATAATGTTCATTAATGTTAACTTTATTAAAATACCAAGAGTGGATCCTTTAATCTCAACTACTTAAATTAAAATTTGAACAATTAAAAATTACCAATTTAAGATTCAAACCATTAAAAGAAAAAAAAAACAAAAACAAAAATAAAAAAATATTGTAGTGGACTTGTAATTACCTTAGCTTCCCTGTGGATACGATATTCGGACTCACCGAATTATACTACTTGTTTAAACCTGCTCTTGGGAGTGCAACAATCAAAGTCGCAACAACACCCACTTCAGTAGGACTTACTTTTAGCCTACTGAAACTCTTAGCTTCACACAACACAATGTAATGAATATAGCAACGTTCCGGAAAAAACTCTTTCCCAAACTACATACTCTTCTCAATAAGATGTATAAAACTTCAATCTCTTGTGAAGAGGTGAAGAAACAGTATCACAAAATGATCTCAAAAGATCAGATGTCTATTATAAAGCGTGTGCTACTTTTCTGTATGTTGAGCTTGAAGATAATTAGTAGTTGATGATAGCTCAAAACAAAACCGTCGCGAATTGCGTTCCGGTTCCGTTCCACCGCTATATCCCCGTTTTCCACCGTTATATCCCCGTTTTCGGTATATGAAACGTCGATACAAGCCATCAACCTACACACCCCGGAACCTCGTCAAGATTGCTGACGCTCCGGTTTCGGAACACCCATTCCGGCCGTTCCATTCCCGTTTCGGCGAACCATGCCTCCAACCGAACCATTAGCACGAAATCACCACCCTTACAACCAAGCCGATGGCTCCAGCCCCTAACCAGCCTATTGTGGACCTAGACCAGACCCCAAGGAGCCTACCAACACCAAGAACCCAGCCCCTTGCAGCCTACACTACCCGCATGCCCGCTAGACACCAAAAGTGACTCCACCGCCTCCCCTTGCGTTCGGTTCCATTGTGTTACTCAAGGGTTCATTCCCGCAGTGCTAGGGCTCTCCCAGGACATTATTCAGATCCATCATGAGTAGATCCATCGCCTGGACTCACCCTGGCACCGTCAGATCCTCCCCTTGGCCCTCGATCTACCTAGAACAAGCCTCCCCATGGCACGCTACTCTCGGTTGTGACTCCTTCAACTGCCTTTCCCCATTCTAAATCCTGAAACACCATCCCTGCACTCTGCTCGGCCCCTGGACACTCAAGATCGCAGCCTCCCTTGCACGACAATATACAACACGTGGGTTTAAAATAAAGAACGCATGCTATGAACAAAAACAAAGAATACTACATGCTGCATGCTGAATCGAACGTTTCTCAAGAAAATAATACACATAACAGCAGTAAATATGACATGCGTGACTGTGAGAATAATGGTACAATGGCGTGCCTTATGATCTTGGTGCACAAACGCTTGAAGGAACACGGACGTGGAAAGAACTTGGAGGAAAAAGAAGCACCGAAAATCTTTGTAGCAACAAAGTCACGAGGATGATTGTGAGTGGAGGAGGTGGGCGGCTGTTGAGAGTCAATTAGGTTTAGTGGGGAGCTTAGGGAGATAATTAGGTGTTAAGTATAAGGTTTAGGATTAAATAAATGGGCCCTAAAGGCTAATCAAAAGTTTAAAAGAAATACTTAGGCCCAGTAAGCTTAAAAATAGGCCCATTTAATCCAAACGCACTTCCGAAAAATATTTCGTGTTGGAAAGTTTTTGAAGATATTAGCCAAACCCTTAAAAAGTCCCCCGATTTGATAAAATTAGCGTATCATTAAAAATTAAAATCATGCGGATAAAAATACCCAAAAATTTTCATTTTTGAAAAATACACTTAAAAACGCTTTAAGTTAATTTATAAAAACGAATCGTGTAATTAAAGTAATTTTCCTGAAAATTCTTCGGTCTCTGATCCTCGTTCGAGCGTGAAATGCATCTAGAAACCCTAATGCATGAACATTTAAAATATCATAAATTAAATTCTATCATGCATGAATTATGCATAAAATAATTAAACGCAAATCAATAAAATAAACATGCATTTTATGTTTTAAAAGAATTTAATAAAATATCAAAAAAATTTAATAATTTGCATGCATGTGGTTCACGTGGACCTTCAAATTTTCGGGACGTTACATAAATGGTGCAATTAATACTAGTACTAGTGTAAAGTAACGATAACATTTAAGACTGTAACGATCAAGCAAAAGACGTTAAGTTCTTATAAGTTATGCTTCTGCTTTTCTAAGCCGAGTTCTACTTCTGCTTTTATAACATGATAAGTACTTTGAAAAGTACTGCTTCTGTTAAAACGATACGAGGGCTTCTGCTGATTATACTGTCTTCTGATTTAGTTATTACTGCCTACTGGTTATGACTCTCATCACCACAATTCAATTAAGTCTAACAAATTTGCATGTGGGCTAAAATTTAAATTCAATAAGAATTTTCTGGAACATTATGATAAAACTATCAAAGTATATGTTGGGTTAAGCGTGCATGAGTGAGAGTAGTATTGAGGTGTGTGATCTCTTGGGAAGTTCTCATACGTCAAACTTCTGACGTTGCGCCGCTTGATCAGGTTGGCTAAGTGGGTCATAAAAGAGTGACACCAGATCTTAATGGATAACACTGTCTTTGTTGGGGACATGGCCGACGATAGGGAAAGAGTAAGACCGATCTCTAAGGGATATGAGACATCACCAGCAGATAGATACGCATCTCTCCGGACTTATGGGCCTAACAGCCCAACCCATTAGCACCCAAGTTGGTACACTCTGCGCTGCCTCAAGCATAAGAAAATAAAGTTGTGTCGTGGCTAACAGCTATAGCTTTTGGCCTAGTGTTACGTGCTTGATCACAACAATATATTTTCTCTTAACTCCTGTGGGTAAATTAAAAAAAATATAATTTGATATTTTAACCTAATTGGTTATATAAATATAACAAAAATCCTTGTGGAGTAAAATTTATTATATTTATATAATTAATTACAATTGATATCCATTATGCAATCCAAATCCACCTAATGCATAATTTTTCATAATTAAGGATGTTGTGACTATTCCTCAATTATTTAACATTATGCGGTTCACTGAACAAAATTTTGGCTTTACTTAATGCTTTATATAAGAATTATTTAGTGACATAATCAACACTTTCTAAGAGTGCTCTCAGGAAAGATAGGTAGAGCTAAGACCCTTTAAATACCTAACTCTTAGACAAAGCAACGTTCATCACGGAGACCAGTGACTAGACAAGGTAGTTTAAACCGATCTATGAAAAACTCCCTCAGATCATGTTTTCTTATGTCACCTTATAATTATTATTTATTTAATTTTTCACATTTATCTGAATCTTTATAAGCCAAAATTTTTCATTAAATAACTTTATATTCACATTTTTTACTTGATATGTTCATTGAAAATTATAAACAACTTTATATAATTTAATATGAACATAATGTGAATTTTAATGTTCTGAAATTTCATATTAAAAGCATAAAAAATATTTATGATTTAATTTTAGTGTATTAATATTTTTCCACTTAGTATTGCATGTATAAACATAAATAATAAATTATACATACAAAAAACCGAATAAATATTTTTATGTACAAATTAAAGTACACAGAAAATTTAGAACTATTCTTATTGTGTATAAATTATTTAACCAAATATTATATGTATAACAAATTATACATACAACTTTAATAACACATTTTTAAAATTATTATTATTAATATTTTTTAAAAATAATAATAATAATACATTACCGACAATTGAACAATTGGACAATTGAATGCTTATGTGGGTCTTCTTTCAATTCAATACACTATATATTTTGTCTAAATGATTGAATACAAGCATTTCATTTAAATTCTGAATTCAATTGTTAGATCACAAATTGCAAACTTTGGAAGTCTTTTTCTTCCTCCTCTCAATATGATAAACCAGTTGCTCATATTTATGCTCTTAATTTTTTTTTTCCATTTCATATCAAAATTTCAGAAACAAATATACAATTTTCAAGATTTCAAACGAGAACTTCAAAATGCAACATTCTATATCTAGAAAAAATTTTCAAGTAAATTTCTTAATATTATTATGTTTGAACTTCAAATTTCATGTTTCTTATGCACATTTTTTGAAATAATTTTTCCCAAAAGTTCATGATATCCGATTTTCAAAAAATGAAAACAAATATTTTCAAGACAGAAGTATCACGGTTCTGTTACCAAATGTCATATTTTTTTTTATCAAAATCATGTTTATACAAATCTATGAACATGATAAACAATATTCGGAAGCAGATTGAACGTTATCTCCGGCCATCGAATGATTTGTAAGTTTTCTGATTCCTCCAATTGAAGCCTTCTAAATACTCCTAACACTCTCTATAGATTGTGTATTTTGTTCTTATTATGTTTGTGTTTAGGGACCTCAATCATCGGTATTTATAGGTCTCTCATACCATCATTGAGTGATTGTGGGAGCCTTATTATCAAAAAAAGATGCGCATGCTCGTCTCAATTTTCTAAAGTTGGGGCGGCGTGCGCATATTTTGTCAAAAGATATAGGCAATGACCGTCGTCATTTCCAATATGTTACATTTTTTCTTATAATATATTCCAATGCAAATGGTTTAATCTTTGTAAAAAAAAAATGCGTATGATGTTTTTCCTGACATTAAAATTACGGTATTTGACCTTCGTCGGAGTGTGGAAATAATTCGGAATATAGAAATGGAAGTTTCAATAATTATCGTATCCTTCAATTTTGTTGAGACATTTGAAATGCATTGTTTAAACAACTTAAACAGAAAAACTTCAAATAAATCTTCCAACTTTTTTTACACTATAATTACTCAAATCATAATAGATTTTAAACCGTTATAATTAGTTAAAAGCCCAAGATTTTCTTCGATTTGTGGCTAACATCGCAAAATATATTTTTTGATATGTGTGCATCAATAAGGTGACATTTACATATTAGATTTAATTAAACATATCAAAATTGTACGTCCAATAGGTGAATAACACATAATCGATAGCACATAAGTGTGTATAATGAATGTATAACATATCAAAACAATATATATGTGTGTATGTGTGTGTGCGTGCGTGCGCGGGCGTGCTTTTTATGCATGTATGAGTGAGTTTGGATACAAAAGTTGGTTGTAGTTTAAATATCATTTAAGTAAGTCCAGCTATTTTAAGTGTTTTTATTATTAAAAAAAAAAAGATGTGGTTTTGACGTTAGACAAATGTTAAAAAATGCTTTTGTTTTAAATTTTAAAAAGAAATATAAGTAAAAAAAAGTTCAAAAATTTAACTTCTAAAAAAACATTTTGAAGTGTTTTTTAAAACGGTTTTTGTAACTAAACGCTACATTTTTTTAAGAAAATCTATTTTCTTAAAAAAATGAATTAAACTCAAGAGCTTCTTTAACCAAACGGCTCTCTCGAAAACAGAGTACTCAAAGTTGAAAATGGTTGAAAAATAATATTTAAAATGTGTGTATTGAATATTTGAATGTTGAATATTTGAATGTTGAAAATAAGAGTTGTAAATATTGAAAATTAGTGTGTGATGATGTAGGTAATGATGAATTTATTTTTGGATTATTTGTAAAGATTTTCTATAAATAGATCTCTCATTTGTGAAGAAAATCACAATTGAGTTGAGAGAAAAATATTATAAAGTGTGTAGTTTGATAATTTTGAGAGTTTGAGATTTTTACTTTTTACCATAAATTTTTACTTTTTCACAACAAAAATAAGAATAATTGTCTTTTTTTTTCTTTTTTAAAGGCTGCATGATCGCTTTATGTCACTAGTGATATTAGAAAGCTACATGCATTAAATTTAAAATAAAGTAAATTTTTTATATATATATAACATTTTTTGTGTCAAGTGAAAATGTGGAATAATGCTAGGGTAAACTTTTCCTCTATCAAATTTTACTTTTGACTTGATTTATCACATTTCATTTTTTAAAATAGACAATAGTATTATGGAGAAATAATTATCTTGGGAGAAAATTTGATGTGCTTTCAAACAAAAATAATATTATAATGTAATATGTTTATAACTAAGGATTGTCTAGCCAGTAGTGAACTCATAGACCAAACACCGTATATTAAATTATTACATTACATAACTTCTAATATTATAGTTTTTTTAATTATTCATATTACACTATCACAATTCTCGTCGTCTCTTCCCATGAACTAAACGGTGGTTATTTCAGTTTTAAGAATAAATTATACCTATAATATTTCTTAGTACGTATCATCTATTTATTGACTTCGAAACCGTTCATTTTCGTCCTTAGAAACTTACATTTCGTCTCAATATGATGTTTTGAATTTCCTAGCCTAATACTTCAAGAAAATTGTGCCTCGATTTTGAAGTCGTACTTAACATGTCTTTGTGAATGATGGTTGGGTTCCTCAAAACCAACTATGGAAGATGATTTTTTTAAATTTAATTTAACATATTTTTGTTCTAAATTGGAGCTAGGAAGAACTGTTCTTTGGATTGGTAAGCTTGGTGGTTGCTTTTTTTTTTACAACCACCGGGGTTAGTCGACACCGGCGTTGTTTTACAACCACACAATTGAAAACAACAAGTCTCGTAGTACACAGTATAAACCAAAAACCAGTTTATTACTCATAATCAATCAAAAGATTGTCTTTACAACGTAGATTCTTAAAATGATAAAAAAAAAATATGCGGAAGCGTTTACAACTTACTAAGTCAAAACTATAATAAACTTCTTGAATCATCTTATTATCAGCCCCAAAACTGGTCTTGTTCATCTTCCTCGATTTTTTTTTCTGATTTATCTGGGGAGAGTAGAGAAAGAGGTGAGTGATATGGTCGTCACTCAGTAAGCGGGGGCCGTTCGAGCACAACATAAAAATATTTACACAATTTTCAAAAATAACACATAAACATAAACATATCATTGCTTTTCATAACATATCATCATATTCATATCATAATAGTGTTGGTCTCACGTGCGGAATTTGAGATAATAAAACCCGAAAATAAAGAATAACTGGACACCGAGATTTACGTGAAAAACCCCTAAAAATTATTAGGGTAAAAACCACGGGTAAGATGAAAAGAATTTCACTATAATATTTTGTGGTGTACAACTCACTCACTGTGTTTCCAAAGAGAACACACACTCTCTTAATACAGGAGAACAAAACACCTCACAAATATTATAGAACTAAGCACTCAAATGCTTATAAGACGAGAGAAAACTCGAAGAAGGTATGATTTCAGAATGAAGGAGGGAGCTCTATTTATAGAGCCTCCTGTCAGTGTGAAGACGCGTATAAAACGCGTCTTCCGTCTTCTCACGTAATTCCCGTGAAATTTCCTGCAGCCAACCACTACACGTTTCTTTGACTGGTCCCCCCTCATTTAAATGTTTGCCGACATTTCTCCCACTTGGAGATTTGATTGAGAATCAAACACATCTCCACACATCCTTTCAATCTTGCCATTACTTGCTGCTTACGTCTGTGCTAGGCCACTTGAGAATCTACACCACTCAAACTTATCAGTGTTCACTGGCTTGGTCAGAAAATCAGTTATGTTGTCCTTCGTATGGATCTTCTGCATATCCACGCTTCCTTCTTCTACTACTTCCCGCACAAAGTGAAATTGTACTTCAATGTGTTTCGTCTTGGAATGAAAGGCTGGATTCTTTGCGATGTGCAAGGCACTCTGACTGTCACAAAACAAAGGAACATTCTCTTGTTTGTGCCCGATCTCCTCCAATAACCTTTAAATCTATATTGCCTCCTTGCAAGCTTGAGTAGCTGCCATATATTCTGCTTCTGTTGTAGATAACGCCACAACTGTCTGCAGTTTTGAAACCCAGCTTACTGCTTCCCCTGCAAGTGTAAACACATAACCAGTAGTAGATTTCCTCTAATCAGGATCACCTGCATAATCTGAATTGACAAAGCTCCTGAGTGTAAAATCTGATCCTTCATAACATAATGCAGCATTCGAGGTACCCTTAATGTACCTAAGGATCCTCTTAACAGTGCTCCAATGCTCTCGTCCAAGATTCGCCATATACCGACTAACTGCTCCCACTGCTTGAGCAATGTCCGATCTTGTACATATCATGGCGAACATCAAACTTCCCACTGCTGATGCATATGGTACTCGAGATATCTCCATCATCTCTGCTTCACTGCTAGGACACATCTCGGAGGATAACTTGAAGTTAACAGGAATAGGGGTCGAAATTGGCTTACTATCTTGCATGTTGAAGCGTTGCAAGATTTTCTTCAAATAATTTTTCTGGGAAAGCCAAATCTTTCTTTTACTTCTATCTCGGTGAACTTGCATCCCTAGAATCTTGTTTGCTGGTCCCAAGTCCTTCATATCAAATTCCCTAGCCAACTGTGCCTTCAATCCTTGGACATGATCTATGTTGGGGCCTGCTACCAACATGTCGTCCACATACAACAACAAAATGATATAATCATCACCGGACCTCTTGAAATACGTACAAGGGTCTGCACTCAATCTGTTGTATCCAAGGCTCATGATATAGGAATCAAATCTCTTGTACCATCACCTCGGCGCCTGTTTGAGACCGTACAAAGATTTGTTCAACCTGCAAATCAAGTTCTCTTTGCCTTTTTCCGGCAAAACCTTCTGGCTGGAGCATATAGATTTCTTCTTCAAGATCTCCATGAAGAAATGCTGTTTTTACATCTAACTGTTCTAGATGTAGGTCAAACACCGGACACAATGCCAACACTATTCTGACTATTGTAAGCCGAACCACGGGAGAAAATATTTCATTGAAGTCAATGCCTTCTTTCTGAGCATATCTTTTACTACCAATCTAGCACGATACCGCTCCACTTGGTTATTGACATCACGCTTGATCTTATAGAACCATCTGTTTCCAATGGCTTTCCTCCCTCGTGGTAATGTAACAAGATCCCAAGTTTTATTCATGTCTAATGCCTCTAACTCTTCTTGCATTGCTATCATCCACAAAGATACATCCGAGCTTTGAGTAGCCTCGTAGAAACTCGATGGCTCACCATCCTCTGATAATAGACAATATGCAATGTTGCTTTCAGTGACATAATCTGAAAGCCAACCTGGTGGTCTTCTGTCACGAGTTGACTGCCTCACATTGGAAATCTCAGACTTAACATGTTCTTGTTCTTCGTGCTCTGGTACTGCTTCACAAGAAACTTGACCTTCGTCCGTCTTATTTTCCACCTGAAAATAGTAGTTTCTGAACTCGGTGTGCTTTTGTATCCCTTTACTTTATCTTCCTCGAAGATAACATCCCTGCTGATGACAAGCTTGTGAACAGTATGGTCCCACAAGCGAAACCCCTTAACTCCATCAGAATAGCCCAAGAAGATACATTTTGTGGATTTTGAGTCCAACTTCGATCTTTTTTGCTCGTTATACAGAACGTACACAGGACTTCCAAATGTATGCAAATGAGAATAATTCGTCGGCTTCCCAGTCCACATCTCCATCGGAGTCTTCAGATCAATCGCTACTGAAGGAGAATGATTGATAATATAACAAGCGGTTCTGACTGCTTCCGCCCAAAATGATTTTTCTAGACCCGCAGTCCTCAACATAGCTCTTGTTCTGTCCAACAAGGTTCTGTTCATCCGCTCCGCCACTCCATTCTATTGAGGTGTGTAAGCCGTCGTGAATTGTCTCTTGATACCCTCATGTTGACAATATGCATCAAATTCATCACTGGTATATTCTCCTCCATTGTCAGTCCTTAGACACTTGATTTTCTTTTCTGAATCAAGTTCAACCCGCGCTTTGAAATCTTTGTGTTAGAGTAGGTGCCCGTCGAGCCAAGTGTTGGCCGAGGGTTCATGTTTAAACTCTATATATGAACAGTCTTTATTTTAATAATATTTGAATTTATTGTTTTGGCACTTTTTTATCTGTATACCCATGCTAGTTACATAGATAAAGTCCTTGAATATACAAATAGTAGAAAGAATATGAGATGCTCATATGATGAGTATCATGAAACTCATATTTGGAATACTGTATATTCTAAACAGTTCCTAGTCGATTCAGCCGCCGCTAAGAAGGATATAGGCCGCTCGAGTTCGAGACTAGTATCTGCGATGTGAGTGCCATGTTTCATTGGTAGGGGACATTGTGATGTCCGAGCATGCAGATAGGTGCTCCTTGTAGAGTGCACTGAACAACCCTCCATAAAGGACTTTCCAAGTGGTTCTCACTTATCGAGTGAAAAAGTCATAGTTTATGGTTGTACACCATTAGTCCTTATGACCCGGGACAACATTGAGACTCTATGTGCTAGAATTACACTTTGACTTGTTTACCGACTCTCATGGGGTCATCAGGTGGCAAGGTTGGGTGTTCTGTCGAAACATATAGGAGTCGATGCATTGTAGTCGGGGATTCACCGTCTTCCATTCGGGTATGGATATCTTATGTGTTCTCATGTATGTGTAGTATGAAATCTCTGATCATAGTATGGTGGTAATTATGAAAGGGGTTTCATAGATTACACCATCGATGCAACTACGACATGACACATAGTATCGATTCATTGACAACTCTCGATATACCAATGGTTGTCGAATCGATCGGGATATATGAGTTGAAGGGACCGTACTGTACGCTAACCATAATTGAATGGTTCTTGCAGGCACTATCATTTGATACCTAGGGAATCATGTAAGCGATGCTGCTAGGCGTTTAACATGATTGGTTGGGTACTATCAGACTTGAGTTCTGACATTCTTGTTATCAAGGAGTTGATAAGTAAGAATGGAGTAATTGAGGTATGCTCGTATAAGGACATGTTTAGTCCGAATCACATGGAGATGTGAACCCACGGCTAGTTGTATCAAAGAACCATTGAGGGCCACACAAGTACTAGCTTTCTAGATCCCGTTGAGAAGTAAAAAAGTTCAATGTGTTGAACGGCTTATAAATGAGTCTATAAGCGTAAGGATAAATAGAAGTATGACTTCTATGAGGAGAAATGTAAATTTTAATTTATGAATGTGTTCCTAAATTAAAAGTTGGCCAAATAAATAATGTATTTGGAAATTGTGATTTTCATAAATATTATTATGGACTAAATTAAATTAATTCAAGTGTTGAATTAATTTAACACTAGTGGGTCTAGTAGAGTCCAAATAATTAACTTAATTCAAGTGTTGAATTAATTAAACTACATTGTGCCTTGTAGAGCTCAACTAGAAATAATTATTAAACTAGTGGGCTTGGGTAAAATCAAGTAAACTTTAAATGGTCTCAAATATGTTTGGGACATTTAAATAAAAGTCCATGGGACTTGTAATTGTTACAAGCCCTAAGTCAATAGCATGCTTGGGAGGTGAAGGGTTGGGGAATACTTTTTATTAAAAAAATTGCATGGCATGCAAAAGGTTGTCTCTACTTTTTCACACACCAAGACAACTCATTCACTCTTTTTCCTTCACTCACTTGGCCGAAATTTGCATCTCCTTTTCTCTCTCAATTTTGTTCTTCAATTGTTGAGGAATTCTTGTACTTCTCTTTGAAAAATCTTCTTACTTTTCTAGTGCAAAGTAAGAATGGTTCTAGTTAGCAAGTGGTGGGCTTAATATTTGAGCAAGGAGTGCTCAAAGGAGGAGAGCTTGTAGATTTGTCTTGCCTTTGAAGAGCCAAGTTGTTTACAACTTGGTTCGAGCCATGACATCAATCTTTGAGATTGATAGGTATATCTTCTAAAGACACTATGAATGTCATATTTTGTGTTTTGTATTTGCTACACATCCTAGTACATGAGATGTTCGGTTTTCTTGCTACAAAATAAATTTCCGTTGCGCTTTTGAATAACTAAAATCGATCCTCTTTCACTTTGAAGATCTGGAAAACATCTAATTTCTTCTTGTTTGGATACACCCAACATCTCCTAGAGAAAATAATCAATGAACGAGACAAATTATCTCGCTCCTCCTAGGGATAAAACCGGTGCTTTTCAAACATCCGAATGAATCAGCTCCAATATGCTTTTACTCCTTGCAGTAGAAGTGCCAAACTTTAATCTGTGTTGTTTACTGGTAACACAGTGCTCACAAAAGGGTAGTGACACTTTTGTAAGTCCCGGCAGCAGCTTTCTTTCTGAGAGAATTTTCAACCCCCGTTCTGACATATGCCCGAGCTTTCTATGCCATAACACTGTTAATTCTTCTCCTGAACCAATTGATGCAACAGCTAGTTCTGCCTCTTTTTGTGTTTCTCCCAAAAGTACATACAGATTTGCAGCAATCTGTTCCGCCTTCATAACCACAAGCGCGCCTTTCACAATTTTCATGATCCCTTTCTCGATACGAGTTTTGCACCCGATGTCATCCAATTGCCCCAAGGACAAAATATTTTTCTTCAGTCTTTTACATGTCATACCTCCTGAATGGTGCGAATGGTGTCATCAAACATTTTAATTTTGATAGTACTGACCCCAATGATTTCCAAGGCATGATCATTTCCCATGAATACAGATCCTCCTGAGACTGGTTCATAATGATCAAACCATTCTCTCCGAGACGTCATATGCCACGTTGCTCCTGAATCCATAATCCATGTGTCACAAAATTTTTGCCTGCCTTCTGCAACTGTTGCTGCTTCGCTGAATAATATTTCACCACTGCCTTAAGTACTGGCACATTTCCTTGAGAACTTTTATCGATACTCGTACACTCTATCTTGAAGTGCCCTTTACCGCCACATTTAAAGCAGTAAATATTTTTCTTCTTACTTCTCGACTTTGATCTACCTCGCCTTTGGCTCCCACTGGAGTCACGGTCCATAAATCTTCCTCTTATCATCGGTAAAGCCTCTGTTACAAGAAATTCGGTTATAAATAAATTAATTAGAAAGTAGACAAAGGAGTTTGTATACTTTGTTAATTTAGTTTATAATCGTGGCGGTTAGTGATTGGATCAAGATATATAATATTGGATCAATTAATTATTGTGATAATTAATTGATGGTGTATGATATGTGATATTATGCATGAAGGATGATCAAAAGCCCAAGCCCAATTTGCTAGGTGTATGCTAGGATATTTTGTGTTGAATGATTGTAATAATTATCAATTTATAAAGTGGGCTTGGTTTATGGCCCAGTTCCCACCCCCATGAGATGTATCCCTATTTGCCATGGATATTTATTTGTAAATATTATTATAGTGGATGATCAAGATTGGAAGATGGTGGCCATGATGATTATGAAGATCGAAGACATGTAAATATTGGAAGGCTAATGTAATAGTAGCATTTGCATCCCATGCATTTCCCTAGGATTGGACCTAGGCCCGTGTTTATCTCACACGGGACCATTAGTTTTGGGGCGATTGATCATCCTTATTTTGTTTACTGTTTATAATATATGCATGATATGTTATAAATAATGAGTATGTGCATTATTATTATGATAATAACAAAGTTGCATGAATCCGACAAACATACGATCAAACATGGCGAGCTTTTAAATAAAATTAATGATGAGACCTTTCAAAATTAAAAACCCTCATTTTGAATAAGATTCAAAATTAATATCAAGCCCGAAAAGGGGAATTATAAATTTATTTATAATTTCCATGTCTTCCATCGACAATGGGTGCATGATGAACGCTACCCGTGCTCGGGGCTCGGCTCATATTATTGGGGAGGCCCTGGGTGCCGGAAAGCTGTGACATCCATTGACATGGTGATGTGAACTACGTGGAACTCCCATGATTTCGGCTCATATTATTGAGGGAACTCATGGCGACCGTCCATTAAGGTTCAACATCGATGGGTAAGGCTTGACACGTAAAGATGAACGACGCCATATTATTGGGTCCTAATCAAACGTGAGACAAAATTTTACGTAGAGGGTTGCATTGAGATGCAATTGGAAACTACCTTTTAGGAATTGTGATTGGCTGATATTATTCGGGATCATGATTCGCTAATTGGACCTTGCGTACCTACTGAGGAAAGGAGTTTCCCGTTTTCACTAGAGGGTAGTGAAAGATGTCAAAACAGTGGGAGTAAACATTTATAAAGTAAAAGTCCATACTTTATATCTTACTAAATATTTTAAAATAGTCATTAACATTTATCTGTTATACTTTTCAGTACAATTTTTGACAATGTCTTCGATTCGCAATCCGCTATCTGCAATACTCGACAAACACGTATTAACCGGACCTAACTACTTCAATTGGCTAAGAAACCTAAAAATTGTCTTGAATTCGGAAAGGATAGCATATACACTGACTGAGTCGCCCCCTGTTGAGGCTCCGACTAACTGCACTCCTGAGGAATTGCAGACTTACAAGGAATGGTGTGATCATGACTTGAAAGCCAGGTATTATATGCAGGCTTCTATGAATGATGAGCTTGCAGAGGCGCTTTGAGGATGCAAAGAGTGCTGCTGACATTCATTTGCACCTCAAGGAGCTCTTTGGTGAGCAGACTCGGCCTCTTAGGCATGCTACCGTCAAGGAGCTGATCACTTTGCGCATGCGAGATGGGGCCTCAGTCCATGAGCATGGCCTAAAGATGATTGAGCTCGTGGACAAACTCGTTTGCATGGATATGATGTTGCCTTCGGAGCTGACCACCGACGTGTTGCTGTTGTCATTGCCTAGCTCATTTGATCCTTTTGTGGTGAACTTCAACATGAACAAGATGGAGCCGACCCTAAGGAGTTGGTGAATATGCTTGTGACTTTTGAGTCCACTATCAAGAAAGAGAAGCCTATTCTTTATGTGGGTTCTTCATCTGGTACGAAGACCGATCCATGTGGGAAGGGAAAGAAGCGTTCTTTCCAACATCCCAAGAAGAACGTGCCCTTGAAGAGGCAGACTCCGATTCCCGTTGTGGCAGCCGCACCAGTTAAGGCTGACAAGACTGTTGACATCTGTCATCACTGCAAGAAGCCTGGAAATTGGAGGCGTAATTGCAGGGAATATCATGCCCAGAAGAGTTCTGGAAACGGTATGTTCTATATTGAAATAAATATTTCAATTAACTCTACTTCTTGGGTATTTGATACCGGCTGTGGCTCACATCTCTGTAATGATTTGCAGGCGATGGGAAGAAGTAGGAGGCTCAGGGAAGGTGAGACCTTCTTGAGGATGGGCAATGGAGCAAGGGTTGCTGCCAAGGCCGTAGGAGATGTTTGCTTGCATTTAAACAATGATTTTAAGTTAATGTTAAGAGACGTTTTGTTTGTACCTGAATTGATGAAAAACATTATTTCCATTTCTATGCTTGATAAAGATGGATTTTCTTATTTATTTAGCAAAGGTGTTTGCAACATTTACAAGAATGAATGTTTAATTGGTACTGGAGAACTTGAAAACGATCTCTACACCTTAAAATTGAAAGATATTCCACTAAACAATGTCCAAGCTATAACAACAACAAACAAGCGCAAACAAGATACTCTAAATTCGGCACAGTTATGACATGCTCGATTAGGACATATTTCCATAAGAAGGATGAACAAGCTAGTGGGAGTAGGCATGTTTGATATGTCTGATATTAATGCTCTCACGACTTGTGAATCCTGTCTAAAAGGAAAGATGACCAAAATTCTCTTTAAGGGCCATGTGGAGCGAGCCAAAGGGTTATTGGATTTGATCCATACCGATGTGTGCGGTCCGCTTAGCATCACCACTAAGCATGGACATGCCTACTTCATCACCTTTACCGATGACTTTTCAAGGTATGGGTATGTGTATTTGATGAAATACAAGTCTGAAGCCTTTGAAAGGTTCAAAGAATTCAGAAGTGAAGTAGAGAAACAATTGGGACGGAGCATCAAGACACTTCGATCGGATCGAGGTGGTGAGTACTTGAGTGCCGAGTTCCAAGAGTATCTTAGGGAGAATGGGATTCTCTCGCAGTGGATTCTGCCCGCTACACCACAGTTGAATGGTGTTTCGGAGCGTCGTAACCGGACTTTGATGGACATGGTTCGGTCTATGATGGGGTTCACGGACTTGCCGCCATCCTTTTGGGGATATGCGCTTGAGACAGCGGCACTGTTGTTGAACAATGTCCATACAAAGGCAGTTGATAAGACACCATATGAGATATGGATGGGTAAGCCACCCAAATATTCTTATCTTAGAATATGGGGGTGTCCTGCTTATGTGAAGCAGGTAGTGGGAGATAAATTGGATAGTCGATCCATTTTATGTTACTTTGTGGGATATCCAAAGAATTCGGGTGGATACTACTTCTATCATCCCCAAGAAACAAAGGTGTTTGTTTCTAGGAATGCAACGTTTTTGGAAAAGGAATTTCTATTGGATAGAAAAGGGGAGATGATAGAACTCGAAGAGGTTCGAGAGACACCCACAATTATAGAACCCATACCCGAAGAGCCAAGAGAGGAGATACAAGCTCCTAGAAGATCCGAGAGAGTCTCGAGACCACCTATGAGGTATGGTCTGCTTCTTGAAGAAGGCCATGATGAGCCTAACCATGGATGTGATCCAATGACCTTCAAGGAAGCGTTATCTGATGCCGATTCATCCAAGTGGCTTGAAGCGATAGAATCTGAGATGAATTCCATGCATTCGAACCAAGTGTGGAATCTCGTGGATCCACCTGAGGGAATTGTTCCCATAGGATGTAAATGAATTTACAAGAGGAAACTTGGAGCGGATGGGAAGGTATTGACCTTCAAGGCGCGATTGGTGGCAAAAGGATATACTCAAAGACAAGGAGTTGACTTTGAGGAAACCTTTTCTCCAGTTGCAATGTTCAAGTTGATAAGGATATTGCTAGCCATAGCTGCATGGTATGACTATAAGATATGGCAGATGGATGTCATGACAGCCTTTCTTAATGCAGGATATTAAGGTAGAGATTTACATGTCTCAACCTGAAGAGTTTACATCCGTCGGAAGTGAACATATGGTATGCAAACTTCAAATATCTATTTATGGTCTAAAGCAGGCATCTAGGAGTTGGAACCTTAGATTCGACAGTACAATCAAAGAGTTTGGTTTTACTAAGAATCCTGAGAAACCCTGTGTGTATAAGATGGTCAGTGGGAGTGCTGTGACATTCCTGGTGCTTTATGTTGATGACATTCTACTCATTGGGAATGACATAAGAATGTTGCAATCAACTAAGATATGGTTAGCGAGTAAGTTCTCGATGCAGGACTTGGGTGAAGCATCTTTTGTATTGGGAATACAGATCTATAGAGATAGATCAAGAAGATTGCTTGGTCTCACCCAGTCCACATACATTGATACCATCGTGAAGAGATTCTTGATGGATGAGTCCAAGAGAGGACATCTACCAATGTGTCATGGCGTGTCCCTATCCAAGTCTATGTCTCCCAAGAGTGATGCAGAGATAGAGGCGATGACACGCATTCCGTATGCATCTGCGATTGGTAGCATCATGTATGGGATGATATCTACACGTCCTGACGTGGCTTTCGCACTAAGTGTAGTGAGTAGATATCAATCGAACCCTGATCTTCCACATTGGAAAGCTGTGAAAGACATCCTCAAGTATTTGAGAAGGACCAATAAGTTGTTCTTGGTCTATGGGGGTGGGGAACTGAAATTGGAAGGCTATACCGACTCTAGCTTCCAAAGCGATATCGATGACTCGAAGTCAACCTCTGGATTCATATTCATGCTCAATGATGCTGCTGTCTCTTGGAAGAGTTCCAAGAAAGACAGTACAGCAGATTCCACCACTGAGGCAGAATATATTTCTGCATCAGCTGCAGCAAAGGAGGCTGTTTGGATAAGGAATTTCGTCCAAGAGTTGGGCGTCATTCCTAATGGAGTTGCTCCTGTCCCGGTGTTTTGTGAGAACACGGGAGCCATTGCTCAAGCAAAGGAGCCGAGGTATCATCAGAAGTCCAAACACGTATTGAGAAAGTACCACATCCTCCGAGAGATCGTGGAAAGAGGAGACGTCACGATTGACAAAGTCGGCTCCGCAGATAATGTTGCTGATCCGCTAACTAAGCCTTTACCTGGACCATTATTCAAGAAACATCGCGAATCGATGGGTTTGAAGCATATGGGTAGTTGGCTCTAGTGCAAGTGAGAGATTGTTAGAGTAGGTGCCCGTCGAGCCAAGTGTTGGCCGAGGGTTCGTGTTTAAACTCTATGTATGAACAGTCTTTATTTTAATAATATTTGAATTTATTGTTTTGGCACTTCTTTATCTGTATACTCATGCTAGTTACATAGATAAAGTCCTTGAATATACAAATAGTAGAAAGAATATGAGATGCTCATATGATGAGTATCATGAAACTCATATTTGGAATACTGTATATTCTAAACAGTTCCTAGTCGATTCAGCCGCCGCTAAGAAGGATATAGGGCGCTCGAGTTCGAGACTAGTATCTGCGATGTGAGTACCATGTTTCATTGGTAGGGGACATTGTGATGTCCGAGGATGCAGATAGGTGCTCCTTGTAGAGTGCACTGAACAACCCTCCATAAAGGACTTTCCAAGTGGTTCTCACTTATCGAGTGAAAAGTCATAGTTTATGGTTGTACACCATTATTCCTTATGACCCGGGACAACATTGAGACTCTATGTGCTAGAATTACACTTTGACTTGTTTACCGACTCTCATGGGGTCATCAGGTGGCAAGGTTGGGTGTTCTGTCGAAACATATAGGAGTCGATGCATTGTAGTCGGGGATTCACCGCTTCCATTCGGGTATGGATATCCTATGTGTTCTCATGTATGTGTAGTATGAAATCTCTGATCAGAGTATGGTGGTAATTATGAAAGGGGTTTCATAGATTACACCATCGATGCAACTACGACATGACACATAGTATCGATTCATTGACAACTCTCGATATACCAATGGTTGTCGAATCGGTCGGGATATATGAGTTGAAGGGACCGTACTGTACGCTAACCATAATTGAATGGTTCTTGCAGGCACTATCATTTGATACCTAGGGAATCATGTAAGCGATGCTGCTAGGCGTTTAACATGATTGGTTGGGTACTATCAGACTTGAGTTCTGACATTCTTGTTATCAAGGAGTTGATAAGTAAGAATGAAGTAATTGAGGTATGCTCGTATAAGGACATGTTTAGTCCGAATAACATGGAGATGTGAACCCACGGCTAGTTGTATCAAAGAACCATTGAGGGCCACACAAGTACTAGCTTTCTAGATCCTGTTGAGAAGTAAAATAGTTCAATCTGTTGAACGGCTTATAAATGAGTCTATAAGCGTAAGGATAAATAGAAGTATGACTTCTATGAGGGAAATGTAAATTTTAATTTATGAATGTGTTCCTAAATTAAAAGTTGGCCAAATAAATAATGTATTTGAAAATTGTGATTTTCATAACATTATTATGGACTAAATTAAACTAATTCAAGTGTTGAATTAATTTAACACTAGTGGGCTTAATAGAGTCCAAATAATTAAATTAATTCAAGTGTTGAATTAATTAAAATACATTGGGCCTTGTAGAGCCCAACTAGAAATAATTATTAAACTAGTGGGCTTGGGTAAAATCAAGTAAATTTTAAATGGGCTCAAATACGTTTGGGACATTTAAATAAAAGTCCATGGGCCTTGTAATTGTTACAAGCCCAAGTCAATAGCATGCTTGGGAGGTGAAGGGTTGGGGAATACTTTTTATTAAAAAAATTGCATGGCATGCAAAAGGTTGTCTCTACTTTTTCACACACCAAGACAACTCATTCACTCTTTTTCCTTCACTCAATTGGCCGAAATTTGCATATCCTTTTCTCCCTCAATTTTGTTCTTCAATTGTTGAGGAATTCTTTCACTTCTCTTTGAAAAATCTTCTTACTTTTCTAGTGCAAAGTAAGAATGGTTCTAGTTAGCAAGTGGTGGGCTTAATATTTGAGCAAGGAGTGCTCAAAGGAGGAGAGCTTGTAGATTTGTCTTGCCTTTGAAGAGCCAAGTTGTTTACAACTTGGTTCGAGCCATGACATCAATCTTTGAGATTGATAGGTATATCTTCTAAACACACTATGAATGTCATATTTTTGTGTTTTGTATTTGCTACACATCCTAGTACATGAGGTGTTCGGTTTTCTTGCTACAAAATAAATTTTCGTTGCGCTTTTGAATAACTAAAATCGATCCTCTTTCACTTTGAAGATCTGGAAAACATCTGATTTCTTCTTGATTGGATACACCCGATATCTCCTAGAGAAATCATCAATGAACGAGACAAAGTATCTCGCTCCTCCTAGGGATATAACCGGTGCTTGTCAAACATTCGAATGAATCAGCTCCAATATGCTTTTACTCCTTGTAGTAGAAGTGCCAAACTTTAATCTGTGTTGTTTACTGGTAACACAGTGCTCACAAAAGGGTAGTGACACTTTTGTAAGTCCCGGCAGCAGCTTCCGTTCTGAGAGAATTTTCAACCCCCGTTCTGACATATGCCCGAGCTTTCTATGCCATAACACTGTTAATTCTTCTCCTGAACCAATTGATGCAACAGCTAGTTCTGCCTCTTTGTGTGTTTTTCCCAAAAGTATACAGATTTGCAGCAATCTTTTCCGCCTTCATAACCACAAGCGCGCCTTTCACAATTTTCATGATCCCTTTCTCGATACCAGTTTTGCACCCGATGTCATCCAATTGCCCCAAGGACAAAAGATTTTTCGTCAGACCTTTTACATGTCATACCTCCTGAATGGTGCGAATGGTGCCATCAAATATTTTAATTTTGATAGTACCGACCCCAGCGATTTCCAAGGCATGATCATTTTCCATGAATACAGATCCTCCTGAGACTGGTTCATAATGATCTAACCATTCTCTCCGAGACGTCATATGCCACGTCGCTCCTGAATCCATAATCCATGTGTCACAAAATTTGTGCATGCCTTCTGCAACTGTTGCTGCTTAGCTAAATAATATTTCACCACTGCCTGAAGTACTGGCCACATTTTCTTGAGAACTTTTATCGATACTCATACACTCTCTCTTGAAGTGCCCTTTACCGCCACATTTAAAGCAGTAAATATTTTTCTTCTTACTTCTCGACTTTGATCTACCTCGCCTTTGGCTCCCACTGAAGTCACGGTCCATAAATCTTACTCTTATCATCGGTAAAGCATCTGCTTGCTTCGATGTTACCAACCTATCTTCCTTATTCTTGCGCCGGCCTTTTTCTCCGAGAACCGCAGTTAAGACATCGTCGAATCTTAGAAAGCCCATAAGAATATTGTTGGTTATGTTGATGATAAGTTTATCATATGAATCTGGTAGACTTTGAAGTAGAAGCTCCGCACATTCATTTTCCCCTATTTTATGCCCCATGGAAGTGAGTTGGGCAAATAGAGTATTGAGTGTGTTGATATGGTCGGTCATCGATGAAGATTCCGCTATCCAAAGAGTATAAAGCTTTCTCTTCAGGAAAATCATGTTGTGTAGCGACTTGACCTCGTACATCTTTGTCAGAGTATCCCATATAACTTTGGCTGTTTTTATCTCAGAGATACTTGACAAAACTTCGTCAGCTATAGCTAAGTGTAAATTAGAAACAGCATTATCATTCATCTCATTCCACTTTTCATCATCTGTAATCTCCACCGGTCTATCTCCAATAGCTGCCAAGCAATTCTCCTTTCTTAAAACTGCTTGTATCTTTATTTTCCATAGCATAAAATTGCTTTCCGTTTAATTTTGCTATCTCGTACCTTCCCGATATTATGTCTACAACAATTTTAGTAGACTGGACAAAATAATCCCGCCTTAAATAAAAAATCTCAAAAAATCTTTTCTGATGTGGAAGATCAGTCTAGGCTGCAACCACAGAGCATACTCAGAATTTTAAGAAATTTTAAACCAAGGCTCTGATACCACTTGTTGGTCCCACGTGCGGAATTTGAAGATAATAAAACCCGAAAATAAAGAATAAACTGGACACCGAGATTTATGTGGAAAAACCCTAAAAATTATTAGGGTAAAAACCACGGGTAAGATGAAAAGAATTTCACTATAATATTTTGTGG
The DNA here is from genome assembly GCF_025594145.1 of Primulina tabacum. Taxonomy (NCBI): domain Eukaryota; kingdom Viridiplantae; phylum Streptophyta; class Magnoliopsida; order Lamiales; family Gesneriaceae; genus Primulina; species Primulina tabacum. The sequence goes on along the minus strand of NC_134552.1, from coordinate 300,998 downwards.
TGTACAACTCACTCACTGTGTTTCCAAAGAGAACACACACTCTTTTAATACAGGAGAACAAAAAACCTCACAAATATTATAGAACTAAGCACTCAAATGCTTATAAGATGAGAGAAAACTCGAAAAAGGGATGATTTCAGAATGAATGAGGGAGCTCTATTTATAGAGCCTCCTGTCAGTGTGAAGACGCGTATAAAACGCGTCTTCCGTCTTCTCACGTAATTCCCGTGAAATTTCCTGCAGCCAACCACTACACGTTTCTTTGACTGGTCTCCCCTCATTTAAATGTTTGCCGACAAACAGCACTGCGATTCTTCCACCTTCTATGGTTTACTGATATCAGTCCCTAATTTTTAATCCTCTAAGGGGGCGAGGCCATAAAACAGTTCTATCCCACTGTCAATGGCCATATGTTGGGATTCCCACCCATTTTCAGTGAATCCTCACAGTGCCAACACGTAAACGTACCAAAATCGCACAAAAAAAGAACGTAGAAACAGAATGAAGGTGCTCAACCGAAACTTTCGAAAACGAAATAATTCATACGCAACATATTTTAAAACAAGCCCACTTACCTTAGACTGGAAGAAAACGTGAAGAATTTGGAAACCATAGAAGAATCATGCTTCGAAAACGCAACAGCACCTCTACCGAAAAATCAGTCGTTTTGAAAAATTCATTGCGCCTTATTGCACCGTTGGATCGGGCTCAAATTGGACACTACGTTCACAAGTACGTCCAATAAATTATGAACGGTAGAGATCGAGTTTGAAGTCGTTTTAACCTGTTCATGGACGAAAAACCGTAGGTATGCTATTCTCGCCTAGAATCTGAGCAGTTTTCTTGCGAATGCTATAAACAAAAAACTAACCGTTGGATTTGGCTGAAATTTGGATATGTTATTCAAAACATTTCGAAGCATATTCTGAACGATGGAGATCGGATTCCGAGCACCCGAGAGAGAGAGAAACGAATTTCAAACTTTGGACAGAATTTTGATGATTCGTGCAGAATTTTAGAGAGTACTTTCGAAAATATAGAGAGAAAACTTGAAAGTTGAGGTGTGAAATTTGAATGGAGGTCCTCCTATTTATAGAGGGGTGGTAAAAATCTTACCATAATTTGATTGATATCTTTCCATAATCTGGATATGCTCCTTCCATAAATTCGAGATAATCATTCCATAAATATTGATATGCTTCCTTGTTGAGAAAATCTACCTTGTATGTAATATTTCCTTCCAAATTTGATTGATATCCAGCCTTATTTATCGTGTATCTTACATTGTATTTTGAATTCCATGTATTATTAATATTTTCGAATTTATTATAACTTGAAAATAAATTCTTATACATGTCTATATTTAATTAATTATGGGCCCAAAAAATTGGGTTCTCACAATTATTATTGGCACTTAGTATCCAAGTAGACTATTTGTTATCAATTATGATGTCGCGTAGATATCTTTCAGTATCAAGTAAGAAAATTATGCCACCAATGGTTTCATCCGAAAATTATCAAAATCGAGAAAAATGAAAGTTGGTACATGATGACCAAAAAATGACTAGTTATATCAATTTTGCAATTTCCATGGACATTTAGCACTCAAGTAGGCCTTTTCCTTCCATTTTTAAGCCACATAAGCATCTTCCGGTGAAAAAACTAAAAAAATTGAGACATATGAAAATCAAATTTTGATAAGTTATACGACGAAAAAGCAAAATGGACCAATTTATGGGAATAATTTATCCCATAAAATGAGGGTTTTCCATGTTTAATAACAACTATTAATGGCTATCGGTTTTATGGTCTAAGATGTCACCGCATACTTAGGCCTTTAGGGTTGGCAAAAATTTCGATTGAAGCCGAAGGAATACCAAGATTCTTGTGAAATTGGGTTGCCATCAGTTTTTAATTGTGAGATACAATGTCTCAAGAACAACCTGGTTCTTGTAGTAATAGCACTGTAAAGCACTAGAAAATCGAATTCAATGTGTTTATTAACATTCTTCATGGTAATGAGAAGAAAAATGACATAAAATTATGTAAAGTTGTATGCTGCAAAATGAATTCTGAAGAATCTTCACCACCCATATGCTTTGTCACTAATTTAATCTTGATGACGTCGACCTAGCCATCACTATAATAAAAACGTCAAAAGACGTCGGATTTTACACGTTGTCTTCGTGGGTGAAAAACTGTTATTAAAAGTAGTGTGTTCCATGTCCAAACATTTGAAGTTATAATATTTCCATAAAGTTCAAGACTCCTATCGAAGTGATTGGAATCATTGACGTACACATGAGGAGGAAGAAGGATGAATCCAACATTTCTTCAAAACATGCTCCCAGGAAAAAAAAAAACGGAAGAAAAACAACTACATCAAATATATGTTCAAGATCGATATTGTTTAAAAATATTAACAAATAATATATAACTATAATATTATAAAATAAACAAAAATAATATATATGAAATAAATATAGTATTATTTTTAAAAAAATAATTAATAAAATAAGCTATATATATATATAAGTAAAGTTTTGGCAAAAATAGGAAAGTTTCCGCCAAAATTACTTACTAAAAAGAAAATATAACATTTAATTAGATTTAATTTTTCTTAAAAAAATAGGTTGAGTATTAAAAATTATCACTTGAATAAGGTTTTCCAATGAACATTAAATTACCACTTAGTAGTAAAAAATGTTTGACTTATATGCGCGTTATTTCAAGATTATCTTAATTTGAAAGAGTTAATGTATAGTAGTTTTCTTTCAAAACTATATATATATTGTATTTTTTGATCTTCTTGAAATGCAAATAAGAGAGCACAATAAAATAAAAGATAGGTTCAAGAGGGTTTAAAATAGATATTAAATTACCCTCAATAAGCATGTCTATTACCCTCAATAATGAGAAATATTTGACAATCAATGCATGCAATTTGAGATTTTCATAATTTGAAAGAGTTAATGCATGATATAATTATGTCAAAAGCACCTTATGTATAATTTTTATCACTTGAGGTGTCTTATTTGAATTTTAAATTATAAATAATGGAGTGTTGCATATTATATTGGAAACCAATTTTATTTTATTTATATTACTAAATTTTTGTACTTCAAAATTGAATTCTGAAATGACTCCTCTTTTCAGCATCATCCGTGAGTTGAATCTTTCCATGATGAAATGCATGTTTAAACTTAGATTTGTTCGTTCCTACATATGGAAATAACACGAACAATAAGACATTAAGTTTTGAATTTGTCTTTTCTGATCGAGAAATAAAAAATATTATTCTCCTATTTGTACAAAATTTTAATTATTACGCATTTGTTAATGTGATAATTTTTTTCTATATTACAAAGTTAACGGGTACATGGTAGTATAAAATGTCGCGTAATGAAAATGATTAAACCAATTCTAAAAGAAACATTTTATTAGAGGATACTTTATAAAACTTATTGGCATCGTTTTAGAATACACATAATAAATATTAATAAAATAACTTTTCTGATTTATACATAATGAATAAATCTCTTGTGAGACGGTCTCACGAATATATATCTGTGAGACGGATCAACCCTATCGATATTCACAATAACAAGTAATACTCTTAGCAAAAAAATAATATTTTTTCAATGATAACCCAAATAAGATATCCGTCTCACAAAATACAACCTGTGAGACAGTCTCACACAAGTTTTTTCCATACAAAATTTACTTACAATCACATATTCATTTTCTTTAGGAATATTAGGTTATTTTGTACATTATGAGGAGATTTTAATGACAACTTATTTGGATAAAGATACTGATGAAGCAATTGTTGTTATCTTTCAAATGTGTCGAATAAGTAGCATTTCACAAAATTATTTTTGAATCGAGATTTAGACGAAGTTACTGAATTTTGAAAAAGTATTTCTCATTAATTTTATTGAATTTGATTTAAAAATATTTATTTATCATATGTTAAAAAATAATAATATATATAACTTCTCGAAAATTAAAGAATTAAATATGTATTTATGTTGGTGGTCGACATCAGTATACTAAACATGATAAGTACCATGTCATTGCTTTAGGCTAACACAATCTAAAATTTTGATATATGATAGTGATTATCAGTCAAAAAATTAATCGACAAACATTGTATTTAAGAATTTTTTTTTCAAAATTAGCGAAAATAGTTTTTATTTTTATTTTTTATATTTATATTATTATTTTTGCAATTTAAATATATATTCATCTTTTATAACCTCGTGTATTGTACGGGTTAAATACTAGTCTTAGAGATAAAAGACATACACATAATTCAATTAAAAGCAATCAATAATTCGTGTATTAAATTACTATTAGTAATATTAAAGCACTAATATTTTAATTATAAAATTCTAAAACAGGAAATAAAAACGACGACGATGGAGTAGATCTCCAGGATCTTCTAGAGGTTTCGTATTTCTTCTGCCATGGATAAATCTCTCCGGAACTTTCTACAAATTTCGAATCCCCCAAGAATTTCCCCTATAAAAATGTCTGCTACTTTAATCGATTCAACCAAGAAACAAACATTTTTGCATTCAAATCCAAAATCAAAATCATTTCAGTTGTCAAATGGATGGTCCGTTCCGATCATGGTACCAAAAACCAACCCAGCAACGTCGATCGTATTCCTATAATCCTTCTCTCTTTGGAGTGCCCGTTTACCCGGTTGATCCGACCCGACAAGCTCGCCAGTCGGCCTATGCTGATAGGCAACCGCCGGTGGAGGAGAAACCAGGTCGGAAAGTTGTTCAGATTCCTGTTCAGTTTTTTGGATCTGATTCCGGTCGACGCTCGGAGTCTGCTCTGAGAATTCAGAAGGTATTCAGGGGATTTGTAGTCAGGAAGAGCGTTAGGAAGATCAAGGAGATCAGAGCCCAGGTTGATGAGATTGAGGCTAGGCTGTTGAGAGATGAGGTGGTGGAGATGATCAGAGGAAATGAGAGGGAAAGGCTGAGAATGAGCGAGACTTTGATGAATTTGCTGCTCAGGTTGGATGGAATCAGGGGAATCGATTTGGGGATTAGGGTCTGCAGGAAGGGCGTGACGAGAAAGGCGATCGCCTTGCAGGAAAAGATCGATGCTATATGTGCCCCTGATTCTGAAGGAAACGTCGATGACAAGGTGGAAACTGGAAATCAAGAGCTAGAAGATGCGGTCGCTGCCGCAGAATTCGTGGGGATTGAGCTTTCTCCTGAAAATGGTGTAGCAGCAGAACTCGAAGGGTCTCGATTTGAAGAAAATTCTAATGGCTTTGAACAAATTCTGGATGATTCGGGAGAAGAATCGAAGGGATTGAATGGTGCCCTACTAGAATGTGAGAAGATGGAAATTGAGAGGGATTCTGTTCTCACCGAGGAATCGGATGTTGTGGTTGCTTCCGAGGTGAACCCCAGTGAAGAAACTCATGTTGAGATGGAGACTTGTAAGAATATCGATTTCGATGAAGACAATGTCGAAAGTGTGAAAGAGATGTTGGTCCAGTATAATGGGAAGGATATGGTCAATGGAGAAGGAAAGGAGGATGAAGCTATTGGAAACTGTGAGTTTCTGGCAAACTCTGGTGTTCCGGTTGCTTCTGTTGTTGAAGCGACTCCAGAAACTTGTTGTCCTGTAGATGAAGGTGATGCAGAGATTGTGAAGGACAGGGACACTCTCCAAGTAGAAGACGAGACAATGGATGTCGAAAGAGAGCATTTGGATGCGGAGAGCGTTGATGTGGTGAAAGCTTGTCAAGAGACGCAAGGTGTGCAGGAAACTCCCGAGGATATCTGTTTTGGTGTAGAAAGGGCTGAGACGATGAAGGAGACGTCGGTAGAGAGAAATGGGGAGGACCTCAATAAGAGGAAATGTGAGCTGCTCGAGCAAATGATGGAGGAGAATAAGAAAATGATGCTTATGGTGACTCAGTTGTATGATCGAAACGAGACGCAGTTGCAGATGCTCGATGCTTTAACAAACAGGGTGGACTTTTTGGAGAAGGCATACTTGTGCGACAAGCTCAGGAACAGAAGGAAGAAGATGAAGAAGAACAAGTGTGCTCTAACTTGTATAGAGGACTAGAGCTTGTATTTCGTTGTGATATTTTTCCCCTTCTTTTGTATCTATACAAGCTTGTGAAGAAGAACAAGTGTGCTCTAACTTGTATTGAAAATACATCGAATGATTGTCAGGTTGGACCGGATTATTCACAATCAGCGTCACACTATCATATTACTCACTTGGTTAAAATTTCTTTGCTCATCAACGAGAGAGGACTATGGTTATGTGGTAAAGTTTGGGCGAGTTTGTGAAATATATAAAATTGACGGATTTATATTTTGTCAAAGATTAAGAATAAAATATTATTCGTCCCGACACTATTTATTTAAATTTATTAAATATTTAATTTATTATAATTCTATCAGATGGTAAGAATGACATCTAAAAAAATAATGGTAAAATTTAATTCTACTATTTAGAAATTACTAGAAACTTGTAGTTTTTATTGTGAAGTGTTAATGTCACCCCTTACAAGAATAATAAGTCAAAAACGAAAAAAATCAATAACAACTAACTCAAAGAAGAGATTGTTTAATCGCTGAAGGCACATAAATCATCATAACTTAAAATCCACAGGAAGTCGTACGGAACACATAAGTGTCATAGTGTAGCTTTGGAGCAGCTTGTGTTATTATGGTTCGTGGTGTATGGTACGAAGGTTGGGGGCTGGTTTAGGGCCTTGGGCAGTAGGTTAGGATGTTTTTTTATGTATGGTTCGTGTTCCGAGTGGATCGGTATGTACTAAGTGGTTCTATTTAATTCGAGAGTCGTAGCTGTCTGAATGCACCTTAGAGGCTGTTTTGGGTATAAATTTTAGTGTTAGGGCAGCATGTCCAAGGACGATCCAACGAGGTTCGCAATGTTCGTGAAAATAATTATTTTTGAGGTATGTTACGGGTTTGGAAGTCGAAAAACGTGTTCGGGAATGTCTCCAATATTTTCGGAGGAATTATGTTATGTTAGGCAGTGGACATCCAGTCCAAGGTCGGCCAAGTACTGTGGTTAGTTTGATCAGACGATTATGTTATGTGTCACTTGCATTGAACAGAACTTCACTCAAAAGGATTTACGATTACGACTACTATGACGAGCATGATGTTTATATGCTATGTACAAATTATGTTTAATTATGTATTACTTGTGATTCACGATTTATACATACTGAATCATTAGGCTCAATAGACTTAATCCATGAAGATGATATAGTTGAGGAGATGGGAGGAGGTAACCAGTACAGCAGGCTCGGACCAGTGGGCGCAAACCCGGGTACCTTGTTTACGAGAGTTATTATGCACATTTTAAAACTATTTACTCTGACTTTATTGCATTAGTTTTAGTGACTAGTAGATTGAAACTTTTTATATTATGTTGGATTTTCCAAATTATAGTGTATGTTTTTAACTTGGATTTTATGTTTGTGGTTTTCAAATGATAGATGTTTAATATTAACTTTATTTTTAGTACGAGTGGTGACTGTGATTTATTTTACGAGTTATATTTATAATAAATTATTTAATAAGAAATTTTTAAATTTTTTCGCAAATATTAAAGTAGTAGTATTTTAAGACACGGTCCGTCATATCATAAAAAAATATTGAAAAGAAAATAGAATCAACATTACTAACTATTTTAAAATATTTTATAAGACATAAAATATGGTCTTTTGTTTTTTTGAATTGTTTCCCACTGTTTTGACATTTTCATCACTCTTTGATAAAATCGAAAATCTAAATTTCCTTAATGATTATGAAATGCACAATTGCTAAATTTTGATCTCGAATAATATCAGCAAATCACAATTTCCAAAGGATAGAGCCAAATTGAAACCATTTGTAACCCTCACGTATTGTGTCTCATGTAGGGGTGGGAAAAAAATACCGAAATACCGAAATACCGAAATATCGTACCGAAAAAATACCGAACTTACCGAAAAAATCGGTATACCGAACATTTCGGTACATTATCATACCGTACCGAAATATTCGGTATCGGTATCGGTATGAAATATTTTTTTTCCGTTCATCATGAAATCATCGTTGATGGAAGTTAAGGAAAATTTAAGCTCTATTTAATTTTTCTTTTATGTGATTCACATAAATTTTGAATCTTATCCAAAATGAGATATTTTAATTTTGAAAATTTGTCTAATCATTAATTTTATAATCTCGTTATATGTTTGTTTATATATTTGTTGGATTCATATAATCTTGTTATTATAGTAATAATAAAGCACATACTGGTTATTTATAATATATCACATGCATTATAAATAATAAAATATGGTCTATAACCGAGAGCTAATTGATTCATATGAGCCAAATATGGATCAAAGTCCAAAACCTAAGTAAATGTAGGAATGCAAATGAAATATTACAAGAGCTTACATTATTTTACATGTATTCGATCTTCGAAACTCTTGAAGATCTGAGCCCACCATCTTCAAGTCTTAATCTCCCACTAAATATAATATTTACCATAAATTTCCATGGCACATTAGATACAAATTTAAAGGGTGAAACGAACCATAAACTAGGCTTATTTTAAATAATTGTTAAATAATTAAAAATTACAACATATAAAATATCATTACATACACCTAAAAACTAGTCATTGCTCTTGATCATCTTTTTACCATATAATATTAAATATCATATTAAAACCATAAAATCAAATATTATCAAATCATGTATATTACAAATATGTAATGCCCTAGATTTCATATCATGTTAAGCAAAGATTATTGAATTTGAATTGATGTGATTATAATCGGGCTATCACAGGACCAGATTGGCTAAAGCATATGAAGGGTTCAATTTTTTAGACAGAACTACTGGCGCCCGAGCGGTAGAAAATAACCGCCCGAGCGCCAATGTTCAACAAGAACATGTTCAGGCAGAAGATGTGGCGCCCGGGCGGTAGGTTGTGACCGCCCGAGCGCCAAGGTGCAATTTGGAAATGCTTGGACAGAGAATGCCGCGCCCGAGCGGTAGTTTAGCACCGCTCGAGCGCCGACCCAAGTTCAAGAAAAATAAGCCACGTTGCTTTACATGCAAACTTGATATATATAAATGCATCCCTTCAGAAATTGGAAGGAGAAAGAAAGGAAAACGAGAAAGATTGATAAAAATCCTTACGTCTTTATATTTTGATTCATCTGTTCGATTGTGAATCCGACTTCGGTACCGTGTTCCTATCGACGCAGGCTTCAACTGGACGTAAGTTTGGTTACGTTTTGTCATGTCTTGAAATTATGATGTTGTCAGAATCGAATATGATTCAAATATGGTGTTCTTGACATAATAGACATCATAGAATCGAAGTCAGATTAAGAAACAGATTGATTATGGAATTGTTATGAAATTCAGAGTTAAATTGACTGAGATGTGATGTCAGATTTGCACTGTGGTTGATTATAAGTTATTGGAATTAGTATATACTGATGTGGCATCACCGGTATCGCAAGATTGTACTGTTGTACCGTCAGAATTTGATAAGACAGAGATGTCTTGATTTGAATAGAATATTAATGCAGTATATTGATATTGTCATTGCCAGATTGAACATTGACTGACTTTGAGTCGAGACTTCGATTGTATCAGAGCGACAGAACGAAAGGTATAAATAAATGTTGATTCGGGATTGCACAACTCGAGTTAGGTTTGGCTTGAGTTTCCCAAAATCACATACTTTATTTTATTGCATTGATATTTGCAAATTATCAGATTGATATGTTTAGTCTATTGAATTTATAGCAGAGCAAGAGTCCGAGTCTAGGGCAGATCAGCCTAGCTAGGGCAGAACAGCCGAGTCTTTGACAGAACCGCTAAGACTCTAGACTGTGGTGTATCGATGAGCTTAGAAGTAGATCGACTTCTATTGTAGACATTCGATATAGCATGCCAGAGTCTAAATTAGATTGGGATCCCTAGATTAGAAATAAGTTGATAATAGATAACGAGTCATTGATTTAAATACAGATTTGTATTGATTCATGTAGTCAGATTGGATACATGTTTCAATGTTTGTTTATGCTTTTATATATGTTTTATATGATTGCATTGATACATTATTTATACTGAGATTTTATTCTCACCGGAGTTATCCGGCTGTTGTCGTGTTTGTATGTGTGCATGGAAACAGGTGGGACAGGTTCAGGGTCACAGAGGTGAAGAAAGATCGAGTTTAGAGTGGAGACTACGGACTTGGACTAGAGATAGGGTTTAAACACTTGCTATATAGTTGTTAAACCTTAGTTGAGACTGATTGTATATAGTGCAAGACTTGTACTTTTAATATTGACATGTATATTAAGATGTATGCCATTACGTTCCGCTTTTGATAATGTACTTAAAAAAAAAAAAAATTAGACCATGTTTCTTATAATTGATTACATTAGTCCCAATGACGATTAAGAAGATGATTAGCGTCCGGGTCCTCACAACAGGTGGTATCAGAGCTATAGATCCTTTAGACTGAGATAGAAGAGGCTAGTGAGCGGGGTAGATTGAGGTTTTCTTTCCTGATTTTGAATGCTAGCATGTCTTACTGCTTTAATACATGTTACTTCCTTATCTGATTTGATATAGTAATATGTTTTATTGAGAATGGATCAGCACCGATTCTAGATCAGCAGTAAGATGATCAGAGGAAGGCTGGAACTGGTTGTTGTATTTGAGTTACTAATCCTGTTGATAACCAGATATGCCTCCCAGACGAATCCCAGAACAGGGTAGTACATCAAATCCTCCCATGGATGTAACACCGACTCCCATGGAAACGTCACTGAAAAGATTTCAGTCATTTCACCCGCCAACTTTGAAAGGAACAGAGAACGCTGTGGAGTGTGAGAGTTGGCTTGATGATATTGAAGTGCTGTTTGATTCATTGGAGTATACAGATGAGCGGCGGATTCGATTAATTGGACACCAGTTACACGATGTTGCAAAGAACTGGTGGATTACGATAAAGAGGGCTTTGGAGCATAGAGGTACGACTATCACCTGGAATGTCTTTAGAACTGAATTTTATCAACGATTCTTTCCAGTGTCATACAGAAAAGACAAGGGGGCGGAGTTTGCTAATCTAAGGCAGGGACCGATGAACATAGAAGAGTACGTGTCCAAGTTCTCCACCTTGTTGAAATTTGCTCCACATGTTGCTGACAGCGAGGAAGCTACTGCTGATCAGTTCATCAATGGCTTGAACCCAGAGATTTTTACATTGGTGAACACAGGGCGACCGAATAACTTTACTGACGTCCTGAACAGAGCCAAAGGAGCAGAAGCCGGTCTGATGAGACAGAAAGGGGCTTCATTTGTGCCTCCAGCACCGAAACCACAGCAACCACCTCCCAGATTTGAGGGTGGCAGCAGCAGTGGAGGGAAAAAGGAATTTTTGAAAGCCAGAGGAAAGCAATTTAAGAAATCTGGCAGCAGTTCTTCTAGCTCCGGTGGTTCCCGACAGAGCCAGAGTTATACTGGAGTTTATTGTAAGATTTGCGGAGGAAGACATGCAACTGAGCAATGCCGGGGAGTAACTGGTAGTTGTAACATCTGTAAACAGCCGGAACACTTTGCTAAAGTGTGTCCACAGAGAGGGTCCCAAAGATCTCAGGGAGCCGAGTCATCGGGATCAGCAACACAGACTGAGAGACGATCAGCTGCTGTTCACACATTCCAGCCAACGCCAGCTCAGTCACAGCAGAGGCCAGGAGGTAGCCAGACTGTTAGCCAGCCTCCTAGACAGCAGGCCAGAGTATTTGCTTTGACAGAGGAGCAGGCCCAGGAAGCACCAGACGACGTTGTGGCAGGTAACTGTTCTTTATGTGGTTACCCTGTTTATGTATTGATTGATACCGGTGCTTCACATACTTTTATTTCTGAACGATTTGCATTAAGTCATGCATTGCCTGTAGAGTCTTTAGCTACTGTAGTGTCTGTCTCTTCTCCTTTAGGGACAGGTTTGATATCCGTAAATTCTGTAAAACATTGTGTACTATAGTATGACGGGCATGAGATTGAATTAGATTGCATCGTACTTGGGTTGTCAGATTTTGATTGTATTATCGGTATTGATATGCTGACCAAGTACAGAGCGACAGTTGATTGTTTTCACAAGATAGTGAGATTCAGACCAGATATGACTGAAGAGTGGAAATTCTACGGTAGGGTTCTAGATCGAGAATTCCTTTAATATCCGTATTATCTATGACTCGATTGTTACAGAAAGGAGCAGAGGGATTCCTTGTATATTCAGTAGATTTACTGAAGTCGAGTCCATCATTGGCTGATTTGCCAGTGGTACGTGAGTTTGCTGACGTCTTCCCAGTTGAGATCCCGGGATTACCTCCAGTTAGAGGAAATAGACTTCAGCATTGAATTTCTGCCAGGTACAGTGCCGATTTCTAGAGCTCCGTACAGAATGGCACCAATTGAATTGAAAGAATTAAAGGATCAGCTGGAAGACTTACTGGCCAAGGGGTACATCAGACCGAGTGTTTCTCCTTGGGGTGCTCCAGTACTGTTTGTAAGAAAGAAAGACGGTTCCATGAGACTCTGCATCGACTATCGGCAACTGAACAAGGCAATGATAAAGAATAAATATCCTTTGCCTCGTATTGATGATTTGTTTGATCAGTTGCAGGGTTCTTCAGTATATTCCAAAATTGATTTGAGATCGGGATATCATCAGCTGAGAGTCAGAGATTCTGATATCTCGAAAACAGTGTTCAGAACCAGGTATGGACATTATGAGTTTATTGTCATGCCATTTGGTTTGACGAATGCTCCAGCTATGTTTATGGGATTGATGAACCGTGTATTCCAGAAATATCTCGATGAATTTGTGATTATATTCATTGATGATATTTTGATTTATTCAAAGAATATGAATGAGCATGCTGAGCATTTAAGAACTGTGTTGCGAATTTTAAGGACTGAGAAATTATATGCTAAACTGTCGAAATGCGAGTTTTGGTTGAGACACGTAGTATTTCTGGGGCATATTATATCCGGAGATGGGATATCAGTGGATCCCAGCAAAGTTAAGGCCGTGATTTCTTGGCCAAGACCGACGTCAGTGCCCGAAATTCGCAGTTTTATGGGTTTAGCGGGATATTACCATCGTTTCATTAAAGATTTCTCGAGTATAGCTAAACCAATTACTCAGCTGATTCAGAAGAATGCTCCATTTGTTTGGTCTGAAGAATGCGAGACCAGTTTTCTGGAGTTGAAAAAGAGATTGACCAGTGCTCCGGTGTTGACTATCCCATCCGGTACTGGTGATTTTGTGGTTTATTGCGACGCCTCTCACAGAGGGTTGGGATGTGTTCTGATGCAGCGAGGGCATGTTATTGCTTATGCCTCAAGACAGCTTAAACCACATGAGACCCGTTATCCAATTCATGACCTGGAATTGGCAGCCATTGTCTTTGCATTAAAGATATGGAGACACTATCTTTACGGTGAGAAGTTCGAGATATATTCTGATCATAAAAGTTTGAAATATCTGTTTTCACAATCTGAATTGAATATGAGGCAACGAAAATGGCTTGATTTGCTTAAGGATTTTGATTGTGAAATCAAATACTATCCAGGAAAGTCTAATGCAGCAGCTGATGCACTAAGTCGAAAGGTATGTTCTTTATCCTTGTCGACGATCGGTGTTTCATATTTGATAGAAGACTGCTGTTTGTCTGGATTAGAATTTGAAACAGATTATAGACCTGTTGAGACTTTATACGGTGCAAGTGGAACCCGAGCTGATCTTAAGAATTAAGGCAGCTCAGAAAGTTGATCAGAATGTACAGAAATCAGTATCGATGATCAGAACAGGACATCGATCGGAATATCAGGTACGTGATAACGTCTTGTATGTAAATAATCGTTTGGTTGTGCCGAATGTTTCAGATTTGAGACGACAGATATTGTCAGAAGCGCACAACAGTCGATTCAGTATTCATCCTAGTAGGCAGAAAGATGTATAATGATTTGAAAAGACGGTTCTTATGAAAACAAATGAAGACTGACATTGCCGAATTTGTTTCCAAATGTCTGAATTGCCAGCAGGTGAAAGCAGAAAGAAAGAAACCAGGAGGTTTATTACAGAGTTTGTCCATTCCTGAATGGAAATGGGATCACATTTCCATGGATTTTGTGACGCAGCTACCGCGTTCCTCCCGAGGTTGTGATGCGATTTGGGTCGTGATTGACAGATTGACCAAATCCGCATGTTTTATTCCGTACAAGATAACGTACAGATTTGACCAGATGGCAGAGATCTATGTCAGAGAAGTGGTCAGATTGCACGGAGTGCCGAAGTCAATTGTATCAGACCGTGATCCTCGATTTACTTCGCACTTCTGGCAGAGCTTGCAGCAGGCTCTCGGTACGAAGTTACATCTGAGTACCGCATATCATCCACAGACTGACGGACAGTCAGAGCGAACTATCCAGACACTGGAGGATATGCTGAGAGCAGTAGTGCTTGATTTTAGCACTAATTGGCAAGATGCATTGCCACTTTGTGAGTTTTCGTATAATAACAGCTATCAGACAAGTATTGAGATGGCACCATTTGAAGCGTTGTACGGAAAGAAGTGTCGATCCCCTCTCTATTGGGATGATATCTCTGAAGTGCCTGAGATTGGACCTGATATGATCAGAGATATGACAGAAAAAGTGAAGCTAATTCAAAAGAAAATGAAGACAGCGCAAGACAGACAGGCCAAATATGCCAATGTTCGACGTAGACCGTTGGTATTTGAGGCAGGAGACCGAGTATTTTTAAAAATTTCACCTTTCAGAGGAGTTGTCAGATTTGGCAAGAAAGGAAAATTGTCTCCACGATACATTGGGCCTTATGAGATTCTCGAGAAGATAGGAGATCGTGCCTATCGACTCGCTTTACCGCCTTCATTATCCGAGATACATGATGTCTTTCATGTATCGTTATTAAGGAAATACATTCCTGATGCTTCACATGCTATTCATCCAGACGAGGCCGAAATGGATGAGACGTTGAGCTATATTGAAAAACCGATTCAGATTATTGATCGTAAGGAAAAACAGCTCAGAACAAAGACCATTCCACTTGTAAAAGTTCAATGGACTCGTCATGGCACTGAAGAAGCAACCTGGGAGACTGAATCAGATATGAGACAAGAATTCCGGAGTTGTTTCGATAATGTAAATTTTTATACAGTTTCTGTATATACTGCCTATTGATATGCCTGGGATTTCGAGGACGAAATCGTATCTTAGAGGGGGAGAAATGTAATGCCCTAGATTTCATATCATGTTAAGCAAAGATTATTGAATTTGAATTGATGTGATTATAATCGGGCTATCACGGGACCAGATTGGCTAAAGCATATGAAGGGTTCAATTTTGTAGACAGAACTACTGGCGCCCGAGCGGTAGAAAATAACCGCCCGAGCGCCAATGTTCAACAAGAACATGTTCGGACAGAAGATGTGGCGCCCGAGCGGTAGGTTGTGACCGCCCGAGCAGCCAAGGTGCAATTTGGAAATGCTTGGACAGAGAATGCCACGCCCGAGCGGTAGTTTAGCACCGCTCGAGCGCCGACCCAAGTTCAAGAAAAATAAGCCACATTGCTTTACATGCAAACTTGATATATATAAATGCATCCCTTCAGAAATTGGAAGGAGAAAGAAAGGAAAACGAGAAAGATTGATAAAAATCCTTACGTCTTTATATTTTGATTCATCTGTCCGATTGTGAATCCGACTTCGGTACTGTGTTCCTATCGACGCAGGCTTCAACTGGACGTAAGTTTGGTTACGTTTTGTCATGTCTTGAAATTATGATGTTGTCAGAATCGAATATGATTCAAATATGGTGTTCTTGACATAATAGACATCATAGAATCGAAGTCAGATTAAGAAACAGATTGATTATGGAATTGTTATGAAATTCAGAGTTAAATTGACTGAGATGTGATGTCAGATTTGCACTGTGGTTGATTATAAGTTATTGGAATTAGTATATACTGATGTGGCATCACCGGTATCGCAAGATTGTACTGTTGTACCGTCAGAATTTGATAAGACAGAGATGTCTTGATTTGAATAGAATATTAATGCAGTATATTGATATTGTCATTGCCAGATTGAACATTGACTGACTTTGAGTCTAGACTTCGATTGTATCAGAGCGACAGAACGAAAGGTATAAATAAATGTTGATTCGGGATTGCACAACTCGAGTTAGGTTTGGCTTGAGTTTCCCAAAATCAGATACTTTATTTTATTGCATTGATATTTGCAAATTATCAGATTGATATGTTTAGTCTATTGAATTTATAGCAGAGCAAGAGTCCGAGTCTAGGGCAGATCAGCCTAGCTAGGGCAAAACAGCCGAGTCTTTGACAGAACCGCTAAGACTCTAGACTGTGGTGTATCGATGAGCTTAGAAGTAGAACGACTTCTATTGTAGACATTCGATATAGCATGCCAGAGTCTAAATTAGATTGGGATCCCTAGATTAGAAATAAGTTGAGAAGAGATAACGAGTCATTGATTTAAATACAGATTTGTATTGATTCATGTAGTCAGATTGGATACATGTTTCAATGTTTGTTTATGCTTTTATATATGTTTTATATGATTGCATTGATACATTATTTATACTGGGATTTTATTCTCACCGGAGTTATCCGGCTGTTGTCGTGTTTGTATGTGTGCATGGCAACAGGTGGGACAGGTTCAGGCTCACAGAGGTGAAGAAAGATCGAGTTTAGAGTGGAGCTACGGACTTGGACTAGAGATATGGTTTAAACACTTGCTATATAGTTGTTAAACCTTAGTTGAGACTGATTGTATATAGTGCAAGACTTGTACTTTTAATATTGACATGTATATTAATATGTATGCCATTACGTTCCGCTTTTGATAATGTACTTTTAAAAAAAAAAAATTTAGACCCTGTTTATTATAATTGATTACATTAGTCCCGATGACGATTAAGAAGATGATTAGCGTCCGGGTCCCCACAAAATATGTCACTAATCATCATAATTATAAATTAAATTACAAATTAAATAAATCTTTTTATTTAATTAACTAATTTATTAATAATTAAATTTCTTGTAAAACACATTTTGTCATAAATAATAAAAATAATATTTTTAATTATTTATTTTTTAAGAAAATCTAACGATTTTATTAAAATTATTTTCAGGACCAAATTATGCATTTTCATAAAATATCAACTTTGATCCATAACTTTTTTGATCCATAACTTTTGAAAATTCATAAAATCGCACCTACAACTAAACTTTTCGAGCCTATGGGCCAGCAAGTGCTCAAGGCCATCTCAAGCAGTCGCGTCTTCTCCCTACCCGAAATTTTCAGTAGTTGTTGACAGACAGCAGCGTTTTGCGCAGGACAACGCATTGCCCTACGTGAAACTGCCATAATTTTTTTAAAAAAACTTATATGGCAGTCATCATTGCCCAGAAATGCAGCGATTGTCCCTGTGTACTGCCTGGAACTGCTCCAGGCAGTAATTATATAAATTTTTTCCGAAAACTTTTCAATGTCTGCGACTTTGGATTTCTTATGTGGTTAAGAACAACTTGTTTAACACTATTTAAACAATCATACGATTGAATAACCTTGACTGTGATACCACTGCAGGAATATCGTTTTCTTGCATCCAAGATGTATCGAAGGTTCTAAAAAATTTTTGACGTTCAAAACGTTCATGGTGTCAAAAAATTCATATGGCATTTAAATTTGATTTACCTGGTGTTTAAGAATGCTGGATATCAAACCAGTACGAGTTTAGCTAGAGGTGTCAAAATCAGACACGATCCACCAACCCGACACGGTTCAACCCGAAAAAATCAGGTTTGGGTTTGGGGTTTTCGGGTTCGGGTCAGATCGGGTTGGACCCGATAGCTGACCCGAAAAAAATGATCGGGTTGGAAAATTTTAATTTTTTTTAAAAAAGTATAATTAATAAATTTTGCCTATATTTTTATATATTGTATGTCTGAAAAAATATTTATTGTATATTTATATAATAAATTTTCATAATTTATTATTTATTTTGAACATTTTTTTAAAATAATTTTTTATTTGATTTAGTAAATATACTTTATTTTTCTGCAATTAGATTTTCAAATTTAAATCATATATATGAGAGAGATTTTATTATTATGTGTTTAAATTAAAATATTAGTATTATTTTTTTGAATTTTATTTAATTTTGTTTAAAAAATTTATAAAAAATTCAAAATCAGGTTATACGGGTTTATCGGGTTGATTCGAGTTCAGGTTCGGGTTAAGAGTTTTCGGGTTGGCTCAGGTTTGGGTTGGGTTCGGGTTGAGCAATTTTTGAATAGTACTGTTGCTCAACCCGACCCAACCCACCCTAGGTTTAGCGGAGCTGGTCCTTCTTGTAAATTCCTATGATCTATCTACTCGAATAAACAACCTTCTTCAATGTCCTAAATCGGGTCTACAATCAGATGTTTTTGTAACGTACCGTACTTTTAAACTATTTTCAAATTTGTGGAAAAATAAAAATTTTCTTAAATGAGTAATCATCATTCAATTTTGATAAAAATATTTTGGTTCATCCAAAATATTTGCGACAAAAGATGACAAATAAAGTTTGCTAAAGTAATCGATAAACATCGTAAACAATCCCCTCAAAATCCAGAGAATTTGAAACACGCATAAAAATCTTAAAACATGGGCGGTCATCGGGTTTAGCCTCCCGCGCATTCCAAGCTGGCTCACTGGTCCCCACCCCTCGTCTTCTCAAGGTCATCATCACCTGCATCGATCAAGTCTAGTGAGTCTAAAGACTCAACATGTATAAACTGGAGATAACAAATAATACATAATAAAACCACATACATCTTTAAAGTAGGGCATACATACTTGAAACTTGAACGTAATTACATAAACATAGACGTGTCCATCATCGTAAAACTTTTCATAAACATACTTGCATCATACATACTTGAACATGCATAAACTTCATCATTTTGCGTAGAAATATGTTTCAAAGAAAGTGACCCATACATAAATGTGTCTGATCAGACTAAACCACAGTACTGGGCTGACATGAAAAATCCACTACCACATACATGAGATCCCCGGTCATGCTTTACTAGGGCGGATTGGTCCCTGGTCATGCTTTACCACTTTCAATTCTGATCTAAACCCGGTCATGCTTTATCGGGGTGGAGAGGTCCTCGGCCATGTTCACCGACTTCCAAACCCGTTCATAATTAGTCACAAGATATTTAGCATACCTCAAAAAAAAATATTTTCTCATTTTCCATGTCGAATATACTTACATGGCGTTGAGGGATTCGTTGGATCTCGCTTTGGGCCACTGCTGCACATACTAATATGAGTTCAAGCACTTATCTTTCATAACTTAGACGTATTAATCATGCTCACCCCCAAAAATGACAATTTTCCTTATGACGTTCTAAATCTCTCAGGACTCGACCTCGTTAATCATCGTACTAAATCATGACACCAAACCCCAAAACAATCCCTTATATATATACATATTTTTAAATTTTTTTTAACATGGAAGACACGGACCCCGTGTAAGTGTCCGAGTCCGGGTCTGTGTAGACGCTGGAAATTCACACTTTGAAAGAAACAAGGGCACGGACCCCGTGTCAGGGTCCGGCTCTGAGTCCGTGTAGACTCTGGAATTGTAAAACAACGGAAATCACTACACTTGCGGCTTAATCCTCCTAACTCAATCATACGGACCAAGAACCAACACCTCCAATATACTTACATGGCGTTGAGGGATTCGTTGGATCTCGCTTGGAGCCACTGCTGCCCATACTAATATGAGTTCAAGCACTTATCTTTCATAACTTAGACGTATTAATCATGCTCACCCCCAAAAATGACAATTTTCCTTATGACGTTCTAAATCTCTCAGGACTCGACCTCGTTAATCATCGTACTAAATCATGACACAAACCCCAAAACAATCCCTATATATATACATATTTTTAATTTTTTTTAACATGGAAGACACGAACCCCGTGTAAGGGTCCCGGTCCGGTTAGACGCTGGAAATTCACACTTTGAAAGAAACAAGGGCACGGACCCCGTGTCAGGGTCCGGCTCTGAGTCCGTGTAGACTCTGGAATTGTAAAACAACGGAAATCACTACACTTGCGGCTTAATCCTCCTAACTCAATCATACGGACCAAGAACCAACACCTCAAGACCCATCCTAGGATGCTATGGCAATGATTCAAACTCCCATGACGCCTCAAAACAACGATGCAAATCATACAACGCAACTCAAACCGTGAACACGACATTTTGACACCAAAATGTTTCCTACGACTTCTAATGCAACCAAGTGCCTATCGACACGAAACAAAGCACCAAACATCATCCCAACATCATACTCACAATACTTAAACGAAGCAGCGATCACCCAATGGTTCCCAACGAATCCTGCAATAAATAAACTTCAAGAATTCATCAAGAACATATTTTCAGAAAATTGCAATTTGAGCAGTCCTACGAAAACGATCATAACTCACTCGTTTCTTGTTCAAAAATTACGAATTTATTGTCAAATCGAAGGTATACTACGTTTTATAGGTTGAAAGTTTTTCCAGAAAATCGACCGAAAAGTCGCAGTATTTAAAATGACAGCAAATTTCGAGTTTCCAGATCTAAAATCGTTTCAAAATCGATCCGACCAATTTTTGCTTAAACTTTGCACAACATACATGAATCTTTACACATAATAAACATAAAAACATATACTATGACGAGATAGATGCATAAACGAAAGAATATACATGTCTTTTGATATTTAAAGTTACCGAAACAATGATACCGAAGCGGAAAGAATGCGAGAGTTGATCCGAGACGAACGTGGCACGATTTTCTTGAAGAAAAGTGATGAAAACTTGCTGGAAAATTACAGAGGAGGGCGGCTGCTGAACTCTCCAAGAACCCTAGCCTCTTACTCAAAGAAATGAAGTGGAAGTGAAAATGAATTTTGTGTGTGTGTGTGTGCGTAGGCGTGTGTGTGTGTGTTAGTGCTGTGTGTGCGTGAGTTAGTAGTTAATTAGGGAAAATTTTTTGCTTAATAACATAATTAACATTCTAATTAAATATTAATCAAATACCGAATTTACTAAAATCCTCCAACAAAATAAAAATACATAAGTGATCAATTTTAAAAGTTAAAAAAAATCTTAAAATCACCTAATAAATAAATTAGACTTTAAAAATGATAAAACTAAATAATCGTTTAAAAATGACCTTTTCTTGACTTGGAATAAAATACCACATATTAAAATCCTCAAAATCGTCGTCGGTCTCTTTTCCTCGATCCCGCATCGAATAATCGCCTGAAACATGAAACTCGGGAAAACATATTAACGTCATCACCTAAACATAAATAATTTAAAATAATACATTTAAATAAATTACTCATCTCAAAAATCATTTTAAAGTTAAATAAATAATTTAACAATTAAATAAATGCATGAGTTTCACATGTACTGAATTTGGGCTCTACAATTCCTCCCACACTTAAATAAATTTCGTCCTCGAAATTAAGTCTTACCAAAAAGTTCCGGGTAGCGATTCCTCATATCTGCCTCGGTCTCCCAAATGGCTTCCTCCACTGATTGATTCAGCCACCGGACTTTGACCAACTTGGTCACTTTGTTCCGAAGTCTCTGCTCCTGTCTGTTTAGGATTTGGACAGGTCTTTCCTCATACGACAGATCTGGAGCCAACTGCAATGGCTCAAAGCTCAAAACATGTGAAGGATTGACTAGGTACTTCCTCTGCATTGAAACGTGGAACACATTGTGTACACCGGCCAGATTCAGCGGTAAGGCTACACGATAAGCTAGTGTCCCAACTCTGTCAAGAATCTCGAACGGTACAATAAACCTCGGACTGAGCTTGCCTCTCTTCCCAAACCTCATAACACCCTTCATAGGTGCTATCTTTACGAAAACGTGATCACCTACGGCAAACTCAAGATCTCTCCTCCTCTTGTCAGCGTAACTCTTTTGACGACTTGGAGCAATCTTCATCCTGTCTCGGATCTTGACCACCACATCTGCAGTCTGCTGAACAATCTCTGGATCAAGTTCTGATCTCTTACCGAATTCATCCCAATGAATCGACGACCTGCACTTCCTTCCATACAATGCCTCGTAGGGAGCCATACCTATAGATGATTGGAAGCTGTTGTTGTAGGTTAACTCCACTAGAGGTAGTTTCGATTCCCAATTCTCGTGGAAATCGATCACACAAGCTCTCAACCAATCCTCCAAAATCTGGATCACTCGCTCAGACTTCCCATCTGTCTGCGGGTGAAATGATGTACTGAATAGCAACTTTGTCTCCATGGCTGCATGTAAGCTCTTCCAAAAGGACGATGTGAATCTCGGGTCCCTGTCGAACACAATGGAAACCGGAATCCCATGCAATCTAACTATCTCCCTGATATAGAGTTCTGCTTACTGCGTCATGGAGAAATTCGTCTTCACCGATAAGAAATGTGCTGACTTATTGAGTCGATCCACTATAACCCAAATGGCATTGGATCCCCTGACTGACCTCGGCAACCCAACAACGAAGTCCATGTTGATATTCTCCCATTTTCACTCGAGGATAAGGAACGGCTTAAGCTTTCCCTCGGGCCTCTGATTCTCTGCTTTCACTTGCTGCCAAGTGAGGCATTCATACACAAATTGGCGGATGTCCCGCTTCATACCTGGCCACCAATACAGAATTTGCAAATCTATGTATCTTGGTACCTCCTGGATGGATAGAATACGGAGATGTATGTGCTTCTGTCAAAATATCATCTCTGATCAAATCAACACTAGGCACCCACATCCTTCCTCTGTATCTCACAATACCATCAGACACTGTGTAGAGTACAATGCTCTTGGCTTCATCCTTCAGTCTCCATTTCTGTAATTGCTCATCTGAAGGCTGACCTCTACGGATTCAGTCTAGCAAAGAAGTCAGGACTATCAAATTAGACAGCTTATGAGCTCTGCCCTTGGAATAAACCTTTAAACAAAACCTCTGAATCTCCGACTGAAGAGATCTCTGTACTGATAGTTGTGCTATGACAGCAACTCTCCTGCTCAAGGCATCTGCCACGACATTAGCTTTCCTTGGATGGTAGCTAATTTCACAATCGTAGTCTTTCATTAGCTCCAACCACCGTCTTTGTCTCATATTCAGCTCTTTATGTGTGAAGAATTACTTGAGACTCTTGTGGTAAGTAAATATCTGGCATTTCTCGCCGTACAAATAATGTTTCCATATCTTCAACGCAAAGACAACGGCAGCTAACTCAAGATCATGAGTCTGATAGTTCTTCTCATGCACCTTCAACTGTCTGGAGGCATAAACTATGACCCGACCATGATGCATCAAAATTGCACCTAAACCGATCTTAGAAGTATCGGTGTATAGCACAAAATTGTCTTGCCCTGCTGGCATGGCTAACACTGACGCTTGTGATAAGAGCTTGTTTCAATGTATCAAAGCTCTTCTGGCAATCATCACTCCACAGAAATTTGGCATTCTTCTTGGTCAATGAAGTGAGTGGCACTGCTATCGAAGAAAATCCCTGGATAAATTTCCTGTAGTATCCTGCTAAGCATAGAAAACTACGGATCTCTGACGCATTCTTCGGCTCAACCCATTCTTTAACTGCTGCCACCTTAGCTGGATCCACCTCAATACCACTGCTGGAAATTATATGACCCAAAAACGCTACCTTCTCCAACCAGAATTCACACTTACTGAATTTTGCAAACAACTTGCGACTATGCAAGACCTGCAAAACTGTACCCAAGTGTTGACTGTGCTCCTCGTGGCTCTTCGAGTAGATAAGAATGTCGTCAATGAACACTATGACGAACTGATCTAGTTACGGCTGAAATACTCGATTCATCAAGTCCATAAAAATCGACGGAGCATTTGTCAGTCCAAACGGCATCACCAAGAATTCGTAATGACCATACCTGGTTCTGAAGGCTGTTTTATGAATATCTGCATCCTTTACCTTCAGCTGATGATACCCTGATCGAATATCTATATTAGAGAACACTGTAGCTCCCTGCAACTGATCAAACAAGTCCTCGATCCTTGGAAGTGGGTATTTGTTCTTGATCGTTACCTTGTTTAGTTCTCGGTAATCGACTGCACAACCTCATCTCCCATCCTTCTTCTTTACGAAAAGTACTGGTGCGCCCCATGGTGAGAAACTAGGGCGGATGAATTCCTTGTCTAGGAGCCCCTGAATCTGTTGCTTGAGCTCTAACATCTCAGCTGGAGTTAAACAGTACGGTGCCTTTGAGATTGGCACGGTGCCTGTCACAGGGTCAATGAAAAACTCCACCTCTCTCTCTGGTGGAAGGCCTATGACGTCATCTGGAAAAACGTCAGGAAAATCTCTGACTACAGGTACATCAGATATCGACGGAGTGGGTGCGTCAGGCGCTGAAACAATGCTGTCCAAGAAATCCTGACAACCCTTATGAATAAGCATCCTTGCCTGCATGCAAGATATCATGCGAGGGAAACTTCTCCATCTATCTGGCTCAAAAAGGAACTTCTCCATGCCCAACTGGTCTTACTAACACTGACCTTTTCTGAAAGTCAATAAGAACTCTGTTCTTCGTCAGCCAGTCCATCCCCAAGATGATGTCAAATTCTGGCATCAGAAACACGATCAGATGGGCATACACTAGGTGACCTTGTAGTTCTAGATCAATGTCCCTGACCACGCTAGTAGCTGATAATTCTCCCCCTGATGGGACTGTCACTGAATATTTCAGTAGAGTCCAATAGACTTGACGTTTGCAAACATCTCCGAAATAAAAGAGTGAGTGGCCCCTGAATCTATCAAGGCCTCCATGGCTACCCTCTTTATGAAAATATTTCCAGTCAACAGGGTCGTGTCTGGGTTCGCCTCCTCTGCCTACATGGCGAACACTCTAGCCCTGGGTCGGCTGCCTCCACTGTAGGTAGTCTCTCAGCATATGATCATTGGCTCCGCATTTGAAGCACTTGCTCGATTCCCATAAGCACTATCCCGGATGTTGGCGGTTGCACTTCGGGCACACCGGGTGCTCTCTCGGCCGTTGAGGAGCCTTCTGCTGAGGAATAGGACCCTTGCCTTTCCGTAGTCCCTTGAAATGGCCTCTTCCCTTGTGGTCCTTGGAAAGGCCTCTTAAACTGAAGTCGTTGTTGCTGCTGCTGCTACTGAGGTGCATGGTAAGGCCTCTTGCCCTGTCTGTCGACCTCTATGTCCCTTTGGTCCTGCTCTGCCGCCAAGGCTCTAGACACGACCATGGCATATGTAGTAGGACCAGCAACTCACACATCACAGCACAAGATCGGCCGCAAACCATCCATAAAATGCCTCAGCTTCTCCCAGGCATCATTAGCAATCAGAGGCACAAAGTGACACCCCCTCTCAAACTTTCTGACAAATTCTGCAACGCAGTTATCTCCCTGAAGC
This sequence comes from Primulina tabacum, assembly GCF_025594145.1. Classification (NCBI taxonomy): domain Eukaryota; kingdom Viridiplantae; phylum Streptophyta; class Magnoliopsida; order Lamiales; family Gesneriaceae; genus Primulina; species Primulina tabacum. The sequence goes on along the minus strand of NC_134552.1, from coordinate 275,373 downwards.
AACGTCATGAAATCCCTAGTCAATCTGGATCGTACTTCCTCAGTGATTTGCTTGGAGTAGAATACTTCCTTGAAATCATCCCAAGAAAGGGTCTGCAAATTCACCTACACAGAAGCGCTCTCCCACCACAATCTCGCGTCTCCTGTCAGTAGAAATGTGGCGTACCTAACCCTGTCTGCATCCTGAAGCTCCATAAATGCAAAGATTACCTCGATGGACATAATCCATCCTTCAGCTATCATCGGGTGCGTAGTTTCGAGAACTCCTTCGGGTCCATCCTCCTGAACCTCTCATAAACAGCTTCTAGTCTGGCCCTCGCCCTTGTATCCACTGGAGCATTGTTCCCCGCAAACTGTGCGAAGAACTGGGTCATCCCTGCAAGTATCTGAGCTTGCATATCTAGGGTGGACGAGGAGGAGTGACCCTCTCCCCATCCCGAGCTTCTCTGTCCTCATCCCTTGCTCCGCGGGCAACCATATGTCTAGGAGACATACTGTTCCAAAATTTACCCAACACGTAAACCAAACATGCATGAACATAATATCTATATCATAAGATGCACGTAATTTGAAATTAAACATGTACATGCTGAAATCATGACTAGATGCTTAATACATGAAAGAATTTAAAACTTTAAAACTTACAGACTTGAGGTGTGACTTTGTGAGCTTCTCGCAACTGGCAGTAGGCATAACCCTTTACAAGAACACCGCTCCGATACCAACTGTAACGTACCGTACTTTTAAACTATTTTAAAATTTGCGGAAAAATAAAAATTTTCTTAAATGAGTAATCATCATTCAATTTCGATAAAAATATACTGTTCATCCAAAATATTTGCGACAAAAGATGACAAATAAAGTTTGCTAAAGTATCGATAAACATCGTAAACAATCCCCTCAAAATCCAGATTATTTGAAACATGCATAAAAATCTTAAAACTTGGGCGGTCCTCGGGTTTAGCCTCCCGCGCAGTCGAAGCTGGCTCACTGGTCCCCACCCCTCGTCTTCTCAAGGTCATCCTCACCTGCATCGATCAAGTCTAGTGAGTCTAAAGACTCAACATGTATAAACTGGAGATAACAAATAATACATAATAAAACCACATACATCTTTAAAGTAGGGCATACATACTTGAAACTTGAACGTAATTACATAAACATAGAAGTGTCATCATCGTAAAACTTTTCATAAACATACTCGCATCAACATACTTGAACATGCATAAACTTCATCATTTTGCGTAGAGATATGTTTCAAAGCAAGTGACTTATACATAAATATGCGGATCAGACTAAACCACAGTACTGGGCTGGCAGGGAAAATCCACTGCAACATACATTAGATCCCCGGTCATGCTTTACCGGGTGGATTGGTCCCTGGTCATAATTTACCACTTTTCAATCCTGATCTAAACCCAGTCATGCTTTACCGGGGTGGAGAGGTCCTCGGCCATGTTCATTGAATTTCAAACCCATTCATAATTGGTCACAAGATATTTAGCATACCTCAAAATAAAATATTTTCTCACTTGCACGTCCAATATACTTACATGGCGTTGAGGGATTCGTTGGATCTCGCTTGGAGCCACTGCTGCCCATACTAATATGAGTTCAAGCACTTATCTTTCATAACTTAAACGTATTAATCATGCTCACCCCCAAAAATGACAATTTTCCTTATGACGTTCTAAATCTCTCAGGACTCGACCTCGTTAATCATCGTACTAAATCATGACACCAAACCCCAAAACAATCCCTATATATATACATATTTTTAAATTTTTTTTAACATGGAAGACACGGACCCCGTGTAAGGGTCCGAGTCCGGGTCCGTGTAGACGCTGGAAATTCACACTTTGAAAGAAACAAGGGCACGGACCCCGTGTCAGGGTCCGGCTCTGAGTCCAGTGTAGACTCTGGAATTGTAAAACAACGGAAATCACTACACTTGCGGCTTAATCCTCCTAACTCAATCATACGGACCAAGAACCAACACCTCGAGACCCATCCTAGGATGCTATGGCAATGATTCAAACTCCCATGACGCCTCAAAACAACGATGCAAATCATACAACGCAACTCAAACCGTGAACACGACATTTTGACACCAAAATGTTTCCTACGACTTCTAATGCAACCAAGTGCCTATCGACACTGAAACAAAGCACCAAACATCATCCCAACATCATACTCACAATACTTAAACGAAGCAGCGATCACCCAACGGTTCCCAACGAAGCCTGCAATAAATAAACTTCAAGAATTCATCAAGAACATATTTTCAGAAAATTGCAGTTTGAGCAGTCCTACGAAAACGATCATAACTCACTCGTTTCTTGTCCAAAAATTACGAATTTACTGTCAAATCGAAGGTATTTTACGTTTTATTTGTTGAAAGTTTTTCCAAAGAATTAATCGAAAAGTCGCAGTATTTAAAATGAGAGCAAATTTCGAGTTTCCAGATCTAAAATCGTTTCAAAATCGATCCGACCAATTTTTGCTCAAACTTTGCACAACATACATGAATCTTTACACATAATAAACATAAAAACATATACTATGACGAGATAGATGCATAAACGAAAGAATATACATGCCTTTTGATATTTAAAGTTACCGAAACGACGATAACGAAGCGAGAATGATGCGAGAGTTGATCCAGAACGAACGTGGCACGATTTTCTTGAAGAAAAATGACGAAAACTTGCTGGAAAATTACAGAGGAGGGCGGCTGCTGAACTCTCCAAGAGCCCTAGCCTCTTACTCAAAGAAATGAAGTGGAAGTGAAAATAAATTTTGTGTGTGTGTGCATAGGCGTGTATGTGTGTGTTAGTGAATAGTGGTATGTGTGCGTGAGTTATTAGTTAATTAAGGAAATTTTTTTTGCTTAATAACATAATTTACATGCTAATTAAATATTAATCAAATATCAAATTTACTAAAATCCTCCAACAAAATAAAAATACATAAGTGATCAATTTTAAAAGTTAAAAAAAATCTTAAAATCACCTAATAAATAAATTAGACTTTAAAAATGATAAAACTAAATAAATCGTTTAGAAATGACCTTTTCTTGACTTGGAATAAAATACCACATATTAAAATCCTCAAAATCGTCGCCGGTCTTTTTTCCTCGATCCCGCATCGAATAATAGCCTGAAACATGAAATTCGGGAAAACATATTAATGTGAATCACCTAAACATAAATAATTTAAAATAATAAATTTAAATAAATTATTCATCTCAAAAATCATTTTAAACTTAAATAATTAATTTAACAATTAAATAAATGAATGTGTTTCACGTGTACTGAATTAATGCTCTACATTTTTGTTACTTGTGTACATTGTACTAGAAATCCACACTAAATTTAAGTAGAGATTTAGATCGCCGAAATTTCTCAAACTCCGCCAAAGTGTGTTGGCGTTGGGAAGTCTCGGTTGTAGGGATTGTTTTCCAATGGAGGCTGATGGCTTTTAATGAGGGGGGAGGGAGAGAATTTTTGTTGTCAAATATGTTGGACAAAATTTAATGGAAAATTAAGTGTAAAAATATATATGTATATGTTATATTTATCAACTTAATATAATATTTCAAACCCTCTAAGATTCTAACCTTATTAGGAATATTTATTTTCATTATTTAAAATTTTCATCTAGTATTTTCCTCTCTTTAAAAAATACTACACATAATTATGTCATTTTAAACTTTTCATAATGCAGTATATATAAATATTTACATATCCATATATATACATATATAGACACACACACATGTATAGACATTCATAAAATTAAATAATGATTATTTAATTACTTAATAAACTATTAATTAATTAATTTTAGACTCTTTTAAAATATTCCATGAGAAACTTATATTTAGTAGTCACCTCTACTAATTTATTATTTAATTAGTACATTCTTAATTTAATTAAATAAATATTTGTGATCTCATTATAATCTTAATCAACGATAAGAAAGTGTCGATGTATCGAGAGTAGAAATTTATTTATATAATGAAAAATAAAAATTTCAAAGCACAAAAATTTTCTACATGATCCATTTTTTGACAGCTGTCATTTTTATGAACTACTTCACTAAAACATATAGTTTCATTATCCTCACTTAATTAGTAGTTAGGCTAATTTCAAAACTTTCAATATATGGAATCAACTTGTAAACTCCTGTCTAATCAATCCGTTTGATCTCCATAAAACCACAGTTGCAAAATTCAACCTCTTGGATTCGATTATCTCAACGGGAACACATAATTCAATAATTATATAACATTCAATGATTCAGAGATACAGCTAGTCATGTGTTTACAACTTTATGTGATTCAGAACAACATTTGTTCTTATTCGGGCTCACCCTAATTAACCTCATTCTTTTCATCAACCCCTTGATCAAGAACGTCAGAACTCGAGTTTGACTGCAGCGATTGGATCATTGTTAGTGCATCTAGTAGCATCACCCAATGATCTCCAATGTATCACTGATAGTGTCTGTAAGAACATTAAGTTATGGTTAACGTACAGTATGCTCATTCAACTCATTTATCGAATCTGCAATCATTGATACATCGAGAATTTCAAATGATTTCGAAACGATGTGATGTATATTTAAATAATAATAGTGACATGTTATCTGCAAGTGGAGAAACACTTTTCCAAAATGCACATGTCTCACTCTGCTAGAGATTCATTACATTATTATCTCATCAGATCGCATATGATATCTTCACATGTAGGTGAACGGTGAATCTCTGATTTAAAATGCATTAACTCATACGTATTTCGAAAGTACATCTAACCTCGCTACCTGATGACCCTCCGTGGAGTTGGTAAACGAGTCAAAGTGAATGCTAGTATGCAGAGCCTCCATGTTGTTGTTGCGTATTTTCTTGAATGCTCGCAAGCGCACGATGTCAAGTTATAGTAAAATATAATTTTGAGTGCAAGTGTCGATCCCACGAGGAGTGTGTATAAAAATATATATCAATGCTTGTAATTAAAATAGTCAAATACTTTATCTAGAAAAATCAATAACCAGATTGGTTTGCTTAATCGAATTAATTGAAAACAAAGGATTAATCTAATCACCGAATTGAGAAATAACAATGAGAGAAAATATCTAGAGAAATGATTTCATCAAGTTTCCAGGATAATTATTCCCAGTTAAATTTATATTCACGAATTCCAATTATTTAATGGCTAAGAACACTTAATTATTTTATTCCCCCTTTCCCAAGTGACGAATAAAATGTACCAATCAAACTTCGATTCTAATATTCCTAATTAAAGTCTAAGTTTCATTGATATATGCAAACAATATTCTTACCTAAGCCTTGCTAAAGTTATACGCCTTTCGAACGCTATAAACATTCAAAGATGTGTTTCTGATGATCTATAATCCTAGTCTCTCTCCCGAGTTATAGAATTAATCAAACAACACACAATTTATAGCCAGTAAATTGCAGTGAAATAAACACAGATAACACAATTAAATATAAGAATGGAATTCAATCATATAAAATAACCACGTCAAATTTTCGTATCCACAAAGCTACATCATTCTATAGACGGCAGAATTAGTTCATCACGAAATCCAAGCGAAAACAAGACATGTTCAACGTTTTAGACATCGCAACACAGTAAAATAATGAAGCGAAAAAAGAGATGACAAATCAGAAGTGGCGTTTCCGTCCCCGGATTCGTTGTTCTTCGTCTTCGTGATCTCTCTTCGTCCGTCTTTCCAGTTGTGCGTGTGTTCAGCGGCTCTCGTGTGTCAATTTCTCTCACAGCGGCTGCCCCCCGGTTCTGACCTAGGATGCACAATTTATAACATTTCTGGAACGCCGTGCGCGCGGTTGCGCGAGAAGTGGCGCGGCTACGTGGACCATTCTACCGTATGGCTTGTTTCTGCTGCGCGCGCGGTTGCGCGTGATGTCGCGCGACCGCGCACACCTCTCGGGTCTTCATGTTGCTTCCTTGCGCGCGCGGTTGCGCATGATGTCGCACGGCCGCGCGCGAGCTTCTGGTTTCTCGCCTATGTTCCTTTGCGCGCGGCTGCGCGTGAAGTGGCGCGACCGCGCGCGCACTTCTGTCCAATACCATGCTCTCGGTTATTCTTCATGGTGCACGGCTCTGTTTTCTTGCATTTACTTGGCTTCGTGTGCACTTTTTATCTATTCCTGCAATGACATCAAAAACAAACCAGAAACGCATAATTCTATTCGAAACAAGCATAATTCAAAATGGATTCTAATATAAATTAAGTGCAAATCTTGCACTAATCAGTTGTCTCGTGTCAAAAGACTAATAGTGTACAACTTTAACCGCAGACTATTCGACTCGATAAGTGGATAACCACTTGGATTGTTCGAGAGAAGGTTGTTCAGTACATCGTCAAATGATCACACATCTGTATGAGTGGATCTCTCCATGCCCTTACCAATGAAACATAACGTTTCATATATGCTAGCATCAAGCTCGAGCGACCTTTATTCTTATTTTAAACTGGTAATTCAACTAAGGACCATTTTAGAATATATAGTATGCTTCCTAATGAGTTATGATCTTATATTGAAAGGCAGACCTCTTGATAACTATTGTATATTCAAAGACTTTATTTATGCAACTTGTATTGGTATACATATAAAGTAAATTCTATAATTGGATAAATCATAAAATATTATTTAATAAAAATTATTTTCGCATGAGAGTCGATAAAATTCTAACCAAAAGTTGGCTCACTGAACACTTTTTTAACATGGACCTCACATTATTTGTTTTGAATCTGGATGTTCATGTAAAATATTGTATAATAATATACCGGGAGTAGCATCCTCGGTATAACATAAAATGATTTGTCTTTGTGAATGATGGTTGGGTTGCTCAAATACAACTATGGAAGATGATGTTTTTATTTAATTTAACATGATTTTCATTCTAGTTTGGAGGCATGAAGATTTGTTCTTTTTAAGTTTGGTACACTTTCTTGTAGATTTTTTTTGTCAAATTACTAATATTTTCTATTTATATTATTATATGCATTATTACAATATTTATTGATTTTTAATTTAACTATCATTATCTTTTTTGTTGTTGCTGTTATTATTATTATTAATAATAATATATTATTATTATTATCCACATGTAACACATAATATTTATATATTTTATTGTTGTTGTTTTAATCTTATGTATAGTTTATCAAAAGTTTGGTTTATAGTTACTAAATTACATTTTCTCCCCAATATTTATTGATTTTTAATTTAATTATCATTATTTTTTTGTTTTTATTATTATTATTATTATTCACATGTAACACATAATATTTTTATATTACAGATATTTTTATATTACGTTATATATTTTATTGTTGTTTTTTTATATTATATATAATTTTTCAAAAATTTGGTTTCTATTTTCTAAATTACATATTTACTGTTAAAATATGTCATCAAATCTTGGACATCAACTACTTCGTATCGTTAGCATAGACTATGTGGAAACTCGGACTCCAATGCAAGCTCAAGCACGGGCAGCAGCCTCCCATAACTGTGATGGAATATTAATTTCCTAGCCAAAGAAAATTATGACTCGATTTTGAAGTCATACTTAGCATGCATATTCGATAAAGACCTGATATAATTCAAATCTTAGCGTGTGTTTGATTGGGTTACCGAACATGTCAGCGCCTTTGGTTTGGTCTATAATCCAGGTACATTTTATACAAAATATTCATATAAACATTTGAATCTAAACATTTTGGATTGCACTAGTAATTCCAAAAAATTTGTGTGTTAAGACTATAATCTCCGAATTTCTAAAATCCGGAGATGGTGCAATGATGGAGGCGCGGCGAATAAAAAAAACCAAAAAGCCAACATTTTTTTTTTCTTTTCTTTGCGGTGGCCGAGAGGTTTTTCTAGGGAGGTGATATATTTTTTTTCTTGTGTTCAGAAACTAGGTTTTTAGTTATGAGTCATAGTGGTGTATATATAGAGTGAGACTCCTAATCTAATTAGGAGTCCCTCTCTCATAAGGACTCTAATAATTTCATGATATTATAAACTCCCATATAATTAATACTATAATGTATTTATTAACCTTTAATAATACATGATATAATAACATTATATACACATATTTTATATCACCATATAAAATATATACATGTATATGTATATTAAATTGAATAACTATTATTTAATTTATAAACTAACTCCTTAGTTAATTTAATTCTAGACTCCTCTAGAATATTTATGAGAATTTATGCATGTTAGTAGTCACCACTACTAGCACAATCATTTAATTAGTAAATTTCAAATTAACTAAAAAATGATTCCGAACTCATTATAACCCCGATCGACGATCCGAGAGCGCCGATGTACAAAGGATACAAATCATGTTCATATAATGAAAGTCAAAAATTTCTTATATCAAAATTTTCACTTACCATATTGGGCAGCTGCCAGTTTTAGTGAAATCCTTTACAAAACAGGCAGTTCCACTCTTCTTCCTTATCTAGCAATCATGTCAACTTCCATTTCTTCAATCTTATGTAATCAGCTCATAAACTCCTTTACAAGCTTCTTGTTTGATCTCCATCAAACTATAGTCGTCAAATTCCACCTCCTTGAAATTTGACTATCTCAACAGGAACACATAATCCGATACTTGTGTGACCCTCAATGGTTCAGGGATACAGCTAGCCGTGGGTTCACATCTCATGTGATTCAGAATAACATTTATTCTTATTCGGGCTTACCCTAGTTAGCCATATTCTTTTCATCAACTCTTTGATCAAGAATGTCAGAACTCATTTCCGATTGCACCCATCGGATCATGGTAAGAGCGTCTAGTAGCATCGTCCCATGATCCCTTAGGTATCACTGATAGTGCCTACAAGAACCTTTAGTCATGGTTAGCGTACAGTACGGTCCCTTCAACACATATATCCCGATCGAATCTGCAACCATTGGTATATCAAGAGTTGCAAATGAATTCGATAGCGATGTGATTTATCTTTGAGTACTAATAGTGGCATGATATGTGCAACTAGGAAAACACGTTTCCCTAAAGCATATTTCTTGCTCTGGCCAGAGACTTCTTGCACTATTAACTCATCATATCACATAGAATATCTTCACCCGTAGGCGAACGGTGAATCCCCAACTACAATGCATTTGCTCATACGTATTTCGAAACTACACCCAACCTTGCCACCAGATGACCCTCGGTGGAGTCGGTAAACGGATCAAAGTGCATGCTAGTACGTATAGCCTCTACATTGTCCCGGGTCAAAGGACTAATGGTGTACAACCTTAACTGCAGGACTATTCCACTCGATAAGTGAGAACCACTTGGACAGTCCGAGTGAGGGTTGTTCAGTGCATCATCTTATGATCACCCATCTGCGTGAATGGACATCTCCATGCCCTTGCCAATGAAACATGACGTTTACACCACAAATGCTAGTCTCAAGCTCGAGCGACCTTTATCCTATTTTTAGGCGACTGAATCGACTAGGAACCTCTTTAGAATATACGGTACACTTCCTAATGAGTTCCATGATCTTACGTTGCGACGCAGATCTCATCGTACCTATTGTATATTCAAGAACTTTATCTATGCAGCTTGCATGGGTATACAGATTAAGTATAATGCCATAATCGAATAAAATCGTAAAATATTATTAAAATAAAGATTGTTTTACATTAGAGTTAATGAAGCTCGAGCCACAAGTTGATTTGCCGGACACCTACTCTAACACATGCAACACATAATATTTTTATATTACGTTATATATTTTTTGTTGTTGTTAATATCAGCATTACTGTTATTGTCAATTGGTATCCAAGTAGACTATTTATTATCAATTATGATGTCATATAACTTTCAGTGTCAAGTAAGAAATTTCTGTCACAAATGGTTTCATCCGAAAGTTATTAAAATCGAGAAAAATGAAAATTTGGTACATGAGAACCAAATTTTGTCTATTTATAACACGAAAATCAAAGACTGGCCGACTTACATGATCAATTTTACAATTTCCATGGACATTTAGCAGCCCAGTAGGCATTTTCCTTCCAATTTTAGGCCACTTAAGTGTCTTTCTGTGCTAATAAGCAGATTCAGTGGACAAGCCAAAAAGATTACAAATTAATATATGAAAATCAAACTTGGATAAGTTATACAATGAAGAAACAAAATGGACCAATTTATATTGAAATAATTTCTCCCATAAAATGAGGGTTTTCCATGTTTAATAACAACTATGAAGGGCTCTTGGTTTTATGGTCCAAGATGTCACCACGTACGTGAAGGCAAAATAATTAAACAGAATTTTTATCAATCACTCATTAGCCTTTGTTTCGTATTCCAATTAATAAATGCAATAAAAGAGGGCCATAGGTTGGCAAAATTTTCGACTAAAGCTGGAGGAATACCAAGATTCTTTTGAAATTGGGTTGCCATCAGTTTTTAATTATGGGATACAATTTGTAGTAACAACACTGTAAAGCACTAGAAAATCGAATTCAATGTGTTTATTGATCTTATGACGTCGGCCTGGCCACCACTACGATAAAAACGTTAAAAGACACCAGATTTTACATGTTTTCGTGGGTGAAAACTATTATTAAAAGTAGTGTATTCCGTACCCAAACATTGAATTTATAATATTTCCGTAAAATTCAAGACTCCTATCGGTTGAGAGGAAATGAGAGGGAAAGGCTGAGAATGAGCGAGAGTTTGATGAATTTGCTGCTCAGGTTGGATGGAATCAGGGGAATCGATTTGGGGATTAGGGTCTGCAGGAAGGGCGTGACGAGAAAGGCGATCGCCTTGCAGGAAAAGATCGATGCTATATGTGCCTCTGATTCTGAAGGAAACGTTGCTGACAAGGTGGAAACTGGAAATCAAGAGCTAGAAGATGCGGTCGCTGCCGCAGAATTCGTGGGGATTGAGCTTTCTCCTGAAAATGGTGTAGCAGCAGAACTCGAAGGGTTTCGATTTGAAGAAAATTCTGAAGTCTTCGAACAAATTCTGGATGATTCGGGAGAAGAATCGAAGGGATTGAATGGTGCGCTACTAGAATGTGAGAAGATGGAAATTGAGAGGGATTCTGTTCTCACCGAGGAATTGGATGTTGTGGTTGCTTCCGAGGTGAACCCCAGTGAAGAAACTCATGTTGAGACGGAGACGGAGACTTGGAAGAATATCGATTTCGATGAAGACAATGTGGACAGTGTGAAAGAGATGTTGGTCCAGTATAATGGGAAGGATATGGTCGATGGAGAAGGAAAGGAGGATGATGCTATTGAAAACTGTGAGTTTCTGTCAAACTCTGGTGTTCCGGTTGCTTCTGTGGTTGAAGCGACTCCAGAAACTTGTCCTGTGGATGAAGGTGATGCAGAGATTGTGAAGGAAATGTTGGCCCATTCTGATGATTTCGGGTGAAAATTTGTGTGATTTGAGCGAGAAATCGAAGGACAGGGACACTCTCCAAGTGGAAGACGAGACAATGGAAGTCGAAAGAGAGCATTTAGATGCGGAGAGCGTTGATGTGGTGAAAGCTTGTCAAGAGACGCAAAGTGTGAAGGAAACTCCCGAGGATCTCGGTTTTGGTGTAGAAAGGGCTGAGACGATGAAGGAGACGTCGGTAGAGAGAAATGGGGAGGACCTCAGTAAGAGGAAATGTGAGCTGCTCGAGCAAATGATGGAGGAGAATAAGAAAATGATGCTTATGATGACTCAGTTGTATGATCGAAACGAGACGCAGTTGCAGATGCTCGATGCTTTAACAAACAGGGTGGACTTTTTGGAGAAGGCATACTTGTGCGACAAGCTCAGGAACAGAAAGAAGAAAATGAAGAAGAACAAGTGTGCTCTAACTTGTACAGAGGATTAGAGCTTGTATTTCGTTGTGATGTTTTCCCCCTTTTTTTTGTATCTATACAAGCTTGTTCTTGTGAAGAAGAACAAGTGTGCTGTAACTTGTATAGAAAATACATCGCATGATTGTCACGTTGTACCGGATTAATCACAATCAGTAGTCACACTATCATATTACTCACTTGGTTAAAATTTCTTTGGTTATCACCGAGATGGTGAAGTTTGGGTTAGAGTGTAGAATATATTAAATTAACAGGTTTATATTTTGTCAAAGAATAAGAATAAAATATTAAACTTTCATATTCGTCCCAACACTATTTATTTAAATTTATTAAATGTTCAATTTATAATTGTAAGAACGACATCATCTAAAATAATTATGGTAATATTTAAAGTTGTAATTTTTAAACTAAATACATGATTTTATTATATTTTTATAACGTACGAATCCTAAAGTTTTACGTCACTTTCGAGCAAGAAAAACAGCCGCAAATATCGCTCCGATTGGCCTCCGTCTTTCCCGCAACGATGTTCGTATATTCGAGCGTTTTTAATGCAAACGTTTCTAAACTTTCTTTTTGCACAATTCAAATCATATTATGCATGATTTATGTTTTATAGCACGAAAAACGTTTACTTTCAAATTATTTTACGTTAGACATATATTTTTCAAAGATTCGACGTTTCTATGCATGTATGAGTCGTGTTATATGATCTAAGGGACACGCTGCCTATATTAGAAATTTAAGGGACGTGAAAGGGGTCGTATAAGGACACGATGAGGGGTGGACAGTAGCTATAAGGAGTCACGCTTGGGAGAAGCTAAAACCTAGGGTTTCGTTGCATGGTATGGGTTGTAGTGATCAGGTTTTTGTAATGGCTGGACAAGGGCTCGTTCAGGCAGGGTTGTGACCTCGTGAGGGATGCGTCCTAGGTCTATGGAGAGTCCTAGAATAGCTGGACTCATAGACGCACAAGGATGAAGCAACCGTGGTCGTGGAGGGACTTTAGGGCTCGGTTTGGCATAGCTAGGTTTTAGGGTGGTAGGCTGGTGAGCACTAGTCCAGGCTGGTCAGGGGTGGTTCGGGCAGGGTCCGGGATGATATGCGCAAGGTTTGGCCCATGGTGGCTTGAGGGTGACTCGGGTTTTTGGGGAAAACGTTGTTTAGAAAGGTTTAGGGTTCGAAAAATAATGGGTTCGAACCGTGGTCCACGGGAGTTGGTTTGTAGTTCACGGGGGTGGTTTAGGGATGAAAAGCTTATGTTTAAATTTTGAGAAGAAAATATTAAGTTTTGAAATTATTCGGGTTTAAAACGCTTCACGATTTAGCTATTAAGTCAATAAATCGAAAGGCACGGGTTTACGTCTAAGAAAAATATTAGAAGTAAAAAATAAGATTATATGATGCTATGGGATAGGCTCGAGTCAATAAAAGTAAGAAAAAGTTAAAATTGGGAAGTTCGAGGTCCAGAGGTAAAATGATCATTTTACGTCCTAGGGTAATACGAAAGGTCTGACAGTGTCCGAAGAATCATGATGCATTCTAAATGATATTTTAAAATGTTTATGATAAAAATATGATAATTTTATGATATATGCAAAGGGTGTATGATTTTTCCCAGAAAATACTATTTTACGATTTTTCAAGGATAAAATATTTTATAAATAAAAGGAAAGGAAAATATTTTGAAGGATCTGATTTGACTGTGACATAAAAGGATATGATTAGGGATATGAGAGAAAAGGTCCCACAGGAGCCCGACGATCGTATTTTCATATTTGACCACAGTCGAGTGACGAGAGTTGCTGACGCCCCGTCCCCAGGTAATTGGTGTTGCTAAGACTGATCAGTCGAGCACATGATGATATGATTACAGCTAGTCACTTTCAAGGATCAAAATACACCCAAAAATGATATACAATTATGAAAAGTTTTATGATTTAATGATTTATGATATGATATATGATTACGAGCTTTTACGCCAGCTTATATTATTAAAAGATTATTTAAAGTTGCATGTGCTTGTATATGTATTATTTTTTACGTATGTATAGAATGTGCGGTTGTCATCAGACTCACTAGGTTTGTATGATCGCAGGCTATGATGATTTTGATGGATGCGCTGACGCATGAGTGGATCGAATCCGGCAGCACACTCTCGGTGGACTTTATTTTCTGCCTTAGCTTAAGATTTAAAGATTTTAAAGTAAAGATTTTGAAGATTATTTTATTAGAGATTTTATGCTTATTTTGAAGTTTAGTTTTGAAATTATTTTAAAAATGACGTACGATTTTGTGGTTGATGTTTATGGATTTTTATATATTTAAGATTTTTAAATGTTGGGTTTATTTTTAAGTGAGGGTTCAAATTTCATGAGTATTTAAAAAATTAGCTAGCATTTTAAAGTTAAAAAATAAGGGACGTTTCAGTTGGCATCAGAGCGAAGGATCCCGAAAGGATTGTGTTACTGCCATTCCGAGAAGCTCAAGAAGTCACGCTCACGTCTGTGAGTTTTACTACTTTAATATTTATATGCTGAGTTTTAAATGTTTATATGATACATTAATTAAGAGGCTGGAAGTAATATTAAATGTATGTTGGTTACGTGGTTTGGACGACGTGAACAATGATGTCTCTCAGACGTGTTATTCCCATGAGTATTGAGGAGGATTAAGAACTTACGGACTGAATTATGTCAATATAGAAAGTTAAGGGGCTAATTAGCAATTTTTAAAATTTATTGAGGAGGAATTTGACATAATTCGATTTATTGAGGGCAAAATTGCTATAAATGGAAATTTTAGGGACTTAATTGCAAGTTTTCGAAAATATAGGGTTGATTTTGCTATAATTCGGAAGTATGGGGCTTAATTGTGTGAATTCGAAAACTAGGAGGGCTAAAATGCGAAAAATTTTGAGGAGTAAATTTGAGAATTCGAGAATTTTTGGGTCTTGATTGCAAATTTTAGGAAAATTATGGTGTCATTTTAGTAATTTTCAAAAGCTATGGAAGCCGTTTTGCATTAAATTTGATAGTTTGAGGGGCTATGAATGCGATATTTAGGCTTAATCGAATAATCCGATAACGTTGGGATTTAGATTGCAATTTTCAGAAAAATAAAAGGTTCTAATTGAATATAGTCGGAAAGTAAATTACCAATTAATGGTTACATGATAAGGAATTGTGATTGAGGAAATTAGATAGATATGTAAATATGGGGCTGTCATAGGAGGAATGAGAAATATTGATATTAGCGATATTGATGAGAAAGTAAGATATTTGAGGGGACAAATGACTGAAAGAGAAAATCGTAAATGAAATTCGTTTATATTAGGATATAATGCATAAAACTATTGAAGTAATGTTATGAAGGAATCGAGAAATACAAACTAAGAATATCAGAGTTCGTGTAATTTTGGTAGCTTGAGTTTATAAGATTTGAGAAAAATATTATTTGGGGACTATACGAGGCAACTGTGAAATTTAGAAAAGTGAGTTAAAAGAAAGAATTTCATTTTGGGTTGACACTGCGATTGCTATGATTTCTAAGTTGCAGATACCTCTATTTTTAAATTTCGCTAAACCTTGTGAGGATGAAGACATTTGGAGAATTGTTAAGAAATAACTTATAAGGTCATAAAATATTTATTTTTGGAGATTATGAAGTTTTGAATCCAGGTTCTAATTGGCGATTAAGAGTATAGTTGTTACCATGAGACATTTATTGCATATGTTGGGATTTTAAAAATGTTAAACACTTAAATTGGATATGTAGAACCTTGAATTATCTCGATTACAATAAATTAAGGAATGACATTTCCAAGTTAAAGAAATTACTCTAATTTTTGGGATAACAAATAGATAACTATCTTACGTAAAATAAGACATAACATATATAGGCATCGAGGAAAGAGTAGCTTTTAACAAGTTTTGCATTTATACGATACTAAGAGTAAATTATATTGGAAGGTGGATAAGTTTTTTATCCCTAGGGTGTTAATATTTTTGTACGTGTAAGGACATTTGACATAATCTTGAGTTCCGAGGTTACATATAAGTGTTTGATTTTATAGAGGGATTTATAATAAAATCATAGTGTGAAATGATGACTCGATATACTTGAATCATTTAAGTACTTTGAATGCTTGATATTTAAGAAAACAAAAAAAATATGATAGTGTTAAAGACAATATGTTTGGCATATACATGAATGAAGTTTTAGTAAGTACCAGCCATTAAAGTGTTTTATAATCATTGATACTATATGATGACTATGAATCGAAACTGGTTTGACAATAAAAATATATTTTGGGAAAATTAAGTTACACGATCAGGACGGCTTAAGATAAAGTCAACTAATTAATTAATCTTTGGAAAAATAAAATAATTTAAGATAGTTTAGAATTTATAATTGATAGAGGATGTAGAGTTTGTTGAATTTTTGATTTACTTGAGAACAAGAAATTTGGTATAAATGTATAAAAATGGAAGATGACATATCAGAGTACACAGCAAAAGCGTGATAGAGTGCAAAACTTAAGCCAATCAGATTATGTATGAATTGAATGAGAGAGCCTAAGCTTTTCAATAATCAAGACTAAACAAATTTCGAGTATAAAATTTTATTTAAGGGAGGAGGATTTGTTACGCCTGAAAATCAGTACACGTAGACCGCGTGCATGAAAAACTTTAAATTTTCTAATTTATTTTATTTAAATGATTTTTAAAGATTTGTATGTTTATTTTAAGCAAACTGAAATGTTTTCTCGAATTTTAGCTTTTCAGACGAATATTCGATTTCGGACCGGGAAAAGGAGATGGGAGACGTTTAAGGTGCCAAAATTGAATGTTTTATTTTATTTTAAACCAAGAAAATTAGTTATTTTAAATGATTCATTAATTTTAGCATTTTAAAGTCTAATTTAATTTATTAGGTGATTTATAAGATTTTAAGCATTTAAAAGTATAGATTTTAAACTTAAAGATTTAATCCTTTAATTTGGCGTATAATGTTTTATAATAAATTTATACCTTAATTTATTTATTTACTTAGTATTTAAGTAGATTCAGGATTTTTATGTTTTAAGCAAAAAATTTCAAAAAGAGAATCTTGATCTTTTAAGATAAAATATTTGATCTTATTTAAATTTGGACACTCAATCTTTTTAAATCAAAGAGGTGATATTTTAATTTATTTATCTAGTGTGTGTTTAAATGATTTATGTGTTTCACTATGACTACACTCCTAACACAATCACACACCTAAAACACATACTAGCACACACACTTTGGCCTTGATATTCTCAAGCATAGGAGACTAGGATTTTTTGCACCATCTTGGCTTCTACCATCAACGATCACACTACCACATGTATTCCTAAAGTTTTACGTCACTTTCGAGCAAGAAAAACAGCCGCAAACGTCGCTCCGATTGGCCTCCGTCTTTCCCGCAACGATACTCGTATATTCGAGTTTTTTTAATGCAAACGTTTCTAAACTTTCTTTTTGCACCATTCAAATCATATTATGCATGATTTATGTTTTATAGCATGAAAAACGTCTACATTCAAATTATTTTACGTTAGACGTATAATTTTCAAAGATTCGACGTTTCTGTGCATGTATGAGTCGTGTTATATGATCTAAGGAACACACTGCCTATATTAGACATTTAAGGGACTGGAAAGGGGTTGTATAAGGACACGATTAGGGCTGGACAGTAGCTATAAGGAGTCGCGCTTGGGAGAAGTTAAAACCTAGGGTTTCCTTAAATCAGGGCCGATCCTAACAATATTTGGGCCTGAGTCAAACTTTTAAAAAGAGGTCTCTGAATCATAATGTGTGTTCATATTTTTTTTAGTTCCATAGTAATTTTTCAAATTAAATCAATACGTCAAAGAAAATATAAAAAATTAAAAGAATAAAAATATCAACTATGTCCAAAATGATCACTAAAAAACAACCCGCCTAACAGTTTTAAAGCTTAAAATACTTATCAAGTATGTATAATCAAGTTGTTCAGTAATTTCTTTCTCAATCGATAACATAGCCAATCCATTCAATCTTTCTTGTGACATGGTTGATCAGAGAAAAGTTTTGATGAGCTTTATCTTTGAGAAACTTCGCTCTGCACTTGCTACTGTGACCGGGACAGTCAACAAGATTTTATAAGCAATATGAGCATTTGAAAGACGGATAAGCATTACATCCACCAAAATTTCAGTCAAAAAGCGTAGATTATAGACACCACATAAAGCCCCGAAGAAAGTAAAAAACTACAATAAAAAATTAGAAGCCCGAACAAAGCAAATACAAGAAAATAGACTTACAGCTCCTCACGGGTCTTTCAATCAAACCTAAAGACGACGCAACGACTGGAGTCGATTAAGGCTTGTCCGCAGATGAATATTGGGGAAGATTGGGGAATAAATCGATAACAGGCTAAGCAAATTCCATTTAATAAATACTTGGTTTTGAGCTATCTAGTAACTAGTATTATATATAATAATTTTTTTTTAAATTTTTGGGCCCCAATAAAGAGATGGGCCTGAATCACTGCACTCATTTGCCTCTTAATAGGCACGGCCCTGCCTTAAATGGTATGGGTTGTAGTGAACGATTTTTGTGATGGCTGGACAGGGGCTTCTTCAGGCGAGGTCATGACCTCGTGAGGGCTGTGTCTTAGGTCTAGGGAGAGTCCTAGAATGGCTGGACTCATCGATGCACAAGGATGAAGCAACCGCGGCCATGTAGGGACTTTAGGGCTCGGTTTGGCGCAGCTAGGTTGTAGGGTGCGTAGGCTGGTGAGCGCTGGTCCAGGCTGGTCAGGGGTGGTTCAGGTAGGGTCCATGAGGGTCTGGGCAAGGTCTGGTCTATGGGGGCTCGAGGGTGGCTCGGGTTTTTGGGAAAAGCGTTGTTTAGGAAGGCTTAGGGTTCGAAAATGGCTTGAGAAAAATAATGGGTTTGAACCGTGGTTCACGGGGGTAGTTTAGGGATGAAAAGTTTATGTTTAAAGTTTGAGAAGAAAATATTAAGTTTTGAAATTATTCAGGTTTAAAACGCTTCACGGTTTATCTACTAAGTCAATAAATCGAAAGGCTCGGGTTTACGTCTAAGAAAAATATTATAAGTCAAAAATAAGATTATATGACGCTATGGGATAGGCTTGAGTCAATAAAAGTAAGAAAAAGTCAAATTGGGAAGTTCGAGGTCCAGGGGTAAAATGGTCATTTTACGTCTCGGGAAGTACGAAAGGTCTGGCAGTGTCCCGAAGAATCATAATACATGATAAATGATATTTTATAATGTTTATGTTAAAATTATGATATTTTTATGATATATGCAAATGCTTTATGATTTTTCCCAAAAAATGCTATTTTACGATTTTTAAAGGATATGATATTTTATAAATAAGAAGAAAGTAAAATATTTTGAAGGATATGAATTGTGTGTGACATAAAAGGATATGATTTGGGATATCGTGAGGGAAAAGACCTCAGAGGGATGCCATTTACGGTAGAAGGCCCAGAGGGAAGCCCGGTGATTGTATTTCCATATTTGACCACGGCCAAATGACGAGAGTTGCTGATGGCGCCTCCATGTATTTGGTGTAGCTAAGGCTGATCAATCGACCACATGATGATATGTTTACAGCTGGTCACTTTCAAGGATCAAACTTCAGCCAAAAATGACATATGATAATAAAAACTTTATGATTTAATGACTTATGATATGATATATGACTACGAGCTTTTACACCAGCTTATTTTATTAAAAATATTATTTTAAAGTTGCATGTGCTTGTATATGTATTATTTGTTACACATGTTTAGAACGTACTGAATAATTAGACTCACTAGGTTTAGATAGTCGCAGGCGATGATGATTTTGAGGGAGACACTGAAGCTTCAGTATATCAAATCCGGCAATACACTCCCGATGGGCTTTATTTTCCGCATTAGCTTAAGATTTAAAGATTTTAAAGTAAAGATTTTGAAAATTATTTTATTAAAGATTTTATGCTTTGTTTTGAAGTTTAGTTTTTGGATTATTTTAAAATTGACGTACGATTTCGTGGTTGACGGTTTATAGATTTTTTGCACTTAATATTTTTAAATGTTGGGTTTATTTTTAAGTGAGGGTTCAAATTTCATGAGTATATAAAAAAATTAGCAGTATTTTAAAGTTAAAAAGTAAGAGACGTTTCATCAATAGCAATAATCTTATATATTATTACTTTTCTACTGTTTTCATTTCAAATATTATAATTTTCATTTAAATTTTTTTAAAATTATTTTATTCTTTACTTTTTTTTTTTTTACGAAAAACCCGTATTGCATATGTCAGGATTCGCTAATATATATATTATACAACTGTGAAATAGATTGATTTATTTGTGGTCGACATATTTATCGAGATAGATATGGGAGAGTCTTATATTTAAAAGAAGATAAATCAATAATATCATCTGAATTAAGATGATAAATATTTTGATATTTGATTTATTATATGTCGGATAGATATAATCAAGATTCGTCAGATCTCAAGTCTCTCAATGAAGGTTAGAGAACATCTATAAATAGTGACATACACTTAGTTATTCAGAAATACATATTCTCATAAATTGCATAAAAGTTTAGAAGATTCTTGTTTTCAGTACTCGAGAGATCTCGTTAGTTCTTGTATCAAATTCAATATCAATGGTCAGATGTTTAGAATTCATTATTGTTTATATTTCAACATATCGATTTTTATGTGTTTTGTTTATGTGTATGTAGATCGAATTTAGTTCAATATTCTGTTATATTTCTAATAGTTGGTATCAGAGCGAATTTTCATTTGCCTTGATTCTCATGTTCTCCAAAGAAGAAATTGATGATTTGAAGATCATAATGCAGGTTCATTTAGCTACACAAGACGACGACATGTGGAAACATCATTACCGAAGGACTTCATGAAGGCCAACACCGCAATAACCATTACTAATGAAGCACCATAAATGATAGAGAATCATCGATCAAAATGAACTTATGATGATAAAAAAAGGTGAATATTGATAATGTGGCGAACGATATATTATATAAAACTCTTGACAAAAACAAATTTAGTAAAATCAATATTTATGTCACCGCAAAAGATATTTTGCAAAAGTTGATTCTGTTTTGTGAGACTAATGATCTAACAAAGGAAAATAAACTCATAGTAACAATGCAGAAATTTGAGAACATCAAAATGAAGTCCGAAGAATCTTAAATGAGGTCATTGAACACGTTATCACTGAATTGATGATCATTTGACATAAAGACAAGTAAATTATAATATTTTAGGACCATGTGGTAGTTAATGATTGACTTGGTTCCTGAAAGATTTTATAGTATATACATTTAGGAGTGTATTCAATGTAGGAGATTTATTGACTTTTAATGACTTTTGTAGATTATAAAGTGTAGATGTATTCAATTAAGACTACACTATAGAAGTCTAATGATATTCAAAATAGACTTTCATAGAGTTTTAAAAAATTAAGTGGTATTGAACATTGACTTTTTAAAACTCTATAAAAGTCTAGAGGTATTCAAATTTTCAATAGACTTTTAATAACTTCATGAAATTTATTAATATACAAACATCAAAACTTAAAGTACAACTATAAATTGTCAAAAATTGTATAAGGTTCAACCCAAAGATTTGGATGGATTTTTAAAACTTCTAACTCGCACACAAGCTATTTATTTCTCCCTCTGTCGCTTCACATCATCTCTCTTCTTATCTTCTCTCATCTCATCTATCTTTATCACTCTCTCAAATTTTCGAAATGTGCCTCTATATATATTTTCATCTTTCATTTCAAAATTTTCATTTTTTGGTTGATTGTTCATTTAATAATTTTTTATTTTAATATCATAGGAATTTTTGAATTATAGAATTGATTTTGTGATTTTTAATTTATGATTTATACAAATTAATGTAATATTCAATAATAATAAAAGATGATCCAAAAAAATACTGCTTAATTCTTAATAATTGAATAACCTCGCAACAACCATGATTTTTAAATTCTTTTTAGCATTTTCAATTAATATGTAAGATATGATATTTTTATACAAAATTGTATTTATATGATATTTTTATACAAAATTGTATTTGCACAATGATAAATAATATTCTTTTCATATGTATATTATCAATTCAAAAACAAGGTCAAAGATTAATCAATTGATGTATTTTTTAAAATTTACAAACATGCATACAAACTCATATATATACACATGTAAGTATTAAATGATTTTACTTTTAAATAAGTAAATTTATTTATTAATATAAATATTGAAAAATTATTTCAAACTGAATATATTATATATGTCAATTAATTATTGGTTCAAAGAAATTAATAAAAAAATAATATGTTATAATTAAGCACAAAATTTATAAAATCCTATAAAAAATTTCACAAAGTCAATAAGAATCTTGCAAAAAAGTCTACATGAATCTACATAAATCTGTTTATAAATTTGTGATAGTCTGTAAAAGTCAATAAAAATATATCAAATTCATAAAAGTCTATCATTTGAAAAAATCATTAAAAGTCATCAAAACTCTGAATTGAATACACTCCACTTTAGTTTTGATTTATGAAACTAATTCCATTATGATATTTCTCGTATTCATTTATATATTCCATTATCGTGAGAAAAAATATCAATTAAGATGGAATTTGTTCATGTTTATATTTTCACATAATGACCTTTATATGTTATGTTTAAGCAGATAGTTCGAATTTAGTTCAATATTATATTATTTTTTTAATAAAAAATAGTAGGATATTTGTCTCATTGGTCGGATTGATTGCAAAGGAAAACATAAAAACTTCTAATATTTATAAATCAAATTAATTAAATTAAATTAATAAATTAAACGCGTGGAGATTGACCGGTGTGGGCTTTTGAATCGATTCTCCATTGATCACAGTTATTAGATTTGTATTTGGACGTCCAATTATATAGTAAATCTCTGCAAAAATCGAATTTTCTTCTCCGACCTGGATCCTAGGGTTTCCGCTTCTAGTTTGCATTACTCTCTGTGCGCCTTAATTTGTGTATTTGAGACTGCGCGCTTGTGTTTTGCGGCTACTGATTCTTATTTCTGTGCTATTCTCAGTTTCATGTTTCGTATTTTACTGTTTTTGTATCAACAAATACGAGAGTGCTGGGTTCTTTGATTATAATGGGCAAGTGGGTTCCTGTATGTTCTTCGTTATATGAACTTGAGAAACAGTATAACTGGGAAATGTATGACAAGTTCAAACCAATCTGTGAAGGGATTTTGTCCGTCTGATTTATAGAGAAGAACAGGAAGATTTTGATGATGGGATCAAATAAAGCTGAACTTTACCAGATATCTGTTGGACAGAAAAGAAAGAAACTGGATGCCCGTGCTTTCAAGGCTCTTTTCAAACGACAGCGGATAAACGGAGATTTACCTGGTATAATAACGATTTCCTCCACTCAACGGGATTACTTCCAGTTGCATTCTTGTTTTTTATTCTTTAAACAATATCTGGTTTTTGGCCTGGTAGTGAATTTTTTTTTATTTGTTGACTGGAGAATTGCTCGTGGATTTGATTTTAAACTTTGTGAAGTGACCGATAATTAGATTTATGTCTCTCAAAAAAATAATATTAATTAGATTTATGTGACTGTTGCTGACATTACACTAGATATCCACGGGAAGCTGGAAGGACCGGATAACATGTCTTACATATGCAATGGTAATGACAGAGTAATCAGCTCTAAGCCAATCGGAGAAGGAGAGGATGTTAGTGATGAGTGCTCTAAAAGGTTAAAGGAAAATTCGAGACAGTTGAGCATTGATAAAGAATCTGGTGGCGATCTTCAGAAGTCCATTGGTAACTCAAGAAGAAATGATTCAGAGATATTAGGGAATAATGTGACTGTAAATTCTGATTACATTGATGATGTAGTCGCTGAGTCTCTGAAGCCTTTCGGTGCAGATAGTTTAATTGATACTAAGACTGATTCAAGTACCAGAAAAAGCTTTGATGATTCTGAAAGGTTGCCTACAGGTTGTTCAATCACTGAGAATACGAGTACTTCAGGAAGTGCGGATTGCATGGTAGGACCGCAGCGTGTGGATCCAGCAATTGGTGCTGATAGTTTAATTGATACTAAGACTGATTCAAGTACCAGAAAATGCTTTGATGATTCTGAAAGGTTGCCTACAGGTTGTTCAATAACTGAGAATACGAGTACTTTAGGAAGTGCAGATTGCATGGTAGGACCGCAGCGTGTGGATCCAGCAATTGGAGAGTTAACTGAGCTTCAAGGGACTCAAGGTACTGCTTCAAAGGAAGGTAATGTATATCCTGAAATTCAACTTATGCCATCCTATGATTTCTTCCACTTTTATATCGTCATTGCCATCAGCACTCACTTAGTGATGTCCCTTGAAAATTGAAATAATATATTGCTATCCTGATACTTGTTCCGAAGTAACTGAAAATATGTTTGGTGATATAACGCAGGGCATTCCACAATCACAGCTACTAATCTCGCTGAGTCCTTGCAAATGGACGGTGTCTCTACCGACGACGATCCAAATTCCATGTCTGGACGGAGATCTTTTGGTGCTGAAGTTGGCGCCGTCAGATTGGAGGAAAGATTTTCGTTGCTCTCTGAGCAGAACAGCAGCCATAATTTTCTGCGAGTAGAATTGGGGAGGCTTTGCCAAATTCTTAAACTTTCGGTAAATTTTCAATTTTTTCCTTCTTCTCCCTCCTGAGTGCAGGTGATAATGTTAGAAGCATCACTCAACCACATAGCAATATTTCCTCAGCAGATGGTGTTTGTGACTTGCAGTTTTATTTAGTTGCCACGTACTCTTACAGTTGTCTTGTCTTCTTGGTTGCCCAGTCTTGGGGCCCAGGCAATGCCTAAGCGGTTGAATTTTTTAAGTAATTTTTGTATAGATAATCATACATAATGATGCAATATAATCACGGCAGTGCTTAGGCGGTTGAATTTTTGAAGTAACTTTTTTATAGATAATCATATATAATCATGCAATATAATCACAAACAGTCATCATTTTTTATGGAAGATGTGTAATTAAATAATGTTTAAGCATAAAGAAGTTTCATACAATATAATATCATCTAGATAATGTGAAAATAAATATATAAACTCCTCATCAGATGCTTTAAGACATGCATCAACTTGTTCTACAATGCCGCAATATGATGTTTCATCCTATTAACTCATCTTTTAATGAGCCTCTTACGTAACTTACATGTGATCCAATCCGTTTTCTCTTTATTATACAACACCCCATATTCTCAAACAATATCATTAGACTTTGATTTAAATTTCAACTCTGGTTGTATATCATTTTTCGCCATTAATCTTCAACAATAAATCAATAATAATAGGAAAAAAAACAAATTTGATTTTTGAAATCACAAAATCTGAAATATTATAAAAATAATATGTTAAATAATAAATATACAATGCCTAACCTAAGGCTTCTTGCTGCTAGCGGCGGCGACGGTGGCGGTGGCCAGTTTATGTGGTAGGCTTAGTGGTTGATAGTAAGAAGAAGCGACAACCAAAAGTTAAAAAAAAGAAAGTGAGATGTGGTTTAAATAACTAGGATTTTGAGTTTTAATATTAGTTGACTTTGACTAGGTTTTTAAAATTTGTTGATTGCAACTTAAAAATGTTGACTGCCTCACATGGCCCGCCAGCTCACTGCCCTCGACCGCCTGCCCCCCGCCGTATAGCTTGGACCGCCTAAAACAACTGTCTCATGGGTAGACAGGGCGGTCGAGGGCCGTCTATGCGGACGCCTTGACCACCATTTAGAACACTAAATGGGCATAAAGAAGCAAGGAGTTATTGGCTAATAAGTCCAAATACATGTTACCTAAATTACACGTGTTTGCTTTCTAAAGAATTGGTTTCACGTTTTTGCCATAGGGAAGGTATTTGAAGGATAAAGCTTGTTCCAAATGTGACTCAAAATAGGTTGATGATAGTTTTCTTTTGTAAAACCAGATTGATTTTAATTTCATCTTATCTATTTGAAACTCTAGGAGCAAGTTCATTATGATGAACCACTTAAAGAAGTTGGTTTCTGGATGCTGGCCACTGTCCACATTTAAATGAGTCTCCTCTCCGAAGAGTATTCTTGACATTGCTTTAAGTCCTCTTTATAGTAGAAATGATGTTGAAGATAATGTTTTTAACTATCGGATTTTGTGGTGGACTTAATCTATTCTTTTCTGTCAGTTATATGACGAATTTTTGCTTGTTCTTTCAACTTGTGGAAGAATAGTTTCTTTGCTAATCACCGAAATGGATAGAAAATCTCCCTTTCTTGTCAAGTTCTTGGAGCTTAATGGGCTTTCTATTGTCTGTAATAACTTGCAAAGATCCAGTTCTGTTTTCCTTGTGAATTGATTAGATCAACATGTATAACCACTACAATTACCTGGCATCATAATGCAGGAGGATGTCACACATAGAGTGGGAGAATTTCTGGAGTATGTCATTCAAAATCACGATCTCAGTAGTGACGCACCAGCAATCATGCATGCTTTCCAGTTATCTGTGGTCAGTGTGTTTTTATGTGTTATTATTCATATAAATCCGGTGGAAGATTTGTGGAGCCATGAGATATGAATGTGATTTACTTTAAAGAGGTTAACTCTACATGTATTTTTTTTCTTAGAACATTGGGGTTAGTTTCTTTTACCTATTTCTCTTGGTATTTGTTGTTTACAACTTCATGCCAACTTCTTTGATTTTTACCTATTTCTCTAGGGATTTGTTGTTAACAACTTCACTGATTTTCTGTCGCTGTAAAGGTGTGGAATATTCTGAAATCACATTGTCTTAACTCTCAAACAAGAGTTGTTGTATTCCTTGCCTGATAGATTGGAATTCCACTTTTAAAACATTCCACATCTTTAATTAGAATTTTATCATTGTTTTGGTGGTCTCTCCATTCTAGAAGTCAAATTGTTATAACTGTTTTGCATTGTTCTTGTGTTGTCTCTTCTGCTGTTCAAATTTACTTTTTATTTAAAATATATCATTTGGATTGTACAGAAAAGTAAGTGAGGAGCATTGAAATTTAGAAAGGTTGACGCTACTCTTTTTTTGAATTAAATAAGCACAATATCATCAAAATAATCAATTTCAATGAATTTCCCAGAAGTGGTAATTTAACTACATTTCAATTTTGTTCTTAAGAGAAATCCGCCTGATAGAAATCAACCTTCTGCTTTCATGTTGAAAAGGAATGTCTATGAATTAAATGATCAGGGTACTAGTAAGATAGCTGGTAGCGAAGCAATGGAACAATTTGGAAGCGGGATCTTAGCGCGTATAACTGAAACCAAATAAATTTATGCCTTTTGTGTGTCAACTTCCTTTACATTGTCTCTTGTTAAAAATTCAATGGATGATGGAATCGCACCCTAGACTTTATATTTTCAATTAGTTGGGAGACTTTGTCACTACATCTTTGTCCTATTTCAGTTTTTCTTATCATTTCTTGTTGTGCTCATGCAGTTTGACATATGAGAGTGTTTTAGCTCAATATCTATCGCTTTCTTCAATTTTCTATTGGTTTGCTAAATATGTGGTTGTCCATAAATTTCTGTGTGGTTCCTTGCTCAAGCACGCTGTACTTCTTGTTAACTCGTGCTCCAAGTCTGATGATACTTCTTCTTTACCAGTGCTGGATTGCCACCCGAATCGCCAAGCAAAAAGTTGATAAGAAGGAATATTTTAATTTAGCCAAAAAACATCTAAATTATCAATGCACAGAAGAGCAAGTCTACTCCCTTTATTCAAAGATGCTACCTCTGAAGTCGATGTATTTGCAGAGTTCAGAGAATGCTGCTGACTCTGGGAAAGATTGCATTTTAACTGATGAAGACAGCAGCAAAGAGCCATCTCATATGATCAATAGCACACCATTATTTTCGTTGTCGAAAGAAAAAAAAGCGAAAGTAGAGATTGAAGAAATTTTCAAAATCAATTTAGAGCAGAAATCGGGTATGAATGTAAAAGCTTCTGAAAGTGAAATACATGATAAGATACAGAAAATTCAGAAAAAATGTGAGAAACGAATGAAGAAACTTGTTCGAAAACAGGAGGAGGAAGTACAGGGATTGCTGAGAACCTGGGAGGAGGAAAAGGTAAAATTGGAGAAGGATCACGAATTGGAGTCGGCCGTTACGTGTTTTATATATGGTCAAGGCTTGGTACAAACTTCCAAACTCAAAATCTTGGATGATAAGTTTGCGAAGAAAATGGAAGAACACAATCTCCTAAAGGACATGCAGCTTAATTCTCTCAAGGAAAAGCAATTAGCTGCTCGAAGTGAGGCGTGTGAAAAGGCAGCTGACTGGTTGGCTGAAGCAGTACCCCGCACCAGCAAACTCGGCACTGTGAGTGGGCCACAGCCATTTGGTTTTCAATCTGAGAATGGTCCTGAATGCACTGGGTCAGGTACACACGTTGGCCTGGAGAATGTAGTTACCATGTTTCAGGAACATGCAGAGGATCCAAATCCAAATATAAATTTGTGTCCTCAGGGGAACGACGTGGCGCCATCTGATGCAGCTATTAGGATACTAGCTGAGACAACAGACAGTGGTCTGGCAGAGACTATGAGTTATATGGAAACATTTAGTTCTCCTAATGAAGTTGTGTTGATGTCCTTAGAGAGACCGTCAGAGACTCTGGTTGGGCAGCTTAATCAATTATTTCAGTCGTGTAATACTACTGAGGAAATTGGCGGTGCAAATCTCCCTGTCTGTGGAGAACAGATTACTGATGAAATTCGACCTGTGGAGATGTATCAAGAGGGTCCAACAGAGTCGACCAGACCTGTTTCTAATGATATTGTATTGCATGGTGATCCAGTGGAATCGAATAAAACGTCTAATATAGAGGATTCAATTGGTTTGCCTAACACTGAGGTGAATCATAGAAGTGAACCTTGTCACTCTAGCAATGGTAGTTTACCTTTCCCAGGACAACCATTGGTACATTCAGAGGAAATGCTAGCTTTCCCAGATCGTTGTGGCTTGTTGAAACAGCATGTATGTACATTTTTCTTTAATGAAGTCTAATTTTCTTCCAAGTTCTATCTTCCCAAGTTATTTGCTCTAGGTGTGTGTAAGCCTTCGATGACCTGTATCATGGAGATGAGAGAATTCAACAAAACTTATTGAATATTATAGCTACCTTATAATTCTGACCAATAATTTTAAGATCTTATTTTGATGATGTATTCCAGATTCGTTTGGAAGGGATTTCCTTTGCTTTTCTTAAATAAATTTTGGAAACTGTGAATGTTATAAAGGATTTGGCAGTGTTGACACAGAAATAACCA
Source organism: Primulina tabacum (assembly GCF_025594145.1). Classification (NCBI taxonomy): domain Eukaryota; kingdom Viridiplantae; phylum Streptophyta; class Magnoliopsida; order Lamiales; family Gesneriaceae; genus Primulina; species Primulina tabacum. The sequence continues at coordinate 246,040 of NC_134552.1, read as the reverse complement.
GGTTTGATTTGTGTTCAGGTGTCCCAAAACGAAATTCACCAAGTGGCATCTGCTAAACTGGAAGATCGAGACACACCAGCTGCAGAAATTCAAAATACTTCTCAAATTGAAGTTGCAACCACGGAACTTAGTGATGCTGTGACCCTTGTTCAGTTGAATCATGCAGTTCCAGTAACTGGGAACGGCGAGCAGCTGAATCATTTGTCAGCTGATGCACCTCTTGTATGCATTCAATATCAGCCCCATGAAATGGAGCATCAAAACAGGGATCAAGGAACCAACCTTACTCCTACTATTTCTCATGAATTTATTTCCCATAACAATCACCTGGATCTAGGACAAGCAAGTAGAATTTCTCATGAACAAATTGTTGAGTTTGTTCGTTCCCCGGACAACACAGTTATGTCTGAAGTAGCAAGCACAACTGAACTGCCAAATCAGTCATCTCCACAATTGGGAACAGATGCTGATCATTTTCATGGGCCCATAAATAATGACACAGAAATTACGATGTCAACTTGTGTCCGGGAGTTGCAAAATGAAATTCACCAAGTGGCATCTACTGAACTGGAAAAACTAGACACACCTGCTGTAGAAATTAAAAATACTTCTCAGACCGAAGTTGCGAATGGTGCTGTGACCCTTGTTCAGTCAAACCATGCAGTATCAGTAACTGAGAACTATGAGCAGCCACATCATTTGTCAGTTGATGCATCTCTCACCTGCAATCAGTCTTCGTCCGATGGAATTGATCACCAAAACGGGGGTCAAGTAACAAATTTCTCTCAAACTATTGAGGCTGGGGAAACTGAGGAGTTTTCTCGTGAATTTGTTTCTCAAAGTAGCGAAAATTTGCATCACAATCACCTATATATGGGACAAGAAAGTAGAATTTCTCGTGAACTAAATGTTGAGGTGTTTGTTCATTCCCCAGACAACACAGTTATGGCTCAAGAAGTAAGCACTACTGAACTTCCAAATCAATCTGTTCCACAATTGGGAATAGATGCTCGCCGTCTTCGTGGTCCCAGCCACCTTCTTGTTCATCCCACTCATACAGTCACCTCTTGGAGTTCAACTCCTTCCTTGGTTGCTGAACCACTTCAAAATGAATTAGAAAAATTGTCAAAAGAAGCTGAACGGTTGGAAAAGATATACGAAGATGCGGTCCGTCTTAATTGTTTCTTGATTGATTGTATTCCTATTTCCTTATGTTGTGCGTGCCTTGGAAGTAATGCAACTCTTTCTTGAAACAGGTATCACAACTTAAATCTGCCTGTGAGAAGGAGATCCGAGAAATTATTAACCAAATACGTACTAAATATGATGAGAAGCTTCAGGATGTCAAGGCAAATTTCAGATTGAAAAAGAATGAACTTGAGAAGAGTAAGAATTTAGTTCTCATGAATTCTAAATTGGCTGAGGCTCTCAGATCTAAGTTCCAGTTTAGACCCCTGCAATTACAGCAAGGTATGTAAATTATCTACAATTCCATTTTGGAGGTGTGATCTCTCTTTTTTTTCCCGATTAATAATGTGCGTCATTTTTAAGTATTTTCTCCTTTTTCGTTTATCGAGGAAAAGGATTGAGGGATGAAGTTAAGATAATTAATTGGTACCAAAAAGTGATCTAACTGCAAATTAAATGATATCTGAGTTTGTGAACCTTCTCATAGTTTTGTTATGTTGTTAAGGTTAGCTTCAAACTGATGTAATTTATATTTTTATATGGAATTGAATATTATTGAGCGTAAAACTTTGGTTCTTTAGTGAGTAGGCAAAATATGCTTTTCTCTGTGAACACATGAATTTTTTCTGTAGTCATATTTGAGTTACTTGTGGCTGCGTATTTAGTGCTGAAATGGTGCTTGATCTCGCTGCAGTTTTTACGTCTAGTTTCGAGCAGCACCTGCATCAGCCGTCGCTACCACCTTTGATGAGAATTTCCCCTTTGGCATCAGCAAGTCGACCTCCTTCCAGTCAGCAGACCTTGGCTCCATCTGCAGAAGCCCAGAACCAGCTACATATGCTTCCTCCTGTGAGATCTTCCCCTGTTGCTATTCAAAGTGCTACAGCTTCACCACCCATACAAGCCATACAACGAGCAGGGTCTGTCTTATCAGGCACTTTATCCAGACCCCTAGTGATAGCTTCCCACACTCCTGCTGCATATCCGGGCATTGCAGAGATCCGTTCGAGGGCTCCACACCTTCAACCTTTTCGGCTTGCTGCAGCACCATCTATGGCTCCCTCCAGTTTTTCGGCAATACCTCAACGGCATCATCAGCCAATATTTCCTCCCCAGCTTGTAGCGACAACTCGACCAGCACCACGCTCACCTCGACTACCTCAGACGATGCCAAATCATGTCTCTCAAAACGCTCCCGAGCCTCGAAGTCGACAACAATTCCATCTTAACCAGTCTCAATCTCCTATCGATCTGCTAAGGGACATGAATCGCCATGTACTCATGAATCACAATTTGCCACCTTTAGCTGATGTTGATCCAAAGGTTCGTTCCTTAGAACCTTCAAACCTTGTTACTCTAGGTAATATACAGGGTAATTCCGGCGTCCTCTGTTGTAGACAGAGACATCATTTGCCTCTCCGACGAGGAAACCCGGCCTCCTCTGCTGTAGCAGACATCATTTGCCTCTCTGACGAGGAGTAACTTTTTAAAGACATCCAAGATTACCCGTCATTAATGTATATGGTCCAGTAGGAAGTCAGCTCACTGAGCCACTTGACCATATTTTTCACCATTTTTACTAACATGCTGCAAATGTTGTCTTCCCTTTCCATTGTATGCTGTGAATTTTCTTTTTGAGAGGGTGATTGGCTGAGTTTTTCCACTTTCCATCTAATGTACAGAACAATCTTTACACTAGGTAAATATTTTATTCGACAAAACTTGTATTTGCATTAGAATTTTGTATTCTTCCTTGTTTGAATTTTTGTAGTTTGTTACTCATTTTTGCAACTTTAGTGACAGTTCTACGTGGCAATCTTCATCAACTTGAAATTTTATTTTATTTGCAAATCAATCCATTGTGCTTTGTGGGAACAATGGAACATGGAGACTGATCCTTTTGTGAAGGAAGTTGAATGCCATTTTTAAGCACAAGGGGGTCCGTGATCCGATTCTTTTTTATTTAATTTTTTTTTTTGAAGAGGTTAAAATGTCATTTAAGATGAGAGGATGTTATGTTTTTGTGTAAATTAAGAATCAGTTTAGAAAGATCAAGTTTTTTTTATTCTTTTTTTTTTCTTCTCTTGGATTAGAAAGATCAAGTTGAAGCATATTTACTCAAATTCGGAAACGATGAAGTTAACTTTCTGGTTGTCGACAAGAAATCGTTTGGTGGAGGGCTAAGGCAAGGCGAGACGACCTATTTTGACAGTTCTACTGGCCGTTGTAACTTTGGTATAAAAAGAAGAAATTGTTGAAAAGAAAGTTCATGTAAAGTGAATCAACATCGATAAAAGATGTAAAAAAAGCTCTCGAACATCATGGATGGACATTTCACGGCAACAAGTTTACATGAATTTTCCATTGCTCACACTTAACTGTTTATCAACTCATTTAAGGAGTTATTATTTGAGTATCAGAGCACCCCACACTTGTTTACATCATATCTTCATGGATTGTTAGTGCTCAATTTGCAACATTCATTGTTGCACTACATCTCAATCTTCTCATCAGTACAATCTATATATAAAAGATGAATTTTCGTAGAAGCGTTAGGATAAGCAGGCTTGTCGTTTGTCTGATCGTGTGCTAAATCAGATGACTTGTCAAACTGATCGAGTGTGTGTGTCAAGAGTTTCAACTGACAATGTGACGACAATTGAATGAGATTGTATAACATGATTTCATATACCAAAATTTTTTAGTGTAATTCTTCTATTCTTGAAATAAGTAGAGATGTAAAAATATTTTGCCTTCGAACTTCTGCAAACAAAACCATATGTTCTTACTTGATTTTAAGTTGAAAGTTCTACATGAACAAGTTTCGCACTTTGACAAATTTTAAGTTGCTCAACTGATCGGAAGTTGCTCAACTGATCGGTCTTGATTAAGAATCGCTTTAAACTACCCTCCATCTTAATTTATAAAAAAAATAAAACAAATGTTAATTTCTAAATTTATTATTACGTCAAATTTATTGGTAAGAACAATATTTTATTGCGTAGTTTAATTTAATAATAATTAATTCTTGCTTCAAAATTTTTTAGGTGGGTTTTTCTTTTTAAATAAAATCTCACATCTCAGGTTCTTTTTTATCACTTTTTATTATAAATAACAAATCTAATTTTGAAAATAAGGAAAGTACAGTGGGTTTTTTTTTTTTAAATCGTATCACACCCTTGACGTGACTTCTTTTTAAATATTTTTTTAAAAAATAGAAATTTGAAGACTAAATTATTTTGTTTTAAAAAAAATGACTTGACTAATTTAACTGTCCCGCCTTGATGTAGAGCGGGACAAATCAAATTTTGTATTTTCAAAATTCGAGCAGCTATGAATTGAATGCGAGAACTTATTTTTCACATTTCCAAAGCTCTCTCTGGCTTTTCTTTAATGAGGATCACATTTAATTTTCAGCAACGGTAGAAACCGTTAATTTCTTTTTTATTATTATTGAATTTTCGCAAATAAAAAACTTCAAGTTGAGGTATGTATTAAGTTAAATGAGTATCTGAATATTAATGTTATTATCGATGCATTATTATGTTAAACATTGAATTTATGATTGTAACTGCTAATTATTCTCTTTATATTTATTTAGTTGTATCATGTTCAGAATATTTTTGCAATTTGAAATATTATGTTTTGTATTATTTTTATTGTTATTATTGTTTTTGTTTTTTGTTATTTTTTTTGTAAATTATGTATTATCATAAATGTTACACTCAAGCTCTTGAGTCCGATTATTACATTGTCTCAAATTTCTCCTAAGTATATAAAACTTAAAATTATTCATTCTCCTTATTTTATACTATATGTTAAAATAATTCACACTCAAAATTTTCTCTATACAAAGAATGTGAAATACCGTATGGAGGGATTTAAGTTCTCTTGCAATCAACTTTAAATTCAACACTAGTAGAAAATTCTAAATGAAACTCGTATTATTATTATTATTATTATTATTAGAAAATAGTAAAAATATTGTTATTATTATTTACTGGAGAAATTGGTGGAAAATCCTCACCCACAAACACACAAACACAAGTTTGTGTTCAGTCCTCAAATCTTTCGAAAGTTCTCTGCAGTACTTGATAGAAGGAAAATGTATTTTTAAACTCATTCCTCATTTTTTTATTCGTTTTTCTTCCCATTTTTATTATCTCAATTTTGTTACCTCTCTCACCCCACCCCATTCTCACTTCCCCCAATTTCTTTCCTGTCGATCCAAAACAACCATAGTCTTCCACCACCTCCTTCAAGACTACATGCCATGCAAAACACATATCTTCTCGTCGACTTGTAAAAACCCTAGCCTTCCCTTAACCACCAAAACCCACCGCCTCGACACCGGCGAATGTAACTGGAAGCAAACTTTTTTTTGGCTCAAAAAGCGAACAAATCTTCCCAGTACGCGTGTGAGTGAAAGAAGAGTGTCAGAACCAGAGGACTTTCGTTTTTGAAATTTTCATGGTAATTTAAAAAAAAAAATGTCCACTTTTGTTAAAAAAAAATGTCCACTTTTGTTTCAAGAAATACCTTATTTATAAAAATATCTTACTTTTGTTATCTCTTCGATAGATGTTAATGTACTAATTTTGGTTGTACATTTTTTAGCTTTCATAACTTTGCTAGTACTTGTCATTTTTGCTCAAGATATAATCATGAATTGTTTGATATGGTTGTTGCTATGTTCTTTGTAAAATTGAAATTTTAAGAAATGTGTGGATTTTGATGTGCTTCCCATTTTTCTGTAGTTTTATCACAATGTTGTCGTGGAAAAAGATTGGAGTGAGATTTAGCGCGGAGGCGTTTTAATTATTTTTTTGGACTATTATGATGAATAGGTTTAAAGGTTTGTCTCCCTGTTCAAGGAGATTTAAACTATCATACATTTTTGTTCTACTAACCAATATTATGTAGATGTTGAGATTGTCAATTCTTTTAGAATGGATCACCTAATTGGAGAGAAGCATGGGTGAAAAAGGTAATTGATTTTTGTTATTTCTACTGGGATCGGTTGTGGCATAGTGGTAGAATGGTTAGCAAGATAGACATATTGGCAAGTTACATGATAAATTTGTATAATATTTCTATTTGATTATAATTTCTTTTTTTTGCTTATGTGTTTCGTTTTTTCGGTCTATTATTAATTTTCGCGCCAATGGTTACTATATATATTAATCTTAGATAATTTTGTTGAAAATGCCTGAGATTGACCGCAATTGTTAAATAAATGATGATTTATGTGGAGGCAACATTTGCTGATATTTTATGGTTTTGTTGCACGAAAAATTGTTAAAATCATTGAAATTAATCTAACGTTTGATTTTAAGTTTAATTTTTCTTTTAAAGTTTGAAATGAACTGTAGTTATTTTATGAACTTATTGTTTATGATTAAATGGTAAGTTGTACAATCATCTTTTTGGTCGGTCATGTACAACCATTTACTTGTTTTTTCTTCTTCCTGATAGCAAGTAAATGTTTTTCGTCAACTTTAATATGTTCTGCATTGTTTTTGTTTATCTTATTTTTTTATGTTACCAAATTTGATGGTACATGTTGTCTGGAATAATTTTAGAAGTTTATGTTTATAATTTGTTATATATTTTTTGTTTTATGTTACTAATTTTGACGTTGCAGAGCAGAAAAGATGCAATGTCACGATGTTCTTCTACTTATTTTAAAAAAGTAATGAATAAGCTTGAACCAAAACTGAATGAGAAGCAACGGGCAAAGATCATTAGTATCCTTTTGGTAAATGGTTGAAGATACCTAAACTCTCAATCTATAGTACCAGAGTTGATATGATGTTAAAGAGTTTCAACAGTGATTCCTCATTCTTTGTCTTTGAGAAAGACATTGTCGTTCCTTTCATATCATTCAGGTTTTCTATTGTCCTTGGTCTATTTCATGGAGGCCAACTTGTAAACCAAGATCTCATAACAAAGTCAAATTTTTTAGCACTGTCAAAATTGGAACTCCTAGTCTACCCAACTTAACGAAGAAACAGTATATAAATTGTTTTCGAATACAATAAATTACAAAGAATTTCTAGTACTTAATGATCATCAATGATCAAATACAAAACTTTGCAAAATGTGCTCGAGTGGATGATTAGTTTTGCTTGAACTTGTAAGCTTGAAACAAATAGTTGTTGTAAGTGTATATATGTTGTTCTTGTAACTTAATGTGTTTTTTAACTTGTTGTCTCTCTTTCGCTCAACTGATCTTCATCATTATTTATGGACTTCCAACTGCAACGGTCACAATCTTAAAAAAAATATTGTTGCTGCGTCTTTTCTTCATGCGATGGATCGGTTCTAACACCTACGAGGGTGATTCAAACACAATATTCTCAATGAGCTGCAATAGCTCGTGTTCTAAGAATATAAACACCGATGAATTAGATCGAATTTGGTTTTAAACCAAGCGAAAAATACTCTAAATAATCTTTCGTTAAGAAAGCTGATTAATTTGAAAGTTTTTAACTTGTGTGAACTAAATAACTGAAATGAGGGGGATCAGTTCTTGCTTGTATCAGTTTAATTATGATGAGAACTGAACTGATATCAGCTCGAACTGATCAAATCAATTTAAAAACAAGAGTTAAACAGTTAAGTACACAAGATATGCGTAACGCCCCGAAAATTTAAAAGTCCACGCGAACCACGTGCATACGATTTATTAAATTCCTTGTGTATTTCAATTAATTGTTTTAATTGCATGAATTAATTATGTTGTGCATATTGACATGTTTAAAATATATTTTTCTACATGATTGTATTAAAATGTATTTTTAAATGTTATTAGAGTTGCGATCGAGGAACGGAGACCGAGGGCTGAAAAAAATAAAAAATGATTTTATTAAATAATTGTTTTTAATTATTTAAATTAAGGGTGATGTTTTTTATTATTGTTGAAAATAAAGGGTTTTGAGGTGATTTTATACGCCGGGACGTAATTTTTATCGGTGTTGGTTTTTCAACAAAAATGCGAACGTTTTGACAACCCGGCTAATAAATTCACAAACTTTATTAAACAAAATAATTTTTAATATTTTAATTAAACACTAATGGGCATAATTAACTTGTTAAATGGGCCAAGGCTTTTATTAGTGTGTTGATTATTATTTAAAGTGAAAAACACACCCTAAACCCTACACAAAAATCACACGCCACTTTCTGAAACTTTTCCTCCCAAAATACCTCAAAATACATGGCACACACAAAAGAAAAATCAAGGGAAAAACTTTGTAAATTTCAAGGGAACTCAAGCCAAGGTTGCCGTCGTCGTTCTTCGCAATCGTCAACGAGAATTCGTGCGTTTAAAACGCAAAGGCACGCAATATTCTCCTTTTACTCATCATCACACCATATTATGTAATTATTTATGAATTTGCATGAAAACAAGTCACACAATCTTTTATTTTCGTAACCATGAATATACATGTTCTAAACTTGTGTTATTTGGTTCCAAAAATATGTTTCTATGTGTTAAGGGGCTGCCATGAATTAGGATATGCCAAAACATGATCAAATACGAATGAATTAGGGACAAAACATGATAAATTAAAACGGAATTTATGTTGGAACCGAAGGAAAGATTCAGGAGGAAAGAGCCGTGGGTTTTTGGCTTGTACAATATTCAAGAGGTTGGGTTCTTATGCATGGGGTCTTGGGGCTCGACCAGGGCTGAGGGTTGGGTCCTAAGGATCGTGGCTGGGTCCTAGGAAGAGTCCTAGCATGGCTAGGACTCGTGGTTCAGGCTGGGGAGGAGTCCACGAAAATTAGGACTCTCCCCAAGCACTTCTCGCGACAGCTGCTGTGCAGGGGGGGCTGCGGCTTGGTAGGGGCTGGGCTAGTGGTCCATCAGGGTCCTAAGGTGATGGGCAGGGGTCGGGCCAGGGGTTAGGGTGGTGTGGTTCGCTGCTGGCTCGAGGAGAAGTGGTGACCGTGAGACAGTAAGGGAATGCGCATGCAGCTTTATGATTCAGGTGATTCGTAGCTTGGGTTCTGGTGGCTGGTCTGGTCTGGTCTGGGCTGGGTCTGGGCTTGGTCCAGGGATGGTTAGGGATAGGTGGGCTCGGTGGTGGCTTGGCTGGGGGAGTCCTAGTTGGGTTAGGAGTCCTGGATTTGCAAGGAGTCCCACACACAAGCGCACAGAATTTGGTTCTTCGGTCCAGGTGAGTTTGAGGGACTTGGGGGCTGGTTCCTTGGATTGGGCTTGGTCAGGAGGGTTCCTAGATGGGTTGGCTCGGGTTTGGCTCAAGGTGGCTCGGGCGTGGCTCGAGTATTTTGGGAGTTGGCTCGGGTGGTTCGATTATGTGTCAAATTCGAAAATAATAAGACTTCCATGGGTCCACGGGTGTGGCGCTTGATTTGAAAGGGTAGAATAAATAATAAAAATGTCATGTTTAAAATTTGGGATCAAAATAAAGAGTTTTGGATTTATCCGGAATTTAATCGCCGCACGAAACGCTAATTAAAAAACTAATTGAAAAGCCTAATTTTAAGCCTTATAAAATTATGAAAAATTATATTTAAGCTTAAATAATTATTAAAAGCCTAAGTTTTTAATTTGGAAATTTTATATTAGGTTTTGGTTTAATTCGGGATTAAAACGTAATAATACGTCTTATTTAAAGATTAAATTAAAAGTTCTCGATTTAAGCTAAATAAAAACATGAGAAAATTCATGTAAGCTTAAATAATTATTTGGGTTATGTTAGAGTCAATGAAATTAAGAAAAAATCAAAAACGTGAAATTGTACGTTTAGGGGTAAAACGGTCATTTTACACATAGAAATTAGTAAACGTCATGGCAGTGTCCTGAATACTGATTTATGTGCTATATTGATTATTTGGAATGTTTATGAATTTTTATATGTTAAAATGTTATTTTAAATGTTTATGGATATGTATATGTTAAAATGTTATTTTTAAAACGTTTATGGATTTTATGGTTTAATTATGGACATTTAAAAGACATGTTGCATGCTTGGTTTAAAAGAAAAACGTCATAGGCATGTATGAATTTTATAAAGTGATGAGAATATGAAACGTTGAAGGAAGTGAAGTAATTGTGACTAATACGGTGATATGTTGGAGATATTGTGAGGGTTATGGTCTCAGTGGGAGCCCGACGATCGTGTTTCCTTGGATAGGGATATGTAGATGTATACGATGACATGTTAATACGTAAGGCCAGGGCCCAGTTGACCGGTGAGAGTGTTGCTGGTGTCCCCCGCCGTCCAGTACAGTGGTTACATGTAGATGGATCCATCGCCCAACACGTAGACGTAGACGTAGACGTAGATGAACACGAAAGTCACAATTAACGATCTGAATTCAACGAAAGGAAAAAGAAATACGTATATGTTGAGATAATATGAATACGAATATGTTGAGGATGAAATGAATATGTTTATGAAAATGTTTATGAAAAGGATTATGAAAATATTTTTAAAGTTATGGCATCGTGAAAATGTTTATGAAAATGATTTTGTTTAAAGTTTATGCATCTTCATGAAAACGATATTTTAAGTACAAGTATTTTTCACTTTTGTATGTTATCTGTATATGTATTATGTTGTTATCAAGATTATGGTGTGTTGAGTTTTTAGACTGACTAGGTGTGATTGATGTAGGTGATTATGATAATTATGTTAATGGAGGTCTTGATGGTTGATTTTGCTGGACTGAAGGTGCACATAACCCGAGGACCGACGCTAGTTTTCCGCACTAGTTATGATTCATGATTTTAAGTTATGTTAAAGATATTTTTACGACGATTTATTTATGAGTGGTTTTTGAGAGGTTATAGTATGAGCTATATTTTTCAAATAATGTTTTTGGGTTGATAAAATAGTTGGTTGTTTTACTTTTAAAATGGTTCTAAAATATTTTATGATTCGGCCGAATGCTATGTGAGGTTTGGAAAAAAAATTTTATAGCACGTTTTAAGAAAATGATTAAGCAGACGTTTCAGTTGGTATCAGAGCAATTGTTCTGTAAAGGGTTGTGCCACCATCAATGCCGGGAAGCTCAGTCGTCAAGCCTCAGTTTGTAAGTTTGCATGTTTTATATGATTTTATGATGTTACCTGCATAATTATATGAATCATATGTTCACGTCACATGTTTAATAGTTTTATGATAATATATGATTTATATGCCTTAGAATTTTTATACGTGATACGATATGAAATAAGATTTTATTTGGTTTCAACGCACGTTGGTTTTGTGGTGGAATTGAACTATGTTGATTTTTGGATTTTAGTATTGACATCTTACTTTTTGGGCCGTAAGTTAATCGTGAATATTATGAATGCTTTGGGACACACAGATTTTTCTAAGAAAATCTTTACGATTCATGGTTACTAGTGGAATTAATTTTTGGGGATTACTCGTCAGTAATAGTGATTCAAAGACTGCGATGATCTTTGGGAAGTAAGAAAATGTATAAGTTGGGATTTTAAGTTTGATGAAAGGTAAGATTGGTTATAGGAATTGATTTTGGGTAAATAAGTTTAAAATTTTTGAAATTATGTTATGGGAAAACCTGTAGAAGGAAATTAAGAATGCCAAGAACTTATGGGTTAATCGTAGGATTTTCGAAATTAAAGACCAATTAGGATGATTTTTGAGGAAATTAAGAATTTATTTTGCAATTATTACGGAATTTGGGAACTAGTCTAACAATAAGCGATAATTGAATGAGTTAAATGATAAGAATTTTCGATGATTTAGACTTTTACGAGTATTAAGAACCTTGGGATATCTTGGTTATAAGGAATGTTAATCAATGATTTTGTAGGATGAAACGATATTAGGCTTGAAAAATCTAAGCGTTAGCGGATGCGTTTGGGATTTTAAGGTTGAAGTATGATAAGTTGATGAATATTTTGGGTATAAAATTAGTAATATAAAATAAATATGGTCATCCATGTTTTAATATTGAGAATTGTAAGAAAAATTGAAATTCGAGATTATAATAGTAATAACACTAAGTCATTTGGGTCTTTTTAAGTTGCGATTTGAAAATAAGGATTTAGAAGATAAATTTATTGGGATCAAAGAGACGTAAGGACATTCTAGAACTTAAGTTTGATCAGAGTAGTGCAGCGAAAACGTGTATTTTTGGGATACTAGAACTGAATCTAAACTTTGGGTTATTAAGGATAAGCAAATTTCGAGGACGAAATTCTATTTAAGGGGGAAAGATTGTTATGCCCCGAAAATTTAAAAGTACACACGAACCACATGCATATGATTTATTAAATTCCTTGTGTATTTCAATTAATTGTTTTAATTGCATGAATTAATTATGTTGTGCATATTGACATGTTTAAAATATATTTTTCTACACGGTTGCATTAAAATGTATTTTTAAATGTTATTCGAGTTGCGATCGAGGAACGGAGACCGAGGGCTGAAAAAAATTAGAAAATGATTTTATTAAATAATTTTTTTTAATTATTTAAATTAAGGATGATGTTTTTTATTATTGTTGAAAATGAGAGGTTTTGAGGTAATTTTATACGTCGGGACGTAATTTTTATCGATGTTGGTTTTTCAACAAAAATACGAACGTTTTGACAACCCGGCTAATAAATTCACAAACTTTATTAAACAAAATAATTTTTAATATTTTAATTAAACACTAATGGGCATAATTAACTTGTTAAATGGGCCAAGGCTTTTATTAGTGTGTTGATTATTATTTAAAGTGAAAAACACACCCTAAACCCTACACAAAAATCACACGCCACTTTCTGAAACTTTTCCTCCCAAAATACCTCAAAATACACAGCACACACAAAAGAAAAATCAAGGGAAAAGCTTTGTAAATTTCAAGGGAACTCAAGCTGTTGAGGATCGGGTTGAGTTTAGAAGGGGGGGTTGAATAAACTCAACGGCCAACTTATTAAATTCTTTTCGAATGATGTGCTAAAATCCTGTTAGAGATTTTAACGATTCTTGTTCAAGTATAAAGACCAGCAGATCACAAGATAATGTGCGGAAAACGATCTGTTGGTTAGTGGGTGAAAAATGATAAAGCCGAAAAGCAGTAGATAGCACAAGGTTTGTTTCTGGAAGTTCGAAGATGAATCTTCTACGTCTCCCCTTCTTCTGTTTCCAGAAGGTATCACTAAAAGACTTTGGTGAATACAGCACAACAATTGTACACACCCACTTCAATAGAACTTGCCCTTCGCCTATTGAAACTCTTAGCTTTACAACTCAACTTCTTGAATGATCTTAAATTCTGGAAAAGACTCTTTTCCAGTTACAAACTCTTCTATCAATGAATTGATGAAATAAATTGCTTAAGAAGATATAACTGAAGTAGCTAGCACAATATGATCTCAATGATCAACAGTATGCAATGAAATGTGTGCTGCCTTTTTCAGTGTTGAGCTCTTTAAATAACTGAAAGTTCTAACAATGCTCGAATGATGTTTTTCAATTCAAATTTTTGTTCAATGCTTCATTTCTCTTCACAAAATCCTTCATCTGCATATATAGGCTCTATTCAACGTTCAAAAATTGAACGGTTCTTTTCTTTTTGGTGGTTCAGCTTTATTGCTTAAAATGGACCCTAGTAGAATACATTAAAAGTAATCAGTCGCAGTTCATACCAAAAATGGTATACCGTCTTAAATGTTCTTGTATAGCATTTAATGGCATTAAATGAAGCAATAAATGCTGATATCACGTTAGTAGATCAACGGTAATATTTAGAGACTTTGAGATACGCAAGATTCTGTTAGTGTATATTTTGAATTTTGTATCCTTCTAGTTCTGGTTTTAGCTAAGAAATTATTTAAGCAGATTTTAGCGCGATACAAGTACTTCTGGTTTACAACATCTACTGGTTCTACTGGTTTTGTACTAATCCAACATCTACTGGTTCTATTGGTTTTGTACTTAATCCAACATCTACTGGTTTTTCTTAGCATCTCCACAATAAATTTAGTTCTAACAATTTCCCCCTTTGTGGTGATGCCAAAACCTAGATGTTCTGTGTTAGTAAAATAGAGATAAGAACGGATTAGATAATCAAAACAATTTATATCCAGAGAAAATCACATAAAGCATAAATATAAAAGAGACACAAAGAAAAATTAGTTTGTTCCAATATCCCTGAAGATGGCTTCATCTGGATTTTGATCCCTTCCAATTGGTCTGCTGCTACTTGCTCCAGTTTATTGTCTTCCCCCTTTTTTGCATCATCAAGAAGGACCCTAGCAAGTAATTCATCCATTCTCCTAGATAAGTTGTGAATGCCATTTGTCAGCATCTCCAGATAAGGAGTCTGATTAGAAACTCGATCATTAATAGCAGTGAGCGTTTGAGATTGAGAATCAATCTTGGCATCCATCAGGTCCATGGTGGTGGAGATTGATCGAAACATTTCATCATGCTCGGTGATCCTGGTATTTATATCATATTGAGCAAGCGCGATCTGACTGGAACTTCTGGATATGGCCTGTCGAAAGACGATGGTCTCAGCATGCATTTTACTCAAAGATTCCACAGTGTTCTGTATTTCCTTAGACATGCGTTCTCGGAAGAATTGAGCATCATGAAATTCGGAGGCATTTTCATAAGATATCCCCTTGACTAAGTCTGAAAGATTTACAAGATCCCTTTGGAGAGCATCAATTTGGAATTCTAGATCAAATGGTTCCATAGCTGGGGAAGGAGTCCTTGCTTGCAATCTTTGTCTAATTTCCTCCATTTGGGCAATGCGCTCAGGAGACTGCAAAGAAGGAATAGAGAATGGTGCAGCTTCTGCTTGAGTCGTAACAGCTGGTTCTGGTTCAGCAGAAGGTCCTTCTGAAGCAGTAGACTGTTCTGTTGGCCCTTCGTCTGGTTGCTGCAAAACAGCAGCAGGTACAGATACAGCTTGTGGCTCAACAACAGAGGGTGAAGTATGCAACAAAATTGCCATATCAGCTTGGTGAGCTTCTGAAAAATGCTCAAGTGCTGGAAGAGACGATGAAGCAGTAGTCATAACAGTAGCACTGGCAGCAGCAGTTGCAGTAGCAGTTGCAGATTCTGGAGAAGGATCAGTAGTAGTAGGAATAACTTGAAGCAATTCATCTTGTGCTGTTTGGGTCGGCATAATCGATTCGATTACCTCATCAGCAGAGGCCAGATCATGTACAGAGATCAGAGATGAAGATTGAGTAGGAACTTCTAATGGTACAGGAGTACTAGAGACCTTGACTTCAGGAGAAGCTTTGGTCGGTTCCTCAACTGTCTGATTCTTCAAAATTGCGGAGACAGAAGTGAGACTGAACTTTGGAGGCCGAGAAAAGGTATTTTCCTTATCAGCAATTTGTTCAGAAAGAATTGTCAGCTGCTCCGACAAAATTTGAATGACATTCTGGTCATGAAAAGCAGTAGGACTTGCAGAGTCAAAATTTGACTTTAAGGTTTTCAGAACAGTGTCCATCTTCTGCATTTTGAATTTTTCCAGAATGTAATTGCGACGATTTATAGCTTCTATCACATTTCGTGTCCCGGCAGCATCAAAAACCTTTTTCTCATTTTCTACTGTTTGAGCATAAACACCAGTAGTTTTCAAAAATGTGATTGAGTGGTAGACTCGTACCTTAAGCCAATCGTCAAAAAATTTCGTATCTTCTCTAGTTGAGATCTCAACTTCTTCCAGATGTAGATTTATTGCTGTTTGGATTGAGGAGGGAGCCACCGGTGATTCAGACAACTCAGTAATCTTACCTTTCCCTTTTCCAGAAGAGGCAGAGACTACTGGTTTAAAAGCAGAAGAACCAGTAGCTGATTCTCGAATGACCAAACTAGAAGTTGGTCTGAAGCTTTGAGCAGGTGAGGGCCCTGATTCAATAGGTTTGGCTTTGGTGGATGAAACAACAGATGGAAAAACTTAGCGGAGAGGAACATTCTTCAGTTTCAGAAAGAACCGCTGTTTTCTTGATGCGGATTGTTGTGCGAGGCTTCTTCTTAGCTAGGGTGGGAGGTAGTGAAGCTTGCTGAGTGAGTGCTGCTGATTCTCCAGATTCTGTTTTGTCAGAATCAGACAAGACTACAACTCTTTTTCGTTTAATTTTCTTCCGCCTCTCAATTTGAGATTCTCCAATCTCCTTTTTAATGGCCACAAACTCACCAACGGTTAGCTTTGGCCTTAAAGCAAGCACGCTATCAGCATCAGTCATTGTTACCGAAGAGCCATCCTCTTCTGCTGTTCCAGGAAAACCAGCATCTTTCAACATTGTACTGATTTGTACAGCAAATCCAGTACTTTTCCTGAGAATCATATCCTTCATAATGCGAAACAGAAAACGTCCCCAATCCACTTTCTTTTCTGATGTGATGGCCACCATCACTTGAACCTTTTCTTTTGTTAGTTTGTCAAAGGTTCCAGCCTTAACTAACAAGGCTTTTGCTACTATATCAGCGAGTACCTGGTACTCAATTTTCAGTAGCTTTTTGAAGCAAGAGGGTGAAAGTTCTTCTCCAGTGGCTGAAAAATTTGTCAAGGCGATGGACATGTCTTCCTTTGAAATGTCCGAGAGCTCGGAAAGGCTAGAAATCGGTAGGAAGAAAGTGGAACCCAGAAGTGCAGCATCAATAGAGATCGATGCATCTCCCTGTGTATAGGTAATCTTGCCTTCCACAACTTCTGCTTTGGCATAGAAATCCAGAAGAACAGACTTGTAGATAACAGCAGGCGATTCCAAGAATATTCGAAGCCCAGACTTTTCCAATGATTTGAAAATCTTGACAAGATTCTCATCCTTAATAGTGAGAACAGAAGCAAAATTCACCAGATAAGCATTCAACGTATATGCTGCGGCCATTTCTAAATTTGAAAGAGAATAGAAGTATGTTAGCAGTAGATGCGAAAAAGCAGTAGAGACAAGGAAATAATCTGAGTTCGTAAAGCGTAGTGAAGAAAAAAAAATGAACGGTTAAAGCAAAATATACAGCCGTCAGTGAACATAGGGACACGTGTCGATATGTTAGAAGAGAGAGAGGCAAAAGTGTCAGTTACTCTACTCATTTTAAAATATTTTAAAAATTGACAGGCTGTCCGAGGCGGTTGCTAAATAAACAGAAGCTGATTTGTCATTTTATGATAATATCTACTGGAAGTGGATAAGATGCTGAAACAAATGCAGCACTTCAACAACTTCTGGTAGGTATACTGTTTTATCGAAAGGACAAATCAGTTTCTAATATAAATGCCATAAAGATGTTCCCCCTCAATTAATGCAGTAGTAATTGATATTAAATAAATAACGACTCTTGGCAATCTTTCAATTTAAACCGTTGAATTTGAACAGTCGCAAGGATCCTTATCTCCTTTGAATATCACTATAAATACCTGCAAGGGTTAAACAAGGTTAAGTAAACATAAAAATCAAAGAAAGAAGAGGTAACAACTGATCCGGAAGCAGAAGCAAGAATGTTCATAAGACAGCTTGCTGCGATTTCTAAGAAGATGTTGGAAAAAGTCGTTCTGCACATAATGATCCTTGGATCATACTCCTGGAGTTGTAATATTAACAATCAAAAAGATTGTTTGCTTTCATTGAGATTGATATGTAGCATCGATCCCTTCCAGAAGCATGCTAATGCAATAAGAGAGTGCTGGTGGATCGATAATGCTAATATCATCTATAATGCCCTGTAAAGTATCTGATTATACATTAGTGCTGACAAGACCCAAGCTTGCTAGATTCTTTGCAAGACCTAAGCTTGCTGGATTCTTTTCGAAAAAGACTCTCCTTCTTCTGCTGAAGTACTTTGCAAAAATACTACAAGCTGCTGATATTACTGAAGACATAAGCTTGATTAGTCTAGAATTTCAGAAGACGTTTCGATTGTCTTGAGATTTCTGTAACTTTCGCTTTGTTTAATGTACTGGAAAATTTCTAATAAAATTTCAGTTGAAGTACTTGATGTTCCTTTATTCCTTTCTGCAAACAACTCAATGTTAGAAGAATAAAATGAATAAATGATTAAGTTCAGAAGGAAGTAAGTCGTCTTATGATAGCTTCTACTGGAAACTGAAGAAAGCCTTGTTTTGTTAATGAGACAAAATACCTTCTGCATCTGACACAAAATCACAGAAGATCAGAATAAAGTTCTACCTAAATTAGTGCAATCATTAAATGAAAATACTTGGTAACTAACTGAACCGATGATAGCTTGATATGGGATGTTTCGTATATATATCTACTGTAGTTAAGACTTTCTCGAGCTTTGGTGCCTGATTTTCATCTATAAATATGAACATGGGGTAAACCAGATAATCATTCTTTAAGAGAAATGGCAAGAGATAATAGTCCTGATTTGGCTGATGAGTTTATGAGGGAGGTGACCGCTGCAAGAAAGAAAGCAATAAAAGACAAAGTGCTGAAGAAGACACTTGCTACCTGGACTAAAATCCAGGAGCTTAAGTCCTCCTTCGAGAGTGGGCGAGCATCTTCCACCAAGGAGTTGTTAATGATGAAGAAATATTATCAACGTCTCCATAGTGCTGATAGTGCAGACGTCGTCTCTGATGATGGCGTCTACCTTCTCATGCTCTTAAAGGAGCAAAAGGCTCTAAAAAATATTGCTTTTTCAGAGGAATTTCTACGTACCTCTACTGGAGAGCTGACCACTTGGTTGGCATTCTGGAGAGTTTACGTTAAAACAGAAGTGAGAAATGTACGCCCCCGCTTCTATTATTTTTAATGAAATTTTATGTCTACTGATTATCTCTATCGTTCAGCTTTTACCTTCTGCAAAATTAAAAACTGAATAATCACAGAGGAAAAGTTAAGCCATAATATCAGATGATGATAAATAATCAAGTTAAATCTATTAATCCAAGTGTATTTCGAAAGTAAGAAAACTTATTCTTAGGCAGAGGTTTTGTAAAAATGTCTGCTGCTTGCTGATCAGTAGGAATGTATTCCAGACGAATGTTCTTCTTTTGCACATGATCTCTGATAAAATGATGTTTGATATCAATGTGCTTAGTTCTGGAATGGAGTACTGGATTATGTGATATAGTAATTGCACTGGTATTGTCAAAAAATATTGGTGATTCAGAGGCTTGAACTCCATAGTCTTTGAGTTGTTGCTGTATCCAAAGTATTTGAGAACAACAGCTTCCAGCATCAAGATATTCAGCTTCTGCAGTAGACGTGGCTATGGAAGTCTGCTTTTTGCTAAACCAGGAGATCAACCTATAACCAAGAAATTGACAAAAACCACTTGTGCTTTTTCTATCCAGTTTACATCCTGCATAATCTGCATCTGAGTATCCAATAAGATTAAACGACGAGTCCTTGGGATACCAGAGGCCTACATTTTGAGTACCCTTAAGATATTTTAAAATTCTTTTACCAGCAATGTAATGTGATTGTTTAGGGTTTGATTGAAATCTAGCACAAATGCAAACAGCAAACATGATATCTGGTCTACTGGCAGTAAGGTATAACAATGAACCAATCAAACCACGATACTGAGTTACCTCTGCTGAAATTCCCCCTTCATCTTTATCAAGTTTAGTAGATGAGCTCATAGGAGTGGAAGTAGCAGAACATGTTTCCATCCCAAACTTTTTCAGTAGTTCCTTTGTATACTTAGTTTGGTTTATGAAGATTCCAGTATCAAGTTGCTTGATTTGAAGTCCTAAGAAAAATGTTAATTCTCTCATCATGCTAATCTCGAACTGGTCCTGCATTAACTTAGCAAACTTTGCACATAATTTGGGGTTAGTTGACCCAAATATGATATCATCAACATAAATCTGAACTAACAGTATGTGTTTGTTTTTGGCTAAGGTAAACAAAGTCTTATCTACAGTACCAACGGTGAAACCATGATTAATGAGAAATTGTGAAAGTGTGTCGTACCAAGCCCTAGGTGCTTGTTTCAGACCATACAATGCTTTATTTAATTTAAAAACATGATTTGGTAACAAATGATTAGAAAAACCTGGAGTCTGTTCAACATAGACTTCCTCTTGTAGTAGACCATTAAGAAACGCACTCTTTACATCCATTTGATATACTTTGAAGTTTTTGAAAGCAGCAAAGGCTAAGAATATTCTGATAGCTTCGAGCCTAGCTACTGGTGCAAAGGTTTCATCATAGTCTATTCCTTCTTCTTGTCTGAATCCTTGTGCAACCAGTCTTGCTTTGTTTCTTACAACTGTTCCTTCCTCATTTAGTTTTTTTCTGAATACCCACCGAGTTCCAATGACAGCTTGGTGAGAAGGTCTAGGTACTAGAAACCAAACTTTATTCCTCTCAAATTGATTCAGTTCTTCTTGCATAGCTTCTATCCAACTGGGATCCAGAAGAGCTTCTTCAATCTTCTTTGGTTCATCTTGAGAAATAAAAGCAGCATGCATGTATTCATTTATCATCTGTCTTCTAGTCCTTAGTGGAGCTGCTGGATTTCCAATTACCAAAGATGGAGGATGAGATTTTCTCCAAATAAAAGGATTTAGATTGTCTTCATATAAGGTAGTAGATTGTTTTGGAGTATCGACTGCTGGTTCTGGAATGTCAGCTGCTGGTTCTGGAGTATCAGCTGCTGGTTCTGGAATGTGAATGTCTGGTTCTGGATTTTGAATATCCTTGACACTTGCTTCTGCATCATCTTCACTATCTAATTCCAGATAAACCCTGTCTAATCTTTTACTTAAATTAGATATGTTAGTAATCTCGGGAACACTGCTGACTTCATCAAAGACAACATGAATAGATTCTTCAACATTAAGAGTTTTATTATTGAAAATTCTAAAAGCCTTACTAACTGCTGAATATCCAAGAAATAAACCAGTGTCAGATTTTGAATCAAAAGCAGCTAAATGATTTTTGCCATTATTGTGCACAAAGCATTTACAACCGAAAACATGAAAGTAAGACTACGTTCGGTTTACTTCCTTTTCATATTTCATACGGAGTCTGATTGTTTCTCTTGTTGATCATCGTTCTGTTTTGTGTGTAGCAAGCTGTATTAATAGCTTCTGCCCAGAAGCGCTGAGAGATGTCTGCATCTGCTAGCATTGTTCTAGCAGCTTCTTTAAGTGTTCTATTTCTCCTCTCAGCTACTCCATTTTGTTGAGGCGTCCTGGCAGCTGAATATTCATGATGAATGCCCTGTTCATCTAGATATATCTCAAGAATCTTTTTAGTTAATTCAGTACCTCGATCACTTCTGATTCTAATGACAGAAACTGATTTTTCATTTTGAATCTTTTTCAGAAGTTTGATCAGGAGGTTACTGGTTTGATCTTTTCCAGCAAGAAAAATTACTCAAGTAAATCTAGAGAAATCATCAACAACAACAAGGGTGTATCTCATTCCCCCTAAGCTTATGATAGGGATTGGACCAAATAAGTCCATATGTAATAATTCTAAACATCTTGAGGATGATTTGCTGCCTTTATTTTTGAAGCTATATCTTACTTGCTTACCAAGTTGACATGTAGAACATACATGATTCTTAATAAATTTTATGTCTGGCAATCCATCGACTAAGTTCTGCTTTTTGAGATTGTTGATAGACTTAAAATTTAGATGATTCAATCTTTTGTGCCACAACCAGTGTTTATTACTTAGAGATACAACTAAACATGTAGGAGCAATGATATGATCTATGTTCCATGAGATTTTATAGGTGTTGCCTTTTCTTACTCCGGTTATAACAGAAGAATCATCAGCATTTTTAACTGTGCAAGTGTGCTTCTGGAATGTTACTGAAAATCCATTATCACATAATTGACTAATACTGATCAAGTTATAACAAAGATTTTCAACTAAGAGCACATCCTTAATAGTGATGTTACCATGGATAATCTTACCCTTACCCACGGTTTTACCCTTTGAGTTATCCCTAAAGGTTATCTCTGGTCCAACACAACTTACTACTTCTGATAGTAGACTTTTCTGTCCAGTCATATGTCTTGAACATCCACTGTCCAAATTCCATGTTGAGCTACTGATCTTGGTTTTCTTCACCTGTTCCTGCAAGCACAAATTTTAGTATCTGGTACCCAATTTATTTGGGTCCAAGCCTTATTAGTCCCTTTGGAACCCACATTTGTACAATTTTTATACTTCGGGTATCCATGGAGGTGTGTGCAACAGAGGGTCTGTTGTTTCTAACATTGTGCATCTTAGTATGTTGTTCTTCGCTTCTGTTTCTGTTGTTTAGCCTGTATCTCTTCTGAACAGGTCTAGAATTGTAGTACTGGTAGTTTTTAACCTTCATAGGAGGTTGTCTTCCTGAGTTGAATCCTCTTCCGATTCTAGAACTCTGGTCAACTTTTTCCTTAGGTTCAACATAACCCAGACCATAATGCATCCTTTTGTTCATCTGATTTACATTCCTTTCTACTGAAGCAGTAGGTACTTCTGGTTTCTGTACCACACTGGATTTCACAAAGTGAATATACTTCCCTTTGCACATATTCAGTTTTGGCTTAGTATTCGTTTCAGAAGTGCCTTCATTATTACAAAATCCGAGACCACTCCTGTCTCCAGATTGTTTTTGTAATTCTTGCATCTTTTTCAGTGAAATAGAGGACTTGTTCCAAACATTTACCAGTAGTGATAACTTCTGGTTTTCAGAAAGCATCTTATGGTATTCTGCTTTTGCTCTTTCATTCTCCGTTTTTAATTTATTCATCTCAACTTGTAAATCATTACAGCTGTCTACTTGCAAGCAAGTTAACTTACTGTTCTGATCTTTTAAGTCCTGATTTTCGATCTTAACTTCCTCGAATGATTGAGAAAGTCTAGAATACTCTTCTACCATGTCGTGTAATGCTTTGACTAACTCAGTGCGTTTAAATTCATCAGAATCAAAGTCAAATACCTCTCCATATGTCGAGGTTGAATCAGTATTTGCCATCAGACATTTGATCTCATCTTCATCACTTTCACTCGAATGGCTTTCAGAACCAGAAGATTCAGAACTTGAGTCTGCCCATTTGGACTTACTTTCTTCTGCAACCATTGCCTTCCTGTCTCTTCTGGTCTTTTTATCATTGTGTTTGACACCCTTCTTCCTCTGGTCATCCTTCTTTGGTTTTGGACAATCAGCAATGAAGTGTCCAACTTTTCCACAGTTAAAGCATGCCATATCACTAGGTGATGATTCCTTTTTGAAATTGCGGTTGGGACTTTGAAATGTTCTATGATTCTTTCTCATGAATCTGGAAAACTTCTTAACAAATAATGACATTGCGTCATTGCTTATTTGTTCAGCACTTCTCTCAGAAGTGTTCTCTAAAGCAGTAGCAGAAGATGAGATTGGAGCAACTGTAGTAGTAGAGTTAACAGTAGCTGCGAGAGCTTTGGTTGGTGGATTTGCTAAGGGCTCTTCTCCACTTCGAACTTCAAGTTCAAACTCATATGCCTTTAAATCCGAGAACAAGTCGTGTAGTTCTAACTTGTTGAGATCCTTGGAAGCTCTCATTGCCATTGTTTTGACGTCCCATTCTCTGGGTAAGCCTCTCATTACCTTTAATGCAATTTCTCTATTGCCAAAGTCTTTCCCAAGAGCTGAGAGTTCATTGACGAGGCTGCTGAATCGTTCATCAAATTCATTCATAGTTTCTCCAGCCCTCATCTTCATATTTTCAAACTTCTGCATGGCTACAGACAGTTTGTTTTCCTTTGTTTCTTCGTTTCTTTCACAGATCTGAATTAATTTTTCCCAGATTTCCTTGGCAATATGGCACATCTTGATTTTGCTGAAGGTATTTTTGTCGAGTGTCTTGTATAAAATGTCCTTCGCAACGTTGTCAAGATTGGATTTCTTCTTGTCCTCACTTGTCCATTCATATCTTGGTTTTTCAAGCATCTGAGGTGCACCTTCGGTGATAGCAATAGCTGGATTTGGCTTTAAGATCTTTAATGGACCATCAGTGATGACATACCACATGTCATCATCTTGAGCCGCAAGATGAGCGTCCTATTCTGATTTTCCAATCATCGAAATCTTCTTTTGAGAACATTGGAACTTTGTTGAAATGAGTCATGTCTATTAAATATTTTTCAGAACAAGAATAACTCTGCTCTGATACGACTTGTCGAGGATCGAGTTGAGTTTAGAAGGGGGGGTTGAATAAACTCAACGGCCAACTTATTAAATTCTTTTCGAATGATGCGTTAAAATCCTGTTAGAGATTTTAACGATTCTTGTTCAAGTATAAAGACTAGCAGATCACAAGATAATGTGCGGAAAACGATCTGTTGGTCAGTGGGTGAAAAATGATAAAGCCGAAAAGCAGTAGATAGCACAAGGTTTGTTTTTGGAAGTTCGAAAATGAATCTTATACGTCTCCCCTTCTTCTGTTTCCAGAAGGTATCACTACAAGACTTTGGTGAATACAGCACAACAATTGTACACACCCACTTCAATAGGACTTGCCCTTCGTCTATTGAACTCTTAGCTTTACAACTCAACTTTTTGAATGATCTTAAATTCTGGAAAAGACTCTTTTCCAGTTACAAACTCTTCTATCAATGAATTGATGAAATAAATAGCTTAAGAAGATATAACTGAAGTAGCTAGCACAATATGATCTCAATGATCAACAGTATGCAATGAAACGTGTGCTGCCTTTTTCAGTGTTGAGCTCTTTAGATAACTGAAAGTTCTAACAATGCTCGAATGATGTTTTTCAATTCAGATTTTTGTTCAATGCTTCATTTCTCTTCACAAAATCCTTCATCTGCATATATAGGCTCTATTCAACGTTCAAAAACTGAACGGTTCTTTTCTTTTTGGTGGTTCAGCTTTATTGCTTAAAATGGACCCTGCAGAATACATTAAAAGTAATCAGTCGCTGTTCATATCAAAAATGGTATACCATCTTAAATGTTCTTGTATAGCATTTAATGAAGCAATAAATGCTGGTATCACGTTAATAGATCAACGGTAATATTTAGAGACTTTGAGATACGCAAGATTCTGTTAGTGTATATTTCGAATTTTGTATCCTTCTAGTTCTGGTTTTAGCTAAGAAATTATTTAAGTAGGTTTTAGCGCGATACAAGTACTTCTGGTTTACAACATCTACTGGTACTACTGGTTTTGTACTAATCCAACATCTACTGGTTCTACTGGTTTTGTACTTAATCCAACATCTACTGGTTTTTCCTTAGCATCTCCACAATAAATTTAATTATAACACAAGCCAAGGTTGCCGTCGCCGTTCTTCGCAATCGTCAACGAGAATTCGTGCGTTTAAAACGCAAAGGCACGCCATATTTTTCTTTTACTCATCATCACACCATATTATGTAATTATTTATGAATTTGCATGAAAACAAGTCACAAAATCTTTTATTTTCGTAACCATGAATATACATGTTCTAAACTTGTGTTATTTGGTTCCAAAAATATGTTTCTATGTGTTAAGGGGCTGCCATGAATTAGGATATGCCAAAACATGATCAAATACGAATGAATTAGGGACAAAACATGATAAATTAAAACGGAATTTATGTTGGAACCGAAGGAAAGATTCAGGAGGAAAGAGCCGTGGGTTTTTGGCTTGTACAATATTCAAGAGGTTGGGTTCTTATGCATAGGGTCTTGGGGCTCGACCAGGGCTGAGGGTTGGGTCCTAAGGGTCGTGGCTGGG
This sequence comes from Primulina tabacum, assembly GCF_025594145.1. Taxonomy (NCBI): domain Eukaryota; kingdom Viridiplantae; phylum Streptophyta; class Magnoliopsida; order Lamiales; family Gesneriaceae; genus Primulina; species Primulina tabacum. The sequence goes on along the minus strand of NC_134552.1, from coordinate 220,196 downwards.
TCCTAGGAAGAGTCCTAGCATGGCTAGGACTCGTGGTTCAGGCTGGGGAGGAGTCCACGAAAATTAGGACTCTCCCCAAGCACTTCTCGCGACAGCTGCTGTGCAGGGGGGGCTGCGGCTTGGTAGGGGCTGGGCTAGTGGTCCATCAGGGTCCTAAGCTGATGGGCAGGGGTCGGGCCAGGGGCTAGGGTGGTGTGGTTCGCTGCTGGCTCGAGGAGAAGTGGTGACCGTGAGACAGTAAGGGAACGCGCATGCAGCTTTATGATTCAGGTGATTCGTAGCTTGGGTTCTTGTGTCTGGTCTGGTCTGAGCTGGGTCTGGGCTTGGTCCAGGGATGGTTAGGGATAGCTGGGCTCGATGGTGGCTTGGCTGGGGGAGTCCTAGTTGGGCTTAGAGTCATGGGTTTGCAAGGAGTCCCACACACAAGCGCACAGAATTTGGTGCTTCGGTCCAGGTGAGTTTGAGCGACTTGGGGGCTGGTTCCTTGGGTTGGGCTTGGTCAGGAGGGTTCCTAGATGGGTTGGCTCGGGTTTGGCTCAAGGTGGCTCGGGCGTAGCTCGAGTATTTTGGGAGTTGGCTCGGGTGGTTCGATTATGTGTCAAATTCGAAAATAATAAGACTAAAATTGAATCCATAGGTCCACGGGTGTGGCTCATGACTTGAAAGGGTAGAATAAACAATAAAAATGTCATGTTTAAAATTTGGGATCAAAATAAAGAGTTTTAGATTTATCCGGGATTTAATCGCCGTACGAAACGCTAATTAAAGAACTAATTGAAAAGCCTACTTTTAAGCCTTATAAATTTATGAAAAATTATATTTAAGCTTAAATAATTATTAAAAGCCTAAGTTTTTAATTTGAAAATTTTATATTAAGTTTTGGTTTAATTCGGGATTAAAACGTAGTAATACGTCTTATTTAAAGATTAAATTAAAAGTTCTCGATTTAAGCTAAATAAAAATTTGAGAAAATTCATGTAAGCTTAAATAATTATTTGGGATATGTTAGAGTCAATGAAAATAAGAAAAAATCAAAAACGTGAAATTGTACGTCTAGGGGTTAAACGGTCATTTTACACATAGAAATTAGTAAACGTCATGGTAGTGTCCTGAATGCTGATTTATGTGCTATTATGATTATTTGGAATGTTTAAGAATTTTTATATGTTAAAATGTTATTTTAAATGTTCATGGATATGTATATGTTAGAATGTTATTTTTAAAACGTTTATGGATTTTATGGTTTAATTATTGACATTTAAAAGACATGTTGCATGATTGGTTTGAAAGAAAAACTTCATAGGCATGTATGAATTTTATAAAGTGATGAGAATATGAAACGTTGAAGGAAGTGAAGTAATTGTGACTAATACGATGATATGTTGGAGATATCGTGAGGGTTATGGTCCCAGTGGGAGCCCGACGATCGTGTTTCCTTGGATACAGATATATAGATGTATACGATGACATGTTAATACGTAAGGCCAGGGCCCACTTGACCGGTGAGAGTGTTGTTGGTGTCCCCCGCCGCCTAGTACTGTGGTTACATGTAGATGGATTCATCGCCCAACACGTAGACGTAGACGTAGATGAACACGAAAGTCACAATTAACGATCTAAATTCAACGAAAGGAAAAAAGAATACGTATATGTTGATGATAATATGAATACGAATATGTTGAGGATGACATGAATATGTTTATGAAAAAAGATTATGAAAATGTTTTTAAAGTTATGCATCATGAAAATGTTTATGAAAATGGTTATATTTAAAGTTTATGCATCTTCATGAAAACGATATTTTAAGTACAAGTATTTTTCACTGTTGTATGTTATCTGTATATGTATTATGTTGTTATCAAAATTATGTTGTGTTGAGTCTTTAGACTCACTAGGTGTGATTGATGCAGGTGATTATGATAATTATGTTAATGGAGGTCTTGATGGTTGACTTTGTTGGACTGAAGGTGCACATAACCCGAGGACCGACGCTAGTTTTTCGCACTAGTTATGATTCATGATTTTAAGTTATGTTAAAGATATTTTTATGACGATTTATTTATGAGTGGTTTTTGAGAGGTTATAGTATGGGCTATACTTTTCAAATAATGTTTTTGGGTTGATAAAATAGTTGGTAGTTTTACTTTTAAAATGGTTCCAAAATATTTTATGATTCGGCCGAATGCTATGTGAGGTTTGGAAAATAAAAATTTATAGCACGCTTTAAGAAAACGATTAAGCAGACATTTCAATATATTTATGGATGTTCGGAGATTTCAACTGTTCTTACGTCACCCCTTCTACCACCTCGGATAGGATCTACTAGAAGACTTTGATTTATACAACATCTTGTACAAACCTACTAAGCTTAGATATTGCCTAACTGAACTCCTAGCCTAGACTGAAGGCAGCACCTTCTAGCCAACACTTGTTTAACGTCTATGTGTTAAAGACTACATAAACAAGTTTAACGTCTTTGTGCAAGACTCACTTAGTTATTCAATACGCTCAATTCTCTGTATATGTGAGTGATGGTGTGTGCATGGGTGTGTGCGTGTGTAAGAACTGATCTATGAATACAATACGAAAGTGTTCTCACACACTGAGAAAAATGTGCTTCTGATCTAAGCTGATAACACGTTGAAGTGTTCCCTCAAATTTGGGCGGATTGCTTCTTGTAAGGTGATACATGTTGAGCGTGCCCTTCTTATTTTCTCATGATTTTCACACTTTTTTTATTGATGGTCTTGATCTTGTATTTATAGTCTTCAAGACTCATCAAATATATCTGTTGCAGTTTGAATATGTTCCTCGATATTTGTATCTTGTCCTTTCTGACAGCCATTCTGGAATGTCTTGACTTTAAGCTCTGCTGCAACGTTCATTATTGTCCTTTGACTGGACAATTGCTTTCCTTAATGCGCACAGCTGGATTCAATTTAGATAAGCTTGTCGTGTTCTGCAAACTGGTCGGATCCTAACTGATGCTCTGAACTGGTCAGTTGAACTGGTGTGGTGAAATCAGTTGGCTCGTCAAATGAACTTATTTTACTGCTTCAGTTGAACTGGTCAGCTGGGCTCTTCATCAGCTGGGCTCTTCATCAGCTGGTCGGCCTTCTGAAGGTCTTCTGCTGAACTACCTATCAGCTGGACAATCAGTTGAACTGGTCTTTGATATATGAGTTGAACTGGTTCAGTTTGGGCAATCAGTTGGTGATTTCAGCTTGCGTGTCGATAGCTTCAGTTTAAGCTTGGTAGCTTTCTGCGCACTTAGGTAAATTCATTAGAAACAAAACAACAAATTTTTTTAACATCAAAATTAAAATTGCGAACATGAAATGTTTTCAACAATCTCTCCCTTTTTGATGATCACAAAACTTGAGCAAGTAAAGCGATTTTTTAAAGATAAAAAATAAAAAAAAATTAATATTAGTTCTCCCCTTTTGAGAGAATAAAAAACATTTAAAACATTTAAGTGAAAAATAAATTTCAGTTCGAGGGATAAATATGGAAACTCCCCCTCAAGAACTGAATTAAAAACGAATTTAAACATTTTTCCGTTCAAATGATAAGAAAGCTCTCCCTCAGTAACTGAATTAAAAATGCTCCTTTAAAAATATAATCATTTACGCGATTTAATGAAGTTTTAGCATCTTTTAACATTCAAGCAGTTTAGACAACAAATCTTAAGATAGCAGTTCAGTTACATAGAAACTAACTTGATAAACATGATGTTTATTTAATCAAATACGCGTCCCTTGTATCATACATTTAAGCACACCAACATGTGTAAGGGAAATTTTTATTTTAATAGCAAATTTTAAACATCATCAAATATCAGTTAGTTTATACATAATAGACATGAATATATCAATAATTGGTTGCCTTGAATGCTTTGAATGCTGCATCGATCTTGAGTTTTTTTGCCAAAAGAGCAGCTAATTTGCCTTGGACTTGATCTCTGTGCTGGCTAACTGGTCTAGCTGATTCAAACTGGATTCAATTGATGTTGAACCACATTGATCATCTACTTTGATCTGATATGGCAATGAAGCGGCGGTATACTGCTGATGATTATGCTCCAAATCATCCAACGTTTCAGCGTAGTTGGGTTTCGTCTGTTGATCAGTTGAACTGGTAGGTTGGCAACTGAAATCTTGTCCACTGATTAGTTTAGCTATTCTGCTGTCATTTTGGACTCAAAACCCTGCAAGCTGCTAAAACATCAAAATTACGGAGTCGAGAGAAGTGGCTACAATGTTAGTTGCAGATCCAAAAATATTCTCTCTTCCCACGGTAAACTCATATAAAAATTTCAAGAAGATTTTGAAAATCATTTTAAATAACATTTTGAAATAAATTTAAAATAGAAGTTTTCAAATGTTCTTCTTAGAACAGCTAGCTCTGAAACCAATTTATGGGTCGGTTCTAACACCTACGAGGGTGCTTCAAACATAATATTCTCAATAAGCTGCAATAGCTCGTGTTCTAAGAATGTAAATACCGATAAATTAGATCGAGTTTGGTTTAAACCAAGCGAAATATAATAGAAATAATCATTAGTTAAGAAAGCTGATTAATTTGAAAGCCTTTTAACTTGTGTAAACGGAATAACTGAAATGAGGGGGATCGGTTCTTGCTTGTATCAGTTTTGGTGAGAACTGAACTGATATCAGCTCGAACTGATCAAATCAATTTAAAAACAATAGTTAGACAGTTAAGTACACAAGATATGTTTATGAATGTTCGGAGATTTCAATTGCTCCTAAGTCACCCCTTCTACCACCTCGGGTAGGATCCACTAGAAGATTTTGATTTATATAACACCTTGTACAAACCCACTCAGCTTAGATATTGCCTAATTGAACTCCTAGCCTAGACTGAAGACAGCACCTTCCAGCCAATACTTGTTTAACGTTTATGTGTTAAAGACTACATACACAAGTTTAACGTCTTTGTACAAGACTCACTCAGTTATTCAATACGCTCAATTCTCTGTATATGTGAGTAATGGTGTGTGCGTGTGTGAGAACTGGTCTATGAATACAACACGAATGTATTCTCACACACTGAGGAAAATGTGCTTCTGATCTAAGCTGATAACACGTTGAAATGTTCCCTCAAATCTGGGCGGATTGCTTCTTGTAAGCTGATACACGTTGAGCGTGCCCTTCTTTTCTCATGATTTTCACACACTTTTTTGTTGATGGTCTTGATCTTGTATTTATAGAGGCTTCGTGACCGTTCTTCAAGACTCATCAAATATGTTTGTTGCAGTTTGAATCTGTTCCTCGATATTTGTGTCTTGTCCTTTCTGACAGCCATTCTGGAACGTCTTGACTTTAAGTTCTGCTGCAACGTTCATTATTGTCCTTTGACTGGACAATTGATTTTCTTAATGTGCACAGCTGGATTCCATTTAGATAAGCTTATCGTGTTCTGCAAACTGGTCAGCTCCTAACTGTTGCTTTGAACTGGTCTTGAACTGGTGTGGTGAAATCAGTTGGCTCGTCAGCTGAACTGATTTCACTGCTTCAGGTGAACTGTTCAGCTGGACTTTTCATCAGTTGAGCTCTTCATCAGCTGGTCGGGCTTCTGATGGTCTTCTGCTGAACTACCTATCAGCTGGAGAATCAGTTGAATTGATCTTTGATATATCAGTGGAACTCGTTCAGTTTGGGCAATCAGTTGGCGCTTTCAGTTTGTGTCTCAATAGCTTCAGTTTAGGCTTGGTAGCTTTCTACGCACTTAGGTAAATTCATTAGAAACAAAATAACAAGTTTTGATAACATCAAAATTAAGATTGCGAACATGAAATGTTCCAACATCATGTCATCATTATCTGACATCCGTACATGATGTAGTGTAGTTGACTTTGAGTGTATCAGCAAAATATGGAAAAACTTGTCCAATAATCAGTAGTTATCTGGTGTAAACCGAAATCCTTGAGAATGAATAATCTCTAAACTGATAGCTTGATAAAATGTTTTGATAACTACAAGTTTTTCTCCGAGTCAGTTTTGCTTCACTACTCCGGTTTAGGTAAATCAGTTTAACTTGTGGAAATAGTCCGCTCCATTTGATTCGAATGACTCGGATAGTTTAGTTAAGTTTAGCTTACATCAGTTTAGCTCATAACACTTTTGACTTAAGTCATTTATTAACACCAAAACATAAATATTCCAACAAATAGAGTACAAGCTTGTGCATAAACATGTGAATTTTGTGTGTTTTGTTATCTCTCTCACCGAATGTTGTTTAAGCCTTTCACCATTCTCATTCATTCTGTATTTCTTTTAAACTAGCTTGCAATTATAGTACCGGCTAGGTTTTCCCTTTATAGAGTAATGTTCAGCTTGACTTGGATTTCTACAATACCAATTCGAGCTGGTATGGTGACTATGACCAGCTTGAATTTACTTCATTTTAGCCATTTTCCCAAGACCTTAATGATTAGATCTGATCAAAATTTGCAGTATGACGGATTTGGATTTCTGGCTTATCATGTTCATATATCGTGTTGAACCGAACAAAATGTATAATTTTATATTTTCCTTTGTCTAGACACGATTGAACATTTGATTTAGAAGAACTACAATAATTGTTTTCAAACCCTAAGCTAATTTTGCCTCCGGGTAGTTTTTGCGTATCATGTATCTTCTCAATTGAAGCAGAAGACTTTTTTCAGGAATTGACTAATTGAGTCAATTGTTTATTTTCATTGGTAGTTACTTGGAACACTTTTTGCAAATCATCATTCTCACTCATTAACAGATTGAATTTTACACTTAGACTGTCAAGCTTCTTTCGTTTGATGCAACTAGAGTCACTAGACTTGTATGTTAGTCTTTTCTTTTACGCCTTGACTTCTTCAAATGATTGTGATAGTCTTTTAAACTCTTTTAACATGTGCACTGCAGTAACAAGATCCACACGTGAAAATTCATTTGAGTGAAAGCCGAATACCATATCATCGGTATTTTCCAGCACAACTTCAGTGGTCTCCGGGTCAACATCCGCCACAAGGCACTGGGCTCTCTTCCTCACTTTCGTTGGACGAGATTTCGGAAAATAAATGATCCGAGTCTGAATCAACCCACTTGTTTTTGCTATCGTCATAAAGAAGAACTTTCTGGTCCTTCTTCCAGTTGAATGATTTGTTTATCATCTGTGGACATCCTCTTCTCATAGGGCTTTCGTCATCCTTCATTAGTCTAAAACAATATGTAATAAAATGGGCCCTTTTTCCACAGTTAAAAAAGCTTGATTGTCATCGGTTTGATCATTTTTACGATAAGAATTAAACTTAGATTGATTATTTCTCATAAATTTGTTAAAAATCTTAACAAATAATGACGTGACCTTGACTTTTCACCATTGGTTGGTGTAGAGCTTGTAGAGGCTTCAGCTTTGGTAAGTTGAGGGGTGAAAGACTCTTCTTCTATCTGAATCCTCAGCTCGAACTCATATGTCTTCAAATATGCAAACAATTCATGCAACTCGAGTTTGTTGAGATATTTGGACTCAGTCATTACTACGGTCTTTAAGTCCAATTTTCTAACCAGTGCTCTCATCACCTTCAAAACAAATTATTGATTAGATTATTCTTTGCCAATAGAAGCATGTTTTATTACAATGTTACTAAATCGTTTATCAAACCCATTTCATTTCTCAAGCTTCATTTTTGCATTGTTAAACTATTGAATCGCCACGGTCAGATTGTTCTCTTTTATTTGGGCAATTCCTTAACAAGGTTAGGTCATGTTCTCCCAAATCTCTTAGGCTGTAGAATAAGTCTTGATTTTACTAAACGTATTTTTGCCAAGAGATATCTTTTTCCTGTAGAATAAGTCTTGATTTTACTAAACGTATTTTTGTCAAGAGGATATCTTTTGCCACGTTTTCCAAGTTAGATTCTTTTTTTATTCTCAACAGCCAGCCTCAATTGATGCTCTTCACTTGTTGAGGTGCACCCTCCAATATGATAATGGATGTGTTGGATTTAAGGATCTTTATTGGACCATCAGTGATGACATACCACAAGTTATCATATTGTGTGGTTGGATGTGCATGCATGCATATCTTCCAATCATCATAATCTTCTTAAGAAAACATATGGATCTTGTTAATGATGTCATTTGAATATATAGATATCAGATTTCAAGAAAAACTCGTTAAGATACAACTTATTGGGATCAAAAAAGAGTTTAGATATGGGTGAATAAAATATTTTCAAATTTTTTGAAAACTGAATCCGACCTTAACAATTATTAGTTGCTTATGCCTTGTCTCGGAACGGCTAGAAGTAACTGAACCACTTCAAACATTTTGAGTGCGGAAAAAGTCTGGATAGAGTAGTAATATAATATATTCAATGTAACCAAACGTTTACCACTGCAACTAGATAAGAATAATATAACAGACAGAAATATATAAATGTAAATGAGTCACAAGATTCTCGGAGATTAACAACTCCTCATACGTTATCTCTTCTTTCACATAGGAAAAGAATCTACTAAAAGACTTTGATTTATATCACTCTTATACAAACTGACTTTGTTTAAGACCTATCACTGTCTATACGAAACTTCAAATAAATAACTTTGTTGTCTTCAGAACCCTTGGTTCGGACATATACAACACAACTCTTCAACTGATAGCTTTTAACGGCTTAAGTTGGTAGAGTAACACAGTTCGATCCTTGATAATCTGATATGAAAGGTAAGCTTGTGCTAGTGAGCAACTTGGTATTTGAAAGATAAACGTGCTCAAAATCTTGTATATTATTAAGTGTAAAATCTTCAGTCTTGTTGATTCTTCAATTTAGAATATGTATATTTATATTCAAACATCTCCTAATGGTCGGAAGCTTCTCAAAAACCATATGTACTAAAATCTGAATAGATGGCATTGTCAAATTCTCTTTATAGTACACTATATTTGATGCTTCTTTCTTTTCTACGGCTTTGGCTTCTGAAAATTGATCGACTCTTAACATATTATAAAACATTCATGTCAATCGAGAGTTGGTATGATATTGTGCATAATATGTCAATGTACTTTAGCTAATAGATATGTCCAACTAGGATTAGTATGCAGTTTGATCTTACTAATGTGGTCAAGTTTGATTGTGGCTTGAACGGTCGAGCTAGAAACCTATGAATACACGCAAATCGCAGAATTAACCTAAAACATCTCGAAATTATTTGGTATCGTCAAAACTTATTATATTTTAAATCTAACAATACTGAAACATTTGCCACAAACTAATTACGTCACACAAAATGATAATTTCCCAAGGAATGATCAGTTGGCATAAATATGATATTATAAGACACCATTTAAAAACTTGCCCAAAGTGCCGTCGCTTCAAGATAAGAGACAGGGAACCAATTGAAATATTGCATCAGTGAGGACTTACAAGTACATCCACCCAGGGACTGGCACCGACAAGTACAAAAACCCAAGAAGGACCTGCAGAAATATAGGTCCAATGTCAAACATACTATCCCCAAATCTTTAACAAAATGATTCACATAGAAACCATCTTCTAAATTCATGTTCGGTATCATGTAACCCAAAGACTTCTAACTCACGGCCTCGGTGGAGATGGCATTCAAGTAATTGGTCAAATCCAAACAAGCTTTTGATGCATCAATCAAACCTTCACAGACGCATCTTTATAAACGTGTGTTGTTGTCTTGTGCTGATCCTAGGACTTGATAACATCTAGCTCGCGACCGAAAAAGACAGAAATCGATGGCGAATGCTCGGAAATTGGACTGAAATCGTGAGATGAACCATCACACCTTATGCGAGAACTTTGATTCAAGCTCAAAACTCGTGATTGAGAGTTCAAATCAAAGCTACAAAAACTCACGGTGGTTGATGCCTCTCATTTCCGGCGGATGAGAGACAGTGGCGGCAAAAAAAGACGGGGAAGAAGATTTCAGCGATTTGGGGCATAAGGCACCGACGGGTTTGGGATTTGGGTTTGGTCCAGCTATTAAGTTAAATGAGGTTTCGAAATTCGGCGGCATGCTTGTAGTGTGGCCCGCAGGGAAAAAAAATTAAATTTGTAATAAACTTATTCAATGCATGCATCATTCTTCGTAAATATATATTTTTAATTTACACAAAGCAAGTTGTCGAAATATCTATTGACATCGTGCTTTTCTTCCACACCATCGTATCGATTTGGACAGACTTTAAATCACTCCACGTTCTTTTTCTCAATTTTTTCCTTACTCCTCGTCTCTTTATTTCTTTGTTTTAACTCCCTAATTTTCCAAAATTTTCAAAAATTTCCTTAATCTTTATGATTTCGGTACGATGCATTGTTATACATCTGTTCTTGAAGGCATATAGCCTTAAGACATACAGTTACAGAAGGTTTCCAGCCTGTATATCATGCTCAAATGATGGAGGTTTTTTTATATATATAAATGGCACATCATGCTTCCGTATGATAAATTGAACTATTTACATCTTTGACCGGAGTACCGTCAGGTTATGTCCACCTGGTTTTACAGACTGCTCCTCACAGCCTAACCACGCAGTCGCAACATATGGTTCCTAACGCGGATTCCTTCAACAACACCAAACACAACCATGTTTCGTTCCTACATCAGGGTGTATAGTAAAGTAGTTCAATTTGAAACTAATACATGAGAGAGGCAAAAGCATTGGTTCTTTTATTCAAATATACCAAATATTATTACATAGTAACCTCCTGTAAATGAGGAGAAACTTGTTTAGCTACTTATACTAGCCGAAGTGAAAACACACATAAACTTGAAAGAAAATAATACAATGTTTAAAAGAAAATGAAGAGGTTGAATGATACTTTTATCTTCCTTCTGCCTGTTTATTTATAGAAGTCTGTTGCAGATTTGATTTACATACTTCAAACTCTTGCCATAGCTTTATTGTCATCCAGCTGTATTTGGCACTATCTCTTGAGCGGGTTGAGTGGGTGGTTGAATTGTCCCTCGTCCTTCTTTAGTCATTAATCTAGAAATTGCTTGTTCTTCTGATTTTATCTCCTGGCATAACCACTAGATATGTGTTTGTATCTTATCAGCTGAGATTTCGTTTTCTTCTTCTTTTAACATTTTGTAGAGATCTTTACAATTCACCAACTGCTTTCTTAATGCTTTAATCCGTCTTTTGGAAACCTTAAGATATGTAGCATACATTTTTCTTTGGTTCCAAATTTCGGTTAAATCTTTTGTGATTTTCTTGTTCCCATTAACTCTTTTATTTATAGTGGTTTGAGTTCAAGTTTTCTTGGTTATTTAGTGGATTTATCACATGCCCACTAACTCCTGTCGGGGAATTTTTTAACTTTTTATATCCCCAAGGAAAAAGTGATGGTAGTTACATGTCCACTTATTTTTGTCGAGGATTCTTAAACTTTTGGTGTCCCCGAGTAAAACGTGGTTGTGGTCCTTCACCTCTTGGTCATGGCTCTGCAAGATGCTTCCTATCTGACCGAGGTCTGAAGCCCTTGCCAAATTCTGGCTCCTTCTGGTTTGGGCATTTTGGGCAGATTTGTTATGACCATCTTCCCACATGAGCCATCTTACAGAATTTCCGACGAGTTTCTTTACTCCACGGCAGCTTGCTATTCCAAAAAAGATTTTTTTCTTTTCAAATAAATATTCTGCAAAACTTGTGGTTTTTCCTGTCATCGTATTTAACAGGAATGATGTGAGGACCTGGGCGCTAACTCATTTTCTTAACTCATCATTGGGATTAAATTGATCAATTAAATAAGCTAGGTTGAAATTTTTTTTTTAAAGTCGAGCACCTCATAAACAAGTGTTAAAAATACTACAACAAGTTATGCTCATCTTATTCAATTTACAAGATCAATTTCAATATCTACAATATGATCAAAGAAACAAAACTTGTTCAAAATAAAGTCAGAACAAACTAGTGTTTATCAACCACATTTCAAGTGTTGAACAACCAGTTTTACATCTAAGCCCGGATCACCACTCTAATCTCGATCTTTCATGGTCTTCTCGACCCTGATCATGTCCCACCTATTGCCATGCACACATACAAACACAACAACAGCCGGATAACTCCGGTGAGAAATATATTTCCCAGTATAAATAACGTATACATGCATTTCATATAAGCATATACAAAAGCATAAAACATTTGTAAAACAACATGTATCATAGTCTAAGAAAACATAAATCGATACAACGCTTTAAATCAAACTCTTTAACTCTTAATCTTTGACTCGACTCTTATCTAGGGATCCTGGTTTGAATAAGAACATAACAAGTCTCCCACCTACTCTCCCATTCGAGGTGGTGGTACGTCCCTATTCTCGGACTTCGGCACACTATATCGAGTGTCTACAATAGGAGTCGATCTTTCTCCTAAGCGCATCGATATAAACCAAACGTCCAGTGACTTTGCACCTCTACCGAGGACTCATCCAAGATGTCTATCTCATAATACATGCTTTTCTATAACTCAATATACTAAGCATATTAATCTCAAGAATTTTGAACACATCAAAGCAATAACAATGTGTGGTTTTGGGAACTCAAGTCATATCTTACTCGAGTTATATATCCCGATTTAACATTGATTTATATCTTTCTTTTCTCGGTTTTTGGTTGCGTCAAACCAATCTCAATCTTGCTCGATAACCTCTCGTTCTTCAAGGTATAAAAGCTTGGAAACTTTGCTCTTTCTTCTACCGGTTTCGAAAATGAATTCTCGAGTTCGAAGCCTACAATACCAAATCTGGAATGATATTTTCGAAAGGCGCAATATCAACATTCAACTCAAAGCAAGACATGGTATGATCAATACTCAATCTAGTTAAATTTCGACGGCATAATAGCGCAATCTCGAGATACCCGGCAACTCAAACATCAATAGATTAATACCAACAACTCATAACCATCAACAAATACAAACCACAATTCCAAAAATCTGCACAGCCCCATTTGAACATAGGCTGAAATAAAATAACAATTGCATACGTTGTCCGTTCTTCGATCCGGTTTTTATTACATGCTTACCATAATCTCAAGAACGCATAATATCAATCAAATTATGATTTCTCCAACACCAAATTTTCGAACCATGCAGGAAAATAAGAAAACTTACATCCCTTCGAAGCTCTTGACGAGAGAAGCATGGAACTATGCTCAGATCGAAAATCGGATGGCCGGATCTTGCACAATCAAATTTCTAAGATACAAGGAAGCTTGAGGATGCTAGCCATGGAGGGTCTCGGTTTCTTGGCTGAAAAATTTGAATGGAATGAGGAAATACACGTCCAAGTGCATGGCAAAGACAAGTGTCCCACTCAAATCCCATTAATTGCCCTTTAGCCCTTGAAATCTTCACTATTTGCAATTCGGCCCTCACAACTCTTTCTAATTCAATTTCAATCCTAAGGAATTATAAAAACCATGGAATATGACTCAACATTCCAAAATTCATCAATTAAATAATCTCGAATTAAAATGATAAAATCTCGGACCTTACAATTCTCCCCCTCTGAGACATGATTTCATCCTCGAAATCGCAGGCAATCAAATCACATAAGATAAGAATATATAACAGAAGCGAAATAAGAAACTCACATCAGTGAAACAACTCTGGAAATTTCTGTCTCATATCTGATTCAGTCTCCCAGGTAGCTTCTTCAATGCCATGACGACTCCACTGAACTTTCACAAGCGGAATAGTCTTCGTTCTGATCTGCTTTTCTTTACGATCGAGAATCTGAAGTGATTCTCAAAATAACTCAGAGTTTCATCGAGTTTCGGCCTCATTAGGCTGAAGAACATGAGAAGCATCAGGAAGATATTTCCGCAGCGTAGACACATGAAAGACGTCGTGTATTCCAGATAGAGATGGAGGAAGAGCGAGTCGATAGACACGATTACCTATCTTCTCAAGAATTTCATACGGACCGATATAACGTGGAGACAACTTCCCTCGCTTGCCAAATCTGACAACGCCTCTGAAAGGAGAAATTTTATAAATACTCTGTCTCCTTGCTCAAAATCTAAAGGTCGACGTCGAACATTTTCATATTTGGCCTGTCTATCCTGAGCTGTCTTCATTTTCTGCTGAATCAGCTTTACTTTTTCAGTCATATTTCGAATCATGTCAGGCCCAATTTCAGGTACCTCCGATATATCATCCTAGTAGAGAGGAGATCTGCACTTCTTGCCGTACAAAGCTTCAAACGGAGCTATCTCTATACTCGTCTGATAGCTGTTGTTGTATGAGAATTCACTAACTGGTAAGGAATCTTGCCAACTAGTGCCAAAGTCTAGCACTACAGCTCTAAGCATATCCTCTAATGTCTGGATAGTCCTTTCTGATTGTCCATCAGTCTGAGGATGATATGATGTACTCAGGTGTAATTTAGTACCTAGAGCTTGTTGCAAAATGTGCCAAAAGTGCGAAGTAAATCGAGGGTCACGATATGATACGATGGACTTTGGCACTCCATGCAATCTAACCACTTCTCTGACATAAATTTCTGCCATCTAATCGTGTCTGTATGTAATTCGATAAGGAATAAAACACGCTGATTTGGTTAATCTGTCAATAACGACCCAAATCGCATCACAACCTCGGGAAGATCGTGATAGATTCGTCACAAAATCCATGGAAATGTGATCTCATTTCCATTCTGGAATAGATAAACTATGCAGTAGACCTCCTGGTTTCTTCCTTTCTGCTTTCACCTGTTGGCAATTCAAGCATTTGGACACAAAATCTGCGATATCTGATTTCATCTGTTTCCACCAAAACTGTTTCTTCAGATCATTGTACGTCTTTCTGCCACCAGGATGAATACTAAAACGACTACAATGTGCTTTTGGCAAAATCTGTTGTTTCAAGTCTGAAACTTCTGGCACAACAAGACGATTATTCACATATAACACATTATCATGAACCTGATATTCTGATTGATGCCCTGATCTGACTATCACAATCGAATTCTGAATATTCTGATCGACTTTCTGTGTTTCTTTTATTCTTAAAATCAGCTCTGGTTCAACTTGAATGGTACAAAGTCTCAGAGGTTTACAATCTGTCTCAAATACTAATCCAGAAATACAGCAATCTTCAATCAAATTCGAGACACCAATCGTCGATAAGGATAAAGAACATACTTTTTGACTCAGTGCATCAGCTGCTACATTTGATTTTCCTGGGTAGTATTTGATTTCACAATCAAATTCTTTCAGCAAATCAAGCCATCTACGTTGCCTCATATTCAGTTCTGACTATGAAAATAGATATTTCAAACTCTTGTGATCAGAATAAATTTCAAACTTCTCACCATATAGATAGTGTCGCCAAATTTTCAATGCAAACACGATGGCAGCCAATTCAAGATCATGAATCGGGTAGCGAGTCTCATGTGGTTTTAATTGTCTCGAGGCATAAGCAATAACATGTCCTCGCTGCATCAAAACACAACCTGGTCCCCTGTGAGAAGCATCACAATAAACAACAAAATCACCAGTACCTGACGGGATAATCAACACTGGAGCACTGGTTAATCTCTTTTTCAACTCCAGGAAACTGGATTCACACGCCTCTGACCAAACAAAAGGGGCATTTTTCTGGGTCAGCTGAGTAATCGGCTTAGCAATACTAGAGAAATCTTGGATGAATCGACGATAATAGCCCGTTAAACCCATGAAACTGCGTATCTCTGGCACTGATGTCGGTCTAGTTCAATTGATCACAGCCTCAACTTTGCTGAGATCAACAAAAATACCATCTCCAGATATAATGTGCCCCAGAAATACAACTTGTTTCAGCAAAAACTCACATTTCGATAGCTTTGCATACAGTTTATCAGCTCTCAGAGTCTTCAATACAATTCTCAGATGCTCAGCGTGATCAATCAGATCCTTCGAATAAATCAGAATATCGTCAATAAAGATAATCACAAAGTCATCAAGATATTTCTGAAATATATGGTTCATAAAACCCATAAATACAGCTGGAGCATTTGTTAAACCAAACGGCATGACTATAAACTCATAGTGGCCATACCTGGTTTTGAAAGCTGTCTTCGATATATCAGAATCTTGGACTCTGAAATGATGATATCCAGATCTCATATCGATCTTGGAATAAATAGAAGAACCCTGCAACTGATCAAATAGATCATCAATACGAGGCAAAGGGTATTTATTCTTTATCGTAGCCTTGTTTAATTGCCGATAGTCAATGCAGAGTCTCATTGAACCGTCTTTCTTTATGACAAACAGTACTGGAGCACCCCAAGGAGAAACACTTGGTCTGATGTAACCTTAGGCTAGTAAATCCTCTAGCTGATCTTTCAATTTTTTCAGTTCAACTGGTGTCATTCTGTATGGAGCTTTAGAAATAGGTACTGTACCTGGTATCAGTTCAATGCTGAAGTCTATTTCTCAGACTGGAGGCAAACCCGAAATCTCATCTAGGAAGACGTCAGCAAACTAACATACCACTGGCAAATCTGCCAATGAAGGGCTCGACTTCAGTACATCTACTGAATACACAAGGAATCCCTCTGCTCCCTTCTGCAATAATCGAGTCATAGACAAAACCGATACCAAGGGAATCCGAGCACTGGAACCCTTACCGTAAAATTTCCATCCATCAGCCATCTCAGGTCTGAATTTTACAATTTTCTGAAAACAATCTACGGTAGCTCTGTACTTGGTCAGCATATCAATATCAATAATGCAGTCAAAATCAGACAAACCTAGTACAATACAATCTAACTCTATCTCATTATCTTCATACTGCAGTATACAATGTCTAACAGAATTCACTGATATATGACCTCTCCCCAAAGGTGAAGAGACATATACTACAGCAGATAAATACTCAACAGGCAAAGCATGCATCAATGCAAATCGCTCAGAGATAAAAGTATGGGATGCACCAGTATCTATCAACACATAAGCAGGATAACCATAAAGAGAACAGTTACATGCAATCACATCATCAGGTGCTTCCTGGGCCTGTTCCTCGGTCAAGGGAAACACTCTGGCCTGCTGTCTCGGAGGCTAGCTAACAGTCTGGCTTCTTCCTGGCCTCGGCTGTGACTGTGCAGGTGGTGGCTGGAAAGAGTGAACAGAATATGATTGTCTATCAGCCTAAGCCACTGATCCAGATGATCCTGCTCCCTGGGATCGTTGAGAACATCGCTGTGGACAGACTTTGGCAAAGTGTCCCAGCTGTCTACAGATGTTGCAAATACCAAACACTCCTTGGCATTGATCTGTTGGATGTCTTCCTCCACATGTTCTGCAATAGACCCTCGTATAATTGGAACTCTGGCCAGAACCGGTCTGTCGTGAGCCACTTGAGCTAGATGAACTACTTCCAGATTTCTTAAACTGTTTCTCTCGGGCTTTCAGATTATCCTTCTTCCCACTGCTGCTACCGCCACTATCAAATCTGGGAGGTGGTTGGTGGAGTTGGGCTGAAGGTTGTTGTTGTTTCTATGTTTGAGCGACATACGAAGTTCTTCGCTGCTTGATCAAGCCCGTTTCAGCTTCCTTTGCTCTGTTCAAGACATCAGCACAATTATTTGGTCTCCCTGTATTTACCAGTGTAAAAATATCAGGATTCGGCCCATTGATGAACTGATCAGCCACGACCTCATCATTATCAGCAACATGAGGAGCAAAACGTAGCAAGGTAGAGAATTTGGCCACGTATTCTTCAATATTCAGATGACCCTGTTTCAAGTTAGCAAACTCTGCACCCTTGTCCTTTCTGTACGATACTGAGAAAAATCATTGATAAAATTCAGCTTTAAAGATCCTCCAAGTAATAACCGTACCTCGATGCTCCAAAGCTCTCTTGGTTGTGAGCCACCAACTCTTCGCAACCTCATGTAACTGGTGCTCAATCAGTCTGACTCTACGCTCATCTGTATAGTCAAGTGAATCAAACAACATCTCAATATCATCAAGCCAGCTCTCGCAGTAGATAGAAGTCTCAGTGCCTTTCAAAGTCAGCGGTTTGAATGACCGAAATCTCTTTAACAGTGTTTCCATGGGTGTCGCTGTAACATCCATCGGATTATTCGGAGCACGACCCTGTTCTGGCAATGGAACTGCGGCTGGTTGGGGTACAACGGGTAATCTTCGATGAGGCATATCTGATTATCAAAATGGTTAGTAATCAAATATATTAAATCTGTCTCAGTCCTCCTCTGATCATCATACCTCTGATCAAGAATCGGTTCTGATTCATTCTCCAATAATACAGGCTTCCATTCAAATCAGATAATCAGGTAAACATGTACTTTCTAAAGCAGTAAAACATGCTTTCATACTAGGATATAAAGTATGCAAATCAACATTACAATAAATCGCATGCTAGTATCACAGAAGCAAGAAAGAAAACTCAATGTACCCCGTTCACTCGCTTCTATTTTAGTATAAGGATTATACAGCTATGATACCCCTTGTTGTGAGGACCCGGGCGCTAACTCATTTTCTTAACTCATCATTGGGATTAAATGGATCAATTAAATAAGCTAGGTCGATTTTTTTTTTATATAAAATTCGAGCACCTCATAAACAAGTGTCCAAAATACTACAACAAGTTAGGCTCCATCTTATTCAATTTACAAGATCAAGTTCAATATTTACAACATGATCAAAGATACAAAACTTGTTTAAAATAAAGTCAGAACAAACTAGTGTTTATCAACCACATTTCAAGTGTTGAACAACCAGTTTTACATCTAAGCCCGGATCACCACTCTAATCTCGATCTTTCATGCTCTTCTCGACCCTGATCATGTCCCACCTGTTGTCATGCACACATACAAACAAAACAACAGCCGGATAACTCCGGTGAGAAATATATTTCCCAGTATAAAAAACATATACATGAATTTCATACAAGAATATACAAAAGCATAAAACATTTGTCAAACAACATGTACCATAGTCTAAGAAAACATAAATCGATACAACGCTTTAAATCAAACTCTTTAACTCTTAATCTTTGACTCGACTATTATCTAGGGATCCCGGTTTGAATAAGAACGTAACAAGTCTCCCACCTACTCTCCCATTCGAGGTGGTGGTACGTCCCTATTTCCAGACTTCGGCACACTATATCGAGTGTCTTCAATAGGAGTCGATCTTTCTCCTAAGCGCATCGATATAAACCAAACATCCAGTGACTTGGCACCTCTACCAAGGACTCATCCAAGATGTCTATCTCATTATACATGCTTTTCTATAACTCAATATACTAAGCATATTAATCTCAAGAATTTCGAACACATCAAAGCAATAACAATTTAGTATGTGCTTTTGGGAACTCAAGTCATATCTTTCTCGAGTTATCTATCCCGGTTTAACATTGATTTATACCTTTCTTTTCTCGGTTTTTGGTTGCGTCAAACCAATTTCAATCTTGCTCGATAACCTCTCGTTCTTCAAGGTATAAAAGCTTGGAAACTTTGCTCTTTCTTCTACCTGTTTCGAAGTTGAATTCTCGAGTTCGAAGCCTTCAATACCAAATCTTGAATGACATTTTCGAAAGGCGAAAAATCAACATACAACTCAAAGCAAGACATGGTATGATCAATACTCAATCTAGTTAAATTTCGACGGCATAACGGCGCAATCTCGAGATACCCGGCAACTCAAACATCAATAGATCAATACCAACAACTCATAACCATCAACAAATACAAACCACAATTCCAAAAATCTGCACAGCCCCATTCGAACATAGGCTGAAAAAAAAATAAAAATTGCATACATTGTCCGTTCTTCGATCCGATTTCGATTACATGCTTATCATAATCTCAAGGACACATAATATCAATCAAATTATGATTTCTCCAACACCAAATTTTCGAACCATGCAGGAAAATAAGAGAACTTACATCCCTTCGAAGTTGTTGACGAGAGAAGCACGGAACTATGCTCGAATCGAAAATCGGATTGTCGGATCTTGAAGGATGCTAGCCATGGAGGGTCTGGGTTTCTTGGCTGAAAAATTCTGAATGGAATGAGGAAATACACGTCCAAGTGCATGGCAAAGACAAGTGTCCCACTCAAATCCCATTAATTGCCTTTTAGCCCTTGAAATCTTCATTATTTTCCATTCGGCCCTCACAACTCTTTTTAATTCAATTTCAATCCTAAGGAAATATAAAAACCATGGAATATGACTCAACATTCCAAAATTCATCAATTAAATAATCTCGGATTAAAATGATAAAATCTCGGGCTTTACAAATGATCTGTTTACCGAATTATAATAAAATTTAAACGAAGACTTGACTTTGTCCATCTCAGTCAGACAGACCCATAAATCTCATGCTCTTCTGGTGGAAATGTCATCTTCCGTTATTGAAGCAACAAGGAGTGTTTCTTCTGTCAGAGGATCTTTGATAAATTTTTGAACATTAACATTTGGCCTCCTTAACTTGATAAAATGAAAGGCTTCATGAGAGCCTTTTCCTGCTGGTTCTGGTGCTGTACTGAAAAAGTATAGCTTCAGAATGTCTCATCTGGACAAATTGTAGTTATTTGCCCATGTTTCATGCATGGCTTCCTGAATCCATTTAGGTTGTCCTGAAATATCTAGGAAGCTTGGTGATGTGGTATAAACTGAGGCAAAAGCCCCCAAATTCATACCATGATTTAACTTCCTTTGGATATGTATTTGATTTCATCCATACCCTAGGATATTTCCCTGAAACGTCAACCCTTATTGTAGCTGGGTTAATGCATACTCTTGTTTTTAATTTCTCCCAACTTTGTTGATAAATCTGAAATAGAGAAATTGTAGCTTCATTAGTATCAACCTTAGATTTACCCTTGTCAGTATTAGGGCTAAGGTTGTTCTTTCCCTCTTCAATCCCTGAGGTGAAGGGTTGACTTGAAGACTCGAGATAAGGATCTGAAGTCTCAATTTTTGCTTCAGCCGACTCATCTGGAGATGATCCCGACTTAACACTTATGCTAGGGGTATTTGAATCCTCTGCTCCAGGTATAGAGTCATGTACTCGAAAACTCTCCATTTGCGAAACCAGTGGCTTCTCAATGCCTTGGAAGATAGGCCTTTGTATTACAGACCATCACTGAGTATAAGCCTGTAAACATCCTATGATTCGATCAGAGACAATTCTCTTATCAGCTTATTGTAGTCTTCCCACAACTTTTGTGTTTAAAGCCAGCTTGGTGAACTCATTTTGAAGCATTTCAAGGTGTTCCCTTAAATGCCACTGCATTTTTATGATGACATTGATATTACCGCTGTCCATCTCTTGTTAAAAAATCTACAAGAATATTTTCATGAGATTTAATAATCACAATATCAAAAATATAATTTTGACATAACGCTTGTCATCTTAATTATCTAGCTTTCTCAAGTTTAGACTCTATTCTATTCCTCATGAAAGCTTTTACCTGTGTATTATCAACTTTTAAAGTAAATTTCCTTGCAAGGTAAAAATAATGGCCATTTTTCAAAAGCCATTTTTACTGCATAAAATTATTTTTCGTTGATATGTCATCTTATGGTTTCTGCATCTGAGAAGAGTCCACTATTATATATGCATGGTTGTTCTCCTTCTGGTGTGAGCTTGGTTAAAACTGTCGCCCACCAATGATCACTGTCATCTGTGTAAAATATCATATCATCTTCATCCCGGGGAATAGTCATTTTTGGAAGATTTTTACAAATCTCCTTTCGTTGACTAAGTCCATGTGTGTTCTTTTGTCCATATATATTTTACATCTTTTTTCAGTAAATGGACTAAATATTTTTCTATGTTTTGCTAGTTTTTTAAAATATCCCAACAAAATTAACAATTCCTAGAAAACTTTGAAATTGTTTCTTTTCTTTTAGCTTGTTCGGAAAATTTTGCACATTTTCTATTATATGATCATGCAAAATTATTCCAGACTCTTCGATTTCTATTCTGAGGAATTCAATCTTTCTTGTGGAATGACTGCTTTCTTTTCTGATAGAACTAGTCCTTCCTTTTTACAAACATTAGAGAAAATCTCTAAATGCTTAATATGTTCCTCTATATTTTTATATGCGATTAAAACATTATCAATATAGACAAACATAAATTTGAAATAATTTTTAAATATATTGTCCATTTTCCTTTGAAATATCTGAGCTGAATTAGCCAATCCCCTTGGTAATACTTCCCAAATATAATGTCCTTGTGGTGTTGAAAAAGCTGTGAATTTCTTGCTTTCTTCCTGCATCCGAATCTGATAAAACCCGGACTTACAATCAAATTTAGAGATATATTTGCATTGCGTATGTAAATAATTAGATGTTCTCTACTAGGTATAAAGTACCTATCAAACTCCAGAATCTTATTAATTTCTTGATAAATTATACTAATTTGGGTTTGTTCTTTTTTATTTCACCATGATTTCTTACAAGAAATCCTGGACTGATGTATGGTGAAATTCATGCTTTGATCAAACCAAGGTCCAAATGTTCCTTGATTATAATCTGCATATCCCTTTGATCTATTATATTCATTGGGATAGTCTTGCATCGGACAAATTCATACTCTTTACCTTCCTTAATTTTAAGGCAAGCTTTGAGTTGACTTTTATCCCAACATGTCAATGGATCTTCATTGTAATTTTCTTTGATCCTTCTCTTGACATCTTCTAATGATACCTTAGATTCAAACTCTACTTCATTCTTATGTAGAGTTATCTTGAGGCATTCTATTTCTTCTGGTTGGAGTTGTTAATTTGCTTTCAGTTGAAGCATTGTTTCTCCAAACCGTATAGAATCTTTCAGTTTGGGTTCAGAAGTTTTCCTTCATCACCACGCTTGCTGCGAAATTGGATGGAATTTTTTGTAAAATGCCTCTCTTAATCGCTGGACTATGATTTTGTGATCACAAGGTGTTGTGAACACTAATCGTCTAGTCTTATTTTCTTGTATATAGAACTTAAACATTTGTAGGAAATTATTCCCTAGCAAAATGTCAGCTCATGTATCATGAAAATAACTCGACAAGGCGTTTGTCCAGCACGTCCAATCACAATTTCCGTCATTTTAATCCCCTTACATAAGATTAAGATTCCTCTGAAAAAATCTCTTCCAGCAATCTTTGGTAGTTCTTCTTCCAAATTATTTGAAAAACTCCTCTTTTTGTTGTACAGATTCCAGCACCTGAATCAATATAAGCAGCAAAGTATTCTGCTTTATATTGTTCATATAACATCCCGACTGGAATGTTTATCAAGAATGAAATTATGGTCATTGGATTTTTCACATCCTATCTTCGGCCAGAAACTTCATTCCATATTCTAGACGTTTCCAAGGTTTATGTTCCTCGAGAAAATCTATTCCAAGAACCAATTGATCTGGTTTTTTCCCTGGAATTCCTTTGATATGAACTTCCAATTCTCCGACATTAATCATTCATTGGTAAGTTCCTATCATGGGTTGTTCTATATGGTATTACAAGGAAATTTATTCCTTTGTTTCGTAATATCAAATAATATTTCTATTTCCTTCCACTCTTCTGGGCATCTAAGCTTTCCTATTGTGGAAAAGCTTTTTGGCTTCTGTTGGGTTTCTTGAACAGGCGTTTCCCCCACCTGTAACTTGTAATTTTATCTCCCTAAAAAAGACAGTCTTCTTGATTCCAATCTAAGACTTTGATTCCTCTATAGAATCGGTTTGTCTTGTATTTTGATATTTGTTTCCTGTATTAAAGGAAACTCAACTCTTTCTGGATAAATTGCATGATCAATTTTTTCAAATATCTCAGGTATTTCAATGAACTCATTTCTAAAAAATATTTCTGAATGATGTGTATTAGATAGAGCATATGAAATTTGATAGGTAATAGAATATGGTCTATTACCTTCTTTCATCAGTCTTTTTTCCTTGAAATTCTGATATAATGTCAAGGCTCGACTAAAATCTCAATCTGTCAAGTTGTAGGCAATTCTCGGATATATTACTCATATAATCTTTCATGTCCAGAGATTTCCTGAGATAGTCCCCAATACTGAATCTTGAAGGTTACTCATTCTTTTATCGCATATAACAATATCAATGGGTGAATCTATTTCTTCTTTGAAAATATCTTTTATCAGAATTTGGATTGCTCCAATATGAATCCAGGACATGGTCCGCGCTACTTCTATCTTGAGTTTTTATAATTCCTCCTTAATCTCTTCAGAAGGAAATAGTTGCATCTCCATTCTATTTGTTGTAAGTTCCATTAGAATTGTCATTTCCCTTTTGGAAACTTTATAGATTAGATGATGATTTTTGTTTCTTAGGCCAAGATTTCCTAAGAACTTTTCTACCTGTCCTGCAGAGAATCTCTGATATCTCTGAAGGTTAGGATTTTCTTTCATTATCCTTTGGACCATGTTATGAGATATTGTTGTCTGGCTAAAGAAACCAGACAAATCTTCATGTGTTTCGTGTTGAAACACCTCGTCTTCAGTCAGATTCCGATTCAGTTCCATCATATTCTTCCTGACTCAAAACTTTTTCTTCTTCATATATACTGTCGTCTGAGGCAATATCCTCAAACTGGTATACTTTAATAACATCCTTGTAATAAACTGCTTTTTCAATATCCGAGGTTGGATCGAAGCATTTAATACCTCTTTTTTCATTTTTTGGACAGTTGGTTGAGATAAGACCTCTTGCTCCACATGTTCAGCAATTACAATCTTTAAAACTTTCATTAGCTCGAGTATGAGCTCTTCTGAAAGTTTCTTTATAGGTGTTCTTCATGTGCTTCGAGATGTACTCGATTCTTGGGATGATATCCTACTTCTTGATGATCCACTTCTTTGCCCAGATTTATAAGATCTGGACTTTTGTCTAGACCAAACTATTCTTGGTTTCCAAGACCTTATCGAACTTTTAGCATAATGATGAGTTTTAAAAATTTTCTTTTTATGCCTTTGTGGTTTACTTCCAATAATTGTTGGAAGATCATTTTCCTTACAATACAAAGGAGTTCATCTGTTAATACCCCTTAATCGTTTGTAATTCTTTTGTAATGCTGCCAAATGACATCATTCTGCTAATTTTCCTTTGAGAAAAGAGGCTCTCCGTGCCAATGTATCTGAATTGTCAGGGACATATTCCCTTATGAGCATTTTTGTCCAGGGGCTTGGCATTTTTGCGAAGAAAAATGCATTGCTATATCTTCTTCGACCCCTGAATTCCATCTCTATTTAGTGAACAACATAATATACTCATTCACTAAACATATATCATGTAATTCAAGATTATACAGAGCTTGAGTATATTTCTTTTTCTTCTCTGTATCTTGAATGTTAAAACAGTCTACCCCTATAAATTGTGCTTTAAAAAGGGTAGCCATTCTTCCTACTATCTCCCTAAGAGATTCTCCGGATAGAACCGATTCTTTGGTTTATGCCGAAGCCATGTCCCAAGCAATTTTAACTGGTCTCATAAGATTCATTTCCAGTAGTTTAATGAGTTCTTCTCTATTGAGATCGAGTGTGCCTGCTGCGATTCTCATAGCGGATGTCTAGTCATTTATGAGATCTTCTCTGTTTTTGAAATCTAATATATCTAGGTTAAGCATAACCTCATAAATATGTATCGGTTCTAAAACAGATTTCCCATAGGGTGTTTGGTGCAAAGGAATTTGACTCTTCCTTGACCTTGTCCCTACTGGGTGTGACTCTCCACCAGTATAGAAATCGGGTTGGGATTCTCTCATATTTATGTTTTGAGATCCTACACTTTCCCTTGGTGGTTCCTGAGAAGATGACCAGGTTATGGAGGGTGGTTCACCTCTTGTTGTGGTCATCTTCAGATCTACGATCTTGAGGTTTGCAAATGATTCTGCAAGTTCTTGGAGATCCTCGAGACCAATCCTTTTTAAAGTTGTCATCAGATTAATTTCTTTTTTGAGACAGATTTAATTAGATTGATCATTTTTTCTTCTTCAGTTAAATTTTTTGGCATTACTTTGGGCTTCCCTCGTTGATGTAATAAGGGCTCAATACCAAAGAATGGTGGTAACCTTCCTTCTGAAGTCCTCGTACTAGAACTTGATTGTTGTTCTAGGGTTTAAAGTCTTGTTCGAATATCCTTTAATATTCCAAGAATTTCTTCCTGGTTTTCAAGGATTTTCTCCACATTTTGCGGTACATAATATAGCATATTGCTATAATTTTGTACTGTCTTCTGAATTTCTCTAATATCTCCAGAGAGTTTAGAGGAATCTGGTACTATTTCTAAGAACCTATTATTTTGAATCATAAATTTACCTTAGGACTCTAAGAAATTTCTTCTTGATATCTAACCTTGATTAGATCTTCCTGTTTCAAATATTCCAATTTTTTGGAATATTTCCTGCAAAGAGTTAATCTCGAACCTAGGTTCGGATTCATGTAATTTAAGAAAATTCTCCTCCTCAATCATTTAATTACTCAGTAATAATAAATTTGTATGTTTGAAATAATTTTACCTATGCTCTGATACCATTTTTGCCCAGAAAGTCGATCATTATAATATATAGGTGTTTTTGTCAATTTTTTCATTTTGAGGGAGTTTAGGAAAAGTTTTGTAGGTGTAGGGAGTTAGGATAAAATTAAGTTTAGATTTGGGGATTTAGTTTTAATTTTCCCTATCTATAAACTCTAATATTATTAACAACATATATAATACATGCAAACAGGAAATAATAGTATCGATGGAATGCTCTTACTGTGCTCCGTTGATGTCGCGCTGTAAAAAATCATATTTGTTGCAGTATAGGCTTTGAACAAATAATTTTTTATATGAAAAGTTAGATCCATATGTTGCTTGTGTCATATTTGTATTTCACAAATCTTCAGATATTTAATTTGTTGGAATCGGAAATATGTTTAGCAGAGAATAAATAAATGCCTTGTTGGAAACTAAATTTCAGTGATTTGACAAACTAAGCATCGAATTTATTGGACTAACTGATCAAGTTACCAGGCTTCGTAAATCGACTATCACTTGCCTAACTGATTATTAATGTGCTTAATATTAAAGGCAACTGATTTATCGCAACTGAATGAGCAGTCAACTGACTGATCAATTGTAAACCTATATATTCAGCCGAGAACACTCAAGCTATTATCCTTCAGCTGATCTCTCAGTTGTACACATTACCAGTCGAGAACGACAACCGACAAATAGTACAACAGACTGCAACTAGTAGTGAAACGCCGCATTTCAGAGTGCAGTGTACGAATGTCAGATAATAATGACGTGGCAATCAACGGATATATGGATTCAAACGTTATTTAATATTACCGTTGAGAGGGAAGCCTATAAATAGGTGAAGAGGGCAGCTGAGAAGATAACATACGAACTACTATTCCATTCAAGCTTGCTGTTACTTTGCTAAAATCACAACTCGTATTCAAATATCAAAAGCTCACTCTTATCATATATATCAGTAGCAATCAAGGCTACATTTACGAGCTTGTTAGCACTTTGAAATCTTTTGTTAGATTCATTCAGTCGTGTAAAATTTCAGTCACGCACTGTAAAATTTTTTGTGAACTAAGAGTTTCAGTCTTGGCAGTGTTAAGTCCAAACTGAAGTGGGTCAATACAACTCTTGTATTCGATCAAAGTCTTTTAGTGGAAATCCTATCTTCGTGATAGAAGGAGTGACATAGGAGTTATTCTATTCTCCGAACATCCAGAAACAAATCGTGTGCATTTTCATTTCAGTCATTACTTTCAGTTAGCTATTCTATCTCTCAGTCAGTTTACTTCCGCAACTGTTTTTCTCAGTTAAACTGATTGTTATCGACTGACAAGATACCGAGAATCAGTTTATCACTAAACTGAACTCAATATTCGAAAAGAATACAAAATACGTAAGTGTTTATTCAACACCCCTTCTAAACACTTACCATCTTATAATCGATCCTTTCAAGTGGCATCAGAGCGGGTGTTCTTGAAAGAGCATTGAAACTGATTTTGTTGTTTAAAATTCAAAAATTTCAGATTTTTACACATATATATGCAAAACTGAATTTTTCGCGAAGCTTGCAGCGACCGTAGGAAAAATGACATATCTCTTTGCTCGAGTGTCCAAATGACAAACCGCTTTTTGCGTTGCAAACTAGACTCATAGAGGTTTACAGCGATATAAAATTTGCAGCCTAGTTATGCTCGAGAAAATACAGTTTATTCATTGAAGGCAAAGCATATGTTCTGCAGCAGAAAATGAGCCATTGAGAAAATTGGTTAGTTATCCCTCTTCTTTTATGATTTTCAAAAGTTCAAAAATAGAGGGTGAGAAATCATTGAAATTTTAAAGGAGCTATTATTTTTAAATATTGAGGGGGAGAAAATTTTGTTTAAAATGTTTTGAAAATATGACTTTTTGATTCACACAAAAAGGGAGATAAATATGTTAGTTGAGTTGATTGTTTATCCAAGTTTTGTGATCATCAAAAAGGGGGAGATTTTGGAATTTTTCAAGTTCTCAATCTTGATTTTGATGTTAACAAAACTTGTTATTGTGTTTCTAACATATTTACTCAAGTGTGAAGTTGTTAACACAAGAAGCAAACTGAAACTGAATTCTGCACAAACTGAATTTCTGGCAAGATTTGGTATTTTGATGATATCTCTCAACTGAATGATCCAAATGACAATCCGCCAACTAGACTGATCAGAAAACTCAATTTGAAACAAATCATATTCACGTCAGTTTAGCAAAATCGGATGTTATCATGGTCTAACTGATCGTTGAAGTACCGAACTGATCACACGAAAATAGCAATCAGTTGGGTTTGAGCAGTTGCGGTATTTTGGTCATATCTCTCAGCTCAGTTATCCAAATGAGGAAATTCAGTATGCGTTGGAAAGAAAGATGATGATCTACAAATCATCTTCAAAAGTCAAAGTCTGAATCAAAGCTTAAAATGCTGATAAATGACGATGAAGTTACTGGTTCTGCACAAACTGAAATCAGCTAGGCTGATTTCAGCACACCGGCTGAAACTGGACCAACTGAAGACCAGTTTAACCAGACCAACTGAACTGAACCAGCTGCTGACCAGTTGAACTGAACCAGTTGCTGACCAACTGAAACGAACTAGTTGAACTGAACCAGACCAGCTGAAACCGAACCGAACCAGTTGAACTGAACCAGCTGCTGACCAGTTGAACTGAATGATCAGTTGACTTGACCAGAGTTGACCAGTCGGAAAAATATCCAGCAAGACGAATTTGACCGTTGCAATTCCAGAAACAGCACAGAAAATTTCCAAACGGTCATATTCTTGTGTCTAACGTATATATCAGTGTTGGAACCTATAAATACAACATCTTGAAGATCAAACAAGAGCTTTTGAAGAGGATTCAAAGCATGGGCAGTTAGCATGAAGAAATCAGCTAGTTGAGAGCACAAGCTCTTGTGTGAGGATACATTTGAGATGTACACTATAAATGATAAATTCCTCACACACAATCACTCACACATATACAGAGAGTTTGAGCTGAAAAGAATAGTTGAGTGATTCTTGCACAAAGACATTAAACTTGTGTATGTAGTCTTGGCATAAGAGACGTTAAACATTATGGTGATTGTGAGGTGATGCCTACAATCTTGAGTGCTAGGAGTTCAGTTTAGGCAATGGGTAAGTCCTAGCTGAATGGGTTTGTACAAAGAGTTGGTAGACATTAGCTGGTAGACATATCCATCTTCGAAGAGGTCCACCGTTTCATCAACATGCAAGAGTTCTCGATACTTCCTTATTTTTGCCAACAGTTCGGGGGTGGTGGTCTCTCCACACTCGTAGAGGAACTGGAGCCCTTGAATCTCCTCCCAGTATCGAAGGATTTTGTGGAAGACTTCATCTTCCATAGCAGCCTTTTGTTTCTCCAAAGCTGCATCCATAAACGCCTTGGCCATATCTGGAGTCTTCGAGCTACCTGCATCTGCCATTTTAGCTTTTGATTGTTATTTGCTGATATGAGTTAAACTAACCAAGTTATTCTTATTTATAGCCCAGGGTCAAGGAAGATAAAAGGACAAAGTCATTACGGCAGACGATTAACCTTATAAGCATAAGATTTTATTTGATTCGTCTTGCTTCAAATTTCGTAATCCTTACTTGCATTTATTAAGGGGGACTATTGGTTTAAAAGGTTAACTGAGAAGGCAGCAGTTAGTAAATCTCCAACTGAAAGGACACAGTTTTACAACTGATAGTTCGGTTGATTAGTTCACTAATCTTCTCACATAAGTTAACAAATTAACCATTTTCTTTATTCCAAATTTAGTAACGTGACTGATTATCCAAGCATTAAATGCTATCTTTCAACAAATGATAGGTTAAGACGTGGATCTTTTTAATCCATGTACTTTCAACACACGATTTTACCACACGTACACACGTATTTTTAAATCAAAATTTTCTGGACTAACACGTGTCATAGAATTTAAACAGTCACGTACATAAGTACTTTGCCCGCTCCATTTCAATTCTTCTTCTTTACGCTTACCTAAAATTTTCAGAGCACAAGCAAATTCAAGCTTTCTTTTTCGCAAGAAATCATTCAGTTCTAATGGCAAATCAAATTCCCGCTCACATGTTGAATGCTATGGCTATCAATTTTGAATCGGTTCTATCAGCCGGCGAGGCCGATGTCAAGAACGTCTTTCTGAAGCTAGAATCAGCTGGGCTGAGGACATTTTTGGGGCAGTATTCACAAGAGATCTACCCGAAGGAACTTCAGGATTTCTATTCTAATGGAAATATCAATTCTAATGGAAGCATCATCACTACTATCAATGGTCATTCATTGATCATTTCTGAAGAATCATTTGGAGAAATGTTCTTATTACCTTTTGATGGGCTGGCCAACCTTGCTGAAGTTAAGACATCTGATATTGAAGAGATGCAACCTTTCTGAAACCAATCAAGAGAAAACTGATTGTCAGTGGATCAGATTCTGAGGAAACGCCTGTGCAGTTGATTCCAAAGAAACAAAGGACTCAAAAAACCAATCCAGTAGCAACGTTGGTTTCTTTCCCAGCTGATAGATTGAAGCAATCAGACGCTCAACAACCTATTCAGGCTATTCCTTTAAAAGACGTTCCAGCTGATGTTTCAGCTAAAGATCAGTTACCCCCACCAATTGATCCATCCAAGAAGAAGGAATCAGCAAAAGTCTCAGCTCCTTCGATCAAAATCAATCGACCAACAATCCTTGCTCCTGCTCGACCGAAAGGAATCAAAATTCAGGAAGCTAGTGGATACTACTCACTCTGGATTAAGCATTCCACACACTCTTTCTGATGAGAAAGGCAAGGGCAAGTTGATCGAAGAGCCCAGGCCATCAAATGCCATTCAGACTCACATTGACCTTATATGGGAACAGGTCAACGCCTTTGCTGAATCCAAATTGAAAATTTATAATGCTTGGACGAGCTTCAGAACACACACTTTCGCCAAACAGTTGAAAAAGAAGTCTAAACTGGAGACATTCATCAAAGCTGCTACAATAGTTCAGGCATTGGAGAGAAAGAATTATTTATTTGATCAAATAAGGGCCAAAAAGTTGGGCCAACTGATTGACAAGCTCAAAAGCAACTACATTCACACAAGTCCAACTGCTTATAATGATCGAGCTGTGCTCACTCAATTGGACACAGATCTTATATCTTTGCAATCGTAGATAAAATTTTGGGAAATAGATCAGGAATTGGTCATTTATAAAGACTTTTCCGAAGATGAAGAAGATGAATCAACCTCTCAGCACAAAGAGCCATCCCCAAAACAAGCTGCTGCTACAACAGTAGAGCCAATTTAGGATGTGTCACCATCTTCTTCTGTTGTTGATCCTCAACCTTACACGGACGCTGACTTGACCCTTGCTGATATTGATGAAATCATTCAGTCAGTAGCCCAAGAATTTCAAACAAATGTGCCTTCAGCTGAAGCAGTTGATCTTCCAACAGATCAAGCAGTTACAGATGCTGACATCCCTGTCTCTGTTGAACACGATGTTCAAACTGAAGTACACATTCCCTCAACCGTTGAACCAAATATAGAGACTGTTGTCACTGAAGAGGCTCAGTTGCATGTTGACGAACCGCAACAAGTTTCAGTTGATCCACCATCAGAACCACCTGTCACTAATCCACCAACTGAAACTTCCTCAGATCGTCAAATTAAACAGCAGGACAGTCATCTACTGACCCAAATCAATCTTCTTCTCCTCCCATTCAACAAGGAGTCAGTATACAAGACGTTACAGTACTGACACATGCTGAAACAGAGGTTTCTGACCGGACTTTGGTGATATTTGATCAATCTACCAAGGACCAAGAACCAGGGCCGTCTGGACATGTATCTCCTCATCCCTCATCAGACATGGATTTAGTCCTTGAAGAGATTCAGGACATTCAGCTCAACATGTCGAAGATAATGCAAGAAATCAAGCAGTGAATTCAACTCAGAAAAACTGAAATCTATTCAAACGGCTGTGACCTCCATCTCTTTTGTGATCGACGAGCTTAAAAAGAACAGAGGCTTAGCTGAAAGTTTCTCACTCACTCAAGACTTAATCAGCAAGCGAGTAGAATCTATGGAGACATCTGTCTCAAAGAAAATCGACTTGCTGCAAACCACTGTGTTGACTGTCGTCAAAGACATTGCAGCTGATGTTCGAATTTTCTCTCTCAAAGTCGAAGTGTTTGACAAAAAGGGGGAAGCTGCTAGATTGATGAAGGAATGAGAGAGAATTCAACTGAAGAGACAACCATTATTAGTTGAAGATTATTTGTTTTATTTGTACGAATCTGTACACTAGAAAAATTATTTTATCTACAAGGACTTTACTTCATCTGATCAGTTTATTAAATTCCAAGTTTTGTCAATCACCAAAAAAGGGGAAATTGTTGGAATCTAAATTTCAGTGATTTGACAAACTAAGCATCGAATTTATTGGACTAACTGATCAAGTTACAACGCTTCGCAAATCGACTATCACTTGCCTAACTGATGATTAATGTGCTTAATATTAAAGGAAACTGATTTATCGCAACTGATTTACGCAACTGAATGAGCAGTCAACTGAATGATCAGTTGTAAACCTATATATCCAGCCGAGAACACTCAAGCTATTATCCTTCAGCTGATCTCTCAGTTGTACACGTTACCAGTCGAGAACGACAACCGACAAATAGTACAACAGACTGCAACTAGTAGTGAAACGTCGCATTTCAGAGTGCAGTGTACGAATGTCAGAGAATAATGACGTGGCAATCAATGGATATATGGATTCAAACGTTATTTAATATTACCGTTGAAAGGGAAGCCTATAAATAGGTGAAGAGGGCAGCTGATAAGATAACATACGAACTACTATTCCATTCAAGCTTGCTGTTACTCTGCTAAAATCACAACTCGTATTCAGATATCAAAAGCTCACTCTTATCAGATATATCAGTAGCAATCAAGGCTACATTTACGAGCTTGTTAGCACTTTGAAATCTTTTGTTAGATTCATTCAGTCGTGTAAAATTTCAGTCACGCATTGTAAAAGTTTTTGTGAACTAAGAGTTTTAGTTTTGACAGTGTTAAGTCCAAACTGAAGTGGGTCAATACAACTCTTGTATTCTATCAAAGTCTTTTAGTGGAAATCCTATCTTCGTGATAGAAGGGGTGACGTAGGAGTTATTCTATTCTCCGAACATCCAGAAACAAATCGTTTGTATTTTCATTTCAGTCATTACTTTCAGTTAGCTATTCTATCTCACAGTCAGTTTACTTCCGAAACTGTTTTTCTCAGTTAAACTGATTGTTATCGATTGACGAGATACCGAGAATCAGTTTGTCACTAAACTGAACTCAATATTCGAAAAGAATACAAAATACGTAAGTGTTTATTCAACCCCCCCTTTCTAAACATGTACCATCTTATAACCGATCCTTTCGTACCTTTAAAAATTTAACGGTTTAAAATCTCACAAACGATTTCAATTTGGTTATCAACCAAAGCCTATATTTTTACTAGTTGTCAGTTGGGTGCAACAGACAACTAGTAAAAATATTTTATGTTAAGATAAAATTTAAATCTATGTTTTGCTGAATAAAAACTAAACTAATATGACTTAGCCAAAATTAATAAATGCAGATCATCTAAACTGAATTGACTCGCTGAAAGACATACTACGCAGGTTCAATATGAAATGGACAAAACAAGTTTTGATGTCCAACTAAACTGATCCAAAGAACATCTACAACACCTTAAATGGAACCAAGTTGTTCACAAATAATGGGAGGCTCGTTACTTCAATTAGTCCCCATGTTCCTCGATTGGATTTCTTAGTTGTTGAGAAGTTTGCCCAAAAGCGGTATATAAGGCATACCACGTAAAACTTACAAGTAAACCAGATATAAAGATGGCAACTAGGGTTGTTGTTTCCATTATAATTATATAATTTCAAGACCCCAACGGATCTATCATAAGATCGTTTATTTACATATTAAATTATACAAAATCAACACATCTCAATGAATACAGTAAGATTTATGGCTATACAAACTGTTGAGAACAGTTCTAGATCGGGCACAAGACGAACTATTGTAGGGCATTTATTAAAACCATTGAATTCAGAATACGGTAAAGTAGCTCCGGATGGGGAACGACTCCTTTGATGGGTATTGCAATGGCTCTATTTGCGGTATTTCTATCTATTATTTTGGAGATTTATAATTCTTCTGTTTTATTTAATCCTCTCATACCTACTAATTGATGTACCTGAGATGCATTTCATCTAGCTTTATATGGACTGGATTAAAGGGGTCAGTCATCCTAAAATTATGATTCATTTCTTGTCGCAAATATTCACTTGTGGCATACTATATTTCAATGGATTGGCGTAATTTTTGAAACGAAATAATTCCTTTTATATAAAAATATATGATATTTTGAAAAAATTCCAACGATTACCCATATCTAAGAATAGAATAATTGAGAAAAAGATATTGTGATAATAAAAAATGAGTGGTAAAACAAGACAGAGATGGAGCAATTATCATTATTAAGAAAACCCTTTATTGGTTAGTATTAGTGTAGGACCGAGTGCTTACCGCTTTACCAAAAGCTATAGCTAGTAGTAATGGTGCAACTCAAATCTTTTAAACCGCACAGCAGCTCAAGCACCATGATTCGATCGCTCTACCAAGCAGGGACAATTATTGCACCCTACAATCTCCCTCCCAATAATTGCACTCCTTGCAATCAATGGGAATCGAACCCATGACCTTGGCTCTGATACCAATTGTAGGACCGAGCGCATGCCGCTTTACCAAGAGCTATAGCTAGTAGTAATGGTGTAACTCAAATCTTTTAAACCGCACAGTAGCTCAAGCACCATGGTTTGATCGCTCTACCAAGAAAGGACAATTATTGCACCCAACAATTAGTAATGGAACACAAAAGAAAGGATAAATTAAAGGGTCGATTGCCAAAAAATAATTTACACGATAGGATTTATCTGCATCTATCGGCTTTGGCTCGACTGAACGTTTTGATGAAACTTCAGTTAAATTATGTTATAGAAAAAATAGGAATTTTTTCCCTCCTGCTGAGAAAGAATTAATTCTTCAGCCCATTTCCTTTTATCAAAAGAATTCAATTGGTACGTGCAAAAAATAGGCCAATTGGGCGGCTTTTTGTTCAATTTCTCATGAAGTCAAATTCTCATCAGTACGGGTCAACGGAATAGCCCCCTGGCCTCGGATGTCCATATAAAGGATACGACGAGCATAAATATCCTCTTTAACTTCTATTCTAATGGACTGAATATTTTTTGTACGGAATCGGAGGAAACGATTTGTTTCAGGAAATCCCTCACGAAAAATACAAATTATTCCTTCTTTTTTATCGAATCGATCATAACCACTAGCTACATTCCATGAAAATTGTGCACCACAAATAGGAACTAATAAAGAAACCAGCGATCCCGTAGAAAGACATCACTAGCCCTTGTGGAAAAAAATAATTTGCTGAGCCGGAACAAAGATATAAAATTTCTACCAAGATAAATGGAAGTTCCAACCAATAAGAATCCTAATGAACCTAAAAAACGATAAGGGCCCAAGCAAAAATTACTTAGTTTTTGAGACTCATTATAAGTTCTATCCATATATGTTCTGATCGCCAACTCATACTTCATCCGATTTAATTTTATTGGAATGAGAGAATACCCCAAATTATTTTAACTTTACTTTTTTTTTTGTTTCCTTCTGTAGAATAACAAATTAACTTGCAAACTTATATGACAATTTTCTCTAAAGACAAAAGATAGTTATGTCCGAATAAAACCCAATTGTTGTCAGAAAAAATAGTATAAAAGATATGTTGGTTTACTCTTTCTAGATAGAGTCCATGAAATTTGAATTGGTTATTACTATTTTCGGAAACATGAAAAAGACATGTGGCATTATCTGCACGTACATATGTGAGTGATGTCTCTATTTATTGATGTTGGGGATCAACATATATAAAAGAGGATGCATCAGAATTGAAGAAGATTAATGTTACATTGAACATCGTCAAGCATTTTCAAAATACCCAGCATCTCTAAAGTAGATTTATCATAAACTGATTTGTACCCTCAAAAAATTCTATCAGATCAATTAAGGATCATTTTGTGCACACTCTTTCTCACTTATCATTTTTATACACGAGCTTTATTGTACTGTGAGAATTTTTGTAACTGTCATAAGCATGTTTCTAAACATATTAAGTTAAGAAATATTTACTATGAGTTATAGCTCAATGTGTTTTGCGAACCTAGCTGAAGTGGGTGGTTTGTATAAAGGGTTGTGTCGATCAAATATTCTAGTAGAATCCTTCTTGAAACAGAAGAAGAAGAAGAAAAATATAAGTTTAGTCTTCGAAATTCCATAAACAAATTCTTGTTTTTTCATTTGTATTCATCTTACATGTCCTATTTACATTACATGTGTTGTTCATTCATTTTCTCAAATTCATCTATTTAACTCATGTATATCATATTCACTATGTACTTTGATTTGTTTCCGCACAATATTATAGCAGCTCATTTTACTCAATCTGATTAAATTATTAACTTGAGCTCATAACAGTTTAAGTTTTGTATTATTTTCCATATTTGTATAAAAGTTCATTCAACCCCTCTACTGTTATTTCGATCCTAAGAAGTGGTATCATAGAGGTTTATTACGATATCTGAATATCCCATATACTTTGATGACTTCTATTAACAAAATCCCTATGTTTTCTAAATAAGAGTATGATGACTGGAAGATCCGAATGGAAGCACATTTATTAGCTCAAGATGACAATATGTGATATGTCATCACAAGCAGATCTATGAAGACCATGAAAGCAAATATAGTTGTTTTTGTAATAGAATATGCTCTTCATATGGTAGAAAAACCCAAAATGCAGTGGACTGCTGACGACAAAAAAAAGCTAATTTGAAAAGTTGTCAAAGACATATTTTATAAATATTAGATAAAAATATGTTCAGCAAAATAAAAAAATGTTCAACTGCTAAAAAAATCTAGAATAGATAAAAATATATTTAGAAAAATTAAAACATGTTCAACTGCTAAAGAAATCTAGAAAAAATTAACCAAACTTTTGTGAATGGCATGATCAGACTAAGGAAATAAGTTGATGGTGGTCATTCAGAAGTTCGATAATATTAAGATGAGGCTGGAGAGACGATGAACAAGTTTGATAAGATTCAGCACATTGTGATCGAGCTGGCTGCTTTTGAAAGAAGTATAACAACAGATAGGATGCACCTAAAGTGATGAGGACTCCACCAAGAGAGCGGGATGTCAAGACTATATCCATGTGGGAGTCCAAAGATCTGAATAAGCTATATTTGCAAAATCTATTTGCCGAGCTGAAGGCTTATGAGTTTGAGTTGGGAACAAATACTGAAGAAGAGCCATATGTTCCACAAGTTACAAAATCTCTTGTTGTAGCAGAAGAATCTCCATCATAGTCAGCATAACATCTAAGCAATGACTCCATGTCATTGACCGTCGAGAATTTTGGAAAATTCATTCATCATAATTTTCAAATTTTCAATAAAAAGAACAACTACAAGAAAGAATCAAACTCTTCTCATCAAGCGTGTTTTAATTGTTGCAGAACACACCACTTCATTTCCGACTATACCAAACCAAAGAAAGATGAAAAGAAGTCATCTGACAAGAGAAGAATGATAAGAGTCATAACAGACTGAATTCTATGCGGGTCAAACATAAAAATTAATTCAATTGCAAACGTGTTAAAAAAAATACAAGTTAACTGATCAAAATGGAAGGTCTAAACAAAGTTTTTTAAGCACACATCATACAATAATAGTAAGATTTCAGCACAATCATTCATCCTATTGGAGACACGTAATGGAAGATTTGTCATGATAGTTTAGGTATCGGTCCCAAAGGACTGATCTATTATGGACTCAAATAAACGTGGGCACCAAAGTCATTCTTAATAGGTGATTGTGGGTAAAACAGATCGAGATGTTGAAGAAATAAACATGATAATATTGTTATTAAAGATGTACTTTTAGTTGAAAATTTATGTTATAATTTAATTAGCATAAGTCGGTTATATGATAATGGATATATTGTAGAATTTCACTCACACTTGCACTGTTAAGCATGCAAATGGTAAAACTATGATGATAGGTAAAATAAACCGGTGTGTAGAACAACCATCTGATCCAACATGTTTTATTTTTGTTAATGCTAACAAAAATTTGTTGCGAAACAAAACGTTAAATCATTTGAAGTTCAAGACCATTGCTAATTTAGTAAGAACAACTTAGTAGCTGGTCTGCCCAAGATTGACTTCTCGAAAAACAAGATCCATTTAGCATTTCAGCCACTCCGAATCTAATTCGTTTTCGTCGATTTAAATGCGATAAATTTATGTATATATTTTAGGTTCGATCATTGAAAAGCATTTAGGTATAATTTGACGAGTTATAAATTTAGTCGGATTGATTTGTGTGATTAATTTGGGGAATTATGATTAATATGTTGATATTTATAGTTGTTGAGATTTAATTGGAGCGATTCTTAGTTACTAATTGTATTGTTTGAGAATTGAAAATTTAAGACAAATTGTTGAATAATTCGATAATAATTATGGAATTTGGGATTTAAATTGTGAATGAAGTATCATTGGAGATATTAAGTGTATTGGTGATATTTTGGATAATATTGGGGCAACGTTTTAGTAATTAAATCGTAAGTTGAATATTTAGAAAATAAATTCATCTTTAATAATTTTTTGTATTAGTTGGATCAATTTAGTTTACTGGTGAATTGTGAAATTATTCGGTATATTATCTTATTTGTTAGGTCGAAGAGGTTAGAGTTGAGCTTCTTGTGGTTGAAAGTTGGTTTGGTATATTTTAGTTTGGTAATATACAACAATAAGATATAAATTATGTTTAAAACATATTTATGTATTGTTATGTGTGTTAATGTGATTTTGTGGTTTGTATGACTTGTTATATGTCTCGTTGATTATGTATTTTTTATTTTGACAAATATTTGACATTTAGTTTAGGACATGATATTATGACATCCATGTCGAGCCCTATCATTCTCGTGACTTGTTCCTCTTGTTATATTATATTCTTGGCCCACGTGGTTACTTCAGAATCAAATGGCGGCTTACGAGTCGAGTTATCCCTGATACCAAAATTATGATTTTTTGTTTCTTGATGCATTTTTTGTATGATATGTACTTGAAATATTGACATAATACGTTATTCGTTATTGTGTCTTCTTGTTGTATTGTTATCGTATCAGTTGTATAGAGGCAGAGTCGTGGGTGTTTATTAGGCACAGCACAACTTACTTCGCGTACTCGGCAGGGCGATTTACCTGCATGATGATGTAGCTCCCCGATGTGTTATTGCTCGAGCACCACTCCTTTGTTATTGTACCGTTTGTTAGCTCATATTCTCCTGTCGTTATTGAGTCATGTTCCTGCATCGAATATTTAATTTTTTTATATGTTTATGCGTGATTTATGTTTACTGTTGTTATTGTTGAACTGTTTCATACCAGAATCCTAACCTCAGTATTTTATACTGGAGGTACCGTGTTTGCTGTTGAACACCATGGAAGGTCACCCTAGTATTTTTGTAGTATCAGGCGAAGGTTCTGCCCGTGGAGTTCGTGACTGAGATAGGATTTCTCGGTGATTAGGTTAAAGTCTCTCAGTTAGTCTATTTTTTTATTTTGGAGTCTGATCAGTTTTATGTCAGAGTCTATCTACCAGGAAAATTCCATGTGTATTTGATGGTTATTTGGAGTATATTCGAACTATTACTTGTGAATTGCTTATTTGTGCATGATCGACACTTGTGTGCGATTGTTATGATTACAGCAGTGTCGTCCTTGACTCATTTTCTTTTACATGCATTTTAAATTTTTGGTATTTCCTATTTACGGGGAGGTCGTATCGAAATTTTTCCAGATCTTGAGGTTTATTTTTAAGTATTTTAAACCATTTTCGTTGAAAATTTTAAATTAATCAATGTTGTTTTATAATTAAATGTAATTATAATAACTGGGCCTAATAGAGAAAACCTAAGTGGTCGACATGATCAGAAGTGATCGCAGACCGAGTTTAACAACCGGTTGATTGCAACTTATCTGGAAGACAATTGAATCAAGCATAAGTTCTCAGCTGTCAGATCACCTAAGCAGAATAGTGTTGTTGAGTTACGGAACATAACATTTAAG
This sequence comes from Primulina tabacum, assembly GCF_025594145.1. Lineage (NCBI taxonomy): Eukaryota > Viridiplantae > Streptophyta > Magnoliopsida > Lamiales > Gesneriaceae > Primulina > Primulina tabacum. Next base: position 179,368 of record NC_134552.1, on the reverse strand, counting down.
GAATCAGCTCGAACCATGTTCGCTGACTATCGGATCTCACGGTGTTTTTGGGTTAATGTCGTAAACATTACCTGTAAGTGTTTTATTCACAACAATAATTGAAATCATTTATTGTCTTTGACGTAAAATCAGATGTTGGAATATTTGTAGGATATTCATCTGTTAGTAAACTCTATCGTGTATTTAACACTAGATTTCTAGCTGTTGAAGAATCAGTTCACATAGTATTTGATCAATCTTATATTATTCCTAATGCACACTTAAATGATCTTAAAATAGAATGAAAAACACTTATATTTAGTCTTAAAATGATGATGAGTCTCATATCAGAAGAACATATAATTTTCATTGTGAGCCAGACATTTCAATCGATCGAGCTGCTGAGGACATCGAGCTGATACTAGAAGATCAAGGTGAACTAACAACATATCAAGTTGATCAAATCCTCCTATTGTGGATTCAAATCTTCTTGGACCATGTTAGCGCTGGAGTAAAAATCATCCACCCGAGCAGGTTGTAGGAAACCATTCTGCTCTTTTAAGAACTAGGAAGCAATTTATTGATGAATTTTTGCATGTTTATTTCATTTCTCAATTAGAACCTAAGATTGGTGAATCATTAATTGACTCAAATTTGATAAATATTATGCAAGATGAGTTAAATTAATTTAATAAAACAAAGTTTGGCATTTAGTTCCTTGACTATCAGATCAATCTGATATAGATACCATATTGGGCATAAATAAATTAGATGGAAATGGTACTGTAATTAGAAACATGGATATATTATTTGAACAAAGTTATGAGCAAAAAAGAAAGAATAGATCTTAATGAATCATTTGCACCTATAGCCAGATTAAAAGCTATTAGGATATTCTTTTCTTATGGTGCATTTAAAGAATTCAAAGTGTACCAAATGAATGTTAAGAATGATTTCTTCAATGGAATATTACATAAAGATGTATATGTAGAACAACCTCATGGATTTGAGAATAAAGTATTGCTTGATTATGCATTTAAATTAGATAAAGTTTTGTATGGTTTGAAAGTTTCTAGAGCTTGGTATGACACTTTGTCTAAATTTTTTGTTGATAATAATTTTACAATGGCACTGTTGATAAAACTTTATTTAAATTTATTAAAAGAGACCACACATTGTTAGTACAAATATATGTTGATATAATATTTGGGTCAACTAAACCCAAACTATGCGAAAAGTTCTCTAAGCTGATGCAGGATAAGTTTGAGATGCATATGATAGGTAAGATGAAGTTCTTCCTCGAATTGCAAGTTAGACAGCTTGATAGTGTAATTTTCATCAATCAAGCTATATGTACCAAATAACTTATCAAGAAGTTTGGAATGGAAAATTGTTCAACAGCTTCAACACCCATGAGCTCTTCAATCAAACTCGATAAGGATGAGAGTTGTCCATCATTTGATGTGTCGCTATATAGAGATTGATCGGTTCGCTGTTGTATTTAACTGCTAGCAAACCAGACATCATGTTTGATGTCTTCATATGTGCTAGGTTCTAGGTAAATCCTAAACAATCACATTATATTGATGCTAAACGATTCTAGAAATATCTTAAGGGTACGCAAAATGTTGGAATCTAGTATCCAAAAGATTTCAGTTTTAATTTAATTGGTTATTCTGACGCAGATTATGCAAGTTCTAAAATAGACAGAAAAACACGAGTAGAACCTGTCAATTTCTAGGAGATATACTGATATCTTGGTTTTGCAAAAAGAAAACCTTGATAGCTACCTCAAAAGCTGAGGCAGAATACCTAGCTTCTGGTAGTTATTGTGCCCAAATACTATGGATTCAATAACAACTCAAAGAATATGATGTTCAAGCTGATGAATATACATCTTTTGTGACAACACAAGTGCTACAACTATCACATATAATTCAGTCTCGCGCTCAAGGACGAAGCATATTGAAATTATACATCATTTTATAAGAGATCATGTCATGAAGAAAGATATCATATTGGAGCATGTTTTAATAGATTAACAAGTTGATGATATCTTTACCAAACCATTACCCAAAACTAAGTTTTTTTTGTTTTAGAAATATTCTAGGACTTGTTGATATCGAGTAATATTGCATGTTCTTATATGTTGAAATTTCCCAATAGTAATATGATAACGACAGTCAATAATCCAGTTTATTATTGTATTTAATTTTGTCAGACACATATATTTACCGCCGTATTTTAACGATTTTTGTTTTTTCGAATTTTTTTCAAATTTCAAATATTCTACACAAACATGTCGACACGTAAACTGACATGTTTGTCATTTATGTGACCGTATATATTCATAAAATTTCACCGACTCAAGTCACTGTTTTCTGATTATCTTCTTCCTCAAGCTTTCGCAGTCAGAGCAATATTATTCACAAATCTTTCATACTATTCCTTGAAAATGTCTTCTTTCACCAGCAACACTCTTCAAAGTAATTTTGATGTTGTTTATTAGCTACTGGAGATAGCATGTTGTCCATGTTCAATACTTTAGAAGCAATTGGGATGGAAGTTTTCTAGAATGTGCTAATTATATGTATGAAGAAGAATTGTCTCAATTCTTTTCCTCTACTAAAATGGAAGATGAGGCAATAATATGTACCATTGGTGATCAAACATTCTCTATCACTCAAATTTTATTCACTAAAACCTTCGGTCTGCCAATAGAAGGAATCACTGAGTTCAAAGACTACCTTCTGCAACCATTGAATGCTGGCACAAATTAGAATATCATATTGTCGACAAATCACTACAACAAAAATCCGTTGTCGTAGGTAATTTACAACTGTTGTAATTGATGGTGTTGTTGAAGTGCGTTCAACCACAACGGATTTTATCTGTTGTCGTTGCTATTATTTGCGATAATTTATCAAAAACCGTCGCTAATTAGCGACGATTAGCAACGTATTATACCGTCTCTAATTAATCACAGTCGCTAAACTTAGCGACATACATCATAGCGACGTATTATACCGTCGCTAATTAATCACCGTCGCTAAACTTAGCGACATACATCATAACAAACCGTTGCTAAGCCGTCGCTAATTAGCGACGGTTTAACATACCGTCGCTACAATTCGCACGATTTTCCATAAAGTCCGTCGCTAATTTTAGCGACGGTTTTTCATGATGTCCGTAGCTATGTTTTTCAGTAAAATAAAAAAATTTACTTTTAATAATTTAATAAATCTAGGAAGAAAACTTACAATCAGACTATACTAACAATATTTATGATCTTAACTAACACTTAAAAATTTATCAAAAATTGAAACGAAAAAATTTACCTTAAATCGAAACTAAAATAATCTAAGAGAGAAAAATTTTAGTATTGTGAAGTGGTGTGGAGAAAAATGGACTGAAAACGCGGATATTTATAGACAATTTGTGAAGGTTTTTGATTAACCCGTTGCTAATTTAAAAATTGCGGCGGTATTGCCAAAATTGTCGTTAACTTTAGCGACGGTTTCGAGATAATTTAAAAATTGCGACGGTTTTGCTGAAAACCGTCGCTATATATAACAAAACCGTTGCTGTTACCGTTGTCGATTGTCCAAAAAAACGCGCTAAAAGACAACAGTTCATATAACCGTTGTCTTTAACTCTAAAAAACCGCTCAAAGACAACAGTTTTTACAAAACCGTTGTCTTTGACCCCAAAAAGACAATGATTTTCTAAAAAACCGTTGTATTTTGGTTAAAAAAACGCACATACGACAACGGTTTTAGTGAAAAATCGTTGTTGTAGGTGTGTTGTTGAGGGATTTTTTCTTGTAGTGAATTCAATTACTTTTTGAAAATGAATATAAAAGTTTCAGAACGAGTGTACCAAGTTTTCTTTATGATGTGTGAATCAAATTTGAATTAATTTTTCCTTTTATTGATGATTCAGCATCATTGAGCTTCTTGACAAAAACTCCAACTTTGTCTTTAGTCTATTTTCTTCTCACAACTCACATAACTCGACTTGAACTTATAAAATATTTTTGTATAACATTGTGCAAGTATAATTTAGGCTAAAAAATGAGATGGTGAACAATTTTGTTTTCTAAACAAAACATTAGTAAAATGGTAATTTCGATTTTAAAAAAAAAATTAGTTTCACTTACCTTTTCAATGTTGAATTTTGTCGACCTGAAATTTCTATTAATTTTCAGAAGATATTCAGGATTTTTTTATACAAATACTTATGAAAAAAAATGTTTAAAAAAATTTAAAAAATTGTTTTAAAATAGTTTTAATAACAAATATGTGATTAGATAATAAAAAATAATATTTTTTGATTTTCATCATTACCTTCATTTATAAAAATATCAAAAAATACATCTCAATTGTTTAATAAAAACTATAATTGAAAACACTTTTTTAAAAAAAAAATCAAAAATGTTTTACAAAAAATTTATCCAAACACATATTTTAAATTTTTTCACTTATAAAATACTGAAATGATTTTAAAGTATTTATCCAAATAGAACATCGTGTTATAAAAAAAAAGAAGTAAAAGAATATTTTTGAAGAGTTATATTGATTTCAATTTATTTCGAGAGAACAGAAATGTTTCTAAATATCATCCAACTTTCGCGTGCAATTGAATGAATATCATATCAACTTGAAAATTCATTTGACTCCTTGTAAATAATGCACATGAACACTTGCATTTGCTAGGTTTTCACCATAACAAAAACATATATATTAGTAGGGAAAATTGTATTTTCAGTTATTTATGTTAATTTTTTTGCGATTTTGATATTTTATATTATCTCATTTCAGTTTAGTATGATAATTTTGTTTTTGACAATTTTAATAAATTTTCTGACATAAGACTAAAATTTTTGTGTTGGGTTAAGCGTGCATGAGTGATAATAGTACTAAGATGAGTGATCTCCTGAGAAGTTCTCATGCGTCAAGCTGCTGACATTGCGCCGCTTGATCTGATTGGCTAAGTGGGCCGTAAAAGAGTGACACCAGATCTTAACGAGTAATACTGTCTCTGTTGGGGACAGGGCCTACGATAGAGAAATGGTAAGAGTGATCTCTAATGAATATGAGACAGCACTAGCAGATAGACACGCACCTCCCCAGAATAATGGGCCTAATAGCCCGACCCATTAGCACCCCCAAGTAGGTGTACTCTACGCTTCCACAAGTATAAAGAAATAAAGTTACTGTTTTGGCTTGACTTAGTGGTAAGCGCTTGATCCTAATAATTTGTATTATCAGATCATATTCCAATTAAGAATGATTAAAATTCCAAAAAATAGACAATACAAATTTAAGATTTAAATTATCCAATTAAAAATGATTAAATTTACCCCAAAAATAGATAGTAGAAAAATAATATTAAAGTTCCATAATACATATTATTGAAATCTCAAAATCAAATATATAAAACCAAAATACATAAACAAATATATATAAAAAAAAAAAAAAAACTTATTCATAATATCGATGAGTAATTTCAAAGAGTTTATGGGGCCACACTGCAGTTTACCCAACTGACTAATTCAATATTTCAAGCATAACTGACTTTTGGGGTGACAAGAACAAGGAAAGATGGAGACCCCGTTGGAATTAATAAGCTAAATTAACTCGCCATTTCTCCTTGTTTTCAGTCTCGTTCTCTGTCTTATCGAATCCTTTTTTGTTTTCGTTTTCTACGTCGAGTTCTCTTTTTTTTAAAAAAAAAAAAAATCTGTTTCACAGTTTACAGAGAAGATTTGAAAGGAGCGAGGGAGAGGATGAAAGTTGACTGAAGTATTTACAAACCCGAGGAGCTTTTGCTTACCAAAATGTTTGTAATTTACACTTTCTCTTTTAAAAAATGCTTTGTTCATTGCATTACTAGCATTTAGTTTTTTTGTTTTAAATTCGTATTTTTAGGAGCTGTTCATGTTATTTTCACTGTTATGCTGTAAATTACTTAGATTGCTGGTAAAGAATAACCTTTTTCTCTGTTTCTTGATTTTTGGCTCTTATATTTTGTGGGTTCAAACTGATACGTAGGTGTAGCGAGAAAGATTTGACGAAAAAGGATTTAAATCGTGATGTAAAATTTCTCATCCTTTCAGTCCAATGTTTCTTGGCTGTGCCCTTGTCTATGAATTTGGTTGAAAATACTGAAGAAATAATATTTTTATAGTGTTGACTGGTTCCAACGCGAAGAAAACGTGAAATCTGAAACGTTGACATTAGAGTTGAGCTGTCTAAAAGAATTGACAGGATTGGCGACAAAATCAAAGGATTAGTCACGGGTTTGACTTCTTTTTGTCTGAAAAAGAAAAACTAATGGAGGGTCTGATTCTTTGTATCCAAAGTTGGGCACATCAATTAATTTCTTCACATAGTTCTTATGAATTGAAAGACCGCTGTTGTGCTTTTTTTTTTTTTTGCTTGCAGCCATGAATCCTTTATCAGAAAATTTTAGTTCACCTGTTTCCTGATGTTTTCGAGGTTTGGTTTCAGATGGAGCAGTTATTTTCACCGTAGCAAACAGGCGGGTTTTCTTGATCAATCGCCATGGCTTTTAGTCATTCGAGATCTATAAGGTGTGTCCGCATAAATTCCATCTAAATTTTGACTGAGTATATGCAGAATTTGATCTTTTTGTTTATTTGTGTTATTGAAAATGATATAAGAGTTTGTGAATTGTTGCTCAGAGTCCATGACGATTCTGAATTAGAAATGGTCTCAACATCGAAGGGTGAAAATGTAGTTAAAGTGAGGTACAATATTCATGGAACGCGAACACTCGATTTGAACTCCAAGAATTGTGAAAACGAGGCTGACAGAAACAGGAAATCTAGAGTGTTGTCACGAGTCTTCTCAGAGGATTATGAGCGTATGAAGAAAAAGTTATTAGATCCCCGAGGACCTACGATTCATAGATGGAACAAGATTTTCTTGGTAGCTTGTTTAGTATCTTTATTTGTTGATCCTCTATTCTTTTACTTGCCTGTAATAAAGCCTGAAAGTTGCATAGATATTGGATTTACTCTTGAAGTTATTCCTTACTGTCATAAGATCAATAGCGGATATCTTTTATACGATTCAAATTTTCATACGTTTTCGAACTTCGTATGTGGCTCCTTCTTCCCGAGTATTTGGAAGGGGAGAACTAGTGATCGACTCTTCAAAAATAGCGTCTAGGTACTTTCAGGGAGGTTTTTGGCTCGATTTGATTGCAGCTCTGCCTCTTCCCCAGGTTAGGAAAAACCGATTTAATTGATTTTGTTAATGTAATTATGATGATGAAAGTATTATAACTTGGTCCAATTGCAGATTTTGATATGGGGTGTTATCCCGAATTTGAGGGGATCAACGATGATGAACACAAAAAACGCCCTTAGGTTCATTATCATATTTCAGTACATTCCGAGATTATGCCTTGTATATCCACTTTCATCGCAAATCGTCAAGGCTACTGGTGTTGTCACACAAGCAGCATGGGCTGGAGCTGCTTATAACTTGATTCTTTACATCTTAGCAAGCCACGTAAGTAAACCAGAACTTTGTGAAACAATTTTTGAACTCGAACTGACAAATTGTTAATTTGTTGATCTAACTAACATTATTCTTCGCTAAAATAAAAGGTTATAGGGGCATGCTGGTATCTTCTCTCAATCGAGAGGCTAGAAGATTGTTGGAAGCAGGCCTGCAGGCTTGAACAGAGTTCTTGCCAATTCAAATTCTTTGACTGTAAACGAGTTTCAGATAATGAGCGAAGATATTGGTTTCAGTCGAGTAATGTCACAAATAAATGCGACCCAAACTCTAACCTATATCCTTTTGGTATTTATGCTGATGCCATAACGAGCCACGTCGCATCTACTGAGTTTTTCAATAAGTACTTTTATTGTCTGTGGTGGGGGTTGAAGAACCTCAGGTAATGTATGTACATTTGATGCTCCTTAAAGTTTCATATATTTTTTTGAATCTCAATGATCATGAAATAACATTAATCGTAGAATGGACAATGCTATTGTTGTTATGATTTTACAGTTCTCTCGGGCAAAGTCTTTCCACAAGCACAAATGTAGGAGAAATATGTTTTGCTATAGTTATTGCAACTCTTGGTTTAGTTCTCTTTGCCTTGCTTATTGGTAAAATGCAGGTAAGTCTGTACTTATATGGCTTTGTTTTTCTTCACCTTTTCAAACCCATAAAAAAGGGTTTGTATGATTGAAATTGCATCTCAGCAACCTATTCGTATCTATTTTCAGACGTACCTTCAGTCGACAACTGTAAGATTAGAGGAATGGAGAATTAGGCGGACTGATACTGAACAGTGGATGCACCACAGACAGCTACCCAAAGAATTGAGGCAATCTGTTAGAAAGTATGATCAATACAAATGGGTGGCCACTCGCGGAGTTGATGAGGAAGCTCTGCTCACAGGACTTCCTTTGGATCTCCGAAGAGATATCAAACGACACCTCTGTTACGATCTAGTTCGGCGGGTTAGTAATTTTCAAAGTTTTTCATGCTTTATACGTCGAAGAGTACCTGTTATACTTGTTATCGTGTGTAATATTCATGTGATATATCCATCAAAATACGTTGTTTGAGCTGCCATATGCTCAGGGTAGGATGAGAAGTATGGGCAAAGATGGGCTATTGCCCGGTACAATTTTTTATTTAGGTAGTCTTGTCCAACAAAAATATATTTAAATAAGAACTATCAAATTCTAATTTAATAGCAAACATGTCATTATTTTAATTTATTTTTCAATTTTCAAGTTGTCTTCCCTTTTTTCTTGGTGATGCATTTCATTTTCGTGTATGCTTTTAATAATATAGTTTTTGCAATTTCGAATTGGATCTTGATAGATGATATTTGATTTTATAGCTTTCTTTATCTTGAATGTGGTTAAATCAGTTGGTTTGAAGAGGGTTTTGTTTTTGTGTGAACATTTGTCATGTGATGAATGATTGAAAATGTCCGATAAAATGTTCACATTAACTTTTTTGTTAAGCTCTTGCAATTTAGGTATCTTTGTTTATGTTAAAGTTTTCACTTTGCTGAAATAGGACGATGTAATTTTACTACTTGGTAACTCATCTTATGAGCTAATTATAGGAATGAATACAAAAATATTTATAACTTTTGGGATTTTATTAATTTATTATATGTTTTCAAGTTTTTTGGCAAAGATAAAATTTTATACTACTTTCATTTTGATTCAAAATATGTTTTCATTTGTACGTGATTATGAAATCAAAAGTAAAACAATCATTAATAGTAGATGATTTAGATTGAATATAAATTATCTTTTCAACTCCACAAAATTCTTTATATTTTTTTACACATACTTAGTTTTATTAATATCCTGATTATGGTAATTTTTCCCACTATTTTTCATTTTATCGAGACCATAAAACAAGTTTTTTTAAGGAATATAATTCGTCAAGACGTTTTGTCGGGACAAATTTGCTCATCTGGTGGAAAACTTCTGGCTACTCCCCTGCATATACTTTAGAAAAAAGAGTAAATTTTCATTTTATATCCTATATGTATGAGGATGTTATCATTTTTTCCCTATAATAATAGTCTTGTAAATTATTTAAAGCTAGTCGTTTAACTTTAATATAATCAATTTAATCATATTTATTTAAGTATCAAATGCATCCTGTAGCAATGATCGATAATCTATTTAGTTGACAAAATCCGTGCTCCAAATATTTTTATTTGATTTTGAGTATGGATTATTCTGGCACTTAGTTTTCGACTTTTCGGGAATATCTTAGCTGATGATTTAGTGGCAGTAATGGTCGGAGAAGGACAATCACTCATTTTAAAAATCAGTTGTCTTAAGAATTGAGACCAAAGACATTCAAAGAAGAGAAGCAAATGAAAGACTTTCATTAAAATTCTCGTAGAATCGAGAATGAAGTTTTCATTCTGTACATTTCAGATCATGAATTAGTCAATAATAATAATTCTACTGTTAGTTTCAGTAAAAAAAAACTCCTGATACAGTGAAGAGACTATTCATGTTTTAAATTCTTGTGTATATACATTAACCAACAAATTTTGGATATAATTTGATTGTCTTATGGTTTACAATGAATTGGATGATGCCAGATTGAGTTAATTTTCTTTGATACAGGTGCCACTGTTTGATCAAATGGATGAACGTATGCTAGACGCCATATGCGAGCGGCTAAAACCTGCATTATGCACACAAGGCACGTGCCTAGTCAGGGAGGGAGACCCTGTGAACGAGATGGTATTCATAATCCGAGGGAACCTCGACTCATACACCACAAACGGTGGCCGCACAGGGTTCTTCAACTCGTGCCGTATTGGTCCAGGTGACTTCTGCGGTGAGGAGCTTCTAACATGGGCTCTAGACCCTCGTCCCAGTATCATTTTACCATCATCCACACGCACGGTGAAAGCCATTTCCGAAGTGGAAGCATTCGCTCTCAGGGCGGAGGACCTAAAATTCGTGGCGGCACAGTTTCGGAGACTGCATAGCAAACAACTCAGGCACAAGTTTCGATTCTATTCCCATCAATGGAGAACGTGGGCAGCGTGTTTCGTTCAGGCTGCGTGGCTGAGGTACAAGAAAAGGAAGAGTTTGGCCGAGCTTAGGGCATTGGAAGGCCGACTACCGTATGATGAGGAAACGTTGAATGGAGGAAGAGAGGAAACGGAAGTTGTTGTTCTTGGTTCTGGGATGGCTGGTTATGCTGCAAGATTGGCTGTTAGTAGTAGAGGAATTATTCATAAGCATTCAGAATCGGATTCAGTGCCCGTGAACTCGCTCCAGAAGCCAGCAGAACCCGATTTTTCTGCTGTTGATGATGAATGATCTTGGGGACATATACATCTAAATTACATATGTATTGCTTCACATTAATTTTTTGGTGTGGTGTAGAAAAGTGTGCTTCAAATCTTGGCATCAACAGTGTAAAGAATTAAAGATATCAATGTCATTTTCCAAATATCAATACTACTCCTATCACATAAAATAAATAATACATGCATCTTTAATAAAGTTGTTATCTTATTGACATTTTATTTGAACACTAATTTAAAAAAAAAAAATTCATTTGTACAAACACATGTTTGGAACAATAGTGACAATTAAGAACCAATTTTTTTCCCTTTTGTCAAAAGTTACACTTTTTCGTAGCTATCCGATTGATTTTTCATCCTAAGAGCACCCACGTTGGAGTGTTAAATGGGCATTATATCCATTGTGAGCGAACATACAGGAGAGAGATATGTTCATTCTCTTTTTTAAAAAAAAAATTTATTGTATGCCCCCATGCATTCTGAATCATCTTTTTTTTATTTTTTAAATATTTTTTTAGGTTTCTTTTGGATTTTTTTATTATTTTTTAACTTTTTAAATTAATTATTATATTTCTCATTTCAATTAATGTGATTTTCAATTATTATCATCTTTGCAAAATTGTCATTGTAAAATAGCCGTTGGAACTAACCGGAGGATCCCAAGAAGAAGTTGTTTAAGGAAAGACAGGAGTTCGCAAGAAAAGATGTCGAACAAGTATTTGGGGTGCTTCAATCTCGATAGGCGATTGTCAGGGGTCCAGCTCGTTATTGGTATAGAAAAATGTTAAAACAAATCTTGTTAGCATGCATTATTTTGCATAACATGATTGTTGAGGATAAGGGAGGTCACGTGAAAAATTAATATGACGATGAAGGTGACAAACCCGCACAACCTATCCATGGCTCAAACCGAATATTTCAGGATTATTTTCGGACAAATTCTGAGCTGCATAACACTCAAGTTCATCAACAACTTCTCGCAGACTTAGTTGAGCATATCTGAGGGCAATACAACAATATGTGAATTAGTATTTCATATGTTATTTTTAATTTCATCAAAGCGTGATTTATTCTTAATTATTGTTTCATTTCAATTTCATAATTATATTGTAACTTTAAATAAATCGTGTTACACGTTTTGTTTAAATAATTCTTCTGTCGTGTTATTTCTTTCAAACATCTACTTTATTTAATAAACATATTTAAAAAACATTAATATTATCTTTTAAAATTAATAAAATTATTTTATTAAAAATTAAGATTATTTTAAAAAATTAGAATAATGATCTAAATATTGTAAAACATATTTATTTAATATGAAAAATTTATATGATGATTGAGTGGAATGTGAGACCCATAAATAATAAGTTTTAATGTTAAAATAATGTGGGTGAAAGAGATATGTTGTTATAATAAATATGTGACATTAGACTCCACTGATTTTTGATGAGTTGGTGAGTGTTATATTCAGATACCCTAAGAGCATGTACAACGGGTGCGGAAGATGCATGGTACATGTACCTTCCTCGTCCCCTGTGCGAAGATGTGGGTGAGCCCGTGTGAAGACCTCCAGGTGGTGAAGCTCACCAATTTTTTTAAAATATTTAAATGGTCAAAAAAATTTGTTCAATTATTAAAATAATAATAATAATTTTTAAAATGAAAAAGATATATACTATTTTATTAAATTTGAGATACTTAGAATAACTAACTTTTGTGTAATGATCTGTTTTATTAATTATATATATTAATAAAATGTTAAAATTTTAATGTAATTAATATGTAGTTCAGCGGATAGAATCATGGTTTTTTGAGGTTAATGTTATAGGTTCAATTTTTACTGAGGTCATTTTTTTATTCTTTTATTTTTCAATTTATTTTTTAATTTATATATCAAAATTACAGTGTAGTCCCTCATTATTTCTTATAATTATATTTTGATCATCATTTAAATATAAATCAAATGAATTATAAAAAATATTATACAAGCACGCAACGCGTGTGTCGGTGTACTAGTATATAGAATGATTGGGATGAACTGGTTGTTGAATATCAACGATCGGATCAATCCCAATCTTAATAATTTTTAAAGTAATATTAAAAAATAAAAAAAGAAAAAATTCTTAACCTTTAAAAAAAAATCTAAAAAAAATACCAATTGTCATATTTTTAAAATTTAAGCATGCTTCTACAAATTGACTGCATTACACCTCAAAAAAATCACAAGTTATTCTAATTTAATTTCAAAAACTCAAGCTTCGTAAAAAATTCAATCAGTAATTTATTTAGAGTGTATTTCATTATATTTTAATTGTTTGTAATTTTTTAAATTTGTGTATTTTTTATTTCGTATAACTTTTAATTTTTAATTTGTATTTTTAATTTGTTATATTTATGTTCGATTTTATAATGTTTTTAAAAAAATTATTGATTATAGTGTTAACTTATTATTGATTAAAAAAAATAATGTTTCAAAAAACATCGATTCAGCTTGATAAATAATTGATTATAGTGTTAACTTATTATCTGTTATTGAAATTATTTTTGTAAAAACGAAATCATCAGTCCCACCAACTTTTGGATTTCAGTTAAATTAAGCAAAGTAGATACATAATCTCAATTTAAAAACCATGTAACTGATTTCTTTTTTAAGACAGAAGCCAAAATAATTTTTTAATGATTGCTAACACTTCCTAGATCATAAATTTTCGTTATCATCGAAGTTGAAATATCCCACTATCTAGCTTACAAACTTTGTTTCACTAATTTAGAGTTTGGTATGACATTGATATTCCTTACTTTAGAAACCTTGGGAGTGGTATCTTTGGTATCACAACCTTGAAAAAATTTAGATGTTTATTAGTCCCAAACATTATGTTTTTGTTAAAAATAAACAAAATGGTGCTCAATTTCTTCCAAAACTCGGGGGGCTTGTGTTTTTCCGTCCCACTATTTTGGACCAATATCGTTTTGGTTCCTCTTGTTCTCGTTCTGGTGAAATTGAGCAGTCAAAGAAGTGCCAATCAGGGAGACATATCATATTTCCACAAAGCACGGATGAACCCGAGCTCTCAGCCGAGCTCGTATTGGTAAGTTCGGGCTTCATACAAAGGTCATCTGCACGAGCAACTTGGTATAATTGTCACTCTCGAGTTCATAGGTATGAGAGACAATGATTTGATATCATTTACACGTCTTTCAGCACACGTAAAAATGATATGACTAGATCAGATGAGCATAGGTTGTCAGATGTGGCAGTATCATGGAACAAGACATGGACAACCATCTTACCATAAGTAGCAACCAAGCACTGAAAACAAGATCATCAGTGACTTTTCCTTTATAAATACCAAGTTTAATTGGCATTAATGTATTCACATATTTTTCACTAGAAAGCATACTCTCTACAGTACTTTCTTTTGTGTGTATAACTTTCCAGCATACATGGGTACTATTGTAATAATGCAGGGCCTCCTCAGAAAATAAAATTAATGCAGGGGGCTCGCATAATTAAAGCTGGAAACGAGACTAACATTTGGGCAGGGCCGGAAGGGAATGATTGAGCCAAGCCCATCCAAGATTCCCATGTGATATGTTGGACTATTGGGCCCCATTATGTGCTAAGATATTTTTTTTCTTTTATTGTGGTATTTTTAAATTTTGGTTTTGGATTTTTCTTTTTGAGATATCATTATTTATTATTATTCTTCATCAATATTAGTTGTGTGTTGTGAACTTGTCAAGTATGGAGAAATAAATATCAAATCTTGTTAGATGAATTTGCTCGAATGGAGAAAAAAAGTCTTCAAAATTATTTAAGGCAAAAATTTCGATTTTTCGAGAAGAACTATATAATTTAAATGTAAAAAAATTAATACAAAATGATGGGTTTTAGGGGGCAAAGATCTAAGAAAATTTCGGTTTGATGATAAGGCACATACCACCATCACATTGTGGACCATCTTCGTTTATCAATCATAAAGAGGATAATATTTGATCAAAAGGGGACGAATAATACTACTCTTAACATGCTTACCCTTCACCAAGAGTTTGGTAATATTTTGATCGTTTACCAATATTTGTGATCGTATGAGAAAGTATTTGTACCTTTATCAAAAGTTATAATTAATATTAACTGCGTAACTTAATTTTTTAAAATTATACAATAATACTAATTGTCATGTTTTTTTTATATGAACACATATCATAGATGGTAAATAAAGAGAATACAAAATACACTGGGATATATCCAGGGATCACAAAATCAGTGTTCAAAAACCATAATCGAAGAAAATGGTTATATCAAAAAAATATATACATCCGAAGAATGAAATACAGATACTGGGAGACAAAATATGAACATCATCCAGCAGCCAGTGTTCGATGAACATGAATCAAAATCTTCCAAAAGATAGCTTCCACATCCGGCCTCTCACCGTTAAAAAGTGCCCTGTTACGAGCAGTCCAAATGTGATAAACCAATGCAGCTATCCCCGAGTAGCACCTCCGTGCACGCATGGTAGTATCTCTGAATCTCTAGCGGAGAAGACGAAGTAAACCTGTCATAGAATGCGCCATACACTGAACTTCCATGGTCTTTATTTCAATTTTTTTTATGATGTGAGTTTTTCAGTGTGGATAGGATAAACTTCTGGACTAACACAATAACTTGTAAATCACGTTAGATAGGTAAATCATTGTTAAGAAACTCTATACGACAAAACATCTAAGGCATTGTTTGGTGTGCATGATAAGGGGCGATTGATTTTTAATCTTTCATTTATCATGTGTTTGGTGTGCATGATTAAGATTGTGATAGGCTCGTTCAGCCCGCTCTCGGCCCGCACTGTATGCATTATTATCCTCTTGTTAGTGATTATATAATCTTTTGGGGGAGAAGGGATGATGTTTGATTAATTTAAATTTTCTTTTAATATCCTAAAGTATAAAATAATTATAAATTCAAAAAATTTAATAATATTTAAATATAATTTTTAATTTGACTAATATTATAAATAATTTAATTATTATTGATCATATTTTTATTATTTTTAACCGTAATATTATAATTGTTATTAACCATTATTTAATATTTCAATTTGTATTAATATTTTATTTATAACAATAAATGAATATTTATGTTGTTATCAAAACTTAACTATTTTCTATAATATTAATCGATTTTTTTAGTTTTTTTGGGAAATTGAAATTAATGAAAATCTAATAATTAATATAATATTTTAATTATATTTATAATTTGTAAAATCAATTAATTATATACATTTTATTTATTTATTCAATCATTTTAAGAAATATATTACTAATTAATATATTATGAGGTAATTTTAGTAAATAATTAACAAAAATAATCAAATAAGTTAAAATTATATCAAATATCATATAATTTATCATAATGATTTTTTATTTTATAATCACTATTATTATATATCATTTATTTATCCTATGACAAGAACCAAACGGTGCCTAAAGATATTGATAACAAAAATCTAATCATTAATGAAACACTCAAGTATCCAAACATTCCATTTAAGTATCACACCTAACGCCTACTGGACATATAAAGAAGGGAATACTTATTAGCCCTGATGAAATTTTAATTATAAAATTAAGTATTAAAAAATATAATAACTTAAAATTATCACATATTTATCGATATAATCCTACTAAATGACAAAATTTACGAAGCAAAGTAAAAAATAAAAAAGAAAAAACAAATAATTATTATCCCTAAAGTTCAAAATAAATAGTACATATTTATCTCAGACAAATGCAGTCTGATAGATTACATTACATTACACAATAGAGAAGTGCAAAGAAAAGAGATCCCCCGCCTCCACTTACCCTATCTTTACTCCTCTTTTCTCCTTCCTTCTTTCTTGAATGTTTGCAGGCATAATGGCGTGAAAGATCTGTAAGGGTTTCTTTAACGGTATGCACACTTCCATTTTCTCGCGTTTTTGTATCTATTTACCATGTTTCCGTTTGAAATAATTTGACTTTTTACTGCTAAATTTACAGTCTTTTTTGAACAAAAATAATTTACTTTGCATTTCTTGAAGTTCTGGTGTATGGCTTTTCTTTATCTCTCTTTGATTAAATGGTAACTGGAGCTTAGTTTAGTTTTTAAAGCTACACATTTTTCACCATTCTCATTTGCTGTTGATTTTCTTGGAAAAAATGGTGTTAATGTTTTTTTTTCTTATTCGAATGTCAAAGACTCTGCATCTTGGTTTTATTTTTATTTTTTTTTCAATTTTTTGGGATTTTGATGGGGGATTTTTTTTTTTTTTTTGGGTGGGTTTAAGTTTTCCAACTTCCAATGGTTGGCCACTTTTGGAATTAAATTGTTATTGAAGTTTAAAGCCCTTAAAAATTGGTGCAAAGAAAAGAGATCCCCCGCCTCCACTTACCAGATTAATCTGGTAATTTTGGGAGATATTTTGATGTTATTTACCCCATGGTAATTTTGGGAGATATTTTGGAAAATAATTTTATTTTTATAAATCATTGGATATAAAATTTTCTGTGTGTATACTTTTTTTTATCCATGAAAATGTATTTTGTATTTAGAATATATGTGTTGTATGTCCATAACTAATGAATTTTGGTTTGTTTGTGATATATTGATATGTTAGTAATTTTAAAATCTTGTAACTTGAACTTATCACTTTAACCATTCAAGAATAGTAAGTCTCTTGTGAGATGATCTCACGAATTTTTATCTGTGAAACAGATCAACTCTATCAATATTCACAATAAAAGTAATATTCTTAGCATAAAAAATAATATTTTTTTATGGATGATCCAAATAAAGATTCGTCTCATAAAATACGAACCACATAAGTTTTGGTGTTCAAAGAATTGTTTGTTCTTGGTGCATTTTTTAGATCATCATTTAACGAGAACAAAAATCTTTTAAAGAAAGTGAAATTATAATGATAAATATGACTTTAATTTAAAAAATTATATCTTTGATCTTAAACTTATTTATGTTACCGTATATTTGGGTTTTTCAAAAGATAATTTCGAGAGAATAAATCAAAGTTATCGTTAGTATTCTGCCTATGATGTCCCAAATACATTGTTATCTTTGTCCTATTTATGGGCGAGATAGTGATATCACAATCAAATTTTATCCTAATTGGAAACCTCCAAACGATAATTTTCCTTAGTCCATAATATTCTCATTTAAACCAATCATTTAAGAGTTTTCAAATATTTAAATATCGTCCAAAACATTACTATATATTCGCGTTAAGTACGATTACGATGACAATTGTACTTTTCATGCGTATGGTAAATCTTTATTATTGTCTTGTACTTCTTGCTGTTCTTGTCTTGATCGTTTGTACATGTAATGTTTTGTATGTATTTCAGGACATGGATGTAACTGTCGAACGTTCCGATAGTCGTTTGGACGGAGATTTCGGTGCTGAGGACGAAGAGTTTGACATGAATTTATCCCATTTTTGGGATTTCCCATTGGAGGACGTGAGAGCCGATGTATTTGTTGGAGATTGGGACGATAGTAGTTTGGAGCGTCTTGGACCGATGACGTTGGACGCAATGATGCCGCCTACTATCCAACGTCCAAAAGTTGATACTTTCCCAATGGATGCACATGTGAGTCGTGTATAATTATTTTATGCTTGAGGTTCTGATACTGGAAACAACATGAGATGGGAATCGAAACTGAACCATGTGATATTGGCAACACAATTCCAATTCATGTCTCAATTTCGATTTCATGTTTCTAGGAATTCAAACCTGACTGTAAATCATTGGGTCATGTTCCTGTTTTGGAATCGAAACTTAATCTGTTTCAGTTCATAGTTTGAAGGAAACGGTAATAGTACAGTAAAAGGGGTGAAACAAGGTGGGGATCATTTGATCAATTTTGGGTGAATTTTTAGATAAATCCCTCAAATTTGTTGAGGGATTCCTTTCTTGATCCATGTTGGGTCTGGTAAATGAATAGCTTAAAGAATTATATGTGATTGCTATCTCCCATCAAGAATGGTGCATGGATATTATAGGTAATCCAAGGGTCGAAGAACTCGAGTAAATGATGAAGTACCATAGTAAGACTTGTTATTTCAATTGAAGAGAAGATTTTAGAAAAACTAGTTGTAGCATTTGATTCATTGAGCAAAACTCTTGTTTACGTGTCGAACTCGCTGCTTGTGAAATTTAAGTAAAATATGTGTGTTGTATTATTTTTGGAATTCATCTAAGTTGAACATTTTCTGTAGCGTCTGGTTATCATTATTTTTTCGTTACTGAAGCCCGGACTATTCAATAAACAATTTACTCTTCTGGGTTACATTTTGCAAATGACTATTCTTGAAATCTAGGAAGAGAATTCGGACTCGTTGCAAAAACATTTCGTCGAAGCTATTTTTAATGTATTTTATATTTCATGTGTTTTATGCTCTAATCATTGTTTTTCGCTTATTCAACCCTGAAAGATGGATGATTCTCACAAACCAAAGCAGCTGCTAGACTATGTTGGAATCGCCTCTGGGCCATGTGTTCTTAATCAGAATGCATCAGCCGAGACACGAGAGTCGGGTGCATTCCAGACACAAAGCCCTGACTCTGTTGTTGAAAGCAGTAGCTCGTGCTTCACTGGAATTTTTGGTGCCATTCCCGGGCAACCGAGATCTAGAACAGTCAAAACACGCCCACGTCTAAATCCATGGAATCTGATGTCTCCTTGGCACTCTGCGAAACCTGGCTCTGGAAGGACCTCAAATCACCAAAAAAATAAAGGGAGGAAGAAAGTACTTGGAGACGCTGTATATTCGTTGCAATCATCAGATGCTGCGAAGAAACTTCATTCAGGTTCAACTAAAAAATGCGCTCATTGCGAAATTACAAAAACCCCACAATGGAGAGAGGGGCCGCTGGGGCCGAAGACATTGTGCAATGCTTGTGGTGTTCGGTATCGATCAGGACGTTTATTCCCCGAGTATCGACCTGCAGCAAGCCCTACATTTGTTCCAGATCTTCATTCAAATTCCCACAGGAAAGTCTTGGAGATGAGAAACATAGCCACACCACATGCAAGGAAAATGGATGAGTCCGGGGTGTTGGCCGTTCGGATTTGATAGCTATTTCTTAAATTCCGAATTCAAAATTATATGATAATGGTTCTTGTTTGGCTAGTTTTAAGTAATTGAATCGTTCATGTTTTCAGAGACGTCGATGTTTTTCCCACGATGTGTGGTTCCTGTACGGCCGTACCAAACTGAAACCGAGTTTAGCGTAGGTAATGGTCGGAAGGATCATATATGTTAATGTTGGCTAGAGTGATAGGATGTCGAAAATGAGACTGTATCACGGTTATTGAATTTTTTCGTATTTTTTTTTGTGGCTGAGAGGATTTTTGTTATAATTGATTCTAGGATGTCAAAAGAATGACAATTTTTCAGCGACGAAAACCGAAGCGGCGCGAGTTTGAGGACTAATTTTCGAGTCCGGGTTCAAGGACTTTTTTGAATCCGAAATGGTTTGGGAAGGGTATGGATGTATTATCTTCATCTCCCTATTTTGATGATGATAATATTTTTGAAGCGGAGATAACGGGAGAGTTATGTCTTCATCCCGTTATTATTTTTGAAGCCGAGAGATCGGTTTCTGGGAAGGATGAGGTTCCCATTCGGAGGTGAGAATGGGGATAACAAACCCATCTTGCTTCGATGTCATATTTAAATTATTGTCGAATGAAAATGTTTTTGTTATGTCATAACACAAGAAATTGCTAAAATATCAAGCATTTATTGTGGTTTTTGATGGCTCTATTAGGTTGAACTGTCAACAAAAACTAAAAAAAAATTCTAATCTAATCTCGATATTTTTTGATGGAGCAGTTTTCATTCAATCCATTTTACGTGTCTCGATCAATCTGGTGTACTTTTCCTGATTTATTACCATCAAACTTTCTTCAAATCAATTATGGGTTTTATGCTAGATGATGGATTTTTATTTGAGAACTGAAATATTTTGCATTTCCAAAAACGTCTTCATTCAAAAATAGCTATGCGTTATACCATTAAAATAAATCTACAAAATGTTTTTTGATCTTACAATAAAATTGCGGCTAGCAAGTTCACTAGGCTGCGCAGAGCTTCTTCGCTGAAATTATTCATTTCCTGATAATTATCCGATAACGGGTTTGAATATACAAAATAAACACAATGTCAAGATAACTTCGTGTTTATTTGTCATGGTTGAGTTTAGAACCCTGAACAGATTTTCGGTGATAAGCCGGAGAAAAATGATGATGACGTCAAATCATCATGTTTTTTATGTCACGGGTAACGCACGTGTAAATATTCAGGCATGATACACTGGTTCTTGATAAGAGTCGAGGACTTGAGAGTTATGATTTGATCTTTTTATGGTATATTGGAATCTCAAAGTCTTGTCTGATACGATTGGATCTTCGAGGGTGTTTCCTTGTTACTTGGATTCATTACCATTAGGTCACTGCAAACTATGCCGAGTTGAAGAAGTTGCTAGGGAGATTGGATAGTTTTTACTATATTTCTTGTATGTTTGATTGGCATCTAAGCACTTCGAATCCTTGATCATGCCCGATTCAATTAACAACTCAAAAATTTGTGGGCTTTTGTTAAATGGGCATGGCTCTATTAACTGAAAGACATTAAGGTATTGGCTTGGAATTGTATAATTTGAATATTGTCTTCGTCCTTTGTTTAGACAATAAATTTTCTGTGTGATACCTGCTGTGTTTCTCGTGGTGAAATTTTAGCTCTTATATCATCAAGTTATTTTTCGCTAAAATGTAATAGTGTTGGGATACGAAAAGACGACCAGGTGCCATCAGCCATGGATATCTCAACGCATACTAGTCGATGTATGTTATTTGTTTGCGTATATATAATTGAATTCAATGAAGAAAAACAAAAAAGTGAAACAATTGTGCATAAATAATTAATAATCACTGATTTGCAATAATTTCGTGGCGAAATAAATAAGAAATGGTCCATTGTGCACAAAAATATGGTCCAAAAATGATTATTAGTTGGGAAATGTTGGTTGTCTCATCGATTTTAGATGGATGGACAGTCCATTTTGCATGTCTGGCAGTAAAGTTTGAGGTGCAAATTGCAGACGTAAAATGTCGATGTTAGCCTCACAACCATTTATGTGATTCTTCCATATTCATCTTAACACGAACAAGTTGGAAGAATCACAGTTTGCAGACGCAGGATTTGGGATAAAAAAACATGTGCTACAAACTCACCCGAAAAAATATTGATAGGATGAGTCGAACTTATGATTTTTTTCAGTAAATATATATCATTTTCATGTATAAATATCTAATAGATATGCTAAAAGTTTTTCCATCACGAAGGGTCATGTTTAGAAGGACCACCTAAAATAATGACAATCAATAAAGGTAGCATAAACTTGGACCAATACTTGAAGGTCGTGACGCGGACCAAGCACGGAAAAGACCAAAATTCTCATAACTCGATTAAAAAATATATGTCGAATGGTAATATTTAACATAAAAGTCAATGAATTATTAGTGATTCAACCCGAGATAATTTGGTAAGTTGGGTGAGCAACTTTTGGGTGGAATGTGTTCTTCCTTGTGAGTATTCGTGACAGAACAAGATGAATTCGGGTAGGATGGTCTACACACTTTCAAACAAGAAATGTTAGTGGGACGCTGAAAATGTATCCCAATATGATTACGTCAGTCAAGTATTTACGCAAAATAAAAAAATGCTTCAAGAAGATGAGTATTAAGAGGGTTTGTGAGAATGAAAATGAATTTGCTTTATTTTATCTTTGTTAAGCATATTTATAGGATACCAAGGTCGGTGACAGCACAAAATACTCGGGTATTGGCCACTGATCAAAATTTTCTTGCAATGTAAATTCTCAAATAAAATCAATATTTTAAGTTTGAATAATATAGTTTATGAAGTACAATATCGTTTGTATATAGATTGATTAGATAAATTTACTTTTAAGTTAAATCCGTAAGTTAATTACATTGACATATAAATTAATTTATAAACTACTTTAAAATTCAAATAAAACTGATAAAACAAAACATATAAATATTTGAAATGAAAATAATAACCAAACAATTGTCAGAATCTCACTACTACCTATAAATATTCTTTAATGATTGAATTTCAATTTATAAGTCATGTTTTTGACGAGATTATCTGATTTATCAATATATGCCGAACTCTATTATTCTAATTAACAAAATGTATTAACGAAGTGTCTTTGTTTTTTATTGCCTTTTTTTGACAATTTCAATCGTATTAACGAACCGCAGAATCCTCTAACTCTCGATTTTTGATCTATGAATATCAACATATACCTAACCTCGTATGTATATGAAAGTTGTAAATCCACTGATTATGTTACCTATCTTATTATAAAATCTCCTATTGGTCTCAATTGTAACATATAAAATCACTTCGAAGTTGATCATACTCCAAAGTTTCAATAAAAATCAATAACATAATAAGTATGCTTAAAAACTAATTCAATCTTTAAAAAAAATTAAAACATAATTGTTTTGGAGTAAGACACCCTAAATCCTAATTAAAATGGAATAAAAAATAAAAAACCGTTGTTGAGTTCTCGTGCTCTCCATTTTCTCCTGCTTTGAAACCCAGTTTGTGGCTGCTTCTTTTTTCAAATATGATGATTGTGGCCCTCCTTATCATGTATTAGGGCTATCCCCACATAAAGATGCCTCCAAGATTCCTCAAAACCGAAAAAAAATTGCGCAAATCTTCTTTCCTTATCAAGTAGCTCTAGGGCGGTCGAATTCTACAGTCCCAGCTTGAGCTTCTCGACGTTTATTTATTTTGTTCTCCACTCAGACGCGCTAGGGCAGGCGAAATCACCTGCCCTAGAACAACATGCTCACATATTTGGGCTTTAATTCTTTTTTTTTTTAAATCTAATTCACCTACAAATCAACCCAAAACATGTGAGAGAAGAAAAATATGCATAATATAAATAAAAAGGACCGAAAATAGACTCAACATATTAGAATCATGCAAGAATGAAACTAACAATCACAATAAAATATGTTAAACGATACTTATCGAACCTTATGCCCTGAGCCATAAGCTCATGGAAGGAAAAAAAATCTCTTCTCCCACCTTGATCTCAGAGGAGAATTTGATCGCTTACAAGTTGAGCAGTTGAGCTACGGATCTCGTGGACTGGGTGATCGATGACTTTGATGCCTTGGCTGCTCAACCCGAAATGTTTTCCTTCCATGTTTTTCTTTTTCCCTCATGTTGGTTTAAACCTTGTTTCTAACGCCTATCTTGGCATATAATCCTGAGATGAAGCAGGACTTTTCTTAGAGACGACGACTGAGAAGGTGGCCAAGGAAAAAATATGGCTACCCCGGAAACTGCCACCAAGAAGAAGGCCTTGGCCAAGAGGAGGACCGAGGAGGCTAAGAAAGCTGCGAAGGCCCAGGAGGCCCTGAAGTATTCGAAATAATGGGTGCTATGAGGTTCAAGATTCTCAAACCAGCACGGGACTGAGTCCACCAATGTGGTAAGAAAAGCTTTACATGCGATTCTATCTTCGTACCAATGTAACAATGTCACATTTTCAAACCAAGCCAGGTGTTCCTCCAGATCGATGTTTCCATCACAATATCTGATCCTGGCTAACTTATAGTGAATGGGCAAAGGCTCATTCACTATCTGGGCAGAGAAAGGAATCCTCTTAACTTGGCTCGGAAAGTATGGGAAGACCTAACATGTGCCTCTAATTTCTTCACTTTATTTCTCAATTCTTCTAATTTTTCAATATGGTGAAAGCCTTCGAGCCCACCTGAGAACTCTCTCCATCCTTTTTAGACTTGTCCCAAGGATGAGATTCGTCTTCAGATTCTTCCAGCTCCTGCACATGATTTGTTGAGGGTGGTAACGGGCGTATTCCTCAGTGGACCCCTAAGTCTGTATTCTCCCTTCCGGAAGGATTCCACTGAGTTGATTTTGGAGTGAAAATCATATATACGTCTATAAATATGATTTCTCACAGATGACACCAATTATGCTACCCGAGAGAATTGGGTAACTAGGTGGGCAACTTCTTAGGCTGGAACGTGTCATTTTCTGTGAATACTCGTTATCGTGTAGGATGAATCCGAATTGAATGGCCTGCATAGTTTCAAACAAAAATGCTAATAGGGGGCATGAAAGGTTTCTGGCATGACCACTATGATGCTCATGTCAGTCAAGTATTCACTCAAAGGAAAAAATACTTCAAGAAAATAAGTATTAAGAGAGTTTGTGAGAATGAAAATGAAGTCGCCTTATTTTATCTCTGCTGGGGATATTTCTACAATACCAAAGTAGGTGACTATCCCGGGATACTCAGGTATTGGCCACGATGGAAGGGCATGGCTCACATCTCGGCTTCATCATGATTTGTGAATGTGGGAGGAGAGAACATGCCTCTTGATTACCGGTGAACATTTTTCACGATCAGTTGATCTAGTCTGTGATACCCTTGTCACACATCTTAAAAATGAAAGATTTAAAATGAGTTTATAATGGCTTACAATGGACTTTTATAGAAACTTGGGTTAATCATTTTCGTAAAGCGAGAATGGATACGAAATAGTTGCTATAGGGGCCCATTGTGCAGTCACGCAGCCGCGGGTCTGGGCTCGGGGCGTGACAGAATGGTATCAGAGCCGATCACGGGCATGGAACACCGGGAAATAAGTGCTATGCGGGGCAAAGTGCTACGTGCATGAGAACCACATTTTGAACCTTCCGGGCAAAGTGTTACATGACGGGAGCCACCTCTAGATTCTCGGCGCTGGTGGATCGAGGGGTCAGGCCGCGACGAGGACGTCGCGTTCTGAAGGAGAGGTGATTGTGATACCCTTGTTCCACATCTTAAAAATGAAAGATTTAAAATGAGTTAATAATAGCTTATAATAGACTTCTATAGAAACTTGGGTTAATCATTTTCGTAAAGCGGTGGCGAATACGAAATAGTTGCTATAGGGGACTCATTGTGCAGTCACGCAGCCGCGGGCCCAAGCTCGGGGCGTGACATAGTTTCCTTAGTGTTTCTTGGTCCAAGATGTCGGATCCGAGCTTATATGAGCACTTAGCGATCTGTCATGTTTCAAGGTAGCTGCATGCTAGGGGTGAAAATAGTGGTTTGAAGGGAGTAGGCACTTTGCTCTACCAGGACTAGTTCCAGGCCGGTCTTCTATTGGTCTCCCAATACCAGCTTTGGGTGACCCTCAAATCGGCCTCTCCTTTTCTACCCAAGTTCAAGGATGACCCGAACCTTTCTCGAAATATCAATTAGCTTTTGGCACAAAATTTAAATTATATCTATCCATTCTAATTTGTTTATTCTTGTACTTATATGATATCCATTGGTTTCTTAACTAAAATTTTTGTTTGCAGGCTTATAGAATTCATGGAACATATATATACGTACGTGGGTATTTTTTTTTCAGTTTGAGTTCTTGTTTGGAAAAACAATTAGTTTTATACATAAAACAATCACCCAATCTGTTTTAGTAAAATCACCCATTAATTATACTATATATATGCACGAGACGTGATTTCTATTTATTTATTTTATTCATACTTAAGTTTTTTTAAAAAAAATTATGTATGTGTAGTAGGGCACAATTAGGGTGTACATTGATAAATTGAAGGCAGAGAAATGGATCTAGAACTTTATTACTACGACAAAAATTTGTGTGAAACGGTTTCACGAGTCGTATTTTGTGAGACGGATATTTTATTTGAGTCATTCATGAAAAAAGTATTACTTTTTATGCTAAGAGTATTATTTTTTATTGTGAATATCGGTAGGATTGACCCGTCTCACAGATAAAGATTCGTGAGACAGTCTCACAAGAGACATACTCTACTACTAAATATATATATATATATATATATATATATATATATATATATATATATATATATATATATAACCAAAATAATGTAATTTTGTTTTAAACCAAAATGGGAAAGTTAGGTTTGGCTTGTTTGAATGGATCGATTATATTGAAACCAAACAAAAACCGACTGGACCGAACCGAATCGAGTAAAAAAAATTAAATTTTTTATGCTATATATTTGTCATTATCTATAATATCCAAAAATTAAAGCCTCCACACACGGAGGGCAAATGTACGGCTAGAAATAAATCAACACCTACGAAACAAAGGCATTGGTCACATTTATTGTAACGTCTTGTGAAAAAATAAACGGAAATTGGTCTTCAGTATTTAGCCGTCGTTTTTTTTTTTGTTCAGTCCCTATGTATTTTGGTAGAGAGTGAACCCAAAGAAATATTTTGATTGGGGATTTTTCACCAACTTCCCCTAAAATAAACTTCCTGTGAGATGTCTGTATCAATGTTTTTCTATCTCGCCAATCACTGTATCTTATATTGGGTCAAATATTTGTTATAATCGAATCTCAAATTTGAAATTTTTGTGTATAATGAACTATAAATTATCGACGTGTCACCAACCACTCCTAATTTCCGTCAAGTGGTTTTCCAATTTAAAGTAAAACAGATGGCTGGGAGAGGTTCTAAACTTGCACGACAATCACATCGTCGTCTTGATTCGATCTTTCTTAAAAATGCAGTCTTTGCGACATAGTTTATAGTTTTGTTTGGGTTACAAACAAATATTGCTGCGAATCTAAGTGATATCGACAAATGAACAACGTAAATAAAAACATTGGGAGGTTTGAGAATTAATGTTAAAGGGTCAATTTTATTTCACGGCATATCACAAAAGACGAGGTGCTTAGTCCATGTTATATCGAGTGTGTTACTGATACGATTTTATTCAAGCACATCCATTGTGTTCGATGTTTTTGTGTAAAATTATATCCGGTACATTCACACGATGTAACATAAACTGAATTTTTTATGAGTGATAGATGAGTCGATTTAATAATTAAAAAAAATCAGATTTCACAATTTAATGTAATTTTTCTAAATGAAAATCATTTCTTGAATTTAAGACCATCCATCTTTACTCTAAATATATATTGTATATTTGAAACTGAGAAGCTTGGGGTAACTAATTTTTATTTATTTATTTTTATTAAAAACATCATCGTTTTCAAATTACTAAAAGATTGATTATATTTTTATTTTATAAAAATTATCATAAAAATTTATTTCAGTAAATTTTATCTATTTTTAAAATTTTAAAATAATCATATCATCGATAACAAAAGATTAGTATAAAAACCATTTTTATTTTTTTTAATTTTAAGATAGTATGTTGATTTATTTTTACGCAAAAAAGTTTAACATGTCGGCGCACATCTCATGTCAAAATTTCGTTATCAATTAGAAATTTTAATTTTTTTTTTAAAAAAAAAACTTATATAAATTTTGAATTGGAGTTACACATGTAATCAAGTATTTTCAAATGGATTCGATTGTGGTATCACATGTAAAAAAAAAAAAAAACAAAAAAAAAATTTTTAATAATAAAAGTTACTTTATTTTTACTTAATAATAGTTTATTTATTTATTATCTAATAAATGGGAGAAAGAGAAATGGGGCAGTAAAGTCTGTGCGGACTGACAACCACAAAAAAAGCAGCAAGACCATGTCACCACTGCTTTACATTTTTTACAAACCAAACAGTCCCCTATTTGTATTCTTACGGCGCGTGTTTTCACGCTGCTAATAAACTAAATTATTTACTATAAACAAATAAAAAGGCGATAAGGAATAAACAAAATTCATTGGAATTTTTAAAAATATGTAAAAGGAGTATAATAGGAAAGTTTTAATTTTTCTCAAATTAAATATTATATTATCTGTTAGACTTAATTTTGTTGTGGAGATGCTAGTACAAAAACAGTAGATGGCACATGGTTTGTTTCTGGAAGTTCGAAGATGAATCTTCTACGTCTCCCCTTCTTCTGTTTCCAGAAGGTATCACTAAAAGACTTTGGTGAATACAGTACAGCAGTTGTACACACCTACTTCAACAGGACTTACCCTTCGCCTACTGAAACTCTTAGTTTTACAACTCAACTACTTGAATGATCTTACGTTCTGGAAAGGACTCTTTTCCAGTTACAGATTCTTCTATTAATGAGATAATGAAGTGAATAACTTAAGAAGAGATAATGAAAATAGCGAGCACAATATGATCTCAAGTGATCAAATGTATGCAATGAAGCGTGTGCTGCTCTTTCAGTGTTGAGCTTTTGAGATAGCTGAAAGTTCTAGCGATGCTCGAATGATATTTTTCTGATTGAGATTCGTTCACTTCTTTTCTTGAAAAGTCTTCGTCTCCATATATAGGCTTCATCCAACGTTCTAAAATCTGAACGGCTCTTTTGACTTTTCAGTGGTTCAGTTTTATTGCTGAAAATGGACCCTGCAGAATACATTAAACCAATCAGTCTCAGTTCATACAAAAAATGGTAAGCCGTCTTAAATGTTACCGTACAACATTTAATGAAGCAATAAATGCTAGTATCACGTTAATAGATCAACGGTAATATTTAAAGACTTGAGATACACAAATTCTGCTATTGTTAATTTCGAGTTATGTATTCCTTCTAGTTCTGGTTTTAGCTAAGAAGTCATTTGTTAAGTAGATTAAACAGTACTTGATAAGTGCTGCTACTGATTTTAGCGCGGTACAAGTGCTTCTGGTTTTCTGCTTATTAAATCTACTGGTTTTATACTTAAGCCAGCATCTACTGGTTTTGTACTAGCATCTCCACAACAAAATTAAGTCTAACAATTTCCCCTTTGTGGTGATGCCAAAACCTAGATATTCCTTAAAACGTTAGTAGAACATATTGAGAAGCAGATAAAAGCAATTAGTATCCAGAAAATCAAGACAAGAAAATAAAACTAATTTGTTCCAATATCTCTGAAAATAGCTTCGTCTGGATCTTGATCCCTTCCAGAAGAATGAGGTCTGCTGCTACTTGCTCCAGTTCTATCTCCAAATCTATTGTCTTCCCCCTTTTTGGCATCACTATCCTTAGATTGAGTGATTAGATCATCAACTCGGCCTGTGAGGGTTTGGATTCCTGCATTCAACATTTCCAAGTATGGTGCTTGGCTCGAAACTTTGTCTGACATATTTGTAATGAGATTGAAATTGAGATTCAATCTTGGTATCAAGGAGTTCCAGCTTCGAATCCAAGGCTTCGACTTTGGTAGAAACTGCTGAAATTGAGGAGTGATGATCAGAAACGGTCTTGATGAGATCACTTTGACAAATCAAAATGAGTCCTTGATTGTGGAAAATATTCTTCTTGAACAAACTGAATTCGATAGAAAATCTCGTCAAAGAGTCACTGGTGTTAGGCCGAGGTTCCGTCAGTGGAGCTCGGGATTGAGGTTGGATTGCTTGGTTCTGTTCAATGGAGTCTCCCAGTTAGTCTATATGTATGTCTTGAGTTTGTTCAGTCTTGTATTGTAATTTATTTGTCAGGGAGATGCCCCGTGTATCTGTAGTGGTATTCGGTTGTTTTTGTGATGTTTTTGAGTCGACTATGAGATTCTTTTGATCTGGTGAGTAATTGGTAAGTTTTAATTTCTGCTTAGTCCTGGTTAGTGAGGCTATAGGTTGTTTAACTTCGGTTTTTGATTTAATGACTCTAGTTGGAGTATATTTTGATATAAATTGATGCTTGAGTTTTTCGGGATGTCCTATTTACAAGGAGGTCATGCCGAAATTTTTCTAGGCCCTGAGGTCCGTTGTAAATTATTTTAAACCATTTCCGCTGTAAATCTAAATCAAACCATTATTGTTTGATCATTAATTGTCATTAGAGTAAATGAGCCTCACAAAATTTCATTATACTGACGTATATATTAGGTTTATATTGTAGGTTTGATAGTTGAAAAGATTTTAGGTATATTTCAAAGAGACTTTAATTTAGTATCGAATTGATTGTACAATTATTTTGGGAATTATGGTTATTTTGTTGATTATCGGAGTTGTCGGGATTTAATGGAGAGATAATTAGTTGATTTAAGCTCATTGTTTGAAAAGTTGGAGTTTTAGCAAAATAAATTAAACTTTTGTTGTTTTGAGAAAATAATCTGATCGCTTAACTCTTACAATATCATCAATAGTTTCGGAAGAAATTGTTGATGACATATGTGTTGCTTGTAAATAGAGAACACTGAGATCTTCTGGACTTCGATTTTTTGTCATTCTGAAATAAATTGTTGAAATAATAAGTTAATACAAAATATTATAATAAGGAAAAAAAAACACATATAAAAAGTTTATAAGTATAAATTTTAAAAAAAATATTTAATATATATAAAAAATAAAAAATCAATCTTCACTTTTCATATAAACAAATACTTGTTTTTTTTTTCTGTTTGATTATTTTACTCTTCCACCCCCTTATTCATAATAAGAAGAGTTATGTTCCGAAATTTACTGTAAGCGGACGCAGAAAAACCGCTACTAGCTTGCAGCGGACGCTGCACTCTGCAAATGCAAGGTCCGCCACATTTGGTGGGGTTTTGAAGTATTACTACAATACCCCACACACATTATTGTTAAAATATTTTTTAAAAAAATTAATAATAAAAAACTCTTATTTTTAGGGATGTCAATGGATCCGAGTTTTACCCAGACCCACAATGGACCCACGTGTATGGGGTGGGTTTGAGCATACTAAATGGGTCATGGGGCGGGTCTCGGGTCCAATTTTTCAGACCCGTCCAGATATGGGGCGGGTCATGGGTCCTATAATACCCGTCCCATATATATGGATATAAATACTCTAGGAGTTTTAGTTTTATTAATTTTCATTTTTTTAGTAGCTCACCTCAATCATAACGGTTTTAGTTATTCCTATGTCAGTTGTTGGATTTGAATCTGCTTTTAGCAATAGTGGAAGAATAGTTAGTCCTTATCTTAGTAGACTTAATCCAACGACTTTAGAGGCATTGATGTGCTCGCGAATATGGTTGTGGAGTGAGGTAAATGGTAAATAAATCACAATTTTATTTTGTTATTTTACTTTAATTTTAATTTTTTTACTGTACTTTCTCTTTTTAAATTACATTTTTTTACAATTTGAAATTACAGTTTTATTTTTTCAATGTATTTTGTTTATTTAATTTTGTAGTTAAATTTTCAAGTAGTTTATTAACTTGTCCCACCATTCTTGATGAAGAGGAAAATGATCTCGAAGAATGTGTCTGAAATATTGTTTACTCGTTGATTTTATATTGATCTGTTTAAATTATGTTTTATGACTTATTTTTGGGGATGTCAAGATTTTTTTGGAGAGCTAGTAACTAAATTTTTTTTTATGTAATTCTTTATGTCATGAAAATATTTTATTTATTATTATTAAGTGTTGTCGAAGACATTAATTAATTTTTCACAATGTTGTGTTTAGAGGCTTGTCTGTTTTATAATTCAGTCATCTGAGAAGAAAGATTAATTTTTTATTTTAAAAAAATTCGGGTCTCACAGGTCTCACGGATCTACCCGGCCTCGTTTCGTATTCGATGTGGGGTGGGTCCGAAGAATATTTAATCAGGGTGGGGCGGGTAATGGGTCAAAGTTTTTTTCATGGGGAGGGTCTCGGGTTTAGCCAAACCCGCCCCATTGACATCTCTACTTATTTTGTCATATTATATATCAATCTACTAATTATTTTTCTTATATCAATCAAACCAGTGAATTTAAATTACAATTTTATCCTTAATAAATAATGTTATTGATATTTTTTAAATTATTAAAAAAACAAAATGGTAATTTACAATTTTATTTCAAATTTAATCAATAAAATCAAACAAATTATTATTTATTATCAAATCAAATGCATAATGAGATAAAAATTAGGAGTCAACTTATGTAATAGACATCACATGATTCAATTAAATATCTTGAAATTTATTTCATATGGAATTGATAAAGTTTTATTAACCAAGCCACTGTCAATGGGTCGTCATGTCTAATTTCAATTATCAATCTTGTTCTATTCTCCCATGATACTCATTTCATGTAAAAATTTTACTACGAAAAATAGAACAAAAATATCATTAAATTCGTGGAGCTTTAACCACTCTAATTTTCGATAACAGCTCAATAATATTATACTAATTATATTTTTTATAATATTAAATTATTTATCAAAATATTATTATCTTATTTTTAATTTCATAATTAAAATATTATTAACAGATCATCAATAATTTATTTGTTATTATAAATATAAAAAATAAAAAACAGTTAGAGAGACACGCGCTTTGAGCAAAGAAGGCTCGAAAGTCGAGGGGTGTGGGGGTAATATTAACCACGGTAAGAAGCAAGAACTGACAGGGAGAATTATAAATAACCAAGGTTAAATCTGTCAAGTCAAATAACTATTCTCCCTCAGAACCCGTACAGTTCGGACCAGCAGTAAAAAGGATGTTTCCTTGAATCTCGCGATATCTTTTCCAAACAGCACGACACGATATTTTCTCAACTACTCTACCTTTTGTTTGGCTTATATAAAGGAAACACACATTATTACAAATTTATTGTTAATTTTACAATTAATTAAATTTCAAGACATATTTAATTTTTTTTAAAAAAAATTAAAATTCAAGATACATTTCCGATCACTATGTTAAATTAAATATAGAATAATAACTGAAAGAATTTAGGTTATATTTTGATGGAATAATATGAATTTGTGAGATGATTTCAACTCGAATGTTCTCTTGTAAAATAGTCTTACGAAACTTTATCTGCGAGGCAGGTCAATCCTACAAATATTCAAAATAAAAGTAATAATCTTAACATAGAAAATAATAATTTTTCATTGATGACCCAAATAAAAGATCCGTCTCACAAAATACAACCCGTGAGACCGGTCTCACACAAGTTTTTACCTTCAAAATGATTAGGTAAAATAACTGATTTGATATCGAAACAAATATGAAATGTATGTAAATTTGGACAAACCAACATATTTTAAATCATTCGTCTTAATTTTTAATTAAGTAAAATAAATTAAAAATCAAATCTTTCGGTTAAAATACAATTTTATTGAATTTTGAAACGAAGTATTGAGGTCGAATGATAACAAACTCTTAATTTATTTCCAAAAATAAAAAATCAAAATAATATATATATTTGAAAAATAATAAAAAAAGAATGAAATATTTATTTTTCTAATTTATAAACGGCGTCGTTAACGTGGAGTGGAAGGGTAATGAGGCCGTCCAGTATCTTTTAACAGAGCCGACGATTTTTGTGGCAATGTTTTGTTGTAATCGTTGCAACCAAATATTCCTACTCTACTAATCTGTAATGTATTCTCGTGTTTTTCTTTTCCTTTTATCTTTCTTGTTTCTCTTAAATGAATGAATCTCAGATTCGTAAATTACTCGCATTTTTCGTCGTCAATTCAAGAATCCTCTGTCCTGTCGACTCATTTACCCCACAAACACAGTTACATACATCCACTCAGTGTTTTTCCACTCCCACTTTGTGTGTAAAAAGTCCTGCAAACTCAAACCACTTTATCTAAATTCTGCAAGGAAATTGATGTTAGCTCTCTGCTTTTTTGAAAGATGCAATTTTTGGTTTGCTTAGTGCTGTTGGTATGCTTTTTAATGAATGATAAATAATTCGTGATGGGATTTTGTTTTGAATTACTGTACTTGGTATTAGTGGCGTTGTTTCACAGTACCGGATGTCATGATTTAATTTTTTTATTTTCCTTTTGTTTTTGGCGCAGAGTTGAACGGTGTCCGGAATTGCCGATCCTTTTGAGATTGGTCGCTGCATTTATTGAAGAAGAAAGCTATAAAGTTGAGATCTGTGTTGTTTTTCGGTAGGATTTGAAAACATATATATAGAAGGAGAGAAGGAAGAAAGAAACTGCATTTGGGTTTTGATAAGGAGGACAAATCATGGATATGACTGAAAAATGCTTAAATTCTGAGCTGTGGCACGCCTGTGCCGGAGGCATGGTGCAAATCCCGTCGGTGAACTCGAAAGTCTTCTATTTCCCTCAAGGCCACGCGGAGCACACACTAACTGCTGTGGATTTCGGGGGTCTGCTCAGAATTCCGGCGATGATTTTATGCAGAGTTGGTGCTGTGCAATATTTAGCCGACCATGAAACTGACGAGGTTTACTCCAAAATTAGGCTGATCCCAGTTGGGAGCAACGAGCTTGGCTTGGAAGATGATGGGATTATGGGGAGCAATGGATCTGAATCTAACGAAAAACCCAGTTCCTTTTCGAAGACGCTGACTCAATCTGATGCAAATAACGGTGGGGGATTCTCCGTCCCAAGATACTGCGCGGAGACTATTTTCCCACGGCTGGATTACACGGCGGACCCGCCAGTGCAGAATGTAATTGCTAAAGATGTACATGGGGAAACTTGGAAGTTTAGGCATATTTACAGGGGTACGCCAAGGCGGCATTTGCTGACTACTGGATGGAGCACTTTTGTGAATCAGAAGAAGCTGGTGGCTGGTGACTCAATTGTGTTCTTGAGGGCAGAAAATGGGGATCTTTGTGTCGGGATAAGGAGGGCGAAGCGGGGCGGCGGCGGCGTGGGTTGCACCGAATCCTCTTCTGTGTGGAGTTCTGTGAGTGCTGGAAACTATGGGGGATTTTCAGCGTTTTTGAATGGAGAAGAGAATAAGGTGATGATGCATAGGAGCTTTGGTAATGGGAATGTGAGGGAGAGGGGGCGGGTCAGGCCCGAATCAGTCG
The DNA here is from genome assembly GCF_025594145.1 of Primulina tabacum. Lineage (NCBI taxonomy): Eukaryota > Viridiplantae > Streptophyta > Magnoliopsida > Lamiales > Gesneriaceae > Primulina > Primulina tabacum. The sequence goes on along the minus strand of NC_134552.1, from coordinate 143,744 downwards.
TTGAATCGGCTTTCTTGGCGGCCAATGGCCAGCCATTTGAGGTGGTTTATTATCCAAGGGCGAGCACGCCTGAATTTTGTGTGAAGGCGGCATCTGTGACCGCTGCTATGAGGGTTCAATGGCGGTCCGGTATGAGGTTTAAGATGGCATTTGAAACGGAGGACTCGGCTCGAATCAGCTGGTTCGTGGGAACTATAGCTTCTGTTCAGGTTGCTGATCCTATTACATGGCCTAATTCAACATGGAGACTTCTTCAGGTGGTACTCTTCTTCTCGAGTGTTTTTGTTGGTTGGGTTTTGGAATATTAGGTTGTTAGAACTTTTCTTTTCTTTTTTTCCTAGCACAATTAGAATGAATGAAGAATCATTTTTTCTTGGATTCATGTCTAATCATAATTTTGGAACTAAATGTTAGAAACTGAGTTTTTGGAGTAACTAGGATTTAAATAATTCTTCTCAATGTGCCTTGATTCGGGTATTTGATTATGAAGTTACTGCAAAACTGATTTGTAATGGTTGTGGAAAATCCGTTGTTGGTTTACTTATGAATCTTTGATACAGTCCAAGACCTTTAATCAGATGCAAAACAAAGATGTATCTTATTTCTTCTCTTGCGTCCTTTGTATATTTTCTTCATATCTTCGCGATTCATCTGCTTCCGTCTAAGAAGGGAAAAAGTTCTTGAAGATGTACGGATCTTTGACATGTTCTTACATTTGCTCGCACTAAATGTCATTATAGGTCACATGGGACGAACCAGATCTGCTGCAAAACGTGAAATGTGTTAGCCCGTGGCTAGTTGAAATGGTCACGAATATGCCAGTCCTCCATATTTCACCCTTCTCACCGCCGCGGAAAAAGTTGCGGTTACCTCATCATCCAGATTTCCCTCTCGACGGCCAGTTTCCGGTGCCGTCATTTCTAGGCAATCCCCTAGGCCCCAGCAGTCCCTTTTGTCATCTACAAGACAACTTAACTGCAGGCATACAGGGAGCCAGGCATGCTCAAATTGGAGTCCCATTTTCGGATCTCCATCTTAACAACAAACTGCAAATGGGATTGTTTCCGGTCAGCATCCCACGACATAACCCTCGGGCTAAAATTCCTGAAAAAATCTGTAAAAGCAATTTAGACGGTAATGAAAATATTTCTTGCTTGTTGAGCATGGGAAACTCTTGTGAGAAATCCCATGTACATGATGGTGTCAAGAAACCACAATTTGTACTATTCGGTAAGCCAATACTTACCGAGCAGCAGATGTCCTGTGGTAATGTTGATGAAAGCTTCGATCTTGATGGGCAAGATCGTTCCAAGGGTTTGTCCAGTACCCAGTGTATGCCGAAACGAGCTGAACTTGGTCTCAACGCCCATCTCTGCAAAGTGTTCTTGGAGTCGGAGGATGTTGGTCGTACCCTTGATTTGTCGGTTCTTGGATCCTACGAAGAGTTGTTTTTAATGTTAGAGAACATGTTCGGGATAGAAAGTTCGGAACTAATGAGCCATGTGTGTTATTTTGATGCAGCAGGTGCTGTTAATCGTGCGGGAGATGAACCGTTCAGGTTAAACTCATCGCCCCTTGGACTTAATTTACTCTCTATACTATCGAAAATCTCGTGATTTTACATAGGAAACAGTCCGCGACATTCTAACCTCACCTCACGTACCTGCAGTGAGTTCAAGAAGACTGCTAAAAGATTGACCATTCTGATGCCGAGCAGTAACATTGCTGAAAGGTAAATGCCGATTTTCTTACCTGTTCCTGTAATATTTTTTCCATTCCGATTTACTTGTATTTATGTGCGCCAATACCCAACAATTCGAAATTGAGAAGTTGAAGAAACTGAAAAATGTATAAATTTGAATTACAGGAAACTGATCACCGGTTTGCTGATGGCCGATCGTGGACTAGATTCATCGAAACAGGCAGGACCCTTGAGCATATTTGCATAGTAATAAATAAAGGCCATTCAAGTGAGACATGAGATTATTAATGAATGTTTAATGTTATAAAGGACAAAGTCACTCACTACTTTTTAAGGACACCTCTATTTGAAGAACTTTATGCATTTTTCATCAGTATCTTGTTCAACACTCGGTGTCATGCGTCAAGTTGAGTTGGTGCCTAGAAATTTGTTCGTGTTACCGTATATGGGTAGTATCCTGATCCAGTTTCAAAGATGCTGCAAACTTTTTTCAATGTAACATGTGATGTTCTCGTAACCTTTGGATTTGGTGTTGGGGTAACGCAAAAACAAAAATAAAAATAAATAAATAAAATCTATATTGAAGCCGAGTTTGTAGGTGAAACACACATGGGATGATGATGCCTACCATTTTGGCATGCCCACGAGTTTGTCTACTGCTCGTACTCTTCTTGAATTGCTATCATTTTCCCTTCTGGGCCAACCCAAACGTCGTGGAATTACAATAATGCCCTTATCCAAAATATTCCTCATTTTATACTTTAAAAATTTTCTTTTTCAAATCGAATCAAATTTACATATAAACTTCATATTTAATTCATTTAAAAAATAAAAGTAAAAATCAGTTAATATAGGTAAATTAGTAAACTAAAAAGAAAATATATAAATAAATTTAGAAACTGAATTATATATAATTTATAGAAAATTTGGATCAAATGGCAAGATGAGGGGGGAAGTGGGGTCATAGATGGAGGGTCAAAATGAAATCTTTGGACACGTGCGGTCCTGGACAAAAGTTAATGAGCTTCGATTTTCAAACCTTTTGGTTTCGGTTTCATGTGAGACGATATCACAAATCTTTATCTATGAAAAGGGTTAACCCTATCGATATTCACAATAAAAAATAATACTCTTAACATAAAAAGTAATATTTTTCATGGGTGACCCAAATAAAAGATTCGTATCACAAAATACGACCCATGAAACCATCTTACACAAATTTTTGCATTTTCTGTACTTAACTTTATTTTTAAAAAAATATGTAAGCTTGCTTCTATATTTTGCATCTTGTTTCTTTTTTACTAATATATTCATATTAACTAAGTCTCGAGTATCATTAACGGTATGAAAAACAAACAACCATATATATTTGAGACGGAGATGACGATGATGATGATGATGATGATGATGATGATGATGATGATGATAATAATAATAATAATAATATTCTTGAGTTTCTTTTAAATATTTTTTTCTTGAAATGGTGAACTTTAATTGTATAATCAGTAATCGATTTAAACAAATTCAAATTGTTAAATCAAAAATCATTTCACAAATCCCATTAACAAAAGCATGAATTTTCAACACACTCTTTCTTCATCCCAATGTGTGGGCTCTTAGTTTTCAGTTCAAAAACCAGGAATTGAGGAAACATCATGTTCCAAATGCATGGGATCACAATTCATATTTGACGATCGAAATACGATGATTGAGTTTGTGTAGATTTAAAAGATTAAAATGATCATATTGTTCTCATGGGATAATTTTTTTTATTATAGAGTTTCAAGCAGTATGAGAGATCGTATATTTGTTATATATTAATTAATTGCAAGCTTGTGCAGGAGAAACGTTTGGGAAAATATAAAAATAATCAATAAAATTTATTATCATTAACTATACATTTTTTATTGAATGAAAATAAGTAGACACAAAGGCCATTAATGTTTGTCAATTAAAATAAAATCGAGAATAACATATTATACTCTCTTTTCTTTTGATGAAAGTCAAAACATAAATTTGGCTGACAATAATTCCAAATATTCTATCATACTTGAAACTGTATTTTTTATTGACTAAGTTTCTTATTTCTTGCATAATTAATATCATATATATAATATATACACACACACAAAATTAATTCTTTTATGGTCATGTTTTTCTCAAGATTTTCCTCTTCGAATACAACTAATTATATCTTATTACCAGTTAAAAAAATTCATTTTTTCTTTGAAGAATAAAATATAAAAAATAACGTAAAAAGGGTGGTTTTTTTTTTTTTTTTTTTTTGGGAATAAGAGAGTTTTGCAAAAATAGTGCAAAACTCTCCTAGTGCTGGCAGACCCTAATTTATCAAACTAATTAATATATTTTTTAAAATATTATCTTATAATAAAGTAATTAGTCAATGATTTCTTTTAATTTCTTTCTTTATTAAAATATTAAATGAATGTTTAATTTATAACAAGAGAAAATAATGACATGTGAGCGCAAAATATCTTAAATTTTGGGGCATAACCCCCAAGTCCATTAATTTAAAGAATATATTTCTTGTCAGACGATCTCACAGATTTTATTTTGTGAGATGAGTAAATTTGATCTATACTTAAAGTTATAAATAATATTTTTATCATAAAAAATAATATTTTTCATGAATCAGATTGAGTTAGAGATCTGTCTCATAAAATTAACTCGTGAAACCGTTTTACGAGAATTTTTGAGTAATTTAAATAAGAGACGTGGCCCAAAATATTAAAAGAAAAAAATAAAAAAAAAGTGTCATATTGGCCAAATTTCCATTTAAAGTAAGTTATGTGGTCCCAAGTAAGGTCCAAAATACCATAACGTTGTAAATCTTGGAAAAATAAAAAATGACTAACTAAATTATTTTAATTGCATTAATTAAATATGATATGCATGTTTACATGTTTAAAATATGATTTTCCATAAGAATGAATAAAACTGGGTTTTAAAAGTCATTCGAGACGCGATCGAGGAACGTAGACTGGACACCATAGAGTAAAAATATTTTTATTAAATTATTTTTTTAATTATTTAATATATGATATATTTTATATGTTATTTTCGAAAATAATGACTTTTGAGGTGCTTTTACACATCGAGTTGTATTTTTAATTGGTAGTCGATTTATTTACAAAAATAAAGACTTTTTGGGAACTCAGCTAATACTTTTGAAAACTATCCTAAACGAAATATTTTTCTTACTCTCTAATTGGCCTATTATACCAAGGTTTTTGGGCCAAGCTTTCCACCAAATTATTTTTATCAAACTTAAACCCCCAAAACCCTAATCTACACACACATACTCACGCCTCAAGAAACATTAGGACTTCTAGGGTTTTTCTCTCAAACACAAGGCCACACACACACGTCCAAGAGCCTTTTCACGTGATCTTTGATGGAGGAAACACGACAAGGATCCCCTGTCTCTCCGCCAATGTCCCTCGCGTCTACAATTGTTTTCGTGCGTGAAACACGCAAAGACACGTCTTAATCTTCCTTCACTCATCAGTTCGTACCATATTATGTGTGTTTATATATGATTGGATGAAAAACATGATCTCCTCTTATATATTTTCGTTTTTATGGCTTGTACATGATAAAACTTGAGTTTTCATGCTTTCAATTTCATGTTAATGATGCACAAAGGGGCTGCTATGGTAGGGACATCAAAAAAGACGAATTTCAGTGTGATTAAGGGTCCATATAAGCTTGGCTAAGGGCTGGACAAGGAGGGAAATAGGTTGCACATTTTTGAAGGGTTCAAAAACAAGTTAGGGTTTTTTGGTTTTAGGGTTCTTGAATGGGAAGGCTATGTGGTGCTGTTGGGTCATGTCCAGGTGTCCTAAGGGGGTCTAGTCATGGCCCTAGATGGGTTAAGGGGCACCTGGAGCGAAGAGAAGAGCTGTCGATGCCAGGTTGGAGTCGCACGAGCCTTGTGATGCACGGATTGAGGGCATGTCGTGCATGGGCTGTAGGGCTGGTCTAGGAAAGGTCCAAGGGGTTCGGTTAGGGTCCTAGCAGGGCTAGATAGGGTTTAGTTGGGTCGGTTAAAGGCTAGGAACGAAGGAAAACTTGATTTGTTAAGGTTAGGTTTGGGTTGAATATGGGCAAAAAATTCAGAAGCTTTCTAGGTGATTTCTATGGGTTTTATTCGGCTTAATTTGTGTTGAAAAAGGGTTAGTTATGTGTTTATAAGCTATGGTTCAAGTTTGGTTAAGTTTCGAGTCGATTCGGGTTAAAACCGAGATGTATGTTTAAATTTTAAAACGAATTGAAAAATTAGTCAAAGAGCTTAAGTTTACACATAAGAAATGTTTATGGGTGTATTTTAAGGTGTTATGTTAAGTTTGAATAGATTCGGGTCGTCGTTTTAAGGTCTAAAAGTAAATTTGGAAAGTTAGGGTTTTATGGTCAAAACAGTCATTTTGCACCTGAAAAATGTTAGACGTCCTAGCAGTACCATGAATCCTGTATTGAATGTTAAAATACTTATTGTGAAAGATTATAGAATTTTATGATGCTAAAATACGTGTTGCATGCTTGGCTTAAAAGAAAAATGTTACATGCATGAATTTTTATAAGTGATGGATATAATGAAAGGCTTGAAAGAGGTGACTTGATTGTGACTAATACGAATATGAAATGATATGATGATATGTAAGTCCAATGCTCAGTTGACGGGTGAGAGTGTCGCTAATGTCCCCTCTGCCTGATACCATGGTTATACATAAGATTGATCAATCGACCAAAAGCTGAAACGAAAGTCACAATAAATGATCCGAATTCAATAAAAGGGAAACATATATGTATATGATGAAAGGAAAGGTTATGATGAAAGGAAAAATATTTTAAGTTGTACATGTTCATGAAAAACTATTTTATTATTAGTATTTTTCAATGTTGTTTGTGGATGTATATGTATTACTTGTTATAACGGTTAAGGGTTGTCGAATCATTAGATTCACTAGGTGTGAATGATGCAGGTGAACATGATTTTGATGATGTTGGAGGACTTGATGGTTGAATTGGCTGAACTGATGGTGCACCTAACCCGATGAACTTTACGAGTTTTTCCGCATTAGTATGATTTTAAATATTTTATGACCTTTTATGCTTTCGAGTGGTTTTTGAGAGGATTTAAGAGTTTATGCTATTTTTTGAAAAAATTACTAGTTTTAGATTTGGTTGGACGGATTACGATTTTATGTTTTGCACTGCGTTCTTTTGGATTTTCAAATAATAGGTTGGTTGGTTTATTTTTAAATTGCGCAATAACTATATATATATATATGTATGTATGTATGTATGTATGTATAAGTATATTTTGGCCGAGATGTTTAAAAGAAAAAAAATAAAAAATATCTAGTACATTTTAAAGAAAAACGAGTAGTAGACGTTTCGGTTGGTATCAGAGCAAATTTTCTTGTAAATGGTTGTGCCACCACCAGTTCCGGAAAGCTCAGTCGTCAAGTCCTTAAGTTTGTAAGTTTTAAATGTTTTAAATGATTTTAATGATGGTACCTGCATGTTTACATAGATTATATTCTTAAATTACATGTTTAAATACTTTTTGAAGTTAATTGATATTTACGCTTAAGTTGCTCGATAATAGATTTTTATATGTTATATGGTTAGAAGCTTAGATTTTAATGCATGTTGGCTACATTTAGAATTTGAAAAACGTTCAGATATAATGCCTCTTAGACGTGCACTTAGTACCGATAGGCAAGCTGACACTCACGAGGATCGTCAAGAGAATGCACACCCACCTCCTAATGGGGATGCTGCTACTCGTATTCTAGATGACATGTCACATTTCTTTGAGCAGCAGGCTCCGAGGCCACAACACAATATGTATGATCAGTTCCGGAGGCTGAGTCCGAAGGAGTTTTCTGGCACCACCGACCCATTTGCTGCCGAGGGTTGGATTAGATCCCTTGAGGTGCATTTTCGTTATCAGAATATGGGAGATGCTGACCGAATTAGGTGTGCTACTTATATGCTTCAAGATGTTGCTTTTCTTTAATGGGAAGGAGCTGAACAGGGTATCAATCTAGCCACCCTCACTTGGGTGCAATTCAAGAACATCTTCTAGGAGAAGTATTTTACTGCTGATGTCCGAGGATGCTTGAAGAGGGAGTTTATTACTCTCCGTCATGAGGACATGACTGTGGCTGAGTTCGTTAGGAAGTTTGATAGGGGTTGTCACTTTGTGCCCCTCATTGCAAGAGATGCTGCTGAGAAACTGAGGCACTTCTTGGATGGTCTCCGACCTACTATACACCATGATGTGATGTTGATGCGGCCAGTGGACTATGCAGCTGCCACTGCTTGTGCTTCCAAGCTGAGCAAGCCTTGAAAAATATTGATTTTGAGATGTAGCGCAAGAGATAGCAGCACCAGCAGAACTCTCAGTTAGTCGAGAAAAAATTTACGGGGCCTCTCAAAGATCAAAGGCAGCAAAAGCCCCAAGGACTGTAGAAAAATCCGGGGCAACAGAAGCCACCGCAGTCTAGAGCACCAAAACCTGAAGAGAGGCCACTGTGCAAAGAATTCAATCGCTCAAACTTTGACAAGTGCATGTGAAGAACATACAAGTGTTTCGTGTGCAAGGAGGAAGGACATAAGGCCACTGACTGATTAAAAAAGAAAGGACCAACTGTTGGCAAAGCTTATGTTATGCATGTTGAGGAAGCAGAGCCAGACACGACTCTGATACCTGGTAACCTTGTTGTTTAACATTTTTATATTGCTTCTATTGCATGAAATGTTAAAATGGGCTAGTAGAATTGATTGGGATAATAAAGAACTTAGAGGAAATATGTTGTATGCTCTACTTTAGTTGGATTTAAGGGATGACATTGAGAATTATAGAATTGGGTATAAACTATAAGATTTAATAATGTAAATGAATGAATTAGATCAAAATAAGAATTTTAGGGCTTAAAAAATAAGGGACCAAATTTATAGGGGCTAATGCAAAAACAGAGAGATTAAGGGTTAAATTGCTCAAAGCCAAGATTTCAAGGGCTAAACCGAAATTTTAAGAAGTCCGGGGACTGAAATTGATGAAAGAAAATTCTAAGGCGAAAATTGGAATTTAAAAAATTCAGGGACTAAATTGAAAAGTTTTGAAAGTTCAGGGGCTGTTTTGCGTATTATAGAAAAACAAGGGCTATTTTCGTAATTTCTAGAATTCAGGGGTCAAAACAGTTAATTTCAAGAAGTTTAGAGCCTAAATTGATTGAATTCGAAAATTTTATTGGGATAGAAATGAAACTCAAAATTTTAAGGACTAAAATGAAGAATTTCGAAACTTTAAGGTTTTGAAATGCTATTTTCGAAAATTATTTGGGTAAAATTGTGTATTTTTCGAGAATTATTAGGTCAAAGTTGTAATTTTTGAGAGTTTTTGGGTAATTAGCGATAGAAATTCTTTAAGTTTCGACACGATTGGATTTGATGGTATAATTGTCGCAGGAAGAATATTCATTTTAGGTGTAGCTACCTATGCATTGCTGGATTCGAGAGCTACACACTCATTCATATCCGAGACGTTCGTCAAGCGACTAAAGATTATACCTGAGGATTTGGATTTGGTCTTTAGAGTTTCCATTCTTTCTGGTGATCAGATAGTTACCACGAGCATTATCAAGAATTTGGAGCTTCGTTTGCAAATGCATGTGGTTCGGGCAGATCTTATCGTACTCCCAATGCCTGAATCCGACATAATTTTTGGCATGGATTGGCTATCTTCGAATGGAGCTTCGATAGATTTTCGGCAGAGGTCAGTATACATTAGGCCGCCCAGCGAAAAATCCTTCGTCTTTGAGGCAGCAAGGAACAAGCAAATGCCGCACATTATCTCATGTATCTGTGCGAGGAAGCTTATGAGACGAGGCTGCCAAGATTTTCTAGCATGTGTTATTTTAGCACCTGTTCCTGTCAGTCAGAAGCTAGAGGATGTTGAGATTGTCAGAGAATTTCCTAGCATCTTTCCTGAGGACGTTTATGGCATTCCACCTGTAATGCCCGAGAATTAATCACTGTAATTAACGATGATTTATTTACAATTTTATGTGATTATGAAAGGATTAACCGAGACACGATTTGAGATAACGTGTAAAAAGATGTATGTGCGAGGATGAGCTCTCGCGCATATGTGCGAAATGTCCAGAGGACCTCGCGCATATGCGCGACATGAACCCGCGCATGTGCGCGAGGGTGGCAGAGAGTTGGGCAGAAATTTGAGTACCTCGCGCATATGCGCCGAATGAGGGTGCGCATATGCGCGAGGCACTGTGCACATCATGCGCCGAGACATATACGTAAACTTCAGAAAACGAGAAATCGAAGGGGAACTTTGGGGAAAAATTGTCCTTGAATCTTAGGATCGCGATTGTGTAAAATCCGTCCGTCTGATTTTGAATCTGACTTCGGTACTGTGTTCATATCAACGCAGGCTACAACTGGACGTAAGTTTTACTAAGTGTTGACATGTTTTGAAATTATGATATTGTCAGAATTGCATGGAATTCATATATGATGTTCTGGACATGTTAGACATCATAGAATCGAAGTCAGATTAAGAAACGGGCTGATTATGGAATTGTTATGATTTCTGAAGTTAATTGACTGAGATATGATATCAGATTGTATTGGTATCGGTTATTGGTTGAGGGAATTATTATCTGGTGATATTATATTGACCGGGATATCGGGATCGTGCGGTTATACCGTTGATTTTGAATTATTGATCAGATTGGAATTGGTTTGAGCGGTATATTAATATGATATTATTGATATTGCCATTGCCAGATCGAGGGATTGATAGAGTTTGAATTCCAGACCGAAACCACGAACGAAAGGTATAAGTCAATGTGGTATTGGGAGATCGACTTGAGTCGGTTTAGACTTGAGTTTCCCTAAATCACATACTTTAATTTATTGCATTGATATTTGCATTGATTTGATTGATGTACTTGTTTTCTTGATTTATAGATAACAGGTATTAGACGAGTAATCTTGTGACAGAAGTGCCTGATAGTGGCGGGATCGCCACGGGCACATTGCACGATGTCATAAGATAGTGTATGGGCGATAGTGCCAAAGTCTGTCACCGGATGATTGGCTATCGATGTGGATGGAAATGTGGCTTCTTCTATTACTGGTGATCGGTACTGTATCGATGTGGATAGAATCGTAACTCTTCTATTACTGATGATCGATATCATATCGATGTGGATAGAATCGGAGTTTCTTCTGTTACTGGTGATCGATACTATATCGATGTGGATAGAATCAGAGCTTCTTCTATTACTGGTGATCGATACCCTATCGACGTGGATAGAACTGGAGTCTTTTCTATTACTGTTAGTCGATATGGGAATGCCAACTTCTGGAACCGGGATCCCTAGACTAGGATTGAGTCTAGTCTGAATTGTAGAGTTACGAGTATTGTCGACAGTCTGATATTGATTATGTTTCAGATTTTGATACATATTGCTGTTATCTGTTACATGCTTCATATTTGTTTATATGATTGCATGTTTCGTTGATTTATACTGGGATTATATTCTCATCGGAATTATCCGGACTGTTGTCTTGTTTGTATGTGTACATGACAACAGGTGGGACATGATCAGGGTCCAGGAGATGAGGAGAGATCGTGATAGAGTGGAGACTTCGGACTTTGATGTATATAGGGTTTTGGCACTTGATAATTAGATGTTGAACCTTAGTTTTTACTGATTTGTAGACGGTACAGAACTTGTACTTTATTTTATACTGAGTTGTATATTAGTTTGATTTCACTACATTCCGCATTAAAAAGAAAAAAAATTTTATGACCCTAATTACTTGATTAGTAAATTGATCCTGATGACGATTAAGAACTGATTAGCGTCCGGGTCCCCACACCACCAGATCGAGAGGTGGAATTTTCTATTGAGCTGATGCCGGGTATAATGCCAATTTCTAAGACACCCTATCGTCTAACACTCGTCGAAATGAAAGAGCTAAAATATCAAATTCAAGAGTCGCTGTACAAGGGTTTTATTCACCCGAGTTATTCTCCGTGGGGCACACCAGTATAATTTGTGAAGAAGAATGATGGTAATATGCGACTCTGCATTGATTATAGAGAGCTGAACAGAGTCACCATCAAGAATAAGTATCCATTGCCTAAATCGAAGACCTATTTGATCAGTTGCAAGGAACAATGATTTCTTGAAGATAGATCTTCGTTCGGATACCATCAGCTGAAGGTGAAGGAGTCTGATGTTCATAAGACGGGTTTTAGGACTCAATATGAGCACTACGAGTTTATGGTGATGCCATTCAGGTTGATCAATGCATCAGCGATCTTCATAGATCTCATGAATCGCATATTTCAGCCGTATCTGGATCAGTTTATCATAGTCTTTATAGATGATATTCTGATTTACTCGATGAGCAAAGAAGAGCATAGTCAGCACTTGAGAAAGGCACTACAAATACTGCAAGAGAGAAAATTATTTGCTAAGTTCATCAAGTACGAATTTTTGCTCGAGAGAGTGGTATTCTTAGGCCACATTATCTCTAGAAATGGAGTTGAGGTCGATCACAGCAAGGTCGAGGCAGTTAGAGAGTGGCCAGTACCAAAGAGCGTAACCGAGATCTGCAGTTTCTTGGGTCTAGCTAGCTACTACCGGAAGTTCATTCAAGGAATCTCTTCTATTGCAGTACGCTTGACCGCCTTGATAAAGAAGAATAAAAAGTTTATTTAGGGATCCGACTGTTAAGAGAGTTTCAAGAAGCTGAAGTTAAGCTTTGACTTCAGCGCCAGTTCTATCGATGCCATCAGGGTAAGGAGAGTATATTCTCTATATGGACGCTTCCAAGCTTGATTTAGACGCAGTCCTGATGCAGAATATTCGAGTGATAGCTTACGCGTCTAGACAGTTGAAGGTTCATAAGAAGAATTATCCAACTCATGACCTCGATCTTGCAGTAGTAGTATTTGCATTGAAGATTTGGATACATTAATTATATGGGAGAAATGCAAGATTTTCACTAATCATAAAAGCTTGAAGTACTTCTTCACCCAAAAATATTTGAATATGAGGCAATGAAGATGGTTAGAATTGGTGAAGGACTACGACTGTGATAATAGATATCATCCGAGAAAAGCTAATGTAGTTGCAAATGCTTTGAGTAGAAATACAGTAGTTATTACTCAATGGACAGTTCAAAGACCATTGCAAGCAGAGATTTAGCGATTCGAGTTTGTAGTGTATTCTAGGAGCAAGGCTCCTAATCATTTTATTATGACAGTACAGTCGACTCTGAGAGATAGAATCCGTGAAGGCCAGTCTTCTGATGGGTAGTTACAAAATGGAGACTGAGAGATGAATCTATAGTCGGAAGCTGTATTCCGATGGGGATGACATAGTTCGATATCGAGATCGACTGTGGGTTCCTAGTGGAGATTCACTGAGAGAGGTTATTATGAAAGAAGCTCACAATACTCTATACTCCATTCATCCTGAAAATACGAAGATGTACAAGGATTTGAAGTCTTTATATTGGTGGCCGGACATGAAGCGAGATATCTTGCACTTTGTATCTGAGTGTTTGACATGCCAGCAATTTAAGGCAGAGCATCAGAGGCCAGCCAATAAGCTTAAGTCATTCCCTATTCCCGAGTGAAAATGAGAAAGTATTACTATGGATTTTGTGGTGGAATTACAAAAGACCATCATGAGATTCAATGTCATTTAGGTGATAGATGACCGTCTTACGAAATCAGCGCACTTTCTACTTATTAAGACGACATTCACCATGACACATTATGCGAAGCTGTATTTCCGAGATAGTCTGACTGCATGGAATTCCAGTATCTATTGTTTCGGACAGAGATACGATGTTCATATCGTCCTTCTGGAAGAGTCTACATACAACGATGGGAACACAATTGTTGTTCAGTACATTGTTATATCCTCAAACCGATGGTCAGTCTGAAAGGGTGATTCAAATTTTGGAGGATTTACTCCGAGATTGTGTGGTCGATTTCCAAGGAAGTTGGGAATCGAAGTTACCTCTGGTGGAGTTCACCTATAACAATAGTTACAAATCATCTATAGGTATGACTCCTTACGAGGCACTTTATGGAAGGAAGTGTAAATCACCGATACATTGAGACGAGGTTGGTGAAAGATGAGAATTCGGTTCGGACTTGATCAAGTAGACAGCAGATCTAGTAGTCAAAATCCGAGATAGGATGAAGACTGTTCAAAGTCGCCAAAAGAGTTATGTTGATAAGCGACAAAGGGAGTTAGAGTTTGCAGTGGGTGACCACGTATTTGTGAAAGTATCACCTATGAAGGCTGTTATGAGATTTGGCAAGAAAGACAATCTCAGTCTGAGGTTCAAAGGATCGTTTGAGATTCTAGAGAAGATTGAGACATTAGCTTATAGAGTAGCGTTTCCACCGATGCTAGTAGGAGTGCATAATGTGTTCCATATCTCGATGATTCGAAAGTACATGTCGAATCCATCACATATACTGAATCATGAACCTCTGCAGTTTACTCCGAACATGTCATACGGGGAAATGCCTATACAAATTCTAGATATGCAAGAAAGAAGACTCCGAAATAAGGTTATTCAGATGGTCAAAGTCAAGTGACTAAATCAATCGAAGGGGAAGCTACTTGGTAAACCCAGGCTGACATGAGGATTCGCTACCCGGAGTTATTCGGTAAGTTTTAATTTCGAGGATGAAATTTCATTAAAGGGAGGGAGAAATTATAAGATCCAAAATAAGATAACGTAATCCAACTATATGAAAATAGAGGAAAATGAAAAATGGCTTTTAATTGCATTAAGTAATGTGGTATGCATGTTTACATGTTTAAAATATGATTTTCTATTAGAATACATAAAACTGAGTTTTAAAGGTCATTCGAGATGCGATCGAGGAACGGAGACCGGACACCACAAAGAGAAAATATTTTTAATACATGATTATTTTTAATTATTTAATATATGATATATTTTATATGTTATTTTCAAAAACTATGTCTTTTGACGTGTTTTTACACGCCGAGTCGTATTTTTAACCAATAGTCGATTTTTGACGAAAATAAAGACTTTTTGGTAACTCAGCTAATATTTTTGAAAACTATCCTAAATGAAATATTTTTCTTACTCTATAATGGGCATATTATACCAAGGTTTTTGGGCCAATCTTTCCACCAAATTATTTATATCAAACTTAAACCCCCAAACCCTAATCTACACACCAAACTCACGCCTCAAGCAACACTAGGATTCCTAGGGTTTTTCTCTCAAACGCACGGCCACAGACACATGTACAAGAGCCTTTTCATGTGAACTTTGAAGGAGGAAACGTAGCAAGCATCCCCCATCTCTCCGCCAACGTCTCTCATGTCTAGAATTTTTTTCGTGCGTAAAACGCTCAAAGACAAACCTTAATCTTCCTTCACTCATTATTCATACCATATTATGTGTGTTTATACATGATTGGATGAAAAACATGATCTCCTCTTGTATATTTTGTTTTTATAGCTTGTGCATGATAAAACTTGAGTTTTCATGCTTTTAAATTCATGTTAATGATGTACAAAGGAGCTGTCATGATAGGGACATCAGAAGGAAGAATTTCAGTGTGATTAATGGTCCATAGAAACTTGGCTAAGGGCTGGACAATGAGGGAAATGGGCTGCACGTTTTTTGGTTAAAAAATAAGCTAGGGTTTTCGGTTTTAGGGTTCTTGAAGGGGCAGGCTGTGGGCTGCTGTTAGATCACGTCCAGGGGTCCAATCATGGCCCTAGATGGGTTAAAGGGTACCTAGTGCGAAGAGAAGGGCTGTCGATGCTAGGTTGGAGTCGCGCGAGCCTTGTGATGCACGGGTTGAGGGCCTGTCGAGCATGGGCTGTATGGCTGGTCTACGAAGGGTCTAAGGGGTTCGGTTAGAGTCCCAGTAGGGCTAGCTAGGGTCTATTTGGGTCGGTTAAAAGCTAGGAACGATGGAAAACTTGAATTGTTAAGGTTAGGGTTGGGTTGATTAAGGGCAGAAAATTCAGAAGCTTGCTAGGTGGTTTATATGGGTTTTAATCGGATTGATTTGGATTGAAAAAGGGTTAGTTATGTGTTAATAAACTATGGTTCAAGTTTGGTCAAGTTTCATTAAGTTTCAAGTTGATTTGGGTTAAAACCAAGACGTAAGTTCTAGTTTAAAACGAATTGAGAAATTAGTCGAGAAGCTTAAGTTTACACCTAAGAAATTTTTATGAGTGTATTTTAAGGTGATTTGTTAAGTTTTGATGGATTCGAGTCGTCGTTTTAAGGTCTAAGGGTAGATTGGGAAAGTCAGGGTTTCAGGGGCAAAACTGTCATTTTACACCTGAAAATGTTAGACGATCTGGCAGTGCCTGGAATACTGTATTGAATGTTAAAATGTTTATTTTGAAAGATTATGGAATTTTATGATGTAAATGATAATGCTAAAAGAAGTGTTGCATGTTTGACTAAAAGAAAAATGTTATATGCATGAATTTTTATAAGTGATGAATATAATGGAAGGTTCGAAGGAGGTGACTTGATTGTGACTAATACGAATACGAAATGATATGATGATATGTAAGGACAAGACTCAGTTAACGCGTGAGAGTGTCACCGATGTCCCCGCCACCTGATACCATGGTTATATGTAAGATTGATCAATCGATCAAAAGCTGAAACGAAAGTTACAATTAATGATCTGAATTCAATGATGAAAGGAAAAAAGGTTTTAAGTTATACATGTTCATGTAAAGCTATTTTATTACTAGTATTTTTCATTGTTGCTTGTGGATGTATATGTATTACTTGTTATAACGGTTAAGGGTTGCCGAATCATTAGACTCATTAGGTATGAATGATGCAGGTGGCATGATTTTGATGATGTTGGAGGACTTGATGGTTGAATTGGCTGGAGTGATGGTGCACATAGCCCGAAGTCCTTTGCTAGTTTTTCCGCATTAGTACGATTTTGAAGATTTTATGACTTTTATGCTTTCGAGTAATTTTTGAGAGGATTTAAGGGTTCATGTTATTTTTGAAAAAAATACTAGTTTTAGGTTTGGTTGGACGGTTTACGATTTTATGTTTTGCATTGCGTTCTTATACACACATATATATATATATATATATATATATATATATATATATGTATAAGGATGTTTAGGCCGAGATGTTTAAAAGAAAAAAGTTATAGTATATTTTGAAGAAAAACTAGTAGTATACATTTAATGTGGGCCCAAGTATTAAAAAATATTAATTTAAAAAAAATCATGAGGCTACACATCCGCTGCACCTCAGGCAGATGATATAGCTCTGCAATGTCCGTTAATATTGGCAATGGACGTTGTTCGGATCGGGAGATTAATTAGAGGGATTTGAATAAACAATCTCTACAAAATCTCCGATATTTGGTTGGTTTAGGAACACTTGAATTTTAATTATTGTCGGTCAAGTTTCAATAAACCAACAGCTAGCCAATTGTGCGGAAAATGCTAAATGAATCGGTTTGAACAATAAATTGTAAAGCCTAAGAACAGTTAGGCTTAGATAAACTTAAGTAAATGCACAAAACAATTGTTTATGGACGTTCGTAGAATTAAGTATTCTTGTATTTCCTTCTTTCTATTCAAAAAGATTTCACTAGAAGACTTTGACGATTACAAACAATATGCAGTAACCCACTTCAGCAGAGCTTATCTCTAGCCTACTGAAACTCCTAGGTATTCTCACAACTAAAACAATCTGATCATTAAAACTCTTACTGTAAGTTACACGTATTTTTGAACAAAATACCCTTAGGACAATTGATCCTCAAAGGCCTTATGTAAAGACTAAGTGTTTTCAAAAATACCCTTAGGACAATTGATCCTCAAAGGCCTTATGTAAAGACTAAGTGTGTGATTCAAAGTATGTTATATCAGTTAGGCTCTGAATACATAATAAGACTTGTGTAAAAGAATGTAGATCGTGCGTATATTTGAGATAGACTAAAATGTTTTCAAAACTGATCTATTTATATGCACAATTTCCAACATTTGATCTTTTTAATATGATATAAGTTTATAAGTATGGTAATCATTGTGCCATGTTATCGTCCTTTCTGGCAAAAGGTACACTCTGATAGTGCACATGAAATATGACATTTTAACGAATTAAAAATTTGTTATAGTACAAAGGATACTCATTCTGATCTTTTCAGTTGAGCTCTAATTCCGCAAGAGAATGTTCTGAAAATACTTCATAGTTTTTCCATTGAATTGCATGACTGATTCAATCTAAAATATCATTCAGTATTCCTTGTAAATCAGTTGGCTCGGTGAATCGGTAAATTAGTTTCCTTCTGATACTTAGTTACGCTAGAGGATTCAATTACGCTTTAAAATCAATTTGACATGGGGAAAAATTTACACATTAATATTCAATTTTCATTATGAATTTAGTTCATGTAGGCTCTTTTAAATGTAACGTTAAATCAATATCCTTTTGTTAAAACACCAGAACTTAATTTATCAAAAAATTTCTCTCTTTTTGTAGATTGACAAAATATGCGTTTTTTTATCAGAAAAATTGATTCATATATTACAACCAAAATATAACTTAACTTCTGCAGAAACTGAAAAATACTATCTCTTACGATATTCTTTGTGACTTATTGATTGGCTTCCTAGAGTCAGACGGCCTTGGAGGTTCTCGAGAATGTCGAGAATCACGACCAGAGTCAACATTTTTTGACTTGCTTCCCTTTTTCGTCAACACCAGGGGACTTCAGAATATCAAGCATTGCGGTCAGTTGGGTACTTACCGAATAAATCTTGGTTGAGAGTTGAGAGTTAGCTGAATCAATCTTGGAGGAAAGCTGAAAATTGCCACTTCCGATTTGTCCATAAAGGTTGCCAGCAGTGACATCTTGTGATTTTTTCATTGACTTTTGCTTCATAAAAATATCCAAGACTCCTTTGAAAGGTGTCAAAGACACTTCTTTCAGCAAAGACATTTCTTCTGAGGCCCACCCTCTAATATGACTATTGTTGTGTTGAATTTGAGTATCTTCATTGGACCTTATGTAATAACATACCACGTGTCATCATCTTACGTAGTTAGATATGTTAGCATGCATACTTTCCAGTCGTCATAGTCAGTGACGGAGCCAGGATTTGAAATCTACCCGGGCTAAATTTTTTTAACAAAAAACAAAACAATCCATGACAATTAAAATCATAACTATGATACATGTTCATCGTAGTCTCAAACAGTTTCTCATTGACAAGATCTTCAATATTTTGGTTATTGAACTCGCAAGATTCAGAAACCGACAAAACATTGACAATGTAATATTATATCTCCATCATCCTGCAAGAAAAATTAATGAAGATCAAATAAATGAATATCTCTAAAATCATTCATTTAATGTTAGATGATTAAATTAAATATTTTTAAACTAAAATATACAAAGATAAACTGTATAGACATAATATTACTGTTGAAGCTGTGATCTACGATTCTTCAAAGTATAATATTCATCAATTATAGAATCTGAGTCTATAATTGAAGCAAAGTATCTCTAAATGTAGATAATCATAGAATCTGTCAGAAAATAATCTCCCATTTTACCACGAAGAACTGTTTTAACATGCTTCATAGCCGAAAATGCACGCTCCGTAGTTGCCATGGAAACATGCAAAGTTAAAACTAGACGGATCAACTTGTCAATCAAATCATAATGTTGCAAATTTTTTTTTTTCAAATAAACCTCGGCACAATTCTGAGATAGTGGACATTTTCTGAAAATCTTCATGACAAACTACATCGAGCTCAAAATATTGTAGCTCACACCTCAAATGATGCATTTCCTGTTCAGTGAAGTCCTCGGGATAATACTTCTCAGCGAGAGTACAAATCTTGTCAATGTTGAACCATTTAAAATTATCTTTTGGATCCAAAGCACAGCTGAGAATTAGAAGTTCAACTGTCTCATCACTGAATCTAGAGTTTAACTCTTCCAACTGAAAATCTATTGCAACATTAAATATATCATAATGAAAGTGATGTTCAACTGTGATGGTATCCTTTTTCTTGCATGAACGAGTAGAATGCTTATAATGAGAACTCATCTCCGGTATATCGACATCCAATCTTGTGCAAAATGAATTTACAAATGAAAGAAGAATATCAAAACCATTATTTCTCAATCTCAGGAAAAGTTGTTTAGTCGTAGAGACCAAATCCATTGCACTTATGATATCAAGGGATTTTTGTTTCAAGGCACGGCAAAGCAAATTTGTGATCCCCATAATTTTATGCATCAAATGCAAAATAAAAATGAAATCAAAAGACTTCATCACTATTAATGAACCACCAACTTCCCCGCGCATTGAAGTAGAGGTACCATCAATGATAATGTTTTCGAGCACATTAATAGTTGCATCATACATATCTATCAAGCTGCAAATATAATCAAAATGGGAGCTTCAACGAGTAGTACCTGCTCAATGCAAAGTACCAATCTGATTAGCTCATCGCCCAATCTCGCGTTCACCGGCAACAACAGAACGTGCAATTTCATTAACTTGATAAGATTGTAACTCAGCATTGCGCTTGGAAGAAGATGTAACAAGATTGACAATAGTCGTCAGATTTAAAAAAAAATCCATACAGAGATCTCTTTTTTAGCTGCTACAACTAATGCTAGTTGGAGTCGATGGGCAAAACAATGTACATAATATGCATAGGGGCAATCTTTAAGAAATAAAGCTTGCAATTCATTAAAAGCATCACTCATGTTACTAGCACCATCATACCCTTGACCTCGCATATTATGAATTTCTAGATTATATCTAGTGAGGACATCACATATTTCTTTCTTGAGTGTTGCAGCTGTGGTGTCATGAACATTCACAATTTGAAAAAAAAAACGCTCCCGTAGAAAAACCATGGGCATCAAACAAATCTCAAAATTATAGCCATCTGTTTTTTGTTAGATACATCTTTCGCTTCGCTTCATCCACCAAAATACAAAACTTAGAATTTCCAATTTCATCACGAATTTTATTTCTGACTCTATTACCAATAATATGCAAGATTTGTTTTTGAACTTCTGGTGAGGTATATCTTGCATTTCCTGGAGCTTTGTCTAAGATAACATCTTCAATACTAGCATTCCATTTCCCCAATAGTTTTAACATCTCAATAAAATTACCACTGATTTTGGGAATATGAAGATTCATCATGACCTCTCAATCCACATTCTTGCAAACTAAGCCAATGGATACAATCAATTGTTGCTGCAAGCCTTAACCGATTTTTTTGAATATGTTCAGAAGTTCCTCGATTCATAACTACATCTATATGCCTAGTGACATTCATCAAATCAACAACAGATTTTGAAGATTTATTGTGTGTCGAGTTAGAACTTCCCATGTGAGACAAAAAAGCACATTTTTCTCCATCATTAACTCGTTTCCAACTTTTAAACCCTTCAATTATAAATGTAGATTGTTGTGCTTCACTGCTGCTTTCCTGATTCGGACCGTGGGTATTACGACAATTTAGGTTGATATGGCCCCATTTTGATATAAGCTCGTCTAATTTTATCACGATAATTAACAGGATGTTGCAACATAGAAATACGCAATCCAGGATCCCGTTCAAGGGAAGTTTTATCAAACACAACTCTTTTAGATTTAGAAAGAGGTCCGGGATCCTCAATATGAATGGATGCATGAGTCTCGATCCTCTCAGATGATGAAGAATTATCAATTGTTGGCTGAAAGAATGATAAAATATTTTTTTTCCTCTTTCTCTCTTGATTTGACATTAAAATAACCTAATATAAACAAAATTATTAAATTTAAATTAGAACCAAATAATATAGAGTACATAGATAAATTTAATGTTAATAACATGACAATACTCGATAAACAAAGAATATATGATCTTAATATATCTCTATATTGATTTCAAAAAATATATATCATGCTTTCACAGAACAATCGAGCACTCAATATTCCTAGAACAACTCTTAGCAAGCAGGATGAAGATGCCAGTCGGTGCCTATTATTGACACCCGATTTACAGCTTGACACCCAATTCACCAGTCCACAAAACTCAATCATATTATTCATTACATTTATATCAACTGATGCGAAGACATGTGCATCATTTTGCATGAGTGCATACTTGAAATGTAATTTAAGAACATTTTCTTCTACATCTACACAAGCATGATGTATAAATGTGTCTCGAACATAGACCTGAGTTTCTTTAAACCAACTAATTAATCCACCATTCAACTAATTATTTGGCCATAATGTTATTATACACGTGATCGTCATCATGTTGCAATGATCTCATATTAGAATTCTATTGTACTCTAAATTGATTGAATATCGTACCCTAAGGCTACAGCACCTTTTTCCATCCTATAAATTTACCCCTTCCCACAAGTTTCTCTTGCCTTCAATCGCCAACTTTTCTCCCCCTTTAAATCTCCCACACTCTCATTTTCAAAGCATTTACCCATCAAAACCATTACAGAAATGCAACAGGGCGAACTCTCCGATCTCGAATATCGTTTTCCTCCGCCATTGTCTCTGCTACGCCATTGTCTCACAAATTAATTTTTTTTTTTAAAAAAACATTTCTTACCCAAATTTAACTTGCCTCTCGGTGCTCGAGATAAATCGTGCCCTCTTTCCACCAAAAGTTTTACTTCTTTTACATTGCAATATATTGTTTTTTTAAAAAAACTATGGTGGGTTCACACACACGCACGCATAAATCAAAACCAATATTGTGAAAAAGAATAAAGAGCAACAAAGATTCAGAAGCATGAAACATAGTTGCCTAGATTCATTCAACAGCTAGAAGAACAAATAAACACCAAAAATCAAATGCACAACTGAAGCCCAAACAAACTTTAGGTTGGGAGAGGAGATGAGCGACACGATGGGTTGGGACTTGGGAGTAGACATGTCAAAATGGGTTGGCGGGACGGGCCATGCCCGTCACCTGCCGCAAACCCAGCCATTAGGCGGGACGGGGCGAGCCAGCCCGCCATTTTGGCGGGCCTCTAAATAGTCAACTCAGCCCAACCCACCTTGGGTCGCGGGTTAGGCGGGCCGACCCTGCTTATTTTTTTAAGAAAAAAATGCTAAACATATTTCAGTCAAATAGTTTCATAAAATAATTAAAAACATTGAAATAAGAAATTAAGAAAGCATACAACATAATCCATAAAAGTAAAGTGTTTAAACCAAACATGAAGATTGAGACATGGAAGAAAACATAAAGTCGAGGAAAGAGACGGTTGTAAATTTTAAAAAATATTATGTCTTCATCAATACACATAATTAGTAAACCTCCGTCGGGTCCACAAAATTTCACTGCAACTCGTCGGACTTCAAACGAAACCACTCTTGGGTTCACAAACAACTGCTATGCTTAAAAATTATTTTAAGATTCATGAATAAAATTTACAGGAATTTCTTCCCTTTTGCTTTCTTTATGCATATCTGTAAATTTCTCTTTTTTTTATTTTCTTTATGTATATTTGTTGTAAGAGTAAATTATCAATAAATTTGTTCTAAGAGTAAATTATCAATATATTTGTTCTAAGACATGGAGGCGCATGAAACTTATTCCAATTTTTATATAAAACTTAAAACTTAAAAATATAAAATTTTATCATAATTTGGCGGGCCAGCCCGCCCCGTTTGGGCTCGACCCGTCTTGGCCCGCAACCCAAACGGGCTCAGCCCATTTGGCCCGCCTCCAAACGAGCTGCTATTTTATCAACTCAACCCGTTCAAATTTTATAGCAGGCCAGGCCGGCCCGACGGGCATTACCCAATTTGAGAAGTCTACTTGGGAGGAGGGTTTGCTTCTCAGCTTCTGTAAGCATCTTCAATTTTTTTTTTCTTTTGACAATATCAAATACAATTGGACTTTGGAACATAGGCTTATATAATTTGAACTTGAGCTGGACAAAAACTATTACATACTAAAAAAAAACAATTGGGCCACCCGGGCTGTACTTGGGGTGGACAAAAACTATTACATACTAAAAAAAAAAATTTGGGCCACTCGGGCTACAGCCCAAGTGGCCACAAGTCTCCCTCCGCTCCTTGTCATAGTATTCCATTGAGAACTTAAGAATCTTATTAAAAGATGTCATTATGAATATATGAATATCAGAGTTCAAGAAAAATCCTCTATGAAACCACCTGTTGGATAGTTACAGTGAGGTAAGTAAACTCTTTCAAAGGTTCTTACAAAACTGAGCTGGATTTAACATTTTTTATCTGTTAAAATTCTTTCTTGAATGATTAGAATGAGTTGGAACACTAAAAATAAATAAGGGAGGAAACAGTCCGGCTGGACTAGTGATATTGTATATATTCAATGCAAGCAACAATTAACAGGGTGACTAGAAATAGGCAAACAAGTAGGAAAACAAAAGAAATCATTTCATAGATGAGATGTCACGTTCTTTGATTGTGACACCTTTTGATATTACTTAGATGGATCAGAAATCATCGGAGCATTCACATGCTTGATCGGCTTGATTCTTTTTATCTTAGGCTTTCAGCCCTCTCTTTGGGTTCAGCAGTCGGCTTGGATTTTTCTAACTTCTTGGAGGCGCTGAACACTTGAGTTAGGGGAATATTCTCCTTTGTAGCGTCTGAATCGGAATCAGAGAAGAGTATCAGCTTCTTTTTTGTTTCCTTTGCTAGAGTTTTAGTCTTGGAAGCCCAGGCGATTTGCTTCTTGATTTCCTTTTTCTTCTTTTCTTCTTTCTCGCCTTTCTCAATTTTGATGGCGAGAAGTTTCTCAGCTGTCAAAACATTTTTCTTCGCATAAGCTTCCATAGTATTCCAATCCAACAGCTTGATTTTGTGGAACTTGGTGGTGTCCACTAGCTGGATCTTCAGTTGCTCCAAGAGATAGCAAAGTGTGAAAGTTCCGTTTCCACAGAGTGAATGTGACGACGGTGAGTGTTGTGTATATCAGAATGTAGGTGTTGTGCGTAGGTGTTGTAACACCCACGACAACATGCAGCGGAAATTATAGTTTAACACACCAACACGCAACTTGAATGATAACAATACGAGATACGAGAGATAAATTATCCACAAGTATAAAATACTTGTGCGGTGCCTCAGGGCAAAATAATTCACTAGAAAAACTTGTAGGTTTACAAAAACCAATACTAGTGAAAGAATAAAACAACTCCCTTATTAAGGCGAGTAACAAATTGCATCCTAAACCTCTAACAAACCGTATAACCAAAATACATAGGATGCATCAACTGAGAAGTGAAAAAGTCTTCAAAAATCAGCGCACTAATCAAAACAGTGATTATGTGTTGTCTTCAGATGTTGTCAGCACTTCACAGTAACACTTTATCAACGACACGAGATTGCTTCAATCAGAAAACCTTTTCTTCGTACAAATGCGTCTCTGTCTCTCCGAAAATTTTATGCTCTATATCGTCCCTCTCTATAGTTTCTTCTCCTTTGAGTCCTATTTAACATAGAAACACAATTTCATTAGGAAACAAACTCTTTTTAAAACAAGGATAATATCTTAAAGATATTGTGATATCATATCTTAAAGATATTATGATATCATATCTTAAAGATATTATGAGTCATATCAAATATAGTCTTATATCACATATTGAATTTATACGAGATCATATCATCAATTTCGAGATTATTCTCATGTCTAGAAAGTCAAAATATTAAAGATAAAAAAAAATATATCAAGGAATAAAATTCCTTTCAATCTCTCCCTTTTTGCCTTTCTGGACAAAACAACCCAAAAATGGTTGTACGGCTCAGCTACCCCCGAGTTAGCAAATCAGTGACTCAGCCAACTTTAGTTGACTCCCCCTGAATTCTACCGTTAAGCCTTCCCCTGATGAAAAATACTTTTCACACAGGTGTTGTATGTTAGATGTTGCAACATTCAGATCATAACACCGAAATAGTTCATTAATCAGGAGGGACAAAGATCAGAGAGAATAAAAGGACAACTAAAGTAAGAAGTACTAGAACCATCAAGATAGACCAAAACCATCAAGAGAGAAAAAAACTCAAAATCTTATTATCCTTCATTACTGCCATCATCATCATCAGCCATTTTTGCTCCACTGGTTCCAGCTATATCTGTATCTATATCTGTATCTACTCCCCCTTTTTGTCCAGAATGGACACTTTCACCCAGCAGAAGCTCATAGTCAGCCACTTGATTTTCATAATGTTCAATGGTTTTCTTGGCATTTTCAATCTGTTGTCGACCATAGGCAATCTGAGCTTGAATGTAGGAGATAGACAATGTGACATAACCAGTAGGAGGAACATCTGTAGGTGGCTGTTCAGCTGTCTCAGGCACATGTTCAGATGTTGTATCATCAGTGTTGCCAACATCTGAAGCAACATTTGAATGCAGCCAAGGCAGATCGATCTTTCTGTTGCCTTTGAAATAAGCAGGAGAAATCTTCAGAGGATCTCTGACAGGGCAATGATCTTCATCCATATCCCTAATGAAACCTTGAGATTCCAAGATTCCATAAATCAGTGAAGGGTAGGGCAGCTTTGTTTTCTTGAAGTCTCCTTCAGCATATTGCAATGCTGTCCTGAACACCAGATTTCCAAAGTTAAAGGCCCTTCCAGTACCAATAGCAAACAACACCAGGGCCTGAGATCTAGTCACAGTAGTAGAATTGGTTGACGGTGTCCAATTCCAGATTGATGTCTTGTGCAACACGGAGAAAAAAGAAGTGAGATTAGCAGCACTCAACTTCTTGGGATAATCAGGGAATACTTTGATCAGGCCTCCAGTGAGCACAGAGGTTACAGCATTTATGTCCAGATCCTCTTCAACTTCCTCAATATCCAGAGTGTATTAGAATGCATTGATCACAGAAGGTGAGAACTTGTAGATACGATCACGAACAAACACTCTCTCATACTTCACCGATTCCTCATCTCCAACTGTCCAGGAGATTGCAGTAGAATTCTAACACTACACGGCGACAGTAGGGCATAACAGTAGTGATTGTGGATAGCAACCTTCGGTTCTTGAGAAACTCAATCAAATTGTATTTCCCATATGCATTAACATCAATATTTTTCTCCTCAATCAGCTCTCTCTGAACAAACAGCGGCCATAATGCCAAGGCATCCTCAGAATAAAATTTGGGGAAAAAAGACTTACTTAAATCATAGTCAGCTGAGTCAATGTGGTGCTCGGTGTTGTCAACATCCACCTTAACACCGGCAGCAGTAGCAGCAACATCATCAGAAGACTTACTAGCTTCAGAGCCAATATCCTCAGATTCAGCATCACCCTGTTCCTCAGATTCAAAGTCAGATACATACGATGAAGAGGAAGAAGCTCCAGGTCGGTTTTGCTCAAACTCCTTCATCATTTCTGAATCAGGTTCATCATCCTTAGAAATTTGTTTCTTGGCAGCCTTTTCTTCCTTAAGGTGAGCAAGAAACTCGGCCAGAGATTGTTCATCTTCTACAGGCTCATCAGGAACTCTTTCTTCTGCAACATTTTGAGTATCTGTGATGGGGTTTTGTTTTTGAATACCAGAAGTAGAACCAGGTTCCTTTGCAGCAACAGTTGGTTTGGGGCGAGCCACCAACTCAAAATCATCATCATTGGAGTCGTCTCCAGATGAGAAATCAGGGTCCAGAAGATTTGAGGAGGTAGATGCCCGTGGTTTCTTGGTTGGAACAAAGTCAGGATCGAACCCTGTTTGTCTCTTTGACCTTCGGCGCATAGGAGCAGTGGGAAAAGCTTTATTCAAGACTTCAAAGTCCGGTGGATTCTCGACATTGATCTCGTTCCCAGGTTCACCAGGAGCGATCATTTCCAGCGGAGTTGGTTCTTCTAACACGCCCACAATTTCCATCCCCTCAACATTGGTTTCGGCTGTGGGTGTTGTGTCAGGTGATTTTCCACCCATGCTCGCAGCCATTTCACTCCTAATGTCGTGAGGATCGAAGCCAGCCATCTGCGAAATCAAGAACAAAAAAAGTAGATCGGTTCGAAGGATACAGAAAATCGCGAAGAACAGAGATGTTTTAAGCAAAAATAATGAATAGTGAGGGCAGGAGAAATTTTAGAATGTGAGGGAAAATACTAAACAGTAAAGTTATTCTTCGTTCATTCCTAATTATTTAAGCACAACTCTCCAACGGTAACATTATGTTGAGCCGCAACTTCAGCACCTTTTCAACTCAATTTTTACGCTCACCCAACGGTAACTTTCTGAAACAGTGCCATCATTATTTCAAAAAATCAGGCAGGATAAAACACCACGTCGAATTAACCCCACAAACAGTTAGAAATCAAGAAATTTCAAAATTAAGTCGGTTAGGGTTTTCTTCGTATTGCATGAATTAAAAACTGATAGCCCACTGGTCATGATGAATTCACATAACAGCAGTATGAATGACTTAAATTTATGCTTAAAATATGATCAAAAATGAAATGCACACGCATGTGATCAAACTGTACTTAGGTGTTGGCAACACCTCTTGGCAACACTCACAAGTTGGACTCAAACTTTCTTGAACATTTTTAATTCAGACATGGTAGCTCCCACTCTAGAAGAACGGTCTTCATAGGACTCCTCTAGGTAGCTTTTTCCATCTGTATTTTGAATTAGAAGTGGTAACTCCCACACTAGAAGAACTGGTCTTCATTGGACTCCTCTAGGTAGCTTTTTCCATTTTCTTCTAAACAAATTTTTTTTCCTTTTCTATTTCTCACCTTATTGCTCAAGAATTTTCTAAGTCATTTTCTACATTGGACAAGATCATGTGGTACACGAACATCCTCACAGCTTAATGACTTAGATTGAGCACACTCCATACTTTAGAAAATTTTGATAGAAAGTTTGATTCACAACTGAGAGCACACCATTCAGTATCCTTCACTTGTACAGGCTTCACACAAAACAGGATGTATGCAATATGTCTAGCATCCTAAAAATAAAATGCACATGCATGATGAGTGTTGTCCACAGGTGTTGTAACACCGAGGACAACATCCGTGAGTGATCATTGTGCACACAAGCTGAGAGACTTCCTAAGATTGGAAAATCTCTCAAAATCCAATGATTTTGTAACAATATCAGCCAGTTGGTTCTCAGTTCTAACAAATTCCATTCGAATTGTACCCTTATCAACCAAATCTCGAATAAAATGATGTCTAATGTCTATGTGTTTCGTTCGAGAGTGTTGTACTGGATTTTTTGAAATATCAATTGCACTTGAATTGTCACAGTATACAATTAAGGTGTCACTGTTGAAACCATAGTCTTTAATCATTTGATTCATCCACAAAAGTTGTGAATAACAGCTAGCAGCTGCAACATATTCAGATTCAGCAGTGGACAGAGATACACAATTTTGCTTTTTACTATACCATGATACCAAATTGTTACCTAGATAAAAACATCCTCCAGTGGTACTCTTCCTATCATCTAGATTTCCAGCCCAGTCAGCATCACTAAACCCCACTAGATTTGTGTTTGTTTCTTTGGTGTACCACAAACCTAAGTTAACTGTCCCAGCTATATATCTCAAAATTCTTTTGACAGCTTTTAAATGAGTGACTTTAGGATCAGCCTGGTACCTGACGCACAAATATACACTAAACATGATGTCGGGACGACTTGCACTTAAGTAAAGAAGACTACCTATGATGCTACGATACTGGGTGCTGTCAACACCTGCAGCAACATCGTCTTTGGACAATTTTTCAGTCGATCCCATTGGTGTTTTCATGTGTTTAGTGTTCTCGGTAGAAATTTTCTTCACCAAATTCTTGGCATACTTGGATTGACACAGAAAGATACCATCATGCATTTGTTTAATTTGCAATCCAAGAAAGAAACTTAATTCTCCTACCATGCTCATTTCAAATGTGGTAGACATGCATTTAACAAATTCATCAACATGCTTTTGAGAAGAAACACCAAAAATGATGTCATCCACATAAATTTGACACACAAGAATATCATGCTTCGATTTTTGAATAAAAATGGTTTTATCAACCTCACCTCGTTTGAAGCCTAAGTCAAGCAGATATTCAGTAAGCCTACCATACCATGCTCGTGGAGCTTGTTTAAGTCCATAAAGTGCCTTCTTCAACTTGTAGACATGGTTCGGGTGGTTTGGATCTTCAAACCCTTTAGGTTGGCTTACATAAGCTTCTTCATTCAAAATGCCGTTCAAAAAGGCACTTTTCACATCCATTTGATATAGTTTTATGTCCATGTGACAAGCGATAGCAAGTAAAAGTCGGACTGACTCAATCCGGGCAACAGGGGCAAATGTCTCATCAAAATTAATTCCTTCAATTTGAGTATACCCTTGAGCAACTAACCTAGCTTTATTTCTCACAACAATCCCAGATTCATCAGTTTTGTTTTTAAAAATCCATTTGGTTCCAATAACATTCACATTATCAGGTCTGGGAACCAAATCCCACACATCATTCCTAACAAATTGTTCAAGTTCCTCATGCATCGCATCAACCCAAAATTCATCTTTTAAGGCTTCATTTATATTTTTGGGTTCAATGAGTGAAACAAAACAAGAATGGCTTACATGAGAGTATACGGAAGTCATGCATACTAGACCCATCATTTTCCGATAATCTACCTTCTCCTTTCTTCTAGTTTGCATTCCTCCAAATGCTTCTCCAATGATCTGAGATTATGTATGATTTTTCTGAATCTTACTGGGAATATCAATCCCTTCATTGGTTACAACATCATCATTTTCAGTATACTCTCCTGGTTCATCATTTGATTCTGCCAGTGCAGGTGTTGTCTCAGGTGTTACAACACTGGGTGCAACATCTGTGTTAGGCAGTGTCTCACTTATGTTCAGTAGCCCATCAATATCATCCTCGATTGTTTTTCCCGTTAGATCTGCAAGATCATCAAAAACAACGTTAATAGATTCCATAGTCGTTCTTGTTCTGAGATTATACACGCGATATGCATGACTATTGGATGAATAACCAAGAAATAAACACTTGTCACTTTTAGAGTCAAACTTTGCAAGATGGTCTCGGTCATTCAAAACATAACATACACATCCAAAAACATGAAAGTACTTCAGGTTTGGCCTCTTTCCCATGATGATTTCATAGGATGTCATAGTAGAACCATTCCTTAAGTACACACGATTTGAAATATGACATGCTGTGTTTAAGGCCTCGGCCCAAAATCGTTTTGAAATATTCTTTGAACTCAACATGACCCTAGCTATTTCTTGCAGTGTCCTATTCTTTCTTTCGGCTATTCCATTTTGTTGAGGAGTCTTAGGGGCCGAAAATTCATGAGTTATCCCTCTCTTTTCACAGAATGATATAAAGTGTGAGTTTTCAAATTCTTTACCATGGTCGATCCTTATCTTACCGACCCTCAAATCATGTAGATTAGTAATCTTAGCATGTAATTTCTTAAAAACAGCAAATGTGTCGGATTTTTCTCTAAGAAAACTTACCCATGTAAAGCGAGAGAAATCATCCACACAAACATATGAATACTTCTTACCTCTAAGGCTTTCCACTTCCATTGGACCCATAAGATCCATGTGTAAGAGTTCAAGACACCGTGTTGTCCCAAAGTGTTGCAACACTTGATGAGGAACACGTGTTTGCTTACCCTTTTGACATGCACCACAAACATAAGGAATTCCAGAGGATAAATTAGGCATACCTCTCACAGCATCGTACTTACCAAGGTTCTTTAATGTCTTGAAGTTTGCATGACCCAATTTTTGATGCCACAAGTTTAGTTCACTCACTTTTGAATGATTGCACACAGGGTCCTCTCCAAGTTGATAACAATTGTCAGCCGACCTTGTACCTGTCAAAATACATGTATCTGTATTATCAAAAACTTCACAATTGTCTTTATCAAACTTAACATGTAAACCATCATCACAAAGTTGACTTATGCTTATTTAGTTTGAGTTAAGTCCTTCGACATAAAGCACATTGTGTAGACTAGGCAGTCCATCAACATTCAAGGTCCCTTTGCCAGCTATTCTTCCTTTAGCACCTCCACCATACGTCACATGACCATTCCTTAGTTCAACATAGTCAGTCAAATAGTCTTTAGAACATGTCATGTGGCGTGAACAGCCACTGTCAAAGTACCATATTCCTGCAATGTTAGTTTTTAACGAAGTATAAATAACAGAACATTGAATATTAGCCTTTGGCACCCAAACTCTTTTTACCGATGGTTTTCTATTGGCAGTGTTACGCCGGGTGTTGTACAACACCTGTGGCAACACCTGTTCAGATTCCCATATTTTGTAGTCATCTCTCAGTTTAAAACAGTAGGGTTTGATATGACCAGGTCTAAAGCAATAGTGACAGATAAAGTGGCGTTTTCTGGACTTGGACTTCTTTGTAGATATTTTCCTCTTTGATGAAACACCTTTTTCAGTGTATGTAGCATTCGAGATTTCAGCACTTCCTTTGACAAAGATAGTTGGTTTTCTTTCAGTGTTGGAAGACTCTCCTATTTCAAACTGGTGATTCGTATAACCAAGTCCAGCTTTGTCATTCTTTCCAATCATCAAGAGTGAATCAAGTTTGGATGAACTTGAATTAAGCTTCGCAAGAATTTGAGTTGCTTCTCCAAGCTCTTCCTTGACTTCGCATAATTCCAGATCTTTCTTGCTTAAGATTACTTCAAGTCGTGATACTTGTGACTTTAGCTCAGTGTTCTCTTTGGAGAGAATTGCATTCACTTTATTTCTTTTGATCCAGTCTTCATACAATTCTTCATACATTGTCTGCACACTTTCCAGAGTGACTTCATCATCATCTACTTCTTGGTTTTCAGACTGACTTGATTCACCAAGGGTTGTAGAATTAAGACACACTGAATTTGAAGAGATGTTGCGACCAGGTATTGCAACACCTGTGGCAACACCCAAAGGATTGATTTGCATTGAACGCTTCTCCTTGATCACAGCAGACAACGATGTGTGATTTTCAGATTCATTTGATCCTTGATCATCATCAGACTCTTCATCACTCAAAGTGACAGCCATGCCTTTGTTTCTCCGAAGTCGATTGGCACACTCATTGGCATAGTGTCCAAATCCAGAACACTCTCTGCATTGTACTGAGTCCAAATTTCTGACATTTGATTGGATTCGCAATTCAGTTTTTGGTCGAAATTGTCCTTTCATAGGAGTAAACTTTTGAGCTTTTGCAGAAGTGATGATATTGGGCAACACAGATTTTTGTCCAATTTTCTTCTTCTTTCTCATTTTTTTCAAGTAATCACCGAATTTCTTAGTAATTAGAGAGATAGAATCTTCACCTAAATCAGATTCATTCACTTCTTTAGATATTTGAAGGATTTCATCATAAGAGTCAGTTGAAACTTCAAGGGCTATTGTCTTCCCTTTATCCTTCTTTTGTAAATCAAGATTCATCTCAAAAGTTCTGAGGGAACTCATTAATTCATCCAGGTTGATTGTTGAAGTGTCTTTAGATTCTTCAATTGCACAAACTTTGACATTAAATCTCTCAGGTAGAGATCTTAAAACTTTGTTCACCAATCTTTCATTGGACATGGGATCTCCAAGACTGTGAGCTTCATTAGAAAGTTGTCTCAACCGGCTATCATACTCAAGAATAGACTCCTTGTCCTTCATTCTCAGGCTTTCAAATTTTGATGCCACCATCCTTAGCCTAGTTTTACGCACACTCTCGGATCCTTCACAATGTTTCTGAAGTATATCCCAAGCTTCTTTGGCACAGACACAATTGGTGATTAAATTAAACATCCTTGTGTCAACAGACGAGAATATAGCATTGAGAGCCTTGGAATTAAAATTTGACGTTTGCACTTCATCGATTGTCCATGTACTTTCAGGTTTGAGCCGAGTGTCTCCATCAGCATCCTCAATCTTTGGTGGACTCCAACCATCAAGTACACGCTGCCAAGCTCTTTCTTCAATTGATTTAATAAAAACCCTCATCTTTACTTTCCATAATGCATAGTTTGATCCATCCAACACGGGAGGTCTAAAAACAGTGTTTGTTGATGCTTCCATGATCCTTTTACACCTGGAAAACAAAACAAAACAGGATCTCACTTAGTAGCGTCAAGTGGAGGCTCTGATACCAATTGAAAGTTCCGTTTCCACAGAGTGAATGTGACGAGGGTGAGTGTTGTGTGTATCAGAATGTAGGTGTTGTGCGTAGGTGTTGTAACACCCACGACAACATGCAGCGGAAATTATAGTTTAACACACTAACACGCAACTTGAATGATAACAATACGAGATACGAGAGATAAATTATGCATACTTGTGCGGTGCTTCAAGGCAAAATAATTCACTAGAAAAACTTGTAAGTTTACAAAAACCAATACTAGTGAAAGAATAAAACAACTCCCTTATTAAGGCGAGTAACAAATTGCATCCTAAACCTCTAACAAACCGTATAACCAAAATACATAGGATGCATCAACTGAGAAGTGAAAAAGTCTTCAAAAATCAACGCACTAATCAAAACAGTGATTAGGTGTTGTCTTCAGATGTTGTCAGCACTTCACAGCAACACTTTATCAACGACACGAGATTGCTTCAATCAGAAAACATTTTCTTCGTACGAATGCGTCTTTGTCTCTCCGAAAGTTTTATGCTCTATATCGTCCCTCTCTATAGTTTCTTCTCATTTATGTCCTATTTAACATAGAAACACAATTTCATTAGGAAACAAACTCTTTTTAAAACAAGGATAATATTTTCAAGATATTGTGATATCATATCTTAAAGATATTATGATATCATATCTTAAAGATATTATGAGTCATATCAAATATAGTCTTATATCACATATTGAATTTATACGAGATCATATCATCAATTTCGAGATTATTCTCATGTCTAGAAAGTCAAAATATTAAAGATAAAAAAAAATATATCAAGGAATAAAATTCCTTTCAAAGTGGAATTACAAATCCAAGATATTGAGCCTTTTTATTCACCATGGCTATAAATATATTGAAAATTATATATGAACAGCTGACATTGAACATTGAGGCAATGAACGTCATGGCTAGAAACCTTTCTATAGTAATTTTGTCAAATGCCCCAGCTTTGGCTAGTATAGGCTTTCTCGCGATATATGCCAGTATTATGGCTTGAGATCCTTCTTCTAAGTAGTGGGCTTATCCAGAGAAAAGTAAGAAATGATGAACTATGTCCTCCATTGGTCAGCATTGTCATGTGGTAGAGCAGCGAATTATGCAAGTCCGACTGTTGGCAGGTCGAACGTTTCGGCGAACAATTTATGTGTGATACAGATGTTTGAACCACTTACAGTGCACCCAAACTGATATGTGATCCATCTTAAAAGTCTCAAAGAGCTCACTCAGAGAGGTTAAAGAGAAATGGAATTTGAATCCGACTAATTTGCGGAGCCCCTGATGCTTCCAGTATTTTAAACATATTCACCATGACCTCGTCTTTCATGGTTAGCACATATGCGAAGTTGATAGCAAGAGTATTTGCAGAGCATGAAGCCATCTTGAAATGATTTGAATGAAAAGGCTTTACTTGATCTGTATAGCAGTTAGAATGCAAGAGAAACAAGAGAGAGAGATAGCTATGGAAGTTGTAAGTTCGCAGGTAATAGAAAAGAGATGAATGTTGTAAAATATGAAACATATATTTAATCCGATTTAGTATACATGACAATCCACGTGTCTGTATGTCGTTTTTTAATATTTGAAAATTTGAAAGATCAAAAAGTGATTTTAGGCGGTTCATATATTCGGGTAAAAAATAAATATATTTTGTAAATGGATAAAAATCATCATAACAATAAATACAGAATTAATTCAATATTTGGAAAAACATAAATAATGAAATTTTGGATCATTAAAAAATATTAATGTGTCTGAAGAGGGACCGGTTAGAGCTTATGATAAAATCAAGCTTTCACAATTTCATACCGAAGTGGTCGGATTTATCAACTTGACTTTTATTCCCCCTAAATATATTCATTAATGTAAATCAACTAAGCCAAAAATATTTAAAAAATAAGAAAATTTAGCGTCGAGTAGTGGCTTAGTAAAAAAATTTGTGATTTGTTGATCTGTTGAAATGTACTATTCCTTCTTCATGACATGACCTCAGATGAAATGATGTTTTATATCAATATCCTTGGACCGAGAATGAAGAATAAGATTGTAGGTGATTATTATTGCACTTGTATTATTATAGAAGATTGGGGATTCAGCGTCTTGAATTTCATAATATCTTAATTGTTGCTGAATTCATAGTAATTGTGCAAAAAAAAACCCACAACAGTTAGATATTCTGCTTCAACTATTGATATAGCAATCAATATTTGCTTTTTAATAAATCAAGATATCAGTATGTCTCCCAAGAATTAACATGATCAGCTGGTTATTACCATGCAATGTAACAAAATTAACAAGACATCTTTAATGATGATTTTGTCATGAATGATCATACTCTTACACACAACTTTACTCTTAGAGATCACCAAATATGATTGTTGGTCATTTGTAGTCAATGACTACGGATTTCACAAAATTATTAAACTACACCAACCGAAATAGCCAACCAATAATACATCTTTTAATATCAAGAACATAACTTTAAAAATTGGACATCCGATTTCCATAATAAAATACAAAATTTTCAACATATTCAAGCAAAATTTCATATATCAAATAAATTACAAAAAAAAAAATTCTTAAACCAATATGATTTCAAGTTTATAAAAAACAAAAAATTAGGCACAACGAATTACATTTGATTGTAAGAACAACAATAATATGGTCAAAATTGGGTAGCGAAAAAGAGTAGTACTTTAACAACTATTTTTCTAATCTTCACAAATCACCAAGCAGTGGCGAAACTCGTTTGAGAAAAATTCCTTTCTTCATCTTCTTTATTTTGGGGGAAAAAAAATCTACCACTTAATTATAAAAAAGATTCCCAGCTCTAATTTTATTCATATACGATTTTCTTCTAAAATATCCTTAATGTAGAAAAGAGAATAAATGTAAGAGAGAGACAATAAAACAACGTAATATAAAAATGTTGGTCATTTTTGTATTTTCAAGTTTTTACAAGGGATTTGATTTCTTTTGTCCAGGTTGGGGAGCTTTAACGAAAACAGTAGGGAATTTAAATATATATTTTCTGAATTAAGGATTGAACTTTAAGTTGAAAACATTTATGTGGATTTAATGACAATTTGCCGAAGTATAAGCCCGACATGCTCAAAACCTATATAATACAAAGTACAAAAAAAATTATTTAACGTATATTAATTATAAACATAAACTTTGTATCATTATATCATATAATAAAAATTAAAATTGTAAAATTATGAACAATAATTCACGTGCATTTCTCACGACAACTATAGCAACTTCACTGTTCTCCCTTGTTTTAGATACTAAGTGTGGACTCCATTAATTTGGGTGAAGTATATAGGGGGAAATTTATTATAATATTTGTATAAACAACAAAGTTTTTTATGTTTATTTTTAGGGCAACTTTGAATTCAGTACCTTCTATGTTTCGTTTTTATCTCCACTCCCCTTTTTCTCAAAATACCCCTCAACCTTATTTTTAAATAATTGTTTTTCTTTTATATTTAAAGGCCCACCATGCTTCCTTAATATAAATTAAATCTTTTACTTCTTTGACCTGAGTGCCACCGGGTTATATCCACCGTATTTTACAGACTGCTCCTCACATTCTAACAAACAGTCGCAACAGATGGTTACCGACGCAGATTCCTTCAGCAGCACTTGGCACAATGATAAGCCCAAATCTTATAGAGATTTTTAGGGATTTTATTTGTGCTTATCTAGACTTTTTATCCCAATTTATGTGCTTAATTGAATTAATAATTGTAGATTTAAATAAAAGATGAAAAATGATTAAATTTGGAAATAAAATATATTTACAAGACTTCAAAAGAAATAAAATATTTTTATTTTATTATCTTGATATTATTGAAGTTCTTGATAAAGATGAAGTCTAATATTTGAAAAGAAAAATCTACAATCTTATTATCTACAAGGTTTAAGTGGAGATGAGCTTAAAAAGATTGGGAGGAAGAAGCCCGTTGATAAGGATAAAAGAAGCGTACAGGGAGCAGAGCCGTAACAGAGAAGAGAAAAAAAAGACAGAGCGCAGAAGAGAGAGGCGGAAGTGCAGAACAAAGGAAAGAAGCATAGAACAGAAGGCTACTGTGAAGTAGCACCAGCGCGGAAGAAGGAAAAGAAGTGAGGAAGACAGAAGACAAAAGCTGGAGGAATTCCTCACACACGCTACAAATCACTGAGAATTCTTTTCTTCTTTCTTAACTATGTTTTCTTTATTGAATTTAAACACTGATTTTGACTTTTATTTTAAGTTTATGGAGTAGATTTTTATAGACTAAGGCCACGATAGGGCCGAGACAGATTATTTTTGATGTTTTAAGTTTGATTCAAGTCAATTATTTATTTTATTCATTGATTGATGTCATTTATCACGTGTTCTTTTAATCTAGGCCAATTAAATAGAATATTTGTTGGTTATTCTAAAATCGAATGGCGATAGATTAATATATGCTTCACACATCAATCAACACATGGTTAAATTGACTAGAAATAATATTCGATTTCAGTGTGCGGCTTTAGGTTGAAAAACTCGAATTTCACAGAGATTTAATGCGGTTAAATTTAATTGAATTCAGTTAGGAATAATTGGACTGTTAGATTTAATTAGGTTTATTAATTCGAGAAATCGTTTAATAAATAATTTTGGGAATTTCGTCGTGAATTAAATAATTAATTTAATGAATATGAATTTGACACGTAGATTATAAGTTGTCTCGGTACCGTTGTGCGCCTTAGTCGTTTTTAAATAATTTGAATTTTCGTCTAAATTAATTGTTTGGATTAGTTTTGCTTTAGTTAATTTATTTAAA
The DNA here is from genome assembly GCF_025594145.1 of Primulina tabacum. Taxonomy (NCBI): domain Eukaryota; kingdom Viridiplantae; phylum Streptophyta; class Magnoliopsida; order Lamiales; family Gesneriaceae; genus Primulina; species Primulina tabacum. The sequence goes on along the minus strand of NC_134552.1, from coordinate 104,923 downwards.
TCGTGTTATTTAGTTTTAATTAATTTATCTCCCATCATTTGAATTTTATTAGCCTAAATTAGGAAGACTCCACGAGTTGCACTTGAAATAATTTCAAATATGGCTGAAAATAGTGCGGCTTGGCCAGATATTAAACGAGAAAAGAAGGCCGGAGTTCTTGAAATGGATGTGTTGAATGCACTTACTGCTAAGATTGATGGGTTGACCCATAAATTCTCTCAGCTGCAATCAATTCAAGCAAATCAAATCCAAGGAATAGTCATCGAGGAACAACCCATTTTTGATGAAGAAGCGGAGAATTTTGTGGGGAATCAATGGAGACAACAATCCAATCCATACAGTTCCACATACAATCCAGGATGGAAGAATCACCCTAATTTGTCTTGGAAGAATACGGAGAATTCCCTTAATCCAACACATATTCCTCCACTGTCCATTCCTCAACAAGTGAGATAACAAGGATTATTGGTACCTGCAGCACCTCCAGGATTCAAACAAGAAGATCAAAGACCAATTTATGAAGATTTTATGATAAAACATGTTGTGGGAATGAAGACGAGACTGCAGAATCATAATGCTATCTTACGAAGGTTGGATGCTCAAATGGGTCAAATAGCCAATCAATTAGCAAATCGACCCCTTGGAACACTACCAAGTGATACTGAGAAAAATCCGAAAGGAGTGAATGCAGTGAGTACAATGATCAAGGCCGAGGAAGAGGAACCAACGAGGCAGAATTCTACAGATATGGAGGCAAAGAATGATGGAGGAGTGGAATCAAAGACAGAAGATGCTAAGGAACAGAACACTCACACCACCCCTACACGGAAGACTTGTAAGAAAGGTAAGGATTTTGATTCTAATGATAATATTGATATTAATACACTTCATTTTCCTCAAAGAGCAAGGCAATTACAATTGGATCATCAATTTTCAAAATTTCTTGAAGTTTTTAAGAAATTGAACATAAATATTCCTTTTGCAGAGGCTTTAGCTCAAATGCCTTCTTATGCTAAATTTTTGAAAGATATTTTGACTAAAAAGAGGAAACTTGTTGATTTTGAAACTGTTACGCTTTCTGAGGAGTGTTCAGCTATTTTGCAAAATAAACTACCTTCAAAGCTTAAGGATCCAGGTAGTTTCTCCATTCCTTGCACTATAAGAAATTCTAATTTTAACAAGGCATTGTGTGATCTTGATGCTAGCATAAATCTTATGCCTTATTCTTGTTTTGAGAAATTGGGGATTGGAGAAGTTAAACCAACCACTATTTCCCTTCAACTTGCTGATAGATCTATTAAATATCCTAGAGGGGTAATAGATGATGTTTTGGTTAAAGTTGATAAATTTATATTTCCAGTTGACTTTGTTGTGCTAGACATGGAGGAGGATCATGAGATCCCCCTAATTTTAGGTTGTCCTTTCTTAGCTACTGGAAGAGCTCTCATAGATGTGCAAAAAGGTGAGTTAGTTTTGAGGTTGAACGATGAGAAGGTAACTTTTAATGTTTTTCGTAGTATGAAATATCCTGTTGGACCTTCTGATTGTTATAGAATTGATGCTATTGATGATATAGTTGAGTGTAGTGTGCAGGATACTTTAATTGAAGACCCACTGGAAAAGATTTTGGTTAGCCCAAAGTCCACGGAATCAGACAAAGAAGAGGTGGAGGAATGTATGAACTACTTGGAGGGATCAAAGCCTCTGCCAAGATCGGTGAATTCGAAGATTGGGGAGCTTGGACATATTCCAAAATCACTTAAATCATCCATAGAAGAACCCCCATTCCTCGAACTCAAACCACTTCATCATCATTTAAAATATTTATTTTTGAAGGAAGAAGATAAACTGCCAGTAATTGTTTCTTCTTCCTTGACAGGTGATGAGGAAGACAAGCTCTTGAGAGTGCTGAAGGATCACATATGTGCCATTGGATGGAGCATAGCTGACATCAAGGGGATTAGTCCATCCATGTGCATGCACAAAATTTTAATGGAGAAGGAGCACTCTCCCACTACTCAACCTCAAAGGAGATTGAATCCAGCTATGCAAGAGGTCGTCAAAAAGGAGGTAATCAAACTCCTTGATGCAGGTATGATCTTTTCTATATCCGATAGCAAGTGGGTAAGTCATGTGCATGTTGTTCCTAAGAAAGGGAGAATCATTGTCGTTGAAAATGAAAATAACGAATTAATCCCCACTAGAACTATGACTGGGTGGCGTGTTTGTATTGATTATCGCAAATTGAATGATGCCACAAGAAAAGATCACTTCCCCTTACCTTTTGTTGATCAAATGTTAGATCGTTTGGCAGGTCATGCTTTTTATTGTTTTCTAGATGGTTATTCTGGATATATGCAAATCCCAATAGACCCCGAAGATCAACATAAGACAACTTTTACTTGTCCCTACGGTACATTTGCTTAGAAAAGAATGTCATTTGGTTTGTGTAATGCTCCTGCTACTTTTCAACGTTGTATGATGTCAATTTTTCATGATATGGTTGAAAACTATATTGAGGTCTTCATGGATGACTTTTCTGTTTTTGGTTCTTCTTTCGACTCCTGTTTGGTTAATTTGTCAAAAGTGCTAAAGAGATGTGAAGAAACGAATCTTGTACTTAACTAGGAGAAATGTCATTTCATGGTAAGGGAAGGAATTGTCCTTGGTCACAAAATTTCTGAAAAAGGTATTGAAGTGGATAGAGCTAAGGTAGAGATCATAGAAAAGCTTCTTCCTCCTACTAATGTCAAAGGAATTCGTAACTTTATTGGGCATGCACGTTTTTATAGGCGATTTTCAAGGATTTCTCGAGTATTACTAAGCCTTTAACTAATTTGCTAATGAAAGATGTTCCTTTTGTTTTTTCTGAGGATTGTTTACAAGCTTTTCAGGTATTAAAGCAAAAGTTGACCACCACGCCGATCATTGTCGCACCAGATTGGAATCTACCTTTTGAACTCATGTGTGACGCAAGTGATATTGCTTTAGGGACTGTTTTGGGGCAAAAGAGGGAGCTCAATTAAACTATGCTACTACAGAAAAAGAGTTGTTGGCTGTTGTGTTTGCTTTGGACAATTTTCGGCCATACCTTATAGGGAGTAAAGTGATAGTCCACATGGATTATTCAGCTTTGAAGTATCTCTTAAACAAAAAGGATGCCAAGCCAAGATTGATAAGATTGATCATTCTGCTGCAAGAATTTGACAGAGAGATCGTGGATCGCAAGGGGACTGAAAACCAAGTTGCTGATCATCTATCGAGATTGGAGAAGCCCGAGGAAGGTAAGTATGTAATTAGAGATGAATTTCCTGACGAGAAACTTTATGACATCTCTAATTTACCATGGTATGCTGATTTTGTCAATTATTTATCATGCAAATTTATTCCTTCTCATTTTACATATCAACAGAAAAAGAAGTTATTTTCGGATTTAAAATATTATCTTTGGGAAGATCCTCTTTTGTTTAGAATCTGTGCAGATGGCATTATTCGTAGGTGTATTCCAGCAGAGGAGGTAAGTTCTATACTTGATCATTGTCATAGTGGTCCAACTGGAGGACATTTTGGGGCTAGTAAAATGGCCACAAAAATCCTTCAAGCTGGATTCTACAGGCCTACACTGTTCAAGGATGCACACACTTATGTTTTGAATTGCAATGAATGCCAACGTGTTGATAATATTTCAAGGAGACACGAAATGCCATTGAATAATATTTTAGTCTGTGAATTGTTTGATGTGTGGGGAATTGATTTCATGGGGCCTTTTCCAAATTCCTTAGAAAATAAATATATTTTGGTAGCTGTGGATTACGTATCCAAGTGGGATGGAAGCAAGTGCTTGTAGAACCAATGACTCTAAGGTTGTGATCCAATTTTTAAAGAAAAATATTTTTGCAAGATTTGGCACACCTAGAGCCATTATTAGCGATGGGGAAACACATTTTTGTAATCGCAATTTTGAATCTCTTTTGGCTAAATATGGGGTCACGCACAAGGTGGCAACACCTTATCATCCTCAAACTAGTGGTCAAGTAGAAGTATCAAATAGGGAAATTAAGAAAATTCTTGAGAAGACTGTTGTATCTTCGAGGAAGGAATGAGCTAGTAAATTGGATGATGCATTGTGGGCATATAGAACAACATTCAAAACCCCTATAGGAACTTCCCCTTTTCGTTTGGTCTATGGAAAAGCTTGTCACCTTTCTGTTGAACTAGAGCATAGGGTATTATGGGCTACTAAATTTTTGAACTTTGATGTGCAAGCTACATGTTATCAGCGTCTTCTACAACTCAATGAGCTGGAGGAATTTCGTCTTGATGCATATGAGAATGCGAAAATCTACAAGGAAAAGACAAAGAAGTGACATGATGCAAGGATTGTGCACAGGGAATTTGAGTCTGGACAAAAAGTTCTTCTTTATAACTCTCGTTTGAAACTCATGCCAGGTAAACTTCGTTCCAAATGGTCCGGGCCTTTTACCGTTACTGAAGTTTTTTCCTTTGGTGTTGTAGAAATCCGTGGAGATTCTGGAAATCCCTTTAAGTTGAATGGACATCGACTGAAAAATTTTCATGAAGGAATTGTGGAGCAAGAGGAGCCGAGTACTCATTTGCACGATCCAACCTAATTTATAAAGGGAGTTGTCTAGCTATAGACAAGAAATTTTTAGCGCTTGATGGGAGGCAACCCAGTGATTTATTTTATTTTGTTTCATTTTATTTTTTATTTTTTTTTTACTTTTTCATTCTATTAGGTTAATTCTCTGTGATTTTGGTGTGTGTAGAGAATATTGGAATGAAGTAAGATGACTTAGACTCTGGAAAAGCTAAACTGTTGAAATAAGAGATTACCAGCACTAAGGAATTCTATTATCCCCATGTTGTACTCCATGGATATTAAAGCACACTGCCAGGGAAGTGTTCTCTTACTATTCTACATCCAAATTCTATATCCTTTTTGAATGGCATGACACTGAGGGCACTGTAAATCTAAAGTGTGGGGGGATTTGATTTGTGTTTGTTTCACGTCACCACACTTAGCATGTGCTTCAATGTTTAATCCTCGAGCATGAGATTTTTTTTTTGGTTATTCTTTGAGAAACCGCACTAGTGATTACATGATACACTAATTGACTTTCTATATTTTTGAACACTCAAGAAATTACATCATACCTAGAATTGATTGAGATGAGCTGTAGTTGTAGTCGAAGGATTTGAGCACAAACTAGTTTTGTATCATATTTTGAGACATAATCTATGCACTTTAAGTCATACTTATATGAATTAATTGTGAATTGGCAAGAGGTGGGCTCATTAAAAAAATCGAAAAAAAAGATAAAGAAAAGAAACAATCTAGAACTTGTCTGATTATCTTGACTGCCTTAAGATATGCAAAGAACATTCGCATTTTTTCAAGTTTCATATATTTTCTTGTGTTTCTTTTACCCTGTTTTAACTTTTTTTATAGATGGTTTTTGGGGTTAAAGTTTCTTGTCTGTTTATTGGATTTCTTTTATCTTTAAAGGTAGGGAATTCAATGGTCTTTTGTTTTTTACCACCGATTATTAGTGGTCCTTATATTCCACTCACATGGTGGTCCTTCCTTTTGTTAGTAGGATGGTCACATGTCCACTTTAGCTTTGTCGGGGAATCTTTGGCTTTTTGTGTTCCCAAGGAAAACGTGCTTGTGGTCCTTCCCCACTTGTACTGGTATCGGTAAAGTGTTTCCGATCAGATCTCGGTTCGAATCCCTTACCAAACTCCGGTTCTTTCTGGTTCTGACATTCTGCACATGTGCCATGTTGCAGAATTTTTGGCGGGTCTCTTTGCTTGCCGGCAGCTTGCTGTTCCATAGAAGATTTTTTTCTTTTCAAATATGTCTTCTGCAAAACCTGTTGTTTTTTCTGTCATTGTATTTAACATGAAAGATCCATTTACAGAATTTTGATAAAATTTAAATGGATACTTGACTTTGTCCATCTTTGTTAGACAGACCCAAAATCCTCATGCTCTTCTGGTGGATATTTCATCTTCATTAAATGAAGAAACCAGAGGTGTTTCGTTTGTAGGAGGATCCTTGATGAATTTCTGGGCATTCATATCTGGTCCTCTTTAGCTTGATGAAATGAAAGGCTTCGTGTGAGCCTTTCCCTGCTGGTTCTAGTGATGCACTGAAAAAACACAACTGCGGAATATCTTCTCTGGATAAATAATCATTGTTTGTCCAGGTTTCATGCACATCTTCCTGAATCCATTTTGGTAATACTGAAATCTCTGGGAAACTGGGTGAACTAGTATAAACTGAGGCAAGAGCCCCAAATTCATACCATGTTTTGACCTCCTTAGGATATGAATTAGGTTTCATCCATACCCTAGGATATTTTCCAGCCACATCAACTCAAACAATAGATGGGTTGATGCCAATTCTTGTGATTGATTTCTCCCAAGTCTGTTGGTAAATCTGGAATGGAGAAATTGCAGCTTCATTAGTACCAACCTTAGATTTTCCCTTGTCAGTATTAGGTTTAAGGTTGATCTCTCCCTCTTCAATCCCCGAGGTGAAGGGTTGACTTGAAGACACGAGATCGAAATCTGGAGTTTCAATTTTTGTTTTGGTCGACTCATCAGGAGATGATCCCGGCTCAACACTTGTGCTAGGGGTACTTGAATCCCCTGCTCCATGTATAGAGTCATGTACTCTAAAACTCTCCATTCGAGAAACCAATGGCTTCTCAATGCCTTGGAGGATAGGCCCTTGCATTACAGACAATAACTGAGTATGTGCATGTAAACGTCATGTGATTCGATCGGAAGACAATTCTCTTATCCGCTTGTTGGAGCCTTCCCGCAATTTCTGCGTTTAGTGCTAACTTGTTAAACTCGTTTTTGAAGTATTTCAATGTGTTCCCTCAAATGCCTCTGCATTGATAATAGCATCAATGTCAATGATGTTCATCTCTTGTTAAAAAATCTGCAAGAATATTTTCATAAGATTTTATTATCACAATATCAAAAATATAATTCTGACATAGTGCTTGTCATCTTAATAATCTGATCTTCTCAGGTTTAGACTCAATTATATTCCTTAAGAAAGCTTTTACCTGTTTATTATCAACTTTTAAAGTGAATTTCTTTGCAAGAAAGAATAATGACCATTTTTCAAAAGCCCTTATAAAATTCTTTTTCGTTGATATGCAATCTTATGGCTTCTGCATCTGAGAACAGTCCACTGCAATATCTGCATGGATGTTCTCCATCTGGAGTGAGCTTTTTTAAGACTTCTGCCCACCAATGATCACTGACATCCGTATATAATACCAGATCATCTTCATCTTGAGGAATAGCCATTTTTGAAAGATTTTTACAAATCTCATTTAGTTGACAAAGTCCTTGTGTATGTTATTTTGTCCATATAAATTTCGCATCTTTTTTCAGTAATGGACCGAACACTTTCCTGTGTTTTGCTAGGTTTTTAATAAACATCCCAGCAAAATTAACAACTCCTAGAAAACTTTGAAGTTGTTTCTTTTTTTTTAGTTCGTTTGGAAAATTTTGCACATTTTCTACTATAAGATCCTGCAAAATTATTCCAGACTCATCGATTTCTATTCCTAGAAATTCGATTTTTCTTGTGGTAATGACTGCTTTCTTTTCTGATAGAACCAACCTTTTTTTTTTACAAACGTCAGAGAAAATATCTAAATGTTTAATATGTTCTTCTATATTTTTAGATGCAATTAATACATCGTCAATATAAACAAACATAAACTTAAAGAAATCTTTAAATAGATTATCCATTTTCCTTTGAAATATATGGGATGAATTAACCAATCTCATTGGTAATACTTCCCAAATATAATATCCTTGTGGTGTAGAAAAAGCTGTGAATTTCTTGCTTTCTTTCTGCATTCGAATCTGGTAAAATCCAGACTTACAATCGAATTTAGATAATATCATTTCGTTGCGTATGCAACTAATTAGATGTTCTCTGCTAGGTTAAAATACCCATCAAACTTCAGAATTTATTAAATTTCTTGATAATTAATAACTAATCTGGATTTGTTCCTTTTTATTTCACCATGATTTCTTACCAGGAATCCTGGGCTGCTGTATGGTGAAATTCCTGCTTTGATCAAACCAAGGTCCAAATGCTCCTTGATCATAATCTGCATATCCTTTTGATCAATTATATTCATTGGGATATGCTTGCAATGGACAAATTCATACTCTTTGTCTTCCTTGATTTTAAGGCAAGCTTTGAATTGATTTTTGTCCCACCATGCCAAGGGATCTTCATTGTAATTTTTTTTTTATCCTTTTCTTGATATCTTCCAATGATACCTTAGACTTTACCTCATTCTTATGTAGAGTTATCTTAAGGCATTCTATTTCTTTTGTTTGGAGCTCTTTATCTGCTTTTAGTTGGACCATTGTTTCTCCAAACCGTCTAGAATCCTTCATTTTTGGGTTCAGAAGTTTTCATTCATCACCACGCTTGCTGCGAAACTGAATTGGAAATTTTCGATAAAATGCCTCTCTTAGTCTCTGGACTATAATTTTGTGATCACAAGGTGTTGTGAACACCAATTTTCTAGTCTCATTTTCTTGCGTATAGGACTTAAACATTTGTAGGAAATTGTTTCCTAGCAAAATGTCAGCTCATGTATCATGAAAATAAATTGGTGATGTTTTTTACCTTATATCAAGGTGTTTGTCTAGCACATCTAATTACGATTTCAGTCGTCTTAATCCCTCTGCATAAGATTAAGATTCTTCTGGAAAGATCTCTTCCAGCAATATTTGGTAATTCTTCTTCCAAATTATTTGGAAAAACTCCTCGTTTTGCTGTACAGATTCCAGCACCTGAATCAATATAAGCAGCAAAATATTCTGCCTTATATTGTTCACATAACATTCATACTGGAATGTATATCGAGAATGAGTTTGTGGTCATTGGATTTTCAACATCCTATCATCTGCCATAACTTCATTCCATATTCTAGACGTTTCCAAGGTTTGTGTTCCTCGAGAAAATTTAGTCCAAGAACCAGTCGATCTGATTCTTTCCCAGGAATTCCTTTGATAAGAACTTCCAATTCTCCGATATTGATCATTCCTTGGTAAGCTTCTATCATAGGTTGTTCCAAATAGTATATCGTATTACAAGGAAATTGATTCATTTGTTTCATAATATCAAATACTATTTCTACTTCCTTCCACCCTCCTGGGCATCTAAGATTTCCTATGGTAGAAAAGCTTTTTTTGCTCCTATTGGGTTTCTTGGACAGACGATTTTCTCCACCTGTAACTTTTAATTCTATCTTCCTGAAAAGATAGTCTCCTTGATTCCAATCTAAGACTTTGATTCCTTTGTAGAATCGGTTTGTCTTGTATTTTGATATATTTTTCATGTATTAAAGGAAACTCAACTCTTTCTGGATAAATTGTCTAGGCAACTTTTCCAAATATCTCTGGTATTTCAATGAACTCGTTTCTAATAAACAATTCTGAATGATGTGTATTAGATAGAGCATATGAAATTTGATAGGTAATAGAATATGGAATATTACCTTCATTCATCAGTCTTTTTTCCTTGAAATTCAGATGTAAAGTCAAGGCTCGACTAAAATCTCGATCTGCTAAGTTGTAGGCAATTCTCGGATAAATTACTCCCACAATTTTTCCTGCACAGAGATTCCCTGAGATAGTTCCCAGTACTGAGTCTTGAAGGTTCCCCATTCTTTTATCGCATATAGCAATATCAATTGGTGAATATATTTCCTTCTTTGAAAGTAGCTTTTATCATAATCTGGATTGCTCCAATATGAATCCAGGGCATATTTCTTGCTACTTCTATCTTGAGTTTTTGTAATTCCTCCTTAATTTCTTCAGAAAGAATTAATTACATCTCCATTCTATTTTCTGTAAGTTCCATTAGGATTGTCATTTCCCTTCTAGAAACTTTATAGATTAGATGATGCTTTCTGTTTCTTATGCCAAGATTTCCTAAGAACTTTTCTATCTGTCCTGCAGAAAATTCTTGATATCTCTATAGACTAGGATTTTCTCTCATGATTCTTTGAACCATGTTATGAGATATTGTTGTCTGACTGAAGAAACCAGACAAATCTTCATGTGTTTCTTGTCGAAACACCTCGTCTTCAGTCAGATTCCGATTCAGTTCCATCATATTCTCCCTGACTCGAGACTTCTTCTTCTTCATATATGCTTTCATCTGAGGCAATATCCTCGAATCGGTATACCTGAATAAGATCTTGGTAATAAACTGCTTCTTCAATATCCGGGGTTGGATCGAAGCGTTTAATACCTCTTTTTTCATTTTCTGGACAGTTGGTCGAAATATGACGTCTTGCTCCACATGTCCAACAATTATAATCCTTAAAAATTTCATTAGCTCGAGTGTGAGTTCTTCTGAAAGTTTTCTTCGTAGGTATTCTTCATGTGCTTCGAGATGTACTCGAGGCTTGGGATGATATCATATTTCTTGATGGTCCACTTCTTTGTCCAGATTTATAAGATCTGGCCTTTTGTCTAGACCAAACTGTTCTTGGTTTCCAAGAACTTCTTCCACCTCGAGCATAAGGATGAGTCCTAAAACTTTTCTTCTTAGGCTTATGTGGTTTACTTCCAACACAAAAGAGTTTTTTTGTTAATACCCCTTAATCATTTGTAATTCGTTTGTAATGCTGTCATATGACATCATTCTGCCAATTTTCCTTTGAGAAAAGAGGCTCTTCGTGCCAACGTATGTGGATTGCTATGGACATATTCCCTTATAAGCATTTCTCTCCAGGGACTTGGCATTTTAGCGAAAAAAAGCTGCATAGCTATATTTTCTTCGACCCCCGAATTCCATCTATATTTAGTGAATAACATCCACCAAACATATGTCACGTAATTCAAGGCTATACATAGCTTGAGTATATTTCTTCCTCTACTCTGTATCTTGACTGTTAAAATAGTCTACCCCTATAAACTGTGCTTTAAATAGGGTAGCCATTTTTCCAGCTATCTCACTAAGAGATTCTCCAACTATGATTGACTCTTTAGTTTCTAATGAAGTCATGTCCCAATCAATTTTAACTGATCCCATAAGACTCATTTCTAGGAGTTTAATGAATCCTTCTCTGTTGAGATCAAGTGTTCCTGCAGGGATTCTCATAGCAAATGTCCAGTCATCTATGAGATCTTCTCTATTTTTGAAATCTAGTACATCAAGGTTAAGCATAACCCCATAAGGACGTATAGGTTCTAAAACAGTTTTTTCATAGGGTGTTTGGTGCAAGGGAATTTGATTTCTCCTTGTCCTTATTTCCGCTGGGTGTGATTCTTCACAAGTATGGAAATCGGGTTGAGATTATCTCATATTTATATTCTGAGATCCCACACTTTCTCTTGGTGGTTCCTGAGAATATGACCAGGTTATAGAAGGTGGTTCGCCTCCCTTATGTTCATCTTTAGATCTACGACTTTGAGATTTGCGAAAGATTCCGCAAGCTCCTGTAGATCCTCTAGACCAATCCTTTCTAAAGTTGTCATCAGATTAATTTCTTTTCTGAGACAGATTTAATTAAATTGATCATTTTTTCTTCTTCGGTCAAATGTTTTAACACTACTTTGGTTTTCTCTTGTTGATGTAACAGGGGTTCATTATCAAAGGATGGTGGTAACTTTCCTTCTGAAGTTCTCTTACTAGAACTTGGTTGTTGTTCTAGGATTTGAATTCTTGTTCGAATATCTTTTAATATTCCAAGAATTTCTTTTTGGTTTTCAAGGATTTTCTCCATATTTTGTGGTACATAATACAACATATTGTCATAATTTTGTACCGTCTTTTGAATTTCTTTAAGATCTCCCGAGAGTTTAGAGGAATCCGGTACTATTTCTAAGAACCTGTTATTTTGAATCATAAGTTTACCTTAAGATTCTGATAAGTTCCTTCTTGATATCTAACCTTGGTTATATCTTCATGTTTCAAATATTCCAGAGTTCTGGAATAAATCCTGTAAATAAACAATCTCGAACCTAGGTTCGGATTCATGTTGATTGTGAAAATTCTCCTCCTCAAACATTTTGTTACTAATAATAAATTATGTGTTTGAATTAACCTTAGGCTCTGTTACCATTTTCTGAGGCCCCGTTTATCAATTAAAATTCTATAGGCAATAAGGGTATTTGTGATATTTAGAAAATAATTTTCTCTCACCAGGGAGTTGAGACAAAACCCTTTTAGTTTAGGTACTGAATATGAATTTACCCTTATTTTTAAGCACTTTTTTTACCATCCTCGAAAAATATAAGGGGTCGAAGAGCAATTTGACGTGAGAAATTATAAAATAATGTAAAAGGGAACAAGTGGATCCCAAATTTAAATTAAAAAAAATTTGATGTTATGATAGGTCCAAAAATTGAATAATGTGTTCCTCTGAACTGTACCCCTCTGTTAAAAAAATTTGACCAGATACTAATGTGGGAGAACACAATAATAATAATGTTCGGAATATATATATATATATATATATATATATATATATATATATATATATAACCAAGATTAAGAGACAGAATATGCAAAAACTGAGAGAAAGTCAAACAGAATAGGAAGGACAAGCATCGACAGACGACAATGACACAACTCAAAATTATTGACAAAATTCTCTACAAATTTCAAGTTTCAGCTTCAATTTTATGTTTTCAGTTCGTCAGTGTTTATTTTGTACGTTTCAGTTCTTAGTTACTTAGCTATGCATCTATATCATTTGAAGAATTTTCTTTGTTTTTGCAAATTAATTTGATTATTTGCATTAAACTGACGAGAAAATAACTGAAAATTGAATCGCGATCCATTTTCGATTGTCCTATAAGTTAGATTTTTAAGTTTTAATTTATTATGACATGTGGTATGCCCACACAAAAATTCAGAGCAACAAAAAGAATTTTTGGATAGTCTAAAATTAAAAATATTAGATATTAAATGTCACATTTAATATCATGTTTTATAAAATGAACCTTTTGGTTCTACACATCCTATTAAAGAAACGTTTTGACCTAAAAAATAAAGCTAATTTAACGTTATAATCTTCGAAACATTTCAAATTTGTAGTTTTGTAGTATAGGTGTAACAAACAACATGGATCAAGAAAATATGTAACATAATTTTCTAGCACAACATATAAAAAAACTTACCAATGTTCCATAGGGACGTAAAAAGAATCAAGTCGTTCGTGAGCTATTCGAAGCTCGCCTCGATAAAAAGTTTGTTTGAGATAGTTTATTAATATTATCGAGTCGAACTCAAACATAATGATATCCAGATCGTGAGCTCACGAACATGTTCGTTTACAACTCGCGCTCGGGAGCTAGAGCTCAAGCTCGGCTCGTTTATGTAACTCGCGATCTCGGCTCGTTTATGTTGCTCGTGAGCTCAAGCTCGGCTCATTTACTGTTCGTGAACATATTCGTTTATATGTCTCACAAGCTCAAACTCGAGTTCGGCTCATTTATCTTATTCGAACTTGGCTCGTCTACTCGTGAAAATGCTCGCCTATATGGTTCGTGAGTTTGAGCTCGAGACAGCTTATTTGTTGAGTGGAAAAAGAAAAATATTAGTAACAATGCATTTAGAAGGATTTGAACAAAAGATCATTGTTGAAAGAAAAGATGAATTTATGCTACTTAGCCATAATTGCATTTTAAATTTAATTAAAATGACATTGTCGCATTGACATATCTAGAAAAAAAATTAATTAAATAATTGTAAATAATAAAGAGAATTCATATAATAATATAATTTTATTGGTTTAGAATAACAAATTAGATTTATCATTGATCACTAAATTGTAAAACCAAATCTTAATATGATTTATGAACAATTTACAGTAAATTAATTTAAATTTGATAAATTTGTAACATCTAAGATATTTTATAATATAATATTTTAATTAGAGTATAATGAATTTTTATTTATTAAAAACTAAAATCTAATATTTTAAGTAGAGTATAATGAATTTATATTTATTAATAACTAAAATCTAAATTCTAGATGATATACTATGATGATTAATTAAACAAATTATATACTAAATTCGTTTGTTATCCGACATTAATAAATATTTGGATTTAATTATATCAAACTTATTATGATTTGTCGGCTCATCCAGTCAAAGAAACTGGTTGGCGGAAGCTTCATGGAAATTTCAAATAGAAGAGAAAACGTGTTTTTATACGCGTTTTCACACTGACAGGGGCTCTATAAATAGAGCTCCCCTCTTCATTCTGAAATCATCCATTTTTCGAGTTTTTTCTCATCTTATAAGCATTTGAGTGCTTAGTTCTATAATATTTGTGAGGTGTTTTGTTATCTTGTATTAAAAGAGTGTGTGTTCTCTTTAGAAACACAGTGAGTGAGTTGTACACCACAAAATATTATAGTGGAATTCTTTTCATTTTTCCGTGGTTTTTACCCTAATAATTTTTAGGGGTTTTTCACGTAAATCTCGATGTCCAGTTTATTCTTTATTTTCGAGTTTTATTATCTCAAAAATCCCCCACGTGGGACCAACAAGTGGTATCATAGCCTTGGTTTAAAATTTCTTAAATTCTGAGTATGCTCTGTGGTTGCAGCCTAGACTGATCTTCCACATCAGAAAAGATTTTTTGAAATTTTTTATTTAAGGCGGGATTATTTTGTCCAGTCTACTAAAACTGTTGTAGACATAATGGCGGGAAGGTACGAGATAGCAAAGTTCAACGGAAGCAATTTTATGCTGTGGAAAATAAAGATACAAGCAGTTTTAAGAAAGGATAATTGCTTGGCGGCTATTGAAGATAGACCGGTAGAGATTACAAATGATGGAAAGTGGAATGAGATGAATGATAATGATTAGGGATGTAAACGAATCAAACCGTTTGTGAGCTATTCGAAGCTCGATTCGATAAAAGCTCGTTTGAGCTCGTTTAATGAGGCTCGTTAAGATAAACAAACCAAACTCAAGCTTTACAGTATTCGGCTCGTTAGCTCGTGAACATGTTCGTTGGTAAGTTCATTAGTAATCTTTTAGATGAAAAATAATAGTTTTGATATTTGATTTATTGATTTTACATATTATTTATGAAATA
The DNA here is from genome assembly GCF_025594145.1 of Primulina tabacum. Classification (NCBI taxonomy): domain Eukaryota; kingdom Viridiplantae; phylum Streptophyta; class Magnoliopsida; order Lamiales; family Gesneriaceae; genus Primulina; species Primulina tabacum. Next base: position 89,782 of record NC_134552.1, on the reverse strand, counting down.
TATAGTAAAATCTATTAAATTTATTTATTATAATAAATTTACAAATTTTAATAAGAATAATATATTTTTCTTTAAATATATAATTTACTTTTTAATTAATTTAATGAAAATTTAAATATATAATTCATATTTATTAAGCTTGTTTAGGCTCGATAAAGGCTTGAATAAGCTTGTGAGCCATGCATATATTCGTTAAATAAAGCTCGAGCTCGGCTCGATTATAAACGAACCAAGCTCAAACATTCAAGAGTTCGGCTCGGCTCGACTCGATTACATCCCTAATAATGATGTTACCAATTTACACTTGGCTATTGCAGATGAAGTACTGTCAAGTATCTCTGAGATAAAAACAGCCAAAGTTATCTGGGATACTGTGACAAAGATGTACAAGGTCAAGTCGCTATACAACATGATTTTCCTAAAGAGAAGGCTTTATACTCTTCGGATGGCGGAATCTTCATCGATGACCGACCATATCAACACACTAAATACTCTATTTGTCCAACTCACTTCTATGAGACATAAAATATGGGAAAATGAACGTGTGGAGCTTCTACTTCAAAGTCTACCAGATTCATATGATCAACTTATCATCAACATAACCAATAATATTCTTATGGGCTTTCTAAGATTCGACGATGTCTTAACTGCGGTTCTCGGAGAAGAAAGCTGGCGCAAGAATAAGGAAGATAGGTTGGTAACATCGAAGCAAGCAGAGACTTTATCGATGATAAGAGGAAGATTTATGGACCGTGATTCCAGTGGGAGCCAAAGGCGAGGTAGATCAAAGTCGAGAAGTAAGAAGAAAACTATTTACCGCTTTAAATGTGGCGGTAAAGGGCACTTCAAGAAAGAGTGTACGAGTATCGAGAATAATTCTCAATGAAATGTGGCCAGTACTTCAGGCAGTGATGAAATATTATTCAGCGAAGCAGCAACTGTTGCAGAAGGCAGACACAAATTTTGTGACACATGGATAATGGATTCAGGAGCGACGTGGCACATGACGTCTCGGAGAGAATGGTTTGATCATTATGAACCAGTCTCAGGAGGATCTGTATTCATGGGAAATGATCATGCCTTGGAAATCGCTGGGGTCGGTATTATCAAAATTAAAATGTTTGATGGCACCATTCGCACCATACAGGAGGTACGACATGTGAAAGGACTGACAAAGAATCTTTTGTCCTTGGGGCAATTGGATGACATCGGATGCAAAACCCGTATCGAGAATGAGATCATGAAAATTGTGAAAGGCTCGCTTGTGGTTATGAAGGCGGAAAAGGTTGCTGCAAATCTGTATGTACTTTTGGGATAAACACACAAAGAGGCAGAACTAGCTGTTGCATCAATTGGTTCAGGAGAAGAATTAACAGTGTTATGACATAGAAAGCTCTGGCATATGTCAGAACGGGGATTGAAAATTCTCTCAGAACAGAAGCTGTTGCCGGGATTTACAAAAGTGTCACTACCCTTTTGTGAGCATTGTGTTACCAGTAAACAACATAGATTAAAGTTTGACACTTCTACTGCCAGGAGCAAAAGCATATTGGAGCTTATTCATTCGGATGTTTGGCAAGCACCAGTTGTATCCCTAGGAGGAGCGAGATACTTTGTCTCGTTCATTGATGATTTCTCTAAGAGATGTTGGGTGTATCCAATCAAGAAGAAATCAGACGCTTTCCAGATCTTCAAAGATTTCAAAGCGCGGGTTGAACTTGATTCTAAAAAGAAAATCAAGTGTTTGAGGACTGACAATGGAGGAGAATATACTAGAGACGAATTTGATGCATATTGTCAACATGAGGGCATCAAAAGACAGTTTACGACGGCTTACACACCTCAACAGAGCGGATGGACATAACCTTGTTGGAAAGAACAAGAGCTATGTTGAGGACTGCAGGTCTAGAAAAGTCATTTTGGACGGAAGCAGTTAAAACCGCTTGTTATATTATCAATCGTTCTCCTTCAGTGGCGATTGATCTGAAGACTCCGATGGAGATGTGGACTGGGAAGCTGACAGATTATTCTCATTTGCATACATTTAGAAGTCATGTGTATGTTCTGTAAAATGAGCAAGAAAGATCGAAATTGGATTCGAAATCTAGAAAATGCATCTTCTTGGGTTATGCTGATGGAGTAAAGGGGTTTCGCTTGTGGAATCCTACTGTTCACAAGCTTGTCATCAGCAGGGATGTTATCTTCGAGGAAGATAAAGTAAAGGAAGACAAAGGCACACCGAATTCAGAAACTACTATTTTTCAGGTAGAAAATAAGACGGACGAAGGTCAAGTTTCTTGTGAAGCTGTACCAGAGCACGAAGAACAAGAACATGTTGAGTCTGAGGTTTTTAATGTGAGGCAGTCAACTCGAGACAGAAGACCACCATTTTGGCTTTCAGATTATGTCACTGAAAGCAATATTGCATATTGTCTATTATCAGAGGATGGTGAGCCATCGAGTTTCCACGAGGCTACTCAAAGCTCGGATATATCCTTGTGGAGGATAGCAATGCAAGAAAAATTGGAGGCATTAGACAGGAATAAAACTTGGGATCTTGTTACACTACCATGAGGGAGGAAAGCCATTAGAAACAGATGGGTCTATAAGATCAAGCGTGATGGCAATAACCAAGTGGAGCGGTATCGTACTAGATTGGTGGTAAAAGGGTATGCTCAGAGAGAAAGAATTGACTTCAATGAGATATTTTTTCCTATGGTTCGGCTTACAATAGTCAGAGTGGTGCTGACATTATGTGCGGTGTTTGACCTATATCTAGAACATCTAGATGTGAAAACGGCATTTCTTCATGGAGATCTTGAAGAAGAAATCTATATGCTCCAGCCAGAAGGTTTTGCGAAAAAAGGCAAAGAGAACTTGGTTTGCAGGTTGAAGAAATATATGTACGGTCTCAAACAGGCGCCGAGGTCTTGGTACAAGAGATTTGATTCCTATATCATGAACCTTGGATACAACAGACTGAGTGCAGACCCTTGTACATATTTCAAGAAGTATGGTGATGATTATATCATTTTACTATTGTATGTGGACGACATGTTGGTAGCATGCCCCAACAAAGATCAGGTCCAAGGATTGAAGGCACAGTTGGCTAGGGAATTTCATATGAAGAACTTGGGACCAGAAAACAAGATTCTAGAGATGCAAGTTCACCGAGACAGAAGTAACAGAAATATTTGGTTTTCCCAGAAAAATTATTTGAAGAAAGTCTTGCAACGCTTTAACATGCAAGAGAGTAAGCCAATATCGACCCCTCTTCCTGTTAACTTCAAGTTATCCTCCGAGATGTGTCATAGCAGTGAAGCAGAGAGGATGAAAGATGTCTCGAGTACCATATGTATCAGCAGTGGGAAGTTTGATGTTCGCCATGATCTGTACAAGACCGGACATTGCTCAAGCAGTGGGAGCAGTTAGTCGGTATATGGCGAATCCTGGACGAGAGCATTGGAGCACTGTTAAGAGGATCCTTCGATACATTAAGGGTACCTCGAATGCTGCATTATGTTATGGAGGATCGGATTTTACACTCAGGAGCTATGTCAATTCAGATTATACAGGTGATCCTGATAAGAGGAAATCTACTACTAGTTATGTGTTTACACTTGCAGGGGGAGCAGTAAGCTAGGTTTCAACACTGCAGACCGTTGTGGCATTATCTACAACAGAGGCAGAATACATGGCAGCGACTCAAGCTTGCAAGGAGGCAATATGAATTAAAAAGTTATTGGAGGAGATCAGACACGAACAAGAGAATATTCCTTTGTTTTGTGACAGTCAGAGTGCCTTGCACATCGCAAGGAATCCAGCCTTTCATTCCAGGACGAAACACATTGGAGTACAATTTCACTTTGTGCGGGAAGTATTAGAAGAATAAAGCGTGGATATGCAGAAGATCTATACGAAGGACAACATAGCTGATTTTTCGACCAAGCCAGTGAACACTGATAAGTTTGAGTGGTGTATATCCTCAAGTGGTCTAGCGAAAACGTAAGCAGCAGGGAATGACAAGATTGAAAGGATGTGTGGAGATGTGTTTAATTCTCAATCAAAACTCCAAGTGGGAGAAATGTCGGCTCATCTGGTCAAAGAAAGTGGTTGGCGGAAGCTTCGTGGAAATTTCAAATAGAAGAGAAAACGCGTTTTTATACGTGTTTTCACACTGACAGGGGCTCTATAAATAGAGCTCCCCTCTTCATTCTGAAATCATCATTCTTCGAGTTTTCTCTCATCTTATAAGCATTTGAGTGCTTAGTTCTATAATATTTTTGAGGTGTTTTGTTCTCCTGTATTAAGATAGTATGTGTTCTCTTTGAAAACACAGTGAGTGAGTTGTACACCACAAAATATTATAGTGGAATTCTTTTCATCTTGCCCGTGGTTTTTACCCTAATAATTTTTAGGGATTTTCCACGTAAATCTCGGTGTCCAGTTTATTCTTTATTTTCGGGTTTATTATCTCAAAAATCTCGCACTGTGGGACCAACATGATTAAAACTTAAAATTATGAATTCACTCTTGTTTGGCAAAATTAAGATAACTATGCCAAACAAAATTAAGACACTCTTATTTTCACTCTTATCTTGCCGACAATTATATCTTATGTTATCATATAATTAGAAAATAAAAACGAAGATTATATCTTGCCGAAAATTGTCTTATTAGTATATCTTGCCGAAAATTATATCTTATGTTATCATATAATTAGAAAATAAAAACGAAGATAAGATATAATTTTGCCAAATTATAATAAGTTTGATATAATTGTCGTAAATATTATGATCATACTATGCCAAACAAAATTAAGAAAAACTTATTGTGATTGAATTGAATAAGAATAGAACAAAGACAAAAAACGAATTGTATGATAACATATAATATTTTTCTATTTAATATTTCTAATGAATGATGATTCGATCAATAAATTTATTGTATATATCATGCCGAAACATTCTTTCAAAAACTAATATAATAAATAAATCTATAGGAGCGAGCGTTTCCCGCTTTACCAAAAGCTATAGCTAGTAGTAATGGTGCAACTCAAATCTTTTAAACTGCACAACAGCTCAAGCACTAGTATTCGATCGCTCTACCAAGCAAGGACAATTATTGCACCCAACAAAATCCAAATCTTATGATGACATATCTAGAAAAATTAAATATATATGATCAAGATAATTCATAGAATAAGAGTATAACTTTATAGGTTTAGAATAATAAAGTTAGACCTATCATCAATCAAATAATTGCAAAATGATAAAATCTATAGTCAAGGATGGTATACTATGACGGTTAGTTAAAAATTTTATATACTAAATTGATACTTCATTCGACGTTAATAAATATTTTAAATTAATGATATCAAACTAATTATGATTACACATTAAAACTTAGAATTTTGAATTCACTCTTGTTCAACGGGTCTCAGAAAACTTACTTTCGTGCAATTCATATTGATTGACTTACTGAGAACTCAACTCACAAAGAACAAATTTCAGTGTTGTTAGCCTAACCGAAATAATTTTGAGATAAATTTGTTCGCTTCCCCCTCTAAATTTATCTCTGATCCTAACATTATTTGATAACTGGAATTAATGAGAAGAGAACGAAGATAAGAAACGAGTTGTATGATAACATAATATTTATTTGTTAATGTGCCTAACGAATGGTGATCCGATCAATAAATTTCTAATGAAATAAACTAACAGTTTAATTTAAAACATCTAAAAAGATTTAGAACTATACATGAAGAGTGAAATTTTAGACTTATTTAAATGAAATCGTCAAAATAAAACTTTTAATGTATTAAAACTTAACTATTATGATCATACTTATATTTTTAATTATGAATGAAATAACGGTTAAATTTAAAATATACAAAAGAATTAGAATAATATATGACAAATGATTATTTTGGTAATTTAAGTTAAAATTATCCAACAAAATTGTGTGCTTAACCAGATCAAACTCGAGCTCTGTTGTTGAGCTCTATTATATGTTTAACAAGCTCGACAACAGACATGCTTAACGAGTCAAGCTCCAATCAGGCTCCTTAAACATGACAAAAGAGCTCTCAACGTATCAAGATCGATTTATTCACGAGCTCGGTAATTTTCACTCAAATCTACTATAAATCTTAAACAAAACGACCTCAAGTCTAATATTATTCGGCTCGATTTGATTGACAAGCTCGAGTCTGATATTGTTCGGCTACAAATTCCTAGATTTATGTAACAAAATAATTTGATCGCAGTTAAAGAATATTTATCAAGAAATCGAAAACCAAGCTACCCTCAAATTTGCAAGGACATCACATACGAGGGTGGTGGTATAGCTTATCTAGAGATTGAGCCATATGATATTGAGCTCATCAGGCTCGAACTCAACAGGATGCTTATCTACAATCCTGAACCGTAAATTCGACCCACAAAACACCTCGATACATACATGCAAACCAATCTCAGATAAAGATCGGGTGAGGCTTGTTAAGCCTGATCAGTTGCAAATAAATTCTACACAGCTCACTGTACATTACAAAACAGATGGCATATAAATTAAACTGATAAAAATAAATAAATAAAGGGTCGACATAATTTATCAGAGTAGTATTTTAATACAATCAGTTTTCAACTGCCACGAACACAATTCTACATAACATATTTAAATGGTTTTCAGACACCATGTCCTCAAATATTTGAGTAAAACATGCATTACAAAAACCCAAGTTCATTATTCACGCAGATAGCAACCGATGCTGATACATATATTCCACATCCCCACGACTCCCATTACAAAGCAGACCTGCAGGCAAAAAAAGAAAAGGAAAGGAGCAGCTTCAGTTACGGTTTCGATAAAAAAATCACCACGCTCTCATGTACCTCTAGAATATACTTATGAAAGAAATACACCTATGAGACACGGGAATGCACAGGGTAGGTTTACACGGAGATTATACAACACATGGCGCACATCTACAATGGCCAGTCTAAAGGATAAGAAGGCATTCAACCCACCAAATAATACGTGATTATGAAAAGGTATAAAGATCACACAAACAGACAGGGATATGTTCGCTGGTAAAGAATAAAAAATTATCACAAATAGAAAGGCTGAGAAGTTGATCCCCATAAGTACCAAAAAAAGAATAAAATTGCCAATTCTAGAGTCATCTACAAGACATCAAGCAAAAATAACATTGTTCAGAACCAGAGAGCAGAAAAGGCATACCCATTGACAGGCTAAAAGATGGGAATGATGATCCACCAGTTGGAGTGTGATGAGAATATTTACAGCTAGAGTAGATAAAAAAATTCGAAGCGAAAGAAACTACGGTTCTGCAAAGTTCCAGTGATTAAAGAAACACTAAAGGCTGGATTTGGCTAACATGTTAACGGAGAAATCAGTGCAAGATATACATCAGTAAACTGATGGCACAAGCTAGAAAGAGATATGCCTGAGGAAAGTTGCAGTATATCCCTCTTACGACCAAAAATTAACACACAAAAAGAGCAAACAAATGAAGAAATCAACATGGCAGTATTCTGAAATATATGGATACCGTATTGATATTTTCTGGAAATAGTAAAGGAAATACAATACAAATCTCACACTCAAAACACTCAAGAAGGGGAATCCCTCTAGCCCTAGCAAAGTTAGCAAATTCTCACAAAAGTCTAGTCTATCGAACTAACACACCCCTTTCCCCTTTTATTCCCCGTACCAATGTATAACAGGCTACTATTCTGCCCACATGACCCTTGGACCTTCTCGTATAGATAATATAAACCGGTGGCCTTTCCGTGGGCTATTGATATTAGCCAAATATTTTCTGGGCTAGGGCTTGATAATATTCTTCCTGTAACAATGCCGCCCTCTTGAAAACCAGCTTTTTCCCCAAGACTGAGAATTAAAACTTGAATTTCTATGAGTTCAGACCCAGTTGTTTTCTACTCTAGATACATGACCATCAATACTTGTGAGAAACTAGTATCAGCATTTGAGTTTTTTGCTCAAATCCAACTACGACCATAAGTTTACTGGCATCAAAACCTACTGAAGCATTGATTTCACCTTCAACTTCCAAAATTTCGCCAATAGAATAAGCGGCTGTCCCTCCTAGTTCACTGATTAAGAGGATCAGTGCCATAGACAAAACAACAATTATAAGAAACTTATTCAGTTTAAGTAGCAGCACATAAAGCCTGTTTGCTGAATAGAAAACAACAAATCCAAATTCTCTTCCACACTCCAGTTAAGCATGTTCCCTCCACTAACAAACCATTCCAGTTCTCTTAATAACAAATCTCAAAATATGTTTATGTCTTACACCACTATCTACTATTACCAAAATAAGGACCCTAACAACCATTCTTGTACATGCATTCACCCCCACCAACGTCGAAACAACAAACTCACTACCATGGCCACAAAAAGCACTCCCAAAAATCAGAAAAACAGTTAAATGCTTTTTAAGCCCGCACTTTACAGCACTGTAACGATAAGTTAGTACCATTTCAGGATGTCGCATAGCAACAAAACCTCCCATTGAATGATTAACCAAAACACTTCTGAGTGGACTTCCACAAAGATCAGCTCCTTCTTTAGCCTTGTTATCTTGAGATTCATTATATTGGTCTAGTGTCTTGTGAATGTCATATATCATGAATGCTCGTGAAGCATGCAATTATCTATAGCACAATGTTCACCTCCCGAGTCCCCCTGCCACCCCAGATCAAAAAGCTTCACTTTTTAGTTCACTTCAAGCAAGATGTTTGTGGTTTTGTAATACCGATATATCACTTTGGTTTCAGGGCTGTTAACATATGTAAGACCTCTTACCGCACCAAGAGTCACCTTCGCTCGGAACATCCAAGATAAGGCAGGGAAGTATTATGTCCATGTACAAGGGTGATTTTCCTTAGCAAAGCTACCAAATTCTCACAAAATTCTAGTTTATCCCACTAACACACCCATTTCCCCCCTTCTATTCCCCTTATCAGCATAACAGACTACTATCTTGCCCAAGTGACTCTTGAATTTTCTCTTATAGATTTTATAAACTGGTGGCCTTTTCCATGGGATATTGACATTCGACTAATATTTTCTGGGCATGGGCTTGATAATATTCTTCCCGTAACAATCCCGATCTCCAATTAGTATATTTCTGAGTGCAGCCGCGAGGATGGACAATCAACCTACTGTTTAAAATACAATAAAAGTCAATTGAACTAAAGACTTTACACACTCAGCATCCTTCCCTCACTTTGTCCAACCTCCCCCTTCATGTGATGTACCATCAAATATATCGTATCGATGCGGATATCAAATCAAATCTCACCAATAAAAATCTGTCGAGTTGTCAGCTAAATAAACATTTAAATACATCATATGGAACACCATTTACAATGATGTCTCATGTCGGTGGAAGAAAGAGAACAGAAATTTTCCTAGATGAAAATACATAAAAACCAGAACCATCTATTAACAGCACCACACATTATATACAACACTTCTCAAGCTGTAGGTTACAAAGGCAGGAGAAATAACAGAAAGTTTTGCTACAATTTTTTTACGGAGAGCCACCAACATAATCAAGAGTGATGTGGATCTTAGTCATTCTTTCTACACAAAGATCACCCAACATTTGAACATTTGAAAAGCGAACGAAACATCCAACAATATACTTCATACAAGTCAAGTATATTAAGTAAAATTGTGCAAATAGTGCCATCTTCACTTGCAACAGACAACAATTGATCAAATAGGCTATATTTATCCATTTGACCTACTATGTACAAACCCTTGCAATGAGAGCAACACTACAATTTCCTCATAAATACGAAACAATACTTGAGCACTTCAATTTCCTCATGGTTCTTAGATCGCATCACACGGATAAAAATGACCAATTCATCGTTTGTTTCCTAAAGAACTCAGGGAGGAAAGATTAAATTAATTGGGTCATAATTCAAGATAAGTCAGAAGAGCACAGTCCCAAAACAGTAGCCACCAAAGTGAGAGGACTCTCAAACTTATTAGACATTTCACGATTTGGAGCCTATGCGGGTCATAATAAGAGCCCGGGGGCAATGATAGATACTCTACAAAGACATAATATTCCACGATCCAATATCCATAAAACTTCTGTCAAAATTCGGAGAGACAGTGTTCGATTATTCCAACCGAAAGTTGAAATGTTTGGACAAAAAAATGACAGTTTCTGATATCAGTATCGGATTTTTAGTGATACAAAAATTGAATGGATCGAGAGAAAAAGAGAGAACAGAGAGTACTGAAAATTACCCACAAGTATTAGTTGTAGTAGAGCTCGAGACCCATTCCATCGTGGATCTCGTAGTCTTTGAGGGTGATATGATCCTTGTAGACGGTGTACCACTTCTGAATTCGTATTTTGTCAGCCCTAGTCCCCGTCTGAGCAGCCACCAGTTTCTTCAAATCGCCGATCGTATCATCATCATTGCACTTCACACGAACTTTCTTCCCCAACCGATCGTTCAGCACCACCTCTAACATCCTTGCTTCCTGTAGAAAACCCTAGATTTCGTTGGCTGCCTTCACCTTTCGGCACTGGGTAGAAAAGAGGGATACAAGTATACCATTATTATAAACGGGCCGGGTGTTTTTGGAATCTTAGCCCGCAAGTATCAATCGGGTTAAACATTACATTTTTTTTAGACATAGGAAATTGGTCAATGAAGCTATCGCGTATTTTGTTTTTAAGATAAGAACAAGAATATTCTTATCATATGTATTTAAAAAAAAAAATCAATTTATCACATATTGATACAAAATCTCAGGATATAATTATATAAATATCATTGTACCATATATTAATATTATTTTTAAGATTATCCTTTTAAAAATATAATAACTGTTAAAAGTAAAAATGTACGATAAAAAGTAAAAATCTCAAACTCACAAAATATATTAAACTACACACTTTATAAAATTTTGTCTACTCAATTAGTGTTTTATTCACAATTGAGAGAAATATTTATTAATTTCTTTGAAAATAATCTAAAAATATATATATCATTACATATATTATCACACTATTTTCAATATTTACAGTTCTTATTTTCAACGATAACAAGGTTTCAAAATAATATGTCTAATTAAAAAATATTATTTCGAATAGGTTGAATGGTCTGTCAAACTATCATACTTCACCCCAACAATAATAATTCAAGTAAGCTTATAAACCCCATGACATCTTTTTAAAATGATCAACATGAAGAATCGGTCAACTTTAACTATCACAACATCCATAAAAATAAAACACATAATCAACATCTAATTATCACAGCAAAATATTGTTACATTGTTAAAATAACATCACAGCAGATGCATTAGTTGATCTTGAAATAACAAATAATTGTACTGAATACGCATTATTAATTGTTACAGTAATTGTAGAGGCAACCAAGAACAAATCCACAGGGGTTGGAACTGGAAATGTTGCACGACTGGGGTTCGTCGTTTCTCTCGAGCGAGTAAGATAAAAATAGTAATAAACTATCCAATGAGAGGATCGGACGAACCCACAAAATTTTTGACAAAACTGAAAAGAAACCCTGGTAAAAGTAAACGTGACAACAGATTATGTAAGCCTATGATCCATCGATCAGATCAATCCCAATCGAAACAAAATACTGTACAAATGTTTGATGTGCAGCCTGCCATAGCGGATCAGTGCAACCTTCGGTTCGATGATGAAATTAAGTGAGAGACGTATATATAATATATCTACTCTAACACTGTGAGCTCCTGCTCGACTCTCCAATAGTTATAGGTCGTTAATTCATTCAGAACCGTGCCACCATCATCTGGATTTTCCTTGTCTGATTTCTTTGGGGAAAGATTCCATTTCAACGGCCCCGCTTCCCCTACAATCCCTTCCTTGAGAGCCTGTTCCATTGCCTTTTCCGTACCCTCTGGTTCAACTCCCACAAATTCGACATCCTCTTCAATAAAGAGGGTGCAGCCCGTTTCTGACTTGAATCAGATTTAGTTGAGCTATCAGAGGAAGATGCGGAACTGGATGACCCATTTGTTACAGAGTCACCACTTGAAGTGGGACTGACAGTCAAGGCGCTCACTTTCACTGCAAGATTGGCGTTCATGTCACTTTGATCATCAAATGGGTTCACACTAGGTCCACCAACTTGAACATTAGATGCTTCACCCCAAGCTACCCATTCAGGGGACGACTTATCTCCACATGGATTGTCATTATTTGGTGTTTCGAATTGAAAGATTCCCAAGTTGTTGTGGGAGTCCATTTTCTTGCTTTGGGAAATCAAGTTACCTCCATCGGAAGAATTTATGCCTTTGAATCCATTGAAAACATATGCTTCGGAACTAGATGAATCATTGGCAGAAACCTTGCTCCTGATCAAATCCTCGTCCTCCCCAACCACTACCTCATCATCGCTACTGCTGTTACCATTAACCGCTGTTCCATTCAGGTTAATATCATCCATCATGTCGGAACCCATTGGTGCGTCTTCACCAGCTCTTTCGTCTTGAAATGCAAACCAGTTGGAATTTGTGAACAAACTGTTGTGAAGAAAAAACATACATCAAACAAAAATGAACCAGGCCCCCGAAAAAGAGGCATCCCGCAATAAACTTTTCTTTGTTATTTTTCGATCATCTTTCTATATTTTTATCTGTTCCTCATCATTCGCATAAGCACCAGAGGTATTGCTATCCATAAGAGGAGCTTAAATTTAATGAGAACATGAACACACCTCCCTTGCTCATCACACAACCTCAGGGATGAAATCACAACTCCGGCCGATTCGTCATCAAAGTAGACATCCTGCATTTTAATCAACATTAGAAATATCAAGAGTAGAAAATTCAATTGACATGGAAGACATAAAGGACAAAACTAGTTCTCCTTAGGTTTCACTTCTTGCAATGCTGACTTTATTTCATTCTTCAAAATATGAAGTAAGTTGGGTTCAACATTACCTCATTGTCACGTTCCAGAGCTCGTTCCAGAGCTCCATGACCCTGCAACCAAGAGATAAAATCCATAAAACAGATTTCAAATAATCACACTAGTGTAAATTTTTGGTAGAAGCTTTGAAACAAGTTTATCCTTATATGCAAATGTTTACCTGAGCATCATCATTGTCATACATGGTATATCTGAATGCTTGGCTTAAATTATTTGCCAAAGCAGCAACATCATAATCCCTATCATGGACATCTTCCTCATCACTATCCCTGGTCCTGTCTTGCAATGCTGTGGGCCGCCTACAAACGTGGAAAGAAATAGACATTTTCAAGAACTAGAGACTAGCAGAATGGGACAAACTTCAGCAAGCAAAGAGGAGATTATATTGCTTCACAGGCATACTAAAAAATTATATAACTTATAAAAGTTCTACTTATTGGGATCATGAAAGTGCTAGCTACAGCAAGAGGGGGAGAGAGAAGAGACATACCCACAAGCCCATCGATAAACATTCTCTACCATATTGCGCTCTTGTAAGACAGTGGAGTGCCACTCAATCCACTCTCTATTCTCCTGAAAGGAGCAAAACAGATTGCATGAGACAAGACACATTGACATTTTTAAAATTAAGATAGAGTTTCAAGGTAGGCACCACCTGAAGATTCTTTTGGATGCGAGTGTCATCGTTTCCCAACAGAGTTAATTTATTTGATATCCGTGTCAAATGTCCAAAGTAACCGGCTCTAGGAGCAGGCCTTGCAGAAGCTGGCAAAGTTTGCTGCATTTAATTGATAAATTCGAATCAGAAACGAATTGAAATAGATGATAGACCTATTATCAAGCTGAAAAGAACATAAGAAGCAACCAGGATAATAATTTACAGCAATACTCACATCAAACTTCAAAGTTTCAGTAGAATATAAATGCTTGGAACATATTAGTTATTTCATTAAGCACACAACTGCAGCGTCACCTTTCTAGTCCTCAAAACACAAAGGAACTGTTTTCCACCCACAAGGTGGATAACATTCGCACAAGATACATGAACTCAAAACTTTGATAAGCATGTCTTGAAACATTACCTTATTATCATCGCCAAAAAGCGTGGGATGTTTTTCTGTTTGAAGAATTTTTCCAACCAAATTGCACTCTAGGAAAAGATGATCAAGAATGGCACTATTTTACTTTCCAAGCAACAACATACAATGCTCTCCACGTGATGATGCAAAGCATTGTTGTACGGGTACCTGCACAAGAAAAATAAATTCACACCACAGTAGCATTCTTAACTTCTGATTCCAAGCTCATTTAAGTACGAAATTTAATTCTTTCATCACAGGCTACCAATTGCATGTGCTGGTCAAAATGTACGAGTACTTATAACAGAATTCGTACTCGAAAAAGAGATCAAGGACTCTCCGAATTGCCCCTGAGCTGACCAACTCCTTCTCTGCGACTTCATTGCCAGTTTTCAGAAGCACAGCTAAGAATTCAACAACCTACAATCAAGAACCACGATACAAATTGTAGGCTGAACAATTTTCAAATTTAAAATACAACATAAAAAATTTGCGTGAAAATAGTGGCATCATACTGGCACATGTACAGCTGTCCATGCACGTGTCTGGCTTTATTCGTAGGAAGAGAACTGAGCTAAAACAAAAATCTGAGAGCCAAATTGTAACATGTTACAAAAAAATTTTAAAACTACAGTCTGGTCAGTCAGACAAAGCTCTTTCGTTCACACTACATTTCAGCCATGAAATAGTTTTTATGCATTGATACTTCATCAACTCCTACTTGTAACCAACAATTTCAAAGACATGAAAACATTTTGAGGGTGTTAGGAGCAACAAATCGCAATAGCATTTCAACTAACCTTCAGACGATATTTTCCTAGAGGAGGCCTCAATTCACCATATGTTGTGGGTAAAATCTTCTCGTCAGATGAAACATTCAAAAGGATCAGCAGCTCCCCTACATACAAAACAATTAGATTCTTACAACAGGGCCACAGGCGTTGGTTGATAATTACAAACAGCATAAACAAATTCACAAGCTACATAATCAAGCCATCAGCCGATATCTGGCAATTTGTTGAGTTGAAAATTGTACTCGTAATTCTCGATATATGTATAATGTATCTTTCTTCGTTGATTTTAATATAAATAATCATATGATAAAACAAAGCCTCCACCGATCAAGTATTTATTGTATGGATAATTCAAAAATCAGCTAAACATTAAGAATCCCTAAAAACTGACTCCATCGCTGGATAACTTGACTCATGTACACCAAAGAAATAATCCAAGACCATGATATTCATAGCAAAAATCATTATGAATTCTTATCAATTCACTAATCTCTTTTTGGTTTGTTTCCCGAAATGGTAAGTATGCGAAAGAAAGTAACTGAAGATGGTAGAAAGTCACCAACGCATAACATGATAGAATTAACAAGGGGAACATCAACACTTTATCAAACTCACCCAAGTTTCGGAAGCATCGCACCAACGGTATCTTGGTTAACATGTATCGGCGAGTCATACACTTGTTGACTTCTGAAAAAGTACAATACTGGAGACGGAATTGATCTCTTTGAATCCAACAAAGATATACAGACAGATAGGGAGTGGACAAGGGCAGATTTTGAATGTGAGTCTTCAAGTGCATGAGAAAATATCATTGCAACAAAAACTGTACAGAAAAACACACAAAAAGAAGTAAATTAACATTGTTCCTTATAGTTATACAAATATAAAAATATGATCCCAAATTGAACAAAAAATAAAGTTGAGTTGTACAAACCTTGGACTGGATAGTTTAATGGACACAGGAGATGGTGCAGTTCTGGTTATAGCACATAATGTTTCTGCTGCATTAGCATGGACTTCAGGAGTATTCTGGATGATTAAAGAACTCTCTAGGTTCAGATAGCACATACATAACAAAGTCATCAAATAAGCAATCAGAGAACTATAAAGCTGTGATAGCACATAAATGTTTCTGCTGCATTAGCATGGACTTCAGGAGTACTCTAGATTGATTAATATAACTCTCTAAGTTTCAGATAGCACATACATAACGATGTCGTCAAATGAGCAATCAGAGAATTATATAGCTCACATAGCACATAATATTAAAACTTTCAAGTAAAAAATATATATGCTACAAACTTTCCTAATCATGCTATTTATAAATTTCAAATTAAGTTAACACAGATATGGCAGAACACATGATACGAGTACTCTGACATTGCAAGGCACAAGTTATCAGAAAACCAACCTGGTAATTTTACCAAAAAAGTACTTTTAAAGTAATTTTCATCTTACAGGAAAGTTAATAGTGGCACAAAACCAGACTATATAGAGTGATTCCTCAATCTCTCTTAAGGCAATTACAGAGCACACATATTCATTGGAAGCCAGTAGTGAATTTTCTACAAGCGTTCATGCCATATCAGACACTGCGCAGTTAATCAAACTATGATCATGTATCAGGAACATAACTGAAGATCCAAAATTTAACCAAATATGTAACAGCAGAATGTGCTACAGGCTAGATATGTTTAAGTTAGTTTGAAAAGGAACCAACCATATCATGTAACCATTGAGTACATAGCTTACCAGACAAAACACTCAAATGATAAAAATAAATGAAACTTTGTAAGTGGTGATACTGTATCATAGACGAATCCACCTTCCAATAAGCAATTGAAACTAGAAACTAGATCGATGTAGGATTACTACATCACACATAATGTTTTCCTATCTAGTTTCTAGATATATTGCAACTTCTTTTAACCTTACCGAAGCGTTCAGTTTATCCACAACCATTTCCAATAAATTGCTATCAGCCAACCACTGCATCACTCCAGAGAATTGGGGTAGAGATGATCATCTGTACCAACAAGCCGTACCAAAACCTGATAATAAAAGGCTAATTAGAAAGAAAATTACAACTAGCAATTGACACAGTTTAGCACGAGGATTTGGAGAAACAAACTGTTCAATTCAAAATAGTTGCATAGCCATTAGACTACTAAATACCTCCATGATGGATGTGATACAAATTAAAATCAACCAGCTGCCCCAAAAACTTCTTGGTGAACCTGCAAGAAATAACCATCAGCCACAAGACATAACTACTGCATATTTTTTTAAAAAACCAGATCAAAGAAAAATATCAAACAAAGCTACAAGTTATCAGCTGCATGAACATGTTTTTAATGTTAGCAGGTATAATTAATTGATAAGAATGTCCTCATTCTCAAGCTTTTGCAGCATCGCCTTTTTAGTATGATACACTTTCACAGAAAGCTCAAAAATTTCTACTTTCAGCATTTAGATGATTGAAACTTTTCAGCTACATAAATTGACAGTGTACATAAGCTTCATTGATATTAAAAAGTCTCCTCAATACAAGGGAATGATAACAAGTATAAAAACAGGCAATAAGCAAGAACATGCTATCCCAAATTTTGAACAAACCATGCTGATGGGATACAAGCCTATAGCCTAGTCAAGAAAAATAAACTACTCTTACTGTTTAAATTAGTTTGTTCAACAGCAGGACATATTACAAAAATAAAATAGATAAACCACCCCAGGTTATGCTTTCACTTATCAATATAGCCAGTGTCAACAAATTGAAGCACCAAGTTACAGATAAGCTTTTTTTATTACAGCATTGGGGTGGTGTGGGGTGGGGTGGAGATGGGGGATTGTTTCGGTTTTATATGGGTTTGAACCCATGCCTCTCTCTTTTGAGGGAGAGGTTTATGCCCACTTCACCCAAGTGGTGGTGGTGTTCAAGACAAAGGCTCAGTTTCAGCAAATTTAGACAGCTGCAACAAACATTGACTCCAAGAGTTGAATCCGGTTCAGAAAGGATAGCTTCCAACAAGGTTTTAGCAATTATGACCAGGACACAGCATTGAACATAAAATGCAACTTAAACACTGTTCCCACACTCATCCCCAGCCAAGAAAGATGAAGCATCAA
Organism: Primulina tabacum; assembly: GCF_025594145.1. Lineage (NCBI taxonomy): Eukaryota > Viridiplantae > Streptophyta > Magnoliopsida > Lamiales > Gesneriaceae > Primulina > Primulina tabacum. The sequence continues at coordinate 71,777 of NC_134552.1, read as the reverse complement.
ATTTGGAAGGTTGGCAATAAAAATAAAATTATCATGAATTAAAAATAATATTGAGGTTTATATTTAGTTTCACGATTTCACCTTTACATAATTCATCAGCGGAATAGTCTTCCGTAACCATGAGGCATACCACCACCTGGAACACCCACAAAAGTTTAATTAAACGAATTACTTGTGTATTTACTCCAATTATTAAACACCTGGAAAAAATTATTGCACACAGTGCAGACTGCAGAGCAATCACAATCTGGTACCTTGCTAAAATACCCTGCTAATAATGCAGGGTGAGGACGGTTTGGTTCCAAGAAAGAGAATAGCAAATCATAAGCTGCAGCATGATAGAAATTTTCATCATACAACCAGATTGAAATTGAGCACCAAGTTTATCATATGGTAATGTTTGATTCAATTAGTGAATAAGATGATCCACCTCCCTTCGGTCCACCAAGTCTTCAAGATGGAATCAACTTCACATGTAAAAATTTCGCAGGCAATGAAAGGAAACCTACATTACAAAACCAAAGTTTGAGCAGAAATAAAACAATATGATGGGTTCTACCGCATATCAACTTTACAATTTTGTAATAATACCTGAGTAATAGTAAAATATGAGAAGTACAACACAAGTTTTAACATCATTTGCTTAAATTTCACATACTTGAAAGTACGCATGCTGTCTGCATTCTCAGCAGCCTCCTCTACTATATATTTAGCATATGTTCAACCTGCGGTCGATCTCTCAAACTGAACCAAAGAACTTTGAAGTTAAATGGGAAATTAACAACTCAAGATATACAAGGAAAAAACGAACCGATGTATAAGTTGTTTTATAACATGGTCCTGCAATGGAAGCAATCAAGGGAAAATGTTATACAAATTTATGAGGCGGCTGTTGATGCTTTTGCATTCTTGGATTATCTCTTCTTCATCCAAAAGCTCTTCCAATGTACAATTTTCCTTGTCCAACACTGACTCGAACCTGAATAGATGGAATATGGGTTAGGTGATCATTTTTTATTTATCCCAGGCTTTAATTATTATAATATATGATTTGTAGTTTTGATCAAATTCTCAACAAGCCATGGCCAAAAGGAGTTTTAACTACTTTCAGTTACTTTATTGCCGGAAAGCATCTGTAGCAGAATATAGCCAGTGCTAATGTCTTAATTCAAACTCCAATGAAACAGAGGAACCGACATTCCACTAGAAAAACAGAGTGACTGATACCTCAGACACACTCGTCCAATTAAGCATGAAATACGGATTTAATCATCACCAAGCACGTACAATTTCTTGAAACGATGAATGACAACTGTAAAGTACTTTAAATTTCATAATCCAACGCCCTCGCTAACTCTTTGATGACATATTAGTAATATGAAACAACAAGAATAGGGGATCGAGATATCTATCGACTACTCACATGAGTTTTCTCCGACTAACAAATTTATGTGTTTTATACTTTATTAACTCTGTAATAAATATAAGACCGACTTTAACAAAAGTAAGGCGTAAAAATTGTTAATGAAGAATTAGTAAAACAAGAAAGTAACAAATTCATACTTCCTCCTTTCTCCTGTATAAAAACTCAACACGTGAACCATGACACGCAAATCCATAATCCATGAAAACATCATGATCATCTTCAACGAAATTAAATGAATCCCAGTTTGATTTCAACCAAACCTAAACAACAAAAATACATTTAACAGCATGAAAAAGCTCAATAACCCCATGATTTAACAGTACAGAATCGACATCCGAGCCAAACAAAAAAGATACCAACAAAAATCAAATTTTCGCTCTGATGACTCACAGGAGAAGACGCAGAAAGAGCTGTGAGCTTCCAGAACATTGTTGTCTACGCGAGAGTATACAGATACATGCACCTGTACGTGTCAGCTCCAAAGCAACAGCAGTGAACCCGAAACACAGAAAACACCCTGAACTTGAATCAAAATACTGAGAAATGTGGGAGAGAGGTTTAAATTCCGATGAAGATTCTGGAGCAAAACAGCGAAGGCATATTAAAAAAACCCTAATTTTCGAAGATCGAAACGGAAGGGAAGCCCAGAGAAATTTTTATTGAATTTATTTATTTTCTTTTTTATGTTTCCAATCAATCAACAATCGAAACTGGGTCGGAGTGAGGGAAATTGGGGTAGTGGATTTATGAGAATACCAACTAATGCGGGCGGCAGCAAAATACAAAAGGAATCCATATTTAAATATTCACAGTCAGGAAGTAAATGAATCAAATCGGTTGTGAGCTATTCGAATTTCGATTCGATAAAAGTTTATTTGAGCTCGTTTAATGAGTCTCGTTAAGATAAATGAACCAAGCTCAAGTTCTACGATATTCGGCTCGTTTAGCTCGTGAACATATTCGTTAGTAAATTCATAAGTAATATCTTAGATGAAAATAATAATTTGATATTTAATTTTTGATTTAACACATTATAATATATAGAAAATCTATTAAATTTATTTATTATAATAAATTGACAAATTTTAATAAGAATATTATTTTTTTTTCTAAATGCATAATTTATTTTTTAATGAATTTAATGAATATTTAAATGTAAAATTCATATTTATTGAGCTCGTTTAGGTTCGATAAAAGCTTGAATAAGCTCGTGAGCATGAATATATTCGTTAAATAAAGCTCGATCTCGGCTCGATTATAAACAGTCAAGCTCAAACATTCAAAAGTTCGGCTCGGCTCGACTCGATTACATCCCTATTCACATTTATATTTTCTTTATCCACATTTTATTTTATTTTTTGCACACAAAAAAAAAGTTTATTTATATTGATTTAATGAATAAAAATGAAATGTAAATATGTTCTTGAAATTTGAAAGTTTTCAAACCATTTTCTCCTAAACTTGGCACCCAGCTATGGGTTTGGTGATTGTAGAAATCCTGTGTTGACAGTTTTTTTTCTCCTGATTTGTTTTAGGAGACGATCTTCACCTCAGACGAGATGCTAATTTAGTTAAGAATCTTCAAACTATCTCAAGCAAACAACAAAGCACATGTGGTGTTACCTCAAATCCAAGTAATAATTTAACATCTCTGGAAAATCCATTGATCAATTAGAAAGAAATTGACCAATTTCTTTTACAGAATGATAATATTGAGCCAATGAAGTAATTATGGATGGGTCTCATCAGCCATGCTAAATCGAGGAAAATTCTTGGTTCTCTTAGGGAGGTGTCTTTGACTAAGGTCATTCGCCAAATTAGAATCAGTGAAGATTTAGATTCATCGGCAGCGCAGATTGTCACGACCTCGATTGACCAAAAATAGTATGTCTTGGCTTTTTATTTGTAAAACTAAATTATATAAAGCTCAATATGCTTATTGGAGATCTTGTTTTACGGAATTTTTTCAGTACATTGTGAAGGTAGGAAGGGTGGTTTGGTCTTGCTTTGGAATGAACCGTATGATATTACCATCGCCTGTTCTTATTCTCGTGGAAACGTGGACTGTATTGCCACCCATGAGAATAAAGTTTGGAGGTTTACTGGTTTCTATGGTAGTCTTGTTACGGCTCTTAGACATGTTTCTTGGGAACTTCTGCTTCGATTATATAATCTTCGTGAATTTCAACATTTTTCGTGGTTGGAGGAGGTAGACTTTAGAAATTCTATATGATAATCAAAAATTAGATGAGAAGTGCGTTCTATAGCTCAAATGTCTACTTTCAGACATTTGATTAATTCATGTATGATGCAAGATATGAACGTCGAAGGAAATCAATTCACTTAGCGCAATCAAAGATTTAGTGATGAGATTATTTTTGAGCACATTGGTCTCACGTGTGCTAATGTAAGATAATAAATATGAAAATAAAAATAAACTGGACACCGAGATTTACGTGGAAACCCCTAAAAGTTATTAAGATAAAAAACCACTCGCTAGATGAAAAAAATTGTGGGGACCCGGGCTCTAACTCAATTCCTTTTGGGATTAATTGGAGTCTTTGCTAGAAAATGTGGGTCATAAAAAAATTTCTTTTAAACATTATAAACTAATGTATATAAATCATACACCATACACAATGTTGTCATATTATTGAACTCCAAATACATTCACATGTTCAACTACAAGTATTCTACTAGTGTTTAGGATCTAATACATGTCTAGTATTACATCACTAGTCCTGCTTCTTGGCCCGGAATCTCCATGCTATCTCGATCTCTCATCTCTGTCGCGACCCAGATCCGTCCCACCTGTCGTTATGCACACATACAGACACAACAACAGCCGAAAACTCCGGTGAGAACAAATCCCAGTATAAAACATGGTATACATGCATATACACAATATAAATCATGAAATATACCATTATGAATAAAATCAATAGTAATAGGTTCCATAATCTATGAAACCAATCATATAAGCATGCAAACTGAAATCAATTCAGATCTTGGACTCAACGCGTATCTAACTCTAGGGATCCCGGGGTGAAATAAGACGTCACAGTCTGCCACCTACCCTCCCAATCGGGGTGACGTACGTCTTATTCCTAGATTTCGGTCCTGTCTGTATCGAATGTCTACAATCGGAGTAAATCTGCTCCTATGCGCCGATAACACCGAACATCTAGAAATTTGACAAATCTGCCAATGACTCTGATACCTTAAATGCTTGAATATAAATCTATAAACAAGACATAAACATAACAAGATATAAACAACATCTAGTATGTGATTTGGGAAACTCAAATCAAATCTAATTCGAGTTGTATCTTCCCGAATTCACATGAATTATACCTTCGTTGCACAGTCTTTGTCGTAGTCGAAGTCTCGATGTCGAATATGTCAATATCAACTCTGAAATGATACATTCAAGATGCATTCTCTATCTCTCTCTACTCAATTCAACACATATACGAATCAATAATCCATCTCTAGTACACAACAATATACATAGAACCAATATTTCATTTCAATTCATTTCGACGGCAGTAACGGCGGATTCTCGATATACCGATAACTCAAATATCAATACTATCAACGATTCATAATCCTCAGCTCATAACCAACATAATATACTCATAGCATCTCAAAATCTGCAGAAACTCAGAATATATCTATGCTGGAAATTGAGAACAATCATATACGATATTATTTCTTCGATCCGTTTTCAATTATATATCCTCCTAATATCAAGAACACATAATATAAACTCAAATCATGATTTTCCCAACACCACAAGTATCACCCAAGCAGAGCCTAATCAACTTACATCCTCTTGAAGCTTGTGATAAGGAAATCAAGAATCTTAGCTCGGATTGAAAATCGGGTAACCGGTTTGTGCACAATCAGGATTCCAAGCTAATGAAGAAGCTTTGAAGAATTGTGTTATGAGAAACTCTCGGTCCTTGACTGATGGAAGTGCTAAAGAGAAGCTTACACATATACTTAGTAAGACATGTGTCAACATAAGATCAAAGGTGGATTCTCGCACAGAGCACCGCGGGTGCGGTCAGCTCACAGCATCCCCTTCCAATTTTTTCAAAATCGACGACCGCGGGTGCGGTCCTATTTTCACCGCGGGTGCGTTTCACCCTACTGTAAATCTTCCACATTTCAGGAGCCACAACCGCGGGTGGCGGTAGAATACTAAGCGCGGGTGCGGGTCTCTCTTTATCAATGTATTCACGTTTTGCACAATCGCTTTCTCCCCGTCTGTTCTTCCTCGCCTTTAGTCAAGACATAACAATTCAAATGTCTCAAACAAAAATCTCGGGCATTACATTCTCCCCCTCTTAGATATGAGTTCGTCCTCGAACTCGCAGATAATCCATACAAGTATATAACAGAAACAATATCATCAAAACTGATAAATACTCACATCAGGAAAATAGCTCGGGATATCTCTGTCTCATCTTCTGATTCTGTTTCCCAAGTCGCTTCTTCAGTGCCATGACGACTCCACTGGACTTTCACTAGCGGAATAGTCTTCGTTCTGAGCTGTTTTTCTTTTCGATCCAAAATCTGTAATGGTTGCTCAAAATAACTCAGTGTATCGTAAAGCTCGGCCTCATCAGGCTGAATGACATGAGAAGCATCAGGCATGTATCTACGCAGCATCGATACATGAAAAACGTCATGTATCCCATATAAAGAAGGAGGAAGAGCAAGTCGATATGCTCGATCGTCAATCTTCTCAAGAATCTCGTACGGACCGATGTATCTAGGAGATAACTTCCCGCGTTTGCCAAATCTGACAACGCCTCTGAACGGAGAAATCTTCAAGAATACTCTGTCTCCCTGTTCAAATACTAACGGTCTACGTCTGATGTTCGCATACTTGGCTTGTCTATCTGCGCCGTCTTCATTTCTTCTGAATGATCTTCACCTTCTCGGTCATTTCACGAATCATATCAGTCTAAGTTCTGGTACCTCAGATACATCATCCAAATACAGAGGAGATCTGCGCTTCTTGCCATATAACGCCTCAAACGGTGCCATCTCGATACTCGTCTGATAGCTGTTGTTGTACGAGAATTCACAAAGTGGTAGTGAATCTTGCCAACTAGTGCCAAAATCTAGCACTACAGCTCTCAAATATCCTCTAATGTTTGGATAGTCCGCTCTGACTGTCCGTCTGTTTGGGGATGATAAGCAGTGCTTAGGTGCAATGTCGTACCTAAAGCCTGCTGCAGACTGTGCCACAAATGAGAAGTGAATCGTGGATCACGATCTGATACGATCGACTTCGGCACACCATGCAGTCTGACTACCTCTCTGATATATATCTCGGCCATCTGATCATGTCGGTACGTCATTCTGTACGGAATAAAGCATGCAGATTTGGTCAATCTGTCAATAATGACCCAAATCGCATCACAGCCCCGGGATGATCGTGGTAACTTCGTAACGAAATCCATGGAAATGTGATCCCATTTCCATTCAGGAATAGATAAACTCTGAAGTAAACCTCCGGGCTTTTTCTCTCGGCCTTCACCTGTTGGCAATTCAAGCACTTAGACACAAACTTTGCAATATTGACTTCATCTGTTTCCACCATCATTGTGTCTTCAAATCGTTGTACATCTTCCTGCCACCAGGATGAATACCCGACTACAGTGCGCTTCTGACAATATCTGTTGTTTCAAATCTGAAACATCTGGCACTACAAGACGGTTATTCACATAATATGATCATGTACCTGATATTCTGATGATGTCCTGATCTGACCATCTGAATCGACTTCTGAATATTCTGATCAGTTCTTTGTGCTGCTTTAATTCTCAAAATCAAATCTGGCTCAACTTGAATCGTAGCAAGTCGTAGTGGTCTACTATCTGTATCAAACGCTAATCCAGACAAACAGCAATCTTCAATCATATTCGAAACACCTATCGTCGATAAGGATAGGGAACATACCTTTCGAATCAAGGCATCCGCTGCTGCATTTGACTTTCCTGGATAGTATTTGATCTCGCACTCAAATCCTTCAGCAAATCGAGCCATCTACGCTGTCTCATGTTCAACTCTGACTGAGAAAATAGATACTTCAGGTTTTTTGATCAGAGTAGATTTCAAATTTCTCGCCATAAGATAGTGACGTCAGATCTTCAATGCAAAGACAATGGCCGCCAATTCAAGATCATGGATTGGGTAGCGAGTCTCGTGTGGCTTCAATTGTCTGAGGCATATGCGATCACATGTCCTCGCTGCAAAAACACATCCTAGCCCCCTGTGAGATGCATCACAATATACGACGAAATCACCAGTACCTGAAGGTATCATCAACACTGGAGCACTAGTCAGTCGTTTCTTCAACTAGAAGCTAGACTCACAAGCTTCAGACCACACAAATGGCGCATTCTTCTGTGTCAACTGGGTAATCGGTTTCGCGATACTGGAGAAATCTCTGATAAATCGTCAGTAGTATCCTGCTAGACCCATGAAACTGCGTATCTCTGGTACAGAAGTCGGTCTAGGCCAACTGATCACAGCTTCAACTTTACTCGGATCCACAGAAATACCGTCTCTAGATATGATATGACCCAAAAAGACAACCTGTCTCAACCAAAACTCACACTTTGACAGTTTAGCATACAATTTCTCTGTTCTCAATGTCTGCAACACAATTCTTAAATGCTCGGCATGATCAGTCTCACTTCTCGAGTAAACCAAAATATCATCAATAAAACAATAACAAACTCATCTAGATACTTCTGAAAGATATGGTTCATCAAACTCATAAACACCGCTGGAGCATTCGTTAAACCAAAAGGCATGACAATAAATTCGTAATGTCCATACCTGGTTCGGAACGCTGTCTTCGGTATATCAACATCTCGGACTCTCAGCTGGTGATATCCAGATCTCAGATCGATCTTGGAATAGACAGAGGATCCCTGCAACTGATCAAATAAGTCGTCGATACGAGGCAATGGATATTTGTTCTTCACTGTTGCCTTGTTCAGTTGTCGGTAATCAATACACAATCTCATCGAACCGTCTTTCTTTCGAACAAATAATACCGGAGCACCCCAAGGAGATACACTCAGTCTGATGTAACCCTTGGCCAATAAATCTTCGAGCTGTTCTTTCAATTCTTTCAATTCAATAGGCGCCATTCTATAGGGAGCTCGAGATATAGGGACTGTACCTGGTATAAGATCAATGCTGAAATCAACCTCTCGGGCTGGAGGTAGCCCTGGAATCTCGTCTGGGAATACATCCGCAAACTCACGTACCACTGGCAGATCTGCCAATGACGGACTCGGTTTCAGTAGATCTACTGAATATAAGGAACCCTCTGCTCCTTTCTGCAATAATCTAGTCATCGTCAAAACAGATACTAAGGGAATCCGAGATTTGGAACCTTACCGTAGAATTTCCACTCATCAGTCATCTCTGGTCTGAACCTGACAATCTTCTGGAAACAATCTACAGTGGCTCTGTACTTGGTTAACATATCGATACCAACAATACAGTCAAAATCTGCTAACCCAAGCACAATACAATCTAAATCAATCTCGTGGCCCTCAAACTGTAGTATACAATGTCTAACTGAAGTCACAGATATAAGACCACTTCCCAACGGAGAGAAGAAATAGACACTACAGTAGATAATGACTCGACAGGCCATGAATGCAACAATGCAAAATGCTCAGATATGAAAGTATGAGATGCACCCGTGTCTATCAATACATAGGCAGGATAACCGCAAAGAAAACAGTTACCTGCAATCACATCATCTGGTGCATCTTGGGCCTATTCTTCAGTCAGGAAAATACTCGAGCCTGCTGTCTGGGAGGTTGGCTCACAGTCTGGCTACCTCTGGCTCTGGGCTGTGTCTGTGTAGGAGTGGGCTGAAAGGAATGAACAGATGAAGTTGCCTCTCAGGCTGAGCTACTGAACCAGATGCTCCTACACTCTGAGCTTGATGTACACCTCTCTGGGGACAAACTCTGGCAAAGTGTCACTGCTGCTTGCAGATGTTGCAGCGACCCATAACACCCTGACACTGCTCGGTGGCATGTCGGCCTCCACAGGAACTGCAATATACCCCTGTATACTCTGTACTCTGGCCAGGACCTCTCTGTCAAGACCCACTGGAGCTCGACGAACTGCTCCCTGATCTCTTAAACTGTTTGCCCTTTGCTTTCAACTGGTCTTTCCTTCCGCTGCTGCTACCACCACTCTCGAATATGGGAGGGGGTTGAAATGAAGGTTGTGGCGGTCTCGGAGTAGGAGCAACATAGGAAGTGCTTCGTTGCCTAAGCAATCCAGCTTCTGCCCCCTTGGCACGGTTCAATGCTTCAGCAAAATTATTGGGCCTACCGGTATTCACCAAGGTAAAGATTTCTGGATTCAGGCCATTGATAAACTGATCCGCAACGGCTTCGTCATTTTCTGCGACATGAGGAGCAAATCGGAGCAATGCAGAGAACTTAGAAACATACTCCTCAATGTTCAGCTGTCCCTGAAAATTTAAGTGTTAGTGAAATAATGTTGTGGCAAATTTAAGAATTTAGAGTGGTAACAATTTAGATAAAATTGATCAATTGGTCAAGTTACAAGATTAGACATTAAGTTAACTTATTTTTAGGGACTTAAGGTTTGACATAGGTTAAGTTTTAATCATGATCTTAAGAGTTAAAATTATACATTTGTTGGAATTTAATTTGGATAGAAAGATGGGAATGATTGATGGTTGAGATATTTGATAGACGCATGTAAGAGGTGAGGTAGACCTTGTCTTGAGGAATTTTGTAAGTCATTAAGCAACTTGAGAATAAGTGAATATGTGTGTTGGAATTATGTTATCCAAAATTATTTGGGTTGCGTAAGTTTGAAATTCAAATTTATGAGATATTTGTTCATACGAAAATTTGGGTGAATTAAAAAAAACAAAAGGGAATTAGTGATGTTCAACAAAAGTTATCAATGAATGAATATTAAGAACTTTATCGAGTAAGAAATCTAAAACTTTGATATGGAGATTCTGGAACTCTATGATGTATAAGTGAAGTTGATTTATTAGAGTTAGTCTAAGGTTCCCATGGGATGACTTATTAAGTTTTATACGCTAGTATTAATTAAGTATTGATGATAAGTAAGTATGCGACATTCGCTTCAATGAGGAAAGTCCAAGGGTCTTAGGCCTCAACTATTGTAATTGGGAAGGAAATAGTTTAAGCATGCAATTGATGCTAGAAAGAATTTACTAATTAGATAGAAGATCAATATTGTATATTTTGGGTTTTATGGATTAACGTTATTCGAGGTTTAAGATTTGCAACAATTTTACATCGAGATGTACTTGTAAATAATTAAGTTACGTAAGTTTGGTGCTATAAGATAAAGATTCGATTCAAGATCTTAGGCGAATATCATTATGGGTTTGAGATAAGGTTTAACTTTTAAGTGTATCACCGAAGATATAAGTCGATCAGTAAAATCTTGGTGTTAAGATTTCTTAAGTTGCATAAATGATAATGTAATAGGTTGATGAACATTACGGGTATAGTATAAGAAAAGTAAGACGCAATAAAATTCGGACTGTCATTTCTAATATTGGGAAATTTGAGAAAAGTTGAAATTCGAGGTTATAGAAAATTGGAACTAGGTCACCATGGGTCGTTATAAGTTGAGTTTCGCAAATATTTAGAAGGTAGAGTTTATCGGGACCAAGGAGACATAAGGACATCTTAATATTTATTATTTTATCAGAGTAGCGCAGCGGAAGCATGGACTATTGGGATACTAGAACTAAGTCTAAACTTTTTGATTATTAAGGATAAGCGAATTTCGGGGACGAAATTCAATTTAAGGGGGGAGATTGTAATGTCCCGAGAATTGTAAGGTTCACGTAAACACATGCATGCAATTTATTAAATTCTTTTGTAATTTATTAATTTTTTTTAAAGCATTAAATGCAGGTTTATTTCATAAATTATGGTTTAATTATTTTTATGCATTTTATGCATAATTATTGCATAATAGAATTTATTTCATGAAGTTTTAAAGGTTCATGCATTAAAGATTTTTAAGTTTCATTTCGCGCTCGAACGAGGATCGGAGACCGGAGAATTTTCAGGAAAATTATTTTAATAACATGATTCATTTTTTTATTAATTAATATAAGATATTTTAAAGGTATTTTTCAGAAAATGGGATTTATTGGGTATTTTTACCCGTATGATTTTAATTTTTAATGGTACGTAAATTTTATCAAATCGGGGGACTTTTTGAGGGTTCGGCTAATATTTTCAAAATCTTTCCAACACGAAATATTTTCAGGAGTATGTTTGGATTTAATGGCCTAATTTTAAGCTTATTGGACTTAAAATTCTTTTTAAATTCTTAATTAGCAATTTAGGGCCCATTAAGTATTTGTTTACTATTTAATTAAACACCTAAACATCATTTAAACTAAACCTACCCTACACCAATAATAGAACCAGCCGACACTTCATCTTTTCAAATTGGTTCTCTTGGTTTCAGCAAGAATTATCTCAAGAAAGCTTCGGTCACTTCTTTTCTTTACAAGAATAATTCTCCCGGCACTCGTTCTTCGATTCCCCTCACGACTACATCACCAAGGCACGCCATGTATTTTTTTATGCATCATTCACGTCATATATGTGTTGTCATGTGTGTTATGTTTATGCATTTTTCAGTATTGGTATAGCAAAGCTTTTATGCTCTTGGTTTGGCACGAAAACCGTATGTTGTTGCATACATCTCACGTTTTTGTTACTATGGTGTAAAGGGGCTGCTGGTGCCGTTGTTTAGGATTTTATGTCAAGGAATCATGTGGTACAGCTGCTGGAGTCACTGATGGCCGAGGGAGTGAGAGTTATAGGTGGGATCGGTGGTTCTTTGAAGGATGTCGAGTAGATCGAGAGTTTTGGGTTAGTAGTTGTGCATGGATCGACACCAGCCTTGAAGCCGACTCTCTTGGATCAATGGAAGGGCTGGGAAGGGGCTGAGCATGGCTGGTCTTGTTCCTTAAGCAAATCGAAGGAGCTTTGGTGAGGGGACTCGGGTAACTTGCTTTGGAGAGGTTCATCGAGTGCTTTGCGTGGGCAGGTTCCATGATCAGTATGGCGGCTAGGGATGGTCCAGGAAGTCTTGGGGATTCGGTCTTGAGTCCAGAAAGGGTGTTTAGATGCAGTAAATGTTGGCTCAGTAGTTGGGACCAAGAGATTCAAGCTTAGTTGCCTAGGAGTTTCCAATGAGGGTTGCTGATTTTTTTCCAGCCACTGTCCAGGGTCATATTCAAAGGTTTAGAGGGTTGTTTGGATGATTTTAAGGCTGTAAATGTGTAACGCCCCGAAAATTTAAAGGTCCACGCGAACCAAATGCGTGCAATTATTAAATTCTCCTGTATTTTTATTAAATATTTTAATTGCATGAATTAATAATGTTGTGCATTTGCATGTTTAAAATTATATTTTCTACATGGTTGCATTAAATTGTATTTTTAAGGAATATTCAAGTGATGATCGAGGAACGGGAACCGAAGGCTGAAAAGTGTAAAAATGTTTTTATTGGTTAATTGTTTTTAATTATTTAAATTAAGGTGATGCTTTTTAGTATTTTTGAAATTAAAGGGTTTTGAGGTGATTTTATACGCCGGGACGAAAATTTTATCGGTGTTGGTTTTTCAACTAAAATACGAGCTTTTTGGCAACCCGGTTAATAAATTCACATGTTAATATTTTATTTAAATCCTAAATAAGCACTAATGGGCCTAAACTTGGCTTAATAGGCCTAAACTTGAATTAATAACCTTATTTACTATAATATGCAAATCCGCACCCAAAACCCTACACCTTTTTGCATCAAGGATCGGCCACCTATTTTTAAAAATCTGAAAACTCTCTCCCTCAATCACCAACCTCACGGCACACACACACTAACAAGCTAGAAGGAGAATTTCGAAGGGTCCAAGTAGAACAAAGCCAAGGTTCTTCCCGTTCTTCGTCGTCAACGGTTTTTCGTGCGTTTAAAACGCAAAGGCACGCCATATCTCTTTTCTCATCCATCATGTCATAATATATTTTTTTAAGTTATTTTGTATGAAGCATGAAGTCCAGAATTTTGATGTTCTCGTTTTCCCATGTGCATGATCTTTATGCAATATCTTTGATGCCATGACTCACGTTTTACACCTAAGGGGCTGCCATGATGTCTAGGTATGTTTAAGTAACGCTTTGGTATGAATTGAAGCCCCACTCACCACACAAAACACGGATGGAACATCAAAGAAACAAGCACAACCGTTAAACTTGCTGCATGAGGAAAAGGGGTTACGGTTGGTACCCCACGGCTGGGCAAGGGCTGGCCTTGGTCTGGAGGCTAACTAGGGTCGTGGGGGAGTCTAGGGGAGAGTCCTCGCCAAGCTAGGACTCCTACCCGAGAGTGGTGCCGCTGCACGCTTAGGTGCAGCAGCGCGCAGGCATCGCTGCGGTGCAGCCAGGAGCAACGGGCTGTGTTTGAATGAGTCCTTAGGGTCCTAGGTGAGTGCTCATGGGTCTGGGTCCAGGGACGGGTCACTGCGTATGGTCCTAAGCACAAAAAGAAGAGTCCTAGTCACTATGGGAGTTCTCGGCCAGCATGGGTTTGGGGTTGGGTGGCTCGTTTTTGTTGTTGGGGCTAGGTTCTTAGTGTTCTAAGGGTCCAGTAGGATTTTAAGATGTGGGTCAAGTTTTGGGTCGACATGGTTCGGGGTAACTCGTGAAAATCGAAAGTTGGCTCGGGGTCGAAGTTTAGGTGTCAATTAGGGTTTTTAAATAAAGAAAAATTGGAAAACGGCTCACGGGGGTGGAGTCGTGGTCCATAAGGGCTAAATAATATAAAAAGACTAAATTATGAATTTAGGAATTTTATATTAGAGCTTGGGTTTTTTCGGGATTAAAACACCGTCAAAACGATTAATTAAAGATTAATTGAAAAGTCTAGCTTTTAAGATAAATAAATTATGGGAATTTTAATTTAAACCTAAATAATTATTTGAGACATGTTAGAGTCAAGAAATCAAGAAAAAAGTCAAAATCGTAAAAGATCAAGTTTAGGGGTAAAACGGTCTTTTTACACCGAAAAATTAGTAAACGTCATGGCAGTGCCCTAAATGCTATTTTTATGATATTATGATTATTTTTAAATATTTATGAAATGTTCATGATTAAATTATGGTTTTTAAATGTCTAAGGGATTTTTATGATTTAAGGAAGACATTTAAAAGACATGTTGCATGCTTGGTTTCAAAAACAAAATTAAATGTTATGCATGATTTTTATAAAGTGACGTGAATGTAAATGTTGAAGGAAGTGAAGTAATTGTGACTAATTCGTTAATGTTGGAGATGTCGTGAGGGTGACGGTCCTAGTGGGAGCCCGACGATCGTGTTTCCATTATTACGAATATGAGGTTATGAGGTTTGAAGTAAGAATGGGAATATCGTGAGGGGAGAAGGCCCCAGAGGGAGCCCATTTATGGGAGAAGGCCCCAGAGGGAGCCCCGACGATCGTATTTCTATTCGAATCATGATAGGCCAAGGCTCAGTTGACCGGTGAAAGTGTTGCTGATGTCCCCGTCGCCCAGTACTGTGGTTTCATGTAGATGGATCCAGCGATTTTTCATGTTCATGTCATGTCAGGAAAGTCACAATTAACGATCTGAATTCAAAAAAAAAGGAAAAGGAAAAAAGGAAAAATGTTTATGATCATGAAAAATGTTTTATATCACGTCATGTTGAGGAAAAAAGGAAAATGTGAAGGTTTATGTTATGCATCATTATGAAAATGTTTATATTTAAATTTATGCATCCTCATGAAAACGATATTTTAAGTACAAGTATTTTTCACTATTATATTGACTGTATTACGTATTATTCGTTATTAAGATTATGGTGTGTTGAGTCTTTACTCACTAGGTGTGATGGATGCAGGTGGTTTGGAGGAGGACTTGATGGGTGATTTTGCTGGATTGTCGTGCACACAACCCGAGGACCAGCGCTTCTATTTTCCGCATTTACGTTTATGATTCATGATTTAAGCTAAAGATTTTTAGACTATTTATTTATGCTTTTGAGATATTTTTGAGAGGTATAGTATGGGCTATTCTTTTCAAATTATTGCTTTTTAATTTTGGTAAACAGTGGACGATTTCAGTTTTACGACTATTTCACTGATTTTTAAATGCTAGTTGGTTGATGTTTTATTTCAAAGGGGAAAATATTTTTATGTGATGGTCGAAAATTGTAAAGGAAAAAAAAATTCTAGTACTCTTAAAGCAATAAAAGGGCAGACGTTACAGTTGGTATCAGAGCAAAGTCCTATAAAGGGTTGTGCCACCATCAGCGCCGGAAAGATCAGTCGTCAAGCCTCAAATTTGTAAGTTTTACATGCTTTATATGTCAGCATGATGTTACCTGCATGACGATATGAAATAAGAAATTATTTGATTTTAACGCATGTTGGTTTTGTGGTGGAATTGGACTATGTTGATTTTGGGTTTTAGTATTGACGTTTTACTTTTTGGGCTATAGGTTAATCGTGAATATTATGAATGCTTTATGGGACACATAGATTTTATAAGAAAATATTTATGATTCAAGGTTACTCGTCGAATTAATTTTTGGGAATTAGACGTAAGGAATAATGATTTAAGGATTTGCAACGACTTGGGAGTAAGAAAATGTATAAATTGGGATTTTAAGTTTTGATGAAAGGTAATATTGATTATGAGAATTGATTTTTGGGTAAAAAAAAGTTTAAAATTATCAAAATTATGTTATGGGAAACTCGTAGCAGGAAATTAAGAATGCCAAGAACTTATGGGTTAATCGTAAGATTTTTGAAATTAAGGACCAATTAAGATAACTTTTGAGGAAATTAAGAGTTTATTTTACAATTGCTAAGGAATTTGGGGACTAGTTTAATAAACGATAATTGAATGGGTTAAATGATAAGAATTTTGAGGATTTAGACTTTTTAAGAATATTTTAAACCTTGGGATAATTTGGTTATAAAGTTGTAAGGAATGCTAATCAAGGGTTTTTAAGGATGAAACAATATTAGGCTTGAAAATTTTAAGCGCTAGAGGATGCGCTTGGGATTTTAAGGTTGAAATATGATAAGTTGATGAATTTTGGTGTAAAATAAGGAAAGTAATATACGATAAGTATGATCCCATCTTTTAATATTGGGAATTGTAAGAAAAATTGAAATTCGAGGTTATAATAGTATAGCACTAAGTCATTATGGGTTTTCTTAAGTTGCAAATCGCAAATAAGGATTTAGAAGGAAAATTTAATTGGGATCAAGGAGACGTAAGGACCTTCTAGATTTTAAGTTTTATCATAGTAGCGCAGCGAAAGCGTGGATTTTTGGGATATTAGAACTAAGACTAAACTTTGGGTTATTAAGGATAAGCAAATTTTGAGGACGAAATTCAATTTAGGGGGGGGGGGGGGGGGGGGGGGGG